>NC_088708.1:27261190-28643190 GCF_963576615.1 Watersipora subatra | reverse complement strand
GTTGGAATCAGGTATTGCTATTGTAGTCATTAACATCTCTCTAGAGTGCTTGCCCTATGGCTCACTCGTTGTATTCTCTTATGCTGGGGTTGGTGAAGGCATCTCGGTTCACTGTAATATTACCCTTCCTTTGGTGCTTTTTTGAAACATGCTCGGAGGGTTGGCCCGACTCTTGTCTCTGTTTGTATTTGTCTTGTTGTCATTTTGTATGAATCATTGCTGGTTAGGGTGTGTTGATCGTAAGCTATATAAACGCTCAACCAGTATGTCTGAGTGTGGGTAGTAGGGGAATTCACAGGCTGTCTTGTTATGTAAAGCTGGAAACTTGGTTACTCTTTGAATAAGTAACTATTGTTTTTAAGTTTTGATTGGATTTCACAAATTTTAACGAAAAGTAAACTTCCGTTCATCAATCTTAAACACTACTAGCCGTGCAGGCTCGGTATCAAAAGTACTACATGTTCACCCTATTACTAAATGGCTTGTTTGTTCAATTCGGCATTTCTGACGAATCTCTACCTCTCTACCTTTCACTCTGCATTTAGAACAGGAATATTTACTTAAGGTCTATTGAATGAATGAGTCTTGATCAGCTAAATAGCGTACTCTATTGATAGATGTAATTCAATGCTTTGGTCAAATGCGTGTGTGTGTATGTGTACAGTTTATTTGACTATAAGGATAACATTCTTTTCTGTTACCTCTCTAATATTAGGCAGTTTCTTAGTATCAACTGTATGGTTACATTGGTTGACATAGCCAATACTCCATAAAACACTGCTTGTTTCATGAATTGGCAGAGAAAATAATAATTGTACAGATAGTTATATAACACGCCTTCATACCAAAAATGCTAGGGATAGAGCAGCTGGGTCCCTGCTATTTGGGAGGCATCATCCTCGTAAATATTTGTGGCATTTCTGAGTAGAATCAGAAGATCCTGGCTTATGCTGGCACAAAGGCATCCTGACCAGCTGCCACGCATCCTTGCAGATCATTGCTCACGAGCCACTGTCTCAGCTCCACCCTCTATAATTGCGTATCAGCTGGTGGTCATTAAGTTATGATACACCAAAGCTTGTCCCTTACTGCTAAATATCGGCTATAACAGAGTCTAGCAAAATCTTTTCTTCATCTGTTACATCTCTCTCCATTCCCATTTTCACCAATCTTTCGATTTGGTCATCTAGCTTGACCACCTGACTTTACATTTCGACCCCATCTAGTAACTCGTGTCTCAAATCTCGAACAACCGATTACAAGTTATCAAAAACAACAAATTTGAACTAGGAGAGATATGCTGTGTGTTGTAGGTGCAGGATATGAAGGGGGCTCTAGACATGCATATTCACTTCTGGCTTGGTAAAGAGAGCTCGCAGGTGCGTGATATTCAATACTCCTCAAGTCATTCACCGCTGGTGCGGTCCCAGATCGAATGATTGGTGCATCTATCTAGTGATTACTCAATATGATTTGTGCATTAATTCTGTGATTATTCACTTGGTTATTGAATATTCAGCACGACCTCGCATGTGTGATCTTGCCTCTCCACGGGAAACGTGTCTCGGTTTTTTATTCTAGCCGACGCATACTTACCTAGTGTATCTTTTACTGCGGAAGCATGTTTTATGATAATTTGAACCAGCAAACATAACCTGTCATTTTTTAGCAATGACTATGTTTGCCGTGTGCTTCCATTAATCATGGTCTTCCAGACTCTATGTCCCCTATTCAATGCCTTATCAACAGGCCAATGTAATAGTTGTATGGCTCTAAGACCCGTACCACCCACACAAGATTGTTGGTGGTTAGAACGTGATAATATGATGATGTCATAGGATGAGGAAGGCGTTGCCGCTTTCAAGACTGTTGAACTGGACGACTATTTAGGGGGTGCACCTGTGCAGCACCGAGAAACTCAGGGTTCTGAGTCTACGAGATTCATGAACTACTTCAAAGCTAAAGGAGGAATAAAGTGAGTACCCATAATGCTCAGCGATGATGTCTGGAAATTCTTATAAAAAACGATTGCTCTTGAGTGTGCAGTGTGGCGAATTAAAATAGCCCTCAACTTCAATTATCACGTTTGCGGAATATTCTAGAATCTCGTCTCTCACTCTGATTCGAGTGAGTGTCATTAACACTATATACATATATAGTGGTAACTTGCATGCTCTCTCCCATATGTGTGTGTGCTAGATGCTGTTTCTGACCAATGGAGGTGCCAATGTAAGATCGTTGTATTATGTAAGTTACTTTGCCTGCATCTTACAGGTATATGAAGGGTGGTGTTGCCTCTGGGTTCAACCATGTAGAACAGAAAGTCACACAGCGACTCCTGCAAGTTAAAGGGCGCCACCATGTGCGCTGTGAGGAGGTTGACAAGTCGTGGAATTCCTTTAATGACGGCGATGTGTTTATATTAGACTTGGGCAAAGTGCAATACGTTTGGATGGGCAAAGAATCGAGCAGAACTGAGCGCATCAAGGTGGGTCAGTCAACCCTGCCTGTCTTGCTGTGAGCTTTTGTTTCATCCACTGCTCGCTTGTCTGGGACAAAAATAGCACTTTTGTGTGAATGGCAGCTAGGTGTGAGAGCTTTAGACGTAGAAAGCCGACATAGGATGAGAAATTTGTGTGTTATAGAATGTCTCCTTTATAGTTGCTAACTGTCAAATGCATGTGAAAACACAATATCGAAAAGGTGAAACTAGGTGAGTGATGGGAGTTTGGTGATCGAATGACTATTCATGATTGGTTAGCCTAGAGATAACACTTGGGCATTGCCTAACCATTGCAAAGGCTGGAGGTGCATCGACCAACTCACTGAACCTATGGGATGTTTGATGCGGATGATTACACTGTTTGCACTGATTTGGGCAGCCCAATTTTAAACAGTAAAAACCTGTTTGCTTGTGCCAGCAATGATAAGATAGGAACTAATATGGCAATTAGCAGTGACCGTCTTGTGGGGTTACTCAGCTAATTCCGCATGCCACCCATACAGAGTTTAGGACAAAATGTATTTTTAGGGCATGGAGATAGCCAGGAGTCTGAGAGATGAGAGGGGAGGCGGTGACATCATAGCTGTCGACAGCGGAGAGGAGGATTCTATGCACCCCTCAGAAAAAAAGGTGCATTATCAACTTTAAAAAAAACTATTCTTTGTGGTTCAGATAAAATGCTTGATGTTTATTTGGTTGCGTGGAAGGTCTGTTGGAAAAACACTATGTAGGTACAAATGCTATGAAACTAAATAGTATGAGATGTATGAGTGTAAGAAGGTGGAGACAATTCTCCACAACATGCCAAGCAGCAAAGTTGGTGTGGAATATCTATGATAGCAGATGCAACAGCTCAAGACAAGTGAAATTGTTATACAGCGCACCCCGGGTTATGGCATCCATGTCGTATGGTGTTTTTTGCCTTATAATGTGGAACACGAAGTTCTTCTCATCCCTCATTATAGCATTTTCCCCAATAAATGGCACCAACATGTTTTTCTGAAATTCAAATTTGAACAGCGTCGCTCGGTCTTTTTTGTCGAATTAGTTTGAAAAAATTTTTTAATAAGGTTCGCTAAAAGTTATAATAGAAGCGAGGCAAAAAACGCCAAGCCAGAAACAGGTAATAAAAAAATTAAGGCGACAAAATTAAACGCAAATTTAATAAAATATTTAAACTTAGCTTCAAGCGTGTGTTTAATGCGCTAAATTCATGTAAGGTAAGTTCAAAGTTTATGTTATGTTACGTCACAAAAGTCTAGTGTACCAAACGCAATGCTGTCTAAGTCACTTCGTGGTTAGCCACTACGTCTGTCTCGATGGTGAAAACTCCTTACTGTACAGTACTGTACAGTGTAGTGTAGTAATGTGGCATCTTATTGCAGATCATAATTACTGAATAGGTAACTATAGTTACTAAGGTTACTGTACTATTTTGTTACTAATTTTTAATATGTAGGCCTACTGTACGTACATGTATATAAAATTTTGAAGATTTTTATTAAGGGATGTTTGTATTGTATTCCAGTATTGTATGTATCGCTGTTTGTCTTGCAAATTTAGCAATGATTTACTCTTAGCTATGGAATGATCACTTGCGCATATCAGAGCGAAAAGTGAAGGCATCCAGGGAAGGAGGTTCGGATGAAAAGGTGGAGAGGATCAAATCGAGTGAAATAAAACTGTTCCTTGTGTCAGACGAGGGTGGCACTCTGAAGATAGAGGAAGTGAAGACTGGACCACTTCACAAGTCTGACCTCGATTCAAAGGTACATGAGTCAACAGTAATATTTGAATAATGCAACACAATGTTTTGGGTTGGAGGTTTAGAGTGGGCTGTCATGATAAGGCAACTTCTCATTTATGCGTTACACTGTTTTGAGGTTGTTTTCCAAATGTATATATGTCTTTGGCATTCTGCTATTTTGTGTGAGGGGATGCTGGCCATTTATAAGTCTATGGGCTTTTGCTGATACTGTATTGTTGAGATGTTGGAACTGGCTGCTGTACATACATGCGCTAATACAGTATTATTAAGGTGTCGGAAGTATTTAAATTGCTGACTTGCCTGTTCTGTGTTGTGCTACTGTACATGTTGTAAACCTGTTTAAATTTCTTGTCTACGCTGCTGGTGATAGAAGGTAAAGTATCAATTCTTTGCTAGCTATTACCTGATAATATCTGTTAGCCATAGTGGCTATTCTTTAGACCTAGCACACTGTTTATGGCACTTGTAATGAATTAGCATGCACGCTGTACACGTAGTTGTGTTCTCTTTCATTGATTGTTTATTGTTGTCTGTATTTGATGGGGGTCCATCTGTTTCATTTTCATATTAGACTTAGATGAAATTCTTGCCGCATAATTTCCTGGAAAAACAGTTTTTATATTTGGAGTGATTTGAAGACAAAACTTTCAGAACTTATTTGGTTAAATATTTCGAAGCAAATGATTATCGCTTTCGCCACAGTAGCTAAAGGATTTTTTGTAAAAGCTTCCTTCGCTTATGTGAAGTTTGCAGTGGTGTTTGCTATCCTATTGCTAGTCAAGGTAGACATTTGTTATTGCTAGATACTACAGCAAAAAATTTACCCTTCAGATAATTTATAAGCTATCAGCTCCCAGATGTTGCAAGTTGGTTGTACGCGTATGCTCTCCCTCTCTTCATTGGTCTAGACATGATATTGTTTTACTAGTTGCTAGTCTTGCATGAAAGATCTTTCCTTCATCTGTTTTTTTATTTTTAAGCTATGTTCACTAAATCATAATAGTAAATGTGTTTGTTTGAACCAGTTATTTCTTATCGTCTGCGCTGCCGTATTACCCAAGTCAGTATCTGTATGACCTTCTAGAGTTGCTGTCTTTGTTCAGTGAGTCTTTCTACTCCCCTTTACAGGACTCTTTTATCGTGGACAATGGCGAGGCAGGCGTCTGGGTTTGGAATGGTAAGCAAGCGAGCAAACAGGAGAGAAGTGAAGCGATGAGAAACGCAGTGGTGAGTATTCTCCTAACGAGAAGCATTTCTCTAACCGATGTGCCCGCTTATGTCAGTTTTATTTAGTAAGTTAGGGGATAGTAACTCCAATTAAGTATGGGTTGGTTTTATTGAATATATCATCTGAAAACATCTTATAGCTTTACTGTTGCAACAATGTATTTATGAATTGTAGCCGGGTCTGAGGGGTGCTGGATGAGGTAGGGGGTGAGCATTAGATGCCTTGATAGCATGAGATCTTAAGAGCATGTTTTAGCATGTGCATGCCTTGCTGCCGGCTCTGCTGTCGGCTCTGCTAACACTGCTATCACTTTGTGCATGCGCTTACTACCACTTATCTCACAGGGCTTCTGCAAGAAAAAGGGTTATGCTAACAAGACTAGCGTAACAAAGGTGGCAGATGGTGGTGAACCAACAGAGTTTAAGAACCTTTTCAAGACGTGGCCTATGCCGCAGGCATCTGGCAAGGCTTATGTCGCCGGTGGCAAGATAGGTGGGTGGACTCGTGTTTTGCCTCTCTCTCTCTCTCATATGTAATGAATTGATGAGTACATCAAATTTATTCTTGCGCCGAGTTTCAAATGTATTCATCATTCTTTAGCTAAGACAGTGCAGACCAAGTTTGATGCCTCTGCCCTGCACTCGAACCAACCATTGGCCGCTCAGACTCAGATGGTTGATGATGGTTCTGGTACCACACAGGTCTGTTAACTTCTCTATCAAATATTTCTTGTGTTTGATTTCAGGGTTTCGCATCGCAAAGTTTATCGTGTTTGTACAATTGTCATTGAGTTGTCTGAGAGTGCTCAAGTAACTGGCTTATACTTGAATTGTATGTATACGTTATAATATATGCCAATGTTGAAACCTGTTTGGGTCTCCAACTTGACAAACTCTGTTCGTAGTTTATATATGGCTTTATATTATAAAATAACTATACATATGTTGTTATTTAATAAAACTAGAAATTCTCCTGTCATACAGCCCACGACCAAAGTGATATTGGAAAAAAGAAAGGGTACTGATAGTTGAGAAATGCAATATTGTCAAATGGCACTGCAGCACAATAGGATAACTGCAATGGTAGCTGTAATGTACTGGGTGTGGGTGTTATTATATACAACAAATAGCAATAATGAAAAGAAAAGGTTATATGTTTATATTTTTCCCCCTGCAATAGGAGAAATGCAATATTGGCCAATATTAGAAGTAAAATGCACTGATATTATTAGAATAACCAATATTATTAGTATAGTAATACAGAAATAATAGAAAACCAATGCACAATTTTGTTTACATTTCAAAACGTCATAGCTAACAATATCAAGAAGTTGTGATATTTATATAGATTTAAAAAAAATCTATTTGACAAAACTATTTAGAAAAAATAATAACAGTAACATATTGCCCATCATCGATGTTGTTAGTGTGACTATAACACTTCAATAGTCATCCAAACTTATAATTAAATATTGTAATAATCTCATAAGAATCATATATCATCGTCATTTCCTTTACTTTCACTGCTTTGGACATCAGTTAGAATACCAAAGTACTCAAAAGTTTCCAAAATGTCAGTTACTTTGAAATCGGCAAAAAAAAAAACGATTTCTGTACTTCTACGTTAATTACAGAAACCTTCGGCAGTTCGACAATGGTATAGACTGGTGAAATGTGCACGTTATTTTTTCGTGAAATGCGCACGACTTACAAACTCTATTCTCTGTCGCTCAGTGTTTCGTTTACCGGTCTTAACTTTTATTAAACCAAGCTTTTCAAGCGTTTTGTGACGATTTGCGGCCAAATTAATCTGTCTATTTGTGTATAACCCGATCAGATGGGTAAATTTTAAGAGACTGTCGACAATTTACAAAAACTTGGTAACATATTTAAATAGGCTTATATGTGTTTTGTATCGTTATTATGCTTTAACAACTCTACAAAATGATGGTTAAATTTGTTGATGAGATTTTGAAACAAGGGTTTGCGACGTTGTTGATGAATAATTTTCGTAAGTTGTGTGCACATGCATTTATCATAAAAACTCTCAAACTTCGCTCCGCTCTTTTGGTCGTGGGACAATATTATATATGTGCTAAGAATTTCTCTTGTTAACTTTGATAGAAAGCACATTTAATATGTGAGTTTATTGCTTACAGTGGAGAGATAATTCCTAGTATTTTTCTAGGTCTTTACTCTCTAGCCAGTTTTAACAATAGCTCTTGATGCATGTTTGTCATGCATTGAGTGTACCATGCTGTTATTGCAGGCATTCTAGTTTATCTTAGTGATGTGCAGACGTTGCTGCTCTCTATATGTCGTAGGGATATGTAACATGACTAACACATATGATTTTATAGCGCGTGTCAAGTTGTGACATAGAATGTGCAAACATGACTGCATTTTTGCAGGTATGGAGGATTGTTGACTTTGACATGGTGCCCGTTGAACGAAACATGATAGGACAATTCTTTGGTGGCGATTGTTACATCATTCTCTATACTTACCAAGTCCGCAACAAAGATAACTCTATTATCTACTACTGGCAGGTAAGATATCTGTCTCATGCTTGTTTATCCCTTTATATGTGACATAGTGATTTATACTCTCCATGATGTGGTTCATTTGTTAGCCACCCTCTGCTCTATAAATATGTGATAAAAGTTCTACTTTTTAAATTGCTCAAATATTCACAAGAATATTATCGCAGTTTTACGATTACTCATTTCCGCTCTCTACAGGGCAGTAAGTCTAGCCAGGATGAGAAGGGTGCCTCAGCAATGCACGCTGTTCAACTCGATGACAAGATGGGAGGATCACCGGTGCAGGTGCGTGTCGTACAGGGCAAAGAGCCACCACATTTCATGGCTATATTTGGGGGCAAGATGATCATCTACTCTGGAGGAAAGGCTGGCTGGAACCAGTCTCAGCACAGCAACGATGAAGGGCCAGGAGAGAAATACATGCTGCAAGTGAGAGGCACCAGCGCCCTTAATAGCAAGGCAATACAGGTATTTGTTGATCGTTAATTGCATCTGGATGATGGTGTGAAGTTGCTCCTTTGTAGATTCAAACGGTTTGCATCATGTCTCTTTGTCTGCAGGTGCCATGCCGGGCTGCCTCACTTAATTCTAATGATGTCTTTGTGCTCTTCACCAAGAGCAGCGTATCTATCTGGAGTGGCAAGGGCTCAACGGGAGATGAGAGGGAGATGGCCAAGCTTATAGCCAAACACTCACCAAGGTAAGACAACTTATATGTAACACTCAACTAACACAACTTACGACACTTACGATTGTGGTAACACTTAACTTAAGACAACTTTCCTAGCAGGCCTGTCAGATAGACACCAGCACTTGTGAACTTTATGCCTTTTCTGCTGCTTTGAGTCAGCTCCAACAAGTATCACTAGAGACAAAAATTCTTTGTTTGTAAATGTTTCAGTGTTTCGTTATCGTCTGCAATCACAGACATGATATGATATTAATGGCAGATGTTCATATTTCATACTCTATCTTATTGTTTAGCCATGATGACGAGGCACTAAGGTGAGCTCAACCCGGTGTATGATGGTAGGATGACCACATATTTGTGTCAGGACTGTTACTTTGGCAGCATATATGTGTGATCACATTTTGTATGGCTAACGGTGCTCGCATCTAGCATGGTTACAAGTGCATATGGTCACCTCTAAAATACTTACCTTTCAAGTGATCACATTTTTTCTTCTGGACATTGGTGCATATTAGGACAGTTTAGTGCATGGGTACTTGATTACGAAGGTTATGGGGCTGTTTTCATTTCATCCGCTTAAAGGTACATATCGTAAATATGTCTTCATTTCCAGCGGTCGCTATTTAGCAGTACGATCCCTTCCCATTGGTCTAATCCATGTTGCCACAGCTTATATTGTGACTGGTACACGCGGTAACACAATTTTGGGTTGATATGACCATATATTTGTAACTGCTGCTTCATGTCTCTGATTTCCTCTGGTTCATGGTTTGTGTTGACCATATTTCATATGGTTACTCTTAGAGCTCCTCCCTGGTCTGTAGATATCCATTATCTTGATGATACTCAATTCAGGGTATATTTGACTTATGGACAATCTGATTGGTATTTAAGAGTGGTGTTTGTTACTTGCAGAGAGCCACAGATGATCTTTGAAGGCCAGGAAAAGCCCGAGTTTTGGGCGGCGCTGGGAGGGAAGGAAGAGTATGCGAGTGACAAGCGCTTACAAGAGGATGACAGTGACCACCCAGTTCGTCTTTTTCAGTGCTCAAATGCTTCTGGTAACTTTGATGTCGAGGAAATACCAGACTTTGGTCAGGTAATTTATAGTCTCACTATAGCTGATGGGATTAAACTAATGATATTCGAAGAATCCTCCGAATTCAACTTGGTCAGCCACACTCCTATGATTTTGTGTTTGCTAGACATTTGTCATTGTCTACGTTATCTGCTACGTTATCTGTCTACGTTGCTGCTCTGTCAGCCAGGTGTTTAAATTTTCGGCTGTTACACCATTTGAACTTTTGTATGTTGTTACGTATCATAAGCTTTCCTCAAAAAGACGATTGCTGAAACCTATAAATTCCAAGACTGCTTGCTACTAACACACAGGTGGACCTCTGTACCGACGATGTGATGCTGTTGGATGCCTGGGATCAAATCTTCATATGGATTGGTGAAGGGGCAAATAAAACAGAGAAAGAGAATGCTGAGCGTGTAGCTATTGTAAGTATGTACTATGATTGATGATTGGAACAATTAATCACAGACACTGGTAGGGTCTGGTAGGATGGGCTGACGATCCTACCTTTTGCTGCTTTAATTTGAAGGCTATAAACAGGCACTATTTTAATCAGATGAGACTTTGTGCCTATTATGTTATCCAATCAGAATCTTAACTGCTCACAATGGCTTCTAGTGACAGTTGGTGACAGGTGTACAACCTTATGTCTATGCTCACTCATGGTAGTATCTTTACTCATCGAATGGTGATCACAATGTATAGGGCTAAGTTTGAGATGCTGGTCCTGTACTAGTCATGTTGCTCGTAGGAGTATAATAGGCTATAGGTAGTTGTCTATTCCCTGTCAATTAATAGTTTGTACTAAAAATGATAAGCCGCAGGAAACTTCATGGTCGAGTACTGTGTTGTCTCATAGTGATACAAAGAGGGCAATAATATCTATGAATTTAAACCCAAAGATTTGAGTGTCCTTTCTTTCAAGGCTGTGCCCTTTGGAATTTCTCTCACATGTTCATGTTGAATAGCTACCATTTCTCCATATTTCGATCTTAGCACTGACATAAGGATGCGTCAAAAATATAATTAGTAGTTGTTGCTGAAGTTCTGCGAGTTTGGTTTAATTAATTATCAAAATATGGAATGCCTCCAATGTGTCTCAATGATTGTTTTCCTACTACTGACTTTCGTTGTCAGGGTGTCTCTTTCATTACATTATTTTAGAGTTGTCAGTTCACAAGTCTGCATAATCTCTCATTGGTTCCACAATTCTCTTCCTAACTAAATACCATGTCAATTTTGTGTTATGGTTGATGTTTTGCTCAAAATCACTTTTCATTGTTTTTTAGGAATATATGCGAACAGATCCATCAGGGCGAGATACAGACACTGCAATAATACGTATTAAACAAGGTTTTGAGCCTCCGAACTTTACAGGGTACTTTGGATTTTGGGATAGAGATATCTACCAGGTTAGCTTGTAATTGTAAATGATTGTGGTTTTTGTGACTATCAACTTTTGGGCACCTTCGTCAGTTGTCCTCCCGTGCACTAATCAATAAACAAATAAAATTGCTGATTGTATGGTACACTAATACAGTCATACCTCAACACTTGAGTGCCCCCACATACAAGAAAATCGTGATACGAGCAGACTTTCGAGCGAGTATCTTCCTTGAGATACGAGTAATCTTTGAGATACGAGCCGGTTTCCGATGGCCACTACATGGCCAAGTATGTAAGAGGCCGTCCTCGAAAGCAACATCGCTCACAATCATTTTCCTCAAATCACTTTCAAAAAAGTTCTTGAAGATTGGCTAAAAGTTACAGTGAACCCGATGCAAAAAACACCAAACTGATAACTGCTAATAAAAAATTAAAACAATACAAATTAAGTAAGTTTAGTAAAATATTAAAACCTTTAATGTGTGTTTAGTAAGCTAAATTTATTTAAATTAAATTCAAAGTTTCTGTTACATAACCTCACAAACGTTTAGTGTTCCGAACGCTTTGCTGTCAAGTGTCTCTTAGACCATCGTTTGTTTGTTTGATTTACATTGAATCATAACATAACAAGATGATAAAAAAGTAACGTGCAATGAGAGCCCATATGCGCAGTAGCATGGCTATTCGAGATGCAGAGCCCGAGTTAATAGATGAATTGTTAATGAAGAAAACATAGTTGTCTAAGCAGAAGAAATCAGAACAAATCTTATCCAGAGAGTCCAGCTAGTACAGCTTCAAAGCAGCCTTAAAACCATCATGACTATCAATTTTCCTTCGCCAAATTGGCAAGGAATTCCACGCTGATGACACACGGATAGGCAACCCGTCTATGGCCACCAGTAGAATAGGAGAGTGTAAGAGATAATGAAAATAAGGAATGACGAGTGTTGTAATGTGTTGACAAGTTAGTTTGAGATTTTATTGTGCGAAGGCTAAAATACATATCTTAGTTGGTTAAGTTGTTGTGTAGGCATAACACGAGATTTTTTAAACAAAGGAGTTAAAGAAAAATAAGATCGTTAGCCACTATGTTTGTCTCAAAGGTAAAAACTTACAATAGTGTACATAGTAACGTTATTTTTTATTGCATAGTTTAACAGCTAAATATGAATTTGTTACTTTGTTAGCGTAGGTACTGAATTAACAACAAATAAAAACACGTTTTTCCATCGTAATATTCTGTTTTATATGGTTTTTTCATAGTATGGTGACGGATTAATTTCTATCTATTTATTTTATATAGAAAATAGTGCCCTGAGACATGAGTAAATTGACATACGAGCTCAGTCCCAGAACACATTACGCTCGTATGTCTAGGTATGACTGTACTAGGGTTTATTGAAGGATATCTGTTATCCATCACTGTTCCTACATATTTACTGATGTTGCTTTGAACTTGCACATTGCAGACGAAGGCTGAGTGGGTAGGTCAAGGACATGCATGCTATCTGTGGCAGTGTTAGCTAATATGTGGCAGCATAAACTGGTAAAGGTTCACCGCTAAGGTCAAGCTTTAACAACTTTTATTCCATATGGTACCAGTCTTATTTCTTGTACACTCACAACATTGTCGAAGCTTCCAATTCTTGTTGGTATTTCATCAAGGTATTGTCGGGTGAAGCTTGAAGTTTGCAGGCTTTTTAATAGACTTCAACTCCATGCCACGGGCTTGCTCTACCGAAGCTCTCATTTCAATGGTTGCTCGTTGATAGCAATGCAAAACATTTCAATTATGTTCAATCTGGAATGGGGTTAGCTGGGCAATGGTATTGGTTCCTAACTGCTTTCCAGGTCGCCGGTATGTTGCTAGTGAAACGCTATTCTGAGACAAATAATAGACATGTATCTCTAAAGTTGTTCCTTCCATTATTTAGAGAGGTAAAACATACGAGGAGCTCAAGAAAGAACTGGGTGAGGCTAACATGGGTGTTGCCAAAATCGACCTCAATGGAAATGAGGGGCAGGAGATAAGCTTTTCAAAGGTCGCTAAATATCCATATGAGCAATTGATTAAATCTCCAGATGAGTTGCCAGAAGGCGTTGATGCAACGCAGAGAGAGGTATGCTGTTTTTTCACCATTCATTTTCACTTAACATAAGCCATTATATGATAGATGTTTCAGATATCTCGAGCTAAATGTTATCAAATGCTCACTTTAGTTTTCAAAGTTCTCAGGTTTGTTACTATCTGACACAAGGGCTTTTAGTCTTAATACATGTTAGATTATAAATCTTAAGAAATTTGTCTGCCTTTTAAAATTGACTGCTGCATTGACATTGTTTGCAGGTGTATCTGACTGTGATTATTACATTGAAATTAATTGCAGGTGTACCTGAGCGCTGAAGATTTCCAGAATCTATTTGAATGCTCATACGAAGAATTCATGTCTAAACCTGTATGGAAGCAACAGCAGATGAAGAGAGCCAAGCAACTGTTTTAATCATCTTGTATGTTTAGCAGCCGTTTAGATGGTTTCACCAGTTGTGTGGTCTATTTGTGCGCTGCACCTGCTGACAGCTCCATCTGCTTGTCTAAGGCATCTGATGAATTTACCAATATTTATGGTCGTTGCATCTTACTTCACATTCCTACATTAGACAGACATTAGTTTCTTGAATCATAATTTATTATCTTCACAATTTAATATGGATCAATATTTTTGATCAATAACTTTTCATCAACTGTCGCTTGTCTAGTAGAGATTTTTAGATGTCATGTACGTTCTGTTTACTAATCTTCCCTACTGCCAAACGTGAATCATCATATCAAACATCATAACTCCTGAATTCAAGTGCATTTTTCTCTGAATAATCATTACCAGTAGTGTGTCGCCTGAAACTATATATTTTACAGATAGTCAATATTGTACAATACAATAATATCAGTTACAAACTGGACGGAATTGTCATTGATTGATAAAGCTGCATGTCAGATGTACATAGAATAGGACATATAATAAATAGACTTTCTAAAATAAAGGTTTAGAAATACTATGAACAAAAAAGGCACCTACATAATTTCATCAGTGGCGCAGTGGCTGGAAGACCTCCAAGAATACTAATAAATAAAACATAATGCAAGTCGGCCGTTGCCGAAGAATCAACCTAAATGTTTTATATCCAGAAAGAGACTGTTAGAGAATAATAGAAGTAATCAATGCGTTTAATGCACTTGTCTTTGTGGTCCAAACATAGTGCCGTATCAGCCATTCATATTATAAGAGTAGTGAGTTGGTGTTACACTTGCCCGCTCTGTCATCTTCAATCTTGCCAGATCTCCTATAATATAGGAACTTGCTACAAAACTTGCACATGCAGAGGAGAGAAAATTTTTAATAGTCTACCTAACTAGATCATCGCTTATAATAAAATATAATGGCTTATATCGATACATTCGGTGAATTGATAGTTCAAATCCCGCAGAGAAGTAAATGTTACCAATCACCACCCCTACTGAGGTCAAGGGTACTCAATGCATCTGTTCATGTAAGATGGTGCTTCATTGACTGACAATGATATTTAACAAGCTGAATATTTTATTATTCTTCACTTTTCATGCATATTTACTCACCATGAAGAACAACTCCAACTTACCAATGTCACTGTACTACTATAGAGAATAACTCCAACTTACCGGCGTCACTGTACTACTATGGAGAATAACTCCAACTTACCGGTGTCACTGTGCTACTATGAAAGATCACTCCAACTTACCAGTATCACAGTACTACTATAGAGTATAACTCCAACTTACTAGTGTCACTACTACCATGGAGGATAAATCCAACTTACCAGTGTCACTGTACTAATATGGAAAATAACTCCAACTTACCAGTGTCACTGTACTACTATGGAAAATAACTCCAACTTACCAGTGACACTGTACTACTATGGAGAATAACTCCAACTTACCATTGTCACTACTACTATGGAGGATAACTCTAACTACTAGTGTCACTGTACTACTATGAAGGATAACTCCAACTTACTAGTGTCACTGTACTACGATGGAGGATAACTCCAACTTACTAGTGTCACTGTACTAATATGGAGAATAACTTCAACTTGCTAGTGTCACTGTACTACTATGGAGAATAACCCCAACTTACCAGTGTCACTGTGCTACAATGGAAGATAACTCCAACTTACCAGTATCACAGTACTACTATGGAGACAACTCCAACCACCATTACCAGTGTCACTGTATTATTATTGTTTTGAACTAGCAAAAATATTGGCGAAGGATATGGTTTTAATCAAATCATGTATTTGTGGAAACATGCATTAAATATTAAAATATATTTTAATACAATCTTTGCTTAAAAAATAATTAATGTAATCAAAGTAATAAACTACAAGCTTTTCATTTTCTTTATGGTTCAATATGGTCATTCAGAGATAAATTAGAGATTAATGGTAAATGTAGAGTATAGAATCAACGAACAATGCCTTACACCCAATAACAATAACGTCCATAGCTCATAAGGGTTCATCTCTCTTGAAGTGTAAGATCATTCAACTTTCAACATAGTAAACAAAATAAATATTTCTGGTTATGGTAGGCAGCTCTATATTACTAGACGGAGTATGGGAGCAAACGAATAGAAGCGCGTACTTACGCTAGATAACATGATGGGAGTCGTCTTCCTGATAACTATTCACAATAAATCACAATCTAGATTGAATATCTCTAGATATATCTAGATTGAATAAAATATGGAACCTGAGTTTACAACAATTTATCAGATGGTTGAAAAGCTGAATGGAAATACTGTTGGAATATACTAACCCTCTATTTCCATGTCAAGTTCATCCATATACATCTTACTACCGAGATCATAAATTTCCCTCGGGTGAGAATATTGCTCAATGGCAAAGTTGAAAGATAGAGCAGCCGAGGATGGGAGACAGCGAGTCCAATATGGCCTGTACGGAGCAGTCAGAGTAGGATGCCAGTGAGGAGCGTACAACTGCTCATCTGTAATGAGTGGCATCTAACATCATCTAGAGAACCTCTTTGGTTCAACTATCTAAGAAATAAATTCTTTTTCAGACCCATATTTCAGGGCCAGATTAGCTTTCATCGGTAGCAGTCTCATCTAGATATATAATAATGAGAGGCGAATTAGCAAAACCATCTAAATTATCGAGTACTGAAGGCACTCCTATAACATAAATAATTTGTTCCGGGAATGTTTATGTTATAGGGATTTTACATTATACGAACAGTAAAATACACCTAAATTGCCTGATCCGCTCTAAGATGTTACCAAACTCAATCCTTTGGCCTTTCCAAAAGGAATCCTTCGTTTTTTCGTGACGCTATTTTATCGTTGTCGGCCAATTTATAGACAATTTTATCGTTAAAAACATGAAGCTTTTGCAATAAATGTTTGAAAACGATGCTTTTGTTTGCAATTTTTTTATTATAGTATCAAAACAACACCAAAAAGTACTATTAAATAAAAGAAAAATGATCGTTTTCTACAAATATGGCAACTTTTTTCGTGAACGAGCGCATGTGCAAACGGCTTGATGACGTCAAAAAAACGATGGATAAAATGAGAGTTAACTGTTTTAATTTAAAGGCTGTACAGTAACTGTAGTAGTAATAGTTTGTATCGACAAGTTTTTTACTTTTTTTATCAAGTTCAGTCAGTTTATGGTTCACAATTACGGCAATTTTACAATAAGGGGAGCGCACACCTTCAATATCAACTTACACAGTTGCTTCTCAGTTTTAGACAGCGAGATCTATTCTGCAAAGGAAAAATATTATAAAAAATATTTTATGTCTAAAATAAAAAAAAACCAAAAAATATAGTTTTACTATACGTATTAGGAGCGGTGTGTCATTAAGAGGGTTTGAGACTAAGAAAAGATTGCTTTCGACAAGACTAAAGCCCGTGACAGTCAGCTTGATATATCGATTAAGCTTGATATATCGACACTCCATCGCCTGCACCAATAGATGGCCTTTTAGTATTTTAGAATTATTGCGCAGCTAATAACGGTGAGCTAGATTGTCAGGGTATATATATCTGAGAGTTCCTTATATGAACACCATCTTCTCTTTTTATGATTAACTACGAGATTCTCGTTATTGAAATCGAATTTGAGAATTCGCACCGACTTGACACTTTTTACATAATATAGAATTCTTTACGCTGTACGAAGCAAAAACTTTATATAAATTCTTTATATAAATTAATACGTAATAGGAGGTATACGTTATAGGAGCGTCTACTGTATAAATGATGAGACACATGTATTTCATTTCAAATATCTACATGCCTATCCTTCATCAGGTTTTCTACATCCAGGAGTCATGCTTACTATATATCTGCTCGACGAGAGATCTCTGGCGGGCTGCCAGCATCTCTGGATCCCACATATGCATCGCGGCATTGTTGCTTCTATTCAGGGTAGACAGAAGCCTCCTCCTGAAGAATTTTCGCCAGGCTAACTGAATTGTGCAAGCAGCTATTTGCTTCTTCCACTCAAGCTCGCCAGCATCTAGCCTTTTGAGCTTTATGGCATCTCTGGCATTCTTCATAAGTCCCTGCGTGCGAAACTTGAACCTGCCAAATCAAAGAAAATCCTAAAACTACCAGTTAACAGTAAAATAAGAATGTACAGGAAGCCTTGCAGATGGTGGAATTATGAACACATGAAGAAACAAACAAACTGAAAATGTGTCCCAAATCGATAAGGCGTAACATCATGTAACAAAAATTTTGACCAAATTACTGATGATACCAACAAGAGATGACCACAGAGCTAAATGATGACAACATCATTAAAAGATTTCTTTTAAATTGCTATCTGATAAATATGCATTCTAGATGAAAATATCCAAATATAGTAGCCAAGTCTGTGAGGGGGTGGATGAGACTCACATTTTCCATGCCTTCTGAATGGTGATGGCAGCATTGTTTCTCTTCCTAAAATAATTGACTCGAGTCCTCTCAGCAGCAACTATGGCTTGCTTGTGTTTTGCATCTTTTAGTATTCTTTCTTCCTCCGATAACTCATCCTTCTTCTTCCTGATGTATAACAAGCAAAAGGATTACAGATCAGTTTGTGATTACAGATATTGTTTACCACTCGCAAAAACCCTTAAAATTCACGTGCACATGTGTACGTTTCATGCTAAAGGGGTTCGTCATGCGCCCCACCTTGAGTTGTGACAATGGCACTAGTTATATACAGGTATAGAAGTATTATTAACAACTTAGAGAGTAAGCACTGTTGGGTAACCAAGATATATTCTTCTTTTCAACTTTCCGATGCTGAAATAAACTGCAAGATCCTCCAGCTTAACAAAACATTACATATCCATCAAGTCGTCGTGAAGTAGTCGGACCACTCAAGTATTTAGCCAAATGAAGCTGCTTGCTATAAAAAGACATTATATTACTGGTAGATACATGCTAGACACTTTTAACAGCTACTGAAGTTTCAATGGTAGAGAAAGCAGGCTGTTAGAGTGGGAGCATCAAGCCAAAAGCGTGTAATAAAAGCGTATATCGTGATGAGCAGCAGGATAAAAATGATTGGATGAAAGGCCAATCTCAACTAATCACACAAACGCATGAATAATCAATCTCCTTACGATCTAGATACAGGCACCATGTGTGGAGTTTGACTTCTGCAAGCAAGTAAAAATAATATAATTACTTCATGTCAGTAAATTTTGAAAAACAAAAAAGCAAACCTAGTATTGAATAGTACCGACACAAATGAAGGAAATACTGAGGAAGCCAAATTAGAAACTTTATATCGTGACTGAGGGGGGACACTGAGGTCAGCTAGGCTGCCAGCAGCGCGGAATCCCAAGGAATCTAATAGTTACATTTTTGTCAGTAAATTTTAAGGACTTTCTCTTGCAATTTTATTAAAAAGATGTGTTGTATAAGCGTTCTAGCAATAACAAGGTGTGTCCAAGTGCTCTCAAAATATGACAGAAGACTTGATTATACATGCTGGCAGGTGCTGTCCAAATGCCAAAATAGTAGGCAGAGCATACCAGTAGCAATGTATGGTGAGTAATGGGAGAATTCATGGAACGAGATATAATTGCACCATATAATGAGATGAGCCAGGCCTTTATTTTGGAACGAGATACCATTGCACATTGTAATGAAATGACAGAAGCCTTCAGACGCTCAGCAGCAGAACACCAGAGTTAGTCAGTATAGCCTGAATTAGTTCCAGGATACAGCCAGTATTGAGGCTTTATGTTCGTGTGTTCAAAGAAGGATACAAAAAAGGACCATGAGAAATGGGCTGAGCTCTGTCCTTGACCCTCTCTTCGCATGGTCATCGACGGTTCAGCGATAGCTATGTAGTAGCATTTTAGGCATGCTGAAAGTAGGCTGATCATGGAATTTAATGCACCGCTGAATTTTTAGAATATGTTTATGAATAGAAGTATTAGAATCAACAAATTCAATGTTATATTATTACAGGTACACAAAATGCAGGGGTGGTTGGCCTACCTACATGCATGTGGCTACTTGAAAAGAAACGATAAAACTACAGCATTTAGTTTCTCTACATAGAACATCCTTTACCTTCCTTCAGCTCAGTGGCTGACATATCTAAGTTACAATAAAATAATGACAAACTTTACCTGAGAATTGTCACACATTCTATTGCCTTACACCGAAACAAATTAGAGACGACACTCAGACCCTCCAACTAAAGCTTCCATTTTCATTGGTGATTACATCATGTAATACTATTGTATTATTTACACAATATTTGCAAACAAAGCAGAGCAGTGTTTTGCTGCTAAAATAAATTCAATTAGAAATAATTCACAATTGGAAAGAAATTCTCTTGAATAAAAGGATATCTTTGTAAGTTGTGTTGATAGTGGGAGAAGACAATAGCTACTCATTTGCTTGAACAACAGGTGCCAATCATAGTATGCATCTTATTTTAAATCATTTGTCACGAGGCTGTAACATTCAGGCTAAAGCCTGGTTCAGGCTAAAGCCTAGTTCAGGCTAAAGTCTGGTTTCCATATACGCTGCGGGCGCTGGGGACAAGATCACAGGGTTATGGGTGGTGAAGTGGGAACCTATGGGCCGAATACCGCCGCTAGTTGCCGGTGTCAAAGCAAGAGTTCAGCGCTGTTCAACTCTTGCAAGGAGCCGCCGGTAAGACCTTCCTAAAACCTTGCAAATACACTGTACAGGTGAAGGTCAACTCTTTCGAAACAGCATAGCAAATGGCTATTTTTATGCGATCACCAGCGACGCAGCTTTATGTGAACATAAGCCACCAAGCCTAGCCCACAAGTGTTTTGCTGCTGTGAGATTACCGCCGGTGCCTCGCAGCCGATATGGGAACCACGCTTTATTGCTGAGCTTCGAGGAAAAATCATGTCAACAGCTTTGTGATACTTAAAAATAATTACAAACATTGACAAATATTTACATGCTATAGAGGAATGTCATTCATTAGGTATTGTGCGGAAATTGCCACAACAAGCATAACTAAGTCAAATGGTAATACGTCATGACTTGTTTGATGTGAAAAGTAGATTACTGCTCGCAATAAATGGCTCTCTTAAAAATATTGGTAGATCTATGGTTTAGCTTGTTAAATTATATATCAAGTCCAAGCGAAGAATGCAGAAAAATAAATGACCAAACTGCGATTGCATATAAGACAGTCACGGCTAACAGAATATTTTTGAGAGCTGAAATAGTAAATGCTTCAAACTAACCTGTGAAACAAAGACAATATATAACACGCATAATACAATTCTCTTAAATTGGCTGAGAATGAAGCCACCTTCACTAAACACAAATATCTTCATCACTTCACTGGCTGAGACAACAACAGAGTTTGGAGAATTCAAAATGAGCTAAAATGAATTTGTAATCAGCTTATGATTACCTCCAACGAACAAAAAGCTACTAATGAGTACATTCAGCACACCTATTCTTCATGCACACAAACTTATCAACCAAAATAATAACATTTACACGTATGACACATTTAGCTAAGAGCCCATGCAGCGCACAAAACAAAGCAAGCAGGTGCTACATAGCTACAGAGCTACATAGCTAGCATAGCAAAAAGCAGAGCAGCAGGCACAAAGCGGTAGTGTTACCTTTCTAGCATGGTAGGTCCGAGGCAATGCTAGAGCCACTGTCGATCCATATGGTGGTTAACTATATAATAAGAGAGACAGAGTAACGGCTAGAAGTCAGCATAGTAATGGTGAGAGGCTAGTAGAATACTACTCGCTACACTATAAACTTACCAGTCGAGATAGACATACTTTCTAGATAACAACATGACTGCACAGGAGAGTAAAGAAAAAATAGACTAACGTCATGTATGGGTAACACTTAGCAACCTAAACAATTAACCTTTGTGACCAAGTGGACAAATTCTCTCTCCTGCTTAGTGCCCTTCAAAGCTCTTTTTATAATCAAATACGAACATTGTAATTGTAGCGGGTAACAATCGTGCCTTTGATAAGAAGCATTCAGTCTGATCAAGCCAAAACGCAATAGCGAGTTATCGCTGATGCATGCCAACAGGAGAGCGTAATGAAGGAGGTGCTTGACACAATGGCAACTGATGCTACAGCCATCATCATGAGTGTTTTCATGACTTTCGACAGGCTTAAAGTGCCTGCTTGAACAGGAGGAGGAGCTTGAACAGGTGAAAACGAGAATGAAAATCAGGTGCATATGGCCTAAATACATGCACATGAATGGCTAAGCAATTAGAGATGTGCCTAAGAAAGAAACTTTGCTGCAAACAGAGCTGTGGAGAACAGGTTATATCTGAGTAAATCATGAGCCAACTGGTAAAGAGGCAATATATCACAATATATCACAATATATCAATTGACTGAGCAGAAATAGTCTGATCTGCTATCAAATTGCAACTGAAAATTTCAATCATTTGAATTGAATAATTTGTTCCAGGCCAAATTTGATCATTCCTTCAGCTGACTTGAAAAACAACAATAAATAATATATGAGTGTAGATAAACTGGTAAGGAATGTTATTGAACTGCTCATCCACCTCTACTTGTTTCAAATAAGACTGATCTACAATAGCCAATGGTTATAGTAACATGACAGCTGACTGTCAAATCACTGGTCTTCACCAGTATGCTGCTTACAATAACAACAAATACAACTTCACCCAAATCAAATAAGTAAGACAACAGACGCAATATATTGTTTTATAGATGATCCGTAACGATAATTAATTATTTAAAAATCATTTTAGAGTTAAGTTGTGATCATGCTGAGATGGATAACAAGTGTGAAAGGGAAGTAACGGGTGAAAAAAGGGGTGTAACGGGTGTGAAAGGGATGTAACGGGTGTGAAAGGGATATAACGGGTGTGAAAGGGATGTAACGGGTGTGAAAGGGATGTAACGGGTGTGAAAGGGATGTAACCGGTGTGAAAGGGATGTAACCGGTGTGAAAGGGATGTAACCGGTGTGAAAGGGATGTAACGGGTGTGAAAGGGATGTAACGGGTGTGAAAAGGATGTAACAGGTGTGAAAGGGATGTAACGGGTGTGAAAAGGATGTAACAGGTGTGAAAGGGAACGGGTGTAAAAGGGATGTAACCGGTGTGAAAGGGATGTAACGGGTGTGAAAGGGATGTAACGGGTGTGAAAGGGATGTAACGGGTGTGAAAGGGATGTAACGGATGTGAAAGGATGTCAAATGCTCTACGGCCTACTTAAAGGAAAAGTCAAGTCATCTTGATAAAAAACAAGACTTTTAGTCAAGATGCTATCCTTGCGACTGATACGGATGACTGTAATTTTATAGAAATAACGTGATGTAAATAAAAAGGGCTTTTTTAAAAGCTGAAAATATATTACAAGCTCATTGATTAGAGAATGAATAACTTTTGACCTTTCATGCTTCAATTTATTAGCAGTTTTTGGAAAGATTTTTCCGATTGTAATCTATTCACAAAAAGTAGTATTTAAAGTAACATGACTTTCAGCAGCCACAAGACAACTAGTACAACCAGTACAACCAGTACAACCAGTACAATCAGTACAACTAGTACAACCAGTACAGATAGTACAACCAGTACAACCAGTACAACCAGTACAGATAGTACAACCAGTACAACTAGTACAACCAGTACAACCAGTACAACCAGTACAACCAGTACAACTAGTACAGATAGTACAACCAGTACAACCGGTACAACCAGTACAACCGGTACAGATAGTACAGATAGTACAACCGGTACAAGTAGTGCAACCAGTACAACTAGTACAACCAGTACAACCGGCACAGATAGTACAGATAGTACAACCGGTACAAGTAGTGCAACCAGTACAACTAGTACAGATAGTACAACCGGTACAGATAGTACAGATAGTACAACCGGTACAAGTAGTGCAACCAGTACAACCAGTACAACTAGTACAGATAGTACAACCAGTACAACCGGTACAACTAGTACAACCGGTACAGATAGTACAACTAGTACAACCAGTACAACCAGTACAACCAGTACAACTAGTACAGATAGTACAACCAGTACAACCGGTACAACCAGTACAACCGGTACAGATAGTACAACCGGTACAAGTAGTGCAACCAGTACAACTAGTACAACCAGTACAACCAGTACAACTAGTACAGATAGTACAGATAGTACAACCGGTACAAGTAGTGCAACCAGTACAACTAGTAGAGATAGTACAACCAGTACAGATAGTACAACCAGTACAACCGGTACAACCAGTACAACCGGTACAAGTAGTGCAACCAGTACAACTAGTACAACCAGTACAACCGGTACAACTAGTACAACCAGTACAACTAGTACAAGTAGTACAACTAGTATTGAGTAGGTGAGCATGATAAATATATACAAGGTTACCGGCCATTACTCATTCACACAGAACCACATCTTGCTTTAACAAATATGCTATGACAGCAACTGCATGAAATAATCTATCTGCTTCGTGAAATTATCAGCGAGATAGAGACAGGTTGCAGGTGAAAAAGCGAGTCTGCTGGGACCTGTTGACACATTTCAGCGAGACACAAAAAGATGCCTAGCCAATTTCTACTCGCGAATTTCTATGGATACATTTACACCAGAGGATTTACATCCGTGTGGACCTCTACTGGCGCTTCATTACAGGTGCAAATCCAAAAAACTACACGACATGAGAAGATGCCAGAGAGGTTGAAAGTAAGCCAAAAGCCTGACCTCTTGGAGAAAGGTCGGGAGTCAGAGGCGCTGTCTGATGTGTCAGCTACAGGAGTCTTGTACCTCTCTTCTACCTCCTTCTTGTTCCTAACATCTTCCTTCCTTTTGTAGTCATCTCCCGCCCGTTTTCTAGATAGACAAGAGACCCCAGGATGAATGCTAAAGCACAGCTAGAAAGCTGGTCTACACAACATCCTACCAATCCAGATCAGTTGAGAGAAATTAAAAACCTCTACTAAAATAGCTTGAAACCCAAACTTTTTTCGTGTCTCAACTAGTCGAGCCTGCTTCAAGATTTTACAGTACTACAACATACAGCAGTTCACATACATTGATAGATGAAATTACTTGCGAGCAAATGACTAACTGCAGCAAGGATTTCTCCAAGTTGCAAATAAAGTTATGTGTTTTCTGACCACTGAGCTACATTAACCCGAAGCTTGGACAAACGCAAGATTTCAAGAACTGTCTGTAAAAAACAAGGTTTAAAGATTTGCCAGCAATCCAAAACCCTCCAGTACCATAGAGGGTTTGGGGATTGATAGCAGCAACATCTTCATCATATCCTATATAATATCAGACTTGTTGACTCGCAATAGAAAATAGTGACATCAACTGACCTGGCAGCGTCCTTCCTCAGCTGTTCGTGCCTCATCATTAGTTCCTTCCTCTCAAGGAAACCCTTGCGCACTCGGTAGCCACGGAAAGCAGCCTGCAGGTCAAAAATATTGATGAACTGATGTTAGCTCAATATCAACATTATACTGATATACAAGTCAGCTATTTTATGACTAGGCAGTCCAGAGGCATGTAACATAAATCTTAAATCTATATAAATCTCAAAGTTTGTAATCTGTCCAGTTACAGCGATTAAAATCTAGGAATAAAAAGTCTGCATCGCAGATGATTCGATCTGGGAACCTCCTGGTCGGTAGACTGGCGATCTAATCTGCTACAATAACCATCATTCATTACGTCAGTTAAAATAATGACGCTTGTAGCTCTTGGGATCATTAACTAGCACGGTTGATAGTTAGGTTCGATTATTAAGCTATCTGCAAACGCAATAATTGTTTTAGCAAAGGTAAGCTTACCTTTACTGGCTTACCAAGTAAGTTACTCAAATTCATTGGGTAACTGTTTTATTACTCGTGCAACACCAGGCATTCAATACCTGAGGCATTCAGTACTCTATTAATGTATATAGAGTAAAGTACCCAGCAGCTGTGAACATGTGTTTTATTAACAACCAACTATGGATGTACTAGGAAAAGCACTAAACTATAAAGTTACTTGAGCACAACTGACGAATCCAGGCATAGAGAGGAGCTAACCTCTCTATGCCTGGATTAAGACAGTAAGTCGGCCAATCTAGGAGCAGATACATAGTTGACATACATGAGGCGCTACCCAGTATCAAAATGAATCCAACTTATGGTGATTAGTGAGGTTGATGAACATTATCATTGACGTATTTTTTAAGCTAATCTGGATGAAGAAACGATACAAAATATTGTAGCACTATTTGAAGAGTATCTAGCAACATTGGTATAAGGCCTAGCACAAACATGAAGGGCTTTATCATAAGTTTTTAATAGCGAAGCATCATCAAGAGGTGTCAAGGCACAGATGTTAACACCTAACAGAGGTTAACACCTACTATCTATCCTACTAATATGAATAACAGAAATAAAAAGACAATCAAGAAACAAGGAAGTGGGGAGACGACTCTGATCATACAAACCAACAATATTATTGGTCATTATTAAAATATTATTAAAAAAAATATTAAACTAATATTGAAGTCATCTATAAATATCTTTTGATTACTGTACAAAACTTTCATAGGTTGGAGAAATGAGAAACTACTGACAGTTGGAAAATGATTTTAACCAACTCACAAAAAATAATTTCTACCAACTAACAAATAAATAACTTTTAACAACATATGAATAAATAACTTCTACTAACATACGAATAAACAACTTCTACTAACATATCAATAAATAACTTCTACTAACATACGAATGAATAACTTCTACTAACATATGAATAAACAACTTCTACTAACATATGAATAAATAACTTCTACTAACATACGAATAAATAACTTCTACTAACATATGAATAAATAACTTCTACTAACATATCAATAAATCACTTCTACTAACATACGAATAAATAACTTCTACTAACATACAAATAAATAACTTCTACTAACATATCAATAAATAACTTCTACTAACATACGAATGAATAACTTCTACTAACATATGAATAAACAACTTCTACTAACATATGAATAAATAACTTCTACTAACATACGAATAAATAACTTCTACTAACATACGAATAAATAACTTCTACTAACATATGAATAAATAACTTCTACTAACATATCAATAAATAACTTCTACTAACATATCAATAAATAACTTCTACTAACATACGAATAAATAACTTCTACTAACATACAAATAAACAACTCCTACTAACATATGAATAAACAGCTTCTACTAACATATGAATAAATAACTTCTACTAACATACGAATAAACAACTTCTACTAACATATCAATAAATAACTTCTACTAACATATCAATAAATAACTTCTACTAACATATGAATAAATAACTTCTACTAACATATCAATAAATAACTTCTACTAACATACGAATAAACAACTTCTACTAACATACGAATAAATAACTTCTACTAACATATGAATAAATAACATCTACTAACATACGAATAAATAACTTCTACTAACATACGAATGAATAACTTCCACTAACATATGAATAAATAACATCTACTAACATACGAATAAATAACATCTACTAACATACGAATGAATAACTTCTACTAACATACGAATAAATAACATCTACTAACATATGAATAAATAACTTCTACTAACATACAAATAAATAACTTCTACTAACATACGAATAAATAACAACTACTAACATACGAATGAATAACTTCTACTAACATACGAATAAATAACTCCTACTAACATATCAATAAATAACTCCTACTAACATATCAATAAATAACTCCTACTAACATACGAATAAACAACTTCTACTAAAGTGCACAAAACCGAGACTCACCTGAACTTTACTCGCTGCAATGTCCTGTATACCTGTGATACTGAGACCTCCCTGGTCGATGATAAACTGCGCAACATCGTGGTGCTCACCCATCAAAGCATAGTCTAAATGTTCAGAAACATAACTCTTTAGGGTGACAAACGTCAACTACTACATGAGTGTAAACTCAAAACAATAATATCACTAATTTTTTCGCCCTCTGACATTCAAGACCTGTTCGGTTAGGTTTGACACCATGGAGTACCAACAGATTAACAACAGCGTAACAACCATAGAGTAGCAACCATAGAGTAACAACAGATTAGCCTAACAGGTCTGGGTTAGAGCAACCGATGTAAATTCTACAGCAACTATCTAAATACCCAGAAGCCTATTGCTCGTCTTCCACAGAATGTACAAAGCTGACTGTCACACCATTATACAAATTGTTACCTTCCTACCACTACACAACCCCAAAATAATCTTAAATACATCACAAGCTGACATCGCGAATGATTGATGGGAATCAACAATGAATACAGCTACTCAAAGTCCATCTCATGCAGTCTAACTGGAGACACCAATCTAATACTCATAGTATGACACGTATTGTAGTTAAAAAATACATAGAGATAACTAGCACTCTTTAGACTAAGGCCCAAATTACTTACCGAGGGGTGTGTACCTATCTTCTGTAGATTCCATGTGGTTAGGAAAAGCTCGAAACTCAATGAGCAGTTTGACAGCATCGAGGTGACCCATGCTGCATGCCCAATGCAGCGCTGTCATTCCCTCTTTGTCCTGCGTGTTTGTGTTAGCTTTGTTCTCAATCAGCACAGACATGCAGTTAACATAACCGCCATATGCAGCGCACTGAAGGGGTGTGCGACTGTAACATAACACACCAATCTAATGTCAAATCTTCCCTAGAATACCTTAAATACAGCAAAAGATAAAGAAAAAGCCTTGTTTATCATTATAATCATCTGCATACTTTTTACCATTCCTATCCATGATAATGAAATCATTGGCAGTCATTTAAAGCAAAGAGCATGCTAATGAGCTTCTGACACAGATAAGGTCCATGCAACAGGAACTGCTCACGTTGCTATACATATTTTATGCCTATTGGTAGTTTTATTATACAAGTTCTTAAAATAGAAGCACATCACAGAAACTGCCATCAAATCAGTTAAACACCGTTTTTGTCATTTATATCGCAGTAATTAAAGAGTTGCTTGCTCATGGTAAAGTCCCATAATCATAGAGAAGATAACTTCAAATACGGTTGACTAGGTTTCATAAAAAACTGACTAATTAAGATATTACATACTTATACATAGCTCATACTACTTTTAACATCAGCAGCATGTTTTCCTGCAGTAGTATGATATGAAGCACGTGTCCTCATGCTCTCTTACTATAGAGCCTCAAGGACTAACGAGTAAGGGAATCAGAGGGCAGCAAATGAAAGCAACCCGCTATACAGGACAAAAAATGTTCTGATCTGTAAGCTAAAAGATAAATTAAGTTAAAGATAAATTAAGATAAAAACCAACGAGAATAAGTTGGCTAAACAAGAGAACACAACTCACCCAGAGAAATCTCTAACATTGGGTTCCACGCCATATCTGATGAGTATTTGGCAAATGTAAGCATGTCCCCCGAGTGCAGCCCTGGAAATGCATGTGATACAAGCACAGATTAAAAGTACATAGGCATACTAATAAACAGGTAGTAGTTAAACAATTGCATGCTCTGTGACTTTGAGATGGGGAAGTCTCAGCCGAAACTAACGTGACTCTGCAACACATACAGACGCACACAAGCACATGCTCGCATACAAACATACGCCTACATGCTTGCATGCACGCACACCCACGCATGTACACCCCATACCTACATACAACACTACATACATAACGAAGGCATGCAAGTACACAAGCTTAACATATGAGACAAATCATACCAGTGTAGAGGTGACCTTCCATCCTGGTCTATAATGAGCACCTGAGCCCCACCATCTATCAGTGCTTGAACTACATCCGTGTGGCCCATCTCACAAGCTCCGAAGAGAGGTGTATGCATTAGGAGGTCTTGGCAGTCTATATCTGACCCGTGTTCCAGCAAGAGTCTCACAGTGCTCGCATGGCCAGAAAGTGCTGCAGCATGCAGACCTGCAACAACAAGTTCCACCAACTGATATATTAGTCCATAAACCTGTTACTCCAGAGCTTACAAGCGGAACAAGAGACAACTCTCAGATATTGGAGAACCAAACTCAGTTCTTCGTCTAGTAAAACGATCTCATGCCTGATCAATTGTGTCACAAAATCTGTAGATTCTTACATAATGGTTTGCGAGATTTCGGCAAAACTTAGCTCACACATTACGCAAAGATTGTGAGATTAGCACTAGTCAATGCCAAGCTTGTGAAAGTGAAACTAGTCAATAATATGGCATCTCTCTGTTATAAATGGTGAAAACACTTTGTAAAAAGTTAACATTTGGTGGATGTGACTCATAGACAATTATATTATGTCCATTACTGAAAATGATGACAACCAAATGCAGTACTACAGTCATTCCTCTACGCTCGAGTGCCCCACATATGAGTAAATTAAAACACAAGCAAAAATGAGCAAGTTCCTACCTTGAGAACGATCCGGTTCTCAAGGGCCACTAAATAGCCAAGTACCCGAGAAGCCGTTTTCGAGAGCAGCATCGCTCGGTATTTCTCGTCGCATCAGTTTAGAAAAGGTTTTAAAAAGGTCAGCTAAAAGTTATAGTGAAAGCGAGAACAAGTGTCAAGCCGGAAACAGATAATAAAATTAAGACAAAAACAAAATTAAAGGTAACGGTTGACTTGCAACAAAATTCACATTACAGTTATTTGGTATCAAAAGATTCACCATGTCTTACTCTGCTGTGTTGTAGGTGCAAAATATGTGGAAAAGTTATTACAAGCTCTTAAAAGCTCAAAAACGAAAAGCCGCCATAGATTGGAATCTCTTTATTTATTTGACGTATTCATTACAGTTTGGTTATCGTCTTGTCCGTGATGTCCTCACGTGAATTGAAAGGCCAATACAAAGCTCAATATAAAACTTATTGTAGCACTAGTTTATGACAAACACTTCGGGTTTTACCGCAGACCCTGTATCAAATATAGATGCTCGCTACTTTACAGTTTTGTTTCGGCTTGAACTAATCGTCAAGTCGTAATCTGATCATGTGACCCAATACTTCAAAAATAATTTTTGCAGCACTTTTCGATTATCACAGGTGACCAACAGGCTCGTCATGATTATCAGACAATGATATGTACTCATTCGAGCTAAGGTTGAAAATTTTCATGATTTTTTACGGTAAGTTATAAGATATCACTGCTAAAAGTGACAGCACTACAAAGACGATAAAATAGACACGTAAGAACAATAGAGATGGTTTTATTGCATGCGTGAAGTATATTTGTGAAAATATTTTGACGAATGAGATTGCATGAAAGTGTAAACCGAAACCATCCTGTAACAAGTACGTCCCATTTGAGCCGTTTTGGAAAGCGAATCCAAACTACAGCGGTCTCGTGTGGCTGCAATTAACTGTTCGTTTTTTAGCTTTTAAGAGCTTGTAATCACATTCCCACATATTTTGCACCTACAACACAGCAGAGCAAGACATGGTGAATCTTTTCATATCAAATAACTGTAATGTGAACTTTGTTGCAAGTCAACTTTTAAGTAAAAGACTAAAACTTGGCTTCAAGTGTGTATTTAGTAAGCTTAATTCATTTAAGTTAAATTCAAAGCTTATGTTCAATTATGTAACGTCACTAAAATCTAGTGTACCGAATGTGTTGCTGCCAAATATATCTCCAACCACCGTTAGCCACTACGCCTGTCTCAAAGGTAAGAACTTCATACAGTACTGTGCATAGTAATGTTACATTTTATCGCAGATCATAGCCACTAAATAGATATTTGTTACATTATGGGCGTAGAATTACAGCAACTAAAACATGCATTTACATTGTAATATCCTCTTTTAGGTGGTTTTTTTATAGTATGGGAACCGATTAATTTGTATAATTTAAATATTTTATATAAGAATAATGGAATTGAGATAAGAGAACACAGCCATGTGAGCTCAGTCCCAGAATGCATTGAGCTCATATGTCGAGGTTTGATCATATTTGCAAGTTGTAAGTTTTTTTTATTACTAACCAGGTAGCTGCTAAATATTAATCACTATTATTATATACTATTACAAAACTATATGAACATTTGCACTTGAAAAAAAAATTTCAAGTGTAAATAAAGTATTTTTTCCAAGTTCAAAACTCAAGCCACTTTGTAATAATGCAAATATAGTTATACAGAAACACTTAGTAAAAGGTACAAAGTAGATGCAGCTATGCAAAAACAGTTTGCGATAAAGCCAAGACAGATACATTTACAGAAGAAATATTGGTATGAAACAAACACCCCATTATTACACTGAAATAAAAATTTAGAATTCTAATAAACAAATGCTCTACACAAGGAACAAGCTACAATAGGAGTTATCCTACATTATATAAGGACAAAAACTCCAATTATCTCTCTATAATTCACTACAAATAAAAAACAAACTTACTTGTACCACCATTCTTGTCAGTCTGTTGAAGGTCGGGACTGTGACGCACCCATGTGGCTATGGCCTCATCAGCACCCTTGCTCGCCGCCCACATGAGGGCAGTTCGGCCCTCTAGATCTGGTTCATCCGTAATGCTCGCTCTTGTCAAAAACTCCTGCGAGTTGATAAACAGAATAGAACGAACAGTGATCAGTGTGAGATGCTTCTTGTTGAAAAGGCTTGGCTACACTGAACAAGGCTTAACCGCGTCAATGGCTGGGAAAACCTTAGACGGAAAATACATCTTAGACGAAAACTATATGGAACCATAAAATGTTTTCTCAATAAACAAAAAAGCTATTTATTCGCAATCGCTTATGCAAATGTTTTTTACTTTGTTATAAAACAGCTAGTTTGCACTAGTGTTTAAAAACGGAACATAAGCTTGATTCTACAAAAATCTGCCAATGAACTGAGAGTGAACCAAAACCATTCTGATCTCATGACAACATGTTCAAATCAGTGTGAATCTTATCTGAAGTGTTTTAATTAAAGCAGCTCTTGCTTCATTGCCTTACAGACAGCGCAGCCAGACCATAACCAAAAGATTCTGTTAGCTTTGCTCAAACAATAAGCCATTTGCATAGTTTGTATGAAAGATGTATGAAAACGGGATGTGACAAAGTAACTTTGAAACCGTGCATAATTACAGATGGGAGCTTATTCCTACTCTACGATGAACACAAAGGTCTATGTGTTACCCGTATAACATGTAATAAATATCTGTCCAGGTATTTATTTATAAAGTATCAACATGGCATACAGATTACTGGAACCAAAGCAGAGAAATGGAAACATGTAGTTATAAAGAATGGAGCCAAACATGAAGCCCCAACAATAGTTTAGAAACTTCACACACCTCAACAGTTTTTGCATGGTTGTTCTGGGCAGCGTAATGTAAGGGAGTTGCACCATTGGAGTCAGCGCTGGAGAAATCAGCCTTGGCATTGAGCAGCATACCAACAATCTTGGAATGCCCTGGCATACACAAGGTGGGATAACTCATAGTCTTACGCAGCACGCCTCAACACCAGCGGGGAGTGACAGATATGACATACATGTATAATACGGTGTGAAACTAACAACAACAACATAGATAGTTCCTGTTTACACCTGCTATCATTATCCGCAATGAAATCAGTACATTTCTAGCTTGTAATAAATGAAAGAAAACCAGCACCATAATCTTCAATTCAGTATTGAAACTATCCGCTCATCTAATAGAAGTTATCAGACTATTTTAAAGACATACCAAGTGCTGATGCCCAGTGCAGCGGAGTTCTGAACATATTATCCAATGCTGACAGGTTGCAGGTGGGATACGAGGTCTAAAATATATCCATATCCATTTACATACTTAAATATTTAGTTAAGGTCGTTCCATCAACTCGCAAAAGCTAACAAGAAGCTAGTTAGGCCAGAGCTTCACTACACTTACCAGCAAAGAAACGACAGCATTATTTCCGATCTCAACGGCGAGATGCAGCGGTGTCCTTCCTTCAAAGTCCTGCCAGTTCATCACGCTCGGAGTTGTCTCCAGCAGTAACTTCACGCAACTCACTGCATTCTCTAAAGGACACCCAACTCATCCAATGAAATCATTGCAATGTTGACACATAGACTACTCAGAGCTATGTTTGTGTATGAGTTCTCATGGCAACTGACCATCATGAGTGCTAGTAGCCCAATGTAGCGGAGTTTTCCCCTCACTGTCAGGAATTCCACTGTTAGAATCCTGTCTGATCAGCACTTTCATATGCTCTAAACTGCCATAGGAAGCTGCCCAGTGCAATGCAGTTCTCTGTTTGTAGAACAATCAGCATAAATCAAACAGGAAACCAATTTTTACAGAGCACTTTTAAATAGCAATGCAGCCACTTTGAAGTCCAAAACGATTTTATCAATGCGAGACCAGCTGATACTATCAGATCAGCTGTCATATTGGCCAAAGCTGACCAATATGAGCAAACAGTGCCACAGTAATCCTCAACATAAGGATTAATGTAATAAGAGATAATATTCTGACTACCAATACCTTATTAGTAAATTCAAGAGTGTTCCATAATGCTAAACCTACTAACAACATGCCTGACTCTACATATATTTACAATATACAATAGCCTGATGACATAACAGTAAGAATGTGAGAAGAACAATTATAAAATACATGTATATTAAACCTGCCTTTGCACAAGTATCTGGCATAAAAATGTAATAGCTGGTTAAATGGTTTTGCGTTGAGTCAGTAACAATGGAAATATTTGCAGAGTTATATTCCTCTAGTCAAAATACATGCACAGTAAGTTTTAGAGACATGGCATTCTTTGTTTTTACCCCAACTCGCTCATTTGTAACCATGTGCATATGAGCAACACATGAGCAACATTATAGCATTTGGTTTACATTATAACACGCATAGCCCATGGCACTAATTGGGTCAAGGTCAAACATAGTGCTTCATTCACTCATATTTTATAATAATCAGTTAGGAGTTAAGTGTTGTACGATAACTTCTCGCACTTATTAGCGACACACAGAACAGCAGAGATATACTTGTTACTTGAATTAGTAACATACATAGAAGCTTCTATTGTGATGATTTACTGGAATATTATTTGCTGAAGGAAAATACCAAAACTGATTGCGCCGAAAGCCCGTATGCCCGCAGATAATGTGTGCGGATATCTACCAACCAACAAGCGTCTTAAAAAATATATGCAAACTGACTCACAGATTTTTATGCTAACTGGAACTTGTTGAGTTTATCAACAATTTGTGTGAAAAAGACCTGTCCAAGAACACAATTCTAATCCAGGTAAAGGTCTGGATGCTAGTCAACAGTGTAGATTATGGCATAGTGTGGACAACCTTCTACCTGCTGTGGTAAGGGGAGATAAATTGGGCTATCTACTCAAGTTTGAACTCTGATTAAAGTTTTATCCCAATGGCGGGTGAATAATGATGCTTCACAATACCAGGTTGTTGCTAGAATTTTAACATGTAGCAATGACCTAAACAGGAAGTTTCCAGATTTCTCTGAGAAATGTGTTAAAAACCTCTCAACTCCCGCACCTTGTTGTTGTCTTGGTCATCAACCTCTCCCGGAGCCAAGTGAAGTTTGAGCAGATTGAGACATTTGGAAGATTTGTGTCTGGTGGAAAGATGGAGAGCTGTCTCCCCCTCATTATCCTTCTCTTTCCAGTTGGCTCCCTTGCTGAGGAGCAGCTTGAGGCACTTGTAGTGACCCTAAAATCGGTACAAAAACAAACCTTTGCAGCATCTCAAAAGCTACAAAACACACCTATTGTCATGTTTAGTAGCAAATGCAACAATAGCTAAAGACAAACTATCAGTATAGCTAGCAAGGATTGGTACAGTCCATATCAACTTTGCCACAGTTGGTTAATCCAGTGTCTCAAGGTAAGCAAATGTTCACATAAGATAAAATGGTATTGACATGACAACATATATTCATCGGAGGACGTTGTAGTTTAATCAATAATGAAGTATTTTTTTCTCAAAAGATCTTTCTTTGTATTACTATGAAACTTGTTTTGGGATAAACTAGCCAATATGATATGAGATTACTTGAGATAAGTAGAGCAAATAAAAATATTTTTCCACGACCAAACACGAGCGAAGCGATTGGTTGGGAGATTTATGATAAATGCACATGTGCACACAACTCCCGAAAATTATTCATCAACAATGAGACGAACCCTTGTCTCGAAATTTCATCAACGAATTTAACCATTGTTTTGTAGAGTCGTTAAAGTATAATAACGATACAAAACACATATAAGCCTATTTAAATATGTTACCAAGTCTTTGTAAACCGTCGGCATTATCTTAAAACTTACCCATCTGATCGTATTATACACAAATAGACAGATTTATTTGGACGAAAATCGTTATTAAAACTTGCTAAGCCTCACTTTTATCAAAGTTAAGACCGGAAATTGAAACGCCGAGCGACAGAGAATAGAACGATGCGTGCGCATTTCACGAAAAAATAACGTGCACATTTCACCAGTCTATAGCATTGTCGAATTGCCGAAGGTTTCTGTAATTAACGTAGGAGTACTGAAATCATTTCATTTTTGCCGATTTCAAACTGACATTTTAGACAATTTTGAGTACTTGGGTATTCTAACTGATGTCCAACGCAGTGTAAGTAAAGGAAATGACGATGATATTTTTTCTAACGATTCTTATGAGATTATTACAATATTTAATTATAAGTTTGGATATTCTTCTTGATACTTCTTGATATTGTTAGCTATGACGTTTTGAAATGTAAACAAAATTGTGCATTGGTTTTCTATTATTACTGTATTACTAAGTTTGGATATTCTTTTTGATACTTCTTGATATTGTTAGCTATGACGTTTTTAAATGTAAACAAAATTGTGCATTGGTTTTCTATTATTACTGTATTACTATATTAATAATATTGGTTATTCTAATAATATTGGTTATTCTAATAATATCAGTGCATTTTACTTCTAATATTGCATTTCTTCTATTGCAGAGGGAGAGATATAAACATATAATCTTTTCCTTTCATTATTGCTGTTTGTTGTATATAATAACACCCACACCCAGTACATTACAGCTACCATTGCAGTTATCCTATTGCATTGCAGTGCCATTTGACTGCTAATATTGCATTTCTCAACCATCAGTACCCTTTCTTTTTCCCAATATCACTTTGGTCGTGGGCTGTATGACAGTGGAATTTCTAGTAAATACAATGTATTTTTTTGGCTTGCTAAAACTGATGAAAAACAGTTTTAGCCCATCACAAGAGCTGACTGTGTGTTTATTTCCTGAATACTTTAGCGATCACAAGAGCAGACTACGTGTTTATTTTCTTAGCACGGTAGTGGTTAAGTTGGTTTGATGAACTTACTCTGTAAGGGCATTGTTACAGAAATGTAAACTTGCCTAGAAGTTGAAGGGCTTTATCATGACTACTATGTAAAGTTGAAGAAGAATCAGGATGTTTCACCTGACTGCTCACCAACAAGCAGTTCCTAAGTTTATGACAAGCTAGGGTAAGAGACGATTCTACACCTTACAATCCTCTCTGTGTAACTAATGTGCGGTCACTGACAAACAAACGTTAGGGAGAAAACAATAGATTCTTCGTTTAACATAGAAGCCATCGGTTGTCATAGAAACATAGTCATAGTTCAATAATTTGTAAGAAATAAACGGTGACTTGGATATCGAATTGACTGGATTTTGCTTTAATAGCGTTTCTGCAGTCATATTCATCAACTATGTAAGTCTTCTGAAATGTTAACATCACGAGTACAGCTATGAGAAAGGTAATACTTTATTTATAGCTCGCTAGTCAAAGCACATCTAGATGAGCAGTTAAAAGAATACATCAAATATTGCCCACCCTAAAGACAAACGGAGAATTAGATTTAGTTACCTTATGCGCTGCCCAATGAAGCGCTGTCCGACCTGTCTCATCCTTCTTATCAACTTTGCATCCGGCTTTTAGGAGAATTTCGGCACACTCTAACCTATCAGCAAGCGTGCAGAATATGAGTGGGGTGCGACCAAATTGATCTCCTGCATCAATATCTTTGGAGTTGGCTAAAAGATGAGATAGTTTTTTATTTAGCCAACAAAATCATACAAATAATTAAACCGCAGACGTATTTCAGCACATCAAATATAGATGCTAGCTACTTTACAGTTTCATTTCAGCTCGATCTAATCATCCAGTCGTAATCTGATCATGTGACCCATACTTCCTGCCAAATGGAGGAAGTATGGACTTTTCTGCAGCATTTTTTGGCTATAGCAGGTGACCAACAGGCGCCTCATATTTATCAAAGGATTATATGCACTCCTTCAGCTAAAGTTGAAAAATTAAACGAATTTTCAAGGTAGGTTTTGAGATATCAGTGCTCAAAGTGACAGCGTTACAATGATGATGAAATAGATGCTTAAGAACAATAGACATGGTTTTATTGAATGCATGAAGTATATTTGTAAAAATATTTCGACGAATGAGGTTGCATGAAAGTGTAAACAGAAGCCATCGTGTTCAACTACGTCCCCTTTGTGCCATTTCGGAAAGGGATTCCAATTTACAGCGTTTTCGTGATGGCTGCAATTAACTGTTCGTTTTGAGCTTTTAAGAGCTTGTACTCACATTTCCACATATTTTGTACCTACAACACAGCCGAGTAAGACACGTGAATCTTTTGATGCCAAATAACTGTAATGTGAATTTGGTTGCAAGTCAACCTTTAAAATGGCATATGAATGGTTCACTCATTCCAGAGCAATATTCAGTCAACATCTATTGTTATTATAATAAAATGAAGTACAATAATAAACCACAAAAAACATTTTCAAACATTACTTCTCCCTGATTGTTTGTGAACTGACGGATACTCACTGATACAAGGAAATAAATGCACCGATGGGGATACCACAATCTATTAACTGACTAGATCACAGCATTCAGGCTGCGCAAACAATAGGGTATTAATGCAGACAATAGGGTATTAATTTTCCATCATCCATCAAAGATCCTATACTGGATCTTTCAGGGATAAGATCCCAACAAACAATGATTGTTTACTTACTCAGTAAGAGTTTGCTGAGTTGTGACTTGTCCCCATTGACTGCTGCTGAATGCATCTGAGTGATGCCATTTAGTTTTTGCATGGTGAGACGCGAGTCTAAGATTTCCACAGACTAAAAAAGGTATTAGACTAAGCACAATAATTTACAAATACAAACGCATGTCTCGTGGTCACCCTTCATCAAACAAACAGCACAACTGATTTAACATAAAGCAAGAGTTATCTTTTCAATAGGTGCAATATGAAAAAAAAACTGGGAAGTAGAAAAATGAGAGCTTACCTTGGCAAGTTCGGAGACCTTACTGGCATCAGTAGTGATAGTACTAGCCTCCAGACCCTGTTGGTATTACAAACACGAGGCTATTATCACCATCACCTTGGATACTACTAAGTATCACTACTCAAGTATTCACAGAACAATTATGTATTGTTAGTTTGGTCCAGTGGTCAGTACTTAACATATCTGTTGACAAAAGACTTTTAGTTATTCATAATTACAAGCGCATTAAGGTTTAATAACGCAGGACGGCACTGAAACGGTTGCGCTGTGAGTATTACATTGCATTTATCACGCTGTTTATTGTTTCTTGACTAATAATTGATAGCGTGTAACAAATATCAACATGATATGATATGATGGATAGCGAGCTGCTAAAAAGATTAAATGAAGCAACCTTTTACGAAGACTGATGGAGGGTAACTTCAATTTCAGAATGGCAGTTATATAAAACATTATTTAACTAAAACATTAATTCTGAAGCAATAACTATAATTTGTCATGGAGACACGTAAATGCTGGATACCCATTATCTATCCATCTTGAGCTTCTCTTTGAACTAAAATGATAGAGCCGTAGCCCTCATTAATTAATATGTATTATTAGGTGAAATATTTTGTACGATTTCTTGAAATCATCCTTGACAATCTTTAATTTGTGTTAAAAGTAAACTTGATTTTGAGCAAGTTCATGTAGGGAAAAGCTTGAGGTAGCGCGACTACCAAACCGTCACAGATGATAATGAAAAGTGAACTACTAAGAAAGTAACTTACAAAACAATGTTTGTAGAACAATACTGTAAAACTATTTCCAGACTGAAATGCATACAAGTTAACGCGGCAACAATAATAAATTGACTCAAACAATTGCAAGTTGACTAGACCAACTTGACAACCAGACAATCAAAACCCTAGTAGTTGACGTCTAGGACTTGAAAATTTGCCACTTGAACAACCATCAAAAATGTGTCGCCATTCTCAGGAAATGCAACGACATGCAATCATTTTTAGGATCAGCTGACAGAACTCTGAAGGTTCAACTGATGTAAGAAAAACTCACTATATTTCTTGTTTTACCAACACAATCGGAGACAAAACTCTATTAGCGTTAATGCAACTTACACTAATGAAAATGAAAGTTGAGTATTTTCTTTGAATTGATGGGGTGATGCAGCCAGCGAATATGATGAATATAACGTTAGAGGCACACAGGAGAATAATTAGACTAAAACGCAAACAACTATTAGCCATCATTTTGCTGGCCGAGGCGTTGTTAGCTTATCACATATATTCTAAAAGTTGCTTCAATAACTTTGGATTTACTAAGTTTTATTGAAAAAGCAATATCTGCTCAAGAAGAGACAGCAACATTTCTCGGAGTAAAGAAACATGGGCACACATCAAAATCTAATTTTTATCAACTGATAACTCTAATGCGATGAAAAACTTGAGGTAAAGGACTGATGCAAACTGATACAATAGTTAGGTGACACCATCAACAAAGGTAGCTAGAGTTGTTTAAATATCACGTGCTCAAAATTTAGGATGCAAAAATTGTAGACAGTAGGTTACTGTAACAAAAAACAAAGGTCACGCTTGACCAATCTATGTAGTTTGATGCTTCTATAATATTATAAATCGCAATAATTTCAGATATGTATCAATAAGGCTCTGACCTTGTCAAACTCAAATGGAGGAATGAATATACTTCAAATCATAACACGGCTTGTATATAGGCTATATATATATATACATATAAATTGTGCTCTTACAGCAGGATATCACCAAAAAAGTTAACTAAAACATGGTGATTGAATATAGCACATACAAATATGCATGCAGGATTTTTTTCATTCCAAAACAGCCGAGATGCAACACAAAATTCGTCAAACTATAGTTAAGTACTTACCGTTGATGCTGCTATTAGTGGCTCAATTGAAGAAGTATCAGCGTTTATCTTTAAGCAAATCTGGCAAACAGAATCGTCAGACGCTGAGTTTTTGCTACTATAATAGTTTGCCCATGTTAAACTTTTATGAATACAAGAGTTGTTGAATCTTGATGATTTGTTGGAGTCGTCGGAGAAAGAGGCCGTGGCTGAGCTATGGGATGGAGTTTGCGAGTTAGTTCTGCGCAATACCTTCGCATCAGAAGTAGCTAAACTGGTTCTGTACATTTCAGTGTTGTTGAAATCTCCGTTAGGGCTTCCAGCATATTCTGTTTGGTGTGTTACTTGAAGGTCACTAGTTGCATGAGCAGTGCTGGATTTTCGGCTTGGAGGTTTACTAGCTTTTTTATCCTTGCTGCTAGATAACCCAAGCTTAGACAGAAATTTTTTCGGCATTCTTAAGCAACACCACAAGTTCAAATTTTGATAGGAAGTTGTATAAAATGATTGTTTAGAAACGGTTTTCAATGAGTTTATTTTTATGTCAATATGCAAAAAAATGCCTACTTCCAACGGAACTCTGCAAAAAACTTCATCAATAAAGAGCGCAAGGTCATATAAGACGCCTCTTTTGTCGAAACAATCCGATTGAAATACGAACCTGCAATTTGTTTCGTAGAACTCGACTACAATGCGACTGGATTTGAACAAACTAAGAGTTGCTTTACATAGCGTTGGGCCAAATGCCACGAGAAGACAACTTTTAAAAATAGTTTACACTCATGATAAATAAGAGAAGGCAATATTGTTACAGTGCAGTAGAGCTTTATGCTATCATTTTATTTCATGAAAGTGACTTAAAAAAAGATAGGCTTTGGCCCAATAAACCATAATTACAAACAAATGATAGCAAAGACTCAATGAAAGAAAAGCAATTACAAGCTGTACACAAGTGCTATTGTAAATGATAATGAGGGACATAATGTATATACTATTATCATATCTATGTCTCAAGATGATAGCAGGATAATTTTTACAAAAAAAATTTATAAATGAGTTTTTAATATGAAGGTCTGTTTATAGTATGATAACACCATCAGAGTGACACCCAATCAATAATGTATTTTACAACTTTGTGAAGACAAAACAACAAACACTGATGATGGTTGTCAATAAAAAACTCCAAAAACAGACGTTTAACAGACTTGGAGTAATCATAAGAATAATTCATTTGTAATATGAAAACAGAGAGTAAGATTACTGTGATGTCATTTCTTCGAGTACATTAAGCAGTTGACCTCTCACCATTGGATGAATTTCTAACTCGGGCAGCCAGTTACTGATTCCGGCAGCAGTGACTAGTCTAAATGTATCTTCGTGTAACATGAGGTTAATCAGCACCTTATTGTATATGCTCGACAGATCTACAGCAAACAAGGACAGATCTACAGCAAACAAGAGCCTCATTATTAACAAACCTCTCACGACTTGGCTTCTAATTTTCAGCTTTATCTCTTATCTCATAAAACAAATTTATATCCCTATCTAATCCATAACACTGTACTAGCTACAGAATGTGTAAACCTGTGGTGATATTTGTAAAGCATGGAAACAGAAATTATTGAGAAAATTATACATAAATACCAAAAGGTATTGATACCAAACGGCACCAATACCATTTGGTACCAATGATCATGGGTTAAAAATTTAAAGCTAAATGAACTCCTTTATAATGAGAAAAATATTTGTCAATGAAAGATTAGGCTAGTGGTAACTACATGAATCCTCTCTTTATACCAAAGACTAAAAAAAGATAGGAATGGTCACCATTACTACAAGTTAATGGTTCAGCCATACCGTTCATTTGCTTGCAAAGTAGATAGTATTTTAATAAAATAGAAGCTATTATTTTACAAAAAAAATTTTAAACTGCAAACTAATGCAGCAACATTTCAAGTGACTATATTTATATTACATTATTATTTATATATATACTATATTATATTCGTATTCTATACAATCAAACCTATATTTGTTAATTTTTCAACACATGATGTATGATGTGAAATTATAGTAGATATTTGACAGCGTCCAAAGTAATTTTCAAAATGTTTGATATTTTTTTCGCAGCATAACGATTCAACACGTAAAATGTTTAAAGAGGCCAAAAACAGTTCCAATAATATAACATAAATTATATTAGAGTAAATATAGCTAGTCACTCTAGCTTAAACCTTTCCTCACTATAATGGCTTTCCTCCATATATCTATCGCCTACATAACATCAGGCATACATTTCCAACATAGATGCATAAACAAAGATGGAAAACTCCTAACAGACTCGCAAGATATAGCTGAGACCTTAAATGATCATTTCGTAAATGTTGGTAATAAACTGGCCAATGAGTTGCCACTTTCCGATATTCACTTTTCTAAATTTATGGACAACTGTGTAAATGATATTGATTTTAGCTTCCAGATAATTGACCCCTACCAAACACTGCAAATAATTGATTCTTTCAGTCTTCCTAAAGCAACCGGCTATGATAGGATTTCTCTCCGTGCAATAAAAGAAAATAAACTAGTCCTAATTCCAGTTTTAACACATCTTATAAATCTTGTTATACAACAATCTAATTTCCCAAATTGTTTAAAAATAGCTCGCGTAACTCCATTATTTAAAAAAGGAAATAGAACAGATCCATCTAATTACCGGCCCATTTCCATTCTTCCTGCTTTATCAAAAATTTTAGAGAAATGTTTGTCTTTGCAAATACGTGATTTTTTAGAAACCAATAACATCTTGTCGCCTAAACAATTTGGTTTTAGAAAAGGTAAAAGCACCACTACAGCAATAAACAGTCTAATGGAATTTTTATATACTAATTTAGATCAAAGTAATATAACTCAGGGCGTATTTTTGGATTTTTCAAAGGCATTCGATACGATTAATCACAAAATTTTAATTGACAAACTTTTTTACTACAATTTTAGTGTAAAGTCTTCCTCTCTTATTCAAAGTTATCTCCAAAATAGATTTCAATTTACCAAAACAGATACTGATTGTTCGCAAATGAGGGCAATTACGATTGGTGTTCCACAAGGATCAATTTTAGGACCCCTCTTATTTTTAATTTTTATAAATGACTTAGTAAATGCTGCACCTGCTTTGGATTGTATTTTATTCGCAGATGACACCAATATATTTTCAACAGATAATTCTAAACTCCAAGAGGAATTAAATATTATTAATGAATGGTGCCTATCAAACAGACTCATTTTAAACAACAGTAAAACATTTCAAGTAGTTTTCAAAAATCCGTCTAAAAACACTCAAAATTATAATCTAAGCCTTTCTTTAAACAATTCTCAACTACAAATCAAAGATTCGACTCAATTTTTAGGTATCACGTTAGACAACAACTTGACTTTTAAAAAACACATCCAAAGTCTCATCAAAAAACTTAATTACATATTACTAATATTACGTTTCATTCGCCCCTACCTAGACAAATCAACCATGATCAATTTGTACTACAGTTTTTTCTATTCTCTTTTAATTTATGGAATCGAGTTTTGGGGCCACGGCAACAAAACTGATTTAAACAAACTTTTAATCATGCAAAAAAAGGCAATCAGAATAATACTCAATTTTAAACCAAATCAAACAGTTTCCAAAAATTTTAAAATTTTAAAAATAATGCCAATTGAAATTTTATTCCAGTATCGCCTGCTAATGTTTTTAACAAATTCTTTCCCCATGGAAGAGTTGCAAGATTTTATGATAGATCATTGTCAAGATACCCGTTTAAAAAGTAAAAATCAATTAAAGTTGAAAAAGTGTTTGTCTTCTAAGGGACAGAGATCGATATTTTTTAGTGCAATGAAATTATATAATAAATTTTTGAGTGATTGTGCGGGCTCTGCTCCGGGTCAGCTGAAGGCGAAGTTGGTGGAGCGCCTGTGGGCGTCCTGGGACTGTCCTTCCTGACTCTGGTGCTCCGGAGTGTGCGCTTATCGCTGATTCTGTTTCTTTTCCTACTGCTTGCTGGGGCTGCCTTGACTCTAGCCTCTGGCTATCTGGCATGTCCTATTGCTACTCTGTGTATTTTTTACTCATACTGTCATGTTATTATTACGCAATAAAAATCAAATCAAATCAAAAAAACAGTTTGAGGCAACTATAACAACCCTCTTTTTGGTGATTGTTCATTCGGGTATTCTTACAAACAATCTCTCTATTCATTTTATTGTCATGTATAATTACATGTATATGCAGTATTCTTAAGGCACTATGGTGGACTTTTATAGATAATTCAATTATTAATATAGTTTTTATATTCAGTTTGTAACATAGTTTTATAAAATCCATTTGTTTCTATGCTTTGTGTAGACACCTCCAATGTATAGTAACAAATTGTGGTAGATTTTAGGTTAAGGAACGAAATAAATGAATAACAATGTGTTCTTCGAAGAATATCTTAGAAGCACATCCTGGAAATATTTAGAAATATATGAAAAAATTTATCTGTATTATATCATGTATTTATTATATTATATCATATTTATTAGTCATATTCTACATGATGAATGAATGAGAGATTTGACAGAACAAGTACGAATGAAAGTGATTAGCACTTAGCTAATAGCTCCACTCACCAGTTAGCTCAGGGTTTCGAGACTTCAGAATATTGAAAGTCAACTTATCCGTATCTACAAAAATTACATTTACTGTGCAATCATAACATACCATGCAGCAGCCATTCAAAAACTAGGAGCTATGCATCCAAGTCTGTACAAATCAGAAAACAGTAGGTCAATTTATTGTTGAGGTGAATAAAATGTTGGTAGGAACGTTGATTCCTAAATATTACTAGTATACAACCACCCACCACACATGCTGTTGTACCAACTGTCATACCAACTGTTATACAAGCTGTTGCACCAGCTGTCGCACCCGCTGTCTCACAAACTGTCGCACCCGCTGTCTCACTAACTATCGCACCAGCCGTCGCACCAACTGTCACACTAACTGTCGCACCAACTATCGTACTAGCTGTTGTATCAACTGTCACACCAACCGTCGTACCGAAGTCTCGAGCAAATATTTATTTTGAGGCAACTAAAAAATATAGAAGTATGCATTCCAGTTAGACACTTTTTAATAGCTTTTTTAATAATAATCGCATATAGAGTCATCGACCACCAAGTCAAACAAGTCAGAAGTAATAGTAAGATATTTGGAGCTGTTTTAAGGACTAACAATGAATTCAGTAGTAATTTGAAAAACAATATTCAGTGATTTAAAAATATCCAAACAGCCAACACTCAACTATTACAAAACCGACCTTGGCAGCGGTCAGCAATAAGACAATTATACTGGTTGTGTTAGTTGACACTCTGACCTCCAATAAGGTAAACAAAAGTAACTCAATGAAAGAAATCTATGTTAATAAATCCCACTTCGTCATTATCTGTCTGTTTGTCCATATAAACGCTTTGCATTTACACATTCATTGAATGATTTCATCTAAACCTCACTGCATATTTCCTGTGCTTTTCACCAGGTCACTTTCCTGAGAATCAGCCTCCTAAACACCCACCTGAGGGATATTTAATTGAAATTGAAAGAAATTCCAAGCATCGCGTGCTTACCGCTAGTTATTAGTTATTACTAAAGTATAACATACGCTGGAGAATAGAGATTCTGACGAAGGCCTTGAGTACAGCAGCACTAGAAGTGTTATCCAGTATCACTTGTATCTGATGTGCCAATTCTACAGTTAAAAGAACAAGGGCGACTGTTAGGAATGTGATGCCTAGCTAGACACGGCGAAACAAAAATGATTAGGTGGAGGAAGGCTGGCTATAAAAAATGATTTAATAGTAGGTATTAAAAACCAGCTTATAAACAATGAGAGGTAATGAGAGTTGCCCGCCACTTGTTATTAGCCTGGCACAATGCCAATGGATCATTTGAGTAAGCTTACTAATAAGAGCTACGGCTTCTCATGACTTTACGCCATGACATTGCGTCGCGACCGAAAGCGTAGCGTATTTGCTCTCATATTGCGACATATATCGCTTAGCTCGTATATATATAAAGCTCGTGTGGCTAAACTAGTAGGGCGTCGGACTGGTGAATGGGAAGGTCCGAGATCAAATATTCTTTATTATTCTTTATACGGATTCTTTAATCCAATATTTAAATACATGTAGCTATAGCTAGACATAAACAACAGCGACAAACTTTGAGAAATATATATATACAGGTGAAGTAAAAATATTGTTTTTTCAATCATATGTCATGACATAATCTATTTTGTTTAGCATCAGGGGAGACACTTTGCAAGCCTGGTTGTGGGACAATTTTCATTTAGTATGGAGGAATTTCCTTGTTGAATTATTTTAATTGTTCAGCATGCTTGAGCACGAGCAGAAACTCTGGTCAATGACAAATTATTGCCATTATTGCTATGCTGCCGACTGTCAAATCGGCTATTGGTAATGCGTATGATCAGTTATTATATCCATGATTTTTGTAGAACCTCGCTTAATCTGGCCAGATATATGTCATAACTAATACAGTAAAAACTCTACTTACGAAGTTAAATCATTTAGGGGGTTGTTTCAATAACAGAAAATTTTGCGAGTAGGAACGCATTTAACCTTAAAAATGCCCTAATCTGTTTCAAGCCCTCACAGAACTCAAACAAAATATTTGTATAAACGATAAATTATGGCTAAACTTGTAACAAATACATGCCAGAATTAGATTACAGAATAATAAATAGAAAAAGTATACATGCGAGTACACAAAGAAACAATGGAGAAATAACAAATGAAAACTACGAACGTTATTTTGTTCCCCTTTGGCTGAATAGGCTAGGCACTCACTGAATTACGCAGCTAATAAAACTGAGTGAGACACTATATGTCCGCTGCTGCCTGTTATTGCTAGTCATATTATATCACTATCAAAGCATACGCTTTGTAGGCAGAGTTTTTAACAACTGAACTTAAGATATCATATTCAATTTCTATACTTTTTATAAAAGCACCAAACAAAAAATCTTCCATTTTGACTAGAAACAGAAATATGAAAAAGGCCTCACTCTTCGTTATATACACATACTAGATGACATTGCACGGGAATTAAAATCAGCTTATAAACAGTTGCAGGTAATGCAGTTGCCTGCCACTTGCCTGGCACATTGCCAATGGCTAATTTGAGTAAGCTAGTACTTTGAGTACTTATTATTAAGAGCCATGAGAGCAAGCATAAAATGACGTTGCGCGCAGGGCGGTATGCGTATTTTCATTCACATAGCGATATATATCGCCTCAGAATTTGATGTGTCTCAGGTAGCTTAATTGGTAAGATATTTGCTCAGCTAACAGGAAGTTCCGAGATGAAATCCAGCATGAAACAATATTTCATTCCTAAATTTTTATAGTTATAGCTGGACAAACAGAAACACACACATATCTACACACAAACTTTGAAATATATATATATATATATAGATATGATGCATTGCATAGACAGTAGTGAAATGTGTAGGCAGCAGGACTTGAACACAAAACTTGTAGTAAAGTTGCTTTAGATGACAAGTTGTCACTGCATTAAGTTTATAAAATTTTCTTGCCCCATTTTTAATATAATTATGTACTAGTCTAAATACATACCAACAAACATTTCACGCATACCACAATCACACGTGAAATATGTAACCATTGTGAACCAATGAGATCTATATGTGGTCAATCGGCTGCGATGAAATGCTTTAACCCAGCACAGATTTATTGCTGGCAATCAGCGAAAGTGCAGTCAGTGTCACTCGTGATTTACCAATTGTTACGTGACCACAAATTACCAATGCTAAAAAACCTCTAGGGTAAATGTAACTTTATATTAAAAAGGTTTTAGCAAATGCAGGCAAAGTTGGTTTTCACTTACCAGTGTTCAGTTCTGGAATTGATAATGGATACTTGTATTTTGGAACACCTAAAAGCTTCTCCCACTTTTTAGCATCCATACCTTTAACAGACAGTGCGGCACGACTCGAGCATTACAAATATCAAATAAAACTGCTCATGGCACACAAAATCATGTAACTAAAAGCAATACCATTCGCTGTAAGGATAAGTGTATAGCGCAATATCATACTTACTCTCCTTTACTACATTAAGACCTGGTATGACTAGCTCATCTTCATCGTTTATGTTGCAACCATGCGATCCTGATGCAATATTACTGAAGAATGATGCCGTTTCATGCTCATCATGCTTTTGCGCTTTGAAATCTTTGGTTAGCTCTTGTTTTGAAGGTGATCTTTCACGTGCCTCTGCAGAAGATGCACCTTTCTTAGTTTCTTGACGCAGCAAGCCAACAGCCTGAGACGACATTTCCAGAATGGAGGTTTTTGGAGCATTTTTTGTGCCTTTTTCTGATATTCCAACCAATGAATCTGAGGGCTTTGCTACTAGCCTCTGAAGATGTAATAAGTGAGCTTGCAAATCTTCTGTTGAAACATGTTCAATGTCAGTAAACGCCTCTGCTAGGTGGTTAGCAGTACTTTTTAAACATTTAGCAGCCAAGGGAGAAGCCAGTCTACTACTAGGACTAGTCCGATACTGCGAGTCAGCTTTTCCTGAAGAATTGAGATCTTGTTGAACCTTTATCATCAGTGACTTCTGCAAACCACTGCCTTTTTTACAGTCACTTCGGCTTACGGCTAGTAAGGAATTGCTGATTATTGGAAGCTTCTTGTGTGAGCTGGTGAAGACTAAACCTTCAGTATTGGGAATTTCAGGCGCGCTAGAATCGTGTGCATCACTAACCACTGTCTGAACCTTTTTAACAAGACTGCTGACTGCACCAGGTCTTTGGTGATCAAACTTGTTAGTTATCTGATGAGATTCTGTTTCTGAATGAGGACAACCCTGTACATTTTTCTTCACATTATCAGGCTTTTCATTCGTTGAACCAGAACAAAATGGATTTATTCTGTTCGGTGTACCTGTAATCTGTTTAAACACCCTATCGGAAGGTTGCTGCTTTTTGTCCACAATGGCATTTGTCAACGCGGCTTTGGAAGTTATGCTTGTGGTACTATTGTTAGGAAGAGAAGCTAGTGTTACTGAAGAACTGGTTGGCCCAAGAGATGAAACCGAAGCATTTGTACTTCTGAATACAGATGCTATTCCCACAGGTGGCGTTGTCTTTGGTTGTACTACGACTGCACTGTTATTTGATGTAGGAGATGATATGGGTCGTTTAAACGAGATAGATTGCAAGGAAGTAGATCTTGATATAAATTTCTTGTCACTGCTTGATAAAACATTAATTCCAGTTGTGTCTGAACATAAAGTAGTGTGACAACTTATATTGGTAGAACTACAAGGCGTGGACAACGAATGATTTTCAATGGCATACAATTCTGAATTCTTTTTTACTGGAGATGCTAACAGCATATCCCCTTGAGATACGTGATTAGATATTGGTTTATGGCAGATTACAGGTGAGATGGAGCTGGGCAGACTAGACCGCTTGCTTAGTGGAGACTGTGTGAGCAAATCAAGTTTGCTAGTAGCGGCGTTTTGTGGAGATGCAGCAGTCACTGGCACTAATGCACATCCAGAGGAGGTAGAAGAAATTGCATCCATAGGCAGTTGCTCTTTGTATGTGCCCGTAATAGGACTATTAGGATTAGCACATGAGTGAGGTTCTGCATGATGCGTTGTAATAGATGAGAGGTCTTCATCAAGTTTTGAAAACACAGACATAGGCGGCATTGGTGGCATCGACAGAGTGCTAACGTGATCTCTTCGAGTATTAGGAAATGAAAGGTTGACAGTGGAAGGCAAGGGAGCAGTAGTAGTCAAAGTAGATGAGGAGTCGCTGGAAAACATGTTACAATCGGATACAGATATAGCAATTGGCCCAGATGGCGAAACCTCTAATAAACCTGATGAAATATTGCTCGACACTTCTGCACAAATCTTCTTTGTATTACCAGTAAAGGGAGTTGAGATTAAATTATTATGCTCATGGTATGATGCTCCAGTGGAATTAGTTCTACTAGAGACAGTCACTGCTGTTTTTGGAACTCTTTTGCCTGCAGGTTGTAACTCTTCACCGCTGTCATCTAAGTCCATTGGCACTTCACCCAGATCTGTGTCTGAACTCTGAGGGGAGCTAGATACCACATATTTTGGTGTAGTATCTGCATTGAGACCTGATTTCTGTATTGACTCTTCAGAAAGCGTAAAGGGTGCGACTTCCTCTACTTGCCCCCGTGAAAGAATTTCTGTACCAGGAATGACATCACTAGAGCTTGCCTTTTGAATCGATCTACCACTCTTTTGCTCATCATCACCTATAACACCAGCATCACCAGTGTTTGTTGTAACTTGTCTTAATAATAGGGCCGTGCTGCAAAGAACCAAAACCATCTGTCATGGCCAGGTTGAATGCTATTAGAGCTATATCGAATGCAATTAACAACGGAACAATCTTTCAGGGCAACGAGTTCAATCTCATTAAAAAGAACGAATAGCGGTAGACAAAATGTATACTTACTGTTAACAACTGGCGGCCCATATCTGTCTTTAGTTATGACATCTGATCTCTGAAACCCTGGATGAATTCTATGACTTTGGTTTCTATCATCAGTGTAGTAAGGATCTAGATGGAATAGAATATGCATTGATAGAACCTAATGGTAAACCAAGATTTCATATTGATCCGATCACTTCTAATGAGTATTTGAGAGTTTCTAAAATGCATATAAGAAAAGCAAAAAAGTTGGGTTTTGATTAAAATTAAACAAAGCATTAGCTAGCACAGAAAGAGTACTGAGAAATAGTCAACTTCAACAGATCATAATAAAGATAAGCACATGCCTTCCAAATTGTCGTCAGTGTACCGAATATCATCCTGATAATTACTCCTTTGGTATGCACTCGCTCCCCTTTCGTATGGTAATTCCTGCTTGTGTGAGTCCCAGGAGGTGAATGTTTGTGATTCATAATGCCGGTTACTATCCCGTCTAGAGTCATAATGGTGGCTTGTATTAGCCTCATAGCTACTTTGACTGATACTTTCACCATAACCGCTATTATAGTGCGTTGATTCAAATCGCTCACTATAATCTATATCAGACTCATAAACTCGGCTCGTGCCGAGTTCAGATCGAACATTTGCTCGTCTTTTCTCATACTGATGGGAGTCATAATCTTGACTTCCACGACTGCTATAGCTATCTTCATTGCTGCCTCGTTGGTAGCGATCTCGTTTACCACTTTTAGCAGAGCGACGCAAATCTTCATAGTACAGCTCACGGCGAGTTCTTTCTTGTTCGATGGCCAACTGACAAAAGAACAAAAAGTTATGCAGGTCTACATAACCACCTGAAACAATTCATAACAGCTGCATAACAAGTTCAGTGAACATGAAATAACTTACTATGTCATCATATGACTCTTCAGCATGTTGAGGTTCTTCAAAATGGCGTGATGAAATAGGATGATGATCTGCATCAGCCTGGTCTTCGTTGCATTCATGGTCCTCATCGTACTCTTGGGCAGGCTCGTAATGCTCCTCATATGCTATAAACCATATTTTATTAACATTACACACATGTATATTAACAACAATGTAACATATAAACACCATACATAACTCTACCTTACCAAATAAAGATGTACAGTAGACGCTCCTATAAAGTATACCTCCTATAACGTAAATTCCAGTTAACGTAAAAACATTAAGCAAAGTTTTTGCTTTGTACTATGTAAAAAATTCCTTATAATGTAGTGTCAAGTAGGGGCAAATTTTCAATTTCGATTTGGTTGGTAACATATCTCACCACACTTGTGAGAAAAACGACGTGCATATAGCGTTATATCTACATCACTTCCATGACATTTTAGTTCGTCGCGATAGATCGTCATATGTGTCGACAGAACAGAGAAAATTTAGCTGCGAAATTGTTAATAAACACTTAAAGGCGATAGATTAGTGCAAGTGTTACAGTGTAGGTCTACCGATCTTAACGTAGCAAGTTGGGAGTATCGCCGAAAGTTATCTTTTATCCCAACCTTGACCCATGGATACAGATAGACGACGAACAGGTAGACACCACTCTTTTTATAGTAAAATATATTTTTGCTTTGCTTTATTGTAGACATATAACATATTTGTTATTAGTTTTACTTTCCACAATAAACATTGCTAGAACAAATGAGTGAATCGTTCGTTGTACATGTAAATGAACATTGAAGATGAGCGTTCCCCATCCATTTATTGTAAAATTACCGCAATCATTGTCTATAAAACCAGTGAAATTGGTCAGAAAAAACAGACGAGTTGTCAATGCAAACTAATAATATTACAGTTGCGATACTGCCAAAAAATTACAAAATTAAGTCTGGCTTTTTCTTTTTATATGGCGAAAAGGGGTGAGTTTGAAAAGATCTCAAAACGGATTAGGCAATTTTTATGTATTTTAATGTTCATTAAAAAAAAATTCCCTATTACGTAAACATTCCTGGAATGTATTTACGTTGTAGGAGCGTAGACTGTATTGCAAAAAAGACTTCGCACTGGCACATTACCAACAGTTAAAACTAACTTTGGCAGACTTGCCTTTTAAAACATTTATCCCAAAATAACTTGATAATAGAAAAGAGACAGCTGTATACCATCAGCCTGATGATCTAGTAACGGTTTTATGCGAGAAGATTGTAAAGATTTTGGTAAGCTCGGCGGAGGTGCCAATGCAGGAGGGGGAGTCGGTCCTCTTGGAACCGGGGCTGTAGGCAGAGAGCCATCTTCTTTAGGCAATGGTGGCCGAGTATGGCCATAATCATAACAGATCATATCAGACTCATCTAAAATCCAGTAACTTCCAATAAAACTTACCAGCACAAAATTGAGTAATCCTTAAAAAACAATTACAGATTTAAATCTCAGAAACTTTATTTTCTCGATATTACTTTTAAAAATGAAATCAGATTGTCTGAGATCCTGAAACTAGGATTTTTAATTAATCTAACGTTGAATTATGTAAATAAGACATATTTCATGCATATCTGTAAATGCTTCAATAAGTCTTGTTGCATGAATTTTATCTTTGGCTAATCATTCTTCATCATTTAAATGATGGGAGCAAATAATAGACATAGAATCACAAATAATAGACATAGAATCACAAATAATAGACATAGAATCACAAATAATAGACATAGAATCACAAATAATAGACATAGAATCACAAATAATAGACATAGAATCACAAATAATAGACATAGAATCACAAATAATAGAGAATAACAAATAATACTAGTCGCTAGTATTTAGAACTCATAAACTAAAAGTTTTTTAAAAAGCATCACAAAACCAGACATACCGAGACTGAAAGGAATTTCTGCAGGTTCTTGACTTTGTGACTCCGTGTGCTCATTTGGCTCTAAAGGAATGATCGGAGGGTCTGTGTCATCTTCTTCAACATAAACAATTGACATTAACTATTTAGCAAATGCAGTCATACATCAGCTTACAATCAATCACCTCTATTTATATATGAACTTTTTATAAAATCATAAAACTAGAGCAAATATTTGTCTCGACATACCAGGTAATTTCCTACATACAACATCTGAAATTATTTGAAATATTACAGCTTTGTAAGCAAAGGTACTGAACAGCTTGAGATTGAAAATATAATGTAAAATAATCTATATATATACAGTGAAACATGGATAACTCGCCCTCGGATATATCGAACACATGGTTAACTCGAATGGATTTGCTTGGTCCGTTCCCACGCAATGATAAATGGCTCTATATAACTCGAACTCAACACTGTTAATTCGAATTGTTTTTTGCCCAACGGCTACCGAAACGGTTGCTATCGCTTTAGAAAATCACTTTATTCCAAGCCATAGAGGTAAACCTCAACTTTTCGTAATTCATAAGCGTCGTTATTACCACCATCGGCAAAATATTTTTGTCAACGACTTTTCTAAAGGTTTGGTGAAATTTGATTTATACCAAACATCCGCGTAGCAATCGCCCTTCGGAAGCGAGGTAAAGTGAGGTAATCTTTGCATAAACTTCAAGAAAAATCGGCAAAATTGATCGTAGGTAAAACGCTCAAACGAAAAAGATGTCTTTTCTTTTGAGCATTTCAACAATGATCAAGTTTTGCCAATGTCAATCTAAAAAACGTCCTAGCAATAACATCACCTCAAACAACAAACCAATCTCAAGTGATAGAAAAATCTCTATACTTTTTGATAAAAACGTTTTAAACTTTACATTAGAAGCATTTAATTTGAAACAAGCCATTTGTGCTTTTGCTTTATATTATAGTTTGTATATGTACTGATGTCTTTTCTTTTGAGCATTTCAACAACGATCAAGTTTTGCCAATGTCAATCTAAAAAACGTCCTGGCAATAACATCACCTCAAACAACAAACCAATCTCAAGTGATAGAAAAATCTCTATACTTATTGATAAAAACGTTTTAAACTTTACATTAGAAGCATTTAATTTGAAACAAGCCATTTGTGCTTTTGATTTATATTATAGATTGTATATGTACATGTATCTACTAATAAATAAGTAAAAACATGGACTTGTGACAGTGCTCTGATAACTTGAACGCTCTGATAATTCGAACACTTTTGCTCGGTCCCTTGAAGTTTGAGTTATCCGAGTTTTACTGTATATATATAAATTTCAAAGTTTGTGTGTTTGTGTGTGTATATGTCATTTGGTAAGTCCGGCTATCATAGCTATTAAAATATTGGAATGAAAAATCCATATCGCAGAAGATTTAATCTCGAAACCTATCATTCAATAGGCATACGCCTTACCAATTTAGCTATGAGAGATTGATGGATTCAATGGGCGTTATATGTCGCTATGCAGGTGAAAATACGCTACCGCTCTCTGTTACGGCGCAACGTAATTCTTGTTCTCCCGTGGAAGCAAGTAATTATTAGTAAGCTTACTCAAATTAGTCATAGATAATGTGCCAGGCTAATAGCAAGTGACAGGCAACTACATAACCTCTCATTGTTTATAAGCTGATTTTTAATTCCCGTGAAATGCCGGACATTTCGCTAGTAAAAATATAAAAGGCCTGATTAAACAATGTCTAGCGCAAGTTAGAGTAAGTGACATCACATGTTTCACGATTCGACTGTTTATAGAAGCTCAAATTGTATGATTTATTTCCATACTCATTGAAAAAACAGAATTGAAAGTGAATACTAACGATGAGCTGATTTCCGGGCAATGCGTTTGGATATCTCCAACGACAACCGACATATCTCATCCATCACTTGCTGATTGACTGGTAAATCTGTAAAACAAACTATGTTTGTTTAGTGATGCGTTGTTAAACAAAACCATGGGAAGTAAACATCAAGAGTTACACTATAATTTACCACTTACCATCATTGCTGGTACTATCAGCTGCCATTGTCTGGTGTGAAGCCTCAGATTCTCTTTGGTTATGAGATGATTCTGTTTGAGAACGGTTCCATTCTGAGACTATGTCCTCATTTTTTGTTGTATCCATTTCATTGTGTAACCTAATATTTCGAACAGACTGCCATTCCCCATCTTCGTGAGCAGAGTTGAATGAATTTCTCTGGATAAGGCTATTAAAAGTATCGGGCGGATCTGGCAACAGGCTATTGGGTACTGGCAGCAGGCCACCTGGTGATGGGAGAAGACTATCAGGTTCTGGAAGTAACGCGGGAGCAACAGCTGGTGAGTTGTAACGATGACGCAACCTGCCCGCATTAACGTCTGCTTCAGTTGAACTGCAGTCAGGACTCATTTTAACAACATTGGAAATAGTTGAAGTAGGTGCAGCCAAAAGCGCATTTCCTGCTTTGCTAAGTGGTATGACTGGTGATGGCATGTGACCAGGCATATTAGGATGAGGAAGTAATGCCCTAGGATCTATGGGAGGTTCTGGAAGAAGCGGCGCGCGTGTTGCGACATCTGCTTGGCACATGTCATGAGCCTGTTTCGGAATGGGTGGTTCAGGTATCTGGTAGTTCTGTGTGGAAAGAGATGTATCAATGCCCAGGGTTTGAGTGTTCTGACCAAGCTTCGTTGGAGGGTATCCAGAATGTAGCTGTGCATTTGGCGGATGAACCTGACTGGCAACCGAGCTCATACTACTAGACAACTGTTCAGGTTCTTGAGAAGTTAGTTTATTGTTGTGTACATTGGTGTGAGCTATGCTTTCACTGGGCGCAACTTGAGTAGTCAGGTTTGGCTGATGGCCATGTCGTGAGTGAATACTAACTGATGGATTTACTCCATGTGAAACTTGGGAATTACCATGTGAAAATTGATTATGCGAAGGATGAACATTAGACGGAGCTTGAACCACCTGGGCTACTTGAGCATTATGTGATTCTACACTACTGTTGAGTGAAGTTGAAACGGGATGAGAAGTTCCATCAACAGAAGTTGGAACGCCAGCTGAGTCTTGGCTGCTTTGAACACCATATTTCATAGCTGCCATCTTTTCAAATTCTCTTCGACGCGCTTCTCGTTTTTGCAGTCTTTGGTAAGGGTTTTCAACCTGTCTGAAATTTGAGTCCATTTGCTGCGGTGATGGAGGTACATAACCTCCTGCTGTTGCCTAATCAAAATTAAGAAAACTTATTTTACAATAGCGAGTTTTAAACAAATATTTAAGAGCAAGCAAACTTTAAAAATTGACTTTAAAAAACGACTTTTTTTACCTATAAAGGTGTTCAATAAATTCACTAGCAAAATAACTACAAATGCTATTCAAACGATTTGCAGACAACCCATAGATAAAATGGCTTGAGTAAGTAACAATGTTAAAATTTAAATTAGCTAAACATCTTGGTAAGCTTTAACAAAAATATAAAGAGAATACTATTCTACATGAAATTACCTTTTTGATTTTGGGAATTTTAGGCAAACCGGCTGTCATGATTGCTTCTGTCCAAGGGTATACACTGGAAATGCTCTTGGATTTGGACTCCTCCTTCGGCACATCAATATTTGACTTGCCTTTTTTGTCAGCCAATTCTTTAACCTATTGAGGTCAAAGTAAACAATTAAAATGTGTATCAATATTAAAAAACTTAACATTATGAATAAACAAAATGTATATTAATAATATACATATATAGTCATAATATAGAAAACACATACACAAATCGTTAAAGAGCTACAGAAAGCAGACAAATATTTGGTGGGACAAAGCCAACTTTCAAACTTACACTATTTAGTATTTACGCAAGGTGGAAATTAAAACAAAACAAATAAAATAATCGGTAATGCATATATGCGTGTCTATGCGATGACTCGCATGGGATGACTCGCCTGCTATGTCTCACAACACAAGATTTATTTAACACTTATCAAACCTGAAAGGAGATGACTTTTACCCTACTGGCAAAGTCTATGTATTTTGTGAAATGTGGTACAGGACAAATGTTTTAATCCCGAGCAAATTGTTATGAGGTAATTTTTAAATCATTTGGGATTTTTGAGCGTGAGAAATAACATAGTTCAATGACTGATGAGGATTATTATCATTACTGTTATTATTATTGCTATGTAAATCAACAATCAACTAGCAGTTTTGCCACACAGTTTATTCATCCTCGCTAGTACTTTTAGAACATTGTTTATGATAAACCCCAAATTAGTTTTAAAAAAATCCTTACTTCCTTAGCCAACATTAATATGCAATTGAAGAATGTTATATGCCGCTGTTTACAATTACAAAGTATATTATATCCTATCACAGTATCAAAAAGTCAGCAAAATTTATTGTTATACAGAAGCTGAGTAGTTTGAAGTCTTCCTCGTATAAATTTTTGTTTTTTTTGCGTTGATGGCGGGACACGACATTACCTTCTTAGTTATTTAGTGTTTGGTGTAAGACCCTAAGTAAAACATTATTTCTATAAAAAATATTATAAGCTGCCCAATAAAAGTATATATATGATTTAACTATTACAAAAACAAACTCAAGCTGAAACTATGAACAACTCGTTTTTGCAAACGCTGACATGAAATATTGTGTACTCAGCCTTGAAAATGTAGTTTGCAGTGTTCACATAAATCATGGCTCAAAAGTGGTCTATGAGCAGAAAATCTAAATCAGGATATAAAATCAGCATATTATGAAGTGTCTAAAACGCTTTTTCAATGCTTGCCATATATATTTTTTTATATTCAGAGAAAAGAAAAGTCGTGCTCAAACAAAAATCATTGTATGATAACACAAATGAAAACATGTGAAACTCAATGTATAAATATGAAAGCTGTGATAGGTCAAGTCACAGAACGTTGTTTCATTCTAGCAGTAATTAATCGCCAGAGATTATCACACAGATAAAAACTCACAATTTATTATATATGTGCATGTATTTACCGTATTTGTATCCTTTCACAATAAAAAAACTGTTTGTGCATAAGATTGTATTGAGATTGCGAAGCTGATTATAATCCTCCCTAGCAAACTCATAAAATTTAAAACTGATTGCACCGACCCAAATAGAAGAAGTATTTGTCAAATTTTAGAATCATTTTATATAAAAACAGTACATCCAAGAGGATTTATCCTTAATCAGGATTTGAAAATTAGCGCTTTTGCAGGGATTAAATCTCTGAATGGCAAAGTCTACCAGTATTACAAATTTGGAGTTACATTTTGCTTGGGTATTTAAATACGTTCCATCTCTCCTGCTATATCTCTAGCCTGTTAATTGCATTAGCAGAAAGTCTTTAGTTTATATTTCAAGTTATTATGTAGCTTCTGTAACTTCACTTATTATCAAACCTTTGCAATTATAAAGGAAAATTTTTAAACCAGTATTATTATGAAGATTATTAATATTATGATAAATGCTGACATGGCCTTACCGATTTCGATCCTTTACTAAACGGATTATTTTTTAAGTAAAATTGAACTAGCATTTTGTGGTAGAAAAAAATTCACTTAATTTGAGTTTGTTGAATTAAGCATGTTTGTTCATGAAATGAGGTGTGACACTGGACTATTTTTGCCAAGCTAATCATGGGTTTGGCAGCTTCGTTTAAATTCGGGGTTAAGTGTTTCATGAAATGTTGTTGCTTGAACAATTGGGTAGATTGATGGCAAACACAAATTGTTTTTGTTATCGTTATGTAGCCAACTGTCAATTTATATGGTTAGAGTATGGATGATCTAAATACTTTTACTGACTACAACAATGAAAACGTTACACCATTAGTATTTTGGTCAGGGATTTTTCAAAATCCTGGCTGAACCGATCTTGTTCAAGTGGGAAATGAGCTTTTACGACTGATATAATAGGGGCTATGTTATCCAGACTCAATTTTTTAATTTTGTACTGCTGGGGAATTTAGGTCTATTGCATGCCTAAGTCTACTGTTTATTATTATGAATATTGATAAATATATATATCATATTGCTATTGCAATAGCTCAAAATCAGTAGAGCTAAATGCTCATTAGATTTTTGTTTTGTTAATTAAAGCCTATTCAGGTACAATAAAAACAGCACACGTAGAGCCGCCTACTTTTCACTGCATTAACACTAGGATAGCAGCCCAAATTTTCAAACTTTCGTGATATACCGACATATACATTGTGTATTACAAATTAGATACAGTGGTGTGCATAAACTTGGAATCACCAGTTAAATCTTCAAATATGTATGTTTATATGCTGTTGTCTAAGAAATTCTTTGGAGTTAAGTGCCTCAACCCCATCAATATATATATCATTTGAAAGGGAAAATTCTGAAGAACAAGATGATGCTAAATATTCAAAAATATTCTCAGATTTTTATCGCTGGGGGTGGATCTACCGAAAGGCAGACTTATTGCAAGGCTATGAATGTTGTTAGTGAAAATTGATAAAATAGGATACAAACAAACTCTTTTATACAAATTGGTGGCCCTGAAAAGGGCCGTTGGGTTATTGTTGGTCTTCAGAAGGACTAGTAAGGTGTCTTGAGCTGAGCATTAGTATTTTATTGGCCAGCCCTTGTTCTTGATCACCATTTGACACCGTCGAGGCATGCTGTTTACCAACTTTCTGAGCAAATAAAATTGCTGATCTGTTTAATAGGATTAATATAAATCACTCAGAAATGATTGTGTTGAATCAATCAATGCATTGTTTGAAAGCACATCTTCTGCTGATCAGATTGATATATAATATCTGGCATGGCATCATAATTGGCGGGAAAATAGAAAGCAAATGGAAGATCCATTCGATATAGAGTGAACAAAACAACGTGATTCCAAGTTTATGCACACCACTGTATGTAGTCATCAGCTTGTCAACACTTCATCGCATATGGAACGAACCAAAGGAGACAAATCTATAATTGTATTTGACATGAGTTTAAGCATGAAAAAGCTATTACTCTATGAAATTGTTATAATTCTCCTGTCATACTTTGACTACAAGAACAGTAAACGGAGAGTTTCCCACAATGCAACATACATAACTGCAACATCGACAGATGATCAGTGTTTGCATTATAATAGTAAAGAATACATATCAAAGACTCTATAAATGCTTTCTGAAACCGGTAAGTTGCCAAAAAAGCATAACAGTAATATGCCATAAGGTTACTATTCAGTTGGTTGACAACTTCAGCAGTTATTTTTCTGCTTCCCGAGAAATATACAAATTGTCCCTCTCCATGATATTGAGAACATAACTCTTGCAAAGCGTTATCACGTTTTGCTATGCTAGTCGTCACCTCTTGTTAATGTAGTATCACCTAGTGCTAATCTAGTTATCACCTCTCACTAGACTAGTTGTCACCTCCTGCTAGGTTAGTCATACCCTCTTGCCAATCTAGTTGTCACCTCCTTATAGGCTAGCTACCTCGAGTCATACTTTTAATAAAATGATGTTAGAAATACTACAGTAAATTCAGACTGGCATGCCAGTATGAATGATTCCAAGAGTACCTTGTCATGACGGGAATGTCTATTCAGATTTCTCTCCTCTGATGATCGTTTCAACCCTTTCCGAGGTGATGGAAATAAAACTTCATCTTCGTCTGATGAATCCTCCATTATAATTCGTTTTCTCTCTTCTTTAGGCTTTGATCTTCGACTTTTCACTTGACTCAATTTTGAACTCTCATCATCAACCTCAACTTTTACCTGCAAAATGAGAAAAACCAATCAAAATGCACTGGCATGCAAAGACATCAGTTAACAGTATATGGAGGCATCATTGAACACTTAATGCGAAGTATTGTCTTTGAGCGTACCTTGGTCATCTTTTTCTTCTTCTTTTTTGATTTCTTAGACTTAGAGTCTAATTCTTCTTCGTGAGAAGTGTCAGTAAATGTATTCAGATACGAAGGCAATGGCTTGCCCTTCCAGCAGTCGGACAAAAGCACTCTACAGTTTCTATACCTCTGTAAGGTACCCATGATTAAATTACTGTTGTGGTGCTTATTGGCTGGTTTCGAGAAAAACACATTCAGCCGCCTTTTAGAACATGGGCGAGCATGTGACTCCTTTACAGTGTTAGTTGTCAATGGGTAGTTTGTAAAAGAGCCAGAGTGATCGCATAAGTACTCCTCGATCGATTGACTAGATACCAGTTTGACGATAGTCGCATACGTCAAATGTGTGAGCCGTACTCTGCATCGCATCATCAGTTGCTTTGGTAGCTGAAAGAATAAGGAATATGCATTATATCTGAGCTCCTGTGAGCATACAAACGGCCTCTTTTGTAATCGTAAAATTATGACACCTAATGTAAATTCCCAATACATGTAACTAATGGTATAACCATAAATTTTGCATTTCTATGACCGGTTTAAAAAGCAATTAAATAATATGAAAGAAATTACCGATCCTCCATCAAGATTGATGACAAGTTTGCCAGAATTGCGTGCTGTAGGTTGTCCATCATCACTGCTAGAATCGTCCGATGAATCGCTAGAGCTGCTGCTTGAATAACCGTATGAAGCACCTATCTTGGCTGCTCCAGACATCGTCGAACAGGTACTTGTACTCATCACACTGGCAGCAACCTTTGTCGAGGGAGCGCAGACTAAAAATACGTATATATTCCAGTTGAAGTTGGCGACATCACTAAAAACAGAATGATAAACACATAAATGACAAAATAGCTGTACCAAAATTGCACAAAGTCAAATATACCTGTAGAGATTGTTGAGGCGACTGCAGGGCTGGGACTAGCTGTAGAGACTTGACTTGTTGAAGAAACAGGTTTTCTATTATCAAAATCTAAAGTCGACACAGCATTATGTCGGTTTAATGCTTCCGGAATATGTCCGACTTGCTTCGGCGTAGGAATATGCCATTTTATCTTTGTAAGCGCCGACGAGGCAGCCAGGGTATTGAGAGGTTGGCAAGCGGAGAGAGATGACGATGTTGATAAACATTGTGATTGTCTGGACTGTGTTGTCGCCACTGACTGATTGTCCTATAACAACATGTTGATAAAGAATAATACAGAATTTAATATATCTATATACCTTTATAATAAATTTTGTAAATTTATTAAAACTTGACCAAACATAAAAATTACCAAAAGTTTCATATTACACAAAAGGTGTGTAACACTCATCATATAAAATGCTTAGTGAGGACTATACATGAAATTCTGCATATATTGTTATATTCTGAAATTATTATATATAGTTCAAATATATATAACAATTGTTATATATATTTTAAATATATATAACAATATATATTTGACACCCAAACATGCCTGTGTTGCATTGCGCTAGCAAAAACAAAAAACTTTTTACTGACTTCTTTATTTCCTTCCATTAGTTTAGCGTCGGGATCAGTCATACGTAGACAGGAGGGAAAACAAAATAGTGTTGGCACATCTGCAATAAAGAAGGATTATGGCAGCTCGTGTATGAGGAAGGGCCATTGACAATGCATTATATGACAGCATAGAAATATCACAGCAGATGCAGAAAACAACATACAAAAATCTGTTTGAGTATTGTTACTTTTAAATGCACGACTCAACTCCGACAAACCGATAAATAAAGCCAACTAAACAGTCTATAGATTGTAGAGCAGACTAGATTTTCTTACCGGTTTAAGCTAGCGTAGTTAAACGTGCCCAATGTACATGACAGCAGGCAAAAAACTTTAAACCTGATGAAGGGTTTAAGTGGCTTAGTAAGATGAAGAATAGCAACTAAGCCCATTTTAGAAACTCTTATTGAATATTAATAGATTGACCATCCAGATGATTGAGTGAATGAAGAGAGTAGCCACTGTCGCTAAATGCCCTAAAAACTGCTGGAATGCGCCTAAACAGAAGAAACTGACAGATATGCATTTGCACAAACTACAGCATAACACAAATTCATAGCATGCACAAATAATCAGTCATAAACACCTAAGCCATGAAAGTTGTAGATTAAGGCCTTTAAAATATATCATGCAAAAGGCATTCATAGAAAATAATTCGTATCAACTGACTTTCTAAACTTACCAAGTACCAAGACCTTTTGCTCGATTCTTTACAGTCTATATTGGTGTATTAAGTCAATTAACTCTACCCACTACATACGGCAAATAACGACGACTTAGTAAAATTGATTACATCAGAGTTAATTAAAAAACTATACTAGCATTTTAATTTTCTTAAGTGGAACAGGCATTTTTCAAATTTTATAAGCATTTGATATGAAAACAGTATATTCCAGAGGATTTATCTTTACATAGGAGTTGAAAACGGGTTTTTGCAATAAGTCAATCGTTGAATGATCAGGTATGCCAATATTACAAGCTGGAAGCTAGTTTTTCATGATTATTTGAATACCTAATCATAACTTTTCATCTTTCCCACTATATTTCTAGCTTGTTAATTTTATTAGCAGAAGCTCTTCATGTTCCTATTTCCTCTTATTATGGTTTCTCTGTAATTCAACTCGTCATCAAAATAGCAATTGATCAATAAATCCATTTTGAACAATTCACAGCATCTCGAGGTAAACTAAGACCTTCAAAATTGATTAGTAAAAACAAACGATGCTAGGAGAGCTCCACAGACGAAAAAAAATTGAATATTAAAATTGTAGAACTAGTTGTATATTCCAAAGAAAAAAGATAGGCTTGGAATGTCATGCCATTATTGACACTGTTGGCATAGACCAAAATCATGCGATGACATAATCAACTGAGCAACATGTATAAATGAGAATAAAAAGCTTTAATAAAAGTGCCCCAGTGCAACCGTACTTGGTTTGACAAACCTGTCTACGCAGTGAAATGATTGAAGGTAAGAATAGAGACTGTGGTTTTAATAAATGACAAATGGATAAACAATCAGATCTCCTCACTAGTTGCTTGCAGACTGAGCTAATTATTAGGTTTCTATGCTTCAAATAGATTGAGAGTTTCTTCCACCCCGATTCATAGGAACGGTAAAATCCGAATGGATTCGATGCCATTTTGCTTCGCTAAATTTGTGAAGGCAGTGATACTACTGTTCGACATCACAGCAACGGTCATTGCGAATAGATTCCAGTCAATAATACCCAATTAAGATTTCCCTAGTGGAGGTAAAAAAATTCAGTGCATTTCAATGCACTACCACGCGGGAATATTCTAACTACTATTGCCATTTGGTAGATTGCTCATACAATGAGATAATTACCTTTTTATTTATTTTACCACCTTTTTCATTAAAAAACTGAACCTACCGGTTGTACAGATTCCTACTGCACTTGTGCCGACCTTTTCTTAACTTAACTCTTTTAGCACAAAGATTTTTTAATAAAAGCGATTGTCGTTCATGCGACCTTTGAAGTAATCACTGTATAGTAAGTGAAAATTTTTGTTGTTGTTTTGTAATACACAGGGATATTAATATCGATAATAAAGAAAATTCGCATCAGGTATAATGGCTGAGTTATTGCAACAAACGTACGAAGGGTTATTTAAAAAGTGACCATGACCTGAAAGCGAGTCTAGTTTAAAAAGTGTTGTTTTGGGAGTACATTGCTAGTCTTGGAAAAATTGATAAAGTTCAACCCAGAGTCGTTGAAACGGTTGGGTACTAAGTCATTGACAGAGGCTAACTCCGAGTCCATTCAAAGCATAGAAAACCAGTTATTGAGACAGACAGATGCCAGGCAGCTTTATGCTCACATTCATCAAATCAGTGAAACAGATTGATGCCTGCAAAGCTTTCACCAAAATCAGGAGCCTTGAAAGATTCAAAGAGAGAAATGAAACAGTAATGATATTAGAAAAAAAAGAAAAAGCTCACTTGTGATAACAAGAAAGTAAACTAATAGTTAACCTAACAACAGACTGTTAATTCAGTTGATCATCAGAGAAAGATAACTTAACAGGTAGCCCTGGTCTGTGCAAAGGGCCTAAAAACTTAACAGCAGTAACCAAAATGACAAATATGCGGTGTTGTACTCTGAAGGGAGTTTATTGGTTGCACTACTAGAGAAAGCCGAAGAAGCTCCAGATGGCTCCTGATATTCATAAAAGCATAGAATCCCACAGCCATTATTTATATCAATTGTTAGCTTTAAACTACTCCATCATGAAAAGTGCGATTCAGTGTGCAGAAAGAAGAGAATTATTAACATTGGTCACAACTTAGTTCAACCAAAAGGAAATATGTAGCCAGTTTAAAAAGGAAATGTAAATGGTCTAAAATTGAGCTAAAACATAATGTGATCCAATAAAACTAGAGGACTAGATGGGTCTAACGGTGAATTTTCTGCAATGGTCCAATGTCCTAATAATAAGAGGTGATTGGAAAATGCGAAGTGAAAAATAGAGGAGGTTACAATGGCAAAACTTTGTTGATGGTGTAAGAGTAATACCTCATTTCAAATAATACTTGCTTTATCATGTGCATCTGTTTTTGTGATAAAAATAAACTCAAACTCATAGCAATGGCTTGCTCTAAAACAAAGATAAGTAGTTCTCTTGATTTCAACTTGAAGATTGTCTTACGAAACAACTGAAACTTTGAATCGCAGCAAACTGCTGAATGGTATTTGAACATAAGCTGTCCTGAGGTGCAGGTTTTCTATAACTATTGCATAATACCACAGATTTAGGCCTATTTTGTAGTTAATTATAATTGCTACTGTTACCTACATTTCTGATAGAAATAAGCAGAGTGCAGAGCTTTTCAACCTTAATAAGGAGTCACAAGCTTGATGCGATGGATTGGTTGGAATAAGCAAACATTACACTGGATCTTATTGGCTAGGACATCTTCAATCATTTGCAGACAGAATTGAACAAAGCCTCATTGTACTAACAGCAGAGCTTCTGCACCAGTGGAACCATTCGTATGAAGGTTATGGTACATTAGATCAAACCTTTACTATGGGTGGCCACTGGTTTTGGTGTTCTTGGCTGTTCTAGGTAATGATATTCAGCTGAACCACTTCCAGCAAAAAAACTCTCAGTAAAGCACTTGTTTAAGCAAGAAAAAAGCAAATGTCTCGTTGATATCTATCACAAAAACAAAACAGAATAAATTAAATGAATATACCATAATAGACACTGAGCAATAGATTTTAAGAGTATATACTGTCAGAGAAAAGCGGGTTGAAAACTTTTTAACCATAACCTAGGTACCTGGCAAGCAAAAACCTATTGCCAGACTAAAAGGCTTGCAACCACAAAACTAGAATTCGCTACTGCAACTAAGCCAAATGTAAATTGTAACAACAGTCTATGTCACAACTTTATTAAACTGTGATAGAAATTAAGACTGTATATAGGAAATAATACAAAACATAGTAAAAAAATATTCCACTGCTCAGCCTTTAACAAAAAAATGTAGGGTGTTTATTCAAACAATTCCTATCGACTTATAGAGTGATGACACCTATAAAGCAAACAATCTCATTTAAGTGCTCATGAATTCAGTTTAACTAGAGGTCTTTGAAAAAACGGAAAGGAAACAAAAATGCATTCTTATGAGTTTTCCATAATCCAATCTTACATACTATAAACCTAAGCTTTTTCGGTTCATGCTTAGTTTCTGCTGATTTCTAGTGTTAGTCTATAAAAGTAATGGATTTTGCATGATGGATGGTAACCAGCTTGTTCACATTTACTGCTTTATTTCTGTTGAAAGTGGTTAGTCGAGAATTATAAAAAACCTAGTAAGATTACAAATTCGTTTTATGGCAAATGTAACAATCGGTAACAGACATCGACATTTTTCAACCGAACAGTTTTTAAGCGGCACCCTGTGAACATTATAGGCCTAGAAGGTTAGCAACTTTAGCATGTCTTTTTCAGCTTTGTCATCATTATCAGAACATTACCGCGATCAACTTACTGCGTGTAAATTTATTTGTTACCTCATCAATCCATAATACCAAAAACCAGTTGAAGCTTCGATCCACTACGATGTCTTTTTAAACGGGCCTGCAAAACCAATATTGGGAGAAATGTGGTTTCCTTCCATTAGAATTCTGTAATCATCCCTCTCTGTATAAATACGATTAATAAGACTGGATATACTCCGCTACATATGTAGACAAGGTGTTTTTCCTCCTTCCTCGTTGAATAATCCTGCAACTATTTCACGCAATATGAAGCTATATTTTATTTTGCCATCAACACAAAAACCTTAACAAAAGCAACTTACGGACTAATGTATTACCAGCATGATATACCTGTTCTTGCTGACTGCAATACGCCTAGACCAGTAAAGTGTAAGGCTTTTGTTCAGGTCTGCGCTAAAGCGACGGTCATCACTTCAAATAAGCTGCGTTAGAATACGGGAATCCGTAATAATGTATAACCTTGACCCATAAGTAAATAGTTTGTTTTAATGAAAAAGCATCGGTTTTAACGTTGGCGATGCACCAAAGTTGGTGTTCCACTTGTTGGAATTAAACTACGCAGCGAGCGATCTCACGTGTCTTTCTAAATTCGACTAGCACCATCTGCTTTCTTCTGCCACTAGTTTAATTATTAAATTTAAAAAATACAAAATATTACAATGCCTATGACTACAGTGTATTTACTAAATATTTTCAACACGTATCTACCTTTTTACACATTTAGCCTAGTTTTGCAATATTGACTAATATTGCAGCGCATTCAAAGTCATTAGAACTTGATATCAGCTCTAGCTCCTCGATAGCCATTTAATTTTATTGTTCTGCAACAAACCAATAATAAAACCACGATATTATATGCGGTTTTTTGTCTGTAATAAGTTTCACAGTTTTTTAGCTGTTTCCATATTGTTTTAGTATATAAAGGCTTTTTCAAATCTCGCGTTATAAAAAATGCTCAAGTATGTATATATACATTAGTCATACCATACTATGGCGCCTTACAGTGCCTCGCGTTGCGTATTCGCAACTTGAGTTGCTGTTCAAAGAACTCGCCCTGGGTTTTTGATGAACTCGAGTTGTGTTACGCAAAACTAACCCGGGTTTGTAAAAAAGCCAAGTGAGTAATTGGAATGTCTCATCTACAGAACTGCCTTTGCGCAAGTTATATAAAATTTAATAATTGAATAATAATTTAAATATACATTTAAATTATATGCATTGGCGATATTTGCGCATATTTATCTATATATATATTTCTCAAAGTCCGTCTGTATGTCGTATATCTGTCTGGTGGTTTTCCGGCTATAGCTATTATTAGAACACCTGAGCTGGACAACAATGCAGACTCAAAGTCATGGCTTACCGTCATTGGAAGCCTAACCTTGTTAACTAGCTTTGTGGAATTTTCCATTGGCAACCAAATTCACATTACAGTTATTTGATATCAAAAGATTCACCATGTCTTACTCTGTTGTGTTGTAGGTGCAAAATATGTAGGAATGTGATTACAAGCTCTTAAAAGCTAAAAAACGAACAGTTAATCGCAGCCACACGAGACCGCCATAGTTTGGATTCTCTTTCCAAAACGGCTCAAATGTGACGTAGCTGTGGTAGATGGTTTCTGTTTACACTTTCATGCAACCTTATTCGTCGAAATATTTTCACAAATATACTTCACACATTCAATAAAACCATGTCTATTGTTCTTACGCGTCTATTTTATCGTCATTGTAATGCTGTCACTTTTAGCACTGATATCTTATAACTTACCGTGAAAATTCGTTAAATTTTTTAACCTTAGCTCGAAGGAGTATATATTATTGTCTGATAATCATGACGAGCTTGTTGGTCACCTGTGATAATGTGATGCAAAAATCATTTGCTGAGTATTGGGTCACATGATCAGATTACGACTTGACGATTAAATCAAGCCGAAACAAAACTGTAAAGTAGCGAGCATCTATATTTAATACGGGGACTTCGGTAAAACCCGAAGTGTTTGTCATAAACTAGTGCTACGATAAGTTTTATATTGAGCTTTTTATTGGCCTTTCAATTCACGTGAGAAGATCACGTAACAAGGCAATCAACTGTAATGACTACGTCAGAGAAATAAAGAGATTCCAATCTGCGGCGGCTTTTCGTTTTTGAGCTTTTAAAAGCTTGTAATCACATATGTTTTACTTTCCATGGATACATTTTTTTAGTTAGGTGTTACCCCTACATTGTAGAAATTCAAGGTTTGCTATTGTGAATTTCAGGGACTACTGACTGAATGAGCTAATGACACGTTAACCGCGAGTCGCGTTTTCCAAAACTTAACAAGGCAACGCGACCGCCCCGCGGGAATTGTGTTAGCTCCGAAACCCAGGCTATCACAATCCTAACAGAGCACGATCATTAAACTCCGCCCATATGATAGCCGTCGCCTATCCTTGGGGGGCTGTATATCATTGATTACAGAGACTACAGTACGCATAAGATTATATATGCTCCAGTTACCAAAAAGAAGTGTTCATCATTGTATTGGTTTGTAGACAGCGAGAAAGTACAACAAACAACACCATAAAGCATATTATAATGATCACAAAACCCTTCTGTAGTGGGTTAGCTTAATAACAACAGACTGGAAGAAAATCATAGGAACACTGAACACATAAAACATGTAGACTGTGACCTGGATTTTTTGCTTCACAGGTTTGATCAAACCAGTTAAATCCACCCAAATATCTTCGGACAATTTTTGCACTCACCATTTCACTGCACTATTTGGTTGCAGCTGCCATTTGGTTGCATCGCAATGTAATAGCTAATGTAGTTTGATCATCCTTCAATTCTCATTTGGTTTTCACCTTCAAAGGACGTGGCTCACTTTTGCCTATGTGGTTGCAGACCTGCTTTTAATGCTCCGTAAATAGATTTCATTTGAGTAATTTTTTTTCCCAAGAGTATTAAACAGTTCTCGATAGTCACTGAGTATACCCTTGCTAATTATGGCTTCGCATATGACTTTATAAGTTGAAATTCATCACATGCAAGTCCAATAATACTGGTGTTGCCTGGTTGTATATCAGTCTCTTCCACGCCGTCCTGGCATCGCTGCGCATCAGGCTTGTTGAGTTGCTTTCTTGCAAGCCAGTAAACAACAGTTCTCCTAAACTTCGTGCATCTTCCTGGCATACCTCAGACTGGTCATTTGATGTTTGTATCTCTGACCTTTGTAAACTGACCTGGACCTGCGCTGTTTTTGATAGTGCCCAAAATTCTGACACTTTTTTGACCTGTCTTCTCTAGGTGGACATTCTCTGCTTGAATTTATTGGCGCCTTAACACATCTGTGTTATCTCGACTCGTCTTTCGATGGTTGAGTTTTTTTCTTTTGTGTCTCAGGCCAGCATGCTACTGTTTTTGGCGCTTTGAATTTTTTGCGATTACATCGACTGCTGTCGCTCCAAAGCCACCTTTACCCATCGCCCGCTGCATCATCATCGATATAATTTTATCACAGCGGGGTATCCTGGCAGCTTGAGCTAATGTCAAGTAATTGGACTAGAAAATACGCTTTTTTATGAGCATCACTAATTCCTTTAGCATTCCATTGCTTGCTGACGTGCTGGCAATGTTCTCTGCAGCTCTTTAACAGTTTCAAGCACTGTAGGGTGACGAGCCAACTGCCTCTACAAGTTCAAGTTTTTACCTTATCAAGGTTTTTCCTCACTGGACCAACCTATTAGTGTTTATCAATATATAGCTAAATTTTCAGTTGTCTGCTTCATGATGCACCAGTGTTTTTATTGTGAGTTTGTACTCTGTTTATATATCTAGATTTATATATATATATCCTTTATATATATAGCTATATATATAGCCTTATATCTAGATTTTAATCAAAAAAATTAATTGAAGTTCAGTTTCTAAATCAGTATTTAGTGCATTGTCTTGGAAATAATAAATCAATATTTGTGCTATCAGTTGTGTAGACACATTTAATGCTGAACTTTTTGTGAAACCACATAATATTGAAGAATTGCCATTGTTAAAAATGGGCATTGCTTTAAAATTTATCCATCTTATTACTATGTTGTGTTTTAGCAAGTCTTTTTAATAAACCTTAGGACTCCTGTCATTAATTACTCAAATCATTTTCGCAGTATGAATGTTTTGCACTAACTTCATCGGATAATTTCACTTATATTCCAACTTATGAATAATCCTCAATCGAGTCTATGCCAAACGTTTTCGGCACATATTGACTAAACTAACTTTAAAAGGTTTTCACACATTAGATACATACAGTCAATTATTCAGGACAATTTTTTTTGTCTCTGTAGCTAGTGTCAGTTGTCAAGATGTACCCTTCTATTTTAACTCTGTATATCAGTCAATGGAAACTGCACAATACCCAGTGTTTTAAAGGTTAGCTGTGCATTGTTTCATCAATATTGCTTCAAAAAAAATTTATGTTGTCTTATATGTACATTGATCTATCTTATGAAAAAGTTTTGTTTGCCGAGATTCGCTATATGCAGCCATATAATCGTGAATAAGGGAATAAAAGGCAGGAGTCCAAACCGATTAGTTTTTGCAAATCTGCCATAAAGAAGCATGGGGTGAGGATCAGTTAACGACCAATGTAGGCAGGTCAAATTTCGCATCATTTTTGTTGTATTATTTGGCAATAATGCATAGGATTCTACAGCTTGTTGTTTTGTTAATAACAATTTTGCAGCAGCTTTAGGCAATAAGCGAGTACATGTTAATAACTCACTATTTTATCGAATGAGTTCACAATGTTAGACCGCGATTAGTACAACGCAAGGTCCAATTTCAAATTATGTTAATTGTCATCAAATCTCAACAGTACTTTCAAGATGTTTGGAGATTCTTTCTCCTACTCGTTCCAGCTCACCCCATTTTTGTAGGAGCAACCACTATGCATCCTTTTTATAGGCATTTGTTCTCACTGAAAGAATCATTTGCAGCTGTTTATACCATCTTTTTTCACAATTTATTTCGTTGCTCATTCCAAATAGATTTCATAATCTTCTTGAGTTCATGTTGAACTTTTGCTAGGCGTTTCTTTTCATCGCTAATTTAAACAGCACAAATAAACATTTGTTTGCGAAGCCAAGCAAGTTCACAGGTAAATTAAGAAAATAAGTGAATGTAAACTGTTTGCAAACTTAGCACCTGGCTTAAGTGATACCAGTTTTACTTGTGTGGTTCTTTACGTCACAATGAGAATTATGCATAGATGAAATGAATAAGTATGCATTAAACTATTATATCTACCATTTTGTGCAAACTGTGTGCCCTCAAATTAACAGTCGCGATCTGTTAAACAGTTGAACTAATGTTGTGTAGACATATATGGTAATTATAATGGCTTGATTATGCAGTATGCTATGTAATCCTAGTATATCGGTAACTTCATGGTTCTACAGTTTTTTTCTTCAAGAGGTGTTATCATAAACTCATATCCTGTGGTTCTGAACAGCACTCTTGAATTACTCCAACCCTTTAGCATATGCCTACTAGGCTACTATCAATTCTTAGATTCACATACTGCCTAAACATACCGTTTTTTTCAGCATTGGAGCAAAGGCAAAGTATATTTTATCTCTCAAAGATGGATGCTGGTGACCAGTCAACATTTTTACAACTGTCTTCCAAAGGCATTCGAGAGTGGCCAGATAACATCTCCGTCAATACCGTGTCGCTCAATCTTAACCACAATAATCTAACAGGAATTCCGCGAAATGTAGGCAAGCTCCAATGCTTGTTATGTCTAACTGCCATAGGAAATGAAATCGAGTACCTATCACCTGAACTTGGCGATGCATGCAAACTGGAAGATTTGAATTTTACAGAAAATTGTCTGACAACGCTGCCAGATTCTCTATGTTTATTAAGGAATTTGACTAACCTTACTCTTTTAGGAAATGAAATCACACACTTACCTAATGACATAGGATTGCTCTCCTCTCTCAAAACTTTAGATCTCTCAGAGAATGAGGTGACATGTGTACCTTGTAGCATTGGGTACCTTCAAAATCTTCAGTCCTTGGATATCAGTCATAACAATGTTGTTTCTCTTCCTTGCACATTTGGGAGTCTCAGCAAATTGAAGCATTTCAATGCATCAGAAAACTGTTTGGAAGAACTACCCGAGGAGTTTGGAAAACTATGTAGCTTGGAAATACTTGATCTCTCTTCGAACAATCTTTATTCTCTTCAATCGACATGCGAATTTGTAACGTGTCTGCTCGAGTTAGATTTAGACAATAACCAATTGCATGCTCTTCCCTCCTGGTTTGATCAGCTGGGGCAACTGCGCAAATTGAGCATTAGCGAAAATGCTCTGATTGATGATGCCCTGCGGGATGGAATGGGTTGGGGTTGTGTGGCACTAGAACATCTAGATCTTAGTGGGAATAATATCAGCCGTCTTCCATCAAGCTTCACAAACCTAATGAATCTTCAATTTCTTGATCTCGGCAGCGTTCTACCCGAATTGGAAAGAAAGGTGAGTAGAAAGCTACTGTTCTATCAAACTACAGAATAGGTTTGTGTATTGCTGTATCGCAGCCACGTTTGCATCGATAAAATACCTTATTGGTATATTTGATACCATTATACTGAAAATAATCTTTACTCCACTCAAATCTCACCAGGTGTTATAATTTATTTACGAAGTCTAGGATTTTTAATTATAAATAGCACCTATGCTGCTTGAAAATATTTTTGATTTGTGTTAGGTTACTTGACAACACTTGCTTCTGAGTAGTTGCATTAGCCATTGCCTATGAGTGAGATTTGTGTATCTAAACAGAGTGAGGAGGGTATCTGATGCCTAAAGTTATATCTTTTTTTTTGTGTGAACATAGAAAATAACAGCGAAATCACAGGCTTGAGCTTTTTATGTTCAAAGGTTGGTTAGCTAGTTGCTAGACAGTAATTAGTCCTCCCATTTCTTATTTTATCGGGTTGTGGTTGTTTCTACAGCTATTTGTGTATTTCCAGTAGTCTTGAGTGTATAAGTTTCAACTATTACAGGCTCAACTTTTGAATGGCAACATGATTGAGACCTTGCCTGCAGGCTTTGGTTCATTGTCCAACTTGGTAGAGCTAAGGCTCGATGAGAATCATGTCACTGAACTGCCAGAAGACTTTGGCCATCTCTCCTCACTTGAAATCTTTGATCTTGGTATTGTACTTGACAGCCACATAATTTGTTAATGTATCCGAAGGCATAAACAGACTAGTGAGTTTTCATTGCCTTTGTGCTGTTTTATCAAATGGTGTTACTGTTTTAAAACTAATGATTACACAAAACTCATGAATTATTTTTAAGCTGGTGTGTTAACACCTTGGAAGCCATTAGCATTTAGGAAAGTTTTAACAGAGGCCGGTAAAAAACTGATGCTGTACAAGGTAAAAATGAAGGTTACAAGTACGCTCATCTACAATGGAACTAGTAAGTTATTAACTAGATTGTACTTTAGTCAAATATGACAAATTTTTTTATTCTGTTTGTACAGACTATTTGGTTGGTTGAGGCTGATTCAATTGGATTCTTATGTAGCTTTTGTCTCAAATGCAGACAAATTAGTCTTCAACTGTAGCCCGCAATAGTTCATTTCAGAACAAAATTATTTAGTTTTGGGATATAGTTTACAGTCCATCAAGTAGAGAAATAGATGAGGAGTTTCCAGTATCAATGCCACGAAGGTTATTGAACAGCCTGGTTGTTGAAGAAGCTGGAAAAAAGGCTTGAATCACTTAAGGATTAGGCCAGCCTTGCTGCTGAAGATGTTGTGTACTAAGATGCCTGAGAGAAAAGACTAACTCGGATGCTGTCTCATCAAATATCAACTCGGCAACTTGTTTCTGAAAATATTGAGATGGGAAAATTGGCTCTCAAGAGTAAGCCTACTATACCATGGGTTTACAACCAGTTACACGAGAGGTTGATCCTAAAGCTTCAGCATCGAAAGAGCCATTTGCTCAGGATTCTTAGGGGGATATGGTGTTGTCTTCAACAGCAAAACAAATTCTTTTTATGTGGAAGCACCTATTGCTGACGACATTCAGATCGGTGTACCACATGAGAGTGAGGCCATACCTTTTATAGATGTAGCTAGTTCCAACTATATCAAGACTCCTCAACAGCTCCATCAGAATTCGAAACTGAAGTTTCATTAAAATATTACGAGAGCGTGTCAAATTGAATGTCAAGAAGTTGTTTTGGGTCGTCTGCCTCAAACCAACCAAAAGAGCACTGAATTTTTGATGCAATGCATTGTTAATACTATTGTTATATTCAATTTTTATATAATTTATTAGATTCTGTTACTGTATGTTATGATACTAATAGAGTAGTAATAAGATCGGCATCAGTACAGCAAGTACTGACAAGTCAAGTGACACATTTAGTTAAAGTTTGTCACATCGACTATATAATGTGCATTCATTATTGTTTTACTTCATGATTGGTACTAGCTGAAAAGATGCAAAGGCAAGAGAAAAAATAGTTGCTCGCATCGGTGGTTATTAAAAGACTTCTATGGCTAGCGTTGTCTTGTTAACGACTGCTGATTCTCTTTTTCAGCCAGGATCATGCCTGCCTTCAAGAAATGCTAATAAAACTCACTAGTCTGTTTACATTTTCACAAATATCCTGTTGTCTCCATTGATTCCATCAAATTGTCATGAACAATCAATTTTATTGCGGTAATTAAGCCGTGTTTTTCTTAGCAAGTTGAAGTATAATAGGTATCTGGTGTATGGCTACAATCACCACTCATACACACTTTCTCATGGCAGGTCGGGGAGTACTTACGGTTCTACCTGAATCATTCTGTTTGCTAAGCAAGTTGCGGTCATGCTCACTTGCAATGAACTGCTTAACATATTTACCAGAACGTTTTGGAGACCTCACTAGTCTGACGTAAGTTTGATTGTGGTCTAGTCATGTGCGAAATTATAAGACTGTTGACAATAATGTAGTATTTCTAAAATACCATATATATAGTAGCTAGTTGTAATTTCTCTTGAAAAAGAACAATAATACAGAAACTTGGTATCATTTTAATGCTCAGAATCTCCTCTATCTGTTTTTTATATCTACTAGTCTTTGAAAACAATACACTTGCTGTTACATTGCTCAGCAGTATGTAATGTAAATATTTTTACTAAATGCAGTTTTGTGAAAGGTGCTAAACTATCAAGAATAGCTGAATCTATACTTCTAGGGAAGTAAAAATGACAAACATTTAAGAAAACTTAATATCATCGCGGGAGAGTATTATGTAATGAGGAATAAATTTTAAGCTGCAAACATCACAATAACATCACAGAAAAGATCTTTATGAATATTGAAGATCTTTTCGAAGATCTTTATGATATTTATGAATCTCAAAGTTTGTCATCGACTGTAGGGATGTCTGCCTGTCCTGCTATAGCTATTAAAATCTTGGAATTGAAAATTTACTGTTTGCTGGATTTGAACTCACGTTGATTGCAACCGCAGGTTGGTAGTCCATTTGTCAAACTACGAGTCTACGAAGGCTCTTGCAATTCATAGCTCTTACTATATACTGTATACATCTTTTCTCGATTGCCCACGCTAAATGACGTATTAATTGAAACTCTATGAAGCACGGTGCTTTTTTGTCCTCTCTGTACTAGGGCTAATTGGTTTTACGCAAAACAATATCAACAATAATTTCTCTCGAAATTAAAATTTGGCGATGTATCTCAGTTCAGCGTCATCTGTTATCCGTTATGGTTATGATAAAAACGGATTCGCAAACAGATAAGTGATAACATTTTAGTTAAAAGTTTATTAAGATGCATACTAAAACTTTTTTCTATTGTGTTTTTAGTAAGCTAAATTCATATAAGTTAGATTCAGCGTTTATATTACGCGTGTATCTTGAAGGTAAGAACTCTGCACGTAGTACATTGTAATGTTACATTTTTTTCCAGACCGTACCTAGAAAATGCACTAAAGTTATTGTAGATAACTATAGTTACTAAGGTTAACATATTGTTTTGTTACTATTTTGTTATTTTGATGATTTTCAACAGGCAGTGATTGCATTAGATAATTAATATGGGTTTCTATACGTCTATACAATATTTTCGCCTTATGATAATCGTAGCAAAACAGACTATATTTAGCTCTTACTTGCTAATGATTTCACATTTACACTTAAACACCTTTACAGTGTTATTTTTCATCCCAATTTATCTCAACAAAACACTTCTTTCATGATATGAAATTTAAAAGTTGCAGCTGTTTAAAAAGTTTGAAAACCTTTACAGTTTCCTTTTTTCTCCTAATTCATTTGAACTGCACAAAAAACACTTTTCCCCATGATATGAAGTTTAAAAGTTAAAATGGTAAAAGTTGTATATGTTAAATAAAAATAAATTTTCAGTCTAAAGACTCTTTTATTATCTCGGTAACGTCGGGCATTCATCTAGTAACACATTAAAATGATATATAACTATCTTATATCCAAGCTGGTTATAAAGGGCTTATTGAGGCCTCTAGTTCAAGCGTATGAACATCAATGGGGCAGTTCTATACTTTTGCATGACTGTAATAGAACTCATCATCAATGTTACAAATTACAGCCCACCTTTGCAAGATCTTCTTTGCGCTATAAAGTTGACTATCACCTTTTGAAATCAACAGCTTTGAACGATCTAATCACTTGACTTATTGCTATGTTATGTAATACTATAAAGACGGCTTCATGGCTGATTCTGCAGTTTCAAATAATTTACAACAAAAATTCAGTGTAAACAGAATTGCAAGTCGTACTGCTGCAACTGTAAAGATTTCCATCTATCTGTGTTAATTGAAGTGATTGGCCACAGCTAATTAGTTTTTCAGTGATATAGCATACCTTATTTCAGTAATATTTTCATCGGGTAGCCATTTTGTCTGCTTGTAATTTGGATAACTATGGTTATCACTCGTGTTTAAGGTAGAGAGATAGGCTGAATATTAATGTTATTATCATAAGCTTTGCTCTGGTGGTTTTCATTTGTAAAAAATGAATAAATGACCTCACAAATAACATGTCCTCCTTTTGCTTGTTTCTAAATAAATATCGTACCAAATGTATTACCAAATTGCCTGATGTAAACCATTAGGCAATTCAGTAATACGAAATTTATTACCAAAGCAACTCCCATAATCATTATTTGGGAGTTGCCTTAGTGCGCTACTCCCAAATAATGATTCAATAGTTTTCATTTATTCACACGAACTATGTTATTGTGTTATTGATTGCAAAACAACAATCATACAGATCAATTGCTTTTGAAGTTTTTTCTAAAAGGTGTGTCATCATGTCTCGTTATGCACTGATTTGTATTTATTTAGGCTCTAAACTAGTCATAAACGTTGCTTCACTACTTGTTAAAACTGGAGATAAAAGGTTTTATGTGCACACCAGCTAGATTCACACTGTAATGTGACTTGGCACCATTGCTGACTTCCTGTCTATCAAGCGTATTTGATTTTTTTATAGCTGGCTTCGACTCGATCAGAACAGCTTGACATCCTTACCAGAGAGCTTTTCTCAGCTCATCCACCTGGAGTACCTTGACCTTTTCTTCAATGACTTTGAAAAATTTCCCACTCTTCTGTATTCTCTCACCAGCCTGAAGTCGCTCAATGTTGAGAGAGTATGACATACGACATCGAAATTTTTAGTTCAAGAATTTCCATTGTTCTGTAACAGTGGTGTGCATTTCTCTGTCCAGCTAGTAAATAAGCACTAATCATTCTGCCATAGCATAGATAGATATGAACTTTATTATTACCGGTCAAGGTCGTTTAAGTCAAATTAGACCATAAGATACGAAAGGATAGTAAAACAAAATTATACAAATTGAAAGAAAAAGATCTTTTTGCATAACGATGTTCCATGCAATCCCCGTTATAATGTGGATTGGCATATCTGCAGCTTTTTTCTTGTCGTATCTAGAACAAGTTCAAGATGAAGCATGATCCACAAATAGTGCATAAAACTACATACGCCGAAAGAAATCCCGCACTAGCTGAAAACTGGAGAGGAAAAGTTAGAGCTGCTGTCACGGATGGCAACGTCAACGCATTGCTAGTAAGGGCATGTTTCGGCTGCACTGGTTTCATTGTATTAGTTATCACTGGTGAAGCTTTCAGCGGGTAGCACATAGATGTCTAGTGAGAAGCCTTTGAAAAACGCTTATGAGTATAAGTATTATTTTATTGCATGCAAATATGTAATTTGTACAAATTTTGAAGTTCAAAACATGTAATATTAGAAATAGTCACTCTGTGAATTTTGGGCATTACGCTACAGATCACTATATTTCCACGTGCTTAAACCAATGTGATGATTCTGTTTGTTAAAATATCTTCTATGGAAATGGTAACATCGCCATAGCTGTGACGCTTTGGCTTGCGGCTAAGTTGTGGTAAATATTTGTTACTTGGAAATAATCAATGTCAGTATAAAATACTATATAATATTGCTCGGCTAGTTTATTGCATAAATTTTTTTAATTAGCGTGGAAGTGAATGTTTAGCAATTTTTGTAGGACTTACATTACTAGATCTTAAGGTTACTAATTGATCTCAAAAGCAGAATGGTTGTTAGAATTTATGGTTGACTAAAACTTATTACTATATGTTCTGTTATTCTTTTCGAATTATAACACAACTAGTTCTTTTTGACATATGTCACAGTGGCCACATTATTGCGATGTTGCAGCGCATTGCGTCATCACCAGAGCGCTGTGCCATCATGCAGCTATGAGTTTATTTCTAAACATGGATTCATGCTGACATTTCCCTGGCTTATAAATACACGACTTGAGTAAGCTATAAAGGTTTAATTATTCTCCTGGCTGATGCAATTGTGCAACAGTAATATAGAGTTGCTACTCTCTTTACTCTTTTACACTCTTCTAATTTTTGGGAAATTAATGGCCACAGGCTAGGTAGCGAATAACCTCAGTTATAAGCAAGTCGTTAGCCTGAGAGTCGATCCATTATTCTGCAGTTTGAGGGAGACTATCAGAGCTCGGAAGATGAGCTGGATGATGATGACTTTCAAATAGATCATAAGTTTATAAAGCAGGCCACCCAGAAAGGTGCCACTACGTGGCAGTCACATACAGGTGCTTTACTAGACAAGGAGAGGCAGATATATAGACATAGGTCCATGAGTCCTGCATCAGTGGAGAATAACGAAGAGACTGTGAGCGGTAAGACACATATACATGGTCACTCTAAATAAGTTGTATTTTTTTATGCAGGTTTTACCTGAATGTTCATTATTCTTTACTATGAATAGAATCTACACTTCAATAGGTTTTACCTTACTACAGGTTTTTTGCTTAGAACTATAGTTTATACCCTATGTTTAATCTTGTTCTACATTATCTTCTGAGAAATTAAGTTCATGTTACTCGTATTGGTTTTATTCTGACGTGATATGCTCATTTGGTTCTTCTTTATTTTAATTCACTTAATCAGGTATATTTGGCTGTTTTAGCTGTTTAAAACTAGCGAATACCTGGCGTTGTACAGGTATTAAAAACAGTTTATAAACAGTGGCAGGGAATGTTATTGCCTGCACTTGCCATTAGCCTGGCACATTGTTAATGCCTAATTTGAGTAAGCTATTATCTGTATTGCTAAACTTACTAATAAGAACCGTGAGAGCAAGCTTTAGTAACATTGCGTAACTCAAACTGTTATGCGTATTTTAACCGACATAACGATTCATATCACCTAATGAATCCATTGCATATCAGTAGCTTAATTGATTAGGTTATTACCTGGTGAAAGGGAGGTTCGGAGATCAAATCCAGTACGCAGTGGCTCTTTTATTCCTAGATTTTAATAGCTATAGCTGGACACACCCAACGATGAGTTTTGACATTTATATATATATATATATATATATATATATATATATATATATATATATATATGTAATTATATATATATATAGATTATTATACTAGGCCATGTAGCATTTCAAAGCAATTATGACGCGCTTATAGTGTAGTAAAGCCTTCTATAGTCTCTCTATTTGGAGCTGTACATGCGGTAGACAATGTCATTTTGTGTCACTGTTCCAAAAACGCTCTAGTTTTATTTATTTTTGTAATTGGAGGTTTATTTTTACAGAATGCACCTCAGAGAGTGTTCCCAACTGGGAGACCAATAATGAAGTCACAAGTGATTGGGAATCAGCTAGCTTTTCACAAAAAGAATGGGGTACAGAAAATGAGGAGAACTGGGATGATGAGGACCTCATCAACAACCCTTATGGTTGGTGGTCTCTAGCAACAGATCTCTAGTAGTAGACCTCTAGCGATAAATCTCTAGCGATAGATCTCTAGTGGTAAATCGCTAGCAATAGATATTTAGGGGTAGATCTCTAGCGGTAAATTTCTATCGATAGATTTCTATCAGTAGATCTCTAGAAATAGATCTCTTGCGATAGATCTCTAGTGGTAGATCTCTAGTAATAGATCTCTAGCGGTAGATCTCTAGCGGAAGATCTCTAGCGGCAGATTGCCATTTTTCATAACGCATGTCACTCCGTATTGTTAGGGTGTCATATAAGTCATGGCATTTGTCGCCAGGTACTCCTGCTTATTACCAGCATCCTCCATGGACTCAGAATACCGGCTTCATTCCTGCCGATTTGCACCGTCCAAGCCATGCCCACCTATTTCAAAGGGCTGCCTGGCCAATACTGCCTGTTGAGGATGGACAGTTTGATGATGCTTGCCCATAGAAGTTGATATCACATCCTTGGACACAGTTGATTAGCAAAGATAGTCATTATGTTCATTCACTTGAAGATAGATGGACCATCTTGTGCGTTATGTAATTTATTTACTTGATTAGTAATGGAGTACTAATTGCATTCACATATTGTGGAACTTTTTAAAGAAAGAAATATTTTTTCATTCATCCTCGATATCACGTAAAGCCTTGGTTTCAGATAAATTTGTTATATCACTGAAATATATCATCATCCAAGTTGTAGCTTTGTTATGCTTAATATGCGGCTTCATATATGATTCACAAAAACTCATGATTACCAACTTAAATTTCACGCCACCACTTTTTCAATATCAATTCGCTGTTAGATTGATTTCTTACAAGCTTTGTTAAAACCTTGATATGAATGTGATAAGGAACTGATTGTTAACATAATGTAGCCATTACCAAGGCATAAAATTACAGTGTATTATTATTTGTAAATTGTCCTGCTGAAGTGAGAAGCAACTCTGTCTCAGCATAATAGTTGTCTGCGTAGATATAGTAAACCTGCATAGATATATTAAACCTGCATAGATATAGTAAACCTGCATAGATATAGTAAACCCGCATAGATATAGTAAACCTGCATAGATATATTAAACCTGCATAGATATAGTAAACCTGCGTAGATATATTAAACCTGCATAGATATATTAAACCTGCCTAGATATAGTAAACCTGCATAGATATAGTAAACCCGCATAGATATAGTAAACCCGCTTAGATATATTAAACCTGCATAGATATATTAAACCTACATAGATATAGTAAACCTGTGTAGATATATTAAACCTGCATAGATATAGTAAACCTGCATAGATATAGTAAACTTGCATAAATATAGTAAACTTGCATAGATATAGTAAACCTGCATAGATATATTAAACCTGCATAGATATAGTAAACCTGCATAGATATAGTAAACCCGCATAGATATAGTAAACCTGCATAGATATATTAAACCTGCATAGATATAGTAAACTTGCATAAATATAGTAAACTTGCATAGATATAGTAAACCTGCATAGATATATTAAACCTGCATAGATATAGTAAACCTGCATAGATATAGTAAACCCGCATAGATATAGTAAACCTGCATAGATATATTAAACCTGCATAGATATAGTAAACCTGCGTAGATATATTAAACCTGCATAGATATATTAAACCTGCATAGATATAGTAAACCTGCATAGATATAGTAAACCCGCATAGATATAGTAAACCTGCATAGATATATTAAACCTGCATAGATATAGTAAACCTGCGTAGATATATTAAACCTGCATAGATATATTAAATCTGCCTAGATATATTAAACCTGCATAGATATAGTAAACCTGCATAGATATAGTAAACCCGCATAGATATAGTAAACCCGCTTAGATATATTAAACCTGCATAGATATATTAAACCTACATAGATATAGTAAACCTGCATAGATATAGTAAACCTGCATAGATATAGTAAACTTGCATAAATATAGTAAACTTGCATAGATATATTAAACCTGCATAGATATATTAAACCTGCATAGATATATTAAACCTGCATAGATATAGTAAACCTGCATAGATATAGTAAACCTGCATAGATATAGTAAACCTGCATAGATATAGTAAACCTGCATAGATATATTAAACCTGCATAGATATAGTAAACCTGCCTAGATATATTAAACCTGCATAGATATAGTAAACCCGCATAGATATAGTAAACCCGCTTAGATATATTAAACCTGCATAGATATATTAAACCTACATAGATATAGTAAACCTGCGTAGATATATTAAACCTGCATAGATATAGTAAACCTGCATAGATATATTAAACCTGCATAAATATAGTAAACCTGCGCAGATATAGTAAACCTGCATAGATATAGTAAACCTGCATAGATATAGTAAACTTGCATAGATATAGTAAATAGTAAAAATATAGGGTTTACTATATCTATGATTGTCTGTAAGTACCTGTAGCGTGCCATATTATTGCATATACATGTATTCATCAATTGCCTTGCAGTGTATTATAAATTTACAATAACTTTACATATCTACAGTCACCGAGCTTTTCCAAGTGTTATATTTTTATTATATTATATGTAAGTGTTATTATTAAATTATTATATTAAAGTACATATTTCAAAAAATTTAAGTTTTAAAAAAGAACTGTAAACTGCGAGTTGAGTACATGTATTTTAAAACTAGATTTATCTTTACTAGATGTAGACCTTCGCTGCTGTGAGAAATTTTAGTCAAAAGTCGCCTAATTTTACACATACTGTTATGTATATATATACATGTATCGACATGCACATTTATATATATTGTGGTGGATTTTACCATGCCACTTTCACCGTTTTCCACAAGCCAAGTAATCACGAAGACCGAGTTGTTATCTGATCATACAATTTATATTTTCATAATAAATATAGTTGTATTATAACAACGTCATGCATACATAAATATAGCACAATATAAGGATAAAGTGTCTCTCGTATGCAGGGAGCTGCGCTGGTCTGCCTGCCTCTCTATCCCGTCTGTTCTTTTATCTGCTTCGTTCGTGTTGGCTCCGCCCACTTGTGGTTTTGCATCCCGCGGTATGTTTGGTGGCTACATGACCCGCGTCACTCTGCCTTATCGCCGGCCCAGCCTCTGAGCGAGAGGGGGAGGCCTTGGTCGGCCTGTCACATGGCCGTCATGCTGGCACCGGCTCTGCTCGTGATGCGTTTCCCTCACACTCTCCTCCCCCTTCCCCCGGACTGGCCAGGGGGGCCATCCGACCGATGCCGGAGGGAGAGAACATTTGGGCCCAGAGCCAGTGCTGTCGAGCCTTTTCTTCCCACTGGGAGATCGTGTCCTCCAGGAACAGGGCATCCTGGCCTTGTTGTCGGGCACCCCTAACGAGTCCTCGAGCCTGGATGGCCATCCGATGCCGACGGCGACCATCCTCTTGTAACCGGTCGCAGCGGCCCTTTCGCAGTCGCCGGAGCTCCTCCCTGAACTGCTCTCCCCACAGATTCCGAAGCCGGTCCGCTCTGGTGGTTAAGGTTAGTACCGGCGGAGAGTTCTCTTTTTCCTTACAGGGGCGATAAGGCTGTTTGTCTGCGGGTCCAACCTTCTCTTGCCTAGGTGTGGGCCGCTTTCGTCCTGGCTTCTCTCGTCGTGGCTCTTCCCCGGGGTGGTTGTTTTCTGCCCGAATGGTCGAGGCCCTGGCCGGCCTCTCGGGTGGTGTGAGTGTGGGCCAACACTCCCGCATGGGCAGGTCTGCCGGCCATCCGCGGAGGCGCAAAAAAGACTGCCAGCGACAGCCTAGACTCCCCATGGTGAGCTGGGTAAGAACTCTCAGTCTGGGCTGGGTTGGTCTATCTGCTAACTCCTAACTAATCGACTCTTCTCTGGTCGACTCCCTTTGTTTTGAGTTACCATCAGCTATTATCCCTTGATTGGATTGGAGTAGCCGCTCCACCTGTTTCCGAGCCAACTGACAGGCTTTCCTTTTCACTGCCTATTGTCCTTCGCTGTGCGATTTCTTCTGCTTGCCTTCTTGCCAGCTCCAGCTCGAGCTGGCAGTCCCTCTCCTGCCTTTTTGCGCGAGCCCCTTTCATGTTTGGACCGCGTCGCGGCTCTAGTGTAGCTGGTGCTTGGCCTAGCTTTTCCTCGCTGGCATAGTAAAGCTTGATCCGGCCCTCATTTTGGATAGAGGACTGGCCCTGTCTCTCGATCAAATAGGTATGGTTTGCCCAAGCCCTTATGATTTTAAAAGGGCCCACGTACTTGGCCTGTAATTTGGGGTTTTCTCCTCTGCGCCGGCGCTTGTTCCGAAGCCACACCCACTCTCCTGGTGCGTATAGGGGTGGCTTTTTCTGGTCCTCCTGTCTCACCGCCTGCTGGGCCTCCCTCATTATCTTGTGAGCCGCTTCTAACCTCTACTGTGTTTCCTGCACGTACTGGTGGAAAGGCCGCTCCTCCAGCGGAGACGGGCTGATTTTCAACAGTTCAGGGAGGCGTAACTCTCGACCGAACATCAGCAGGTTTGCTGTTTCGCTCGTAACAGAGTGTGATGTACTCCTGTAAGCCCACATCAGCTGGGGCAGCAGTCTGTCCCACTCCTCCTGTCCTTGTGTTAGCAGAAGCGCTCGTAGCGAGTCTCCCAGTTGCCGGTTGTTTCTCTCCACAATGCCGTTAGCCTGAGGGTGGTATGATGTGGTGCGCATTTTTTCCACTCGCCATAGCAGCCACAGTTCTTCCATCAGTTGGCTCTCGAACTGTGCCCCTTGGTTCGCATGTATTTGCTCCGGCAAGCCCATGTAGCAAAATACTCGCTCGTCCAGCGAATTGGCAACTACAGGCACCATGGCATCCGGGAGGGCCAGTGCATCCTGCCAACGAGTGAAATGGTCTGTTAGCACCAGGATCCACTGGTTCCCTCTCGGTATCTCCGACATTGGTTCAACCAGGTCCACTGCCACCTTTTGCCAGGGGCGACCTGCGTATAACTTCTTCCGGCTACCTGCTCCCTTGTTCACACTGTGCTTAGCCACCTGGCAGACCTAACAGCACCTGACCATTTTTCTCACCATGGCCGTCATACCTGGCCAATACCAGGTCAGTTAGAGCCGGCTGATCGTTCTTCCCCCCCAGAGTGGGCCAGGGCGTGAGTCTGCCAAATGGCTGTTTCTCGGACCGGTGGGGGGTAGACGGATCACCACCTTGGCTGGCCGTGTGGAGCAGTATGTGCCTCCAGTACCCCGTTTTGCAGCCGGAGGAATGGGTGAATGCGGTGTAGCTGCCGCAGCTCGAATCCGCCTAATTTCAATTGCTCGGGGATTAATTCCATTGCCTGCTGCATAGAGAGGTACATGGAGGCCACTGGTCCACGTCCGGCAGCCTGCATGCGTGCCAACTCTCCTGTGGCGGTTTCTCTGGTGCTTATCTGAGCCGTCTCACAGAGTCCCGCATGGCCTCGACCAGCCTCGAGCTGGACCTCGATGCCTCTAGGGACAGAGGCGGGCTCGAACGACCGGCCGTTTCGCGCGCGGTCATTGCAACTCTTGGGTCAAGACTCGGGTTCTTTCCTGGTTGGTTCTCCAGGGCCAACTCCCTGTGGGTCGGTCCTCCATTCCTGTGACTCAATTAGCTCGCACTGTCGACAATTTTTGCAGGTCTTTCTGGCCACCTGGTTGGAAGGCTCCTTGCGTCGACACAGCCATTAGAGGGATGCGTGATCTGTACGGAGGAAGAACTGGGGCCCATAGAGGTAAGGCCGGAAGTACTTTACGGCCCTCACCATGGCAAGTAGTTCCTTTCGAGTCACACAGTATTTCCGCTCCGCCGGATTCAGTGTCTTGTTGAAATATGCGATGACCCGCTCAACTCCCCCTTGTACCTGGGACAACACAGCACCGACTCCACAATTACTAGCGTCCGTGTCCAGTATATACGGCTGAGTTGGGTTTGGGTAACTCCGTACGGGGGCTGAGGACAGCACCTTCAGCTTGTCGAAAGCCTCTTGTTCCTTTTAGCCCTAAGGCCAGGCCTCCCCTTGCTGGTGAGTCAGTTCAACGGACGGGCTGTGTCAGCGAAGTTGGGCACGTACTGCCGGTAGTACCCCACGGTACCCAGGAAGCCTTGTAGCTCGCGGAGACCCCTGGGATTCGGCCATAGCCGGACTGCCAGGGTTTTTTCTGGGTTGGTGGCTACCCCTTCCTCGCTGACTACATGTCCCAAGTACCGAACTCATAGCTGTAGGAGCTCGTACTTGAGCTTTAGTCCAGCTCCCTCCAAGCGCTGCAATACCTCCTCCAGCCATTGCAAGTGGGTATCAAAGTCCGGGGTGACGACGATGATGTCATCCAGGTATAGCAAGAGTGTCTTCCAGTGCAGCTCGGGCAGGACCCGCTCTACAAGCCGCTGGAACGGGGCCGGTGCCGAGGTCAGACCAAATGGCAGCACCTTCCATTTCCAAATTTCCTTGGATGCAGACTTTTCCTGCGCGTCTGCATCCAGGGTACATGCCAATACCCGCTCACCAGGTCGAGTGTGCTAAAATAGCGGCTGCCGGAGAGGGCATCGAAGCTGTCGTCGATCTGGGGGAGGGGGTAGGCGTCCTATGTGGTCACGGTGTTAAGTCGCCGGTAGTCGACACAGAACCGCCATTTCCTGTCTGTTTTTTGGACTAATACTACCGGGGAGCCCCAAGCTTCCTCGGCTGGCTCAATTAACCCCCTGTCCAGCAGCTCCTGTACCTGCCGCTTGGCCTCTGCCTCTTTTTCCGGCCCCAGCCGGTGGGGTGGCTGTCGGATGGGGCGAGTACCTTCCTTCAGTGGAATGGAATGCTCCACCTCGGAGGTACGACCCACATCCTCGTCTCCCCTGCTAAAGGTGTGCTAATAACGCACCAGTAACTTCCCCGCTGTGCCAGCTGGTCCAGCCCTTGGCAGTTCTTCCCGGCAGACACGTAGAGATCCTTCAGGTAGGCTGGCACCTTTACACCCGGCATCGCTTCCACGCCTCCCAAGGCGGGCCCGGATCCGGGGGAAGGTGGTCCGTCATTCATCTAATGGTACTCTACTCCCGTGTAGCTGCCGATAACCGACCCTGCCCGCAAGTGATAGGGTTAGTTCGTGAGGTTGAGACACCTAGCTGCCACGCCTCTCTTCGGCCCAGGCCAGTTTAAGCTGGCGGCCAGGGGCGGTCCACCGGGGCAACTTTATTAATCCGAGCAGACAGTGGTTTTCCGTGGTGACTCGGCAAGGCACTGTCATCTCCGTCCTGGCAAGTACTAACATGTCACGCAATATTTGAACTTTACTCAGGAGCAACTGGCCCTGTCGGTCTGTGCAGGTCAAGGGGTGACCCCGCACGGTCACGACGGGCTGCTCGAAGTTCATTGCGCACTGGTGAGCCACCAGGAAGGGCATCCCTAAGATAGCGTCCTCGCTTATCTGACTCACCACAAAGACCTCCTCGGTCTTTACATCCCGGAGTCGTACTGGCAGGCGTACAACCCCGTAGAATGTCAGCCGGGTCCCATCGGCCATGAGACTGTGACTATCACTCTCTTTCAACAAGCTCCTCGTGGCCGGAGAGAGCTTATCGAACACCTGTTTGCTCAGGAGGTTAGTGGTGCACCCTGTGTCGATCAGAAACTTGGCAGGCTTTCCCTCCACCTTCCCTGAAAGGAAGTAGCTCGTGGAGTGAGGCCAGCTCAGTGCCCGGGCTCTGATCAGCTCGGTGCCATAACAGGTACCTGCAACAGGTCCGGATACTCCTGGGCCCGAGCCCTCGAATATCTGCAAGGAGGGTTCCGGTGCATCGCTGGGGGTGAGCCCTGCCGCCTTTACGGCAGGCTTCTCACCGGGCGAAGGGGGTCCTTTCTTTTGACCCGCCCTACAGGGGCATCCGAGGTCCCCAGGTGAGAACTCTTTCTTGTATATTTCCACCGGGTTGCAGGGATACCAACAGGTTCGGCTAACTGCTTCTCCTGTCTCCCTGGGTTTCCCGATTTTTGACCTCCTTGGTGTCTGAGGGCACCGGTGTCCGTCTCTTCTTCTTTGTGGACAAGAGTTGGATCCAATCCTCCCAAAGACTCGTAGTAGTTCCGAAGAGGGACAAGTCCGGATTGGTCTGGCCATGAGAGTGGCACAGCACGACCTTGCCTGTCCTGTCTTCGCAGTCCTGGAGTCGGTGCGTCTTTCTGTCAGCTTTTAGGGGCCGAGGCTCGACCGGAGTGGCCGGGTCTCGCCCGCTGGTATTTGCCGGGTAGTGGAGACTTTGGGGCCTTGGGGCAGGCAGTAGTTGGCCCTACTACTGTGGCCCCTTCCCGTTTCCTTAAACAGTGGGCCTACCCTGAGGGCATCCCTTTCGGAAGTGCCCTATCTTTCCACACTTCCAACATTGTAGAGGTCGCTTCATGAGAACATCTTCACGGGGTGTGTGTTCCTCCGTAATCTTCTGTACTTGCCGGGTGAGGAGTTGGACCAATTGAGTGAGTTGGTCTAGCGTGGCATTCTGAACCACCGCGGCCTGGTCTCCGGCGGGCTCCTCGATGCTTCGCACCTCCGGCTAGTTCCTCCTTTCCGGCCAAATCTAAAAAATTCCGTGCTGGCTTGCACAGCGTCTGTTAAGGTCACCATGGGCACAGCCAGCAGATGCCGCTGCAGATTGGTGTCATTAAGCGAGTTGCAAAATAATTCTTTTGCCATATCGGCCTGGTAAGGTACCGGCGAGTCCCCGTAGGCCACCTTAACTAGGCATTCTACTTGACAGGCGTGCTCCTGTAACGAGGCGGTCGCCGTTTTCCGAAGGCTGTTTAGCCAAGTCCTTGCCTGTCGCGGAGAGACTGAACCAAGCTCGGAGCATCTCAAAGATGGCTCCCACCTCCCCTGCCTCTCCGCAGTTCTCGGCATCCTGTCGGAGTGCCTCTCTCAGATGCAACAGGCTGGCTCTATCTGTCCATCGGTTGGCCTCCGCCACCTCTCGGAACCGGCGGATGAAATACTCCACGTCGCCGGTCCCGTTGTACTGAGGGGTCTTGAACTGTGGCCCGGGGGCCTCAGTTCGTGGCCCAGGGGCCTCAGTTTGTGGGGCCATTGCTAGGCGCTCCAGTACTTCGGCTAATCAGTCGGTGCTGCGCTCCGCGCTCTCTTTTGCATCTTGTTCGAGAATATGCCTGTTTACTGGGGTTCGACTGCGTGCCTCAGCACGGTCTGCCAATAGCAGGGAATAACGTCTCGTTGTTCTTTCCTAGCCGAGAGTATGCCTGTTATTGAGAATCGACTGCATGCATCAGCACCGTCGGCCAATAGCAGGGAATAATGTCTCAGTCATTTCTTCTTATTCCGAGGCTTTCACCAATCCGGTGTGTCCGAGCGATGCTACAGCAAAGTCGGCAGCCAGATCTGGTTTGCTTTTTCCGTATGAGTGCTAGCTAACCCCGGTGTGCTCGATCGATGCTTATAAGCAAGGTTGGCAGCCGAAATCAGGTTTGCTCCTTGTAGTGCTCACTCGGTTGTTGTGGATTCGGCCTAAGTATCCCACTGCTGCCGCCAGTGTGATGGATTTTACCGAGCCACTTCCACGGTTTCCCACAAGCCGAATATTCACGAAGACCGAGTTGTTATCTGAGCATACAATGTATATTTCCATAATAAATATAGTTGTATTAATATAACAACGTCATGCATACATAAATATTACACAGTAAAAGGATAAAGTGTCTCTCGTATGCAGAGAGCTGCACTGCTTTGCCTGCATCTCCATCGCGTCTGTTCTTTTATCTGCTTCGTTTTTGTGTGCTCTGCCCACTTGTGGTTTCGCTTCCAGCCGTATGTTTGGTGGCTACATGACCCCCGTCACTTTGCCTTATCGCCCGCCCAGCCTCTGGGCAAGAGGGGGAGGCCTGGCTCGGCCGTCACGCTGGCACCTGCTCTGCTCGCGATGAGTTTCCCTCACAATATGTGCTTACATATATGCATATACAGTACAGTGCACCCTCGAGATACGATTACCCTGATATACAATTTTTTCACCTTACAAAGTCAAACATTGTGATATCTTCACCTCACTATACGAATATTATTTCACCATACGAATTTGAGACAAGTTTCGCCCGAGTTAAAATTTGGCCGCCGGTGTGCTCATAACACACGTCGAAATAAAAAAGACACTGAAATATAGTTTGCCAAAAACATTCTTAGAACGTTTAGAAGAGACACAATGATCGACTTCTCTCATATCCGCGTGGAAAATTTCATGTAAAATGCACAAGCAAGAGCAAATATTCATTTGTAGCGTTATTATAGCTTTTACTATAAACTTTTAAGTCAGCATAGGTATATAACTACAAGTATCTGTGATATCATCGACTCGGCTTGCTAGAACTCCGGCTTGACCAAAAACGAGAAAGACGCGAAACCGCTGGAAGAAAACCTCTCATCGCTCTCTTACGACTAGAAGCTCGGTGAGTGTTAACATGTTTGTTTTGTCTCCTGCTAAGTAGCTACTTGTTAAGGACCCACTGAACTAGATTAGCCATAGTTCACATGGTACCATGAGTGTTTACTTACAGGAGAAGTGTAATACGTTTGTGTTGAGCTAAGTTTGTCCGATAGTGTAGTGTTAAAGGAGGTGAGTATAGTGAATTGTGTTGGACAATTTTGGTGTGGATATAGGCGCTCAGCGAGGTGCATTGCGGTGTAGTGATGCCATAGATACACGAACGGATTTCAGTTGACCGTTCTGCTATTGATACTGTTCAGTAGCTTCTATTGTAATTTTTCGAATTAAAATAGCATAATTGCTAGAAGAAGGGCGGATGCAAATATTTTTGCTAGTTTCCCTGCGCTAGAGATTTTGGCTACTGATGTATTCGGTAGTTGGAAAAAGTTTAGCGAAGAGTTTACACTCTGTATGGCAATGAAGGCTTTTGAGATGGGGGATAGTGAGGCTACGGTGGAGGGAGAGGCCGTCGTGGTCCCCAACTTCACTCCTAGGGCTCAATTGCTAGCACTCTTAAAAGTCCTAGGCCAAAAGGGTAGGGAAACCCTAAGATCATTTGGTTTTGAGTTCAATAACCCGGGCTCAACATTCAACCAGGCTTGGGACCTGCTGAGAGGGCATTATGAACGAGAGGAAAATGTCTACGTCAAGACCCAAAAGTTTGTTTCTGTGAGACAACTTGCGGGAGAAAATGACAGAGATTTTCTCCTCAGAGTAGAACGGCTCAGTAGGCAGCTCGATTTTGGTAGGAATGACGATTCACATAGGAGCTTTGCCCTAGTCATTGCCGTGAATGGACTGCGCGATATAAAATTGAGTAGGGAATTAATGGCCCAAAATGATCTGGATTGGGAGAGGTTGACGAACCTTGTTCGAACCAGAAATGTAGCGCAAGAGGCTTCAGAGATGCTCGCGGCGGAGTCTAGTTCGACTTGACCAGCTGCCGCCCAACTTAGTGCGACACAGGATGCTGCGGTGCCGGCCCCAGGGGCTCGTCCCTTTTTGGAGGCTACAGGCGGTGAGGCTGGGGCACAGCAGCGTGTCAAACAGGAGGTTGGCGAGGTACGGAAGCGAGAGGACCGAGACTGTTGGCGAAAGAGAAGAGATGGTAGCGGTGACGGCTACAAGGATCGTGGACGTCAAGGGCGTTACGATGGCTACGGACACGGCTCTAGTAGCCGTGAGGGTAGTCAGGAACGCTTTGGGCATCGTAGTGGCTACAAAGGCGGCTCTAACAGTCGGGAAAGTAGCCACGAAGGACATTATCGCTATTGCCGTAATAGTGTTAACAGCCATTCAGACGACCCCAAGGACCGTGTAGGCAAGAATAGTTACTGGCGGAGGCGCCGTGACTCTCCCTACAGGAGAAGTGACGACTGTTGTTATGAGTGTGGCGCAGTGGATCACTTTGTTAGAGGTTGCCCCCAAGTTAGATGCAATGTTTGCAAGAAACCTGGGCACATGGCATGTGCATGCGGCAGACCAAGCAGGTGCCGTACATGCGACGGCAAATATCATGCGGAGAGTGAGTGTCCCTTTAAATCAGGGAAAGACCGCAATAGTGACGAAAAGGTTAGGATAGTCTCTAACCGGGATTCTAGTTGACTGGCTGATGGTTTTAAGACTCGCGCCCTCGGTCCATGGCCAAGATGCTCCTTTCTGTCTAGACACTGGGGTGGATGTCACTGTGTTGACAGTAGGAACTCAAAAGTCTTTGGACTTGCCACTCTCTCTTAGTTCCACAATTTTGGTTGGCGCAGTTGGAAAGAGGTTGAGTGTGGCAGGAGTTGCTGATATTAAGATCAAAAGCAAGCGAAAGTCCACTAATTGCAAAGCACATGTGGTGCTAGGTGCTAATAGAAATCTATTGGGAGCACGAGAAATTATAGACTTAAGTCTTTTAGCGATTGTCAATGCTATAAACATTGAGGCATTTGATCCAGTAAAGAAGTTTTCTAGGCTCTTTCAAGGGCTAGGAACGATGCCAGGCTTGTTTAGCATTGAACTAAAGGAAAACACTGAACCTTATCATCTTTTCTCTCCGAGGCCTATAGCTGCCGGTCTTTATGACAAGGCAAGGGCTGAAATAGAGAAGATGTTAGCGCTGGGAGTTATTGAGTCAGTAGAACAACCAACTGATTGGTGTTTGGGACTGACCATAGCTCCAAAACCTAATGGCGCCATTAGGATGTGTGTAGACCTTACCCACCTCAATAAAGGGGTGAAAAGGGAGACATCCACTCCCAAGGGTCAGTGACATGTTGTCAAGACTGGCCGAGGGTCGTATTTTTTCCAAGGTCGATGCAAATTCCAGATTTTGGCAAGTTAAGCTCGACCCTAAGAGCAAGCTACTGACGACGTTCATCTCTCCATGGGGGAGGTATTGCTTTAAACGAATGCCCTTCGGCATATCGTCAGCTCCTGAGTATTACCAAAGGGGCATGGAAAAGATATTAGGCCAGATGGACGGAGTTATCTGTCTAATGGATGATGTCTTAATCTTCGGTAAGGATGAGATCACTCACTGGAAACGGTTGAGAATGGTTCTATCCAAGATCGAAGCTGCTGGAGTGACACTTCGCGAAGGCAAATGTGAATTTGGCTGTACTTCGGTCAAATTCCTTAGAAATCTTGTTAGCGCTGAAGGTGTAAGGCCAGACCCAGACAAAGTAAAAGCAATTCGTCAGTTAAATCCCCCAGAAGATAAAAAAGCTGCCAGGCGCTTCATTGGCATGGTTAACTATCTCAGCAAGTTTTCCAGAAATTTTTCTGGTTTAGCTATACCTATTTATGCCGTGATGGAAGCGCGCAGTATGTGGCTGTGGGGCAGTAGTCAACAGTTGGCTTTTGAACAGATCAAACGGGAACTGTCATGAGCCCCTGTGCTATGTGCATTCGACTTGAATAAGCTGCATCGCGTGCAGCAGATTCAAGCCAGTATGCTCTCGGTGCTGTGCTATTACAGCAGATTGAGCTGAATACTTGGCAACCAGTCGAATGCGCTTCACGCAAATTGACTGAGGTCAAAACTAGGTATGCAATGGTCGAAAAAGAAGCGCTGGCAGTCACATGGGCCTGCGAAAAATTTGATTATTACCTAGTAGGTCGATATTTCGAGGTAGAGACAGACCACAACCTTTAGTCTCCATCCTTGGTGACAAAGATCTGTCTAAGCTACCTGTGCGGGTACAACGGTTTAAAATGAGAATGATGAGGTACGGTTATTCAATTTTCCATACCCTAAAACCTCAAATGTACTTCGCAGACACACTGAGTCGGCCCAGCGCCGCTAGCAGTTAAAACATAGGTCACTGTTCTGCAGTGGAACAGTACGTCGAGACACAGGTTGCAGAGATGCTAGACTCGTGTAGGCGAACTGAGTTGTTTGACGCCACTGGGCGAGACACAACATCCAGAAAATGTTTGGAATACCTTGCGAAAGGGTGGCCAGACAAAAAGAAATTGGATGCAGAGCTTGCAAAGTTGTATGGTAGTCGTGATACGATTACGTCATACCAGGGTTTAATTCTGTTTAAAGGCAGAATTTACATTCTGAGTGAGTTGAGGCCCATTTACCTGGCACGGTTTTATGAAAGCCATCAGGGGATCGAAAAGATGCGAGTAAAAATGAGGCAATTCACTTGGTGGCCCTCAATGAGTGGTGATATAGACCATTATGTCTCTCAACGTAATGTCTGTATTAGACACTGTTCTATCAAACACCAGCCCATGGAGCACGCTCAGCTTCCTGAAGCTCTTTGGTTGGAGATTGGGTGTGATGTTATGGAACATCAAGGTAACTTGTACCTAGTCATGATGGATTATTACTCCAGATGGATTGAAGTACCCCGGATTCAAGCTCAGACTTCTTGTCTTGTAATCCAGGCAATGAGGCCGGTCTTTGCCAGGCTGGGGGTGCCAAAATTAGTCAGGAGTGATAACGGACCATGTTTTGCTAGCCAGGAATATCGCAACTTTGCGCAAGCATGGGGTTTCCAAATAGCCACCAGCAGCCCAAGGTATGCGCCATCCAACGGACTAGCAGAACGGGCAGTCAAAACCGTCAAACGGATGTAGGACATGTCAACGGACAAGGACAAATCACTCCTTGATTACCAATCAACACCACTCAAATCGGGTTACTCCCCGAGCGAGTTAATGTTTGCTAGATCGATCAGGACAACGTCGGGAAAACCTGTTCTCCGAGTTGTAGACTACGATCTATTTGAACATAAAGAACTCGAAGCCAAAGAGGCTAAGCGTGAGAAATGGAACGCTAAACACAGGGCTAAGCCTCTGTCAGACTTCTTACCGGGGCAGCGGGTATGGGTTAATGCTCCAATCGATGTCGGTAAGGAAGGGGTTGTAGTCTGGGCGGACAGCTCTCCGAAGAGCTATTGGGTTCGCGTAGGACAGAGCGACCTTCGTCGCAACCATAAGCATTTATTTGTGCTTTCTGACTCAAATTGTAGAGAGGATGACTATTTTTTCATACAGCCTACCAGTGTGGGGAATGCCGAAGAGGCTGCCGTGAGTAAAAGAGTCATAGATAGACAAGCTTTTTCCGCTTTGCTAACCCCTAGAGTGCCTAATTCTACTACCCCCCGCTTTGATTAGAGGTAACACTGGTAATGTGGAAGACGCAATAGACGACGAGGCTCACGTCAGTAGTGATAACACTTAAAACAGTGGCACTAATGCTTGGGGTGATGGTATCTGCAGCAATGGTGGTTACAATAACACACTACCTGCTAACCTGAGCATAACTGATAGTGTAGAAAGTGATTTAGCTTCAGATACCTTATTTTCTGACCGCCTAACAGAGGGTGAGGCTTTGCCTGACAGACCTGCAGAAGTGGGACAAACCAGTAGTAGCAGCCGGGTTGCCAACCCCGTTGCTCAGACAGGTGACAGAGTGACCAGAAGTGGTCGGACTGTCAAGACAAAGAGGCACGATGGATTCCTCTATTATAAATAGTGTTCTCCTTTTTGTAGATTACTAATTCCTACTACATTGATCCAATATTATGAAGTGTCCCAATACACACTGCAAGGAGTCAGGAGACCACTTGGGGAAGGACTGCCCAAGATGCTGGAGTTGTGGAGAGACCTCCCATGCAACCGACCGGTGCATCTGCGTCAGGTGCAAGAAGTGCAGGCAGGAGGGACACGAGAGAAAACGGTGCCTCCGCATGGTCTGCAATGTGTGTGGGGAAAGGGCCACACAGTAGAGGTCTGCCAGAACATGTCAAGAAGAAGAGGAGGAAAGCCCTTCAGGCCTTAAGTACCTGCAGGTAATCCTTCAAAAATGGGACAGGCCTCAGGCCAACGAAATGTGGAAAGACGGGACGAAGGTGGGAGCAGACGGCACACAACATCCCATACCCCGTACAACCCACCTGTAGCCAGACAGACTGCGAGTGCCACCAATGTCTTCACCTTGGAAGACATTCAAGCAATGATCAGGGGGACTCCGGTTCCCAGACTGATTTTGAGGGAGACTTGCGGACCCTCAGAGAAGAACGTGCTGCACTGAAAAAGCGGCACGACACAGAAATGAAAGAGCTGGAGAGACGGGAGAATGAGCTCTTCGCAAAGAGGCATGAGCATGAGAGAGTTTGCCCTCTTCGGGAAGTCCTAGCCTCGGCTGGCTCCCCTGGTCTCCGGGTGGCTCCCCAGACACCCGCGTCTCAGAAAACACCTGCAGCTACCGCCATGCCACCGCCGTCTCCTGCCAACGACTGCAGCGAGGCATCTAGTGGAGACTCCAACGACAGAAGAGACCACCTCAAAATAGAAAGTCTTCCGTTGGAAGGAGGCCGTCCACGTCCTCCGCCACAGCCGAAGACCCCGCGACAGTAGACCGCACTGAACAGGCGACTGTGGCCGGAAACCTGCTTGCAGGAGACCGTGCTGAACAGGCGACTTCGGCCAGAAACCTGTCCACAGGAGACCGCGCTGAACCAACCAATGCAGCCAGAGACCTTTCTCTAGAAGAAGACTGTGCGAGAGAGAGGACATGGACACTGCCAACAAGGACCTGTTGCTCGGTCCAGGCAAAAGTGCGGTGTGATCTTCACAAGGTGGGAAGTCACGTCGGAGAGATTCCAGACTCTCGGCGACATTTGGAGAGATCCTAGATTCTCAACCCTTTTAAAGGAGTTCCCAGACTCCTTTTCTAAAACCTCGTGTTTCCAAGGATACCCGGAGTACCAAAGCGCCCTAGAAGCAAAGTAGAATTACCAGGCTCTACTCACAGAGACACCAGACTCTGGGGGAAACCCATGTTTACCCATGTGCACTTGACAGTGCAGAAGACCAGCAAGTAGTCGCCTACAGGCTATACAGGCTGCTGAGGGTTTGGCCTCACGGGATCTCCCAGAATCCCCTGAACACCCTCTGTTAAAGATCGGCATCCAACAAACAAAGGGAGATGTGATATCATCGACTCGGCTCGCTAGAACTCCGGCTTGACCGGAAACGAGAAAGACGCGAGACCGCTGGGAGAAAACCTCTCATCGCTCTCTTACGACTAGAAGCTCGGTGAGTGTTAACGTGTTTGTTTTGTCTCCTGCTAAGTAGCTACTTGTTAAGAACCCACTGAACTAGATTAGCCATAGTTCACAGTATCTACATTTAATTCGTTATCTATGGAATCTGAGACCGATACAAACGTTACAAAATGAAGGAAAAATTATTTCTATGTCAACAAAGTTGGATATCGTAAATAAGAAGAAAGGACCCGTATTATCAACATTGTCAAGGAATATGATCGCAACCAATCAGCATTTGCAATTATTATTAAACCAAGAACTCCATTAAAGCAAGCACAAGAAAGAGCTTCCGACTGAAGATTTGAATGAGCTAGGTCATGCGCGCAATCAGCATTCAAAAGGTGCAACCATTTAGTAAAGGCGAGGATGTAGAAGATACAGAAAACCCCACATTCGCAGAAATATTTCAAGTGTTTAATTTACTGATGTGGACTGGTACATTAAAACAATGCATGTATAATATATATTATTTATCTCTTGTGTGGCATGTTTTTCATATTTTATTCATTTTATTTGTTTCCCTTTGATTTTATGTTTTATTTTCTTGTTTAACCATGTCTTTGCATATGGGCTTGTTATCTTCTATGTGAATACAATTCATCATATGTATTTATGTAACTCATATAACTAGCTACTCAGGATAGTTGATGCATTCACATTACTTTCTGAAACTTGCTAAAGCCCTGTCCCCCTAGGGTATAAATATGTACAAACTTTGTATGTATGGTTACATTGATTCTTGTGCACATTTCAAACAAGACAAACTACTGTACCACATTCTCTGGATCCTTTTACAAGCGCTAGCTAGCAATTTTCTGCATTGCTCCATCAATTTTTTCGTAGAAAAATTGGACAGGAATGGACAACTTCTTTTAGCCTCCTAAAAAATTCCAATTCATTACGTTTTAAATTTATTTTCAAGTGTACAGCACCATAATTAGCATTGATACGTTTTTGCCTCATCTCTGCTTTACTCGCTACATGTACCAGCTAAAGCAATGTTATTCCAAAGGTATGTATGTCCTGCATAGAAAATAAAATTTTATTTTTCTTTTCGGTAGCCATTAAATGGTCAAGTGTGCGAGAGGCCGCTTTCTATAACTGCACCGCTCGGCCTTATTGATTTAGGTTGAAAAAGTTTTCAACCAGGTAGGCTAAAGTTTATAGTGAAATTAAAGATAGGAACTGCTGAAGGATAAAATTTCGTGATAAAAAGTTAAAATTCAGTAAAATAGTTCAAAATACATACTAAAACTTAGTTTTAAGTGTAGGCATAGCAAGCTAAACTTGAAGTGAATTCAAAGATTATGTTATGCGTACCTTTTGAAGGCAAGAACTCCTTACCGTACGTACTGCATTTGGTACACACATTATAATTTTGCGTTTTATTGCAGATCATAATCATTAAAATACACTAAATACAATACAGTTACTGTAGGTAACTATAATTACTAAAGTTAACATACTATTTTGTTGCTAATTGTCAATATGTACACATTTTTATAAAAAAAATTGACGATTTTTACCAGGGGGGTGTTTGCGTTGTTTGTATAATTACAATGGTCTCTATACCCCTACATACGATTTTTTCACCATACGATGCCAACTCTGGAACGAATTAACATCGTATTTCGAGGGTGCACTGTATATATATTATGCACTCATGCATTGATTACCTATATATACATAGATAAAGATGGATACATAGATGGAAACAGATGTACGTAAATGTCTTTACATACACGAGTCTACTTTTCATGCATATATACCGAATGTGTGGCGTTGCATGGGATATAAAATAAGTTTTTTGTATAGAAAATGTATTTTAAATTGGCCAAGTTTCGTTACTCAATGATTCTGAGTAACTTCTATATATATATATATAAAAGAAAAATATGTAATATATATGGGAAAGTGAAGAAAAAGAAGTTTTACTGTGTGTATGAAGCTTTTTACATGATAAATGTAAATAATAATATTAATAATTCCACCGGATGGCTTGGCGAGCAACGAACATTGGACCTCTTGAATGAATACAAGATATGGATAAGTTGATAGAAGATTACAGCTTTACCATCTGTAACAATGCTGCCATGTTTTAGATTATCAAATGCAGAAATAATTTTCATTTGCTCGTAATATAGGTAGTATTAGGAGTGTCGAACTGAGTTGGTGTTCAGGGAGATTAAAATTTATTGAGTATTATAAGTAGAATAGGCGACTTCAAACTGTCAGTGCCAATAAATTTTTTCAATAACCATGTAGATTCCAAACTACCGGTATAAAGATTTAGCAAAATTTACCAAAACTGCATAATGCAATCTAACAAATAGATTATGGCTTGAAAAATGCCAAAAAGTTGTTCATTACAAATCAAATAACAAATTGGGTAAACACCAAGGTTTGCAGCCTATCAGAATACTGGGAAACCGCTAGTGTTTCAGCTGATGACTTCTACCTGAAGGATAGCAGAAGAAAAACTAATCAAGTTTCATGATGATCATCAAAGTGTTACCAACGAAGTATGCCGGTAAAAGAAAGAAATTTAAAGAGAATTTGTGCAGCTCACACATAATTAAAAAACTTGTTACAGTCTTTGCTAACATAATCTTAAATTGGCTTGATTACTTGGATTATCTCTAAATCGAAACCCTCGATTTCTCATTCTTCAAGCACATGGCGCAGTAGCGATCTGTTTTTTATAGACGTGTCCCATCTTTCCAGCTGATCACTATGCTTATAGTGCTAATTAGTGACACCCGCTTGTATCGTGTTAAAGGTTACTACCATCAAATTTTAAAAGATTTTATTAAAAAGTAGCCTATGGATATTTTTTTATCATTTGAGATTTTGATTGTAGGTTTAGGTGATCTGACAGTCAGAATATTTCAAAAGTTAAATTGACAAAACTTGATTGCAGCTGAAGTGCTTCGGAGAAAAAGACATGCCCAGAATGCCCCAAAAAAAGGTGTTGATAGTCATGCATATCTATATACGTATATAAATCTCAAAGTTTGTCATCTGCGATTCGATCTGCCCACCTTGTACACCTGTACAAGGTGTACAAGATGTACATCTTATCCACCTGTACACGATCTGCGATTTGTATCTAGTGATGAACAATCCATATCGCAGAAGATTTGATCTTGGAACCTCTCATTCACCAGACAATGAACTAACCCATTGAGCTACGCGAGATGCCATTGATTCATTAGGCAATAGGGGTCATTATCTAAGTTAAAATATGCATAGCACTGTGCGTTACTGTGCAATGTCTCTAAAGCTAGCACTTATTAGAAAGTTTAGCAATACTAGCTTACTCAAATTAGCCATTGGCAATGTCTTAGGCTAATGGCAAGTAGCAGGCAGCTACATTACCTCTCAGTGTTTATAAGCTGCTTTTTAATAGCAGTACAACGTCATGCGTTCGGCTAGTCTACATATATAAATCTCACAGTTTGTCTGTCTGTGCTTCTGTCTGTCCAGCTATAGCGATTAGTATCTCGCAATGAAAAATCTGTTTCGCAGAAGATTTGATCTTGAAACCTCCCGTTCACCAGGCAATAAACTAACCAATCGAGCTACATGAGATTCCACTAGTTGTTTGTAAGTGACAAATACACTGTCACATCAGTAACCCTTTAAACACATTAATTATGATGACAGGACTGAATCAGTACTGTAGCAATGCATGAACCTCAACAAGCAAGTGTTCTAATTTTGAAATTTATGAATGCCACTCATTCTTCCAAAATATGGCTAAAGACGACCAACTGATTATCACCTATTATGTAAGTGTTGACATTAGCTCAACTTCATAAAGCGGTGTCAGTCTGTACCAGAGCTTGGTTCTCACAGCTATCTTTGCAAATAGCAAACTCCAAGAATATGATTGACTAGTCATATAATTTCTACAAATTTATCAGAGCAGCAGATCATATTCCGTGTGTTTTAGCATTATTGTACAAAAAACAGATCATCACATTGAATGGCTATGAGACAGCAGGTAAATGATTTTTATTAAGTTACCTAAGAAATAAAAAATTTTCAAGTGCTACTCAAACTTCAGAAGCTGTGCAAGACTACACATTTTTGGCTCACTAAATGTTATCTTTGGTTTTTAATTGTTTGTATTCTATGTGTTATTTATTAATTTATCTGTGCTGTCAGTAGAGATAAATTTAACTAAAATTTAGTATTTATGGGACAAGTATTTAACATTTTTGTTACATTGTATGCTCTTATTTAAAAAGATGTTTAAATAAGATTTCATCATATAACAAATTATCTATTCTGAAATCAAGACTAGGTGAACTTAGTCAGAATTATTGAAAAAAGGGTTTTCATGTCAAGTGAATGAACAAGTAAATTTCCTAAGACATGTGTTTGTGTTGAATAATATATAAATATAATATAACCTAATAAATTGTAGTATCATACAATATAATATAGTTACATACTATAGTATATAAGAAAATAGGTCAAAGTCATCCATGATTAGATATAGCTTTTAACACAAAGTATTTTGCCATTGTTTATCCAGTTTTGTTCTAATGCTTTCTTATTGCCCGAAAATAAAACTTGAAAGTGTAAATATTTTAGCAAATTATACTCAAACACTGTTGTATTTGAGCAAACTTAACTCATTGTAAAGAGCAGGTATGTGGTCACACATGTACACCGGTACACACCACCGTCATCTTAAATAAAGTGCAACAAAAGTACACTGTTGTATTATACATCAGTCTAAAATTCTACTGCATTGTAGATAATGATGACAGTTGGATTCGGCTTTTTATATGTCTTCTTGGCAGCAGAAATCACTAAACGGTATGTCATATTTATATTTAGTTTAAAATGCATGAAGCAAATCATTTAGCAAACAGAGACTAATCTACTCATATATGTATGTTTACTAACGCTTAGCTGAGTATAAAAGGTCCAGGATAATTAGATTGACACTACCAGTGGTTGTTACTACTATTGTCCTTATTGTTATTGTTATTACTGTTATGGTCGTTACTGTTATTGTTGTTAATGTTGTTATTGTCATTACTGTTATTGTTATTACTGTTATTGTTGTTACTGTTATTGTTGTTACTGTTGTTGTTGTTACTGTTATTGTTGTTACTGTTATTGCTGTTACTGTTGATGTTACTGCTGTTGTTAAAGGAACGACAATAATCAGACTGTCAGACTGTATCTAAAGACCAAGGATGAGGTTAGCAAAATCGCCGAAGATCTCTTTGCGCCAGGCAACATCCTCTTCAGCGAATTGAGTGCTCTACTTACAACTGATGGCAAGAATTATTCAGCGATAGTCGGACAGCATTTTAAACAGCCTAAGCTATCATATCACGAAGGGATAGGAACCAATGCTACATTTAATACTATATCTTCATTTGTACAAGTAAACAGAACTAATGTTTTTATTGCGGACTCAGGAAATGGCTGTATTAGATCCGTAGATCGAGTCACCAACACCACGTCTCGTATAGCTGGAACTTGTGTGAAGCTAGAATATCAGGCTCCTGCTATTGACGGTCCGATGCTGGAAGCTGAGTTTGGTACATTGAGTGACATGGACTACTATAACAATGTGTTATATGTTCTGGAGCCCTTTGCAAGACGCATTCGTAAAGTAGACTTCTGCTCGAGAAATGTATCTACCGTAGTAACTGAAACCTCCTTCTATGATCCTCAATTCCAGCCATATGGAATTGTAATCATTTCAACTGAGAATACAGCATATATATCAATTTCATATGGGATTGCAATGTTGGATCTCGTAAATGAGACCTTCTCATTTGCGACTCAGAACCAATATAATGCGGTTGCGGGCTATCAAGATGGCCTCCTTAATGAGAGTAAATGGTACTACAACACTAGGCTAACAATACTTCACAACACCCTTTTTGTTATAGAAAAGTATAAGTCACATCTTCGTGTGATAGACTTGGACACTAAAAATGTATCGACGATCCAGTTTACAAAATACTTGCTGTCAAACGTAGTGACTATCTCTGCGATCAACTGCACCCTGTATATCAGTGTTAAGAAGCGCATCAACTTCGTGACCATGGTAAATGAATTATGTACAGATAAGTCTACATCAGGATGGCTTTCTCATCACAAAGGTATAGTAACGATTGTTTATCACTCAGTGCTCTTTTGTCGGGTTGGTTACGTGTAGATTGAAATCCTACTAGTTGATTTTTACGTAAAAAATAGAAACTACCTTAGTCAGATAAATTTAAATTGTGTAAAAACAGAAAAGGATATTATTTTACAAAAATCTTTACTTAGACTTTTGTACTACCAATCACGTATTCTCACTCAACACATTCCACTCATCACATCACAAAATCTTTGAGCATAATGGCTTATCCTACACTTGCTCATTTCAGCATTTGTTTTACAGGTTTATAAATCCTGCCTAAACTATGTCCAGAACGTTTGTGTTCATCCTTCTAGGAATATGACAAGCATCACTTTTTATTCTGTGACACCAACATACCACATCAACCAGTTTCAGTTAATGAACTTTCTGTCCCTACAACCTTCAATTCACTATCCCGACTCCTCCGCAATACTATTAGATTACCAACTTTTATAACACTTTTGTTCGACTCAATAATTCCTGATTTCTGTCTTTTCATTTTTGTTTTGGTATGTAATAAAAACATGATTTTGTTGATGATTACTGATACTAATAAAAATTTACACATATGTATGTACATACATATGTATGTACATTCATATGTACATATGTACGTACATATGTACATATATTTTAATTATATACGGACATATGTACGGATGTATGAACGTATGTATGTACATGCATCTATAAGGATGGCAGTCATTCCTACTCTACTCAGTTGAATTAACCTTTTAGAGACGCAAATTGTTGATTATCTGTATACTGGCTGTATTCATGTTGGACCTAACCTATTTTTACTGATTTGCTAGATAAATTATGCGCCTAACATATACAGATGTACAAAGATTTTGTTTTTAATATTTTACTTAGGTAGCTGATCCTAATGAAAAAATGATCGATAACCTCTATTTACTAGGGTAGACAAATTCCTGAAAAAGTAGGTTCCACTATGTCAAACTTCGTCTGCTGAAAAGTTTATTGTCAGCCACATTGGAGATGACAGAACTTTATTGCTGAGTTTGGTGGACTAATTCATCAGCATAGGGTCCATAAGCGATATACAATTCAGGTGCTACAAATACAACCTGTCCATTCTTTCAAACTTGATTCGTAGTAGCGGGCTTTGATGACACTGAACAAAAAATACAATGGCTTTAATCTTTGAAAGAAAATATTTATAGAAGGTTTGTTTCATGATAGACAGGCCTCGTAAAAGATTCTTCAATGCAAAGGCTCAAAAGTATTTGAATATTTCAACTGCTACAAATGATATTTAATCCGAGTCTAAGAGCAGGTGTTGTAATTAATAGTGCAGCCATTCATATCAATTCAAATTCATAAAAGTTAATTTAGCCAACCCAAAACCGAAAGCAAAAACAAGTAATCACTGCTCAATAGACAATCTTAGAAAGTGAGAAAACTGCCGGTTCCCTTTATTGCTTCACAAGAATCAAAGCCACTGAGTGCAAGCCAATTAGACAGTTATATATTTTACAATTACATACAAATACATGTGATCAGCGTTTGCGCAGACAACAGAACAACATGACAGAGACTGCCAGCCATCTCTGATCTCATCGTTCTTCTGGCCTCCTTATATACACACTGTCTCTAACTAGCTCCACCCATCGGTCCTGTCAGGCCTCTGTCGATCTCAGCTGTCTTCTCTCAGCCGACCGAGTCTTCATCATCATCTGGATCTCCTGCTGAGCCGAGACTCAGCGTGGCCACGGCATTGGCCCTGGGGTCGACTAGCCAGCCGGCCCATGTCTCGGCGCACTGCTGTTTCACTAGTCAACCTGTAGAAAAATAATGGGACTGGTTAATAACAATATAATGTCTTCTGAAAATATCTTAGTCTGTCAGCTGAATGTGTTTTTGGGCGATGATTATTTCTATGTTTAAAGAAAGCACCTGCAAGTACTTTGAAGAATTTCTTACAGATAATACTTTATAAACATGGTGCAGCAGTAGCAAATCTTATAACTGAGGCTAATAATCTATCCGAGCTGAAAGCTTTTTTGAAAACTAGAAACAAGACATTTAAGAGCTAACATGTTATCAAAAGAAGCTTTATGAAGTAAAAGCTCTACTTGAAAAACACGAAGTAATTTGACCGGACCGACAGCCTCCAGTCGTATTATCATTTAGCAAGCCTAATTATAGAGGGTCAAAGATTAAGCAAGCAGTTCATAGCTGTCTATCTGTCTATCCCTCTGTCTGTCAGTCAATCTGTCTGTCAGTCAATCTGTCTGTCACTTGTCAACCTTTATTTTCACTAGTTAACTAAGCTTCAAGATACTTGGTAAAAAAAGTTTTGTGTTTTGTAATAAAAGTAGTATAAATCTTCCACTACCACCAAATAATGATTTCCAGACCATTCCATGTCATTCCAAAATATATTTGCCACAGTTACCATTGCTAAATGGTAGCAAGTCTTTAGCCGAGATTGTAACTAAAGAAAGTTCACATAGTGTGAGCTATTATAAACTTTTAAATGATCTTTGTGAATGCTATAGAAATATTCATATAATAAAGATCAAGTATTGTGGTTTAGTACAGCTTAAAACTGTTTTATGGCTATCATGCAAGGGTAGTACATTTTACACATGCCATTGCATTGCGATGTACGCATGTAGGTAACTCAGTCAAACTGTGATACAATTATGTTTGTAATAATATTACTTACTTAATATAACTTACACATATTATGTGTAAGTTTAAATTATGTTACTTAGTTCGAATTAAAATTTAAAGCCATATTATAAATTCATAATATGGCTTTTAAAGGTTTTGTATTATCGATTGATCAACTAAGAGCTAACCTATGCAATTGAGTAATTGCAATACCTTTTATAACTCACCGATTATTGGCTAAAGTACCCAAGTTAACAAACGGATATGATGGAATCAAATTTGGAAAATGTTTAGATGCGTATAAAATCTGCAAAACAATTTGCTGTACAAAGCTTACATAGCTTCTATAACTTTTAGATATAGCTGTTATAGCTGGAAGCGTATCTGGAGGAGCCTTGACAGCTTTGGCAGGTGCTGCCTTAGGATATTATCTACATCAAAAGAGAAAACATCGGAGATCTATCTTATCATTAAATCCAGTTTATAGCTCCTGTTCAACAACTGGATCAGAGCGAATTCTTGACGACTTCTCATCTCCCAAAAAGATGAGCTGAGTCAAGTTATCTACAAGTCCCAACAGAATAACAAATGCTGTAGCAAAGCGAATATTATGAAATTTAAAATATGAATATAACAAATGCATCCCATTTCTGTACTACAATCACATACTTCTGTGTTAGACATACGTCTTTAACACTTACATATACTTTTGGCTTGCTGTATTCCACTTTTTGCATGCAGGGTGTAGTATATGACAAGCTTTTCTGACGAATTCATTTGTAAATTTTTCTTTCTTTGCACAGTGCATTTTTATTTATCAGTCTGTAGGATGCTCTATGTGTACAGCAGAAACCTAGAGCTGTAATTTTCCTTGATTTTTAAAGCTTTCCATCTAACATGTAGTTTGTATACATAGCAAAACAAATATAAAAACTGGTTGACCATTGGTCATTAAAGACACATTCATTTCATTGTCGTACTCTCCGATTTATTCAAAATTCAATTTTTGAGATTTGTAGCCAATAATAAGTTAGAATGCAGAAATAACGAGAGAGTTGAGAATCCTAAGAAAGCTCTACGACTAAAGGCTTAGATGAAGGGCAAAGATATGGCGAACTAAATAGTGCAACTGATTTTGTATATAGCTGTACATTTATAACAATACAAATTAAAAAAACCTAAGAATACCAAAATGTCTTGGTTGATCAGTTGATCATATTTTAGTATAAACAAACAACTGTATAACCGAGGCAGCTGTATTTGCAACAAAGCTTGCTTTAAAAGCGTGACAAATAGTAAACAGGACTCTAATTTCTTTTTGTAAGTTACGTAATTTATCTTTTACACAAAAAATATTTTTGTGTCCCGTCAACGATTATTATGATACACATAATTCCTATCAATATCCAAGGAGTCCACAACATATACCTGTGTGAAAGCTATGGTATTACTGGCTGCAAAGGAAACTACAATATTTATTTAGACTTAAAGCCATCCCCAGCACATTATATTTGAACAAACTTGTATCAATGTACTTGCACAGTGGTAACCAACATGAAGTTAGTTTTTATCTTTGTCGGGTAAAAAAGTAGAATTATTTCCCGCAAAATGCTTATAAGTTGTATAAGTTATAGTTATAAGTTAGCTAAGCTACATGGCGAAGAGTTGTGCCACACTAATGATATGATATCTCTACATGAACAGTTACAGAAGTCTACTTTGAAGCTGGACTTTTGTACATCCCAGTTACATTTAAAAACAGCAATTTCTTTCGCAAATTAAAATTTTTGGATTGAAATAGTAAGAATACTGAGAGAAAGTTGTGTAACCAACAATGCTGAAGCCAGATCTCAGTTCCCATAACTGTCTCTACGAGCTACCAATCAGCCCATACAAATGCATACATAGAAAAATATCAGTTTATCATATGAAAGGGCTGCTCAGAACACAAGGTAAGAATGTAAGCGTTACTTTTGCTTGAAATAGTTCAATTTATTTGTCGTTTTATTTATGGTCATTAAAGAGCGAATGCTGTGTAGTTTGTTTATAGACCATTCAAACAAACTTTTTTTCAGCCCTTATATATAGCCTATTCACTGGAGAATCACCACTGGGTGTATTTGAAATTTTGTTGATAATTTGCAAAAAAGCAATCGTGTGTTTATTCTTGATATACAACTTAGAATTTGAGGATTGCATTAGTAAATTGCTATGCAATAATTAGCAATTGTACACCTTACATGCACTATTACACAAAACAAATGATTATATAATTAAATGATTTAGATTGAATGTCTTAAATGAACAAAATAATGTTAAGTATGGGATAGTCGCCACAGAGCATATCAGAGACCTATCTTACATTAATGTCACTGCAACTTTAGTACTTTACTGAACACCTGTAACCAGAAACACCGATATTAAACTGTAATAATTCAAATTATCATACTTCCATTCTGTTGATATATTCATCAAGGTTTTTCTTGAGAACAGCTGCTCTATAGTTCGCAAAGCTATTTTTTTGTACGATTTTCACAATTGTTCTACAAATACAGCTGTAGACTAACTAAACATATCACCTAGCCAGAGAGGTTTTGTAACATTTGAGACCCTTATTCTTTTTATATGGAAATTCAGTACTACATTCATGATGGGGGAAATTGCGGTAATGTGTTTCTGTTTGCTTATTTAACGGAATTCCTATGGTTTTGCAGATGCGGCTGGTAGTCATCCTTGCTTTTCTTATCCCAATGTCAGTAGATGGGAATGACAGATTGTAAGTAGGAGACATGTGCTCTAGTTTGCTATTTGCATCAATTACTGGTCACATCTTACATGTGTATGGAGATGTTGGCAGCGATTGCCTATCTTGCATATTTGCAAGTATTTCTACCCTCCACATTGTCACCAATTTGTCATAATATGGGGTTATGTTTCTCTAATGTTTTGATAGGGAAGTATGCTTGCATTTATATATAGCATGATATCAAGTTGCAACTTTAATTTTGTCCAGTCTTTATTAAGTAAAAAAATCAGCAAGAATAGAATTACAATTTGAGACTTCCTACTGTCAGAAATGAGAAAACAGTTTGACTCGATCACTTGTCAAATAATGAAAATTAAAAACTAATGATTAATCTTTACACAGCGATCAGATCAATAGTGTTGATGTTTAATAGATGTAACGCTGTAGCCTCTAATATCTTTAAAGGAAAGATGACAAAGAACCTGCAAAACTATTTCTAAAGACCAAGGATGAGGTTAGCCAAATAGCTGAAGATCTGTTTGCACCAGGCAACATCCTTTTCAGCGAATTGAGTGCTCTGCTTACAACTGATGACAAGAATTATTCAGCGATAGTTGGGCAGCATTTTAAACAGCCTAGGCTATCATATCACGAAGGGATAGGAACCAATGCTACCTTTAAAACTATATCTTCATTTGTACAAGTAAACAGAACTAATGTTTTTATTGCGGACTCAGGAAATGGCTGTATTAGATCCGTAGATCGAGTCACCAACACCACGTCTCGTATAGCTGGAACTTGTGTGAAGCTAGAATATCAGGCTCCTGCTATTGACGGTCCGATGCTGGAAGCTGAGTTTGGTACATTGAGTGACATGGACTACTATAACAATGTGTTATATGTTCTGGAGCCCTTTGCAAGACGCATTCGTAAAGTAGACTTCTGCTCGGGAAATGTATCTACCGTAGTACCTGAAGCCTCCTTCTATGATCCTCCATTCCAGCCATATGGAATTGTAATTGTTTCGAGTGAGAATACAGCATATATATCAATTTCATATGGAATTGCAATGTTGGATCTTGTAAATGAGACCTTCACATTCGCGACTCAGAACCGATATAATGCGGTTGCGGGCTATCAAGATGGCTCCCTTAGTGAGAGTAAATGGTACTACAACACCAGGCTAACATTACTTCATAACACACTTTTTGTTATAGAAAAGTATAAGTCACGTCTTCGTGCGATAGACTTGGACACTAGAAATGTATCGACGCTCTCTTTAGGCGCAACCAAAATTTCTGCTAAGTCTCCAGCCACTGTGGATGTCATCAACTGCACACTTTATGTGTCTGTAAAAGGAGTTATCGCTCAAGTAGCCTTGCTTGAGGTCCCCTGCTCAGCGAGTGACATCATCCCGACTAGAACACCAAACAGCTGTCTACCCATTGCAACTGAATTACCTGACCTTTTGACCCAGAGCATAGACTTGAAACAAACCACACCAATAACTCCGAACAGTAAACCTAAATTAACTTTGCCATTAACTACGGACAGCTCTCTATCTATAATAACGCACTTACCCCACCTTTCAACCCAGCCGACAGACATGAAACAAACTGAACTAATAACTCAACCCACTGAAGCCATATCAATTAACCAGACTCAACTTACCCCACTCAATGTGGTCACTAACTACACGCTAAATGCAGTCATCAGGGCAGGATGTATTTCTGTTGGAATAATAACAGGTGGTCTAACTTTCCTTGCCGGATACTGTCTACAAACCTATCTACGACGGCGACATCCACAAGCAAATACTCAACAACATGATCATGTGACACACTTGTAAATATGAAATAACTTCTTTTTTTTTAAATTCTATTTTGAGAAATAAGAATTGACCAGCTTTTTCACCGATTCCGCAACGGTTTATCTTGCCAGAAAAAACTGCAAACCAAAGTAAATGTTGACGGTTTTATGACAACTGGCATCTTATGGTTCAGCAGCTGATCTAGTAGGCCATGTCATATCATCACGTTCCTTATCACATAGGTTTCTGTAAACTTCAAGCTCCAGTTTTGGTTCAGCCAACCTAGTTCATTAATCTGAAATGGCAAAATAATGCTAAATTTGTAACATTTATAAACAAAAAACCAAAACAATCTGTTTTGGGTGGGCAAGTATGAAGTGCCCGAAAATAGAGACCATAACCAGCAAATGGATTTCACAATCACCTGTCAATGCTTATCATTACCAGCCAGCTACTCTAGCATACATGTCAGATGTCAGTAACAGATAAGCAAGAGTAGTTGGTTAAAATACAGAAAATTATGAGAGATAAGTTTGTGACATACAATGTCTGCTGTATCCCAGCTGCCTCATCTCAGGAGGTCTTTAATCTCTTTTCCGATATTTCCCGGCTCTGTATAACAAATATATATATTTCATGATTTCAATGATTTTAAAAACAACACTCCAATTCAGAAGATCATCGATGCTAAAAATTCAGAATAATTTCATGCTATTGATCTACTTTTAGATTTCTTACCACTACGTTATATTACTTTTATCTTAAATAATATCATGTTTAGCTGGTGTTTGCAGCAGATGAGCTATGATAGGACAATCTGAATAAAATTTGGTCACTTGGTCATGTTCAGAAATGGATTCCATTTTTGAACATGACCAAGTGAACTATTTCATCGGTTTACTGCAATGTATCAACTGTAAGCATATGTAGTCATGTCCATAAAATATCAGAACCAGTGTAAATTATTAGTAAATTTTTAAATTATTAGTACTCATTTATATAAATTTTTTATGTTTAAATTATTAATACAATTTATTAAATAATTTAATAAATAACTTAACAAATTGTTATTATTTATTTAAAATCTATAATTTTCAATTTATTATATGATTTAATAAATTGTAAATCATAGATTTTTAATTACTCATTTTTTGCAAATTATGATATGCAATCTATTGGTTGGACCTAGCTAACACTCACTAGTGATAGATGATGCTGTGTTTATATGCCATGTATCTATGCTTCGAATGGATTTGGAGATGCCTGCTGTCAACAAATTCGCACCCTACTGTTTCAACTATTTAGCGTTGCAATTTAGATCTTTTCAAGATTCGGCGATGTGTCCCTCAAAACGAAACTTGCTATATTAGTTTGACTTTCAGGTCATGGTCACTTCTCAATTCATGCGTAGTCAACTAGCTTCACTACAAAATAATGATTTTGTCATACTCATATGAGCAACCCATCCTTGGCATGCAAATGTTAATGTAAAGGCAGGGTAGAGCAGAAACAGTAGTGAGTAGCAGTAGAACGTTTTCACAGCAGAGACCCATGTGGTTGTGTGCTGAATTTTTTACCTCCATTGGAGAGAGCTTTGCCGAGTATAATTGATTTGAATCCATCAGTATTTAGTGAAATCTAATGAAGTGAAATGGCATCGAATGAGTTCAGATTTTATCGCTTCTACGATTCAAAGTGGAAGCAACTTTGAATCGTAGAAGCGATAAAATCCCAACTCATTTGAAAGTGGAAGCAACTTTGAATCCATTCGAAGCATGAATCTGCAGTGATAGAGCAGGTTATACTGCGTGTTATTTTTATTTCTTTTTATTAATAGATATAGACTGTAGAAACTCTCCAATATTGTTGTTATTGTGACAACTCATAGTCAGACCGCTACATGGAATATCCTGTTGGTCTACCTTGGAACAGATTTAACTTTAATAACATAATATGTAATTTACATCAGCACCGCTTCAGCATGCTACGGTATCAGACGTCAAACATTCTACAGTATTAGATGTCAAACATTCTATAGTATTAAATGTCAAACATTCTACAGTATTACATGTCAAACATTCTACAGTATTAAATGTCAAACATTCTACAGTATTAGATGTCAAACATTCTACAGTATGAGATGTCAAACATTCTACAGTATGAGATGTTGAATAACATAATAATAACAAAAAATAATTTGTGTACTGATCAACTTGGCAGGCTCGATGTCGACCAAGAACAACTGAACACCATTAGAAAAATAACAGCTTGGATATGTAGTCTACTAGGGTTAATAAGTAGCTACAGTCAATACTATCCTATCGCTACTTAATCATTTCCTGCAATACTACTACTGTTTAATATCCTTCTATTATCTCAATAGAGTCCACTTAGTTGCAATACATGCAATCAACCTTGTGTACTTGTCAACTGACATCTATATTATTAAATCCCACATTATCATTGTCTGTCTGTTAGTCTGCGTAAACGCTATGCGTTTCCATATTTTTTGTCCAAAATTCATGTGCAGACACTCCGTGCCTTCCACCAGGTCGCTTAAATATTTGGTTTCAAAACTTCTCATCTGGTTCCTGAGAAGCAACTTCCTAAACACAAATCTGATTAGAAAATCAAGTATGCGTTTTCGCAGACGTAAAAGGCATTGCCCTCGATAAATGCGTTCATAGATTGTTGGGGTGAAAAGAGTGCAGAACTTTGCGTTGACAATTTATACGGGTGCTACAGGCTATCTGATTGTAAATGAAAGAATTCAAGGCAACGTAGGGCTTAAAGCTAAGATTTAAATAAATTGTTGAACAATATTTAGTAATGCATTAACCATTTGAATAAGTCACTTCAATCTTGACTAAAATTATTCTGAGCAACAACAACATTCGTTTACTTTAGTATGGTGAAAACTGCCAATGTATTTTGGAGTTATACGCTCCGGCTGTGTGCATAAATGTTCAACAGTACAGTCATCCCTCGACATACAAGCTTAATGCGTTCCAGGACTGAACTTGTATGTCGATGTTGCAGGACTGAGCTTGTATGTCAATGTTCCAGGACTGAGCTTCTATATCGATGTTCCAGAACTGAGCTTGTATGTCGATGTTGCAGAACTGAGCTTGTATGTCAATGTTCCAGGACTGAGCTTCTATATCGATGTTGCAGAACTGAGATTGTATATCGATGTTTCAGAACTGAGATTGTATATCGATGTTCCAGGCCTGAGCTTGTATGTCGATGTTCCAGGACTGAGCTTGTATGTCGATGTTCTCATATCACAAAACAAAATTTCCGGCATAAAATAACAAAATACAAATTAATCTGTTCCCATACTATCAAAAAAACTGGCTGTTTTGATTGAAAAATATGCTTTCCATTGTTGTAATTCACTACCTACGCCCACAAAGTAACAAATACCTATTTAGTGGTTATGATCTGCAATAAAATGTAACATTACTATGTACAGTACTGTATGCAGTTCCTACTTTCGAGATAGACGTAGTGGCTAAGAGACTTAGCCACTACAGTGTGTGAGAGAGAGAGAGAGACTTGACAGCAGAGAGAGAGACTTGACAGCAGAGAGAGAGATTTGACAGCAGAGAGAGAGAGACTTGACAGCAGAGAGAGAGACTTGACAGCAGAGAGAGAGAGAGACTTGACAGCAGAGAGAGAGACTTGACAGCAGAGAGAGAGACTTGACAGCAGAGAGAGAGACTTGACAGCAGAGAGAGAGAGAGAGACTTGACAGCAGAGAGAGAGACTTGACAGCAATGCGTTCGGCACACTAGACGTTTGTGACGATATGTAACATAAACTTTGAATTTAACTTAAATGAATTTGGCTCACTAAACACACACTTAAAACTAAGTTTTAATTTTTACTAAGCTTTTACCAAACTCTAATTTTGACTTCATTTTAATTTTTGATCTTTTTCTGGTTTGGCGCTTTTTGCCACGCTTTTACCATAACTTTTAGCCGGCCTTTTTAAAACTTTTTTTAAACTGATTCGACGAGAAAGAGCGGGTGAAGTTGTTATCGAAAGTGGCCTCTTGCATACTTGGCCACTTATTGGCTGCATCGAGAATTGGGTCATATCCTTGTATCTCTTTCTTGTACCTCACGTCAGGAACTTGCTTGAAATTTTGCTCATATTTTGATTTTCTCGCATGTTGAGGCACTCGTATGTCGAGGTATGGCTGTACGTTTATTGTTAGTCGTTATATAAAGAATCATAGATATACACTAGTACAAAAATCACCAGTATTGTTGGCATATTATGTTAAAATGAAAAATTTCTGGCCCTACATTAATAACCATACACCAGCGTGTGATTTGTTTGCAAGGTAAATCCAGTTTGCTAGAAAATTCTGTGCCACAGGAGCTGTAGATACTAAAACGATGAAATTAAATTAAATAGATCTCTGTTTTACTAAAGAGAGTTTTTGAAATCGTATAGTTTACCCTTGCAATATCCTAATTCACTTTACGGTTTGGCTTAGGTATTAATTTCAAAAGACACACCTAAGAGAAGCAAGAATTTAACTTTGTAATGAGAGTTAACTTCAAATATGTAAAATCAACAATGATTTTGAGAACATGCCTTCTTACTGTCACAAGATATTATGTTTTAGTAAAAACAGCCTATAAAAATCCCAAGGTGACAGCACACAACCTGATAAGTGTTAGAGATGCCAAGCTAGGAGCAATTTGAAAGGCAACTCGGTGTGTATGACACCCAGGTTCAAGACTCATATATGATGCCAATTTGCATAATAGCAACGAATATGAGCAAGTATTAGCCTCGGCATATCAAATAATTTTCAACATGCAATGTCGAAGGTTTTGTAAATCATAACAACTCGTAAATCAGTACAAATGTATGCAGTTCTGCTTCAGTGAGTTTGGCTCTCTGTGCTCGGAAAATATACAACAGTGTTTCATACCTTCACTTTCAGTTTTAAAACCATAAACCCTAAAAGACTAGTGCAAGGGGTAGTGGCGATAAAAAAGGAAGGCACTACATATTTTAGAATTAATTGTATTCTAAATGTATTAAATATGTGTATTAATTTTATTCTGTATTAGAAGTATTCTGTAGCAAATTTAATGCTTGCGTTTAGAGAGCCAGGTGCTAATACTACAATAGAATAAATTTGTGTTTGTCTTTTTGACATTTTTGCGCACCCTAAGTCCAGTTATAGTAATTAAATCTAGCTATGAAAAATCTGTATCACGGAAGATTTGATCTCAGAAACCTCCTGCTCACAAGACAACAAACTGATCATTAAGCTATAGGTGGTACGATGGATTCATTGGGCAGATAGTCATTATCTGTGTTAAAATACACATAGCGACTCTGTGTTACGCGCAACATCACAAAAGCTTGTTCTCCTGGCTCTTATTAGTAGGTTTAGCAGTATGTATACTAACTTACTCAATTTAGCCAAAGGCAACTACATTACCTGCCACTGTTTATAAGCTGTTTTTTAATACCCGTACAAATGGGCAAGTGGTACAATGAAGAGCTCTCACTCTGGCACAACTGGTGGTCATAATTAACAGCTAATACCCCCTTTAGAATATTGTCCACCAAGTTTATTACAGTTACATCACCTTTGCAAACTTTGTAGGACATAACTTAAAAATTTGAAATAGTATGCAAGACCTACATACCGTCCCATATTCGTAGAAGTGACCAGCAAAAGTGTACAGCCATTCAGGTTCTATGACTGTTATATCCTGCATGTACTCTTTGTTAGTCCTCACTATCTCATTGAACACAACCCTGTGATAAACATAAACACATGGAAATCAGCTAAAAAGCACTGCTGACAGGCATAAGCGACACAAGACAACTGACAGATGACAAGTGAAATATGACAAGTGACATATGACAAAAGACAGAGGAAAAGTGACAGATGACAAATGTCAGCTGAGAAATGAAAGATTACAAGTGACAGACAGTAAATAACAGCTGACATGTGACAGATTACAGTGAAAGATCACAAGTGAAAAATGACAAGTGAAATATGACAAAAGACAGAGGACAAGTTATAAATGACAGCTGTCAGATGGCAAGTGGCAGATGACAAGTGTCATGACAAATGACAGACTGTAAATGACAGATAACATGTGATATATTATAAGTGAATGATGACAAATGACGCAAATGAGTGAAAATTAAATGTAATACTGACAGGTTTGCTTTAAGGATGTTAAGAACGGCTGTGTACAATCAGAGAGAAGCTTTGCCTAAGCCATTGAACAAAACCATTCAAATTCATAAAGCCCAAAGAGCTTTCACAAGAGCAAACGCCTGAGACAATCCCATCTAAACAAGATATAATACTGATAGATATACAAACAGCTATTAAAGATAAAGCTTTTTCAACATGTAAGTATTAAAATACAGTAAAGCAACTACGAGCATAAGCTCTATTCTAAAGAAGACATTGAAAGGCTCTATTACCTCATATTAATGTAAGATAACCTATAAACACTAAGCTTCACACAGAATATTTCACCAAATTACAGGCCATTTTTAAGTACAGTAGACCCTCCTAAAACGTATACTTCCTATAACATAAAATCCAGATAACGTAAAGAATTTATTGCAACGTTTTTGCTTCATACAACGTAAAGAATTCTATATTGTAAAGTGCCAAGTCGGAATGAATGGATAAAGTCGCCAATTGAATATTAACATATCTAGCCGCACTTGTGAGGAAAAAAACGACGTACATACATCGTTGCCTCTACATGTATTATCCATACAACTTCCATGACATTTTAGTTCGTTGTGAAAAATCATCAGATATGTTAACAGAACAGAGAATAGGTTGAGGACAGAGAGTTGTTCATAAATACTTGAAGGCGATCGTTTGGCACATTCATTACACCGCCAGTCTACCAATCTGAATGACACGAGTGGGACTATCCCCAAAAGTTACATTTTTTCTAAATCTTGACCTTGGATACGGATAGACGATGAACAGGTAAACACCGCTCGTAAAATATTTTTTTTAAATATATATTTATATTTTGCTTTCTTGTAGACATAAAATATTCGTTATTAGTTTTACTTTGTAAAGTAGATTTTGAAGTTTAAAAATGAACAAATCGTTGTAAATGTACATCAAATATGTGTGTTTTCCACCAATTTATTGTAAAATTACTGCAATCATAGTATATAAAACCAGTGAAATTGATCAGAAAAAAGAAAAATTTTATCGATGCTAACTAATAATATTGCGGTTATGGTACAGCCAACAAATTAAAAAGTTGAGCCTAGTTTTTCCTATTTTTATGGCCAATAGGGTGAGTTTGAAAAAATATTGGAGCGAATTATACATTTTAGTGTTCGTATAACGTAAAATCCCTATAATATAAACGTTCCTGGAACGGATTATTTACGGTGTAGGAGCGCCTAATGTGTTAGTCTTTTTGTAACATGATCAAATACACATGCATGTCTGGCTACCATTTGAAAAACATGTATGGTCACTGGAGTGAAATACAACACTACAAGTGATGAAGCCTGGCATAAAATACAATGGCGTTAGATACAACAGTTCATCGTCTGATCAAACACTGCGGCTTTTACATTTTCCTTGCTAGCTCAGCATATGTAGAACGAATGACAATAAAGATTTAATGCACTACAAATAGAATGGATATTGACGAATTGGTTTCTTGATGAGCTAATTGGCATGTAGTTATTTGTTTCTCTTGTTTTAAAATTTTTTTACATGGACATACAGACAAAATACATTGTAATTTGCAGTTGCCGCAATTAGGATCATAGTTGTGGTTTTTATTTTTATATTTGCATGCATTTGATGAAGTACCACTTTTATCAGTTGCAAAGGCTTCAATGTATTGACTTGTTATTTTAGTCTTGATGGTTATATGGTTGGTTGGTCAAAAAGTTTAACAATTGGATTTATGTAGAACGATATTGGTATTGATAAACGAAAAAAACTAGTGAAGATTTATGCCACAAAGTTTCAGGTAGCTACAGTCTCAATCAGTACTCTGAAGACCACATGTGTAAACATGCATTAACTTAAAAAAATAGCTAATTCAAATTCCTAAATAGGTCAACCAATTGCAATCTATTTTTGAACGAAAAATAACTGTTTACACTAAAAAAGCGGTAATAAACTTATTGAGTCATGTAGTAAAACAAGCGTGAGATTTGATGTTGAACTGGAAAACTGTCCATACATCTCAAGCACTTCCTAATTTTTGAAAGTCTACGTACTCCTTGAAAGAGTGAAGTCATTAGAAACTTTCACAGGAGATGCCAGGGTGAGTCACCTTGTAACTGTCTCAGCATATCTAAATCACTCAGTGATCAGTTTTACAGTCATCGGTCAACTTCCATAAATAATAATTACATAAATGTCACTAAATAACTGGTTGAAATTAAACATGTATCTCAAAATGTGCCCAAACAAACAAAGCTTATGACAACAAGTTACAAAAAGACAAAGCTGTCTAACTACCCAAAACCTGGTGGCCATAAGCAAAAGACTCTGCTTCATAATATAATGGTAAAAGATTAAGGTCTTAAGATGAGTTGGAGAAATTTATAAGAAAAAATTAAACTATAAAATAAACTATAAATATTATAAATTATCATGTCTATTATAATTTTTTAACTTTATGCTAAAATATGACTGATATGCGAATAGTCTTTGGAACAGTGTATTTGTTAAAAAATTAATTCTTGTCATGTAGTGTAACAATTAGAAGGTGAGGAATAGTCACACAAGTAGTCCACTTCATATTAAACCAAATCTATCTAATAGAAGCTGCTTGTAGTCAATAAGGAAAATAGCTCTAATTGTAATATGCTACGGCAACTCTAATGGCTGCATAGCTACACTATTATACAATGTGTACAAATTTGTTATCTACTCCTAACTGTGTAGACAACTCCTATATACCACAATGTGGTTGATTGTTATATATATTCTGGTGTAGAGGCTCAAGTTGTAGAATAGATTTAACACAGAAAATAAAAGTAAGACACTGGCTGATAGCAATAAGTAGCCTAGTTCTTTTTAGCAGAATTTTTGAAAAACTTGATCACCAAAATCCATTCCCTCTCTGCTGCATGTATGGCATTTTGTTCTGAACTAGATTTATTCTGGAACTAAATATACTGTGACCAACTGCTGACGGGATTTGGCACAGGAGTAATTGTGACTAGAACCTCTCCCTAACACCACCCAAGGTCCTTTTGTGATTCGAACCACTGATCTTATGATTACATGCCAGTGTACTAACCACTGGCCCACGGACTGCTTCGTGGTTCAGTTGTTCAAGTCCAAAATAAGTGGGACAAACACCTAACGATTTTTATGTACACAGTAAATGAATGACCCGCTTCAAAGTTCTCATGCAGGAAAAGAACTAACCACTGAGGAGGTACCTCTCTGTAGAGAACGGAGGTGGGATGAATATGCAGCTCATGGTTGTCTCTCACGGTTCTGTAGACTCCGATACCGGTATGGTGCAGCTTTGCAGCGTTTACAAAAATTCCTTTGGTGATACATTGTCTCACTGTCCTGCCATTTCCTAGAAAAATCAAGTAAGTTTATATGGACTAAAACGCTACCAGAAATATAAATAATATTGTAAAAACACAATTTAATGAAAATAAACTGTAGGTTAGCTTTGCGTAGCCTCATGTTTCTTAACTATAGGTAGAAAAGCTGTGAAAACTGCATCTTAAGGAGCAACATTGAGGCCTCTACAACTTATTTTTACAACTATGACATTTGTCAATGACATAGCTTACAATTTGTGACTCTTAGCAATTTGATTAATGATAGAGGCGCCTGCCTTCGTGTTAGTAGCAAGAGTTCAAGACAAAACATAAATAATTTCTAATGAAAGCTGATCGTGCATGAAATATTATTGAAGCAAAATTTTATAAACAGCCAATCAATGACGTCAAATGTGCTTGAAAGTCTTTAATTACCTATGTACTGAAAATACACATAAAAAGTTGTGTTTGATAACAGTTAGCTTTAATAATACTGGATAAGTCACTCATTTAGGTTACAATAATAACTGAGTCGACTTGGATGGATGTATGCAAACTTTTACTGTGTTGCCTGCTGATAATGTAGAGAATACTACATATCGTGTGGGTGGACAACTCCCAAAGTTGCTAACAGCAGGAGCTTTAAACTAAGGGGTTAGGACAATTTTGAGACGCCTTACAATAGGCAATTCCAAAATACCTCCACTGAACGAATAGCATGATGATTTTAATACCTAACACTATTTGAGTGATTATTTTGTTTGACTACTATCAGGAGTATATTAAAAGTGTACAAAAACTTGTATGTTGAAGAAACAGCAACTAACTTTTATCTCCCTCCTATCATCGATATTAATAAATCCCACGTTGTCATCGTGTTTGTCTGTCTGTTAGTCCGTATGAACACAATAAGTTTCTACATTTATTGGCTGATTTCATTCATATTTCAAACACTTACACGCACATGCTCCGTGTATTCCGCCAGGTCGCTAAAATACTCGGTTTCACAACTGTCTGGTTGCTGAAAACCAGCCTCTTGAACACCCACCTGCAGGTTATCTGATTTAAAACAACAAAAATTCTGGGCATCACAAAGCTTACTGCTAGTTTTATTTAAATGAAGCAAAATAAACAGACAAATAAACATAAAGTTTGCGACACATTTGCAAGCGGGAGCTGAATGAGTCGCTTTACCACACCAACATAATTAACTCTCCTTACCATTACAAGACTCAATGGGTAGCTTGAACCTTGACAGCACATTCCTTAACTGCTGCCGTATAGACAGCGCTCTAAGCAGACCCTTATAATTGAGATAATGCTGTCGACAGAACTTCTGACTCCGATGATTCTGATAAAACATAAGATAAGAGCATATGGAAGAAAACTTGTAGAAGGGAATTTCTCATGTGTTTTCTTTCACTTAGACTGAGACCTTTATCTAGCTATGATTGTTCAATCGCTACTATATTTAGAGAACAGAATAGAAAGGCTGACGATGTAGTCAGAAAATATCAGAGATATATGAGGAACTAAACAAGCTCAATGGTCGGCTACAAATAAGAAATGGTAAAAATGTACTAATAAAGTAACAAAAGTAAAAATTATAATAAATAAATTCATGGTATCAAGTAAATAAAAATACATAAAGGATGTGCTAAGAAAATCTACGCAAAAATTGAGCATCAGAAATGAAAAAAACAAATATAAACAAAAAAAGGCATGAAATGGAAAAGGCAGGAAAGGGAAAAAAGAGATATGAAATTTAGGTGACATACTAGCGATAAAAAACAAAAACAAGCATAATTCAAAAACTAGGAGCAGAAAATATGAAAAAATAAGCATAACGAGAAAACAATAGGGAAAAAAAGTGGTGTGAGAGATGAACAAACCAAGGACATAAGTGAGGAGGCACATAAAGAGAGATGAACAAACTAAGGACATAAGTGAGGAGACACATTAAGAGAGATGAACAAACCAAGGACATAAGTGAGGAGGCACATAAAGAGAGATGAACAAACTAAGGACATAAGTGAGGAGACACATTAAGAGAGATGAACAAACCAAGGACATAAGTGAGGAGGCACATAAAGAGAGATGAACAAACTAAGGTCATAAGTGAGGAGACACATTAAGAGAGATGAACAAACTAAGGACATAAGTGAAGAGACACATAAAGAGAGATGAACAAACTAAGGACATAAGTGAGGAGACACATAAAGAGAGATGAACAAACTAAGGACATAAATGAGGAGACACATAAAGAGAGATGAACAAACCAAGGACATAAGTGAGGAGACACATAAAGAGAGATAAACAAACTGAGGACATAAGTGAGGAGACACATAAAGAGAGATGAACAAACCAAGGACATAAGTGAGGAGACACATAAAGAGAGATGAACAAACTGAGGACATAAGTGAGGAGACACATAAAGAGAGATGAAAAAACCAAGGACATAAGTGAGGAGACACATAAAGAGAGATGAACAAACTAAGGTCATAAGTGAGGAGACACATTAAGAGAGATGAACAAACTAAGGACATAAGTGAAGAGACACATAAAGAGAGATGAACCAACTAAGGACATAAGTGAAGAGACACATAAAGAGAGATGAACAAACTAAGGACATAAGTGAGGAGACACATAAAGAGAGATAAACAAACTGAGGACATAAGTGAGGAGACACATAAAGAGAGATGAACAAACTAAGGACATAAGTGAGGAGACACATAAAGAGAGATAAACAAACTAAGGACATAAGTGAGGAGACACATAAAGAGGGATGAACAAACTAAGGACATAAGTGAGGAGACACATAAAGAGAGATGAACAAATTAAGGACATAAGTGAGGAGACACATAAAGAGAGATGAACAAACCAAGGACATAAGTGAGGAGAGACATAAAGAGAGATGAACAAACTGAGGACATAAGTGAGAAGACACATAAAGAGAGATAAACAAACTGAGGACATGAGTGAGGAGACACATAAAGAGAGATGAACAAACTAAGGACATAAGTGAAGAGACACATAAAGAGAGATGAACCAACTAAGGACATAAGTGAAGAGACACATAAAGAGAGATGAACAAACTAAGGACATAAGTGAGGAGACACATAAAGAGAGATAAACAAACTGAGGACATAAGTGAGGAGACACATAAAGAGAGATGAACAAACTAAGGACATAAGTGAAGAGACACATAAAGAGAGATGAACAAATTAAGGACATAAGTGAGGAGACACATAAAGAGAGATGAACAAACTGAGGACATAAGTGAGAAGACACATAAAGAGAGATGAACAAACTAAGGACATAAGTGAGGAGACACATAAAGAGAGATGAACAAATTAAGGACATAAGTGAGGAGACACATAAAGAGAGATGAACAAACTAAGGACATAAGTGAGGAGACACATAAAGAGAGATGAATAAACTAAGGACATAAGTGAGGAGACACATAAAGACAGGCAGAAGAGAGCAGCAACAGAAGAGACAAGAGAGGAGCAAAGGAACTAAAATTACCTCATCAAATGCATTGAAAACATTGAGTAGAGTCAGGTGGTCTCCCTCAGCAGCTGTGAACATCCTCTTCACTTTCTCCTACAGCAAACTGACAAGGTTTACCCCCTACGCACAAGATCGCCACATTTACTATGTATCCTTCATTACAAAACCTATCACCAGCCTAATTATCTTTCACCGATTCAGATGATTTAGTGGTCAAATGCATGAATATATTAGGGTAGGAGTAGCATTTTTCACAAAATGGCTGTTTAGAAACTTGTATAAAGATAAAGCGATCAAAGGCATGGCATAATATTTACAATACGGGCTACTATTCAAGTTTGGCTTCACAACAACAAATAAACATTTCAAATGACCATGTCTTATCTCCCTTACTCTATTTGAACATGAGCTCGATATGTAAAGCACGGCAGCTGGCTGTGTTCACTGACTTCACGAACGGTAGATAGGTGCACACAAGAGTGACATGCGACGCAGGAAACCATGCTTGGTTATAGTATTAGCTCTAATTGTGGGATGCGTTCATGGTCGGACCACTGGGTGGGTATGCATAATCATTATCATAGTAACGGTGAAATGATACTTGCCACAAGTTTAAAAATTAGACATGACTGGTAGAGTAGCGCAACAGAAGGCTCATGAGAAAAGGCTGTACTCATTGTAGACGAAATAATTATATAACCTTGAACTCATTGTAGACAACATAATTATATAACCTTGAACTCATTATAGACAACATAATTATATAACCTTGAACTCATTGTAGACAACATAATTATATAACCTTGTACTCATTGTAGACAACATAATTATATAACCTTGTACCCATTATAGACAACATAATTATATAACCTTGAACTCATTGTAGACAACATAATTATATAACCTTGTACTCATTGTAGACAACATAATTATATAACCTTGAACTCATTGTGGGCAACATTATATAACCTTGAAAACGAGGTGACTTGTTTGCACATTAGATCTATAACCGCCAAGTTGGTTGTCAGCAATGTGATTCAGAAGTCCAGACTTCATGTTTGTTTATAGCGGATGCACTACCTCTAGTCTTCTCATCCAATGAGAAGACATATATACATACCACCTATACTTCTGGCTACTGCATTTTCAATTTAGGTTGTCTGAGTCAGGGAAACGTGAGTCAAGGCCGTCAACAGACCTACACTCTTGGTATGACTCATCAACTGAGAGAAACTTACGGAGCAGTAACTCGTTATATAAAGGTAATTTTATTATATTCCACTGTTTGTGGCATCTGTCATTGTCTGCACAGACTTACACTATTAGCATTGTCCATAACTAAAATTTAATTGACATTTTAAAAGATCAATAGCGGTAAAATTACAATGTTCATCGGCTGGTCAATGACACTTTGCAAAATCAATCTTTTTAAATCAAATTCATGTCTTATTTTAAATTTTGATGGATGAATTTTGAAGCGATAACCGTGGAAGTCAGGCTAACAACATACGGTATAGTAGTTAGAATCGTGCTCTACAATGGATGAATTTTGAAGCGATAACCGTGGAAGTCACTCTAACAACATACGGTATAATAGTTAGAATCGTGCTCTACAATGTTACCAATTGTTTTTGCCCAATTGGGTCAAAACCACTCAGGCTATATGGTATTATATCAACATGGTACATGGTGATATAAAACCATATGTTTACATGGTATTATATTTACTTAATCTCTGTTGATCTCTGCCAGCAAAATTTCAGGCCATGCCTATATTTTTATTGACTAATTTTATTGACCTTTCACTGTACTGACCTTTTGCAATTAAATCAAAATGGATGGTGGATTCATAAATAATTTTTCAATTGTAGTTTTGACACTGAGATGCAAAGCATCAATTGCTATATCTGAACCACTAACTGTGAGCTTGCTATTCAGCATAACATGTTTCCATGACACATCAATTACCAGCTCACATATGTATATCTTCACAACACATGCTTAGAACACGTAGTCATGTAATTACACCAAACCATCATTTTGGCTTCATGAAAAGGACAGGACCGTGAAACGCAATGAGATTTGTGTGATTGCAACTGCCTCTAGAACAGAAATAAATGGCAAAAACCCACATAAAGAATTGTTGTAGCATAGATCCAATCAGCCAATAGTCACCAGTGTCAAGTTATTCAAAGTTATACGATGACGTTCCATCTAAAGCAGTTGTGTTGAAAGGTTATCTGCCTCCCACATTGACGAGAAGTTTATAAACAGGTACAGTACTAGATTCATGGACTGTACGCTGTTACACAAAAACCTTGAAGACAAATAGCGACACAATCTATCAGCTATTACAGTACATGATGGGATAAAGAGTCTTGGTGTCTGACCTGATCCAGTGTCGCCATATATGTACATTTCTACTTTACAGTGACAAATGACAGATTAACAGACCAAAATGATCTGGCCTAATATTTTATCAGTGAACATGTTGACTGACCCAATAACTGACTAGCTAACAAACCAACTAACCAACCCAAAGGACTGACCAAATGACTGGCCAAACAACTGACCAGATGACAACTGACCAGATGACAACTGACCAGATGACAACTGATTGGCTCAACAACTGACCAGCTGACAAACTGACTGGCTCAACAACTGACCAGATGACAACTGGCCAGATGACAACTGACCAGATGACAACTGATTGGCTCAACAACTGACCAGCTGACAAACTGACTGGCACAACAACTGACCAGCTGACAAACTGACTGGCCCAACAACTGACTAGCTGACAAACTGACTGACACAACAACTGACCAAATGACAAACTGACTGGCTCAACAACTGACCAGATGACAAACTGACTGGCTCAACAACTGACCAGATGGCAAACTGACTGGCTCAACAACTGACCAGATGACAAACTGATTGGCACAACAACTGATGAGCCAACAAACAGGCAGATGCAAGAACAGACCCTGCTAAAAAATCAGTCAGCAAACTGACATAAACACCGACTAATGAAATAACACACAAATTAACCTGCATTTTAGCTGATAACTGATCTGCTGAAAGAACGGTCCCTGCAACGAGACAAACTATTCAACTGGTTCCAATAACATAGTCACATTTTTACTATACAGATATACAGGCTGTCTGGATCCTCCCTACTGTGACAAGCGCAGTCGTAATCATAGTGGCAGCAGTCAGCATATTGGCAGTACAGTTGATACGGCAACGTAGATTGAAAAGACGACAACTAGGACTACTAACCATAGAGATGTTTGACATCACCAAAACACCAAAGAGAAGCATGAGAGGCCTGACTGTAAGCGTAATCAAACTTGACCAAAAACCGTCGAAGAGTGATGGAATGACAGATTCCCTGTGGTTAAAAAGTGAGGGGTGCCATGGATATGCATATATGTAGAAATGCTCTTGTTTTAAACCCTTACAGAATTCCAACATAGCCTATTACATAACAAGCAGAGAAATTGTGGCAGCATTTGATTGGTTAAAATAGTTTCACATTTTGCTCAACCAAAAGATTTATTTATTTATTTTAGTTTTAGTTTACTGATCTTAACAATCTATAACAAAATATATTACATAAATATTGCCCTTAATTTAATAACCTTGTCATAAAAAGGTTGAACTGTCAACTCTTGTCTCTAAAACCTTAAAAATAGCATTGCATTTGTCATGACGATCGTTGACCCCTCAAAAGGTCCAATTCCTTGTAAGTCCAGGAAAAGGACGAGAAGACTTTTACTCCCTAATCGAAACTCAAAGCGAAATCCGATTAATCAAAAAGCTTAATAAGATCTTACATGTAAACACACGTAAAAAATTATATCTAAAGTATTAAAATTTCCAAAACCATTCTTAAGCTTAGTTGTACAATGAAATTGGTTCTTTGGAGCCACTAGTCACATAACCTATATGCATTAAACTGACAGATCTTCAGCAAACAAGCAAACTCATATTCAAGCACTCATAAACCAACCTGCACATACAACATTAACATAAGTTTTTGGAAAAGACGCAGATTCAAAGCCATCCAGTAAGTTTTCATCTCGTAGAGGATACTTGTTCTTACTACATTTAGGTAATAACCGTATCAAAAGAGTATAGATGATTCTCTTGTAAAACACAAGATAAACATTGTGACTTCACTTGAACTGGCAGCCCATACCACTAATTGTAAAAACCGATAAGCACGAATAAGCAGTGAGATATAGTGCACAATCTGCTACCGAGCAAGGTAATTTTGTCGATAAGAAGTATTTGTTTGCACAGTGTAACTACCGGTAAGATTAAACCTAAATGGAATATTAACAATTCAAGTTTCCGTTGCTACGTGTTTTCCTCTAGAACCAACTTTCCACACTTATTGTTAACAAAAAAATGTCCCATGGCATTCCTAAAAACGCCTATCACCTATGTATACACCTATCACTTACAATATGTATACACCTATCCTATGTATATGACTTGTAACACTTAGCGTGAGTTATCTTCTCTCATCATGTATCTTATGAAAACTACATTTCATTTTGTCATATTTAAAGCTAAAATCAACACGGTGCTCACAGAATGCAACTCACAGCTTTCATCTTCTCGTTAGCTGAGTGCACAAAGACATTCTGTATCTGCGTCATAGCTGCAATAGTAAGCAATTCCTCAGCGCAACCCATATCCGCGCTGGCCAACAGCATCCTCCCAAACATAGGGTGCAGGGGCATCTCTGCCAGCCTCTCTCCATTTGGTTGAGTCAGAGCACATCGATTGTCTAAAGCTCCGAGGGCGTACAATAGCTCCACGGCTTGCAGCATGTTCTCGGCTGGTGGTTTCTGAAATTTTCATGAGAATATTGATATGTCAAAGGTTAGTTTCCTTCAAAGAAGTCTCATTGGTGTATTATATGTAGTTCTTTGATCGAACTCGGCTGAAAAACTGATATGGTCAATGAAATACTGCTAAACTCTGTGTACTAAGTCATGCTGCTCAAAAATTTTATCAAAAAGCATTAAAAGAACAAAAGCGTTATCCAATAAAACAAAAATTTTGCAATGATACTCCTTTAATACTAGTTTTCTATCTCTGAATAGACCGAGTTCTATTAACCTGTCCTTGACACTAAAAGGGCTGTAGCTACTGAGTGTTGGCTATACTTAAACTGTACATCAACCCACACTTGTGTAGGGAAGTTCATTGTATTGGTTGACACAATGTCACACGATCAAATCATCCACCTACCATCACCTACCCAACCCAACCCAATAAAAACTTTATATACCGTATTTGTCAAGAGTGGAATGTGAGGATTCATTGACAGCTGTAATGCAGCTTGAGGTAACACAAGATCTGACGATGTTCACATAGGCAATTTGCTTGAGAGATGAATCGAGTACATCAATCAGTGCCATGAAAACAATATTGACCAAGTCTAACATTTATATGATTGCTTATTCAACAACAAAATCATCGTCACAATCGCGTGTTCTTGTTGTGAAGTATATATTTTAAATTTGACTACGAGGCGCAAGCTGTGACAAGGTTTTAGATATTTACAATAAAAACTCAGAACCAGGTATAAAACTATATCAAAACTAATAACCTGGCAGTCTCAAGTGACATGAGAGGTGTGTGCGCCAATAAAGCACAGAGAATAACTATGTTTACAATAATTCTAAACACTTGCAAGGCGAATGATTGGTGCAGTTGGTAGTGTGATGCGTGACATAGCAGAATGCCCCGGGTTTGAATCCTATACAAAACACAATCTTTTTCCCTCAACCTCTAATCGCTTTTGTGAACATTTTCACAGACGTGTTTACAACTAGTTAGTCATGTAGTTTTAACACGAATACATACGATAGTCATTAACTGTTTGCATAAAAACCATTCTATAATACAGCTTTTTACTGCACCTCATGTGCTAAGATCATAAGTTTGCCTGTCGTTGTTCCATGTAGCAATATGTAGCTACTCCTCAAACCCGATAGCTTAATATTTTATCCTTATAAATCTACAATTAGTCACTAAAGACAGAACTAATGGCATTATTTGCAGCTGTGAGCATATGTAATCACCTATGATTACTCTCTCCAATGTTTATCAAGCTACCAATATTAAATATGACTGTAGGGTAGGTGAACTCACTGATATGTAGTCAAATCTAACGATGTTAACAATCCCCAGGGCCTTCATCTGCAAGACAAGGGGAGACAAGTCACTCCTTTGCATGTCAGGCACCTGAGTGGTTGATAGCTTATCATACTCACTCTCTGAAAAAGAATGACTGAACGTCTCCATCATATTATTCATATATACTATATTTCATCTAAAGTTCAAACTATCTCCATGTCTTCTAAGAGATTTGCATTGCGCCATAAACCTGAAATGCCAAATTAGAAAGTAATTTGGTTACACCCACTGTCATGAGACCTGAATTGAACAGTTGCAGCAGTCAATTCACTTGAATGACCTCATTGACAGCGAAGTGGTAACACGCCTGCTTCAGAAAATTTAAAACACCCTTAACAGCGGATAAGGACAAACAGCGGTAAGGACAAACAGCATACCGTTACCTGTATAGAGCCTGTAGACTTTGCCAGCACGTACTCTACCTGCCCTCCCGGCTCTTTGTACAGCAGATGCCTGTGATATCTTTGTTATAACTAGTGATGCTAAAACAACGTTATATAGACTGTTTATCATAGTTCACTGCCTATCAACCTTCAACAACTACAGAGAGTATGTATTTTTTTAATATTTTGGATACGGTTGTAATATCAAAGCTAGTTACTACTTACATATAGAAGCCTTTGGATTATAAGACATCAGCTTCACATACCCGCAGTCCACAACTACAACCAGCCGATATTGTGACATCATCAGACATGCAATATGACTTTTTCAAACGAGATATGAAGTACACAGAAAGAGCATGTGTTTTACAGTAGCCAATATGCACATAAGGTTCCAGTAGTTTGAGCGGCAAGTTGCAGTTATGTTAAGGTCACCCACAGTTTTTTTATAGTACAACCTATAACTACTTATAGTACAACCTAAATTTACCCATAGTACAACTCATAGCTTTCCAGAGTATAACCTACAGTAGTCACAGTACAATCTAGTTGTTCACAGTACAACCTATAATTTACTCACAGTATAACCTAAATTTACCTATAGTACATCATAGTACAACCTACAGTTGCGCATTATACAACTTATAGTTACTCATAGTACAACCTAAATTTACCCATAGTACATCCTAAATTTACCCATAGTACAACCCAGTTTTTTAGAGTACAACCTACAATTATACATAGCACAACCTACAATTTCTCATAGTACAACCTACAGTTACATATTCATAGTGCAACCTACAGTTACCACAAGTACAACCTATTGTTACTCATAGTACAACCCACAGTTACTCATAGTACAACCCACAGTTACTCATAGTACAACCTACAGTTACCGCTAGTACAACCCATCGTTACTCAAAGTACAGCACACAGTCACCCACAATAAAACCCATGATGATTCAGAATTTGACCTAAGGTAAACTGAAAGTTAATCCATGAGGAACACAACTGTATCTGAAAGAATTGTGATTTTTACCTAGATTAGCTGATTTTGATTCAGAGAGACCGTTTCACCTCTATCAACCTGACATGTCAGGACAGGGAGAGCAAGAATTTAAGCCACTAACTCTCACCATAAACTATCCCATTTATGGTGATAGAGGCCTCAGCTATGTTGGTTGCTAAAACAATCTTCCTCGTGTCCTGTGGGGTTCGCTGAAATACCTTCATTTGATAATTCGCTGGTAGACTGCCATGCATCGGCAAAATCATCATCTTTTGATGACGAGAAGACAAATCCCTGCTAATTTCCCTGAAGCAATAAACAGAGAGTAGATATTCCCAAATACGTTATATATATATATAAATATATATATATAAATACGATAGTGAGCAAAATAGCTGTCAAGGTTCCGAGACTAGTCTTCACAATTGTATCTGAAACTTCTCATTATCAACATTATGAGTAACATCGCCACAAATTGTAAGGCTGAAATACTATGAAAAGATATCAAGCGAATTCGCTGAAAATCCACCAGTATTGGTGCTAACACTATCGTCGGGACACTGGTTTATTTGTGGATAATAGATTATCTTTTCTGCCATGATTGGCTAGCTAATCATCAGTCTGAAAATAAAATAAATAAAATGCACAGAAAGGAAAAGTTCATGGTATAACAAAAACCTGATTCTAAAGTGATACAATGCAATTTGAAATTAGAACTGCTTTAAAAATAAAATTATCACATACAAATACTGAGAAAAATATTATTTTCATTACAAACATCGTAATAAAAATTAATTATAATTTTTAAGTATAATTGTCAAAAGCATAAGATTACACTTTGTTCAACACTCTGGTGTGCTTTACAGAGTGTTCATAGCAAGGCTGGCAATGATACTAGCGTTTCGCAATGACTCATACTTAATCTCTAGACTATTTCAGCCTTGACACTCGCACCAACTACTATAACTACGATGCTAGCCAGAACTGTTGCAGCTGCTACAAGCGAACATTCTTTTCAGCTAACATAGAAATGTTAAAAATTCCAAGCAATGTTGTTCAATAACATACCTCAGCTCTGCCACTGCAAAATCTATTTCGTCCTACAAAAGAAGATAACAGTTGAGGTTAAGATGATTAAAAACACAAAGTCTGAAACTATAAACCAAAGTCTGAAACTATAAACAAAAGATTTTCGTGCTAAAACATGTGAACTGGTTACGTGAGCAGCCAACAATCGTAAAAAAATGTTGAATTAACTAAAAATGCGCAGGTCTGTGTGACCAAAAAACACCATCATTAGAGAGACGATTACGTAACTGTAACACTGACAACAAAACACCATATATACTCACAGCTCCAGTCAGAAACGCCAAGACATCCCCGGGAGGCTCTCCTTTGTGTATTTTAGCAATAGTGTCAACGGTTTCCTGAACATAGTTCTGACAAGCAGCAGTCAGATAGTGCACATCTACCGGAAATGATCGGCCCTCCAAAGGCATTATAATAGCTGTATCTTTGAATTTGTCACCACTTTCATTCGTGTTGAAAAACTCATGAAACATCTGAAGGCAAATAACAACAGGCTGTTACGGTGCCTAACATCTCTATATTAACATCGCTATATTAACATCTCTATATTAACATCTCTATATTAACATCTCTATATTAACATCTCTATATTATAAAAGAAGCATAAACAATAAGAGAGCAGAATCGCTAGTTGTAAAACAAAGTGAAGTTGTTTTCTCTTGTCATTGAGCAATTTTCACTTTGGACTTGTTGATTATTACTAAACAATGTGTCTAGCAATCTTTATATATTGATTGCGTTTCCATGCTCTTTCTTAGCATCATTTGAAACACAAAAAAGTGGAAAGCTATAAAAGCTTATCCTCTGATTCTTATTTTTCTAAAACCGAAACTCCCACGAAAAATATTAAATTTTCAAGTATTTCTCCGGCCACGAGTCATATCCTTGGCAATAAAGACACAGCGTTGCGTTTTCTACCTTAGCTACTCCTTGTTAAAAGTTCTAAAACCGAAACCTTAAAACTAATTAATAAGCTATTAAGTTATAAAAAGAACCTTTAAGAAGTGAGACTCAACTTGTGAATTGATGAGAATAAACTGGAACAGGTTAACAATAGTGTCAACAATACTGCCTTCAGCAGGTTAACAATAGTGTCAACAATACTGCCTTCAGCAGGTTAACAATAGTGTCAACAATACTGCCTTCAGCAGGTTAACAATAGTGTCAACAATACTGCCTTCAGCAGGTTAACAATAGTGTCAACAATACTGCCTTCAGCAGGTTAACAATAGTGTCAACAATACTGCCTTCAGCAGGTTAACAATAGTGTCAACAATACTGCCTTCAGCAGGTTAACAATAGTGTCAACAATACTGCCTTCAGCAGGTTAACAATAGTGTCAACAATACTGCCTTCAGCAGGTTAACAATAGTGTCAACAATACTGCCTTCAGCAGGTTAACAATAGTGTCAACAATACTGCCTTCAGCAGGTTAACAATAGTGTCAACAATACTGCCTTCAGCAGGTTAACAATAGTGTCAACAATACTGCCTTCAGCAGGTTAACAATAGTGTCAACAATACTGCCTTCAGCAGTTTTCTCAGTGCATGAGCCTACATTGGATGCAGGGTAACTAATTAATGTGATTTGGTTACTGACAATATTCTTTAACTGTATGGAAATCCACATGTGATTATTCCCTTCAACACGATAATGACACTGAAGACCGACAGAATCTGTATTACGTAAATGATGCTCTCGACGTTAGGAGCATGACAAAAAGCATCAAAGGCCTCTTTCTCCCTTCAAATTAATATGATTTGACAATGGAAATAGTCGATTCTGCAAATGCAATGTACAGCGCATGTACTAGTGATTAAGGATAATGATTTCCAAGTGAGTTAAAAGTTAGGAGTCACCTTTGCATCTAAGGTAGCAGACGATATAATCACACGCAAGTCTTTTCTCTTCTTGAGTATTTTTTTCATTAGCCCGAGAGCCATATCTGTCTGCAGGGAACGTTCATGCGCCTCATCAAGCATGATAACACTAAAGCAGCAAACGGGTAATTTTGATTGGTCAAGCATTCAGAATACAAACTTGCCACAATGACACCAGATATGCATTAAGTTCAAAGACTACTAATAAACAATACCAATAAGATCATGCAAGATTTTCGATTCTTGTTAGGGTTATACACAGTAACCCTTCCTACTTCGTGTCATGGGTTTTATTAGGGTTAGACACAGTAACCCTTCCTACTTCGCATCATGGGTTTTATTAGGGTTATACACAGTAACCCTTCCTACTTCGTGTCATGGGTTTTATTAGGGTTATACACAGTAACCCTTCCTACTTCGTGTCATGGGTTTTATTAGGGTTATACACAGTAACCCTTCCTACTTCGCGTCATGGGTTTTATTAGGGTTATACATAGTAACCCTTCCTACTTCGCATCATGGGTTTTATTAGGGTTATACACGGTAACCCTTCCTACTTCGCATCATGGGTTTTATTAGGGTTATACACAGTGACGCCTCCTACTTCGTGTCAAGGGTTTTTGGTGGCCTTCATCCGGATAATTATGGCGATACACTGTCAGTCTCATCTCTAAAGCACGAACGCGACCTCACAGTTTATTGATATAAAAATCCTCTAACAACAAGCTTGTTGATGTCAGTGATAAAAACTAAAACCTCCTCCAAGAATAGTTTGAGACTGCTGTTCAACTGTTGAATAGTTTGAGACTGCTGTTCAACAGTTGAATAGTGTGAGACCGCTGTTCAACTGTTGAATAGTGTGAGACCGCTGTTCAACTGTTGAATAGTGTGAGACTGCTGTTCAACTGTTGAATAGTTTGAGACTGCTGTTCAACAGTTGAATAGTGTGAGACCGCTGTTCAACAGTTGAATAGTTTGAGACCGCTGTTCAACAGTTGAATAGTTTGAGACTGCTGTTCAACAGTTGAATAGTTTGAGACTGCTGTTCAACAGTTGAATAGTTTGAGACTGCTGTTCAACTGTTGAATAGTTTGAGACTGCTGTTCAACTTTTGAATAGTTTGAGACCGCTGTTCAACTGTTGAATAGTGTGAGACCGCTGTTCAACTGTTGAATAGTTTGAGACTGCTGTTCAACTGTTGAATAGTTTGAGACTGCTGTTCAACTGTTGAATAGTTTGAAACTGCTGTTCAATAGCCTGGGCATGGCTCTCTTGGGGGATGGGGGGAAGAGAGATGCCCAGGCTAGCTGTTCAACTGTTGAATAGAATCACACAACTTCTCCCTCACCTACACTGAATTGCCGACAAGCGCTTTTCATCATTTTACTATCCTGACACTGATTAGCTCCAAAATATTCAGAAATGACATGACCTCTTTGATTCTCACCCCAGCCATTCTTTAACCATCAGTTCTTGTTAATCTTTTACGGATTATATTATTGTAAATAAAATTTACTATACAAGCATACCGCATGCACAAAAACATGTATCTAAATGTATGGTAATTTTGAAAGTTTAGAAAACAGTTAAGTTTTCTGAAATGTTCAAATTATGGCTCATACTTTTAAAAAAAATCTAATTATTTTGTGGAAATAAAACTCCAGTTTTATAGGTAGGTTTGGAACATAATCCCTGTGAAGAAAGAGGGATTACTGTAATTTAGACTTCCTGATATCAGATTTGAGTATGATGGGAAGGAATGTCAGCAATAAATGCAATTTTTAATAATTAATATTTCACAAACTTAAAGACGAGCACAAGAATATAGCATCTATCCAGATGAAAATTACGAGTGAGTAATAACAGCAAAAAGCGGTATGTTGATCTGGCAATATGATGCTGCTCTTAAGCATTACCTGTATTGTCGAAGAATAGGGTCATTCATAATCTCCCTGATGAGCATGCCATCAGTGACAAACTGTGAATCAACAAACCAAAAAGAGTAAGTGAAGAGAATTTCAAATATTTATGAAAAATATTGTGCAGTTTCGTAGTCAACAGTTTCAAGACCGACGAAACAACCAGTCTAGTTGAAGAATATGATGTGAATTTTAGAATTTTAGATGACTATTGGACCTGAGTAAATTTGGCCAGAGAGAGACATCTGACAATATCCAAAATTGGATTGAATGTGAACTATTACCGATTTCAGTGTAACTGATTTCGGTGTAAATGGACAGAAATTCTTATTCTTACCTTTACTCGCGTCTCATTCTCATCCCAGCAATCATCAAATCGAATCTTATAACCTATTTCTCTTCCAATCATGCTGCCCCGCTCATCGGCCACCCTCGAAGCGAGAGTAACGCAGGCAACTCGACGTGGTTGTGACACAGCTATTGCGTAACCAAACTTTGCGTAGCCTGTTTCTAATAGGTATTGGGGAACTTGAGTACTTTTACCACTTCCTGTACAACAGATACCAAGTCATCCGCCATAGTGCAAAATATGTTTCCAATAATCAAGATCACTTATTAAAGCATAACTAACTTTGTTGTTGATTAACGACAACAAAGTTTCCACAACAACTTTGTTGTTGTGAAACAGAGAAAAACCTAAGGCTTGTTTCTGTCATACACTCAGTTTCCTGAGGTTATGATACTTCAGTTCATCAGTGTATGGAAGTGCGTCAAAATCATTAATGGAAGTGTGTCGAGTTCGTCGAGTTAATGCGTCGAAGATGGCCCGGCAAATCATAATAAGTTTTTTGATTGAGCTTTGCGGAAGGACTGTGCTAGTTGATGTTTTATCATTTCACTTTGTGAATGTCTTAGTCTTTTTAACAAGCTCTTACATAATGACATAGTATAAAAAACTGAACCCGAGGTTGCCATTAACGTCAGTTTTTCTCATGGAATATGCCGGATCTCGCAGCACATTCTTGACACTCATACCGTTATAACCATGATAAGTTATACCTTGACTTCATACTGACTAACATTTGTTCCATTGGTTAAAACACCATCCCAAACCTTTTCATTAATATAAGATTACCATGTCTACCAAGTGTCTATACCGATGATAGCTGAAGAATTTTGCAATTAGAGAGATCACAAGATAAATAGAATTACACATCGGTGTAAAAGACTCGGTATGTATCAGAAGAATGAGACCAAACACTACCCACCAGTTTCTCCGACTATTATAGTTGTCTGGTAATGCTCTACGCAATATAGCACATGTGTTCGGTGCTTGAATATTGGGAGTTGTTCTCTCTGCTGTCTTATAGACAAGGACATATGTGGATTATAAGATGATGTGATTATTTCATTGCCTATCCGCTCTTCCTTTATATCCTCTCCAGGAGCAGACGTGCCTGTTGACATAAACAAAATGTAAATAAAAGCTCTAAACAAATTCCACACAACCATTACATTTTTTAGTGGCCCAACATATATTCATATGTTAGACTCAAGCATAGAAAATTGGTTCCTTAAGTTAATTTATAGAATGATATACGTGATGGAAATTATGTGAAAAAGGTTTTGAGTCCATTAACCCCAAGGAAACATCAATATAACGGGAATATGGTCTTAAAATATTAGCCAATTACACAATGGATTTCTAATGCCTTATGTGACCTTATGATAAATAACAGTATTTTATTAACAGTTTAGTACTTTGCATACATAAATAATTTTACTTCTATAAAAAATATGTCATATTGAGAAAATTAAACGAGGGAGCCAGATAATGATTTATCATTTATTAAAAACATAATTAGTTTTCTGTTTTGCCATCAATAATGTAAGTGGAATTAGAACTGGTGGTACTTATATTAAATGAATGACATTCTAACGAAAAATAGCAGAAGTGTGCTGATTTTAGATTTTTATCAAACCCAGTCAAAAACACACAGAGGCCATATGAGTATTCGATGTCTTCCGTTCATCTGCTCAATAAACTTGAAAATAGTAGTCTAATAAAAGTGTTTTTGAGACAGTACATTATTTGTTTTGCCAAACTATATATTTAAGCGTCTGGTAAACTATCCATCTCCCTTAGAGTACACAATATAAGCACTTAAATCGTATGTTCTTTCATTTTTAAGCTTTGTTTAGCTGTCATCACAATTTTATTAACCAATTTTAATGTTTCAAGGAAATTTAGACATCATATGTTGAGACTAACTTCATTTGTTGAGATATATATTTGTGCAAATTTGATGTTGAATTTAAAAAAATGTACGTAGAGGTCAAGGGTTGACTGAAATTGAAAACAACAATAAGAATTACAGTGGTCAAGAAATTTACACTACATGTAACACAGTGGTTAGAGAAAGAAACAAACTTTGGTAGAAATAATTGGTCATGTTGTATAACTATAAGCCACTCTGACAACTGAGAGCTGTGACATGAAAAATGAAATAGACTGTACGAAAATGGCGCTCAGACAGACGGATTGCGTTTAACAAAACTTATACATACGATGATAGTTGTCTAAAATTATACTAAGACAATGACAAAATATTAATAGTTATCTACTCATGAGCCATGCTAAAGGCTGCTCTAAAAAGCATTGGTATCTTGGAAAGTTTGATTGTCAAATGAATTCTGTGATAACAGCTAAGCAAAAAATAAAAAGTTGGTTTTTTGAGAGTTATGACGTTCACATGTGAGAAAAAGGGTTGGAAAGTATAAAATGCTTGATTCATATGTTGCTGTTTCTTGTTATTGTATAAATATTTCCTAAGTTATTACTGATTTTGTTTTATTCCACATTTGGTAGATTTTTTAGTTTGCTGGTATTAGTGGTCGCAAGCTGTTTGAGTAGCAAATAATTTGCTGTATATTTCACAAATTTTTTTATTAGTATCAGATGGTGAAGCAATACTAATTTTTTATCCACACACTTAATTTAATAGAGCCTTTGGGATGCTGTTTTTGTGTAGCTGAAAACCTTCATTATATATCAGCTAGAGTAACTTTTTATTGTGAAATCGCTTGTTCCATGATTGACACAAAATATTTTAGCTTGTCACCTTACTTTTATTTTATCTGGAATGTTATTCGTACATAAGTAACGCAGCTTGTGATGATGTTTAAAATTGCCTTTTGGCTCTTTCATGTTTTTCAATTCCCCATGGTTTGATCAAGTTCTTGAATATGCCCTAATTGCCGCTTAATTTTTCTTGAAAAGCACTATTATAAAGAGCTAACCATTTTACACTCATTGGGCTTTTTTGAGCTGTTCAAATTTTTGAGTTACAAGCTAACAGAAATATTTCAAGTTTAAACAAGTTGACTGTTTAAACAACTGACATCGTCAGCTGTGTCTTAAAATGGCCTGAAACTAGTCACTGCATGAGAGACACCAAAGCCAATAGAAGACAACAATGTCAAATTCATCACATAAACTCAACAAATTTGAACGATTAGCAATTAGAGGCACCAACGACTGAACCATTTATATTTGATCTAGGCATATATGTACTTAGTTTATATAGTTCAGTTGCAGTCCTGTTTAGGATTACCTAATCTGCTGTTCAATATTTAGAGAAAAGTGATCATCACAGCCCTTTGTAGGTGCAATAATGACAGTTCATTTTGAACTAATCCAGCATTCTTAGAATGCTCTATTTGTTGCCATCGTCAAGCCATTAGTTACAGCCCTGATTCACCTTCATATTCCTCATGACAGTGAATTTAAATTTCAATCTAGACCTTAATTCACGGTTTGCTTCTTTCCCAGATAGTACAGCAGCTCTGCAGCTATCAGGGCAGACAATCATGATTCATCCGCTGTTGTATGGAAGTATCCGCAAAACAAGATATTGAAAAAAGAACGTCAATAAATTACTTACCCAATACATTTAATCATCAAAAAATCTACTACATGTATATTAAGAAGATTCAACTAGAATAAGCACATTAAGCAAATCAAAGAACCACACAAAAAACATTCGGAAGACACAAGTAAAAAAAATTAGGAATATGCATTACTAGCCAATCACAGAAAACCTACAAAAGAAATTAGATCTTTACTAGACACCACCAAAATTACTGGAGTTAGTCATCATATCTATCAGTACACTCCCATGATGTAATTAAAACAGGTCCACTCAAATACGCTGTTCTTTATGCTTCTAAGGCATAAAGAACAGAACCTGAGCACCTAAACACCTGCTCAAAGGTTAGCAGAAACATCTATAAAAGAAAACAGCTCCGATGATTCTGCTTCTCCCTTTCCCCACCACCTGCTGAGCTTTTTTTCTTCACTGTCAAGACTCCTTCTATTTCAACTGCTGAGCCTCCCTACCTATGGACTGTCATAATTATCATTTAACTGTCGAGACTTGCAGTTGTACGAGACTGAGTGAACGAGCATGGACGACCGTTCGAGTAAGGGTATAACTTTTATTGGCTATTTTAAGCTTTTCTCATTAATATTATTGTTTTAGAATTTTGCTAGTTGTGCATTTTAATTGTTTGGCTTAGAGAATATAAAAACAGCTTTTACTGGTAAATATCAGTATTGCTTATAGTAGCTTACCACCATCACTAGTACCTGAACCAGTAATAATCAAATTAGTTCACACAAGCTAAGAAGAAGTGCAAACTAAACATAGTCAGAATAGAATAAGATGACAAAGCAAATTCAACACTGATGTATGTGTGGATTTCAATGAATTGTGTACAACAAAATATTCCTTCCTAAGTCACCATAACACTGCTCAACATACGCAAGCCATTTAAAATGCAATCAAGAATAGCTTTGAGTTATGATATTATTGCCTCTTCAATACCTCAGTGTGGGTGATATTATCCCTTCATGAGATACCCATCGAATTGTCATGTTCCATCACATTTAATCGCAAGCTGTCTGTTTGCAAGCTGTAAAGAGTCCATGTCTTGATAGCATAAAATAAATGAGCCATTAGTGTAAACCAATGTATCTAATTTTCCACTTTGATTGAAATAAGGCGGTGGCTCCAACCCTAAATTCCCAAGCTTCCATACGCTGCACTAGCATTTTCCATTCTTAATAGGATTTCACTCTCTGGCTCTTGCATTGTGAGATACAATAACTTCACAATATGCCACGGTCTGACATTGTTTCCAGGTGGGTGCACGTGCTTGAGAAACACCTAGAAGCTTGCAGCTGATAAAAACTCCCTTTTTAATATCAAATTGATTTTAATGCTGAAGCGCCTTTCTGCAGTGACTAATCTATTTATCAAAACTTAAATTTGATGAAGATTGTGCGCTAATAGAGCACTGTCATTGGCAATAGAGACAAATTATCTATCATTAACGTACAGGCCTGCCAACCCAAGAGTTGGGCAATGCGTGAGATTTGGTTTTGGGGCAATTGATGTATCAATGATAGTATATACAAAATTGTGGAAATTGGGGCAAAAATCTCCCGCATTCTCATTTCTTTCTTTGGGGTGATTGCGTGAGTCTCGCGTCTCATGCGTGAGAGTTGGCAGGTATTTAATGTAAGGTTATTACCTGGCTTCCAAAACTTTCGTTTGCTGCTGTCGACATCCACCATATTCGCAATTGTCGTCCGCGTACTATAAGCTATTTATGCAATACAAATAAAAGCTGCTACAATTTACAAATTGTATTATTCACATTTGAGTCCATGCAAAAAAAAATTTGGTTTAATCGTCGCTAGTAATTAGAATTTCCATCCGACTCAAATTTCGTATACACGAACTACGAAGAAATGTATTTATTAATGTCGCTAATATTCGAGTTTGACATACTCGTAAGTTTCGGCGCATAAGGGCTCAACTGATGACTAGGGCGACATATAATCGGCAACATATTTTTTTCTTTTAGGCGAAAACAGTGGACGGAACAACAACCGATGAAAAAGTTAAAAATTGTTTAAAGAAATTAAATGAAAACTTAAAATTAGTATTAAAATTATTATATAACACTACATAAGTATACATTAATTTACCTGTAAAAACATTTATTTTTTTCAAAGTTAAAACTTTTATTAAGTTATTTACTTATTAGTATCCTTTTTACACGGTCGAAAGTAAAATATTTTGCCGAAATTGAAGAAAGTCTGTTGATTACAACGTCGGCGCAACAGAAACCGTAGCATTGTTTTTGAGCGCAGGCTACAAGTTTAGTATTAGTATCGATGTCTTGCAACAATCTCTATATAGTTGAGAAGAAGTCAACTGAGGCGGCATCTACAGAAAATTCATAATTACTGAACTAGGAAGTGCATGCATGTAATTTTGTTTTGTAATAGTTTATATTGTATATCATCATTTCTATTATTGTATTAATTGGTACATGCTATTGACACAAAATCTTTCAAACCGGCTTACGCGGACCATTAGAGTGGCGTAGAGTAGAACTCATGTAGCCAGTGATGGATACTTAAATATCGATGAAATGTTAACTTTCATCAATGTTAAAAGTGTTATAACCACAGATATTTCATCAAATGTTTCAGACTAGATCGTGATGAGCATGAGAGCTCTGCGAGTACACGAGAGAAGAGATGGACCTTTATATAAGTTATTGCTTCAGTCCCGGGATCAGGAAGAGACGATTATGTTCGAGGCTGGAGCTATTGCAGCACTGAGTAAGCGGATAACTTTTTTACGTCTGTGTGTATTTAATGACTGCTCGTTTACCCATGGCTCTTTTTATGAGTGCTGCCAGTTTGATTACAATATGATAGCACATTTCTATGCTCTTTTCATACATTTAGCTCCAATTGAGGTAGAAGAACTCAAGAAGCATTTGCCATTCACAAAGATTCTAGATGCTTTTGGATGTCTGGGAGTTTTACAAATTGGTAAGATATACCCAAAAAGCTATATCTTAGTTTATAGCAGTTTGTGAAAACAAGGTTTAACATCAGTGCATAGATGAATGATTCATGCGCACCGCTAAATTTTTTTACTAAAAATAAAAGAGGAAATTCTATTTTATATTGTTTGTGTATAATCGTATTGTTGAATTTTGCCAGCTTCCACTATAAAGACACTTTTGTTTCTCAAATAATCAAAATGACACGTATCATAATATTTTATCTTTTCATATCCAAAAGTACTTATATCATCTTTTTTAGTCCTTGCTTGTCTCAACTAATTCAAACTGTAAACCAAACTGCTATTTGGCTGATTTAAGTAACTATTGTATTTTCTTCTACAGACCCCTGCCCAAAATATTGAATTTCAACGGCTTGTAAAAAACGTCAATCAATTGCTATAAATCAGGATCCCGACATCTCGGAACTGTTTCTACTGGAAATATCTTTGTTTATCGTTGTGTTGGTTGTTGTATAGCTATTATTGCTTTTTAACCATCTCGTTAATCTTCTAAAAAGTGACACTATGTTGTGTCTATCGCCAATCACATGTATCCTGTGAGTTAACACTTTCATAACAGGACAAATAATAGACATATAAAAGTAACCGACAAAGTTTAGAAAAATGGGTTGCTTTCTAAAAAGAAAAAAGTCCTATCAGTCTGAAAGATACTTTCCCTTTGAATACCATTTAGATAAACATATAAAACTACATTAATCTATAACATGTAAAATTTTGTTATGTTGGGATAATAAAAGTTCTTTCGATTATTGTCAGAAAAAATAGGTAAATGTCTCTAGATTTAGTATTGCTGATGCAATGGCAACAAAAGTGATTAAGAGCAGATGTTTCGATGAAAAATATATTTTCTTTTGTTGCTGACAGCAGACAGTAAAGACGTTGTTTTTCGTAACAAAGTTGGTAGGTGGGAAAAGGTTTCTTGCACTCGCGCACATAGATAACTTGAAACAATTATAGCTGCAATGGTAACAAATTGAATTATCTCAGCCATAACACTGTGAAAACATCAATGTTTTCAAGTTATCACTCGGAGTCTACATATAAAATTAGGTTTAAAAAAAAGAAACTTTATACAGGTTGAGAATCTTCAAGCATATATGTGTGTGACACCAAATCAAAATGTACAGTTTGTAAAACCTCTATAAAATCTTGTCTATAGAGTAGGAAGTTTCCAGCACTACAAAATATTACACTAAATCAGGAGCTATTTATGCCGCAACATCTCATTCTAAGACGGTTACCATGTGGAAGCCAATGTGATATCGGCAGCCATAACAGGACCAGACACCTCGTAATGCAATTATTATGTTTGTGACATACTCAAAACTTTAAACAAAGTCATGTTTAGTTTAGAGTATGTCACTTTTGATATTTAGCAAAAATACTAAAAGTAATAATAAAAACACGATTGTAAATCTAGGGATCTGGCACAAGTTTAGACTCATTGTGACTACCTTTCAATAGTCAGCATTGATGATTCAACTTGGTTTCAGCTGCTCAAACATTGCCTCCTCATCATCAGCATTATCATAGAGCCAGAACACTATTGCCAATTATTGCTGAGTGCCAAAAAGTGTTAGTCTCGTGAACCAGGAAAGTTACCTATAGATTATAGGTATGAACATGTATACAGCAACACATTGGCAGACTATACATTTGCTCAATAAGCAAATACAAGGAACTTTTTGTCAACCTAGATCTCATGTAACAGGCTGTGAGTGTATATTGTAGACAGTATTATAGAGTAATGCGAACAATTAAAGGATATATACTTAGATATTTATATATATACTTATATATATGTATATCTATAACATGTAAAATTTGGTTATATTGGTAGAATAAAAGTTGTTTCGTTATATATACATTATATACACACCTCATATATACATGTACATATGTACTTATATATGTATATACACCTCATATATATATATATACGCACTTATATATATACTTGCATATATACTTTATATATAAAGTATTTTTGTATCAGTAAATCACAGAGTTTAACATTTAATAAGAAAATGCAATCCTTAATCTTGTGGCTTAGATGTCAAATGTACATAAGATATCTATCATTCTATAAAAATCTCAATTGGAACTTCGTGCTGAGAGCAGAGGTTTGTGATACGCAAGTGTTAACTGCTATCTCCTTGCAGACCGAATCTACCAGTACCTTGTTATGGTGACGAGCTGTGTATCTATTGGCAAGATACAGGAGTCTGACATCTATAAGATTACGGGCACAAGTTGTATTTCTCTGCGGGGTGGTGACGATGAGAGGGCTGGTGGTAGGTTGTACCTTCATAACTTTCTCTTTGTTTATTATCTTTACTTCATTAAATCTGTTTGACAACTTTTTGAAATTGGAGCTGGCATTGATTGGCTCACTTTGTTATACGAGGGCCATTCAATAAATAAGATGAATCTATATATATAAATCTAAGTGTTTGTTTGTCTGCCGTATGTCCAGTCGATAGCGATTGGTTAAAATACGCACTTGCAGCCCTTGGACTACTAGAAGCAAACTACTAAAAGCATGTTTGAACTATTAGAAGAAAAATACGTGCCCAGACTTTCCCAAAAATAGCGCTTGCAGTCCGATGCACCAGGAGAGATCATCATGTGTACGATTATAAGCACAATTATTCCAAGCTGAAGCAAGTTGGCTGCATGGTTTAGTAGTAGTGGGCTTGGTAAAATATCTGTGCATGCAAACATAAAGGTTCGATTCAAGTAAGGTGTAATCTTTTTTCTTAACAGCCAGATGGAAGGACGGACACAGCTCTTATTATAGTAAAGGCTAGCTGAATGCCCGGTGTTCTATAAAAATAATGATAAAAGTCTCTGGACAGAAAATTAATTTTTATTTAGCATATACAACATTTACCATTCTAACTTTTAAACATCATATCATAGGAAAAGAGTTTTTTGTGCAGTTCAAATGAATTAAGAGAAAAAAAAACAACTGTAAAGGTTATAAAACTTTTTCAAAGAACTGTATCTTTTAACTTTCATCTCATGTAAGTGGTTTGATGAAATAAATTGGGAGGAAAAATAAAATTGTAAAGTTGTTTAAATGTCAATGTGAAATCATTAGCAAGCAATGATTAAATATAGTCTGTTTTGCTACGATTACGATGAAAAATTATTCGGTATACAATTATCTGATTTTAGTTCGTTTCAGTGTTGACATCATAAGGTGAAAATATCGTTTAGATGTATAAAGTGGTGTAGAAACCCATAGAAATTATCTAATGCAATCACTTCCTGGTAAAAATCATCGTCATTAAAAAATAGTAACAAAACAATATGTTAACTTTAGTAACTATAGTTACCTGCAATAACTTTAGTGCATTTTTTGGTTCTGATCTGCAAGAAAATGTAACATTACAATGTGCTGAATGCAGAGTTCTTACCTTCAAGACAGACATGTAACATAAACGCTGGTACTCACTTATATGAATTTAGCTTACTAAAAACATACTTGAAGGAAGTTTTAGCATGTATTTTAGTAAACTTTTAACTAAAATTTTATCACTTATCTGTTTGCGAATCTGTTTTTATCATAACGGATGACGCTGAACTGAGATACATCGCCAAATTTCGATTTCGAGAGAAATTATTATTGATGTCGTTTTGTGGAAAACAAATTAGCCCTAGTACAGCGAGGACGAAAAAGCATCGTGTTTCATAGAGTTAATAGAGTTTCGTCAATAGAATTTTCATAGCTATAACTGGACATATCGACAGACACACAAACTTTGTGATTCATATATATAGACTAAGTGAATGCCCGGCGTTGCTCGGGTAATAAGTTTTTAGAAAAAAAATTTTCTTTTAACATATTACAACAATTATCATTCTAACATTCAAACTTCACATCATGAGAAAAATTATTATTTGTTGATATCGATTAACGGAAAACAAATTAGCCCTAGTACGGCGAGGATGTAAAGGCATCCTGTTTCATAGAGTTCATAGAGTTTCAATTATTACGTCATTTTGTGTGGGCAATTAAGAAAAGGGTATACGGTGTGTGATAAAAGCGATGAAAACGTAAGAACAGCATAGCTTGGTAGCTAAATGCATTTTCTCAAGCTCAATTTCATTGGGTAAAGAAACTTAGCCAATGGTAACTACATTACCTGCCACTGTTTAACGCTGTTTTAAGTTTTGAATGAATGTGTGGTATTAGCCTGTCTTGACAAACTAATTTTTACGGAGTTGTCCCCGTCAAGCGAATCGAGCAAAACAACAGCTTGTCACAATACGCACTGCACCTGATGCATCAGCTGCACTGAAAGGGAGTTGTTCTCTTCCGTCTATGCGGCTTGGGTGCGATGTTATGTCGGTCACTCCATTAGTAACAATAACGGATTTAGCCCAAAAATTAATGTAGAAAAAATAAGATCAAAACGTCTATCTTTAAAAAACGCTCTTCATCAATCCTTGTCCTAGTTTCTCTAAACAGTTTGCTCAATTGTAGACATTTTTATGGCTAAAATTGTCTTCTGCATAAACATTCACCATTATTATGTAAATCTCACCGGTTTTACACCCGAAAAAACTTGAAAACCTCCAAAAAAGGATCACATGACCATATAATCTCCAAGAAAGATTTTTGAGTCATCAGTAGAGATTATTTAAAACTTCAAAAGAATTTTGCTGTCTACTTATAATAAAACCCTTTCTATAAATAAATTCTCTTCTTTATTGAATGGCCCTTGTATTTTATCTAAACACAATCAACTGGGTCATTTTTTTGTTGTTAATTTTACGAACTAAATAAGCGTGATTGTTGATTGTTATTATTCTTATTATTCAAAAATTTTAAAGATTTATTGCGAAACCAGATTACAAACTTATAAACTTCATCCATACCTACTTTCATAACCAACTATCAATTTTCAATCGACGTGACTATAGCCTTTTTTCAAAATAGTAAGTAAGACATGCAGAGATCGGAAAAATTCAGGGAGCAAAAAACAAAAACTAGAGTAAAAATGCTGCCAGTAAAATAATATCATGTAATACCATTACAAATACCTTAACAATTATACTATGTGATGCCAAGCAATGAAATTCCTGTAAAAGAGTGAATGCTGCATAACGCAATCAAATACATCAATAAGTACATGTAAAATCGTGAGAAAACTGGTATTCGTGGCGAGTGTAACTGTGAGCTTATAATTTAAAATTATGTACTGAAACAAATGATTATGTAATCTCTTAGTCTGGTGACCTAGGCTGCGGGTCACCAGACTAAGAGTCTGAAAACTTTTTTTTCGTCTGCTGTTCTAAATACAGCTGACGTTAAAGTTCATCGTTTGATAAAGTGTTACACATTTTATGGTGGTCATCATTTTTGTAGCCTGGCAAAAATATTAATTTATCCATCAGTTCTGGTTCAAATGTGCCATTAGGGGGGAAAATTTCATCGGCTTTCCTCAAACTCATAGCTCAGTTTCTGCGAAAATGCTTCTGAAACCAATAACACCATGAACCAGTTACTTGAATCAGAGGCTCACTGCCAAATATGACAAGTGACATTTTATCTCATTAGCGACAGTTGGTGCCAGAAAAGTGTCATATCTATTGATAGTTTAATCATAATGTTACTTTGTTTACCATTTTAGTGTATATCTTTTAGTTATATTTTATTGCTTTTTCCATCAAGATTCTATGCACTGATAGATTGGCAAACAGGAGTGTCATAGCATTGTTCTACCAACACTGCACCCATTTTTATGCCTTTCATAATGCATTTAGTTTGGCATTTAGTTTACTTTCCCATATGGTCTGGACTCTCACTGAATCAGCACCGTCATAATATTTGGCAACCTGATAAGCTTTATTTGCTGTGCTTGCATAAGGAAATAACAAAAACTATGTGATAATTTCAAGTGTGTCTTTTAAGATGCTTAGTTATGAAATGTGAAGAGTACAATAAAAAATAGTTACACTTAATAGTTATACGAAATAGTTACACTTACACAAAGAAACACTTAATTTATCAAATGAAATCTGAGTATCCAACTTGAATCTGCAATAAGATCAAGATCCCATTCAATCGTGGCTGGAGTAGACCACTTTTTACCTTATGAGCATTTTCCATAAGTTAGATAATTTATTTGCGTAAGCGCTCATTTATGGAAGCCTGAAATGAAACAAATTATAAACAAAAGCTTTAATTTTAGAGAGCCGTCATTGCTATTAGCACTTTTTCAATAGCTTTAAAACTCCCGAAATACTCATGGCTTTATCAGCGAGTCATATAATAATACTGCTCGTAAGTAGGTCATATAGTAATATTATTCATGAGTAGATCATAATAATAATACTCCGAAGTGGGTCATATAATAATACTACTCATAAGTAGGTCATATAATAATACTATTCATAAGTGGGTCGTATAGTAATACTAATCATACATGTAAGTTGGTCATATTGCAATAATACTAATAAGTGGATCATATAGTAATAGTGCTTATAATTGGGTCATATAGTAATACTATTCATAAGTGGGCCATATAATAATACTAATCATAAGTGGGTCATATAGTAATAATACTCATAAGTAGGTCATATAATAATAATAATACTCGTAAGTGGGTCATATACATGTAGTAATACTGCTCATAAGTGGGTCATATAATAATACCACTCATAAATGAGTTATATAATAATACTACTCATAAGTGAGTCATATAATAATGCTACTCATAAGTGGGTCATATAATAATACCAATCATAAGTAGGTCATATAATAATGCTACTCATAAGTAGGTCATATAATAATATGGTATATTACTCTACCGTAGGCGTGCAAAAATTACTCAATTCTGGAACTTTCTACTTCGCTATGAGCTCAGCTGGATCGCAATTTAATTTAACCCTTTGCTCACAGAGGAGGCTGCAGGACCACGAGACTGACAACAGGTTTTTCTGGTATGTGTGGTATGCGCATGTGGTTGGTGATTAGCATCAGATTCCTGGATGTACACCTTTATGTCTTATTAACTGTGTATTAGTTTTTATGGCGCAGTGTAGTGTCATTAGTATTATAACATTGATATGTATGTCTAGGGGTTACAGATGCGCATAATAAATGCCTTCTCAACCAGTTTATATCATCCTATAAAATGCAGAGTTCTTTATTTTTAGCTTATAATTCCATTTTATGTATGTCAAGGTCAATCTACTGTTGCAGTAGTGTTTAGGTTTTACCGGGTTTTTAAAGTTTTTGCTTTTACTGCAGTTAGCAACTTCAATGGCCGTCATAACGAGTATTCTAGCATTTCTGTAGGTGAGAGTCGCTGATGAATTCGTTGTCATTTGGCTTGCCTTCAGCTATTGCCCTTTTTTGTAGGAATCGGTCTATGCACATACAGTTTGAAAGGTATGGCATAGCCTGTGAGAAATGGCTTCTCAAATGCATGTGTGGAGGCATAGAGATTCGCACCGTTTACTCAGGCGCAAAGCAGGCAAAGGCCTGTCTTATCTCGAGACACAGTTGCGAACGCGCAGGCACCCGCTACAACACTCGGGGCATAAATGATGATGGGCAGGCAGCTAATTTTGTTGAGACAGAGCAGGTTGGTTTCCTTGAATATTTGAAGTCATTTTTAGTTCTGGTCTGTATGCAAACATGTGGATGAGGCGGGAGGCTAGGCATTGTTTGACCGAATAGTTTAATGAAGTTGAGGCTTATGCTCTTAAGCCACTGATCAAAACACCGAGTCATGTTATCCATGCTTGTAATGGCAGCATTTCTACGTTGCTTTAAATTATTAGATTATGCTGTCTACTAGTTGGAGGAGGCCGCTTTTATATAACGTTCGCAATAATATGCTTTGAAACCCTGTTCTGTTGAATTCAATTCAGTGATTTTTAAAAATTAAAAAATGCCATAGTTTATACCATAGACCTATTAACTATACTATAGTTAATAGGTCTATGGGCTATACAGTCATACTTCGACATATGAAAACTTTGAGATACAAGCTGAATTGCAAGCAATTTTTTGCCTTGAGATGGGAGACAATTTAAAATGCAAGCATACGAGCCAGTTCTCGATGCAGCCATTAGGTGGCCAATGGTCGCTCGGTCTTTCTCGTCAGATCCGTTTGAAAAGGTTTTAAAGAAGCCGGCTAAAAATCAGTGAAAGCGAGGCAGAAAGTGCCAAGCCAGAAGACGATGATAAAATATGAAAACGAAGACAAAATTAGTGTTAAGTTTATTACAAAGTTAGAAACTATTTTCAGGTGTCTGTTTAGTAAGCTAAATTCATTTAAATTCAAAGTTTATGTTATGTATCGTCACAAAAGTGTAGTGTATCGAATGTGTTGCTGTCAAGTCTCTCTATCACCACCGCTAGCCACCATGTCTGTCTCAATGGTAAAGAATCCAGATAGTAGTGTACATATTAATGTTACATTTTATTGCAGATCATAATAGCAAGATAAACATTTTTTACTTTGTGAGTGTAAGTAGTGAGCGAATCACAACAATTAAAACACGTTTTCTGTCGTAATATCCTGTTTTAGGAGTTTGTTTAGAAATATTGCTTTGAAATACGAAAACATTAACATGCGAGTTGAGTTGTGGAACACATGCTCAGAATGTCAAGGTATGACTTTGTATAGGTTACTATAATCTAAAGAATCATTTATACAAATGAAAATACGTAAATTGTAAGGAATGAGTTTTACGATGTAAATAACCCCTTGAACCATTTCATATATTTTATGGAGGATTTTGGTTATGAAAAGTTACGAGAATGTTCTATTTTGATTTACCATAAAGTCTAGCCAATCCTAATCATAATTTCTTGCTGTAATTATGCCAATATATTGTATTATACATTTATTATGTGAAAGATTTCTGGACTTGTTTATCCATGTTTGTTTGTTTGGTCAACTTTCTTGCCGCTGAAATTTAACACATTTTGGTCATCTAGCATTAGATTATTTGCCATGCTCTCTCCATGCATGCTCCAATCAGATTTGCACGGTTGAAGTCATAGAGTTATCCAATCATCATCGACTTTTGCAGGTCATCGTTGTAGACGAGGTGATATCCTCCTTTGTTCAGATCAGAGGAAGCGTTCCTTTGTTTTGGGAACAACCTGGTCTAAATGTGAGTAATCTCTTTGAACCGTTGAACATGTAGTCTTTGACTTCAGACCTCACTTCAACATACATACTATTGTAGCACACTGAATCATTTTGATTGTAGTGAATTAAATGATTGAAATTAAAAAAATAAAGATTAAATGAGTTGAATTTGATGCAATGAATTGAAATATTTCATATTATGAAAGTATTTACCTTTATTTTTGTATTATAAACTAATGCTTACTGGTTTTGCCCGATCTATGGTGACAGACTTTCATACTTGAGGGTTGCTGTTCTTGACTATTTTATTCATATTTTGTGGTAGAATTACTTTTTATAGTTTTGTATTGAACCTATTAGATTATTTTTGTAGCAGCCCTGAGAATGGTTGTTAGCACTGGTAGGTACAACCTAGTTTGATTGTAAAAAAAGCTTTTGCACTTTTTATTTTGTCTGTTTATAGGGAGGAGACAATTGCTTTTTTGCAGTTTGTACTGTTAAATTTTCATTTAATCCATTTTATTAATATTAATTTTATTACTAATTGACACGTTGACGCATATTGATTAGCGGGCTCATTTTCTATTTTAGCTATATTTTAGCTATATAAGGCATTGCTTTCATATTTTCATTATCACTGTGTGTGGGTGTCAGGTGGGGTCTCATAAAGTGAAGATGTCACGGGGATATGAAGCCTGTGCACCAGCTCTTGAGCGACATCTGAATGGGCTTCAACAGCACTATGGCCAGGTATCTCTAGTCAACCTTTTGGGCAGGAAAGAAGGAGAGCATTCGCTTACTACGATGTTCAAGGTGAGACGTACATTGTTGGTATTTGCTGGCTCAAAGTCTATGCTTTCCCAACTTGGACATCACGATGGTGATTTACTGTTTTCTATATCTATGATTGCTGACATTGCTTAAGGTTATTAGGTCATTCTAGTTGCAAGTGGCGGCCATTACCATTGCTAGTTGCAAGTGGTGGCCATTACCATTGCTAGTTGCAAGTGGCGGCCATTACCATTGCTAGTTGCAAGTGGTGGCCATTACCATCGCTAGTTGCAAGTAGCGGCCATTACCATTGCTAGTTGCAAGTGGCGGCCATTACCATCGCTAGTTGCAAGTGGCGGCCATCACCATTGCTAGTTGCAAGTGGTGGCCATCACCATTGCTAGTTGCAAGTGGCGGCCATTACCATTGCTAGTTGCAAGTGGTGGCCATTACCATTGCTAGTTGCAAGTGGTGGCCATCACCATTGCTAGTTGCAAGTGGTGGCCATTACCATTGCTAGTTGCAAGTGGTGGCCATTACCATTGCTAGTTGCAAGTGGCGGCCATTACCATCGCTAGTTGCAAGTGGCGGCCATCACCATTGCTAGTTGCAAGTGGTGGCCATCACCATTGCTAGTTGCAAGTGGCGGCCATTACCATTGCTAGTTGCAAGTGGTGGCCATTACCATTGCTAGTTGCAAGTGGTGGCCATCACCATTGCTAGTTGCAAGTGGCGGCCATTACCATTGCTAGTTGCAAGTGGTGGCCATTACCATTGCTAGTTGCAAGTGGTGGCCATCACCATTGCTAGTTGCAAGTGGTGGCCATTACCATTGCTAGTTGCAAGTGGTAGCCATTACCATTGCTAGTTGCAAGTGGTGGCCATTACCATTGCTAGTTGCAAGTGGTGGCCATTACCATTGCTAGTTGCAAGTGGTGGCCATTACCATTGCTAGTTGCAAGTGGCGGCCATTACCATTGCTAGTTGCAAGTGGCGGCCATTACCATTGCTAGTTGCAAGTGGTGGCCATTACCATTGCTAGTTGCCAGTGGTGGCCATTACCATTGCTAGTTGCAAGTGGCGGCCATTACCATTGCTAGTTGCAAGTGGTGGCCATTACCATCGCTAGTTGCAAGTGGTGGCCATTACCATCGCTAGTTGCAAGTGGTGGCCATTACCATCGCTAGTTGCAAGTGGCGGCCATTACCATTGCTAGTTGCAAGTGGCGGCCATTACCATTGCTAGTTGCTCCAATTTATATTCTGTTATAGAGGAATAGCAAAATTTGATCTGTCTCTCTTTCTGACAGTTGTTTACTGTCTCTAACCTTTTAGCAATTTGTTGAGCAGCGTTGTTACTGTCTGTCACACAGAACCACCTGCACGCGTCTATGGTCTGCAGAGGGATACCCTACTATCACTTTGACTACCACTCGGAGTGTCGGGGTGGTAACAGTAAAAACCTCAGCAAACTTTTGACCAAGATGGAGAATGATATGGATAGCTTTGGAATCTTCCACTATGATGGTTCGAGTGTCATTCAGTACGTCTCCCACTATTAATTCATTTTTATGTCTCTAATTGATCTAATTTTTTACTTGCTGTCTGCAGGGTAATTCAGTATGTCTGTTATTGTTCTTTCACTTGATGTCTACAGGGTAATTCAGTATGTCTGTTATTGTTCTTTCACTCGATGTCTACAGGGTAATTCATTATATCTGTTATGGTTCCTTCACTTGATATCTACAGGGTAATTCAGTATGTCTGTTATTGTTCTTTCACTCGATGTCTACAGGGTAATTCATTATAATTATCTGTTATGGTTCCTTCACTCGATGTCTACAGGGTAATTCAGTATATCTGTTATGGTTTCTTCACTTGATGTCTACAGGGTAATTCAGTATATCTGTTATGGTTTCTTCACTTGATGTCTACAGGACAATTCAGTATGTCTGTTACTGCTCTTTCACTTGATGTCTACGGTGTTATCCAATAACTATTATCCCATATGGTTCACTATGTTTTTCATTCACGTTAGTCAAATTACATACGCTATCCTTAGATCTCTGTTTGAACTAAAGAACTACCTGCTTTCAACTTGCTGTAATGTAAATTGTTTATTTGTCAGGCAACAAAAAGGATGTATAAGGACAAATTGCGTGGACTGTTTGGATAGAACTAATGCCGTGCAAAGATTCTTTGCTTTATATGTGAGTTATACTCAAATGTTGGTTCTCTGGTTCTCACTTGTTAGTTATTTCCTCCTATCTAAAACCTGTAATTAGCTACTAAATAAATAAAATTATTGTTTACTTTATAAATTCTCTACTTAAAACAGGAGATTACTCTAAAAAACTCACAACCAAATTAAGTGTTATTTGTTCTTGGTTTAAAATACTTCTACTTTTATGAACTGCTGTTATTTTCTACACATTTCATAAGTCTGTTCATGAATCTAGGCACAGACTTTATAGACAGCCGGTGAACATGCGTATACATGCCTGTTTGTCTTTGTTGGTAGACTTGTGATAATGAGCTTTATTGCATATACAGTGCACCCCTGCCATATGACACTGATTTGTTCCAGTGTTGGCATTAGAAGGCAAAAATGTCGTATAGAGGGGTATAGAAACCCATAGTAATTATCTAATGCAAAAACCTCCTGATGAAAAAATATTAAAATTTTATATACACTGTACATTAGTAAATTAGTAGCAAAACAGTATATTAACTGTAGTAACTCAGTTACCTACAGTAAATTTAGTGTATTTAGTTATTATGATCTGCAAGAAAATGTAACACTGCAATGTACAGTACCGTATGGACTTCTTACTGTAGAGACACACCAATAACATAAACTTTGAATTTAACTTTTACATACCTTAGGGAGTTATTTATTACCTTTGGTACAGCTGTATAACATAAACTTAGCATTACAATGTACTACGTGCAGTACATACCTTAGGGAGTTAGTTATTACCTTTGGTACAGCTGTATAACATAAACTTAACATTACAATGTACTACGTGCAGTACATACCTTAGGGAGTTAGTTATTACCTTTGGTACAGCTGTATAACATAAACTTAACATTACAATGTACTACGTGCAGTACATACCTTAGGGAGTTATTTATTACCTTTGGTACAGCTGTATAACATAAACTTAACATTACAATGTACTACGTGCAGTACATACCTTAGGGAGTTATTTATTACCTTTGGTACAGCCGTATAACATAAACTTAACATTACAATGTACTACATGCAGTACATACCTTAGGGAGTTATTTATTACCTTTGGTACAGCCGTATAACATAAACTTAACATTACAATGTACTACGTGCAGTACATACCTTAGGGAGTTAGTTATTACCTTTGGTACAGCTGTATAACATAAACTTAACATTACAATGTACTACGTGCAGTACATACCTTAGGGAGTTAGTTATTACCTTTGGTACAGCTGTATAACATAAACTTAGCATTACAATGTACTACGTGCAGTACATACCTTAGGGAGTTATTTATTACCTTTGGTACAGCTGTATAACATAAACTTAACATTACAATGTACTACATGCAGTACATACCTTAGGGAGTTAGTTATTACCTTTGGTACAGCTGTATAACATAAACTTAACATTACAATGTACTACATGCAGTACATACCTTAGGGAGTTATTTATTACCTTTGGTACAGCCGTATAACATAAACTTAACATTACAATGTACTACATGCAGTACATACCTTAGGGAGTTAGTTATTACCTTTGGTACAGCTGTATAACATAAACTTAACATTACAATGTACTACGTGAGGTACATACCTTAGGGAGTTAGTTATTACCTTTGGTACAGCTGTATAACATAAACTTAACATTACAATGTACTACGTGCAGTACATACCTTAGGGAGTTAGTTATTACCTTTGGTACAGCTGTATAACATAAACTTAACATTACAATGTACTACGTGCAGTACATACCTTAGGGAGTTATTACCTTTGGTACAGCTGTATAACATAAACTTAGCATTACAATGTACTACGTGCAGTACATACCTTAGGGAGTTAGTTATTACCTTTGGTACAGCTGTATAACATAAACTTAGCATTACATTGTACTACGTGCAGTACATACCTTAGGGAGTTATTTATTACCTTTGGTACAGCCGTATAACATAAACTTAACATTACAATGTACTACGTGCAGTACATACCTTAGGGAGTTAGTTATTACCTTTGGTACAGCTGTATAACATAAACTTAACATTACAATGTACTACGTGCAGTACATACCTTAGGGAGTTATTACCTTTGGTACAGCTGTATACCATAAACTTAACATTACACTGTACTACGTGCAGTACATACCTTAGGGAGTTAGTTATTACCTTTGGTACAGCTGTATAACATAAACTTAACATTACAATGTACTACGTGCAGTACATACCTTAGGGAGTTATTTATTACCTTTGGTACAGCCGTATAACATAAACTTAACATTACAATGTACTACGTGCAGTACATATCTTAGGGAGTTATTACCTTTGGTACAGCTGTATAACATAAACTTAGCATTACAATGTACTACGTGCAGTACATACCTTAGGGAGTTAGTTATTACCTTTGGTACAGCTGTATAACATAAACTTAGCATTACATTGTACTACGTGCAGTACATACCTTAGGGAGTTAGTTATTACCTTTGGTACAGCTGTATAACATAAACTTAACATTACAATGTACTACGTGCAGTACATACCTTAGGGAGTTATTTATTACCTTTGGTACAGCTGTATAACATAAACTTAGCATTACATTGTACTACGTGCAGTACATACCTTAGGGAGTTATTTATTACCTTTGGTACAGCCGTATAACATAAACTTAACATTACAATGTACTACGTGCAGTACATACCTTGGGGAGTTAGTTATTACCTTTGGTACAGCTGTATAACATAAACTTAACATTACAATGTACTACGTGCAGTACATACCTTAGGGAGTTATTACCTTTGGTACAGCTGTATACCATAAACTTAACATTACACTGTACTACGTGCAGTACATACCTTAGGGAGTTAGTTATTACCTTTGGTACAGCTGTATAACATAAACTTAGCATTACAATGTACTACGTGCAGTACATACCTTAGGGAGTTAGTTATTACCTTTGGTACAGCTGTATAACATAAACTTAACATTACAATGTACTACGTGCAGTACATACCTTAGGGAGTTATTTATTACCTTTGGTACAGCCGTATAACATAAACTTAACATTACAATGTACTACGTGCAGTACATATCTTAGGGAGTTAGTTATTACCTTTGGTACAGCTGTATAACATAAACTTAACATTACAATGTACTACGTGCAGTACATACCTTAGGGAGTTAGTTATTATCTTTGGTACAGCTGTATAACATAAACTTAGCATTACAATGTACTACGTGCAGTACATACCTTAGGGAGTTAGTTATTACCTTTGGTACAGCTGTATAACATAAACTTAACATTACAATGTACTACGTGCAGTACATACCTTAGGGAGTTATTTATTACCTTTGGTACAGCTATATAACATAAACTTAGCATTACAATGTACTACGTGCAGTACATACCTTAGGGAGTTATTTATTACCTTTGGTACAGCTGTATAACATAAACTTAACATTACAATGTACTACGTGCAGTACATACCTTAGGGAGTTATTTATTACCTTTGGTACAGCCGTATAACATAAACTTAACATTACAATGTACTACGTGCAGTACATACCTTAGGGAGTTAGTTATTACCTTTGGTACAGCTGTATAACATAAACTTAACATTACAATGTACTACGTGCAGTACATACCTTAGGGAGTTATTACCTTTGGTACAGCTGTATAACATAAACTTAGCATTACAATGTACTACGTGCAGTACATACCTTAGGGAGTTAGTTATTACCTTTGGTACAGCTGTATAACATAAACTTAGCATTACAATGTACTACGTGCAGTACATACCTTAGGGAGTTAGTTATTACCTTTGGTACAGCTATATAACATAAACTTAACATTACAATGTACTACGTGCAGTACATACCTTAGGGAGTTAGTTATTACCTTTAGTACAGCTGTATAACATAAACTTAACATTACAATGTACTACGTGCAGTACATACCTTAGGGAGTTAGTTATTACCTTTGGTACAGCTGTATAACATAAACTTAACATTACAGTGTACTACGTGCAGTACATACCTTAGGGAGTTAGTTATTACCTTTGGTACAGCTGTATAACATAAACTTAACATTACAGTGTACTACGTGCAGTACATACCTTAGGGAGTTATTTATTACCTTTGGTACAGCTGTATAACATAAACTTAACATTACAATGTACTACGTGCAGTACATACCTTAGGGAGTTATTACCTTTGGTACAGCCGTATAACATAAACTTAACATTACAATGTACTACGTGCAGTACATACCTTAGGGAGTTAGTTATTACCTTTGGTACAGCTATATAACATAAACTTAACATTACAATGTACTACGTGCAGTACATACCTTAGGGAGTTAGTTATTACCTTTGGTACAGCTGTATAACATAAACTTAACATTACAATGTACTACGTGCAGTACATACCTTAGGGAGTTAGTTATTACCTTTGGTACAGCTGTATAACATAAACTTAACATTACAGTGTACTACGTGCAGTACATACCTTAGGGAGTTATTTATTACCTTTGGTACAGCTGTATAACATAAACTTAACATTACAATGTACTACGTGCAGTACATACCTTAGGGAGTTATTACCTTTGGTACAGCCGTATAACATAAACTTAGCATTACAATGTACTACGTGCAGTACATACCTTAGGGAGTTATTTATTACCTCTGGTACAGCTGTATAACATAAACTTAACATTACAATGTACTACGTGCAGTACATACCTTAGGGAGTTATTTATTACCTTTGGTACAGCTGTATAACATAAACTTAGCATTACAATGTACTACGTGCAGTACATACCTTAGGGAGTTAGTTATTACCTTTGGTACAGCTGTATAACATAAACTTAGCATTACAATGTACTACGTGCAGTACATACCTTAGGGAGTTAGTTATTACCTTTGGTACAGCTGTATAACATAAACTTAGCATTACAATGTACTACGTGCAGTACATACCTTAGGGAGTTATTACCTTTGGTACAGCTGTATAACATAAACTTAGCATTACAATGTACTACGTGCAGTACATACCTTAGGGAGTTAGTTATTACCTTTGGTACAGCTGTATAACATAAACTTAGCATTACAATGTACTACGTGCAGTACATACCTTAGGGAGTTAGTTATTACCTTTGGTACAGCTGTATAACATAAACTTAACATTACAATGTACTACGTGCAGTACATACCTTAGGGAGTTATTTATTACCTTTGGTACAGCTGTATAACATAAACTTAGCATTACAATGTACTACGTGCAGTACATACCTTAGGGAGTTATTTATTACCTTTGGTACAGCTGTATAACATAAACTTAACATTACAATGTACTACGTGCAGTACATACCTTAGGGAGTTATTTATTACCTTTGGTACAGCTGTATAACATAAACTTAACATTACAATGTACTACGTGCAGTACATACCTTAGGGAGTTAGTTATTACCTTTGGTACAGCTGTATAACATAAACTTAGCATTACAATGTACTACGTGCAGTACATACCTTAGGGAGTTAGTTATTATCTTTGGTACAGCTGTATAACATAAACTTAACATTACAATGTACTACGTGCAGTACATACCTTAGGGAGTTAGTTATTACCTTTGGTACAGCTGTATAACATAAACTTAGCATTACAATGTACTACGTGCAGTACATACCTTAGGGAGTTAGTTATTACCTTTGGTACAGCTGTATAACATAAACTTAACATTACAATGTACTACGTGCAGTACATACCTTAGGGAGTTAGTTATTACCTTTGGTACAGCTGTATAACATAAACTTAACATTACAATGTACTACGTGCAGTACATACCTTAGGGAGTTAGTTATTATCTTTGGTACAGCTGTATAACATAAACTTAACATTACAATGTACTACGTGCAGTACATACCTTAGGGAGTTAGTTATTACCTTTGGTACAGCTGTATAACATAAACTTAGCATTACAATGTACTACGTGCAGTACATACCGTAGGGAGTTAGTTATTACCTTTGGTACAGCTGTATAACATAAACTTAACATTACAATGTACTACGTGCAGTACATACCTTAGGGAGTTATTTATTACCTTTGGTACAGCTGTATAACATAAACTTAGCATTACAATGTACTACGTGCAGTACATACCTTAGGGAGTTAGTTATTACCTTTGGTACAGCTGTATAACATAAACTTAACATTACAATGTACTACGTGCAGTACATACCTTAGGGAGTTAGTTATTACCTTTGGTACAGCTGTATAACATAAACTTAACATTACAATGTACTACGTGCAGTACATACCTTAGGGAGTTAGTTATTACCTTTGGTACAGCTGTATAACATAAACTTAACATTACAATGTACTACGTGCAGTACATACCTTAGGGAGTTAGTTATTACCTTTGGTACAGCTGTATAACATAAACTTAACATTACAATGTACTACGTGCAGTACATACCTTAGGGAGTTATTTATTACCTTTGGTACAGCCGTATAACATAAACTTAGCATTACAATGTACTACGTGCAGTACATACCTTAGGGAGTTAGTTATTACCTTTGGTACAGATGTATAACATAAACTTAACATTACAATGTACTACGTGCAGTACATACCTTAGGGAGTTAGTTATTACCTTTGGTACAGCTGTATAACATAAACTTAACATTACAATGTACTACGTGCAGTACATACCTTAGGGAGTTAGTTATTACCTTTGGTACAGCTGTATAACATAAACTTAGCATTACAATGTACTACGTGCAGTACATACCTTAGGGAGTTAGTTATTACCTTTGGTACAGCTGTATAACATAAACTTAACATTACAATGTACTACGTGCAGTACATACCTTAGGGAGTTAGTTATTACCTTTGGTACAGCTGTATAACATAAACTTAGCATTACAATGTACTACGTGCAGTACATACCTTAGGGAGTTATTTATTACCTTTGGTACAGCTGTATAACATAAACTTAACATTACAATGTACTACGTGCAGTACATACCTTAGGGAGTTATTTATTACCTTTGGTACAGCTGTATAACATAAACTTAACATTACAATGTACTACGTGCAGTACATACCTTAGGGAGTTAGTTATTACCTTTGGTACAGCTGTATAACATAAACTTAACATTACAATGTACTACGTGCAGTACATACCTTAGGGAGTTATTTATTACCTTTGGTACAGCCGTATAACTTAAACTTAGCATTACAATGTACTACGTGCAGTACATACCTTAGGGAGTTATTTATCACCTTTGGTACAGCTGTATAACATAAACTTAGCATTACAATGTACTACGTGCAGTACATACCTTAGGGAGTTATTTATTACCTTTGGTACAGCTGTATAACATAAACTTAGCATTACAATGTACTACATGCAGTACATACCTTAGGGAGTTATTTATCACCTTTGGTACAGCTGTATAACATAAACTTAGCATTACAATGTACTACGTGCAGTACATACCTTAGGGAGTTATTTATTACCTTTGGTACAGCTGTATAACATAAACTTAGCATTACAATGTACTACGTGCAGTACATACCTTAGGGAGTTAGTTATTACCTTTGGTACAGATGTATAACATAAACTTAACATTACAATGTACTACGTGCAGTACATACCTTAGGGAGTTAGTTATTACCTTTGGTACAGCTGTATAACATAAACTTAACATTACAATGTACTACGTGCAGTACATACCTTAGGGAGTTAGTTATTACCTTTGGTACAGCTGTATAACATAAACTTAACATTACAATGTACTACGTGCAGTACATATCTTAGGGAGTTATTACCTTTGGTACAGATGTATAACATAAACTTAGCATTACAATGTACTACGTGCAGTACATACCTTAGGGAGTTAGTTATTACCTTTGGTACAGCTGTATAACATAAACTTAACATTACAATGTACTACGTGCAGTACATACCTTAGGGAGTTAGTTATTACCTTTGGTACAGCTGTATAACATAAACTTAACATTACAATGTACTACGTGCAGTACATACCTTAGGGAGTTATTTATTACCTTTGGTACAGCCGTATAACATAAACTTAGCATTACAATGTACTACGTGCAGTACATACCTTAGGGAGTTAGTTATTACCTTTGGTACAGATGTATAACATAAACTTAACATTACAATGTACTACGTGCAGTACATACCTTAGGGAGTTATTTATTACCTTTGGTACAGCTGTATAACATAAACTTAACATTACAATGTACTACGTGCAGTACATACCTTAGGGAGTTATTTATTACTTTTGGTACAGCCGTATAACATAAACTTAACATTACAATGTACTACGTGCAGTACATACCTTAGGGAGTTATTTATTACCTTTGGTACAGCTGTATAACATAAACTTAGCATTACAATGTACTACGTGCAGTACATACCTTAGGGAGTTAGTTATTACCTTTGGTACAGCTGTATAACATAAACTTAACATTACAATGTACTACGTGCAGTACATACCTTAGGGAGTTATTTATTACCTTTGGTACAGCTGTATAACATAAACTTAGCATTACAATGTACTACGTGCAGTACATACCTTAAGGAGTTATTTATTACCTTTGGTACAGCCGTATAACATAAACTTAACATTACAGTGTACTACGTGCAGTACATACCTTAGGGAGTTAGTTATTACCTTTGGTACAGCTGTATAACATAAACTTAACATTACAATGTACTACGTGCAGTACATACCTTAGGGAGTTATTTATTACCTTTGGTACAGCTGTATAACATAAACTTAACATTACAATGTACTACGTGCAGTACATACCTTAGGGAGTTATTAATTACCTTTGGTACAGCTGTATAACATAAACTTAACATTACAATGTACTACGTGCAGTACATACCTTAGGGAGTTATTTATTACCTTTGGTACAGCTGTATAACATAAACTTAACATTACAATGTACTACGTGCAGTACATACCTTAGGGAGTTAGTTATTACCTTTGGTACAGCTGTATAACATAAACTTAACATTACAATGTACTACGTGCAGTACATACCTTAGGGAGTTAGTTATTACCTTTGGTACAGCCGTATAACATAAACTTAACATTACAATGTACTACGTGCAGTACATACCTTAGGGAGTTAGTTATTACCTTTGGTACAGCTGTATAACATAAACTTAGCATTACAATGTACTACGTGCAGTACATACCTTAGGGAGTTATTTATTATCTTTGGTACAGCTGTATAACATAAACTTAGCATTACAATGTACTACGTGCAGTACATACCTTAGGGAGTTAGTTATTACCTTTGGTACAGCTGTATAACATAAACTTAGCATTACAATGTACTACGTGCAGTACATACCTTAGGGAGTTATTACCTTTGGTACAGCTGTATAACATAAACTTAACATTACAATGTACTACGTGCAGTACATACCTTAGGGAGTTATTTATTACCTTTGGTACAGATGTATAACATAAACTTAACATTACAATGTACTACGTGCAGTACATACCTTAGGGAGTTAGTTATTACCTTTGGTACAGCTGTATAACATAAACTTAGCATTACAATGTACTACGTGCAGTACATACCTTAAGGAGTTATTTATTACCTTTGGTACAGCCGTATAACATAAACTTAACATTACAGTGTACTACGTGCAGTACATACCTTAGGGAGTTAGTTATTACCTTTGGTACAGCTGTATAACATAAACTTAGCATTACAATGTACTACGTGCAGTACATACCTTAGGGAGTTATTACCTTTGGTACAGCTGTATAACATAAACTTAGCATTACAATGTACTACGTGCAGTACATACCTTAGGGAGTTAGTTATTACCTTTGGTACAGCTGTATAACATAAACTTAGCATTACAATGTACTACGTGCAGTACATACCTTAGGGAGTTAGTTATTACCTTTGGTACAGCTGTATAACATAAACTTAACATTACAATGTACTACGTGCAGTACATACCTTAGGGAGTTATTTATTACCTTTGGTACAGCTGTATAACATAAACTTAGCATTACAATGTACTACGTGCAGTACATACCTTAGGGAGTTATTTATTACCTTTGGTACAGCTGTATAACATAAACTTAACATTACAATGTACTACGTGCAGTACATACCTTAGGGAGTTATTTATTACCTTTGGTACAGCTGTATAACATAAACTTAACATTACAATGTACTACGTGCAGTACATACCTTAGGGAGTTAGTTATTACCTTTGGTACAGCTGTATAACATAAACTTAACATTACAATGTACTACGTGCAGTACATACCTTAGGGAGTTATTACCTTTGGTACAGCTGTATAACATAAACTTAGCATTACAATGTACTACGTGCAGTACATACCTTAGGGAGTTAGTTATTACCTTTGGTACAGCTGTATAACATAAACTTAGCATTACAATGTACTACGTGCAGTACATACCTTAGGGAGTTAGTTATTACCTTTGGTACAGCTGTATAACATAAACTTAACATTACAATGTACTACGTGCAGTACATACCTTAGGGAGTTAGTTATTACCTTTGGTACAGCTGTATAACATAAACTTAACATTACAATGTACTACGTGCAGTACATACCTTAGGGAGTTAGTTATTACCTTTGGTACAGCTGTATAACATAAACTTAACATTACAATGTACTACGTGCAGTACATACCTTAGGGAGTTAGTTATTACCTTTGGTACAGCTGTATAACATAAACTTAACATTACAATGTACTACGTGCAGTACATACCTTAGGGAGTTATTTATTACCTTTGGTACAGCCGTATAACATAAACTTAGCATTACAATGTACTACGTGCAGTACATACCTTAGGGAGTTAGTTATTACCTTTGGTACAGATGTATAACATAAACTTAACATTACAATGTACTACGTGCAGTACATACCTTAGGGAGTTAGTTATTACCTTTGGTACAGCTGTATAACATAAACTTAACATTACAATGTACTACGTGCAGTACATACCTTAGGGAGTTAGTTATTACCTTTGGTACAGCTGTATAACATAAACTTAGCATTACAATGTACTACGTGCAGTACATACCTTAGGGAGTTAGTTATTACCTTTGGTACAGCTGTATAACATAAACTTAACATTACAATGTACTACGTGCAGTACATACCTTAGGGAGTTAGTTATTACCTTTGGTACAGCTGTATAACATAAACTTAGCATTACAATGTACTACGTGCAGTACATACCTTAGGGAGTTATTTATTACCTTTGGTACAGCTGTATAACATAAACTTAACATTACAATGTACTACGTGCAGTACATACCTTAGGGAGTTATTTATTACCTTTGGTACAGCTGTATAACATAAACTTAACATTACAATGTACTACGTGCAGTACATACCTTAGGGAGTTAGTTATTACCTTTGGTACAGCTGTATAACATAAACTTAACATTACAATGTACTACGTGCAGTACATACCTTAGGGAGTTATTTATTACCTTTGGTACAGCCGTATAACTTAAACTTAGCATTACAATGTACTACGTGCAGTACATACCTTAGGGAGTTATTTATCACCTTTGGTACAGCTGTATAACATAAACTTAGCATTACAATGTACTACGTGCAGTACATACCTTAGGGAGTTATTTATTACCTTTGGTACAGCTGTATAACATAAACTTAGCATTACAATGTACTACATGCAGTACATACCTTAGGGAGTTATTTATCACCTTTGGTACAGCTGTATAACATAAACTTAGCATTACAATGTACTACGTGCAGTACATACCTTAGGGAGTTATTTATTACCTTTGGTACAGCTGTATAACATAAACTTAGCATTACAATGTACTACGTGCAGTACATACCTTAGGGAGTTAGTTATTACCTTTGGTACAGATGTATAACATAAACTTAACATTACAATGTACTACGTGCAGTACATACCTTAGGGAGTTAGTTATTACCTTTGGTACAGCTGTATAACATAAACTTAACATTACAATGTACTACGTGCAGTACATACCTTAGGGAGTTAGTTATTACCTTTGGTACAGCTGTATAACATAAACTTAACATTACAATGTACTACGTGCAGTACATATCTTAGGGAGTTATTACCTTTGGTACAGATGTATAACATAAACTTAGCATTACAATGTACTACGTGCAGTACATACCTTAGGGAGTTAGTTATTACCTTTGGTACAGCTGTATAACATAAACTTAACATTACAATGTACTACGTGCAGTACATACCTTAGGGAGTTAGTTATTACCTTTGGTACAGCTGTATAACATAAACTTAACATTACAATGTACTACGTGCAGTACATACCTTAGGGAGTTATTTATTACCTTTGGTACAGCCGTATAACATAAACTTAGCATTACAATGTACTACGTGCAGTACATACCTTAGGGAGTTAGTTATTACCTTTGGTACAGATGTATAACATAAACTTAACATTACAATGTACTACGTGCAGTACATACCTTAGGGAGTTATTTATTACCTTTGGTACAGCTGTATAACATAAACTTAACATTACAATGTACTACGTGCAGTACATACCTTAGGGAGTTATTTATTACTTTTGGTACAGCCGTATAACATAAACTTAACATTACAATGTACTACGTGCAGTACATACCTTAGGGAGTTATTTATTACCTTTGGTACAGCTGTATAACATAAACTTAGCATTACAATGTACTACGTGCAGTACATACCTTAGGGAGTTAGTTATTACCTTTGGTACAGCTGTATAACATAAACTTAACATTACAATGTACTACGTGCAGTACATACCTTAGGGAGTTATTTATTACCTTTGGTACAGCTGTATAACATAAACTTAGCATTACAATGTACTACGTGCAGTACATACCTTAAGGAGTTATTTATTACCTTTGGTACAGCCGTATAACATAAACTTAACATTACAGTGTACTACGTGCAGTACATACCTTAGGGAGTTAGTTATTACCTTTGGTACAGCTGTATAACATAAACTTAACATTACAATGTACTACGTGCAGTACATACCTTAGGGAGTTATTTATTACCTTTGGTACAGCTGTATAACATAAACTTAACATTACAATGTACTACGTGCAGTACATACCTTAGGGAGTTATTAATTACCTTTGGTACAGCTGTATAACATAAACTTAACATTACAATGTACTACGTGCAGTACATACCTTAGGGAGTTATTTATTACCTTTGGTACAGCTGTATAACATAAACTTAACATTACAATGTACTACGTGCAGTACATACCTTAGGGAGTTAGTTATTACCTTTGGTACAGCTGTATAACATAAACTTAACATTACAATGTACTACGTGCAGTACATACCTTAGGGAGTTAGTTATTACCTTTGGTACAGCCGTATAACATAAACTTAACATTACAATGTACTACGTGCAGTACATACCTTAGGGAGTTAGTTATTACCTTTGGTACAGCTGTATAACATAAACTTAGCATTACAATGTACTACGTGCAGTACATACCTTAGGGAGTTATTTATTATCTTTGGTACAGCTGTATAACATAAACTTAGCATTACAATGTACTACGTGCAGTACATACCTTAGGGAGTTAGTTATTACCTTTGGTACAGCTGTATAACATAAACTTAGCATTACAATGTACTACGTGCAGTACATACCTTAGGGAGTTATTACCTTTGGTACAGCTGTATAACATAAACTTAACATTACAATGTACTACGTGCAGTACATACCTTAGGGAGTTATTTATTACCTTTGGTACAGATGTATAACATAAACTTAACATTACAATGTACTACGTGCAGTACATACCTTAGGGAGTTAGTTATTACCTTTGGTACAGCTGTATAACATAAACTTAGCATTACAATGTACTACGTGCAGTACATACCTTAAGGAGTTATTTATTACCTTTGGTACAGCCGTATAACATAAACTTAACATTACAGTGTACTACGTGCAGTACATACCTTAGGGAGTTAGTTATTACCTTTGGTACAGCTGTATAACATAAACTTAGCATTACAATGTACTACGTGCAGTACATACCTTAGGGAGTTATTACCTTTGGTACAGCTGTATAACATAAACTTAGCATTACAATGTACTACGTGCAGTACATACCTTAGGGAGTTAGTTATTACCTTTGGTACAGCTGTATAACATAAACTTAGCATTACAATGTACTACGTGCAGTACATACCTTAGGGAGTTAGTTATTACCTTTGGTACAGCTGTATAACATAAACTTAACATTACAATGTACTACGTGCAGTACATACCTTAGGGAGTTATTTATTACCTTTGGTACAGCTGTATAACATAAACTTAGCATTACAATGTACTACGTGCAGTACATACCTTAGGGAGTTATTTATTACCTTTGGTACAGCTGTATAACATAAACTTAACATTACAATGTACTACGTGCAGTACATACCTTAGGGAGTTATTTATTACCTTTGGTACAGCTGTATAACATAAACTTAACATTACAATGTACTACGTGCAGTACATACCTTAGGGAGTTAGTTATTACCTTTGGTACAGCTGTATAACATAAACTTAGCATTACAATGTACTACGTGCAGTACATACCTTAGGGAGTTAGTTATTATCTTTGGTACAGCTGTATAACATAAACTTAACATTACAATGTACTACGTGCAGTACATACCTTAGGGAGTTAGTTATTACCTTTGGTACAGCTGTATAACATAAACTTAGCATTACAATGTACTACGTGCAGTACATACCTTAGGGAGTTAGTTATTACCTTTGGTACAGCTGTATAACATAAACTTAACATTACAATGTACTACGTGCAGTACATACCTTAGGGAGTTAGTTATTACCTTTGGTACAGCTGTATAACATAAACTTAACATTACAATGTACTACGTGCAGTACATACCTTAGGGAGTTAGTTATTATCTTTGGTACAGCTGTATAACATAAACTTAACATTACAATGTACTACGTGCAGTACATACCTTAGGGAGTTAGTTATTACCTTTGGTACAGCTGTATAACATAAACTTAGCATTACAATGTACTACGTGCAGTACATACCGTAGGGAGTTAGTTATTACCTTTGGTACAGCTGTATAACATAAACTTAACATTACAATGTACTACGTGCAGTACATACCTTAGGGAGTTATTTATTACCTTTGGTACAGCTGTATAACATAAACTTAGCATTACAATGTACTACGTGCAGTACATACCTTAGGGAGTTAGTTATTACCTTTGGTACAGCTGTATAACATAAACTTAACATTACAATGTACTACGTGCAGTACATACCTTAGGGAGTTAGTTATTACCTTTGGTACAGCTGTATAACATAAACTTAACATTACAATGTACTACGTGCAGTACATACCTTAGGGAGTTAGTTATTACCTTTGGTACAGCTGTATAACATAAACTTAACATTACAATGTACTACGTGCAGTACATACCTTAGGGAGTTAGTTATTACCTTTGGTACAGCTGTATAACATAAACTTAACATTACAATGTACTACGTGCAGTACATACCTTAGGGAGTTATTTATTACCTTTGGTACAGCCGTATAACATAAACTTAACATTACAATGTACTACGTGCAGTACATACCTTAGGGAGTTAGTTATTACCTTTGGTACAGCTGTATAACATAAACTTAACATTACAATGTACTACGTGCAGTACATACCTTAGGGAGTTAGTTATTACCTTTGGTACAGCTGTATAACATAAACTTAGCATTACAATGTACTACGTGCAGTACATACCTTAGGGAGTTAGTTATTACCTTTGGTACAGCTGTATAACATAAACTTAACATTACAATGTACTACGTGCAGTACATACCTTAGGGAGTTAGTTATTACCTTTGGTACAGCTGTATAACATAAACTTAGCATTACAATGTACTACGTGCAGTACATACCTTAGGGAGTTATTTATTACCTTTGGTACAGCTGTATAACATAAACTTAACATTACAATGTACTACGTGCAGTACATACCTTAGGGAGTTATTTATTACCTTTGGTACAGCTGTATAACATAAACTTAACATTACAATGTACTACGTGCAGTACATACCTTAGGGAGTTAGTTATTACCTTTGGTACAGCTGTATAACATAAACTTAGCATTACAATGTACTACGTGCAGTACATACCTTAGGGAGTTAGTTATTATCTTTGGTACAGCTGTATAACATAAACTTAACATTACAATGTACTACGTGCAGTACATACCTTAGGGAGTTAGTTATTACCTTTGGTACAGCTGTATAACATAAACTTAGCATTACAATGTACTACGTGCAGTACATACCTTAGGGAGTTAGTTATTACCTTTGGTACAGCTGTATAACATAAACTTAACATTACAATGTACTACGTGCAGTACATACCTTAGGGAGTTAGTTATTACCTTTGGTACAGCTGTATAACATAAACTTAACATTACAATGTACTACGTGCAGTACATACCTTAGGGAGTTAGTTATTATCTTTGGTACAGCTGTATAACATAAACTTAACATTACAATGTACTACGTGCAGTACATACCTTAGGGAGTTAGTTATTACCTTTGGTACAGCTGTATAACATAAACTTAGCATTACAATGTACTACGTGCAGTACATACCGTAGGGAGTTAGTTATTACCTTTGGTACAGCTGTATAACATAAACTTAACATTACAATGTACTACGTGCAGTACATACCTTAGGGAGTTATTTATTACCTTTGGTACAGCTGTATAACATAAACTTAGCATTACAATGTACTACGTGCAGTACATACCTTAGGGAGTTAGTTATTACCTTTGGTACAGCTGTATAACATAAACTTAACATTACAATGTACTACGTGCAGTACATACCTTAGGGAGTTAGTTATTACCTTTGGTACAGCTGTATAACATAAACTTAACATTACAATGTACTACGTGCAGTACATACCTTAGGGAGTTAGTTATTACCTTTGGTACAGCTGTATAACATAAACTTAACATTACAATGTACTACGTGCAGTACATACCTTAGGGAGTTAGTTATTACCTTTGGTACAGCTGTATAACATAAACTTAACATTACAATGTACTACGTGCAGTACATACCTTAGGGAGTTATTTATTACCTTTGGTACAGCCGTATAACATAAACTTAACATTACAATGTACTACGTGCAGTACATACCTTAGGGAGTTAGTTATTACCTTTGGTACAGCTGTATAACATAAACTTAACATTACAATGTACTACGTGCAGTACATACCTTAGGGAGTTAGTTATTACCTTTGGTACAGCTGTATAACATAAACTTAGCATTACAATGTACTACGTGCAGTACATACCTTAGGGAGTTAGTTATTACCTTTGGTACAGCTGTATAACATAAACTTAACATTACAATGTACTACGTGCAGTACATACCTTAGGGAGTTAGTTATTACCTTTGGTACAGCTGTATAACATAAACTTAGCATTACAATGTACTACGTGCAGTACATACCTTAGGGAGTTATTTATTACCTTTGGTACAGCTGTATAACATAAACTTAACATTACAATGTACTACGTGCAGTACATACCTTAGGGAGTTATTTATTACCTTTGGTACAGCTGTATAACATAAACTTAACATTACAATGTACTACGTGCAGTACATACCTTAGGGAGTTAGTTATTACCTTTGGTACAGCTGTATAACATAAACTTAACATTACAATGTACTACGTGCAGTACATACCTTAGGGAGTTATTTATTACCTTTGGTACAGCCGTATAACTTAAACTTAGCATTACAATGTACTACGTGCAGTACATACCTTAGGGAGTTATTTATCACCTTTGGTACAGCTGTATAACATAAACTTAGCATTACAATGTACTACGTGCAGTACATACCTTAGGGAGTTATTTATTACCTTTGGTACAGCTGTATAACATAAACTTAGCATTACAATGTACTACATGCAGTACATACCTTAGGGAGTTATTTATCACCTTTGGTACAGCTGTATAACATAAACTTAGCATTACAATGTACTACGTGCAGTACATACCTTAGGGAGTTATTTATTACCTTTGGTACAGCTGTATAACATAAACTTAGCATTACAATGTACTACGTGCAGTACATACCTTAGGGAGTTAGTTATTACCTTTGGTACAGATGTATAACATAAACTTAACATTACAATGTACTACGTGCAGTACATACCTTAGGGAGTTAGTTATTACCTTTGGTACAGCTGTATAACATAAACTTAACATTACAATGTACTACGTGCAGTACATACCTTAGGGAGTTAGTTATTACCTTTGGTACAGCTGTATAACATAAACTTAACATTACAATGTACTACGTGCAGTACATATCTTAGGGAGTTATTACCTTTGGTACAGATGTATAACATAAACTTAGCATTACAATGTACTACGTGCAGTACATACCTTAGGGAGTTAGTTATTACCTTTGGTACAGCTGTATAACATAAACTTAACATTACAATGTACTACGTGCAGTACATACCTTAGGGAGTTAGTTATTACCTTTGGTACAGCTGTATAACATAAACTTAACATTACAATGTACTACGTGCAGTACATACCTTAGGGAGTTATTTATTACCTTTGGTACAGCCGTATAACATAAACTTAGCATTACAATGTACTACGTGCAGTACATACCTTAGGGAGTTAGTTATTACCTTTGGTACAGATGTATAACATAAACTTAACATTACAATGTACTACGTGCAGTACATACCTTAGGGAGTTATTTATTACCTTTGGTACAGCTGTATAACATAAACTTAACATTACAATGTACTACGTGCAGTACATACCTTAGGGAGTTATTTATTACTTTTGGTACAGCCGTATAACATAAACTTAACATTACAATGTACTACGTGCAGTACATACCTTAGGGAGTTATTTATTACCTTTGGTACAGCTGTATAACATAAACTTAGCATTACAATGTACTACGTGCAGTACATACCTTAGGGAGTTAGTTATTACCTTTGGTACAGCTGTATAACATAAACTTAACATTACAATGTACTACGTGCAGTACATACCTTAGGGAGTTATTTATTACCTTTGGTACAGCTGTATAACATAAACTTAGCATTACAATGTACTACGTGCAGTACATACCTTAAGGAGTTATTTATTACCTTTGGTACAGCCGTATAACATAAACTTAACATTACAGTGTACTACGTGCAGTACATACCTTAGGGAGTTAGTTATTACCTTTGGTACAGCTGTATAACATAAACTTAACATTACAATGTACTACGTGCAGTACATACCTTAGGGAGTTATTTATTACCTTTGGTACAGCTGTATAACATAAACTTAACATTACAATGTACTACGTGCAGTACATACCTTAGGGAGTTATTAATTACCTTTGGTACAGCTGTATAACATAAACTTAACATTACAATGTACTACGTGCAGTACATACCTTAGGGAGTTATTTATTACCTTTGGTACAGCTGTATAACATAAACTTAACATTACAATGTACTACGTGCAGTACATACCTTAGGGAGTTAGTTATTACCTTTGGTACAGCTGTATAACATAAACTTAACATTACAATGTACTACGTGCAGTACATACCTTAGGGAGTTAGTTATTACCTTTGGTACAGCCGTATAACATAAACTTAACATTACAATGTACTACGTGCAGTACATACCTTAGGGAGTTAGTTATTACCTTTGGTACAGCTGTATAACATAAACTTAGCATTACAATGTACTACGTGCAGTACATACCTTAGGGAGTTATTTATTATCTTTGGTACAGCTGTATAACATAAACTTAGCATTACAATGTACTACGTGCAGTACATACCTTAGGGAGTTAGTTATTACCTTTGGTACAGCTGTATAACATAAACTTAGCATTACAATGTACTACGTGCAGTACATACCTTAGGGAGTTATTACCTTTGGTACAGCTGTATAACATAAACTTAACATTACAATGTACTACGTGCAGTACATACCTTAGGGAGTTATTTATTACCTTTGGTACAGATGTATAACATAAACTTAACATTACAATGTACTACGTGCAGTACATACCTTAGGGAGTTAGTTATTACCTTTGGTACAGCTGTATAACATAAACTTAGCATTACAATGTACTACCTGCAGTACATACCTTAAGGAGTTATTTATTACCTTTGGTACAGCCGTATAACATAAACTTAACATTACAGTGTACTACGTGCAGTACATACCTTAGGGAGTTAGTTATTACCTTTGGTACAGCTGTATAACATAAACTTAGCATTACAATGTACTACGTGCAGTACATACCTTAGGGAGTTATTTATTACCTTTGGTACAGCTGTATAACATAAACTTAACATTACAATGTACTACGTGCAGTACATACCTTAAGGAGTTATTTATTACCTTTGGTACAGCCGTATAACATAAACTTAGCATTACAATGTACTACGTGCAGTACATACCTTAAGGAGTTATTTATTACCTTTGGTACAGCCGTATAACATAAACTTAACATTACAGTGTACTACGTGCAGTACATACCTTAGGGAGTTAGTTATTACCTTTGGTACAGCTGTATAACATAAACTTAACATTACAATGTACTACGTGCAGTACATACCTTAGGGAGTTATTACCTTTGGTACAGATGTATAACATAAACTTAGCATTACAATGTACTACGTGCAGTACATACCTTAGGGAGTTATTTATTACCTTTGGTACAGCTGTATAACATAAACTTAACATTACAATGTACTACGTGCAGTACATACCTTAGGGAGTTAGTTATTACCTTTGGTACAGCTGTATAACATAAACTTAGCATTACAATGTACTACGTGCAGTACATACCTTAGGGAGTTAGTTATTACCTTTGGTACAGCTGTATAACATAAACTTAGCATTACAATGTACTACGTGCAGTACATACCTTAGGGAGTTATTTATTACCTTTGGTACAGCTGTATAACATAAACTTAGCATTACAATGTACTACGTGCAGTACATACCTTAGGGAGTTAGTTATTACCTTTGGTACAGCTGTATAACATAAACTTAGCATTACAATGTACTACGTGCAGTACATACCTTAGGGAGTTAGTTATTACCTTTGGTACAGCTGTATAACATAAACTTAGCATTACAATGTACTACGTGCAGTACATACCTTAGGGAGTTATTACCTTTGGTACAGCTGTATAACATAAACTTAGCATTACAATGTACTACGTGCAGTACATACCTTAGGGAGTTAGTTATTACCTTTGGTACAGCTGTATAACATAAACTTAGCATTACAATGTACTACGTGCAGTACATACCTTAGGGAGTTAGTTATTACCTTTGGTACAGCTGTATAACATAAACTTAACATTACAATGTACTACGTGCAGTACATACCTTAGGGAGTTATTTATTACCTTTGGTACAGCTGTATAACATAAACTTAGCATTACAATGTACTACGTGCAGTACATACCTTAGGGAGTTATTTATTACCTTTGGTACAGCTGTATAACATAAACTTAACATTACAATGTACTACGTGCAGTACATACCTTAGGGAGTTATTTATTACCTTTGGTACAGCTGTATAACATAAACTTAACATTACAATGTACTACGTGCAGTACATACCTTAGGGAGTTAGTTATTACCTTTGGTACAGCTGTATAACATAAACTTAGCATTACAATGTACTACGTGCAGTACATACCTTAGGGAGTTAGTTATTATCTTTGGTACAGCTGTATAACATAAACTTAACATTACAATGTACTACGTGCAGTACATACCTTAGGGAGTTAGTTATTACCTTTGGTACAGCTGTATAACATAAACTTAGCATTACAATGTACTACGTGCAGTACATACCTTAGGGAGTTAGTTATTACCTTTGGTACAGCTGTATAACATAAACTTAACATTACAATGTACTACGTGCAGTACATACCTTAGGGAGTTAGTTATTACCTTTGGTACAGCTGTATAACATAAACTTAACATTACAATGTACTACGTGCAGTACATACCTTAGGGAGTTAGTTATTATCTTTGGTACAGCTGTATAACATAAACTTAACATTACAATGTACTACGTGCAGTACATACCTTAGGGAGTTAGTTATTACCTTTGGTACAGCTGTATAACATAAACTTAGCATTACAATGTACTACGTGCAGTACATACCGTAGGGAGTTAGTTATTACCTTTGGTACAGCTGTATAACATAAACTTAACATTACAATGTACTACGTGCAGTACATACCTTAGGGAGTTATTTATTACCTTTGGTACAGCTGTATAACATAAACTTAGCATTACAATGTACTACGTGCAGTACATACCTTAGGGAGTTAGTTATTACCTTTGGTACAGCTGTATAACATAAACTTAACATTACAATGTACTACAAGCAGTACATACCTTAGGGAGTTAGTTATTACCTTTGGTACAGCTGTATAACATAAACTTAACATTACAATGTACTACGTGCAGTACATACCTTAGGGAGTTAGTTATTACCTTTGGTACAGCTGTATAACATAAACTTAACATTACAATGTACTACGTGCAGTACATATCTTAGGGAGTTAGTTATTACCTTTGGTACAGCTGTATAACATAAACTTAACATTACAATGTACTACGTGCAGTACATACCTTAGGGAGTTATTTATTACCTTTGGTACAGCCGTATAACATAAACTTAGCATTACAATGTACTACGTGCAGTACATACCTTAGGGAGTTAGTTATTACCTTTGGTACAGATGTATAACATAAACTTAACATTACAATGTACTACGTGCAGTACATACCTTAGGGAGTTAGTTATTACCTTTGGTACAGCTGTATAACATAAACTTAACATTACAATGTACTACGTGCAGTACATACCTTAGGGAGTTAGTTATTACCTTTGGTACAGCTGTATAACATAAACTTAGCATTACAATGTACTACGTGCAGTACATACCTTAGGGAGTTAGTTATTACCTTTGGTACAGCTGTATAACATAAACTTAACATTACAATGTACTACGTGCAGTACATACCTTAGGGAGTTAGTTATTACCTTTGGTACAGCTGTATAACATAAACTTAGCATTACAATGTACTACGTGCAGTACATACCTTAGGGAGTTATTTATTACCTTTGGTACAGCTGTATAACATAAACTTAACATTACAATGTACTACGTGCAGTACATACCTTAGGGAGTTATTTATTACCTTTGGTACAGCTGTATAACATAAACTTAACATTACAATGTACTACGTGCAGTACATACCTTAGGGAGTTAGTTATTACCTTTGGTACAGCTGTATAACATAAACTTAACATTACAATGTACTACGTGCAGTACATACCTTAGGGAGTTATTTATTACCTTTGGTACAGCCGTATAACTTAAACTTAGCATTACAATGTACTACGTGCAGTACATACCTTAGGGAGTTATTTATCACCTTTGGTACAGCTGTATAACATAAACTTAGCATTACAATGTACTACGTGCAGTACATACCTTAGGGAGTTATTTATTACCTTTGGTACAGCTGTATAACATAAACTTAGCATTACAATGTACTACATGCAGTACATACCTTAGGGAGTTATTTATCACCTTTGGTACAGCTGTATAACATAAACTTAGCATTACAATGTACTACGTGCAGTACATACCTTAGGGAGTTATTTATTACCTTTGGTACAGCTGTATAACATAAACTTAGCATTACAATGTACTACGTGCAGTACATACCTTAGGGAGTTAGTTATTACCTTTGGTACAGATGTATAACATAAACTTAACATTACAATGTACTACGTGCAGTACATACCTTAGGGAGTTAGTTATTACCTTTGGTACAGCTGTATAACATAAACTTAACATTACAATGTACTACGTGCAGTACATACCTTAGGGAGTTAGTTATTACCTTTGGTACAGCTGTATAACATAAACTTAACATTACAATGTACTACGTGCAGTACATATCTTAGGGAGTTATTACCTTTGGTACAGATGTATAACATAAACTTAGCATTACAATGTACTACGTGCAGTACATACCTTAGGGAGTTAGTTATTACCTTTGGTACAGCTGTATAACATAAACTTAACATTACAATGTACTACGTGCAGTACATACCTTAGGGAGTTAGTTATTACCTTTGGTACAGCTGTATAACATAAACTTAACATTACAATGTACTACGTGCAGTACATACCTTAGGGAGTTATTTATTACCTTTGGTACAGCCGTATAACATAAACTTAGCATTACAATGTACTACGTGCAGTACATACCTTAGGGAGTTAGTTATTACCTTTGGTACAGATGTATAACATAAACTTAACATTACAATGTACTACGTGCAGTACATACCTTAGGGAGTTATTTATTACCTTTGGTACAGCTGTATAACATAAACTTAACATTACAATGTACTACGTGCAGTACATACCTTAGGGAGTTATTTATTACTTTTGGTACAGCCGTATAACATAAACTTAACATTACAATGTACTACGTGCAGTACATACCTTAGGGAGTTATTTATTACCTTTGGTACAGCTGTATAACATAAACTTAGCATTACAATGTACTACGTGCAGTACATACCTTAGGGAGTTAGTTATTACCTTTGGTACAGCTGTATAACATAAACTTAACATTACAATGTACTACGTGCAGTACATACCTTAGGGAGTTATTTATTACCTTTGGTACAGCTGTATAACATAAACTTAGCATTACAATGTACTACGTGCAGTACATACCTTAAGGAGTTATTTATTACCTTTGGTACAGCCGTATAACATAAACTTAACATTACAGTGTACTACGTGCAGTACATACCTTAGGGAGTTAGTTATTACCTTTGGTACAGCTGTATAACATAAACTTAACATTACAATGTACTACGTGCAGTACATACCTTAGGGAGTTATTTATTACCTTTGGTACAGCTGTATAACATAAACTTAACATTACAATGTACTACGTGCAGTACATACCTTAGGGAGTTATTAATTACCTTTGGTACAGCTGTATAACATAAACTTAACATTACAATGTACTACGTGCAGTACATACCTTAGGGAGTTATTTATTACCTTTGGTACAGCTGTATAACATAAACTTAACATTACAATGTACTACGTGCAGTACATACCTTAGGGAGTTAGTTATTACCTTTGGTACAGCTGTATAACATAAACTTAACATTACAATGTACTACGTGCAGTACATACCTTAGGGAGTTAGTTATTACCTTTGGTACAGCCGTATAACATAAACTTAACATTACAATGTACTACGTGCAGTACATACCTTAGGGAGTTAGTTATTACCTTTGGTACAGCTGTATAACATAAACTTAGCATTACAATGTACTACGTGCAGTACATACCTTAGGGAGTTATTTATTATCTTTGGTACAGCTGTATAACATAAACTTAGCATTACAATGTACTACGTGCAGTACATACCTTAGGGAGTTAGTTATTACCTTTGGTACAGCTGTATAACATAAACTTAGCATTACAATGTACTACGTGCAGTACATACCTTAGGGAGTTATTACCTTTGGTACAGCTGTATAACATAAACTTAACATTACAATGTACTACGTGCAGTACATACCTTAGGGAGTTATTTATTACCTTTAGTACAGATGTATAACATAAACTTAACATTACAATGTACTACGTGCAGTACATACCTTAGGGAGTTAGTTATTACCTTTGGTACAGCTGTATAACATAAACTTAGCATTACAATGTACTACGTGCAGTACATACCTTAAGGAGTTATTTATTACCTTTGGTACAGCCGTATAACATAAACTTAACATTACAGTGTACTACGTGCAGTACATACCTTAGGGAGTTAGTTATTACCTTTGGTACAGCTGTATAACATAAACTTAGCATTACAATGTACTACGTGCAGTACATACCTTAGGGAGTTATTTATTACCTTTGGTACAGCTGTATAACATAAACTTAACATTACAATGTACTACGTGCAGTACATACCTTAAGGAGTTATTTATTACCTTTGGTACAGCCGTATAACATAAACTTAGCATTACAATGTACTACGTGCAGTACATACCTTAAGGAGTTATTTATTACCTTTGGTACAGCCGTATAACATAAACTTAACATTACAGTGTACTACGTGCAGTACATACCTTAGGGAGTTAGTTATTACCTTTGGTACAGCTGTATAACATAAACTTAACATTACAATGTACTACGTGCAGTACATACCTTAGGGAGTTATTACCTTTGGTACAGATGTATAACATAAACTTAGCATTACAATGTACTACGTGCAGTACATACCTTAGGGAGTTATTTATTACCTTTGGTACAGCTGTATAACATAAACTTAACATTACAATGTACTACGTGCAGTACATACCTTAGGGAGTTAGTTATTACCTTTGGTACAGCTGTATAACATAAACTTAGCATTACAATGTACTACGTGCAGTACATACCTTAGGGAGTTAGTTATTACCTTTGGTACAGCTGTATAACATAAACTTAGCATTACAATGTACTACGTGCAGTACATACCTTAGGGAGTTATTTATTACCTTTGGTACAGCTGTATAACATAAACTTAGCATTACAATGTACTACGTGCAGTACATACCTTAGGGAGTTAGTTATTACCTTTGGTACAGCTGTATAACATAAACTTAACATTACAATGTACTACATGCAGTACATACCTTAGGGAGTTAGTTATTACCTTTGGTACAGCTGTATAACATAAACTTAGCATTACAATGTACTACGTGCAGTACATACCTTAGGGAGTTAGTTATTACCTTTGGTACAGCTGTATAACATAAACTTAACATTACAATGTACTACGTGCAGTACATACCTTAGGCAGTTAGTTATTACCTTTGGTACAGCTGTATAACATAAACTTAACATTACAATGTACTACGTGCAGTACATACCGTAGGGAGTTAGTTATTACCTTTGGTACAGCTGTATAACATAAACTTAACATTACAATGTACTACGTGCAGTACATACCTTAGGGAGTTAGTTATTACCTTTGGTACAGCCGTATAACATAAACTTAATATTACAATGTACTACGTGCAGTACATACCTTAGGGAGTTATTACCTTTGGTACAGCCGTATAACATAAACTTAACATTACAATGTACTACGTGCAGTACATACCTTAGGGAGTTATTTATTACCTTTGGTACAGCCGTATAACATAAACTTAACATTACAGTGTACTACATGCAGTACATACCTTAGGGAGTTAGTTATTACCTTTGGTACAGCCGTATAACATAAACTTAGCATTACAATGTACTACGTGCAGTACATACCTTAGGGAGTTATTTATTACCTTTGGTACAGCTGTATAACATAAACTTAGCATTACAATGTACTACGTGCAGTACATACCTTAGGGAGTTAGTTATTACCTTTGGTACAGCTGTATAACATAAACTTAGCATTACAATGTACTACGTGCAGTACATACCTTAGGGAGTTATTTATTACCTTTGGTACAGCTGTATAACATAAACTTAGCATTACAATGTACTACGTGCAGTACATACCTTAGGGAGTTAGTTATTACCTTTGGTACAGCTGTATAACATAAACTTAGCATTACAATGTACTACGTGCAGTACATACCTTAGGGAGTTAGTTATTACCTTTGGTACAGCTGTATAACATAAACTTAGCATTACAATGTACTACGTGCAGTACATACCTTAGGGAGTTAGTTATTACCTTTGGTACAGCTGTATAACATAAACTTAGCATTACAATGTACTACGTGCAGTACATACCTTAGGGAGTTAGTTATTACCTTTGGTACAGCTGTATAACATAAACTTAGCATTACATTGTACTACGTGCAGTACATACCTTAGGGAGTTAGTTATTACCTTTGGTACAGCTGTATAACATAAACTTAGCATTACAATGTACTACGTGCAGTACATACCTTAGGGAGTTATTACCTTTGGTACAGCTGTATACCATAAACTTAGCATTACAATGTACTACGTGCAGTACATACCTTAGGGAGTTATTACCTTTGGTACAGCTGTATACCATAAACTTAACATTACAATGTACTACGTGCAGTACATACCTTAGGGAGTTATTACCTTTGGTACAGCTGTATACCATAAACTTAACATTACAATGTACTACGTGCAGTACATACCTTAGGGAGTTATTTATTACCTTTGGTACAGCCGTATAACATAAACTTAACATTACAATGTACTACGTGCAGTACATACCTTAGGGAGTTATTACCTTTGGTACAGCTGTATAACATAAACTTAACATTACAATGTACTACGTGCAGTACATACCTTAGGGAGTTAGTTATTACCTTTGGTACAGCTGTATAACATAAACTTAACATTACAATGTACTACATGCAGTACATACCTTAGGGAGTTAGTTATTACCTTTGGTACAGCTGTATAACATAAACTTAACATTACAATGTACTACATGCAGTACATACCTTAGGGAGTTAGTTATTACCTTTGGTACAGCCGTATAACATAAACTTAGCATTACAATGTACTACGTGCAGTACATACCTTAGGGAGTTATTTATTACCTTTGGTACAGCTGTATAACATAAACTTAGCATTACAATGTACTACGTGCAGTACATACCTTAGGGAGTTAGTTATTACCTTTGGTACAGCTGTATAACATAAACTTAGCATTACAATGTACTACGTGCAGTACATACCTTAGGGAGTTAGTTATTACCTTTGGTACAGCTGTATAACATAAACTTAACATTACAATGTACTACGTGCAGTACATACCTTAGGGAGTTATTTATTACCTTTGGTACAGCTGTATAACATAAACTTAGCATTACAATGTACTACGTGCAGTACATACCTTAAGGAGTTATTTATTACCTTTGGTACAGCCGTATAACATAAACTTAACATTACAGTGTACTACGTGCAGTACATACCTTAGGGAGTTAGTTATTACCTTTGGTACAGCTGTATAACATAAACTTAACATTACAATGTACTACGTGCAGTACATACCTTAGGGAGTTATTTATTACCTTTGGTACAGCTGTATAACATAAACTTAACATTACAATGTACTACGTGCAGTACATACCTTAGGGAGTTATTAATTACCTTTGGTACAGCTGTATAACATAAACTTAACATTACAATGTACTACGTGCAGTACATACCTTAGGGAGTTATTTATTACCTTTGGTACAGCTGTATAACATAAACTTAACATTACAATGTACTACGTGCAGTACATACCTTAGGGAGTTAGTTATTACCTTTGGTACAGCTGTATAACATAAACTTAACATTACAATGTACTACGTGCAGTACATACCTTAGGGAGTTAGTTATTACCTTTGGTACAGCCGTATAACATAAACTTAACATTACAATGTACTACGTGCAGTACATACCTTAGGGAGTTAGTTATTACCTTTGGTACAGCTGTATAACATAAACTTAGCATTACAATGTACTACGTGCAGTACATACCTTAGGGAGTTATTTATTATCTTTGGTACAGCTGTATAACATAAACTTAGCATTACAATGTACTACGTGCAGTACATACCTTAGGGAGTTAGTTATTACCTTTGGTACAGCTGTATAACATAAACTTAGCATTACAATGTACTACGTGCAGTACATACCTTAGGGAGTTATTACCTTTGGTACAGCTGTATAACATAAACTTAACATTACAATGTACTACGTGCAGTACATACCTTAGGGAGTTATTTATTACCTTTGGTACAGATGTATAACATAAACTTAACATTACAATGTACTACGTGCAGTACATACCTTAGGGAGTTAGTTATTACCTTTGGTACAGCTGTATAACATAAACTTAGCATTACAATGTACTACGTGCAGTACATACCTTAAGGAGTTATTTATTACCTTTGGTACAGCCGTATAACATAAACTTAACATTACAGTGTACTACGTGCAGTACATACCTTAGGGAGTTAGTTATTACCTTTGGTACAGCTGTATAACATAAACTTAGCATTACAATGTACTACGTGCAGTACATACCTTAGGGAGTTAGTTATTACCTTTGGTACAGCTGTATAACATAAACTTAGCATTACAATGTACTACGTGCAGTACATACCTTAGGGAGTTATTACCTTTGGTACAGCTGTATAACATAAACTTAGCATTACAATGTACTACGTGCAGTACATACCTTAGGGAGTTAGTTATTACCTTTGGTACAGCTGTATAACATAAACTTAGCATTACAATGTACTACGTGCAGTACATACCTTAGGGAGTTAGTTATTACCTTTGGTACAGCTGTATAACATAAACTTAACATTACAATGTACTACGTGCAGTACATACCTTAGGGAGTTATTTATTACCTTTGGTACAGCTGTATAACATAAACTTAGCATTACAATGTACTACGTGCAGTACATACCTTAGGGAGTTATTTATTACCTTTGGTACAGCTGTATAACATAAACTTAACATTACAATGTACTACGTGCAGTACATACCTTAGGGAGTTATTTATTACCTTTGGTACAGCTGTATAACATAAACTTAACATTACAATGTACTACGTGCAGTACATACCTTAGGGAGTTAGTTATTACCTTTGGTACAGCTGTATAACATAAACTTAGCATTACAATGTACTACGTGCAGTACATACCTTAGGGAGTTAGTTATTATCTTTGGTACAGCTGTATAACATAAACTTAACATTACAATGTACTACGTGCAGTACATACCTTAGGGAGTTAGTTATTACCTTTGGTACAGCTGTATAACATAAACTTAGCATTACAATGTACTACGTGCAGTACATACCTTAGGGAGTTAGTTATTACCTTTGGTACAGCTGTATAACATAAACTTAACATTACAATGTACTACGTGCAGTACATACCTTAGGGAGTTAGTTATTACCTTTGGTACAGCTGTATAACATAAACTTAACATTACAATGTACTACGTGCAGTACATACCTTAGGGAGTTAGTTATTATCTTTGGTACAGCTGTATAACATAAACTTAACATTACAATGTACTACGTGCAGTACATACCTTAGGGAGTTAGTTATTACCTTTGGTACAGCTGTATAACATAAACTTAGCATTACAATGTACTACGTGCAGTACATACCGTAGGGAGTTAGTTATTACCTTTGGTACAGCTGTATAACATAAACTTAACATTACAATGTACTACGTGCAGTACATACCTTAGGGAGTTATTTATTACCTTTGGTACAGCTGTATAACATAAACTTAGCATTACAATGTACTACGTGCAGTACATACCTTAGGGAGTTAGTTATTACCTTTGGTACAGCTGTATAACATAAACTTAACATTACAATGTACTACGTGCAGTACATACCTTAGGGAGTTAGTTATTACCTTTGGTACAGCTGTATAACATAAACTTAACATTACAATGTACTACGTGCAGTACATACCTTAGGGAGTTAGTTATTACCTTTGGTACAGCTGTATAACATAAACTTAACATTACAATGTACTACGTGCAGTACATACCTTAGGGAGTTAGTTATTACCTTTGGTACAGCTGTATAACATAAACTTAACATTACAATGTACTACGTGCAGTACATACCTTAGGGAGTTATTTATTACCTTTGGTACAGCCGTATAACATAAACTTAGCATTACAATGTACTACGTGCAGTACATACCTTAGGGAGTTAGTTATTACCTTTGGTACAGATGTATAACATAAACTTAACATTACAATGTACTACGTGCAGTACATACCTTAGGGAGTTAGTTATTACCTTTGGTACAGCTGTATAACATAAACTTAACATTACAATGTACTACGTGCAGTACATACCTTAGGGAGTTAGTTATTACCTTTGGTACAGCTGTATAACATAAACTTAGCATTACAATGTACTACGTGCAGTACATACCTTAGGGAGTTAGTTATTACCTTTGGTACAGCTGTATAACATAAACTTAACATTACAATGTACTACGTGCAGTACATACCTTAGGGAGTTAGTTATTACCTTTGGTACAGCTGTATAACATAAACTTAGCATTACAATGTACTACGTGCAGTACATACCTTAGGGAGTTATTTATTACCTTTGGTACAGCTGTATAACATAAACTTAACATTACAATGTACTACGTGCAGTACATACCTTAGGGAGTTATTTATTACCTTTGGTACAGCTGTATAACATAAACTTAACATTACAATGTACTACGTGCAGTACATACCTTAGGGAGTTAGTTATTACCTTTGGTACAGCTGTATAACATAAACTTAACATTACAATGTACTACGTGCAGTACATACCTTAGGGAGTTATTTATTACCTTTGGTACAGCCGTATAACTTAAACTTAGCATTACAATGTACTACGTGCAGTACATACCTTAGGGAGTTATTTATCACCTTTGGTACAGCTGTATAACATAAACTTAGCATTACAATGTACTACGTGCAGTACATACCTTAGGGAGTTATTTATTACCTTTGGTACAGCTGTATAACATAAACTTAGCATTACAATGTACTACATGCAGTACATACCTTAGGGAGTTATTTATCACCTTTGGTACAGCTGTATAACATAAACTTAGCATTACAATGTACTACGTGCAGTACATACCTTAGGGAGTTATTTATTACCTTTGGTACAGCTGTATAACATAAACTTAGCATTACAATGTACTACGTGCAGTACATACCTTAGGGAGTTAGTTATTACCTTTGGTACAGATGTATAACATAAACTTAACATTACAATGTACTACGTGCAGTACATACCTTAGGGAGTTAGTTATTACCTTTGGTACAGCTGTATAACATAAACTTAACATTACAATGTACTACGTGCAGTACATATCTTAGGGAGTTATTACCTTTGGTACAGATGTATAACATAAACTTAGCATTACAATGTACTACGTGCAGTACATACCTTAGGGAGTTAGTTATTACCTTTGGTACAGCTGTATAACATAAACTTAACATTACAATGTACTACGTGCAGTACATACCTTAGGGAGTTAGTTATTACCTTTGGTACAGCTGTATAACATAAACTTAACATTACAATGTACTACGTGCAGTACATACCTTAGGGAGTTATTTATTACCTTTGGTACAGCCGTATAACATAAACTTAGCATTACAATGTACTACGTGCAGTACATACCTTAGGGAGTTAGTTATTACCTTTGGTACAGATGTATAACATAAACTTAACATTACAATGTACTACGTGCAGTACATACCTTAGGGAGTTATTTATTACCTTTGGTACAGCTGTATAACATAAACTTAACATTACAATGTACTACGTGCAGTACATACCTTAGGGAGTTATTTATTACTTTTGGTACAGCCGTATAACATAAACTTAACATTACAATGTACTACGTGCAGTACATACCTTAGGGAGTTATTTATTACCTTTGGTACAGCTGTATAACATAAACTCAGCATTACAATGTACTACGTGCAGTACATACCTTAGGGAGTTAGTTATTACCTTTGGTACAGCTGTATAACATAAACTTAACATTACAATGTACTACGTGCAGTACATACCTTAGGGTGTTATTTATTACCTTTGGTACAGCTGTATAACATAAACTTAGCATTACAATGTACTACGTGCAGTACATACCTTAAGGAGTTATTTATTACCTTTGGTACAGCCGTATAACATAAACTTAACATTACAGTGTACTACGTGCAGTACATACCTTAGGGAGTTAGTTATTACCTTTGGTACAGCTGTATAACATAAACTTAACATTACAATGTACTACGTGCAGTACATACCTTAGGGAGTTATTTATTACCTTTGGTACAGCTGTATAACATAAACTTAACATTACAATGTACTACGTGCAGTACATACCTTAGGGAGTTATTAATTACCTTTGGTACAGCTGTATAACATAAACTTAACATTACAATGTACTACGTGCAGTACATACCTTAGGGAGTTAGTTATTACCTTTGGTACAGCTGTATAACATAAACTTAACATTACAATGTACTACGTGCAGTACATACCTTAGGGAGTTAGTTATTACCTTTGGTACAGCCGTATAACATAAACTTAACATTACAATGTACTACGTGCAGTACATACCTTAGGGAGTTAGTTATTACCTTTGGTACAGCTGTATAACATAAACTTAGCATTACAATGTACTACGTGCAGTACATACCTTAGGGAGTTATTTATTATCTTTGGTACAGCTGTATAACATAAACTTAGCATTACAATGTACTACGTGCAGTACATACCTTAGGGAGTTAGTTATTACCTTTGGTACAGCTGTATAACATAAACTTAGCATTACAATGTACTACGTGCAGTACATACCTTAGGGAGTTATTACCTTTGGTACAGCTGTATAACATAAACTTAACATTACAATGTACTACGTGCAGTACATACCTTAGGGAGTTATTTATTACCTTTGGTACAGATGTATAACATAAACTTAACATTACAATGTACTACGTGCAGTACATACCTTAGGGAGTTAGTTATTACCTTTGGTACAGCTGTATAACATAAACTTAGCATTACAATGTACTACATGCAGTACATACCTTAAGGAGTTATTTATTACCTTTGGTACAGCCGTATAACATAAACTTAACATTACAGTGTACTACGTGCAGTACATACCTTAGGGAGTTAGTTATTACCTTTGGTACAGCTGTATAACATAAACTTAGCATTACAATGTACTACGTGCAGTACATACCTTAAGGAGTTATTTATTACCTTTGGTACAGCTGTATAACATAAACTTAACATTACAATGTACTACGTGCAGTACATACCTTAAGGAGTTATTTATTACCTTTGGTACAGCCGTATAACATAAACTTAGCATTACAATGTACTACGTGCAGTACATACCTTAAGGAGTTATTTATTACCTTTGGTACAGCCGTATAACATAAACTTAACATTACAGTGTACTACGTGCAGTACATACCTTAGGGAGTTAGTTATTACCTTTGGTACAGCTGTATAACATAAACTTAACATTACAATGTACTACGTGCAGTACATACCTTAGGGAGTTATTACCTTTGGTACAGATGTATAACATAAACTTAGCATTACAATGTACTACGTGCAGTACATACCTTAGGGAGTTATTTATTACCTTTGGTACAGCTGTATAACATAAACTTAACATTACAATGTACTACGTGCAGTACATACCTTAGGGAGTTAGTTATTACCTTTGGTACAGCTGTATAACATAAACTTAGCATTACAATGTACTACGTGCAGTACATACCTTAGGGAGTTAGTTATTACCTTTGGTACAGCTGTATAACATAAACTTAGCATTACAATGTACTACGTGCAGTACATACCTTAGGGAGTTATTTATTACCTTTGGTACAGCTGTATAACATAAACTTAGCATTACAATGTACTACGTGCAGTACATACCTTAGGGAGTTAGTTATTACCTTTGGTACAGCTGTATAACATAAACTTAACATTACAATGTACTACATGCAGTACATACCTTAGGGAGTTAGTTATTACCTTTGGTACAGCTGTATAACATAAACTTAGCATTACAATGTACTACGTGCAGTACATACCTTAGGGAGTTAGTTATTACCTTTGGTACAGCTGTATAACATAAACTTAACATTACAATGTACTACGTGCAGTACATACCTTAGGCAGTTAGTTATTACCTTTGGTACAGCTGTATAACATAAACTTAACATTACAATGTACTACGTGCAGTACATACCGTAGGGAGTTAGTTATTACCTTTGGTACAGCTGTATAACATAAACTTAACATTACAATGTACTACGTGCAGTACATACCTTAGGGAGTTAGTTATTACCTTTGGTACAGCCGTATAACATAAACTTAATATTACAATGTACTACGTGCAGTACATACCTTAGGGAGTTATTACCTTTGGTACAGCCGTATAACATAAACTTAACATTACAATGTACTACGTGCAGTACATACCTTAGGGAGTTATTTATTACCTTTGGTACAGCCGTATAACATAAACTTAACATTACAGTGTACTACATGCAGTACATACCTTAGGGAGTTAGTTATTACCTTTGGTACAGCCGTATAACATAAACTTAGCATTACAATGTACTACGTGCAGTACATACCTTAGGGAGTTATTTATTACCTTTGGTACAGCTGTATAACATAAACTTAGCATTACAATGTACTACGTGCAGTACATACCTTAGGGAGTTAGTTATTACCTTTGGTACAGCTGTATAACATAAACTTAGCATTACAATGTACTACGTGCAGAACATACCTTAGGGAGTTATTTATTACCTTTGGTACAGCTGTATAACATAAACTTAGCATTACAATGTACTACGTGCAGTACATACCTTAGGGAGTTAGTTATTACCTTTGGTACAGCTGTATAACATAAACTTAGCATTACAATGTACTACGTGCAGTACATACCTTAGGGAGTTAGTTATTACCTTTGGTACAGCTGTATAACATAAACTTAGCATTACAATGTACTACGTGCAGTACATACCTTAGGGAGTTAGTTATTACCTTTGGTACAGCTGTATAACATAAACTTAACATTACAATGTACTACGTGCAGTACATACCTTAGGGAGTTATTTATTACCTTTGGTACAGCTGTATAACATAAACTTAGCATTACAATGTACTACGTGCAGTACATACCTTAGGGAGTTATTTATTACCTTTGGTACAGCTGTATAACATAAACTTAGCATTACAATGTACTACGTGCAGTACATACCTTAGGGAGTTATTTATTACCTTTGGTACAGCTGTATAACATAAACTTAGCATTACAATGTACTACGTGCAGTACATACCTTAGGGAGTTAGTTATTACCTTTGGTACAGCTGTATAACATAAACTTAGCATTACAATGTACTACGTGCAGTACATACCTTAGGGAGTTAGTTATTACCTTTGGTACAGCTGTATAACATAAACTTAGCATTACATTGTACTACGTGCAGTACATACCTTAGGGAGTTAGTTATTACCTTTGGTACAGCTGTATAACATAAACTTAGCATTACAATGTACTACGTGCAGTACATACCTTAGGGAGTTATTACCTTTGGTACAGCTGTATACCATAAACTTAGCATTACAATGTACTACGTGCAGTACATACCTTAGGGAGTTATTACCTTTGGTACAGCTGTATACCATAAACTTAACATTACAATGTACTACGTGCAGTACATACCTTAGGGAGTTATTACCTTTGGTACAGCTGTATACCATAAACTTAACATTACAATGTACTACGTGCAGTACATACCTTAGGGAGTTATTTATTACCTTTGGTACAGCCGTATAACATAAACTTAACATTACAATGTACTACGTGCAGTACATACCTTAGGGAGTTATTACCTTTGGTACAGCTGTATAACATAAACTTAACATTACAATGTACTACGTGCAGTACATACCTTAGGGAGTTAGTTATTACCTTTGGTACAGCTGTATAACATAAACTTAACATTACAATGTACTACATGCAGTACATACCTTAGGGAGTTAGTTATTACCTTTGGTACAGCTGTATAACATAAACTTAACATTACAATGTACTACATGCAGTACATACCTTAGGGAGTTAGTTATTACCTTTGGTACAGCCGTATAACATAAACTTAGCATTACAATGTACTACGTGCAGTACATACCTTAGGGAGTTATTTATTACCTTTGGTACAGCTGTATAACATAAACTTAGCATTACAATGTACTACGTGCAGTACATACCTTAGGGAGTTAGTTATTACCTTTGGTACAGCTGTATAACATAAACTTAGCATTACAATGTACTACGTGCAGTACATACCTTAGGGAGTTAGTTATTACCTTTGGTACAGCTGTATAACATAAACTTAACATTACAATGTACTACGTGCAGTACATACCTTAGGGAGTTATTTATTACCTTTGGTACAGCTGTATAACATAAACTTAGCATTACAATGTACTACGTGCAGTACATACCTTAAGGAGTTATTTATTACCTTTGGTACAGCTGTATAACATAAACTTAACATTACAATGTACTACGTGCAGTACATACCTTAGGGAGTTATTTATTACCTTTGGTACAGCTGTATAACATAAACTTAACATTACAATGTACTACGTGCAGTACATACCTTAGGGAGTTATTAATTACCTTTGGTACAGCTGTATAACATAAACTTAACATTACAATGTACTACGTGCAGTACATACCTTAGGGAGTTATTTATTACCTTTGGTACAGCTGTATAACATAAACTTAACATTACAATGTACTACGTGCAGTACATACCTTAGGGAGTTAGTTATTACCTTTGGTACAGCTGTATAACATAAACTTAACATTACAATGTACTACGTGCAGTACATACCTTAGGGAGTTAGTTATTACCTTTGGTACAGCCGTATAACATAAACTTAACATTACAATGTACTACGTGCAGTACATACCTTAGGGAGTTAGTTATTACCTTTGGTACAGCTGTATAACATAAACTTAGCATTACAATGTACTACGTGCAGTACATACCTTAGGGAGTTATTTATTATCTTTGGTACAGCTGTATAACATAAACTTAGCATTACAATGTACTACGTGCAGTACATACCTTAGGGAGTTAGTTATTACCTTTGGTACAGCTGTATAACATAAACTTAGCATTACAATGTACTACGTGCAGTACATACCTTAGGGAGTTATTACCTTTGGTACAGCTGTATAACATAAACTTAACATTACAATGTACTACGTGCAGTACATACCTTAGGGAGTTATTTATTACCTTTGGTACAGATGTATAACATAAACCTAACATTACAATGTACTACGTGCAGTACATACCTTAGGGAGTTAGTTATTACCTTTGGTACAGCTGTATAACATAAACTTAGCATTACAATGTACTACGTGCAGTACATACCTTAAGGAGTTATTTATTACCTTTGGTACAGCCGTATAACATAAACTTAACATTACAGTGTACTACGTGCAGTACATACCTTAGGGAGTTAGTTATTACCTTTGGTACAGCTGTATAACATAAACTTAGCATTACAATGTACTACGTGCAGTACATACCTTAGGGAGTTATTTATTACCTTTGGTACAGCTGTATAACATAAACTTAACATTACAATGTACTACGTGCAGTACATACCTTAAGGAGTTATTTATTACCTTTGGTACAGCCGTATAACATAAACTTAGCATTACAATGTACTACGTGCAGTACATACCTTAAGGAGTTATTTATTACCTTTGGTACAGCCGTATAACATAAACTTAACATTACAGTGTACTACGTGCAGTACATACCTTAGGGAGTTAGTTATTACCTTTGGTACAGCTGTATAACATAAACTTAACATTACAATGTACTACGTGCAGTACATACCTTAGGGAGTTATTACCTTTGGTACAGATGTATAACATAAACTTAGCATTACAATGTACTACGTGCAGTACATACCTTAGGGAGTTATTTATTACCTTTGGTACAGCTGTATAACATAAACTTAACATTACAATGTACTACGTGCAGTACATACCTTAGGGAGTTAGTTATTACCTTTGGTACAGATGTATAACATAAACTTAGCATTACAATGTACTACGTGCAGTACATACCTTAGGGAGTTAGTTATTACCTTTGGTACAGCTGTATAACATAAACTTAGCATTACAATGTACTACGTGCAGTACATACCTTAGGGAGTTATTTATTACCTTTGGTACAGCTGTATAACATAAACTTAGCATTACAATGTACTACGTGCAGTACATACCTTAGGGAGTTAGTTATTACCTTTGGTACAGCTGTATAACATAAACTTAACATTACAATGTACTACATGCAGTACATACCTTAGGGAGTTAGTTATTACCTTTGGTACAGCTGTATAACATAAACTTAGCATTACAATGTACTACGTGCAGTACATACCTTAGGGAGTTAGTTATTACCTTTGGTACAGCTGTATAACATAAACTTAACATTACAATGTACTACGTGCAGTACATACCTTAGGCAGTTAGTTATTACCTTTGGTACAGCTGTATAACATAAACTTAACATTACAATGTACTACGTGCAGTACATACCGTAGGGAGTTAGTTATTACCTTTGGTACAGCTGTATAACATAAACTTAACATTACAATGTACTACGTGCAGTACATACCTTAGGGAGTTAGTTATTACCTTTGGTACAGCCGTATAACATAAACTTAATATTACAATGTACTACGTGCAGTACATACCTTAGGGAGTTATTACCTTTGGTACAGCCGTATAACATAAACTTAACATTACAATGTACTACGTGCAGTACATACCTTAGGGAGTTATTTATTACCTTTGGTACAGCCGTATAACATAAACTTAACATTACAGTGTACTACATGCAGTACATACCTTAGGGAGTTAGTTATTACCTTTGGTACAGCCGTATAACATAAACTTAGCATTACAATGTACTACGTGCAGTACATACCTTAGGGAGTTATTTATTACCTTTGGTACAGCTGTATAACATAAACTTAGCATTACAATGTACTACGTGCAGTACATACCTTAGGGAGTTAGTTATTACCTTTGGTACAGCTGTATAACATAAACTTAGCATTACAATGTACTACGTGCAGTACATACCTTAGGGAGTTATTTATTACCTTTGGTACAGCTGTATAACATAAACTTAGCATTACAATGTACTACGTGCAGTACATACCTTAGGGAGTTAGTTATTACCTTTGGTACAGCTGTATAACATAAACTTAGCATTACAATGTACTACGTGCAGTACATACCTTAGGGAGTTAGTTATTACCTTTGGTACAGCTGTATAACATAAACTTAGCATTACAATGTACTACGTGCAGTACATACCTTAGGGAGTTAGTTATTACCTTTGGTACAGCTGTATAACATAAACTTAACATTACAATGTACTACGTGCAGTACATACCTTAGGGAGTTATTTATTACCTTTGGTACAGCTGTATAACATAAACTTAGCATTACAATGTACTACGTGCAGTACATACCTTAGGGAGTTATTTATTACCTTTGGTACAGCTGTATAACATAAACTTAGCATTACAATGTACTACGTGCAGTACATACCTTAGGGAGTTATTTATTACCTTTGGTACAGCTGTATAACATAAACTTAGCATTACAATGTACTACGTGCAGTACATACCTTAGGGAGTTAGTTATTACCTTTGGTACAGCTGTATAACATAAACTTAGCATTACAATGTACTACGTGCAGTACATACCTTAGGGAGTTAGTTATTACCTTTGGTACAGCTGTATAACATAAACTTAGCATTACATTGTACTACGTGCAGTACATACCTTAGGGAGTTAGTTATTACCTTTGGTACAGCTGTATAACATAAACTTAGCATTACAATGTACTACGTGCAGTACATACCTTAGGGAGTTATTACCTTTGGTACAGCTGTATACCATAAACTTAGCATTACAATGTACTACGTGCAGTACATACCTTAGGGAGTTATTACCTTTGGTACAGCTGTATACCATAAACTTAACATTACAATGTACTACGTGCAGTACATACCTTAGGGAGTTATTACCTTTGGTACAGCTGTATACCATAAACTTAACATTACAATGTACTACGTGCAGTACATACCTTAGGGAGTTATTTATTACCTTTGGTACAGCCGTATAACATAAACTTAACATTACAATGTACTACGTGCAGTACATACCTTAGGGAGTTATTACCTTTGGTACAGCTGTATAACATAAACTTAACATTACAATGTACTACGTGCAGTACATACCTTAGGGAGTTAGTTATTACCTTTGGTACAGCTGTATAACATAAACTTAACATTACAATGTACTACGTGCAGTACATACCTTAGGGAGTTATTACCTTTGGTACAGATGTATAACATAAACTTAGCATTACAATGTACTACGTGCAGTACATACCTTAGGGAGTTATTTATTACCTTTGGTACAGCTGTATAACATAAACTTAACATTACAATGTACTACGTGCAGTACATACCTTAGGGAGTTAGTTATTACCTTTGGTACAGCTGTATAACATAAACTTAGCATTACAATGTACTACGTGCAGTACATACCTTAGGGAGTTAGTTATTACCTTTGGTACAGCTGTATAACATAAACTTAGCATTACAATGTACTACGTGCAGTACATACCTTAGGGAGTTATTTATTACCTTTGGTACAGCTGTATAACATAAACTTAGCATTACAATGTACTACGTGCAGTACATACCTTAGGGAGTTAGTTATTACCTTTGGTACAGCTGTATAACATAAACTTAACATTACAATGTACTACATGCAGTACATACCTTAGGGAGTTAGTTATTACCTTTGGTACAGCTGTATAACATAAACTTAGCATTACAATGTACTACGTGCAGTACATACCTTAGGGAGTTAGTTATTACCTTTGGTACAGCTGTATAACATAAACTTAACATTACAATGTACTACGTGCAGTACATACCTTAGGCAGTTAGTTATTACCTTTGGTACAGCTGTATAACATAAACTTAACATTACAATGTACTACGTGCAGTACATACCGTAGGGAGTTAGTTATTACCTTTGGTACAGCTGTATAACATAAACTTAACATTACAATGTACTACGTGCAGTACATACCTTAGGGAGTTAGTTATTACCTTTGGTACAGCCGTATAACATAAACTTAATATTACAATGTACTACGTGCAGTACATACCTTAGGGAGTTATTACCTTTGGTACAGCCGTATAACATAAACTTAACATTACAATGTACTACGTGCAGTACATACCTTAGGGAGTTATTTATTACCTTTGGTACAGCCGTATAACATAAACTTAACATTACAGTGTACTACATGCAGTACATACCTTAGGGAGTTAGTTATTACCTTTTGTACAGCCGTATAACATAAACTTAGCATTACAATGTACTACGTGCAGTACATACCTTAGGGAGTTATTTATTACCTTTGGTACAGCTGTATAACATAAACTTAGCATTACAATGTACTACGTGCAGTACATACCTTAGGGAGTTAGTTATTACCTTTGGTACAGCTGTATAACATAAACTTAGCATTACAATGTACTACGTGCAGTACATACCTTAGGGAGTTATTTATTACCTTTGGTACAGCTGTATAACATAAACTTAGCATTACAATGTACTACGTGCAGTACATACCTTAGGGAGTTAGTTATTACCTTTGGTACAGCTGTATAACATAAACTTAGCATTACAATGTACTACGTGCAGTACATACCTTAGGGAGTTAGTTATTACCTTTGGTACAGCTGTATAACATAAACTTAGCATTACAATGTACTACGTGCAGTACATACCTTAGGGAGTTAGTTATTACCTTTGGTACAGCTGTATAACATAAACTTAACATTACAATGTACTACGTGCAGTACATACCTTAGGGAGTTATTTATTACCTTTGGTACAGCTGTATAACATAAACTTAGCATTACAATGTACTACGTGCAGTACATACCTTAGGGAGTTATTTATTACCTTTGGTACAGCTGTATAACATAAACTTAGCATTACAATGTACTACGTGCAGTACATACCTTAGGGAGTTATTTATTACCTTTGGTACAGCTGTATAACATAAACTTAGCATTACAATGTACTACGTGCAGTACATACCTTAGGGAGTTAGTTATTACCTTTGGTACAGCTGTATAACATAAACTTAGCATTACAATGTACTACGTGCAGTACATACCTTAGGGAGTTAGTTATTACCTTTGGTACAGCTGTATAACATAAACTTAGCATTACATTGTACTACGTGCAGTACATACCTTAGGGAGTTAGTTATTACCTTTGGTACAGCTGTATAACATAAACTTAGCATTACAATGTACTACGTGCAGTACATACCTTAGGGAGTTATTACCTTTGGTACAGCTGTATACCATAAACTTAACATTACAATGTACTACGTGCAGTACATACCTTAGGGAGTTATTACCTTTGGTACAGCTGTATACCATAAACTTAACATTACAATGTACTACGTGCAGTACATACCTTAGGGAGTTATTTATTACCTTTGGTACAGCCGTATAACATAAACTTAACATTACAATGTACTACGTGCAGTACATACCTTAGGGAGTTATTACCTTTGGTACAGCTGTATAACATAAACTTAACATTACAATGTACTACGTGCAGTACATACCTTAGGGAGTTAGTTATTACCTTTGGTACAGCTGTATAACATAAACTTAACATTACAATGTACTACATGCAGTACATACCTTAGGGAGTTAGTTATTACCTTTGGTACAGCTGTATAACATAAACTTAACATTACAATGTACTACGTGCAGTACATACCTTAGGGAGTTAGTTATTACCTTTGGTACAGCTGTATAACATAAACTTAACATTACAATGTACTACATGCAGTACATACCTTAGGGAGTTAGTTATTACCTTTGGTACAGATGTATAACATAAACTTAGCATTACAATGTACTACGTGCAGTACATACCTTAGGGAGTTAGTTATTACCTTTGGTACAGCTGTATAACATAAACTTAACATTACAATGTACTACATGCAGTACATACCTTAGGGAGTTAGTTATTACCTTTGGTACAGCTGTATAACATAAACTTAACATTACAATGTACTACGTGCAGTACATACCTTAGGGAGTTAGTTATTACCTTTGGTACAGCTGTATAACATAAACTTAACATTACAATGTACTACGTGCAGTACATACCTTAGGGAGTTAGTTATTACCTTTGGTACAGCCGTATAACATAAACTTAACATTACAATGTACTACGTGCAGTACATACCTTAGGGAGTTAGTTATTACCTTTGGTACAGCCGTATAACTTAAACTTAACATTACAATGTACTACGTGCAGTACATACCTTAGGGAGTTAGTTATTACCTTTGGTACAGCTGTATAACATAAACTTAGCATTACAATGTACTACGTGCAGTACATACCTTAGGGAGTTATTTATTACCTTTGGTACAGCTGTATAACATAAACTTAGCATTACAATGTACTACGTGCAGTACATACCTTAGGGAGTTATTTATCACCTTTGGTACAGCCGTATAACATAAACTTAACATTACAATGTACTACGTGCAGTACATACCTTAGGGAGTTATTTATTACCTTTGGTACAGCTGTATAACATAAACTTAGCATTACAATGTACTACGTGCAGTACATACCTTAGGGAGTTAGTTATTACCTTTGGTACAGCTGTATAACATAAACTTAACATTACAATGTACTACATGCAGTACATACCTTAGGGAGTTAGTTATTACCTTTGGTACAGCTGTATAACATGAACTTAGCATTACAATGTACTACGTGCAGTACATACCTTAGGGAGTTAGTTATTACCTTTGGTACAGCTGTATAACATAAACTTAACATTACAATGTACTACATGCAGTACATACCTTAGGGAGTTATTTATTACCTTTGGTACAGCTGTATAACATAAACTTAACATTACAATGTACTACGTGCAGTACATACCTTAGGGAGTTATTTATTACCTTTGGTACAGCCGTATAACATAAACTTAGCATTACAATGTACTACGTGCAGTACATACCTTAGGGAGTTATTTATTACCTTTGGTACAGCTGTATAACATAAACTTAGCATTACAATGTACTACGTGCAGTACATACCTTAGGGAGTTAGTTATTACCTTTGGTACAGCCGTATAACATAAACTTAGCATTACAATGTACTACGTGCAGTACATACCTTAGGGAGTTAGTTATTACCTTTGGTACAGCTGTATAACATAAACTTAGCATTACAATGTACTACGTGCAGTACATACCTTAGGGAGTTATTTATTACCTTTGGTACAGCCGTATAACATAAACTTAACATTACAATGTACTACGTGCAGTACATACCTTAGGGAGTTAGTTATTACCTTTGGTACAGCTGTATAACATAAACTTAACATTACAATGTACTACGTGCAGTACATACCGTAGGGAGTTAGTTATTACCTTTGGTACAGCTGTATAACATAAACTTAGCATTACAATGTACTACGTGCAGTACATACCTTAGGGAGTTATTTATTACCTTTGGTACAGCTGTATAACATAAACTTAACATTACAATGTACTACGTGCAGTACATACCTTAGGGAGTTAGTTATTACCTTTGGTACAGCTGTATAACATGAATGTTGAATTTAACTTGAATGAATTTAGCTTACTAAACACACACCTAAAGCTAAGTTTTAGCATGTATTTTACTAAAATCTTGTCATCATCTTAATCTTTATTACCTGTTTCTGGTTTCATTTTCACTATAACTTATAACACATAATGCTGAATTGAGAGAGAGAGAGTGAGCCTCGTATCTCTTTCAGGCGTTGCGAGAGAGATTTTAGCAAATAGCATATCAGCATTTTTGTTATTCCAACTATGCAGCACACCGACTGCCAGTTTTGACTTTCGAGAGACATTTTTATTGATGGTGACATCGTGTGGCAAAAAAATAGCACATAGATGGGACGAAAAACAACATCGTGTTCCACATTGTAAGGCGAAAAAAACATAAAGCAGGTACATCGTGTACCCTGGGTGCACTGTACTTTTTGGATAAGCCTATGAACTATGAAAATCTATTTACTAAGTTGATTTGTAGATGCTAAAGAAGCAGTTAGAGGCTCTCGGTCTGTCTTCCAAACCGCAGTTCGTCAGCAGGTTTGAAGAGATCTACAAGCAAATATGGCCTCTCAACGGCGATCATATCAGCAGGATATATGCTGGCACCGGAGCGATGACAGTGGGCAAGAATGTGGTAAGCAAACTATTCAGGGCCAACCTGACCATAGCTTAGGCCTCAGTCATGCTCGATTTGGTACGGCCAGGAGTGACTGCAGCTCTCGTTTGATTGGACAACTTATTATTTGAGAATGCATTTGTTGCAAACGGTTGATTCAATCACGATCAGAACGAATCGCACAACTAAAGGACAGGAAATACCTTGCACGATGCTGATTTTCTAGTGTGGCCCTCTCACAAATTTCAGTTGCTTTGTTTAAGATAGACAAATTTGGGTAAATTCAATTGAGTTGCCGTGTGGCCATACCTGTGGTTGCACTTTTGCGAACACTTTGTTTTATGTTTGTTTCATGTTTTAAAGTAAAACAAACTTTGTATTGCATTAATATTTTGCATTCATCGTAGCCTTAAGATTTCCTATGCATAGTGACTGCGCGATCGTGTACATGTAAGACATTCTGTTTTTGATTACATACCTCTCAAGAAGAATTACGGCAATCTTTGCCTTGGCTGGTGTACATCAGGATACACAATATCGGGCAGGCCTGTATTCCCTGGTTGCAAGTTGGGGCTGCAAATGTTAGGCGACTAGTCATGAACACCTTAAGGTTTGGGGCAGGTGTATGCCCCCCAACGGGGTACGGGCAGCGCCCCGAAGCTCTGGACCTTTTAAGCATCAACAACCCTCAAAGTATGCATAAATGTAATCAATTGTTAGCATCAAAATCTACATAAATATATTGCTTATGGTTTATGGTAGGCAAAACTTTTTCTTTATTCAACGAACGATATAAAACTCATGACACTACAGATTTCTGCAAGGGACATTCACAGAACAAGAGCTATTACTTCTTTATTGCAATAGCTCTTGTTCTGTTAATCTGCCCATGGCAGAAATCTTTCACAACTGATTCTGTATCTATTTCAACATCCTTATATATGTGTAATATTAGAAGATTATTTAGACGAGCCTGCCCCATAGTGCTCCTCATCGATGTTTTGATTCGTTTCAATGCAAAAAAGATCTCTCACTCACTGCATTAGTGGCAGGCAAAACCAATACTAGGTTAGTGAGCCTCTCCACTTCATCGCTCGTTGCGCTAGAGCGCAACTAGCGCTAGAGCGCAACTAGCGCTAGAGCGCAACTAGCGCTAGAGCGCAACTAGCGCTAGAGCGCAACTAGCGCTAGAGCGCAACTAGCGCTAGAGCGCAACTAGCGCTAGAGCGCAACTAGCGCTAGAGCGCAACTAGCGCTAGAGCGCAACTAGCGCTAGAGCGCAACTAGCGCTAGAGCGCAACTAGCGCTAGAGCGCAACTAGCGCTAGAGCGCAACTAGCGCTAGAGCGCAACTAGCGCTAGAGCGCAACTAGCGCTAGAGCGCAACTAGCGCTAGAGCGCAACTAGCGCTAGAGCGCAACTAGCGCTAGAGCGCAACTAGCGCTAGAGCGCAACTAGCGCTAGAGCGCAACTAGCGCTAGAGCGCAACTAGCGCTAGAGCGCAACTAGCGCTAGAGCGCAACTAGCGCTAGAGCGCAACTAGCGCTAGAGCGCAACTAGCGCTAGAACGCAACTAGCGCTAGAGCGCTAATAATCATTAGTTGGAAATTCCAAGTGAATTAGCTTAGACTGCAATTCTTAGTACTCAGCCGCCGAAAATCACTAAAAAGTTGGGTTTACTCACTGCCCCAGGGAATACGGGCTTGATATTGGGTGGGTCAGGTACGTTGACAATGGTTAAGTGTATGTATGGGTGTCGATACAGCATTAAAAGTGGCAAAAGTCATGACCTGAGATCTAAATAGATTGTTTGTTTGCAGTCTACAATAACCGAACATTTGCCTTATAACAAAGTCATAAATTTCTGATAAATGAAAAAAAATTTTCTGATGAATGTGCTTGTCAGTTATTGATAGTCATTACGTATTGATCAGATATCACTAAAAGCGACAAGTAGAGGATAACTCCAAGTGTATTGATACCTTTTAGACTAAATGAGTGCTTGTCACTTAAGGACGCGGTAGTGGTTATTCTATGATTATGTATTCTTTGGTATTTTGTCTTGTGTATCTCTCTGGAGTAGTCGTAACGAATCCAAAAGCACCGGCATAGGTTGCTCGCCAACCATTCAGTTGCGAAATTGTCGCATGATATACCAGCTCTCACATTACCTTTCTATATTATTAGTATCGAGATGTGACGACTTCAGCGACTCGGGCTATTCAGAACAATTTTCTTGACTCTAGCAAACAAGACGCTATCAACACTTTGCTGTTAGGCAGCACGAAGCGGAATGTTCTAGATGACGTGGCCTACACACTGAACCTAACGAACAGCATGCATGGTAAGAGTGTACTTCTTCCTTAGTCTGTTACTCTCAACTAGAGTGAGCACATCCCACTAGTCTTTTTGACTGTATAGATAAACTAAATGTTCTGTGGAGGTTTGACTGCACAGATAAACTACATGTTCTGTGGAGGGTTGACTGTACAGATGAGCTATATTTTCTGCGGAGGTTTGACTGCACAGATAAACTATATGTTCTATGAAGGTTTGACCATACCGATAAACTAATGTTCTGGCAATGCTGCTGATGTCTTCAGTCGTTTGGTGCGTTTTATATCGAGGCTCCAGTCGAATTGTATAACAAGTGATTGTTACTATTTCTTGTACAGCATCGACGAGTTTAACAGAGTCCCTCGCGCTTACGCGCCAAGATTATACTTGCACTGAAGATATCAGAGTCTGTCTCGCCACCTGGAATGTTAATGGTGGGACATTCTTTAGAAGTATAGCTTTCAGGGATGAATCGCTCGCAGACTGGCTTCTGGATGTTTACTCCAATTCTCTCAAGACTGCCCCAGGTACCCAACCTAGATTGTTATCCTTCATTTAGAAGCATTTAGGGCTACCAAATTATAGAGGGAGTGTTCAGTTACTTTCCATGTTTAAGCATTGAATCACTTGTGAGATATTTAAAACCTTATGATTTGCTAAACTCATCTCGAATTTGAACAACTTTGTATGGTAAAATCTTCTTCATGCTTGAAGTTATGCTATAGCCAATTATAGATTTGTCTTCCTTGCTTTATCTCTTCGTGTTGGACTTTCGCAACGCTGATAACTGGGCTTTTTAGTTGTAGACTAGGCTACGCTTCATGAGCTTATGTAGTGAAAAGTGAAGCATTCAACGGTTTTGTGTCTTTAGTGCTGCTGAGGATGGAAGGTTTTGCGTAAGCACATTTTCAAAAATTTAATACGTGTAATAAGAACAAAACAGCAATTCAACAAATAAGAAACCTAACAAATTTTAATAATGATATACTATTGCTCATATTTATAGAATCAGCATGCGATCGACTTTAATTTAATGTGAAGAGTTAGGTCAAACGACAAATTATATTTTATATGTTTATGAACTTTCTGTTGCTACAACCTACAATTCATTATCCCGACTCTTCCACAAGACTGTTAGATTATGGTGGACCGACGCCATACCACGTTAATTCATTCCAGCAGTGCCATTGTAAGACGAAAATGTTGTATAGAGGGGTATAGAAACACATATTACCGTAAAACCTCTAATTGAACGCCACCTTTATTTGAATGCCACTTCTATTTGACCGCCACTATGAGAGAAGGGTTGGAAAATAGAGCGCCCCCTCCATTTGACTTCCACTTTGACAATCTTTGATCTCTATGGGCCCATAATATCAAGTGATCAATAGAAAAGTGATCAATCGAAAAGTGGTCAATAACAATCAATTCTCTCGTTGTTCAACTCCGAAGCTTTTAGCTTGTTTTTCGTTAAAACATGTACATAAAAATGATCTACATTTACGATGGTACAAAGGTTACGTGTAGCGAGCAAGACTTTTATGCGTTGCATTTGTGCTAAATGCAACGCGTAAAAGTTTTGCTCTGCAAAAAAATTATTTGGACGCTAATATCGACTAGTTAGTCAGTGCAGAAGAAGATTTGAGGTCAGAAGACATTGTGGAAGGTATTAAACAGCTAGAAGATGTTGATACATATTTAGGTATAGCTTTCAGGGATGAACCGCTCGCAGACTGGCTCTCATCTATAGCAATGTCTCATCAATAGCAATGTCTCCGAGGTCACATTTAAAGTTTGATTCCAACAATCATGAGTAAATACAAAATAAAATATATATCAATCAAGATGTGTAACATCGCAACTTGAATGCAATCATAAATTTATAATGAAAGGGACAAACAGGAAATGCGACTATTGATGCCATTTTTGGAGAAGTATTTTTCTTCTCAGCGCTGTAACTGTTACAATGTTTGTCGATTTTAATCTAAAAAAGCCTGGCAGTCAGATCACCCGAAACAACAAACAAAATCTCAAATGATAAAAAGTATCTATACTTTTTGAGAATGTCTTTTAAAAGTTGACGTGAGTGAGCCTTTAAGTCAGTTGGTCTTGATGGCTTATTGATGCTGCAACCTCAATATTGCAATCAATTAAGACAGCTTGCAGCGTTCATTGGTATTTACTGCTTACCCCCTCGCTGTTCAATGTTGGGTATTTGCATTTGTCTCTTTCAGCTAATCAATAAAACATATCTCTTGCTGATTAGGTGGTTGGGTTTGCTTCATACTCACTGTTTCATGTCTGTGCAGAGACATGTGATCTCTCTGGAGACCCCGGGGTCGGCACTGATATCTTCGCTATAGGCTTTGAGGAGATTGTAGACTTAAATGCCAAGAATATTACTAGCGCTAGGTAAGAAGCTCGAGGTGGCAGTTGTAATGCTGGCTACTGTTTTCATTTCCTGTGAGTTTTGGCCATATTCATGTTGGGTTGTGCTAAAATACTACCGTTTTGGGATTGCTGCAGTTTTCCTAGAGATTGATATTGCATTAGTATTATTACCATTTGTCTATTGTATTAGTACTAAATGCTGTGTCTTGTTGTATAGCTATTGGTTTGCTTTCTTCAGCACGTCCAATCAGAAGACCTGGGGTATGGAGTTGGAGAAGACTCTGTCTAGGGACCACAAGTACATCTTACTGACTAGTGTTCAGCTTGTGGGAGTTTGTCTGTTCGTTTTCGTGAGGCCCCATTTAGCGCCTGTCATCAGGTATGTTCCTAGATTAGCCTCTTATAATTTATGACACATATGTCTCTTACGTAATGTCAAACATGTAACCATTACGTGATTACCAACTGCATCGTTTGTCATAGGGTTCTAAGGTACTACATGTATTATAGGCTGATGCTATGCCTTGTGGGAGTAAATATATGCCTAGCTGAAGTGAATGGTTTCTTATAAGACCGATTGTGGTCATCTTCTTGCATCAAATTGCAAATAATTTTTAGTGTTAGAAGTTAGTGCAGACTTTTTGCATGTGCATTAACAACATTAAACATCATGTGTTCTATCCTCTAATACCTTGCAGTTTACTCTGAACCTAGGATCACCTGAACATACAGGTTTTCAGCAGATGATATGAAATTGAGTCACATATTTGACTCTAGAGCTGTGTGAAATAAACTGAATCCTTTGGAAAACTAAAATTCTCATTTACAATATTGTTACTATTACACTATATATAGTCATATATGACTATATATAGTCATATATGACTATATATGTCATATATGATTATATATGTCATATATGATTATATATGTCATATATGACTATATATAGTCATATATGCCTATATATAATCATGTATGACTATATATGTCATATATGATTATATATATATGTCATATATGATTATATATGTCATATATGACTATATATGTCATATATGATCTGAAATCTTGAGATCTTCAACCATTAAAAAATGAAATGTTCATAATTTAGCCTACATAATCAAAAAAATATTTGTACAGCATAGTCTCTGCTGCTGTTTGGTTTATGTGTTTGAAATGAGGACAAAATGAGGATTAATTAGTATATAATTTATGGCTATTGACTAAATTCACAATGAGTAACAATGTAAATGAGATTTTTAGTCTTCCATCAAAGGGGTCCAGTTAATTTTGCATACGGCTGTATATTATTGATGATAATTTGCAGATAAGAAACAATTGCTTGTCAGTCCTAACTGTTTAGTCATGTTTGCAAGAACACACCATTCTGAAACATCGAATTTGAATTGCAGAGATGTGGCAGTGGACAGTGTGAAGACAGGCCTTGGTGGAGCTGCCGGAAACAAGGGAGCAGTCGCTATCCGATTTATGCTGTACAACAGCTCCTTGTGCTTTGTTTGTGCACACTTTACCGCCGGCCAGTCAGGCGTTAAGGAAAGAAACAATGACTTTGCTGAGATTTGTAATAAAATCTCTTTTCCTATGGTAATTTTCTTTATAGTTTTTTTTCTCTTTAGTTTCATGCTCTCTGTAACTCTAAGCAAGTTTGTACCAATCTGGCTGACTCCAGTACGGTGGTACCTTGAGATACAAATTTAATTTGTTCTATAACCATCGGTGTATGTAAAAAAATTGTATCTCAAACACATTTTCTCATGTAAAATAATGTAATATGTATTAATGCGTTCCAACTATATGCAACCACCATAAAATACAGTTAAATAACATTCAATATACCAATTTGTATGTAAATAAACTAGTAATAACACGCATGATGATAAAATAACATTTACGTACACTTAATAACTAAATAAACACAAATGAAAACATTGCTAAACTAATTTCAAATCTTTTTTCTTTTTGAGCTTTTAATTTTTTTAAAAATTTCGTAATCATCACTTTGGCTAATCATGCTTTGCTATAATTTCGCGCTTATTTTCCATCGATATTATTTTCTTAGACTTCCTTTTCATCACCTTTGTTTTTAGTCTTGAAACTCATGGTTGAATAATAATACGCAATAAGAATGTATAACCCAAAATAAAACAAAACACAATGAATAAGCAAACATGTGTGAACGGAGCGGCGGTAATAACCAAACAGGCTAAAAAATGCACTGCTCCCTAGCGGCACTCACGGCGATCATCGATTCGTATCTCAAATTTCTTGTCGTATGTCAAAACAAAATTGTTAAAAAGTTTTATGTCATATTTCAAATAAATTGTATGCCCGGGCAATCATATCTCAAGGTACTATTGTATAGAAAATTCCAGTATACTCTTGGACTGAGCACAGTGTGTGTTTTTATAGAAAATGTAGATTCGTACTGCATTCGGGTGTCTCTTAATATTGCCTGCTACTTCAAACTTTGTCCTACATTTGAACTATAGAATCAATATTAGCTCCTCAGCTATGGGTTGCTATAATTAAGGTGGGGGTGACTTTCAAGAGCCATGAGTGTGTTGAACCCTCAGCTATGGTTTGACTATCATTAATGTGGGGGTGACTCCTAAGAGCCATATGTATGAGTTCTGAGGCTATGGTTTGCTATCATTAAGGTGGGGATGACTCTCAAGACTCCGGAGTCTGTTGAACTCTCAGCTCTGGTTTGACTATCATTAAGGGGGGTGACTCCTAAGAGCCATATGTATGAGTTCTAAGGCTATAGTTTGCTATCGCTACAGGGGGTGACTCTCAAGAGCCATATGTATTTAGTTCATATGCTATAGTTGGCTATTGTTACAGGGGGCAACTCTCAAGAGCCATGAGTATGTATTTTGGGTGGGAGACTTCAACTACAGAATCGACATGTCCAAGTCTGAGGTAGAGATGCTAGTCAAGAGTGGTAATTGGTCAGCGTTACAAGCTGCTGATCAATTGGCCAATCAGAAGAGAGACGGAAATGTAAGTAGTTTATAATAGTTTGAAAGGTTTTTTTCTAAATATTAACAAATGGGAGTGCAATCTTAAAGGTTTGACTTTTCTGTAATACGTTTGTACTAATACAATTTTACACAATATCACTTTCTTTTTCAGGGTAGTGCAAAAATTGTTCAAAGGCATATAGTCTCAGTAGGTTGACTCTACCTACCTCTTACAGGGCTATTGTTAAACTGGGAACTTTTCTGCGTCTGTCTGTTTAAGGGATTTGATAAGATAGGCTCAGACAGGTTATAGTTGCTAAAGACACCTGCTTTGACCTGTCATTAAACAAGTCAGTTATTCTAAAATCACCCACTGCTTCTCGTTGCTCAGGTCTTTCCAGACTATAAGGAAGGAATTCCCAACTTTGCACCAACATACAAGTATGACGCCTTCTGTGACGATTATGACACAAGTGAAAAGGCAAGAGTTCCTTCATGGACAGACAGATGTCTGTGGAAGCGTAACAAGCTCATCGCTTGGGATGAAGCAAAATGGCATCCAGGAAGGCTTTTAGTTTACAACCGAGCCGAGTTGAAGACCTCAGACCATAGGTCAGTGGCTCACTAGGTTACTAAGAGGGTTACTAAGGTGGAGCATTGTTGAGTAGGCTCTATTATACTGTAATTATTTATGCTTGGACTGCATATAATTTTCTTAAATTTGTGGGTTGTCCTCTCTCTCTATGCTTATTTCGATAACAGTTTGTAGTATCATGCTCTATTTTTGGCTATCAAGGTGCAATTTTTAACGGTATTCTAGCTCTACTGTAACTGGTCAGTCACAGAAAAGGTGCTCGTTGCTTTATTTCTTGGCTTCATGATTGAAATTGAAACAAAAAAAATCAGAACAGTACATTAACATATATAAATAGTTGATGACAGCGTATTCTGTGATGTTATTGACTTTGGTATACAGGCCGGTTGCGGCGCTGTTGGAGTTGCCAATTCTGAAGGTAGACAAGACGCTAAAGGACAGGGTGCAGGATCTTGTAGTACAAAAGGAGGGTCCCACTGATGGCACCGTAATAGTGGCCAGCTCAGATAAGCACGACATAACGGATGTGAATGCAAACATGATTCTGGATATGTTTGGGACCCTCGGAGAAATCATACTTGTCAGGTAGGCAAACAGAAGTAAAATTTTCTATGTTAGAGTTTTAAATGTTAGTAGCCGGGGCATCATCTGGTAAAGGTAAAATTATTTTCATTTCCTCATTCACTCAAATGCTAGAACATTTATATAGTTGACAGTATTGAAATGATTGCGCTCACTCACTTAATTATGTAAAGATGTTGTTGTTGTTGAAAAATTTCATAAAAAACTGAAAAAAACTTTTTGATTATTTTTGAGTGTGTTATCTCGGGGCGGTAAACAGAATCTGAAGTTGTCATAACTTAGTTTTTATATGGAGATTTGCTCTACAAAACAATAAAGTCAACACTAACAGTTATTTTTTATTTAGTAGTCAAATTACTACACTGTACATCCTCTTTTGTTCGTATATTTTTCTGTATATTTTTTGTTGCTGTTGTTTCTCAGGTTTGTCGAAGCAGAGATATTTATAACATACAGCAGTGGAAAATCCGCCCTACAAGCTGTCGAGCGGTTCAACAACTTTCAGGTGAATAAAACTTTTGAGGTTTCTGCTGTTGGTTCTGCATAGCTGTTGATTCTTTGGTAAATTGCAAATACATTTCAATGTTAGGAGTTGTGCCACATCTTTGCATGCGTATGAAACCTATGAGCTTTTCATCCTCTAATACCTTGCATGGTCTAGAGCTTTTTGGCTCAGGCCTTTTGAAAAATAGCACTGCTATTTTTACACCACAGAAATTATTTACATACAGCAAATAATTAACATGATGATAATAGCAAGAGAATGCAAAAAACATTTTATTCATAAAACTTCACATATAATTTGATTGAAGGATCTTGTGAACCACATTTGTCAAATACGTAAATGTAGCTGTTACTCTTTAAAAAAAGCTCTTATGTGTCTTATTCGTCTCAGTAAAAAAAATAAAAATGTTTGTATATATGCTCATAAAAAACTGATGCTGACTAAAAAATACATAAATAAAAATGTGAAACCGTCAAAATCACCATAAAAATCATATTGTTTGATAAAAATGGGATTAAAATGTGATCTGATTAATGTTATGTAAAAATGGTTTTTTTTTTCGCTTATACTTAAAATTTGTTGAGTCACAATGAAAGTTGTATAAATACTGAACTTTTAACCTGCGCCAAAAAGTCCTGCACCTAAAATCGTCTGCACCAGAACGTCTGTGCCATAAAGTCACATTCTGTACTTTGCAGTCTACCCTCAACTTACGATAACTTCAACATACAGGTTTTCAGTAGACGATATGAAATTGGAACAAAAATTTGACTTTACCTCCTAATTAATTTCAGCTTACGGCTTCAGAAGTTTCTCAAAAAAATTTATTTTTGTAAGTAAAAGAGAAGAAACTGGTAAAAATTAAAAGTAACTATCTTTATCACTACCTCTCAATCCCAATGTAACCTTGCAATGTCGACCTTACACTTCTCATTTTATGGCTCTACTTTAAAGTACCGAGTTGAGCATATTTTTATTGACTTATTATTTTACTAATTTAGTTTTTTGGCATACAGTTTAGTTTTTACATTTAACTTTTACCTATTTTTTAAGATGCACTGGTGTTAATGCTGTCCGTAATTACTTGAAGTATTTTCATTAAGTGCTGTGGGCTGTGAAACAAATAAAATTCAATACTCTGTATTTTTTTGGGTATGTCTACTCCAGCGCCTGACAGTTTTAGCATTCGAAGCAAATCTCTAAACAAATAGTTTCACATGAAAAGGTTTGAGTGCGGCTTTAATCCAAATTTTGTGGAGAGGCAAATCTGTCAGTTCATTTCAGATGTCACCAAGTCTATGTAGTCTATATAGCATATAGCACTGCTTATAGCACTTAGCAACATCATTACTGTCTTTGAAAACTTACTCTAGCTCGAGCAGCAGAGCATCACAGTCCGGCTCAGCATGGACGTTTGGTTAGCCAATGTGAAGAATGAACTGAGGACCGACACAAGCAAGGAGGCAACATTTTACTCACCTGTAACAAATGACCTGCTTGGGGAAGATTTCAAGCCTCAGCGCTCAATGAGCTTTATTGAGAGTGATGGTGAGCTCATTGCTTGAATCGTTCTGACAGAATACCAAGTCTTAGACAGTTTTTAAGCACTCTTCTTTTCGGAGTTATGCTCTCTTTTAATGTGCTTTGAGTCTAGTTTCTGTATTTCAAAGTTGTCTGCTATTACTTGCTAAAACCCTGCTACTTATTGTGTAGGGGAGGAAGATTTAGTAGAGATGGATGATAACTCGACTGCATACCTCGACCCATTAGGACTGGCTTTGGAAACTTCTTCTAGTACATCTACGGCATCAGGTATGCTATTAGATTTCTGCATGTTGCTCTGTGGTATGCTCAACGCAATTATCGTTCAATTGTTTTTAATCGTTTTAATTGTTTACAACTGCGATTGGGCAGAACAAAAATTTATCAAAGCTTCAAAACTTATGTCTGTAAAAATGAAAGATATGTATTCGTGCCATCTAGAATGATGCTTATTGAGGTAATTGCAAAGATTGTATTATGCATGGTTTTTTGGAAGCGTTTTATTATTGCATGAACAAGGCTTTTATCAATCATCTCATTTCTGTAGGCCGCAACACACCAGATAGTTTGCTAGACATCCCTATTGGCAAATCCATTCCACCCGCACGCCCTTCTAAGCCTCCAACCCGACCTCCTCCACCAAAGAAATCTGCATCAATAGGCGACTTGCTCACTGGTTCCCCACCTACATCAGAACCGCCTCCGGTATGCCTGTCTGACCTTTGATTTGCTTGTATTAATAAACTTTATCCTGGGTATGATATTACATGATTCATACTTGGGCATGTTAGACTATGACAAGTGTCTTGTGCCCTGTGAGTGATGTTTAAGCATGGATAATGCCAGTAATACGTCTGCAATCGCAGCATAATGTCTTCATGTGATCATGTCTTCAGCATAATGAGCTTCAAGATGAACTTACACAAAATTTTAGTAGATTTTAGTAGAAAGTGTCGATATTTTTCTATCATTCGCGATTGTGTTTAATGTTTGACGTGATCTGATTGCCAGGATGTTTGAAGATTAAAATTGACAAAACTTGATCGCAGATAAAACGCTCGGAAGCAGAGTATGTGCCAAAATGATGTCCCTAGTTTTGCGGCTGCCTGTCTCTATCGTTATTGATATCGACTATTGTGTTCAAGTTGCAGCGTTATGAGTCGCTATTATGTTATGTGTCTATATTCATTCGATCTATTTAGCGAAGTGCAACTATAGACATCAGAATCACCCTTTCACTTGAATCTGAGTATATTAACTGCGATCAAGTTTTTTCGATTTTAATCTTGAAACATCCCGGCAGTCAGATTTACCTCAAACATAAAAAACAATTGCAAAGGATAGAAAAATGTCGATACTTTCTAATAAAATTCTGTGTAAGTTCATCTTTGATAATATTCTTAATTCGAGGCCAAGTTAAAAATTGACTAAACAAAAACTTATGATCATCAACATTTCTCAAAATCATTTTCAGCGTGGTAGAAAGCTTATGAAACGGCCAGTCACTGTCTCATGTCATGTGAAGATGTGCTCTCTTTTCTAGACATCCTCCTATACCTCTGAAGACCCTACAAGAGCTAAAAATAGTGTGTTTGATACATTTGAAACAAAGCCTATCTCTACAGGTATGTTGCAGTGCCAAATAGTAGAGATATGATTATAAAATGTAGGTCTGAGAAGAGCTTGTTGTGTGAGCTTCTGGCGTGACTGTGTGAGGGGTTTATGAGAGATGAGTCTGTAGAACATTAGAAGCTCCTATGACATGCACCTCCTTTTATGTAAATTCCACTGAATGTAAATCATTTATGTAAAGTTTTTGAATCGTATTACATAAGAAATTTCATACAACGTAAAGAGTCAAGTTTGTGCATGTTCTCAAGTTTGATTTGAATAACGGGTGTCTCATAGTTAGTCTCTAAGTACCATTTTTTCTCTTGCCGCACTTGAGAGAAACAAACGACGTATAGGGGTATCTTCATTATATATACTAGTGCTTTAGCAGTCTAGTGTGCGGTGAGAAACCAACAGGTGTTACGGTAGAGCACAGAGAACAAGTGACTCTACAATTATTCAGAAATACTGTAATGCACTTGATTGGTGCAAGTGTTACAGTGTCAGTCTCTCAAATTGATTGTCAAAACCTACCCTGGCTTTGGACAGACATACGGACAGACAGACACGGCCTTTAATTATAGCAACGATGTATTTTTCTTGTACTTTATGTTAAACATACAATATTTTTTCTTTGCAGCATAGACCTTGCTGTGGAGAAAAATCGATTTAAATTGACATTGAAGGTGTGTGCTCCCCTTAAAATTACCGTATCATGGACCCTAAACAAGTGTAAGTGATAAGAAAAAATGACAAAGTTGTCGATACAAACCAATCATACTACAGTTACTGTACAGGCGTTAAATTGAAAAGCTAAATTTAGTTTTTCTCTTAGAAGGGTCAAAGAGGTGAGTTTGGGAAGATCTGGGAATGGAGTAGGCTATTTACATGTATTTTCTGCTTCGTATGATGTAAAATCTCTATAATGTAAATGCTCTTGGGTCTAATTATTCATTCTGTAGGGGCGTCTACTATACAAGCGGGTGGCACAGCGTGTAATATGAGTGTATGGTACTAGATTATGGCCAGAGAAAGTGGTGTTTGTAACGGAAGTTTTCAATCTGAGTATCTGTTATATAACAGTGTCTTATAAACTTATCATATCAAGACATGGCATGAAAATTTGATTAAAACACGTCATACAGTGTGAGTGTGTGCAGTGCAAACTCTTTGGAAATTTTTAAATATACATATCATTTTATAGCTAGTATTTCTGATAATGAGAACCATATTTGACCGTCGCCATGGATGGCGATCGGGAAAATAATGTGAATTGTTCAGGATTCAAGTTCACAACATTCAGATTAGCGGCCAACCACACTACCACCTGTGCTTACCATTCAAAATTTTGAATAATTCTGCTCAAACATTCTCTCGCAGCTCCCTAGACAGCCGGTGTATTGGTGTCTGATAATGATCGGTTGTAGCAAACCTACTACAACTATTAGTGTGTAAAAGAATGGATAACATGGAACACCTTTGCAGTATTTACAGCAAATATTTATCTAGTTTGCTGCATCATTGATATGGTGATTGGTAATTGGCTTTTTGGACGCATCCCCTGATCTCAACCAATTGCAATTGCTAAAACAATTGATAGTAAAAACAGCAAATATAGTACGTATAATAAAATATAGCAAAAATATCAAAATCTGCTTCATCTTTTTTTTAAATACAGTCCAACTTCAACATTTATTGTTAATCAGTTTCGACGTTTGTTTGGCTCGTCAAACCCATCATATGTTCAACGAAATATTCCTATAGACATACATTGTGTTTCATTTGACTCATTCCACATGCTAACAACAATGATAAATACTTCACGTGATTACAATTAAACTAAATACATTATCTAAAAACTAGATGCAGAAACCTAAATGATATGTAAACACTAAATTAATAAAATGATAATCAGTAAAAATAGGTTTTTATTGCAAACAAAGGCTTGATAATGTGTATTATAATTGTACTATTAATGAATCTGTAGAAGGCACAACTATTGTATACCCTGAAATACTTCCACATTGTCCACTAATAAATGCAATGCATATGTATTTACACATACGCATTGCATATGTGTAAATAGCTTCAAATGGAATAAAACTTCCAAATGTTTGTACATATAGATTTTTTAAAGAAATACAGATCTGTGGAATGCTAATTTTGGTGGGTTATAGCAAGACTGATGGTCTATAATTTGTAGTGAGATATTGGCTATTTTATGGAAGCCATTTCTGAGTGTATGACAGGCATCGACAATTCTGCGGTCTTCATAATAAATCAAGTGCCAAACAGATTTGAATGAACCTAACCCTCTTGAAATCTTAGATTGTGAATCCTATTTGTCAATAATTTATGCAAAGTTCACTTGACACGACTCCAATATCAGTTCTAATGCTATCTTATAAGTCTATTTCTACGCGTACATTATGTGCTTTATCTATGGCTTGCAGGTGTCTGATAAAATGAAATATGATGATGCATTAGTCTGACTTGAGTGATATTGATTTTCAATCTTCAAATATGGAATTATGTAAATGATGATAGTTTTCTTCCTCTCCCCAGCACTGCCAAAGCCTATCCACTTTTATCATTACGCTGATTTCACTTTTTATCTGATGAGTCGAGCAGCTTGGAAACCTCAAAATGTACACATAAGTTTGTTGATAGGACTTATCGATCTCGGTGAGCCTAGCTATCAAATTAAAATATAGAAGCGCATTCAGCGAATGATGCACGCGTTATTTCCTGCTAATCATTACATAAGCCGCAGTGTCATGTGATCATATTGATCAGCTTTTTCAATTTTCGCGAATGTTGCAGTTGCATCTAGCAAGCCCACTTCTGCTTGTCCATCCGGAAGTTATGTCTCGATCATTTCGCATCACGGAAATTAAACCAGCATACTCTATGTAATGACTCTAGTGCAGCTTGCACTATTGTTATTCTTAAAGGTTGACTTGCAACAAAATTCACATTACAGTTATTTGGTATCAAAAGATTCACCATGTCTTACTCTGTTGTAGGTGCCAAATACGTGGAAATGTGATTACAAGCCCTTAAAAGCTCAAAAACGAGAAGCCGCTGTAGATTGGAGTCTGTTTATTTATCTGACGTAGTCATTACAGTTTGGTTATCATCTTGTCACGTGATGTTCTCACGTGTATTGAAAGGCCAATAAAAAGCTCACTATAAAACATATCGTAGCACTAGTTTATGACAAACACTTCGGGTTTTACCGAAGTCCCCGTATTAAATATAGATGCTCGCTACTTTACAGTTTTGTTTCGGCATTATTCAATCGTCAAGTCGTAATTTGATCATGTGACCCAATATTTCGCAAATAATTTTTGCAGCACTTTTCGATTATCACAGGTAACCAACAGGCTCGTCATGATTATCAGACAATGATATGTACTCCTTCGAGCTAAGGTTAAAAAGTTTAACGATTTTTTACGGTAAGTTATAAGATATCACTGTTAAAAGTGACAGCATTACAATGACGATAAAACAGACGCGTAAAAACAATAGACATGGTTTTATTGAATGTGTGAAGTATATTTGTAAAAATATTTCGACGAATGAGGTTGCATGAAAGTGTAAACAGAAACCATCCTGTAAGAACTATGTCCCATTCGAGCCGTTTTGGAAAGCGAATCCAAACTACGGGGGTCTCGTGTGGCTGCGATTAACTGTTCGTTTTTGAGCTTTTAAGAGCTTGTAATCACATTAATCATATTTTGCACTTACAACACAACAGAGTAAGACATGGTGAATCTTTTGATATCAAATAACTGTAATGTGAATTTTGTTGCAAGTCAACCTTTAAGCTGTTATATACATGTACAACCCTTGAAATTATTCGCCTGACTAGAGGATCTGTACATGTTAATACGAATGAGAAAATCTAGGATGTTTGAAGTGTAGATACCTAATGCTTGAAGTTATCTCTCCTGATTAAATGTGGGAGTTAGCAGAGCACAGTCAACCTCGAAGACGAATTTCATTCATTTCAGTATCTGCTTCATATGCTAAAACTTCATATATACTCGATCATATATGTGTCATGATCACAGAAACCATGGTTAAGTCGGGATTATAAGATTTAGAGTTTTCTACACTAGCAGAAGGAGAAATTTCTCACAGCTATTTTGCAAAAAAAATTTTTGATTCTAGCTTAATTACAGCAGATTCTATGGTCAAAAAACTGAATGCACGTTTACCGTTCGTGCGAAAACATAGTTCCGAGAAGACTGGTGTTAAAGTTTGAGAAACAAAAACCAATGCAAAATTTTGTTTACATTTCAAAATGTCATAGCAACAAATATCAAGAAGTTGTGATATTTATCTAGATTTCTGTATTTATATTCAAAAAATTATGCTGAATTTAAAAATCTAAACAGATTTTAGCTAATTGTCACAGAAATAGCTTTATATTTATAAAAAAAAAACGTATTACTTAATTTTGCAGATATTAAAAATGGCCTGGCAGTATCGCGATATTGGGCACAGCCAAATCATCAACAAAATCTTTAGAAAAATGACAACAGTAACATATTGCACACCATCGATCACTATATACTTCGATCTTGTAAACTTGAATGATTGTTCTTAAAATTAAATCTGAAAACAATCTTATAAAATCGAATAATTATTCTTACAATTAAATATTGTAATAAGCTTGTAAGAATTGTTAAGAAAATATCATTGTAATTCCCTTTACTTTCACTGTTTTTGACATCAGTTGGAATACCAAAGTACTCATTATAAGTGTCCAAAATATCAAAGCTATCTTTAAAATCGGCAAAAAAGAAACGATTATCTTTATCAGATGCCATTTTCAGAACTTCCTGTTTAGCATAGCAACGGTTTTAAGGGGGTTTTTCCGAGAGTTAAAGACTTCTATTGGCTAAACTGACTTCAGATTCAGAAAGATCACTCTTTGATTGGTCCAGATGCATGTGTTACAAAAATCGTTACCAATATTATAAATTCAGTTAGTGCAACTTCAAAGTCGGATAACTCAACTTCGTGATTTGCGACTTAACCATGGTTTCTGTGACCGCGACCCATATACTTATAATAATAGACTGTGTTTGATTCATTTAATTCGTTCTGCAGCCCAAAAACCTATGGTATGATAACTCCTGAATAAATACTGCCGATCTTTACGCGTATCAAAAAAACAAATGCATTATAAATATATAAAGAAGTGTGTAAAAGTAAAGTTTAAAGTAAAGTGAAGTTTAAACAACCTTTGCTTATGTACTATTTTATATTTTTGTTACATTTTAAATTCTCACCTGTAGCTTCTTATGTACTTATAAAACTTGGATGCTTCAAAATACTTTGAGAATCATATTTGGAAATTACTTGAGGTGCGGAGTCAAATATCTGCTTGAATTTTACATCGGCCATTTAAAGTCTGTCTGTTAAGACAATCGGGAGTTAGGTTTGATCGCATGTGAGTTCAATATGTACATTATTGATGTCCAGCCTATGGCACTTCATATGGCTATAATGCAATATTTGATGATTTGAAGTTTCACATTCATATATAACAAAATAGTTGAAATGGCCACCCTTTTTCATCAGGATCTTCTCACATTGACTTTAAAGTTTTTCAAGTTCCAACAATAGTTCGATATGTTTATTCGCAAAAAATAGGCATGATCAAGCATAGTTGGAAAGGAGCCAAATGGTTTCCGACATGATTTCCAAATAGTGATTGTTAGCCATCATGCTACTATTAATTTATATGCAAGACAGTAATAAAATAATTTCTGAAAAAATTCACATCAAATTGTCATGTAATTATGTATTACATATATTAAATAATTACATCACAATTACATAATTACATATTTGTGGTAGAATCACTGGGCGGGTGAAAGATTTGACAGTGACAATTGGATACATAATATGCAAAGGTGTTCATAATGCATAAAAATTGAATGCAGTTTTTGTTTTAAAAGGTTGGTTCTGGCTAATATGTGATTACTTTTAATTGTAACCACAACTGTGCTTCAAGGCAGACCTCACTTTGATTTTCATCGAGTACAAAACTTCTACCGCAATATATTTAATAGGCAAATGAAATGTTATTTTATACTACAGTACGACATTGTCTTTTGTAGTCAAACTAGGTCAAACAGCATTTTCATTCTGTAAATCATTTGCAACAAGTAATTTACGGAATAATTCGCAGCGTAGATCCTCATACAACTGATTTAGTAAAGCTCATGCGTCCGCAAGAAAACTATAGATAGTAATATAAACCTGGTCTTTTTGCTCTATAATAAGTAATAATACATGACATGTTCTAATTATAAGTTCTAACCACAATTAGTTCATTGAATGACTAATAACATTCCATATCCAAGTCAGCATTGTTTGATTTTTAGAGCCATTGGCACACAGCATCTCTCCCTTACAGCCAGTCACTATGAGAAGAGAGACTGCATCAAGCATTCCCAAAAGCAGAATGGTACTTAGATGTCCCTATTCATGTTTTTCAATATAGCTTTTCTAGTATATTGAATTCTTCCACAGTGTTTTTGTTCTACAGATAATTACTATCAAGAATATATGGGGCTCGCGTATGGGCCCCATTAGCTAATAAAATAATATCACTTCGGATTCAACTGAGCAGCAACATGCATTCATAAAGCTGACACATTTTGCTTATTATTAAACTTTGTTTGTTGTCATAACAATATAATAAAAAGAGCTTTTAATCAACATCCTGTATATTTTGTGGGCTGCAACTTGCAGCATTTAATGATAAATTGTGTTTGATTAACTGTAGGCTCATCAATGAATAACTTTAGATCAATTTTATATCGTCTTTGATGTAACAGTTCATAATTTTAGTACGGCTCGAGAATTATAAATCAAGCCTCAGGTATGTAAGCCACTACTACTGTATGTAGATTGCTAACTTTTAATAACTAACCATTTACAGGCAAGTGTTATAGGATCACCCACAAATGTTTCTCACTCTGGAGCTAAGAACGAAGAGGATGCAAGAAAGCTGATCGATGCTTTCATGATGGGGCAGTCCATCGAGTCAACAGACCTGCCAGTTCCTCTTCTGCCACCTTGTGATATCAATCCTGGCAGCACTTCAGGTCAGTATTGTATGTTGTATTTAACACGTAGATGCATGAATGCCTATAAATTTCACTATCTTGATAGGTTTGTATTGCCCTTCCTGACCAATACAAAGGTCATATAAAGAGACCTTTGTATTGCTCTGTTTGCAATACGAATCCGTGATAGAAATTTTCTGTGTTGCAAGGTGATTGTAGTTATTCAATAAATATTCAGGGTTGTCCACAGCATTTTATGCTATCAAGATATTTATAAGACATCTACAATAGGATAAAATAACGATCTAAAATGCTTGGCCAGCTTATCAGGGTGATGGAGCCATTAGAAAATTGATAAAATAAAACACTACAACACATATTTTTATTAATTACACTGGTCAAGTAGATTAAGACGAGGCTCTTTAAGAATGGATGGCCCTGAAAAAAACCAAGTTGGGCCAGGCTGTTACAAGTTCTGTTATTTGTCTGACATTATCATTTGGAATCGATGATTTATTTTTGCTGAATGGTCTTTCGTCTCTGATTTAAATTGACATAAAAACATCTGCTGTAGATGAGAGTTTTAGCCTGGTAAGTTTCATCGTTATTAATGTTGTGCCATTTTTGTTAGTGCCTTTCACTTTGTAGTTTGCTACCATATTTGTTCACGCACTATAAGTTGTTAAGTTTGAGAGAAATTGTTTATTGAAAGTAAGGTTTTTGAAATTTGATAAACAGATAGCTAAACGACAACATTCTTTTGATATTTATTAACACAGAAAGTCTGTTTTGCAATGCGATTTTAAGATTTGGCTTCTCAAATGACTTTGAGCCCGTAGCTAGTATGACAAAATTCATTTATGACATGGGACAGTTTATTTTGTTTTGTCAGGCACTAGAATGTGACAAGGTAAAGGTCTATACAAGGAAAACCATATACAAATAAAAACATATAAAGTTTTTGTATCATCTATAGTGCAGTGCAATAGAAATGACTTCATTGTGTATTCCCCAGTTGACCATGGTAATTACTGTTTAGCTATAGATAATACAACACCAGATGAGCCCCCACCACCAAACACTCAATTATTTCCCACCCCTGAGGATGTGACTATTGCTCATCAATCATCAACGCAAACTGAAGGGACAACAAAACAGATAAAAAGCCCTCCGATACCTGCAAGGCCCAAAGATCTTAATGTAGCTAATCATAATCTGGATAACGGAAGGTCGCCACGAGAACTGGAGGCTTCGGTTGATAGCAGTAGTTTTGTAAAAGGTCCTAGTTCAGGTCCTAGTTTGAGTTTAGATGGAAAGGAATCGAGTCCCAAACCAAAGAAGGCACCCCCACCTATTCCAATGAGATATTCAGAGACTAACGTCCAAGTAAAAGACGTAACACAAACAGGTGTATTACATTGCATACCAGCCACAAATGACTTGCCAGATAGTCTAGAGAGGAATGGAGTCGCTGTGACAAAGAGCTCCAAACCCTCCCCTCCACCAATACCTTCTAGGGCTGAAGAAATGAAAAGTCAAATGAAACCCACTCGCCCACCCATTCCACAAAGGCGCATGTTGTAAGCTTATTTATAGTTAGAAAATTTTAATATTTTTGAAGATGTATTGTCCACATGTTTTATGTCAATAGAGCTCATTTCATATTTTTTGTAAGTTTTGTTGCTATTACTAGTAGAACTTAATAATGAATTATTTTTATAAGATTTTTGTCATTCACTGTGCAGACGAAAGAATAGAAAATTTCGTCAAATTTCCTGTTGCAAGCGTTCCAACATATCAGTTCAATCTCAATGAAATTGCTTTGTAACTGTAGAATTGTTAACTTAACTTAAGATTTTAGTTTTGTGACGTTTTTCTAGTTACTGCCAAATGTTGAACTTAAATTATGTATACACATAGTGAGATTTGTTGTTCACTTTTCCTTCCAGTTCTCTTTCAATGAATACAAATATGCAAAATTTGTTTTCTAGTAACTATCTATGTTAGCAAGTCTGCATATATTTTTGTTATATTATTTAACATTTGTCAGCTCCTGTTGCCAGCAAATATATAAGACTGAAGGAAATTAAAGTCTCACTAACAAAGCTAATCAAATAATACACAAATTATATTAGGACCCTAAATACTTATAGCCATACAATTGTGCATACAAACTTGTTACAAGGCCTTGTATCACTTAGATGGAAACGGTCAGCAAAACCTGAATGTATGTTTGTTATCTAAACTATATACAAACTTCCAAATCATGTCATTTAAGCAATAGATGTGCTCAGAACTAAGAGGATCAAAACATGCGTATTGATGATTAAAATTGCAAATACAATAATTTGGTGATAAACATTGACCTAAGGATGGCAAACATTCAAGTTACTTACACCCATATATAACAACTATTATAGATAACATTAAAACACTGTTATCAACACTCTGAATGTCAAGAGTTTCTCGATAGTTTGTTTAAACTAAGCGTGGTGTAATCATAGCTTGGCAGTGATGCGCAATTGATTAATAGTGGCAATAGTCACTGCCATTTATTCAGGTACGCTTGACATTAATCAGATGCAGGCCAATATATAAACAAGGACGCTGGGGAAGAAAAGCAATACTACATGTGTATAGAATACGAGCAACTTCTCTTCTCTCTGGCATTCAAATTTGCAGTGATGGCAAAGTTTACTTATCTGATATCGCTGGCACTCGTATGCATGTTCTCCACAAGTATCTATTCGGCTTCAATTTTGGATCAGCTTTACGACTATTGTCCAGAGGCGTGTAACGGCGTTGCAGGGTATGAATTTCTGATAAAACATTGTTCTTGCTCACAAACGAAGGGAGTGTTTCGCTTTGGTAAAAGAATGCTGATGGACAATCCATATGACTACTATAACAACTAGATCAACAACAAAAAAGACAAACCTTGGTGAATATAAAGAGATTTCATCTACAAGGCCAGGCAGTCTCACCATTTGAGAACTATATACCTATACAGATATACAGACATTTTGACTCCTAGATCTATGAGAAGAAACAGCTGTTGATCATCATTGATTATTGTTGTGTAATTATTTCTTTACCAATGAAAATATTTTAATAAAACTGATGTTTATTTCTAATAAACATAACGATATGAGCCCTACCAATAGACTTTTTCTAATTGTAATAAGTGAAATGTATATCCAAAGGAGTTGGTCATGCCATTGCATAAAAACTAGGCGTGCTGTTGAAGTTTTGCTGGGCATACTATGAAACTGGTTCAAACCAAGTAATCAGCCAAGATATAATATAAATACTGCTTTACAGGAATATAATGTTCTACACTAATTATTCAAACAAATACAAAATGGTGAGAGATTAAAAATTGAACCCTGCTATACAATAAACTTCATGTAGCATGCACTCCAATTTTTTTTCAACAAATAAAAACTCTACCAAGAAGTGTAATTCTATTTTACTAGTCCAACTTCAGAACTACACTTTGGTACTTTCTCATAAAGTATTTTGAAATATCGAAACAATATTTTATCAATGTTGTTTTTATTTATAGTGTTTGTCACATTGTAACGCACCTATTCACGTGTCTAGTAGCTGTCTGACAAGCAAGTATTTAAAATTCACAGAGCCGTTTCAAAAGAGTGTAAATTAAGACTTCTCTACTAATCTTACTTGCATACAATGTGATTAGTTATGATAGGAATGATTTATCAAAAAATCAAAGCTAGACTACTGCTCATTGTTACCTTATTATGCCTTAGTCAAGAGTCGCAGCAGTAATTACAGAGAAATTACATAAACATTGCCACTTTATTCACTGCTAAAATATTAATTTCCATTATTTTATTTACGGTGTTGTACTTGGTTTTATAAAAAATACCAATATTAAATAATTTAAAGGTTGTAGGTTCAATAACACCTCGAGTAGTTTACCGGTTTGTGGAGGCACTCTTGAAGCTTGCAATCAACTCTTACCGCTCATAATAGGTAAATATCTGAGTTGGACTGATGGGTTGTTACATAACTGTTGAGAGAAGCAAGCATGTGTGCAGGCGACTTTCCTGCACAATAAACTTGGGTTGCTAGACCGGGATTACTTTAGCAAGCAAATGCCAAAGACTACAGAAACCTCACAGGCTCACTGAATCAAAAACTATAATATAATTATATCTCCTTGATTAAACATCTTTTAGTAGTTCAACTAGGAGAAGCATAATTTCAAACTTTAGAGAAAAGATGATGGGCAATGGTAATAATCCACCTTAGTATCAAACTGCCACCTTCAGAAGACAAGCTATATTTTATGGAAAAAATTGATAAAAGGCTCATAGAGTTATGCTGTTACAGGCAAACCTCGAATTATGATCGTTTTTTTGCATACAGTTTTTTTACATCCAGCATAAAATTCGACCAAGTATTTGTATCGGCATTTGAAATAATTGCATTCAAACAATGTCCAAAATTTCTCGACAAATTGAAATTTTGTAACTAAAAAGTTTGATAAACATTAAAGCTAAAACATGTAATAATAAAAAATAAAGCTAATATAATTCATATCTATTATGAGAGAGTAATATATGCTGCATACTTCGAGCACTCACTCTACCACTGAACCTGCACTCTGCCAAACCTACATTTCCATTCATGCATTTTAAAGGAAAAGTAACAATAAAAAACAATAATTAATAATTGTTTAATAATGTAATTTGTACTTATAATTTAATGCGTGCATTAAATTATATGCAATCATGTGATTCAATGTAATGCATCTGTTGTAATACTACATATGAAGTATTAAAACATTGCATGATTTTCGGATTGTGAAACAAAATACAATATTTTTATAAAAACATAAGCTCCAATATATGGCAATTTATACATATGGAGCAGATATCAAAGCAGAATAACTTTGTATGTTAAGGCATATAAAAGCATGCAAAATCTGGCACATAGTGGTGTTGGTGAAAACTGAAGGTTTATCCATTTGCAGTAGCATTAGGTAACAACTCACATCTGTATGCAAACATGATAACACATGCACGCCTGAAATACAATGAATCAGTAAATAGCTTATCGATGCAGCTCCCAAAATAGTTTTGATATAAACTGATTGCTACAAATATCACATCTATATGTACTAGCTGCAGCATAACAAAATAAAGTGCTTGCTCTATTAACTTGCAGCTTGTACGAATTATAGACTATTGGTAAGGGCATGAAGTAGATTGGATTACGAAAGCAGATTGTCCACCAGAATAATTGAACTATTGTGCAACACAGCAGCCAGGCGGCTGACTGGAGCTTTTCCCAATGCGACAACCACAATGATTCTTATGATTCAATGCCTGCTCCAAGTTTATTTAAACCCTGCTGACTTACATGCACAGTTTTTACAGGGAGTACCTGTCAAATATTTGTACAGAAATAGTAGGGGAATTTCAGTTTTCATCTGCTTCAACTGTCAAAGTGCTAGGTTGTAGTAGAAGTTATCTTTCTTTGTACGATAACTCCGAGTTACCTGCTCAAAATTATCACCATCTTCCACCTGAAACTAGCATTAACTACTTTTTGGTGCTTAGTTTTCAGCCTAGTGAGAATAACTTTTGTTTATTATTGGACGATGTACGTAATGTTGTTTGACCTAGTAATAAAACTTGCAATATTTGCAAACCTTTCCCAGAGCTGTTAGCTCTAGTGAAAAATGTATTTTTATCAACTCAATCATGTGAGCTTCATCCCATGTGCTAAGTTAGTAGTTTTAATATTCGGTTTATTAGATTAACTTTGTGGCTGCACGCGAGGCTTGCTCTACAAGCAAATGTCTTTGTTCAAGCCTCAAATATTCAATGAGACATTTTATCTCATAGGTTTATATTATATAAAGCCTAATATCCTAATATATATATATATATATATTAACTAAAAGCAAGTGTAAAAGCATATAAAAAGAGAACTCTACACTAAAAACCTAAAAGATAATTAGTGGAGTATGGAATATTTGAAAACTTATTGCGAAAAAAGTAAACTTTTAGTATTTGCGCTACAAATTTGAGTGCTTCGCGCGAAACAAATTTGTAGCGCAAATACTAAAAGTTTACTTTTTTCGCAATAAGTTTTCAAATATATATATATATACATATATATATGCGTGTGTGTCTGTGTATATATATTCAACAGTCAGCAGAATATAAATTGTTACAGCAGTCAGAATATATATATTCTGACTGCTGTAACAATTTAATCAAAGAAATGGAATCTGCCAGGTGTGACAAACAACAAATTCAACTTGCGTGAATATTATGATGGTGACAGTGTATTATTATACCAGACAATAGAAGTACTCACCAACTTATTTAAGCATTATGAGGGTATACCATCCCACCATAACCTTTTCGTATTATTTAGCTAGTTATAGAATTTGTAAGAACTTGTTAACAAATTTTACTTTTCTGTACAAATAGCGAATTTTGAATGCTATAGTATAAAGGATTAAGAAGATCAAATTCTAATCTTCTTTGTCATCTCAAATCTTAACAGCGTAAAAATCATGGATACATATTGACCATACCTAAAAACCCTAATTTTTAAAGATATCTTAGATATATTATAACCTCTCATATGGCAACTTTCATTTAAGGAGCTTGTTGAAGCACAGAAACGACCAAAGTGGTATTAGGCTAGCAATATTGTTCTATTACGTAGCTTACCATAACTATTACCTATGTTTGGTTTCTTATGGGCAATTGATCACTGACACAAAAGTCCTGATAAGCTTGTTAAAAAGGTATATAGCATATAAAGGCTTACATTATATCTTAGGCTATAAACCTATCAACTCCATTTGAGAAAACTAACTAGCGGCATACTGTATGTATTTATTGGGTATTTAATGTATGAGTATGTAATGGGTATTTGGATAGTTCATTGGTTGAAACTATTAATGTATTTTTCGGTATTTGTATATTTTACCAACCCAACGCTTGATTAGGCAAGTTAGAGTTGAATCAGAGCTATCATGATCAAGTATTTCAAATACTTAATGACTTAATGTTAGATAAACCTTTATGTCTTTGTTTTTGCAATAGCTTAAGATTGTAAATTTCAAAGTGTGTAAGTTGTCTCGATGGAGAAATTAGACAAATTCAAGCAAAAATTTTCACTAGTTCACATTGTTGTATTATGGGATTTGTGATGCTCAGGCTATATTGGCATCTGAACTCAAAGCGGTTGCGTGTGGTTGTGGCAATGACGGTGAGTGAATAAAGCTGGTGGGTTAAGCTAGTAGATTAGGTAGTATTAGGCAGTATTGGGTAGTATATACGGAAGTGGAACAGAAGATGGATTGTTCTCCTTCTTCTTTGCTTAAACTCATGTGAGAGCCTTCATTTATACAACATGGCGCAGTCGACAAAACCTTTTTTTTTATTGTTTGCGAAAATTTTCTAGAGGTGTTGTGATGATTGACAGTTCTTTTTCACGGGCGTGCAGGTGAGGGAACGTGTGGTGGTGTAGTGTTGTGGAGACGAGCTGTGGAGGCGAGTTGTTGCAGCTGTTAGGTGTATCAGCTGTGAAGTGTTATTTTTTAAGAGATAAGGGTGAGATGTTTACATTTATTATTCGTGCAGGAGATTGTGTGAATTAAAAAAAAGAGGAGGTGGAGAGTGAATTGTGTTGGTGAAGAATTGCGTTGTGACGTGAAAGAGTCCAGTTATCCGAAACTTGTGTTTGGTGAGCATAGTGATAGTTTATGAGAGAAATTTGTAGAAAAAAAAATTTACTGTCAAAAGTGCAGTTGAGAGGAGAGGTTATGAAGGTGGTAATAGACGTCTTATGAGAGGTACAGCTAAGTTGGTGCCGCCATTGAGAGCTATTGGGCACAGTGGTGCAGGAGTGTTAAAAGGTGCAGGGTTTGATTTACATGTAGATGGTGTAGATTTCACTTCTGAGAAGGCAGTGGAAATTTTGTAGGAATATTATAATAGGCAAGAAAGCATGTTTGTGAAGGGGCATAAGTTCTTGACAGCTAAACGGGCATTGAGTGAAAGTGATGAAGAGTTCTAAATGAATTGAATTGAGTTTTAGCAAATATGCCGAGGTAGTGAATAATGCTGATAGAGTAAGGTTTGCCCCAATAGTGGGGTTGAGGGATAGAGAAGTGAGTAGAAACTTCATGAAGAATACCAATTTTACTTGGGGAATGTTGAATGAGGCATTGAGGGCTTGTGAGATGGGGAATAATTAGGACAGGTTCTTGAGAGTGGAGAGTAGAGGTAGTAGCTTGGAAAGTGAAGAGGTAGCGAAGGTATCAGAGTACGACAGCCGTGCACAGTACCCGAATGGTGGTGATAGAGGAATCGATTCAGGAGGCAGATATTCTCCTAGAAGTAGTCCTAGAGCTGGTAGAAAGTATTATAGTGATAGTAGTGATGAATGTGATGTTAGTAGGTATGAAGCAAGGAGTCGAGAAACATGTAGCAAGACCTATACCTTCTAATGTTCCTGAGTAGCAAGAACAGGGACAGTAGAAGGTACATCTAAAGACAATAGCAAAGAGAGAAAGAGAGACAGTAGTAGGGAAAGGTATGTCGCTAGATAAGGAGAAAGTAGTAGAGGCGAGAAAGTTTGCTGCAATTGCAATGGCCATGAGATACAGAGTTGTCCCTTCATTATATGTTTTCCTTGTGGGAAATGAGGTCATGTATCCCAATATTGCAGGGATAAAGGTAGAGAAATGAGGTATGACAGACAAGGTATTAGCATTAGACTAGGAGGTAGCCGCGACAGCAGCTATGAAAGGTATGGTAGTCGAGATAGTAGTAAGGAAAGGTATAGAAGCAGAGAAAGTCCTCGTGAGGTGAAAGATAAGTGGAGTAGATACAGCAATAACGGTATGCACAGGTATGAGAGAGATAAATAAGCATGATGAAAAGTACAGTGGCAGTAGCAGAGGTAAAAGGGTAAGATTTTCTGGCTCTAGGGATAAATATGCTGAAAACCAATGACTAGGCCGGAAAATTTTACAGTATTGGAAAGTTAATGGAGTGAATGTCGAGTTTACGTTTGATACTAGAGCTGAGGTGTCGATAATAACCGAGGCAACAGCCAATAGGTTAGACATATAGTTAAAGAAGCTATCAAAAGCTTTAGAAAATGCTGAAAGTAGTGAGTTGAATGTGGTTGGAAGTGTGGTAGTTCATTTGGAAAGTAATCACAGGACTATGGATGCTGAAGTTTATGTGGTGAAAGGGTTGAGAACAAACTATTTGGGCATAACTGAGTTGGACCAGCTGAAATTATTGGCTGTTGTAAATGCGTCATGCGAGAGCAAGTTTGAGCCTGTTAAGGAGTGTGGAGGTATTAAGCCAATTGATTCATTTTTGTTGAGAGCCGTTACTGCTGGATTAAGTTGTCACGTTTTAGACGGTGTAAAGTTACAAAGCCTGACAAATCAGTCTGACAGGGAGAACGAGGTTGAGAAAGGCTATATAGGTTGAGATTTGTGGACTTTTAAAACCAAAGGAGCGATGAGTAGTGGATGTGCAGTAATAGGAAGGTATATGAAAAACTAGCACAAGGACAGTGGTGAAAAGATGGGCAATCAAGGGGGACAGCCATGACTGTGTTCCCTATCATGCCCCATTGACACTTTCACCTCTCTGGTGCTTTAGACAGAAGGGGGACAGCCTAAGGCACCAGAGAGGTGAAAACGTCAATGGGGGCATGATAGGGATCACAGTCGTGCTGAGATAAGTGAAGGTGCTAAGAAAGTGGCTGGACCAATATCTATAATAGAGAAGGTGAGCTCTTTGTTAGCTGAGGTGTCCAGGGATGGAATGTTGAGCAGAATTCAATATGAGAGAAGGTTGGTGGAGAATGAGAGGGAGGATAAGGAGGTACAGAAGATGTTGAAAATGGCTAGGCTAAAAGCCAAGCCTGATGCAGCAGTCGAGGATTTGGAGAATGCGGAGGCATTCAAGGTGACAATTGAGCAGTGGGCTGAGGTCCAGAGGAGAATCGTTGATAGTAGACCTGCACGAGATGCAGGGTCAAACAGATTTTGATGTATTTGGGCCTATGAACACTCCCAGCCCTGTGGTGCAACCCCCTGTGTAGTCGATTACAACCCAGGTGAAGCCCTCCTACAGGATGCCTGCCGAGCCCGCCTCTATTGGGGAGAGTGTGGCAATGATACTAGAATAAACCCCAGGGTTGATACTCCCCCAAAAGACCCATTAGGCTCAGCCCAAAGTCACGTTTTAGGGGGGCTTCAGACGATGCGGCACTGTCAGTGAATTTGCTAGTTTAGGGGGAGGAGGGTTTTCACAGCCAAGCCAGTGAAAGAGCCCATGTTTCTCATAGCTTGGCCTGATTAGGTATTCCCCTAGAATCCTAGATACATAGGCGATACATATGCTATAGGCCTAGTAGAAATTATTTTTATAGCTTCTGAATCATATTGGATGTTTAGCGGGGCATGGAACCTAGGCGCCCCCTAAAGAACTCCCAGTGTTTAGGGGGTATATTTCAAATTGACCAACCAGGTGATTGGGGGCCATTGGGGCACAATATCCAAATCTGGGCCTAGCCAGGCGGGTATTTCTTTCAGAGTACCAACCCTGGGAAATACACTTGAAGTACTGGATACACCAGTAGGTATTACGAGGACGCGTGTTTTATCTCCAACTCGGTGTGCTAAACCAATGATGTACAGCCACCCCCCCCCAACCATATACAGCCCTGTGGCCGTGGGGGCTGTATATCATTGGCTAAATTAATTACTTTAGCATTCAAATCATAAAAATAAATGTTGTCTGGTAAACTTTATTTACGATGCTATATCACAGCTATAAATTTATTAAAAAAAACTGCTATGACAGCTCAGATATAATGAGTGGCAGCAAAAATGAAGTAACAGTATTTTACAGCACCATGAGAAAATTCTTAATTAATGACACGATATGAGCACTAGTATCTGCAGCAATAGAAAGCAACGGTAACTCATTAATAACATTGCTAAATGCAATTTTGCAATAAAAGCTATTATAAAACGGGTAGAACATCTAAGGCCTTTCTCGACATCAGCATTGCCATGTAGCGACACTGCTGAAGTCGCCCAGTTGGACTTTAGCAGCGTTCATTCAGTAAAGGTGAAGGTGGTTTTTCAGTTTGTAGCCTTAAAATTAGTATTCGTATAATGAAATATGAACGTGTCTCACGTTATACGTTAACTTTTGTGCTATCCTTCAACGATTGCATTTCTAACCAATGTTGCTTCGCTTTTACTTGATTCTTGCAGATCCAACTGGATAGGATTTGCATATTGGACAAAAATACCTTTTTTTCTCTCGAATGTGCTAATATTTGAGCAGACGTGTAAGAAAAAATGTGTTGCAAACATAATAGATTTTCTCAAATTAAAAACAGACTTTAGGTCAGTGTAAATATGTTTACTGAGGGAATTCTTTTAGCCTCTGGCTACCTTCGGTTTGGTCACGTATACAGGGGCACTTGAATTTTGCTTTCAGTAACCATTTTTTTATTTTATAGAAATGCACTATAAGCGAAATTTTGTACTAAAAATGTTTAAAAACAAGGCTAAAAACATTTTAGCCCTTTATTTTCAGTCTAGCACTTGTTGTGTCTTTATAAGGCACTTCAAGTCTCAATGCTTAAATGCACATTATTTATATATTGATTAGTATATTAGTCTAATAAGGTGTTTTTATATGCTTACTTTGGCATAGTTTTACTTATGTTTTTAGAAGTCGTGGAAGGTCTACGCTCATTAGTGTAATTTTTGGTAGCAACCATTAAACTGAATCCAATCAATATTTTAGGTTCATGCAGAATGTGATTAGACAATGGAAGTATTCTCAAATGCTGATCGAGCAGTTTAATAGGAACAGTTTTGTAGGTTAGATTGCATAGTAATCCTGCGGTTCACCAAGATCGGCTTACAGCTAAAATCGTGCCTTTTTATTGAGGTTCTTGAGCTTTAGCAGAACTAGACATGTGCGGCTGGTTACTACACAAGAAACAACAAAATTGAGCTAACAACAAAAGCAAATACAAATTGTCTCATTTTTGTTGTTTGTTGTGACACTATGCCTTGTCTAACACCTAGCAACAAAAGCAGATACAAAAGTGTGTGTTAGACAAGGCATAGTGGCAAAAAACTGCTTTTCATCTTTTACTAGCTCTTCAAAGATGTCCTCTAAGGTAGCAGGTCAAAATGTTGTAAGTAAGCACCTGTAAGAGGAGTTTGCTGTAACAGGCAAGCGTTGTATGTCAGGAAGGTTATGTATGGAAGTGTACCGGTTTTACATTGCGTTGCTCTGTTTATCGTGTCCAGTTTAGAGCCCTTTCAGTTCATTAACATTAAAAGCATTTAGTATAGGAAGTCATGGCAAGTCATGGTATTATCATATTTGAAATATGGTATTTCCTTGTGTTGCCTATCTCATTCAGCATTGTGGCTTGAGTACTTGTCTAATGGCGTTATTTTACAGAAGTTCAAACGAGAATTTTCGCAAACCTAAACAATTCAACTCGACAAAATCTTGAAGGTGTAACCTGAACCATATGAAATTTTTCGTTTGCTGTAACTTTTTGTGGTAGGTGACCAGTTTTATGATATATTTCATACTATTCATATACATTATATAAGCTAAAGTTGAATACACCTGTTGCTGTTTTGGCCCTTCCCGTTTTGCTCTGCTTGTGCAAAATGTTCTCTGGTAGAATAAAAGCTTTTATAAAGTGGAGACAAGCATGTACGTCTCATATGTTGGTAAATTGTAGCCCGCAATTGTGACCATATACATGGCATCAAAGTGACATTTTTCTTACAAACAGTAAGTTATCGCAACTTCCGATCTGGAATGCTCTCAAGTTTCAACAGTACATTGGTCCTGGGCTCTTAATGATGGGCAGCTGAGGGTTTAGAAATGGCTGGGGATCTAAATTGGCCTGCTATGTTGCTTGACATGTTGCTTTTATTCACAGCATTTCAATGCTGGCCAGTATATTTTTTTGATGAAGTTCAGGTGCTATAGTGGTTTTGAGATGGTGCTTCAGATACTATTGGTCTAGTTAGCTTGGAAATCTATTATACAACATGTAATTGTCAGCCAGAGATTGTTTTATAAATGTCGTAAATAATTTTATGGTAGTAGGTTTGGCTTGGCTAAAGCTAATATGTTGACATTTTAGTGAATAAAACCTATAAATAAACTTACAATCCGCCCTAAATTAGTTTTAAAGAATTCGTTTGTTGCTATCATCTGTGATTACTCTGTCATCATCAAAGAATCTACTCTGAATGTGCCCCTTACTGTTGTGGGTCATGAACATACATTTGTCACTTATCAGACCTTGAAGTAAACTTTCCTATGTCACAAAATTACCAAGCTTGCGCCTCTTTATCTGCTGCATTTTTCATATACATTCATATCACGTTTTATATTTGTCGTAGCATTCTGAAATCTGATAGACAAGCCTATGAAGATTATATATAGCAGTTAACTTCATCAAAGCATTTGTTTATAATTCTGTCATAACAGTGTTATAAAGAGAGCAGACAATAGAGAGCATCTTTGGCTAGTGATCTAGAATGCCTGACCTGGAATAACAGGTGGGGTTTAATTCTTAAAAAAGGTCACTGATGGTATAAGAATAACATCTACCCTTAAATTGCTCTCTGTAACTGGGCATGTCTCCAGTCGTCGAGGTTCCCTTACCACTGGACTCAGACATGTCTAGCCAAGATCACAGGACCATTGTTTGTACATTGGTTTAGACTGCTCACAGTATCACGATAGGTTTTAGGCAAAATATTATTTTTTCTCTCTTTCTCCGACATTAGCCCGTTTCAGCTCAATACATTTGTACAAACTCTCAATAATTAGTGTATCTGTAGTTTAGAATATTCTAGAATTTCTAGCGGCAATAATTTTGATATTCATAAGATAAAAAACAAAATAAAACATCTAGCAGATGAGTTTCACCAACCGAGTTTTCATTTTCTACAGAGCTTACTCCTTTCTGTAATCATACTGATTAAGATGACACCATGCAAAAAGTTTGCAATGCTGTAGCGTCATCTTTTTAAGATTATCATGTGAGGCGTAGCAAGAATATGAATTCAACAAACACGGGGTTGTAATTTTAAAATAACACTTACTGATTCAATCAAAGTAACCTCGTAACCGCAGCACTTTTGGGATGAAGCAGTCATGCAACCGCATCCAGGTACTTACAAATGTGGTTAGCGGTTTTTCCTGCAAACAACTAGTTAAGAGTATGAATCTTGGAAAGGTTAATGCTAGTGTCAGGAATGGTGTCTTGATAAAATATTCTAGTCACTCGCTGTGCCGACAGTATAGCTTTTTTCTCAAAACTTTCTGCGCAACAAAGATATTTTGCACCGTTCAGTGAATCCGAATAGTTTGTGAAATAGAGCTGTTTGATAAGAAATGCAAACTACAATCAAAACTTAACTTTGATCCTTCATTATCCATAAAATATCATTACAACTAGCCAATTTTATGTATGTGATTATGTGTGTGCTTCGAGTCTATTTGCTTAATAATTCATTTATTTGATTCAGTATATCGTCAACTTACATCTTGTTTAATTTTTTAACGCTTATCATGAGATGTATAATTATCTTCAGGTCTACAGGTATAACAATTCACCCCAAGATCTGGTATTAGGTCAACCGCTAAATCTTGTTCCCCTGATCTGTTGAAACAAGGTTGATGCTGACTCGGATGCTGAAGCTCATATAAAATGGCTCAGACCATCAAGAGGGAATGGTACGGTCCGTCAGGCTCTGATGATATAGACATGTTCTTATGTTATAACTGTTACGTTATGGTGCTGAGTGATTTAAACAGCGTAATGTAAAATTTTTATATAGTCTATATGTTATAATTGTTATATATTCTGTATGTTATAATTGTTATCTAGTCTACATGTTATAATTGTTATCTAGTCTATATGTTATAATTGTTATATAGTCTATATTTTATAATTGTTTTATAATCTATATGTTATGACTGTTATCTAGTCTATATGTTATAATTGTTATCTAGTCTATATGCTATAGTACGTAGAGTATGAATAATACTCTTATCAGCAACACCATTCTACGACTGTTAGATATATAATTAGTCCAATGAATTTACTGCATAGTTGGATGTTATGACTTATGTAATGATGATAAACTGAACATTCTCTGGTACATTTCTGTCACTAGAGATGCATTAGTTTTGATATCAATACTAGCGATGAGAAGCCCCGAAGCCCCGGGCATGGTTGTACATATGGTTGACACCTGTAAAAGACAAGCGTGTGGATCTGCTGATTCCTGTATGAAATACTGGTGTAGTAAAACTTACATGAATATTTATGGTCATTATATCTAGCAGTGATCCCATATGGATGTATGAATAGCTGTGATTTGATACTCTCCGTTATATGAATAAGAATGTTCATCATTTTGTTTGTCTGGTGTGATTATTAGGGAGGTAATGCTTATGTGTCTGTCTTAGTGTTTTCCAATAATAATGATGGTGCCAGTGTTTTCAATTCCTTGTTAGTCTAAATATGACAAACCAGTGCTTACATACGTTGATTATCTATACACACAAGAACTCAATCGTCTATCAATTTTTGGCAGTCCAGGCCAAAGATTTAGTGTTTTGTGTGCCCATTGTTTTTAGTGGAAACAATCTTTACTATAGTAAGAGCCATGTTCATCTATGTGTCTGGAGCCACGCTCTGAGATTAAAAAAAATGTTGTTTTCAACGGGATTGAAACTCATTACTATCTGCTTAATAGACCGGCACTCTACCATCTGCACCAATCTACTGCTTTGCCATACTTTGCAATAATTGTGTAATTAGTTATTACACCCGGCAATCTCTCTACTCGTAATTATTGTTAGAGTTGATGGGCATTTCCTAACGTAAATTGTGGAACTAAAGCTCATTTGGTAAACTCTGCATGTGACAGTGTGCCCCTGAAATGAATCACATCTATATTGTAGGGTGCTAAAGGATTTTCCTTGCCATAGTCACTGAGAAATTGTGTCTTTTTGCAAAGATGTGAATGTTGTGGCTCCATCTCACTTTCATTTGCAGGAAACCCATTATCTACTTAATGGGAAAGTTTGTGGCAGGAGGATTTGCGAGTTACTCTGTACTGTCCTGCTCACCTTACAGCGTTCACCAGGTAGTCGGCAGATCCATGCAACCAACACTTAATTCCCATCTTCCAAGTGGAAATCAGAACTACACAATCAACCGCTCAAACTTCTTCAAATTTCAAAATCGAGTTAAACAACTTTTTGAACCCTTCGATTGGGTTCTTGTGAAATCGAGTGACCGGTACAATCTAAAAGCTGGTGATATCGTTACCATGCATAATCCACGGGTTCATACCGACAGAGACATAAAACGTGTAGTAGCTACTGGTGCTCAAGCAGTTGTTACTCGGGGCTACAAGAACAGAACAGTAGTCATTCCAGAAGGATATATTTGGGTCGAAGGAGATAATCACTCTATAAGTAAAGACAGCAACACTTATGGTCCAGTCCCAGCAGCACTAGTTTTTGGTAAAGCTGTAGCCATAGTTTTTCCGCCCTGGCGTTGGCGTCGGCTACTATCGGAAGCTCCAACTGGTAGACGACTCCAAGCTCGGGGTCGAGATGACAGTTCTTAAACCTTGTGCCACGTGCCAAGGACACAAAAATTATTCTATTTTTGTATTTAAAATTGAACTTTTTTGCCTATGTTCTCAATGATTTGCGTCCTAAGTATTTATTTCAAGTGCACTTGCATTGTATGGCATGGACAGATACCAACTTTTGTCAAACCTTAGATATGCTGCAGTGTCTTGCGATTCTTGATACATTGCCACAAGTAAAGAAGGCATGCAAATGATAATCGGGATATTTACTTTGTGGTGGCAAATATCAGTTGCATAGCGAAAAATATAAAAATAATATTTATCATAAACTTATTGCTAAAAAGTAACTTGCAAAGAGGTAAAAACTTGATGTTCATTTTGATAGTGGGAAGAAAAAATGTAAGCGGAATACATTTGCCTAAAGCTTGCACTGGAGGGCCCGCTGCATAGGCTTGACATACTTGTGATGGGACGGATGAACCTGGAAATATTAACAACTTATTAAAATTTTGAACCATATGATATCAAAAGTCATTGAATTCCAATTATTGCTTCAAGTGTACATGGCATATGCGGAGTCATCTTCCTTATATGAGATTACTAGTTGAGTGCCCTGTGTTGCACGGGTAATAAAATAATTACCCAATGAATTTGAGTAACTCATCTGGTAAACTTGTAGTCTAAATCTTTACTATAATAATAGCCGTGTTTGAAGCCAGCTTAGTAATAATTACGGTATGTGTAATGATTAACCGTTCTAATAATAACCAATAGGAATTAAGCATGAGTATTTTATCCGATGTAATGACTATGACCACAATTAATCCATTGTATCGCAAGCAGTTCGTGTGGCTCATAATGGGTAAGCTCGCTGCCTCAAACTGTTCTATTGTCAAAAGAGTTCAAATCCAGCACATTTTCGTTACCAAAACTGTAACTATCGCTATAACTGGACAGATGAACAAACACAGATATAAACACTGCTTACTTTATAATTTATACATGTAAATTATAAAGGAAGCACAGGGTTCATCGTGTCTGGGCTATAATACTATTTTAAGCGCCTACCTGATGAGTATTAAGTGAAGACTGCTTGGCGTAGTCGTACAAGGCATCATATACATTGCCATCATATCTTCCCAAACAGCTGTTGAGCAGCCTGTCTGGATAGTCAAATGCATCCACTAGGGCCACAGCGTTTGGACGCAACATGGTGAGCAGTTCCGAGCTACGCTCCTTGACAATCTTCAATTGTTCTATTTGTAATGTCCTTGTCTGTAAGTAAACACAAAGATGGTATTATTTTATAGCGTTTAACCAACAGAAATACCAGATATGAAGTCGACTCTAATGTGTTGACAACTACCAAAAATGTGTTTAGATAACCATCAGCATACTAGTAACAGTATGCAATTGGTTAGCTGCGTTTTGTAATGTTTTTCTGAATCCACTTCACCTCAAAGTTTGATGACCTTAAAAAATAATTTCAATTACCCAACACGAGCTGATAGATGCTTGCAATGGGTTGTGTCTATGATAAAAGGAAGTAGACTTGCCTCTGTGTAAACAATCGTATATTTGCTGGAACACTTGAGTGTTGATGATTGTGTGATTGAAATGAGTGTCAGTTCGTAAGTATAGTAAAAGCATATACAATGTAGGTACTGATTATAACCCTAAATATTGATTAAAACAACTCAAATATGTTCAGCTGAACAATGGTGACAATGGCCTTCATTGGTTGCATCAGTTTTGATAAAGCAGGTTACAGCAGCGGTGCCCAGCCTTTTCAAGTGCGCTCAACATTCAGATAAATTATTAGGTCAAACGCACGCAAAATTTTAAGGCGAATATTTGCAATATTGGTTGAAGCTGTAGCATGGTTCACAACGTCACACAAATAACTGGAAAAGCTTTTAATGTCCACTTCATTTCAACTCGTCTTGCTTAGAGAGACCTGCCTCAGAGGTGCTCAGTGAAAGACAGCACAGCAGGTAGACATAAGGAGGATCCATTAGCGCAAGTGACAAGAATGAGATTTAAAATATTTTTGTTTGGCTTCTAGAAAATGTGAAGGAGAGGGAGACTGGTGACATTACGGTACCTTGTCTCCCTTTCAAAAGTTATTTAATATTATAACTATAATTTGCCATACCGATAAACTGCATAAGAGTGGGCCACATGAGGTAGCTTCACGGGCCGGGTGTCGCCTGCTGGCCGAAGGTTGCGCACAGCTGGGTTACAGCATTAACGCTAAAGAAGAAAATTAACTATGCCGTCTTTGATACAGAAAAGGATTTGACTTTTTATTCCCATCCTTGCAGTTAAATGGGTTTTACTTAAACATTGATTATGTATGTTATTGAGTAGTTTTCAAATGATGTCATTCGATATTTCAACATCCTGGTCTGTGTCTTGATGAGTCATTCAGTGACCTTCAGTTTGGGTCAGTACGATGATAAAGCCAAAGTAAATGTAACATTTGTAATGTGCCTTATGAGAAAATTACACACGCAAAATGGGAAGTTAGCATCATATTTCAATAACAGACCCAGAATTCAACAAATCTATGAACAGAACAAAATCTTCCTGGAACACTGGCTAAAAATATATACAAGACAATAGCAGTGAGGTAAGTGTCTGCTATTGCCTCTCATGCAATTGTTTATCGAAACTTACCTCCAGAAATTGACCAGAGTTTTGTACTATATTACTGACAAGATAGAATTCACAAAGGTGAGTCATCACTTCTCTAGCCTGTGAATCCCATGAATCTAGCTTGAGAGTATCAGCAAACAGCTTTACAGTGACATATTGGCAGTATACCTGAAATTAAAAATGATTTTATTTCCACCAAAGAATTGTGGCTTTGTTACCAATGTAGAACATGTTTTCTGTTCTGCATTGATAGCATTGTAGCATTTTTTTCTGCTCCATCTCTGCTGGAACAGAGAAAAATCTTACAATTATTAATTTTTTAATCAGACATGAAACAATTCCAACTATAAAATTACTCAAGTAAAAAACAGAACAGAAACAGGTCAGACCTATGAGACTAACCAGCACTTGATAAAAACAACTCGCTTCTGGAGAAGTAGGGAAGTTGTAACAATCCAAGACATGAAAATAGTGTCCTGTCAGACAAATTAGCAAGACTACTGCTTTTTTAGATAAATAATATGATATTCTGGACATCGTTATGCTGTTAGAGCATGGCAGAAAGTAACTAGTAAAGTCTACAATTTGAGGGTTGCTAGATAAGGACTAACACCCCATCACTTGCAGCCATTAAACGGAAGGATCAAAGAATCCAGTTAGCTGCTCTTGAAACTATTTGAGTTACAAAAACCCAAGCGGGTCCCTACAAGTTACATTCAACTGAAGAAGTTACCTTGGCCATTGTCACCAGCTCTACTGAATGTTTATTCCACGCCGTTTCATAGTCTGTTGCCTGAGCGGAATGCTGAAGATGCCCAACAACTTTATGGATTTTCCTGAAACAGCATGACTTGGTAAGACGCAGGAAGAGTTGATATTAGCACACCAACCTTTTTGACTGACTGGGTAGCGAAGGGAACAGTACCTTACAGTGTAGTCGAGTGTTGAAAAATTCTTTGGAGTACTATTATTAGTTAACACAATCACGAATTTACTAGCACACTAGGGAGTGAACAACTACAATGCGCTTTGGTTGCACTCTAATTCTGAGTACATAGTGGAAAGTGAAAAAAAATTCATATGAGACCTCATGGAAACTACTTTTACACACATTTCGTAGTTACACACATTTCCTAGAGTCGTAGAAACGACCCTCTCTTGTTTAGACCGATACAGACTGGGCTATGTTCAGATATTCAAAATTGAGTACTGTACATTAAGCAGCCTACTTGTATATTGTCCCGTACACATAGTCCTAGGTTACAATACACTTATACGGTATACAGTTGACGCTCCTATGAAGTATACCTCCTATACTAGTATAATACTAATATAATATTAATATCAGTAATAATAACAAACAAAGATTATATTACATCACTTTAGCAGGAAATTTACACCATTGCGTCATCTGTCACTAGGGCCACCTATCGGACAACGTTGTCATTATTCAGACAACCGACTGCATCAAACAATCACCTGAATTCCAGATGTTGCCCAGACGATCGAAAGTACGGAGAAGTGAAGTCTGACTGTATAGTGAACGCACTCTACTTTTTACCATTCACAGCAGCAATTATTCCTTTTGTTAAGTGTTTTAATATCTTGGTAGTTAACGGAGTCAAGAGATAATCACATCAGTTATTACCTGCACCTATTAAAGTTAAGCGTTTGAAATTATTTGAGATTTAAATAGTTTGTGAATGTTTGCATTTGAAGCTTTCAATTTTTTCCAAACTTAAAGCTTGGTTTGATTGAAAACAAACTCAGCTTGTAGAGTAGCTTTAAAAGAATTTCATGCCAAACTCAATAGCAAACCCAGGCTCTTCTGTATAATAACTGAGTGGACAGGCTTACTGCGCAGCTCAATACTGTTTCAGACAGAACTATCTTTCTAAAAGATTTTATGGCTTTATCATTGAAGGATTGTCTAATGTCCACTATAAAGCACCTTGCATCAGCCAGTTAATGAAATAATTCAATTTATGAATGAATTTGTGAACGATATTAGTTTAGTTGTGTTATGCTGTGCATCATTATACAATACCTCAAAAGCATTACTATCACTACCAAGAAATTTTATTGTAACCCAAAAAATTAGAATGTATATATATAAAGTTTTACAGTATATATATATAGAGTATATATATAGAGTATATATATATAGAGTATATATATATAGAGTATATATATATAGAGTATATATATATATAGAGTATATATATAGTTGCGATATCGGGTAAAAATTTGAGTGTTTTCATGTAATTAGACTCAAAATTCTGAGAAAAAAAAATTAATTCTGATTTCAAGAAATCGTATACATAATTAAATTACACTTGGCTCCAAATACTTTTGACCTCACATCAAAGTCTGCTGCTCACCGACTATGACTACCAGAATAGTCCAAATTACATATGCAAGTCACCAATAATTTCTAGAGAATGAGGACAAAAGGCTCACCTAAGAAAGACTTGCTTGAAAAGGAGAATGTATAGTTCAGAGTTGAACTTCTTAGCCGACGTTAGCACCATAGGAACATCAGCTGACTCCTCCAACAATTTCAGCATTCCAGGCAGCGGCTGACCAGACTCCTTCGCCATGTAAAATGTTATTAAAGACCTAACGGGAAAAATTAAAAAAATACTGTTGAGAATTTGCAATTGCACGAGGCAGAAAAGACTAGTAAATGGAGGATTTATAAGCGACCAATGAATGACCTGACAATAAAAAATGAACAAATCACGTAAGGTAACACAGTGAATAGCAACATAGAATAGTCATTATATTCCTGGCTCAATCAGAATGATTTGCATTTAGAATAACTTTAACTGGCTGCCCAGTCAATGCGGACTCGCTCACAAATCGCTTATGAAGAAGCCTGGCTCTATATTTATTATTCGAGCCAAAGGTCAAGGACTAGATACAGAAATAAAATGAATGACAGCGAATGTTGAAGACACATGAGAAAGCCAAAAAGGTGAGACGGATACACGCTCATACATGTTAGCTTGCAACCTACACGCTCGTTACATGTAAACCGCTGGCTGTCGATGAGCTTATGCTACAGTATTGAAGCGGTCATGTGGCGATCGGCCGAGAAACATTTGGTCAAATTTAAACCATCTATAATTGGCATAATCATTTTAGTTTTTATGAATGTGTTTTAAAGCTCTGTCTATACTCTGACAGCCAGATGGTGGTACTATGTAAGTTATTTTATACACCCAGCATGATGCCATTTTGTTTCTACTTGGTAAGATGCTGCCATAGAACTAGGGCTATGTGATTCGATACAATAAATTCACCTCAGTTGAAAAACAGTCAAGTATCAGTCTTGACTCATTTTCCTGAAGAATGAAGGCTTTAATTTAACATTTAAAACTTTCCTTAATATTTCGACTAAGTGATTGATTCTTCTTCACCAATGTAACACAGATTTATTAGTTCTGTGCAAAAAAAACCACAGAGTGGTACCTGCTTAAAGATTCTATGTGTACATGTGAGAGCAGCGCAATTGCTAAACTAAACAAATATGATGACCAACCTGGCACACTGCAGGTACATAACCGTATTCTCTCCCTCGTATGTACATTGAGCCACACACTGTGCATATAGCTTGGGTATTCCACTAGCATGGCTGTAACCATGACCTCCGCATGATCTTCTACAGACCTCGATCAAACCCACAGCTGTTTCTGAGGCAAAGGCTTTCATTCCACAGGTCAAGCAGTGCAACTGAAAACATACATGTTCATAAATAATAAATGTATGAAACGCATGTCAGTACACATTAGACAAAAATTTACACAGAGTTTTGAAAAAACTACCCCATTACTAGCACTTTTGCAAAATTATAAAAAGATTCTATATTTTTAGTTTGTAATTTTTATGAAAGTTAAAAAACATGAGATAAGAGAGATTGCAATAATAATACAATAGTATAAATACAATATTATGCAAGCGCTAAAATAAAGAACAGATAACGCTAAGATATTATATTGACTATTTGACTATTTACTTAGAAAAGTGATATTAATGTTTACAGAATTTCTCACTTTTGCTCCTCCGGGCAGCAACTAGCAGCCTTATTAGAAATATTAAATGAAAAAAAGATGAACATGAAAAAAACTGCTCTTCTTTTTAGACCATTACTCCTAGAGGAAAATGATATTTATGAATGAAATCACGATTAATATGCCATCTCAGGTGAATTTATTATCTTACCTTGCCGCTGAAATCAACCAAACAAAAAATGTTCAGCAAATTCACATCAAACAGAACTAGACTCATGAAAATTTAGCTGGGTTGCAACTGAAGCCCAACCTACCACTTAAACTACACTCTAGCAATTCTTTATAAAAATTCATTCAAAAAAAAGTGAAGCAATAATCTAGAACATTCTCGTGTCTTTAAATACATTGGTGATAACAGCTATATATAAAAATGAAATCTAAACATTGGCCATTTACATTATTGAAGTTGTCTTGTTCTTGTTACACTCCAAGCCATAGGCTCACCTCTTTTAATCTAGACGAATCTCCAGCCTGCACTGCAGAGACGATTTCCTTATATATCGAGTAGAGAGCATGGCCTGTGAATGTAAAGGCATAAGCAGTGCTAATGGCAGGAAACAGTTTCCACTGTTGCGTCTGGTAATCAAGCACCTGCGGTTCCTGCCTAAAAGTCACAGACTCATATTGGTTATTCTCAACGAAACTAATAAATGCTCAAAATATTTGATCATGCTCTTAGCCTGAGGCCTTCTGCGTAGTTCATAGAGCATACAGTACTGCAGTAGCCTGAGTTCCTTAGCCTTATAAGTGCTATTGTAGTGTTGCACTGAAGAGGGTGAAAAGCAAGGACAGCTTGAAGAAAAGCTGACTATTGAAGGATTATTTGCTGTCACTGTGACTACGAGGGCAACTTGTTAGAGTAGATGATTTAACAGCACAGTGTTAGAGTTTTTTCTGTTCAATTTGTAATCTTGCTAAGTGTTTGACTAAATGTAAATCAGATTATGGCAAACTTCATTCTAATTGATAAAACAGAAGTCCTTTCACATCAAATTCAGTAAATTGGAGACATAGACACTAGATTGCATCAAGGAATTGTGCAAACCCAGAACAATATTCAGTGCATATTTATGCAGCGTGTTCACCAGAGTGGCAGCAAAAACAGTAATAAGCATTACTGGATTTTTGTGATGCGTTAAGAGTCTCCCGACAGGTACAAAAAATGCTGCCTAATACTCAGTCTAAACATATTTTCAATGTCAGCATTATAAATCGCCTTTCACCGTGAGTAAAACAGAAAGCCAAAAATTTGTCTGTTCGTGTTAAATGGGCAACCGCATTCATAGCAAACGCATCTAAACGTATAACCAACGAAGTTTTAGCTAAGAGACAAAACCAACAACAAAAATATATTACCAACCCCTTAGAATTAGCAGTCTGCCTCCTGACAGCGCTGTATCTTGTGGCAATAGTCGCTGCCATAGCAAGATCATCAGCAGCGCCGAACACAATAAGTGTCCTCACACTCATCATAGTCAAGTAGGCTATCTGTGGTATGCTCTGACTTGAGAAGACTCCATCAGATGAAACCTGTGAGTATCTCATGAGCATGTTATTCCGAGGTATGCGATAATTAGTAAATCGCAGGTAGCCATTGTCCATCATGTCAAATCCAAATTTCTTGTTGATATCGCCCAACTCTACTCCTAAAAATAAAAACAATCAAGCATTTTTGTTATTAAATTGTTTCCACAAATAAATCACGTAGTATATTCAGCATATTGCATTCTTGAAAGTATATTTTACTTATAAAAATATTAGCAATATTGAGTATCCAATTTCTTTGATCATGCGATTCAGTCTTATCCATTATGAATTTCTCGCCTCAAACATTGGCTTTGTAAAGTTGTCTACCCAAATTATTAAAAATGTGCTGGCAACTCCTATTTATTGATGTTAATGCCGTATTATAGTTTACACAGTCCATCAAAGGTTTTTGCAACTTGTTAAATTTTCATCTAGCATTTGATTAGAAATAAAATGAACACATCCAGTGACTTACCAGGAAGAACCTGATGGTTCTGTAAGTCTCTGAGTTGGCAGAGAAAGGCGTGGTTTCCATATTCCTTGCCATCAATGATCAGCTTGGCCATTACCGCTGCATAGTTACTAGTATGGCCAACTAAAAAGAAGCAGCAGAAGCTAGCAATACTATTGAATCATTCAAGTTGGAGTATTATTGAGAAATCTTTAAACATCAGTTATGGATGATATTTCAGGTTGCATTTCTGGTAGCATTTTGGATCATACTCTTTGAAAAGAGATAAATAGCACAACCCTAAAATCATTAGAAATGTTGTGACACAAAATTTTTCTATGTCCAATGGCTGTGTTGGAGGAAAGACACAGATAAACTTCTACATAATAATAATCATTTACTATTATTACTATTATTATTGTCTTTTATCACTGGCCGACTAGTGGTCTCAGGCTGTAGCTAAATGTCAAAGGATTATCCTTTGAGTTCGGAGAAGGAACACGGAAAAAGTTGAAACGTGTGAATGGTATCCTTTAAGGATACCATTCACACGTTTCAACTTTTTTCGTGTTCCTTCTCCGAATTTATACAGAGATACAACCATAGAGTTATCTCCCCCCTAAAGTGATAACTGTGCCTTCAACAACACGAGCGTTTCCGGTGCCAACAAGGAGCGTTTAGGCCATGCTTCTTTTTTGTGCTAGTCAATCGTATTGATTGACAGAACAATAACATCAGCCATGAGAATGATCATGAATTTCCACAGTTAAGATAGTAATTATTGCTCATAATAAAGAAATGATGATTATAGTATATTAATCTAATATATGCTTATTATTTAAAGCAATTCAATACCTACATGACTTGCAAAGTCACTGAATAGATAGTGTTGAGCAAGTAAGTTAATGCTATCAGTTACTCTAATGATATACAGCCCCCACACATGGGGGGCTGTATATCATTGGTTACTCATAGATAAGATAGGTAGTCATACTGGGGTTGTATTGCATTGGTGTGATGGGAAGCTAATCGACTACCATCAACTGAAAGTATTGACATTGTATGGTGATGGAGTGATTCATTGACACCACAGTCCACAAACAGCCCTTGCATGTAATATTAGATTTCAATACATATCAATCAAATACATAGACTAGCTTGAAGCAAAGATGTCCACTGGTTAGTGGACATCTTTGCTTGATGTAAGCAAGCAAAAAGTTTGAAAGTTAGAGTGGCAAATGTTGCTATATGTTAAATAAAAATAAATTATACTTAATTATACTAAATTGTAATTATTTAAAAATAAAATAGAATATTTTATTACTTTATTTATTAAATAATTTTTTATTGTAATCATAGCTAAACAAATTATATTTAGCCATTACTTGCTAATTATTTCACATTTACATTTAAACACATTTGCAGTTTCATTTTTCTTCCTAATTTATTTCAACAAAAAACTTTTTTCATGATATGAAATTTAAGAGTTGTAGTTGTTTGAAAAAGCTTGAAAACATTTACAGTTGTTTTTATTTTCTCTCTTCTCTTCATTTATTTCAATTACACAAAACACTTCTCATGATATGTAGTTTGAAAGTTAAAGTGGCAAATGTTGTTATATGTTAAATAAAAATAAATTATACTTAATTATACTAAATTATAATTATATAAAATTAAAATAGACTTTTTTATTACCTTATTTATTAAATAATTTTTCATTGTAATCATAGCTAAACAGATTATATTTAGCCATTACTTGCTACTTATTTCACATTTACATTTAAACACATTTACAGTTTTATTTTTCTTCCTAATTTATTTCAACAAAACACTTCTTTCATGATATGAAATTTAAAAGTTGTAGTTGTTTGAAAAAGCTTGAAAACCTTTACAGTTGTTTTCTTTTTCCTCTTAATTCATTTGAACTGCTTAAAAATATTTTCTCATGCTATGAAGGTAAAAAGTTAGAATGGTAAATGTTATATAAAAATAAATTTTCTATCCAAAGACTTTTTTATTACTCGGGCAATACAGCTCATAGTTGATGGCAGTCAACTAGCTTCCCATCACACTAATGCAATACAACCCCAGTATGACTATCTATCTTATCTATGAGCAACTGATTGCATTAACTCACTTAACACTATCTATTCAGTGCCTTTGCAAGTCATGTAAGTATCAGGGATTACGTGTATGTCACAATTTTCATTTCCATAACATTTCCATAATTCATTTCCATATTATTTCCTTTCCATAATATTTCCCTACTTTATTTCCATATCATTTTCATTTCCATAACATTTCCATAATTCATTTCCATATTATTTCCATTGCCATAACATTTCCCTACTTCATTTCCATATTATTTCCATTTCCATAACACTTCCCTAATTCATTTTCATATTGTTTCCATACATTTGCATAATTCATATATATATTATTTCCATTTCCATACCATTTTCATATTTCTAAAATAAAATTTCCATATCCATTTCCCTAAAATTATGGAAATCTTTGTTTATGGAAATGGATATGGAAAAGTAAACATTTCCATGATATGTTTAGCAATCCCTGGTAGGTATTGAATTGCTTTAATTAATAAGCATATATTAGAGTAATAAACTATAATCATCATTTTTTAATATGAGCATTAATTACTATCTTAACTGGAAATTCATGATCATTGTTTAACCATTCTCATGGCTGATGTTATTGATCTAGTCAATTACTATGATTAACTAGCACAAAAAAGGGGCGTGGCCTAAACACTCCTTGTTGGCACTGGAAACGCTCCTTGTTGGCACCGGAAACGCTCATATTAATAACACTCTAGGGGAGATAACTCTATGGACGCAACCGAATGCATTGATTTGAGCAGCCAACAGTAATTCTTCAGTGTTTTATTTCTAGCCATTCATTGACATGACTGGGTCACTGCCTCACTCTCATAAATGCTGACTTTTATTATTAGTGTTGTATCTGCAGACACGCGAGCTAACTACTACGCTATGTAGTTCTTGCCATACTGTGGAATAATTGTGCACATACTTATGCAGTAGTTGCGAACATACTATAAGTTACTACTAAAATGCTTGAAGATCATGATTGCGTGAAGGATCATGATTGCGTGAGGGATCATGATTGCGTGAGGGATCATGATTGCGTGAGGGATCATGATTGCGTGAATTGCGTGAGGGATCATGATTGCGTGAGAGATCATGATTGCGTGAGGGATCATGATTGCGCGAGGGATCATGACTGCGTGAGGGATCATGATTGCGTGAGGGATCATGATTGCGTGAGGGATCATGATTGCGTAACATCAAGCTGGCTTCACAGCTCTTCTTATAGTAAAGATTTAAACTAGCTTAATTTACTAGCTTAAGTTACTAAAATTCATTGGGTAATTAATTATTGCTCGTGCATGCTGGACACTCATCTAGTACGTATTGTTTACTGGTCAGTGTCCTGACCTGAAATTTCCAGTAGTCTTTAATATTCTAACCAATTCAAGCTGGGCAGAGTTGTACTCACTCTACTTCCTTTGTTTGCCCTTTCCGAATGTTTTTGCAAGCTTGCTACCACACCAAGTGCATCTCCAATAACAGTTACAATAGATGTTATTATTATCTTAGCATTAATATATTATTATCATCATCACAAGTATTATTTTCAACAATAATTGATTTAAACAATTATATCGACAAACTCAAAATTATCTGCTCTATCCACCTGATGGTAGATGTTGGTAGATTTTAAATTCATAGACGGCAATACGAGCAATTATAGAATCACACAACCATCTAAAACTGAATGAGTTGGTGAAAATTTAAATTTTAAAACTCGGCCAAGTTAAGGCATTCTATTTTTAATCGAACAACAAGGAAATTAAAAATAATTATTTCAATACGATAAAAACAGGTTTACACAAGAAAATTAAGAGATACCACATTTGTAATCAAATATTTTAAAAAAATGTTCAAATGAGGTAGAAGCAATTTGTATAAACCAGCAATTATCAACTTGCAATTAGCATATTTTAGAGAAAATCAATACGTTTGATATGCACCTGTTTTCATGTGAAAGGAACGAAAAGGCATATAAAAAGCAACTATTTAATTATTAATATTATAGTACCAATAAATGAGACACATGTACTACTTGAAAGTAGTAGTTATGATCTGTAAGTGATTATTTGACTGTAATAGAGAGCCGAGTGACACCCTCTGATAAATTCTTACTTCTGTATTCAAGTGCCAACCAATAAAAATATCCAATCTTGCAGCCATGTTGACTCTAACCATTTCTTTTTGCCAGGCAGCGTTTGGCAGCGTTCGCAAAAATTTTGCAGATTTGTATGTGAAGGAAGATTAAGTTGTAATTTTTCTGGTTTTAAAAAAGAATCACATTTTCGAATGAAAAAAATACCGTGCGCAAGTAGAAACCATTGATTTTATTTCGTTATTATTTTGACAAAAATAAATGGGTAGTTATTTTTTGTAATAAATATTAAATGCAATAAAATGTGGTGAATCAAAATCAATAGCTTTTTACAATTATAAAGTGCCATATAATTACCAAATTTAACAACTTCCATGAAACACCGCTTTACCTCATAGTTCAATGAAGGAATCGTGTCAAGTGCGGGTACTTTAGACCAGCACCATTAGAAGTGACGTTATTCCTAACTAAGGTTATGTTAAGTTAGTGTACTAAGCACTATGCCAAATGGGGTTGCAGTTAAAAACCTGACTTCTCCAAACTCGCTTTCTTGGATTCAAAAGTGACTGCAAAACATGAGTCTGCTGAAAAGTAATAAAATGCGTGATTCAAAAGTACATAAAATTACTGAAACACAACCAGATAGCTTCATCAAAATTTACCAACTTTTAAAACTTCAAGTATCTCTACAATTCTATTATTAATACTAGTACTCTAGCAGTTCCATGCCTCGTGAGAGATCATTACGTGTAATAATTATGTGTACAATTATTCTTAGATGTGGAAAGCTGGTTGAGTGGTACAGATGGTAGTCTGCTTAGTTGAGAATCTGAATACACGGGTTCGAATCCTGTACAATGTAATCTTTATATTCTAATGCTCTTAGTGTGGCTTCGGGAAAACAAATAGACGGATGGACGGACGAACAAACAAACAGACAGACACAGCTCTTATAATAGTAAAAATTGAAGTACAGAACTGGCCAATTGAAGCTTATTATGTACTCACGAGCTCCAGGCCAAAATTTGATGGAAGATAGTGTAGGACTGTTCATAATAAACTGCTGCCTCTCCTTATCAAAGGTCGCTGTCGTCTCAAGCTTCTTCAAGTAAGTACCTATATAAACGACAAGCTTTCACAAGATTCTAGCATGAGTAAGTAACCAAAGAGAAAGTCAGAACTTGCAAGTTCCCGCTCTGAGTAATTATTACGGTTTCATTCAAATAAAACTGCTTTGTTCAAAAACACTTGTAACATTAAACTTGACAAAATGTTGCTAAGAGGAGATGAACAAATCAGCAAGCTATTTGAAACAAACAGAAACATTCTACAAGCGAGTTATGGCACATGGCCTGAAACTACTCAAAAGAGAGTTAGGTCATTCATACGCTATAATAAAAGTACTCGTTATTGCTCAAAAATGCTTGAGGTTGGTGCATACAGAGAAGGAGTATTTTCACTTCTGACTTTATATTTAATAAATACCTAAAATGAAGAAAATATTATGGATGCAAAAACATAGGAAAAACCATTTCTTCTTTGTACAAGAAAATTATTGCTGACTTATCAAATCTCAGTAGCTTCTTCTATTTTGTTGTTACAGATCTGATATGAATATAAAAGTTCCTATTTTGTTATAAAACTACTTCCATGAATATAGATAACACCAAATTTATGCTTATATTATCAAATTGCCCCATGACCCTGTTTCATGCCCCCATCTCACACTTCTATCTCACATCCAAGTCTCACGCCCCTGCCTCATGCCCCTGCCTCCAGCACCTAGCTCATGCCACTGTCTCATGCCCTTGCCTCATGTCTGCTACCTCATGCCCCTGCCTCATGCCCTTACCCAATATGCTGATAAGATAAACATGGCTAGTTTTGTCATCTACTACAAGTACTTCTGTGTATATGTAGTAGGGACTTGACTCAAAAATAAATGTTTAAACAAGCAAACATTCTTTATGTTGATTATCGTTTAAAGTATTTCCTGTTACCACAAAAAGAGGAATTATGTGTATCTAGCATACCGTGGCCAATTTCAGTCTGAGCATATGTGCCAATTATCTCAAGACATTCAGCTTTTGGTTTAAACTCGGCTATCTGCTCATCAGTGCCTTGGCTCTCTATCAGAGGCATAAACATGAGGTGATGCACTCCAAAAGGATGTACCGGGCCTATGAACAGAGCTCTGTAAAAGGCGAAAGACTTCATGCACAATATATTGTTGTAATCTACTAAACTCAAAAGGCGATAGCCGATGATCGACTAATTCTTACCCATGAGCTTTACATCAAATTAAACTTAAGCTGATTATTTACGCTGCTTTTTAGGAAAAAACTAATCTCAACTGAACCAAAACATAAAATTATAACAGCTCACAGACTCAATGGCCTTACTCTTTATAAAAATGTTCAGCTCCAGCAACTTCATTCCCCTGATCTTTGTAACCATATGTTTCTAGCCGATCTCGACAGACTGCATACAATCGAATGGCCTCGGTATAAACTTCATCTCGAGGTAGAGTTGGAAACTTTTCAGCCAGCTTTAGTTCATCGTCTTCAGCAGCTCTTCTATCTAAATAAATATATTTGTCATCTTATCTAGATATCAAATATATTTGTCATCTTATCTAGATATCAAATATACTTGCCATCTTATCTAGATATCAAATATACTTGCCATCTTATCTATACATAAAATATATTTTTCATCTTCTCTATATATAAAATAAACTTGTCATCTTATCTAGATATAAAATATATTTGATATCTTATCTAGATTTGAAATAAATTTGTCATTTTATCTAGATATAAAATATATTTGTCATCTTATCTAGATATAAAATATACTTGATATCTTATCTAGATTTAAAATAAATTTGTCATTTTATCTAGATATGAAAAATAGGCCTACTTGTCCTATTATCTAGATGTAAAATATATTTGTCATCTTATCTAGATTTAAAATAAATTTGACATCTTATCTAGATATGAAAAATAGGCCTACTTGTCCTATTATCTAGATGTAAAATATATTTGTCATCTTATCTAAATATAAAATAAATTTGTCATTTTATCTAGATATGAAAAATAGGCCTACTTGTCCTATTATCTAGATATAAAATATATTTGTCATCTTATCTAGATTTAAAATAAATTTGACATCTTATCTAGATATGAAAAATAGGCCTACTTGTCCTATTATCTAGATGTAAAATATATTTGTCATCTTATCTAAATATAAAATATATTTGTCATTTTATCTAGATATAAAATATATTTGACATCTTATCTAGATATAAAGTGTATTTGCCATCTTATCTAGATATAAAGTATATTTGACACTTTATTTTGATATAAACTATATATTTGGTTCTTTAGAAGCAGCAACAGAAAGACTAACATTTGAGTAAAGAACTTACATGCCAACCTTCGAACATGCATACCATCTGCACCAAATAGCTGCCTAGTGATGGCATCTGGTCTAAATGTGGCCGATGCCCTCTCCTTAGCTAGGTCTTTATTAACAGCCATCTCTAGTCTACAAGGTAACAGTAGTAACAGCAGTATAAACACACTGCGTAATAGAACCAGTTTACATTATAAAGGGGAGAAAGGGAGAAGGAAGAGGAGCTATCATGCAATACTAAAAACAGTAATCAATGTAAACTTTTAAGCCTTATTCAATCTCTCAAACCCTAAAACCGTTTCTGAGGAACTAGCGCTATGCAATAATAAGGGAGCCTAACCCAATATGTATTATCGATAACCGATAGTATATAGTCTATAGCCATTGCCATAGCACACAAATCGAAGGCTATAGTCAATATTTCATTGCATGCAGCCCACAGTTCATAGTCTATACTCTATAGTCCATCGCTGATAGTCTGTGGTTTAACATCTATAGATTTTGCTCTATGGTCTATAGCATGAAGTAGATATCTGATAGTCTATCTATTTTTTAACTATCACTCTTAGGGTCAAATCTTACAGCTAATTTTTATTGATAAAAGTTTATAGTAAACTATTACTTGGAAGATTTTAAAAGCTTTGAGTGAATTCCAAGCAAAAGTGTTTATTTTTTTTCTCTCTCCTAGGTCTGAAGGAAACAGGACTTGATCAAACTCTCATACACTTATATATCTGAGGGCGAGAAATGAATTCTATATGTTATTCTATATGCTTTGAGCATATTAATGCATTTCACCATAGTAAGAACTTTGCTCATAGCTACAGTGTATTGCCATTGCTCAGTGCGTGGCTGTCTGATGAACTTGAGAGCAAAATTTATTTTTATTCCCACTGCTTACCATTTTTCTGTTATGCTAGTAATCATATCATATGTGGATGTTAGGTAATAGGTAGATGTTACATTTAAAATGTACATGCACTTACTACCAAACAAATCACATGTGTTTGGTAAAATATAACATATGTGATGTGTTATATCTATATATATATTTCTCAAAGTATGTCCGTATGTCTGTCTGCATTCCGGCTATGGCTATTGTTAGAATAACTGTGCTGGACAACAATGCTGACGCAATGCCATGGAATGCCGTCATTAAAAGCCTGGCAGCTTACTAGAATTCTCCATTGGCAATGTGCCAGGCTAATAGCTTGAAAGTTACAGCTGTTTGACAAAGTTTTAAAACCTTTACAGTTGTTTTCATTTTTCTTTTAATTTATTTCAACTAAACAAAACACTTCTCTCATGATATGTAGTTTGAAAGTTAGAATGGTAAATGTTATTATATGTTAAACACAAATCAATTTTCTGTCCAGACTTTTTATTACCCGAGCAACGCCGGGTAACACAGCTAGTTTATCAATATGAACCAGAACTGGTCAAATTCCAAAAGAAAATCAACTGCTCCAAACTCCTATATAAGTACATGCGTCAGATAAGAGTTACATGGTGTGTCAACATTTAGTATAAAATGATAAAATTTGTATCTGTAAAAGGAGATTTCATTGGGTTCATCACAAACCTAGGCTGGTTACGACTCAAACTCAACAAGACTAAAATAAAATAATGAAGCTAAACCAAATATAACCTTAACAGCCTGTGCTGGCATTAAGGGTCTGTGATCACCACATGCAGGAAGAAGCCCACAAATACAAAGCTAAACTATCTTAAGATCAGTTATAAATTAATCAAGTAAGCATTATACTATTACAGTAAATACACTTCAGCTATATAGCTGGTTCATGAACTTGTATGCAAAAGCTGTCCATCAAAAAGTATTTTGTTGCTAAACACATGTTCACTAATTGTTGAGAATCTAAACATGTCACATTACTAACAAGGGCACTACGCTACACAGTGTACTTTGGTTGGTGTGAATCAGGATTAGTCAAATAGCCCACCTTTTAGGGAGGCAAATTTTTATCACTCTGTACTAAATTTTGACATGCCATGTAACTCTTATCCGACACATGTTTTTAAATAGAAGTTTGAAGCAATCAATTTCTTTTTGGAATATGAGTAGGAATAAATACTAACTGGTTACACACAAAAGATAAATTTCAATGACAGCTGGTCATCTTTTAAAAATAATCTTCTATTTCAGTATTACTATGACACTGCTCAACTTAGCACATATGATGCAAACATGATGCAAACATGTACCGCTATACAGTAACTCATCTCTTCATAAGTTGCTTGTGTTTGTACACTGCAACTGTAGCATTTGCCTGCATTCATTTTACTAAAACAATGATAGTCACTAGACCGAGAAGAGTTAACTATTGGGCAAAAAAAGACTGTTTGATGCCTATGAATCTAGCTGTTATGCTAGTGAACCTGCAGAATGTCCACAACAACACATGGAGCGCAGTTGAGAAGTAGCTGCAGTTTCTGATGAGCCCAGTAAAATTACATTGGGAGCAAATAGTTATGAAATAAAAAACATTGAACGTTGTACAAAGTCAGCATAGCAGAGATTCATTATAACAAACTGGGATAATTCCAGAGAAAAAAATCCTCACACTATTATTTCTTACATCTGTAAAAGACTTCATATGCTTCACTGCGTTTTTGTAGTCGAAAATGTAGCAATATTCACTTAAAATTTAATACCTTTCAACAAATTGCATACATGAAAGTCTCTATATACATGTACTTTATGAATATTATGAATTGCTAAAAGCTTGAATCATAAAATGCAAAGCAGTGCCTGAAAAGGCAAAGAAACTGTTTAATTCTCATAAACTATTTTAAGTTATCGACTTTCTTCAATTTAGTTTTTAAAAAAACTTACTCGTTTCTGTATCCAAGGATAATTTAGTGTTGGTTTGTTTGTATAAAAAAAATTAAACGAAGCCAAGAAAATTTGTGATTAAAAAAAATTACCTAACAGTTTCTTGGTAAATAGCCAAAACACCTAAAATGCCAAAGACAAAGTTGACAAAATGAAAAATGATGCAATTGCACCCTTTGTACTTTTGTGGCATTTGCACTTTTGTGATACTAAACACTTTACAGTAGATTAAAAATATCAACAACGCTAAAAAACTGCTTATAGCATATATGATTGCACCAATCATATTTCAACACCAACTAATTTTACTAAAATAAATCTGACTGCTCTCAGTGAGCTTTGTGTTAAAGATTTTTTCGTTGTAAAGAAACTATTTGATGTGTTCGTTTTCACCAATTCATTGCAGTATTGCCCATACTGGTGCCTACAGTACAAATTTTGCACACTTGTAAATAAGATTACTTCTAAGAAAATATAAAATAATATTCACAATAAAAAAAAATTCACAAATAAATTCACAATAAAAACACTCAACCCTCTAAACTATGGTCTCTAACTTATACAAACACAAGTAATTAGATGCGCTGTAAATCTTGTGGTCACTCAGCTAAGCATGTACAGTACATTGAAAGATTGTTGTGAAAGCTTGTAAACTCTTAAACTTGAATGATCATTTTTATTCTCATTATTTTAAAGTAAATTCTGCATTCAGTGATTACAGCAAGCAGAGGACACTCACAGACAATATAGCAGATAATAGTACAATGACAACAATGATTAAAAATTTAGCAGCTCGTGGCAAGCCAACGTCAATTTCTGTGAACTCCAGATGCTTCCACCAAAGTTTTCTACCTAGGATCATACACGAACTGAGGGGCTGCCCATCTGACCGCTAAACATGTTCAGCTGTATTGCTAAACCCCAGCCCAAAAAATATCAAAGCAACTGTTAGACATATGAGAAACTTTCACTACACCAAAGGTGGCATAGAGTGTTCTACCTCATCAGAGGTAATTCAGTTATTTGCATGTAAAATTGGGTCAATACAGCTTAAAAGTGTTTGAATCAGTACTTTTAGCACAAAAGACTCAAAATTATGCAATCTAAACTCATGTAATTTAATAGATTTGAACAATATGGCGTCTGTTAGCATCTCTACCCACGGATATATTGGTCTAGCAAGCAGAAGAGCCACGCCCACCGCCAAACTGTCTGATCTGTTTTATTATGCATGTTAGCATAGAGCTAATTAAAAACGGTACATACAATGTAAATTAATCTCATAAATTAAATCTAGACTTTTTTTACAACCTACTTAGGTAAACTGCTAACCACTGCAGTTACAAGTTTGCTGAAGTCCTAACCAACGCGAGGATCAAGGTTCATACGTTACGGCAAAACAAAGACAGTTAGTGGACTCGTTTAAAATAGCTTGTTTTCTAGTTATGCTTGTTTATTATAAAAACGTTGTATAGAGCAATGTATTGCAGTAGTTTTATGGATTTCTTTTTCAACATTTTTACTCGCAACAATAGTCGTACATTTTGAGACTTGTTAGATGGATTCTACGTCTAGTGTTTAAGATTTAGCAGCGCCACCTAGTAATCACGACCTACCTTCAGTTGTTCAATACATGTACTTACATAGGCCTACAAACTTATAATTGCAGGCTTATAGTCGCGATAGTATGTGGAAGCGAACGTTCCTTATTTCTGTAGCAACTTTGCTACTTATTTTAGAAAAGAGTAAGTATTGTTGGGGTTATTAAACGTGTGTGTGTGTCATTGTCGTTGGCTGCTAAAACAGGAGCCTAATCCACAACTAAACCAAAACTGTTCATCCATTGCGCGTCAATATTACCATAATACAGATCTGAAATTTATGTCATTAAAGCAAAATGATCATATTGAGAAATTAGTTATCTTGTTTTCTTTAGACTGTTGGCAGGCCCATAGGACATCACATTGTAGTTACCTCCTTGAGATCTTTTTTTCATTAGTTTGCAACTAGGACATTTTTTTAACCCTCCTTTTGTAACTTTAGTTGCGTCTGCGTACTTTTAAATCTTGTTTACATTTTGTCTTTTGTTCATTCGTGCTATGTTTTTTATTATCTATAGCATTTGGTTTTGTGCACTTGTTTTTCGCAATATTTCAATCATTTTTTTAATAGTTTTTGTGTTCTTTTATAAAATCATATTACTTTTTATTTTTTCCATATGGGTCTATCCATAAATAAATGGATTTTTTGGCAAAATTTCAAGAGTAATAGTAATTTCATTAAAATAATGCTTCACATATGAAGTATACATACCAAACCCTAAAATAGGAAATAATTGTGGGGGTAGGGCTCCTCTATCATGTTTTAATAGTTTGCTAAAGTTAGTGTATATGCACAAAATACTTTATGACCATAATGGCAAGATAGATATGCTTGTACATGGTATACATATTACTCTGAACGCAAATATCTAATTGTAATGGATTTCGCATTGGCTTTGCTGCCCGCTAATGCATAAATTGGTATTGCAGTGCACTGATCTATTGGTGTGGGGCTCTTTTATAAGTTGGCATGTTTTGAGTAACAATGGTGACAGGAAACATCAATAAGTTTCTACTACACTTGTATTATTAGTTCAAAATTGGTAGTAATTTGTCTTCAATGCTAACTTTATACGCTGTACCTTTAACTAATTTCAGTTTTGCTCAAAGTTGCACATATTTCCAAAATTTGCGTCACCGCTGTTACACTGTCACCATTGTTACACCCCTCAACTCATCTAACTATAGTATTAATTTGAGTGAATTTCACATTTAACAGTAATTTGTGGTGTTGTTGATGTTCTCATGTATGAGTTACTCATTATCATATTGTAAATTTAAGCCATTGTGGAAACTTAACAAGCTTCTTTCAGCAAGTTAGCAAACGATTGCTACCTTACAAATGTATTACTAAGACTTGCGACTCCGATATTGAGAATGGTTCCAAATTTAATCAAATCAACTCATGGAAGTAACTTGTAACAAGTGCTTGAAACAGAATATTGTTAAGTGGAAAGTCTGCCGGTCATTTCTGCTTTCAACCTGAGTAACACAAAATCTGCAGAGCAGATGCGTAAATATTGTAAAAAATATGTCAATATTCAAAACAATAGACCCAGTATTTGACTGCCCTAGTCAAAATCAAGAGTAGAACAAAATGAAGAGCTCAACTTACAGAAGATCATTTGGAGGAAACTCGAGAAAAAGCAAGGATTAGAGTTAAGCAATACAGAGATCGGGAAAAAACTTGAAAGTAAAATTACCAGGTATGTACATTCTATTTTTTTCTTCAAAAAACTTAATGCTTTATTACATCTGCGTACATTATGGATGTTTTAAGTTAATGTTTCATGTATTTTGTAAAAAAAGTTATTAAAGTTTATATTCATTTTTGTAGCAATCACTTCCCAATTTGGCAACCCACAATCTGAAGATAAAGCTGTAAAAAGATTGATCGAGCACTTCTAAACGGCCCAAGCAAAGGTCGTCAGACCGTCCATAAACTGGCAATGACAGTTAGACTATCATTGTCAGAAGATGGCAATAGAAATGAGAAAAGATAAAATGAAACAAAGATATAGAAAAGTAAAAGTATGCCATTGGAAAGTTTTAACTTTTACATAGATCCCGATGACCATGCAATTAGTGATCCAGAAAGTGAGTGCAATTCCGAACCCATCAAACAACTAGCAAGCACATTGAAAGAAGATGATTTTGTGCTAACATTGCTGCCTGGGGAAAAAACTTTTAGGCGTTATGTAGGAGTGGTAAACAATGTAGATGCCCTCAAAGCTAAAGTGCAGTTTTTTTAAAGAGTGAAGCCAAAAAACACTTCAGTTGTTAATACAAAAAATATAGCATGGGTAGAATTTCATCACATAGCCAAGTCACTGTCTTGTCCTACTTTCTCTAAAAGAGGTCAGTAATGTTTTACAGAAGATTTAGAGCATGCAGAATGCTCTAAAACATTTTTTTAGTACATTCTCACAATTACATGATCAATATTCTTTTTCTCATCTTACGTTATTTAAGCTTAATCATGTTTGTTATGTATTATAACTATTATATTATTATATTTTATACTTTGAAACCAATAAAAAATATTTCAAGTTAAGGCTTGTCTATATATATCGTAATCATTAGCTTTAATACCATTATTGATCTCATTAAAGCGAACTTAAATACTTATAAGTTTACTGAATATAAGAAGCGTAACGATGGTGGCAATCAAATGTAACAGCGGTGACATGTTTACAAGCAGGTAGTTAGCAACTACCATCTAATATCTGGATAACTTTTAGTGGATATGTCAGCAAGCTTCTTTAAAATAAGACAAATAAGTTTTTATAATTGTGCTTCCCAACAAATCAGAGAGTTTTAAGGATAAGCAACTAGCTCTTCAAAATGCATATTTCTCTGATGTAACGCGAGTGACACACTAACTAAAAAATTTCTCTGTAAAAATTAACTTCAGTCTAACATATTATACATCATTCGAAAGAGCTCGTTGAGCTCTAAGAGAATATCCGATTTAAAATCATCTTAAATGCAATACCAATATTTTATAATTAAATTTCTGCTCCAATTGTAACAATGGTGATTATGGATAGACCCATATATATTCTAAGATCTACATTTAGTGTTCATTATCTCAATGTATTTCGAAAAGTGATCAGTTCATCCCACACCATTCCCACAACTGCTTTGTATTCTATACTATCCTTTTCCTGTCATGTAGTTTCTTTTGGTTTATGGTAAGTCGATTTTATGCGTTTGAATTATGTTGTGGTGACAAAGGGGAGTTCATTGAGGTCCAGGAAAATGGCACGAATGTTACATAGCGGTGAAACCTCAATAGTACTTATCAGATTTGAAGCATGTTTTGTTGGATATGTATTGGTCCAAAATTTAATTATTGAAGGCAGGTCTCTATTGATCAGTAATGCTATGTAAATAGAACGTATATTTATATCTTGTTATACTTTCAATTAGCTTTCTCCTATTTCAGTCCTAAAGTATTACAGCCTGTGGTCTGAATGCTGTTGTTTTATCCTCTATACAGCGGTATTTCTGGTATGAAATAGTTTATGATCAAACCAAATCATAACATATAATGATTTTATGTTTAATCTTGACTACCGCCAAATATTATCATTGTTTTTGGTGAGAACCTCTTCTGGTCTCCTAATTCATTTAATGCGATCAGAACTACATTTCTAGAAATGTTTCTGTGAATTTAAATTTATTCATGAACATATTCTGAGTGAGTTTTTTTCAGTCAATGTGTGCTTTTGTTCAGTAAACAGGGGTGGGCACTAGTTAAAAATTAAAAGTTTCTATATATTTTACTGTTTATCTTTCATCTATCAACCAAGACTGTTCGTATCATTTGAAATGACTTTGTAATCTGAAAGTTTGTTAAGTTGACATCAGTGACCGCACTCATTGACTATGAGTCAGATGGTAGCGACATGTTGTGAGGTTTGTAGTTTATGTAAACAAATGTAGCAATAATATAATTGTGGTTTACGACTCCATCTGATTTGAAAAATTGTTTTAGGTACAGCCTTGAAATGTTTCCAGTGCCATAGCTCTCAACCTGGCTGCGGGGTGTACTCTGTAGACTACATACTGCAAGGGTGGAAGGAATGTCCAGGAACTGAAACGGATCCTCCTATGTGTGTTAAAATTAAAAACACTGTTGGAAGTGAGTAAATAGTTTTGATTTGTAACATTCGTAATCGCTAGTAGTGGACTACCTTTGGCATATATAGGAGTGAATACGTGGTCAGTAGGCTTGCATTGATTGTCTGCCGGTGTATTTGTTTTATGCGACATGAAATCCGGGTAATAAATGAGCTTTGTGGAAGTTGCTTTGTTAAACCATTGGTTTACTATATTTAAATATGTTAATAACATTTTTAGTTTACTAGTGTTTTTGTTTGTGCACATTTACACAGAATGATTCTTGAAGCAATGATGATACAGAAAGTATGATATACAAATGATACAAAAAGTTGAGCATTTTTTTACGTCAATATAGACTACGATGGAATTATCGGCTGCAGTTGACTATTGTTGTGCTCTTAAAGCTTAGCGGTTAATACACCGCTGCAATTGTTTCTCATTTTTGAATGAGTTGTTGTTGAACTACAGTCAAATGCTAACATTTGATCCTTATTTTAATATCTCGGCTGTATGCCGTATATTATTACATTAAACATGAAGCTATTCATTCTTATAATTTTTATCATTCTTCTTTGCTGAAGGTAAGGGTTGGGGTACTATTTGCCCTTATGAAGCTGTTTTGTTATGAACCGTCTATTTTAAAATATATTTAGAATATTATTGCCAATCTGATTGGCTCGCATATACTAGCAACAAATAAGACCATACTCTTCGTTAGCTTAATCATTATTGGCTGTTGGTGTGAATGCTAGTTTATCGCTCCCATGATGTTGGCCATCAATTTCAAGTAATCATTTATGGTCTTTGGTGTGAGATAGATATTTAGGTACAATTTTTTTTCAGATTTCGCTGGAAGTTTTGATTAAATGATTATTTTAGGTCAAACAACTGTGACCAGGGGATGTCTTTCTACATTGCTAAAGGAAACACAAATACGGGAAGATATGCCTAGCGTTCGACGACACAGCTACTGCATACCAGCAAAGTCCGACAGCACGTATGGCCCTAGCTACATCAACAGTGAGACTAAAAAGCTCTATTGTTTCTGCAATGATTTGTGGTTGTGTAACTCCGCCTCGAGTTTTCAGGCAACTATTTCTTTTGCTCTGGCCTGTGTACTGATGACATGGATGTTGTAACTCAGCCCACTTCCATCTCTATTTTATATCCTTTTATCATTTTTATAATTGGAATATTCTGGAAATTATGTGAATCTCGACTGAAACATTCCACTTTTACATTCCAAGGACGTTTCATTCACATATTTCGGTTGTCAGACTGTAAGATTAGTGGATGCAATTTAGGCTGCCCAGATAAGTTTGTAAATTTGATATTCTTCATATTGAATTTTGATTTATTACAAATGTAGTATAATATTTTTGCATAGATAATAAAATTTATAAAATAAAACCTAAAACTTTGTGCAATTCTGTGTAGTGAGGTAAGTGTAATGTCTAATTCATAAGCCTGTGTTATGAGATCTATTTCATACCTAAGTGTCTATATCAGTGATCTGTTGGGATTATCTGGTAACTATCCAACTTGGTGAAGGCAGCTCAGTACAGACAGAAATTCCTAATCAATATGATTGTCAACAGCTTCTTGATCTTGAACCTTCTGTTTCTTGGAAGGATTTCTCAAAATGCTCAGCACCAATGTGTCAAATGAGTTAGTGGTGGGAGAGCCAATGATGGTGGAAGGTCTGCGGAGGGCAGATGAATGAGGAACTATCTTGCTTGGCTCTGATACGGTGTAAACGCACTGCGACTGTGACATGCCTTTGACTGGTATTGATCCTTTGCACTTGACTGGATAATGGAGTTTTTTGCTCAATATGTTGGCTGTAGATTCCATAACCTACAATGATAATATCAAAATTGCTTCATGATTCCCACTATTAGATTAGACTTGGATTTTTAATAAATTTTCAAACTTTAATCAATAAATGTTACGAAACTGATTCAACAGTTTTTGCAAACATATATCCCGACAGCAATGAGTTGAAGTAGAGCATTCTACTCCTATCAGGTGAAAAAGACTATATAACTTACAAGGATTTCACCTGGCTCACAATTACTTTCCATTCTGCTAGCTATGTTCACGGTATGTCCCCAGATGTCGTAGTGGGGCTTCCTCGCTCCTATCACACCTGCGACTAGTGGTCCGTGGTTTATTCCAACTCGTAACTGGAATCTATATTCAAATACGTTCTGATTTATAATAGTCAGAGTTTTTTGCATTTCAAATGCAAGGTCGATACAGGTCTTTAGGTTCTGGGCGGCATTGTTCTCTGACTGCAACATAAAGCGCTTAATACATAGTGTCTGTTACTTAAAAAATAAATTGATATACAGTTGTATTATGGTAACCATTGCCAAGAAAATTTATTTTGGAGTTTCCCCTCTTGCGGGCGAATTCATTTCAAAGTAATGGTTGTTATGTATTGCTCTCATTATTTTAGCCGTAACTCAAAAATCGTTCGTTTGATCATTCTGAACTACAGGATAGATAAACTACTGTACACATAAAAATGATCAGTACAAAATAATCGTGAAGTTATTTACAAATTGATACTAATTATGACTCGATCACATCGGTATATATATTAACTTTCTTTAGAAAAATTGCATCTACAATAGTTGATAAACTCTTAAGCCCTCCCAATTTGTTACAAATAACTCTGCCATTCTTTTGTTACAAAAATGAATGAATTCACAATTGGGTTAGGAGTTGATAGCTCACCTGCGAGTAGTTAATTTATGTCCATACTAATACTTAATACCCGGTAAATTTTAAAAAAGTTTGCCAACATATCTCAGAGCAGGTGTTAGCAAGTATTTATTTGTTAGCAACTATTTATTATGCGCCAACAAATATTTGGATGGTTAACATGAATGAAACCCGCGTTAAAGCAAGATATGACATCAAGAGCGGGTGAGTTCCTCAAAACTCTTATAATTCCTTCAACCTGAGGAGCTAATATTCCTATTCTCAGAATAGCTTGAATACGTGAAGTATCATGTTTCCAAAAAATAGAACATTTTCCATTGGTCAGCACTCAACGCAAGGCAGTGGGAAGAGGTGTGTAGATGACAAGCCATTCCTCTCCAAGCATTCTAACAGCTATTCTGTACTATCATTTAAAAAAATATTAATCTAACCTTTTGAACTGGAGAAAGTCCCACACATGTCATATAGGTGCTACCGATAGTTTTGATTTTTTCAACTTCCACAAATGCTGATTGAGTGAGTAGCTCATCAAAGTCAGCGATGATCTCATTCAGTATCATAAGACAACCAAATCCGTAGCCATTCCCTTGTACGTCAAGGTAGAATTCATTGAAGTTGCAAACAGATGCAAACATGACCGCAACATTGTTGTAGGACTCACAGTAAAGCTCCTGGAAAAACATTTGTATTTACAGCATTTTAGGCGCAAGCAGCAAAATGGTTTCACCATTGTTTAGTATGTGGGAATCAAGTTACAATCTGGAGTTATGTTCTCCTTTAAAATCATTAGGTTGACAACTACCGTCTGAAGGTTATTGCTGACTTTGTAATAGGTGTATATATGTAACTCTAAGTTGAAAATGACAAACTTTAGCATATTTTGTAGCTATATGGCTAAAAAAGTTTAAAAAATTAGCCAAAAGCAAATTTTAATGTCCATTCGTAGACTGAGGAAGACAACAAGAGATATGATTGTAGGAAATCCCCAGCATTTTTGGTATTATTTTTTCTTTTTCTCTAAAATCAATCTATTATTGTTATCAAGTGAAGTCAACATGCATAAGTAACACTCTCTGTGCTGGGTGTTCAAAGTGGATATTGACTTTAAAATGAGCCATCCTATCTTAGCTGTCTCAATTATTTTCACAAACAGACTACCTTAGTATTTGAGCTAAGAAATGCTTTGTTTATATATCTTCTTTGTTTGCTCACCTAATACGTGAGGATTTTATCTAAAGCATGTAAGGGCTCCTAGAGCAATAATGAAGCTAGCAGTGATAAGAGAACCTTATCATTCTTACCTCATCACGTCTGTTCTTGGCCAGGAAGTTATTGGCTACATGTTCAGGCAAAATGTTTCTGAGCAACGTCAGGTTGTTACCTCTGACAGCATCCATCTCTTGCAATTCTTGCTTTGCTTGCAGCCTCCACAAAAAATCCAATCTGGCATGAAGATCCAACTAAAATTTTTCATCAATGAAACATTATTTATAATGATATTAAAAAATGTGAAATAATTGGCAAACAAATTAGAAATTTGTGTTTTGTCACCAAAGAATTTGTAATTTTATAGCAGTACAGCAATTGTGTGCAAAATGTTTGTCTCTAGATGTTATGCTGCCTTGATGGAAAGTAATTTTTTATTTGATTTTTTAACTCGCATCAAATATATTTGAAAGGTTGAACAAAAGAGATTTATAATTGCAACAGTGGTTTCAAAATTTTACCTTACTCCATTTCTTGACATAATAAAAGTTACTTAATAAATTATACCAAATCTCTTTAAGAAGTCCCACTAAATCCTTTTAAGAGATTGCACCAAATCCGTTTAAAGTATTTTGCCAAATCTCTTTTAAGCAATTTTGTGAAAACTATTTAAGAATGCAGAAACTAAACCCAATTTACTAAAAGTAGCAACTTTTACCATGATAGTCTCATGTTCTTTTCATTGCGAAGAAAATTGATTCGTTGACATAATCTTTTGACAGATTTGAACATAGTTTTCAAATTGACACTTGTCTGCAAATTATAGTCACTTTTCTTGTCCTTTAAAAAACATACATGATACAAATGCCTTTTTATCAACTGGGTAATCATCTGTATTTCTTAGCAACTGTACTGTAGTATGCTACAGTATGTAGGTGTGCTACAGTATGTAGGTGTGCTACAGTATGGCTTTAGCTGAGAAATACCTCCTATTCTGACATGCCAGCTGAGCTGCTGCACCTAGTGAATCAACAAGGAACAAAAACAATGCTGTGAAATAAACAGCTAGATAGTACTATAGAGCTACTCACCACTCGAGAGTAGTAAATCAGTAAGACAGCTGTGAAGAGTATAGCGACGATATACTCAACTCTCTTGTACAAGGTCATGTATCCATATAGAGTTCTGTAACAGTTACAGACACCTATTCTTTAACCTTGAACTCACGCAATGCACCCAGGATATTATGCACACTTTTACACGCATGTATGATATTTTATCTTTGGCAGCATTGACTGAGTTAGCTAAAAAAACAATTATTTAGCACGTCCTCAATATGTTCAACTAATCTTAGATACCAATATTTTTTGTATTAGATTATACAGTCATACCTCAACATACAAGCTTTTTGCGTTCCGAGACCGAGCTCATATATTAATTCTCTCATATCTCAAATCAATTTTTCTTATATAAAATAACTAAATACAAATTAATGCGTTTCCACTCTCTAAAAAACTATCTGGAAACAGAATATTACAATGGCAAAATGTGAGTTTAATTGTTCGAATGTATCACCTACGCTCGCAAAGTAACAAATACGATAAAATTTTCCCTTTCCTCTTGTCTCAGATGTCTTGTATGTTAGGACACTCGTATGTTGAGGTATGACTGTATATACATATGTACATACGTACATACATACGTACATACATACGTACATACATACATGTATATATATACATACATAAATACATATATACATATGACCAAATAAATTTGTATGTTCTATTTGTCACCTTCATAGCTGGGATTTTATAAATCCTAAAAAGCTCCACAACTGTTTTTTTTTAAAGTTTTACATTCAAAACTATTTAATTAATGCTTGCTAAAAAACCTACGCTTGGTTATCCAAAACTAAAAACTGGCAAAACCAAAGGTGTATGAACTGACATTCTTACCTCTGTGATAAATCGAATGAGCCTGTAGCATTAAGCTCAGACTGGAGACGTGCATAAACCTGTCCTATGTTTTCTTGGGCCATAGTCTCAAACACGAGAATAGAAGCGACGGACATCAAAACGATCATTGTGACTTTGATAGCATGTATCCACTTTAGAAATGATGCTGTAGATAACATGACCAACAGCCAAGCTATGAGCATATACTGCAAAATAAAACAATCAATGATGTCATAGCTCTAACATTGTTTATTAGTATTTTATCCATAAATTATGTATATTTATAGAAGCTTATACAGGTTTAGTTAACAAACTTACTGCTTCATAACAGCTACTTTGTATCTCTATGTTATTCATCGTCGTATATATCTGCAATAATAACAAACAATAATACAGAATTAAAAGTAATGGAAGTCTGTTTATTGTTAAGTAACATAAAGATATAAAAAATTGTGTTTTTTCAAATTCTTATAGCGTGAGAGGTGATTTACTGGGCAGCTATTTATCTACCATTCCATATATGCCCCAGGAAATTGTGTTAGACCAATCACAATTAACTAAGAATTTAATGCAAATAGATAAATAAATAATTTGGCCATAAAGAAATTTGATCGGTCAAGTTTAAATCTCTCATATTAGAACACTGCCCATTTTAGCACCACAGAATTTGTTATGTGAAAAAATTTAAACATGAGGTTTTGTGTTTTAAATGGTACGGAATAATTGTAAGCTTTCCTAAATGACAGGCTAATTTTTGCATCACTCTTACTAAGCTAATAAAGTAGGGCAACAGGAACGCTGTCTAATTGAAAACAGAAAATTCTTGGCATTAGTAACTATGCCAGAAACAATGAAAAACTATGCCGAAAAAGTTAACCTAAATTGTCAACTACATTACCTCAAGAAAAGGGGTCAGTAGTTGAAATGAAAATAAAAATTGCGTTTATGCAGTTATTATTTATGATGACTTGGGTGTACGGTTCATGCTGACTGGCAGAGTTATAATTAATTTCAAATTTTGCAACACTAGATTAATTTATTTAAAACAAATAATAAGAAATTTGAACATAAATGGGTTCACATTCACTTACCGGGTTAAAAATAGTAGATAGAAATAAAAATGCCATTGCTGATGTAATCAACACATTTCTGATCGCGTAGCTCTTCGGTATCGTAGAGTGTTTCACCTCTCGTAAGTGTGCCACCGTGTTCTGTCGACTAGACCAGTCGGGGTCAGGCTTTTCAATCATCTTCTGATATTTGTAGAAGGAGACATAGCGATACAAAAGGATGCAAGCGATAAATGTTAAACTGAGAAGAAAGACGACTGTCGTCAGAAATGGACCTAGCCAGTACCTGTAAGACAAAGTCGTAAAAATGCTAATAATCTTACTGATATCACATGAATTGAGCACATCAAGCATTCATACCAGTGATGGTAACAAAGATGTAAAAGCAGAATTTATATACTCTTCCGCGACAGTATTAGATTACCAACTTTAAAAGCACTTTTGTTAAACTCATGAAATTAATCTTGATTTCTGTCTTTTCGTTTTTTCTGTTGGCATGTAAGAAAAAACATCGTTTTTTTGATGATTACTGATGCCAATAATAAGTTATACACACATCTAAATAAACTTACAGCGTAAATATATGAATTTATGAAGTAATATATAAAAATAAGGATCTATGCTATGCAACTAAAGGTATTCACTGAAGTTGGAAGAACGTCGTTTTAAATTTAATCTAGCACATAATGTATCCAATAACTAAAAATTTAATGCAGCAAGACTATGCAAAATAATACGTACATCTGAAAATCATCTGATTGATGAGCAACAGCCTGGGTGACGACAATGACAAGCACTATAATCACAAATGATAGAAAGTTTATCTGAAACGTATCATCCTTGCAGTCTCTGTATTTCCTTTCATTGTCTTTGTCCTAAAACATTCAACACTGTATACATTGTCCTAAAACATTCAACACTGTATACATTGTCCTAAAACATTCAACACTGTATACATTGTCCTAAAACATTCAACACTGTATACATTGTCCTAAAACATTCAACACTGTATACATTGTCCTAAAACATTCAACACTGTATACATTGTCCTAAAACATTCAACACTGTATACACTGTCCTAAAACATTCAACACTGTATACATTGTCCTAAAACATTCAACACTGTATACAATGTTTTAAAATACTCAACTCTGTATACACCTAAAACTCAAACTTAAATGGTTTTATATTTACAATTATACATGTTTTGTGACAATACCAAACATTCTGTTTGATTGGGCAGTACTACAGACTGCTACTGTCACAAGTGTTGCTGACAGATTTGGGCAGGTACCGTGTATTGAAGAAGAACAGTGTTCACTTGATCCTTCGCCAACATATCATCCGCTTTGGAGTCTGTCGCTTGTATCAGCATTTCGTTGACTGCATTATTAGTTGACTGCCGTAACTGTACTGGCATCTTAGTATCCTGCTCATGGTTGGTGTAGATCTGGTAAGCATAGCTTAGGAAATACACAGGGCAGTTAAGAATGGTTAAAGGTAGAATTATGAGAATCATGTTTTTTAAAGCACTACTTGCGCAGCTTTATTGTTAACATTTTTTTAGTGAGAAGCAAAGCACCCAAATTTTAATAAGGGGTCGAGTCAGGAGCCTTTGGAAGTCACCGACAAAACACAAAAGTGCAGAATCTATGGCTAATGTTAAGCGCAGATGTGCACGGTGCTTGACCACTGTTTGTCATTGAACTGAGAGCCAAAAACATTTAGTCATAACTAGGAGTAAGCGCTGCCATGCCAGGGTTTCCTTCATTTTCAGATAGTTCTCAAATTGGTGCTAAAGTCGCTAATTTTCAAGAACCAGACATACATGTAGGTGTGAAACAAAATATTTTTTGCAAATATCTTTTATGTGTGGGAAGTTAGGATAGAATGACCAAAAAATGTGGAAACGCACAACATTTATGCAGACTAACGCACGCACACATGCGCGCACGCACACATACACACAGTGGGACTTATTAATATTGATATTAAATATGCAAACAATGGCCAAAGTGTTATTATTAATTACGCACATTTAGTCGATTTCATCAATATTCCACTAATGTTCAGATGTACTATAATTATATTTGCTTTTTTATAACTTTATACAGAGTAAATATTAATATTTTGTCCAATTTAACTTTTATACAAATAGCCCATTTATTAAACTGATTTATTTGACCAGTTAAAATTAAAATAAATTACACTAATTAATTAGCTTAAAAAGCAATACAGATATTACATATCATATCAGCAAAAATTAGATATGAAATATGACTGATATTTTTGGTAACTATTTTCACATGTTTATGCATTCATAGCCTTTGCTCAGAGCTATCCATTAAACTGATGAGTCCATCGAGGTGCAACTCAAATAATGGCTTTCTCAAGACTGCTTCTTGCAAGGTATAATATTAACACTGGCAATGCCGTAAGCATTTCAGCCTTGACATGTACAGCTAGCAACTCACCCCATCAATTGAATAAAGAGTTTGTCTTCTGTCAACGATCGACAACTTCTTTTGGTTTTGGGGCTTCACTTCATCTTCTGACTCTTCCGTTTTAGGATTTATAAAGTAGGTACTTATGTTGAGTTTCTTAAGATAGTCATTGTTCAAGTTAAGGTTTGGTTCCAAGTCTATTTCTCTAGTTAGTGACATCTTAGTCGCTTCAGATATGTGAACTCTTCTATAAGAGGTAAAAAAAGTCTATTTCTCTAGTAAGTGATATGTTAGTCGCTTTAGATACCTATGTGAATTTTTTATAAAAGCTTAAAAAGGATCAGCCTCTTTCTCTAGTTAGAGTAGCGTCTTAGTTGCTCTAGATATGTGCTCTAGAACTTTTTTATAAAAGGTAAAAAGACACTTTTACAGGTACAAGTTTATACTAATTAATATGCATTTTTAGAAGAAAAATCACAGACCAGTTGGTTTTACCAGGTTAATGAAGTAGGGCAGCAGGAATGCAGTCCTATTAAATATATAAAATTATTGACGTTTATTTAGTAACTTTGATCTAAACTTCCTACCAGATTACATCGAGAAAAGCAGTCAGTAGATGAGACGAAAATAAAAATTACATCTATGCAGTTATTATTTGTGATAACTTGTGGGTACGGTTTATGCTGACTGGCAGAGTTGGTAATTTGTAGTTAATTTCAGATGCTGCAATTTATGCTGAATAAAAAATGCTGAATAAAAAATGCTGAATAAAAAATGCTGAAATTTACGCTCAATTAGAGATGTCAGGATGTACGCTGACTGACGGCGATTACAAGTTTTACTAACTGGTGTGAAATTAAAATCATGTTTTGGCAGCGTATTAAACTTAAAAACTATGCAGTATAGTAGACGTAACAATGACTTTGACGGATATTTGATTTGGATTCGTATCAAAAAAATAATAAAATCAGCCAAATTTCTTTACAAAATGTTGAAAAACTGCTGCCTTTTCTAAATAGATCAAACTATGCTGACAACAGGAGCAAACATCAAGCTATTTATGGTACAAAACATGAGGATTATGAAGCTGTTGATGATGTAAATAGTTTGCTCAAGTTATCAAACCTCTGTCTAGTTTAAGGCTTATTATAATAACTTTCCCAACTGATGTTGTGCGCTGGACTTATATATGGGATAAGATAGATAATGGTTGGCATTTTAGAGAGATTAATGCAAAAACTAAGCGGGACAACGTATGCATCGATGTTGAGGATGAAAGATTATACAACCACATGAAAATCTACATTGACATGCTTTTAGAAGATGTAATCTAAAATTGTTTTTGCTTAACTATGACTACGCAAAAAAAGCTGTGAGAAACTTTTGTAAAGATGTTTACATACAAGGTCATGCGAAGCCATTATTAATTGGTTTTTTACAGTATGTGACCAATATAAAATATATATATATATAAAATGCAGGGTGAACTTTCAGCTTAACCTAAAAGTTGATTTTAAACTTTTCACAAAAAATAGACAAAAGTCAGTGTCAATTAGCTTTTCATAATAAGTAATATGCGTTTTGAGTTATCTATTTATAATACACTAGAAATTCCCCTAGAAATTACACTAGAAAAATACACTAGAAATTTATATTATAAAATAACTATACATATGTTGTTATTTAATAAAACTAGAAATTCTCCTGTCATACAGCCCACGACCAAAGTGATATTGGAAAAAAAAGGGTACTGATGGTTGAGAAATGCAATATTAGCAGTCAAATGGCACTGCAGTGCAATAGGATAACTGCAATGGTAGCTGTAATGTACTGGGTGTGGGTATTATTATATACAACAAATAGCGATAATGAAAGGAAAAGATTATGTTTATATCTCTCCCCTGCAATAGGAGAATTGCAATATTGGCCAATATTAGAAGTAAAATGCACTGATATTATTAGAATAACCAATATTATTAATATAGTAATAATATAAAACTAATGCACAATTTTGTTTACATTTCAAAACGTCATAGCTAACAATATCAAGGAGTTGGGATATTTATATAGATTTTTAGAAAATCTGTACTACGTAGTCATCGTTCTGTAGTCATCCAAACTTATAATTAATTATTGTAATAATTTCATAAGAGCCGTTAGAAAAAATATCACCGTCATTCCTTTTACTTACACTGCCTTGGACATCAGTTAGAATTCCAAAGTACTGAAAAGTTTCCAAAATGTCAGTTACTTTGAAATCGGCAAAAATGAAACGATTTCAGTACTCCTACGTTAATTACAGAAACCTTCGGCAATGCTATAGACTGGTGAAATGTGCACGTTATTTTTTTCGTGAAATGCGCACGACTTAATCGTTCTAGTCTCTGTCGCTCGGCGTTTTAATTTTCGGTCTTAACTTTGATAAAAGTCAGGATTAGCAAGTTTTAATAACGATTTTCGGCCAAATAAATCTGTCTATTTATGTATAATCCGATCAGATGGGTTAGTTTTAGGAATTTGCGGTAACCTTTCAAAGGCTTGTTAACATTTTTAAATAGGTTTATATGCGTTTTGTATCATTATTATACTTAAACGACTTTACAGAAAAATAGTTAAATTTGTTGATAAGGTTTTGTTACAAGGGTTTGATGACGGCCGTTAACGGATAATTTTTCGGGAGTTGTGTGCGCATGTACATTTATCATAAATCTCCCAAACCAATCACTTCGCTCATGTTTGGTCGTGGGATAATAAATTATTAGTATTACTAATATTATACAGTTTTAATACTTCGGTATGTTTAAACCTCACTATTTTAATTTAATTGTTATAATGGTGAATCGTAATTTGAGTAGTTTGTTTAAAATAGGCAACATACAGTACATATTCTCCTGCCTGTCCTACATTAGAATGCTCATGTATAAAAAGGAATTGTGTAAAAGTTTTACCCTTTTTCTCCACTAGATTCCATAACGTTTGCAGTGTTAACATCATCTGAGTAGACGTCAAATTGCCACTTCTTGAGGCCAAGCACTCCTCCAAATACTGAGCCTGTGTGCACTCCTATACGCATGTCAAGGCATTCCACATTCTGCTGTTCTCTCACCAGTCTGCATTGATTACAGTGTAACATAATAATTTATGACTTTAGCACTTGCATCATTAGCAAACCTATTATGCAATCACAGGCTATAACTAAAACTCTTTAAAAAGATTTATTTGTAGTATTTGTTGAAGATTAGTAGTTTAGTGCCTCTGATAATAGGTCAGGGTCAAACTCTACTGACGGTGGCAGTAAAGTTATCTGTTCTTAAATTCTCAACTCGACCAAACAGGCAATTAGCCTGGTTTCTTTAGAAATAATCTGTCAAAAAAGGCAAAAAAACAAAATAGCAATAAACACTGATATGCCTACAGCAAGTTTGGTACATGTACGCAATGCGTTAATAGCTAATATAAGATTCACTGCGTCATATATTTGCCCATTCTTTTTTCTTCCCATCAAAAAGAAATGCATTAATCACTTGTGTTTTGCCTGATTGTGACTCAATAAACACAGATATGGCATAATTATATGTGCTTGACCAAATTGTCCTGCCCATACTGACAAACTTTAGACAGCTTATCTTGCAATATGTTCTTGTCACACCTCTTCGTTTACATGCGGCGCGATGCATCACATTTCCCATGCTCAAGAGAAGAATGATGCTCAGCAACAATCAAGTGCACTACGCTTGTCAACTGTTGAATGCGTAGTTATTGCTGTTAAGCCGCCATTACAGTCTCTAATATCAATATTCAACTAAGAGATTACTGAAAGCGCGTTCAGATAACATGTGGAAGCAGACGATTTCAAAATGACGATCTATCACTAATAATAGCCATTAGTCGTACGGGTCTATTCCGGTTAAACTCCAACCACTTGCGACATAGAGTGATGAGCCACTCGCACGTCAAACAACAAGAGAATATTTGGCCCTTTGGTATTGCTTCCTTGTTGATTCTTCACAGAAAGAGGGTGAATGAGTAATAATGACGGCGATGACTTATGATTTGACACCTGTCACTCAGTGCTGAGCAGGTGACAAACATGGTTTAAGCTGGAGAAGTGTTTAAGAACTTCAAATATAGGCTAATTCCTTTCTAATTTTGCTACCATATTTAGACATACCTATGTTGAAATTAGTTTTCAGTTCAGGAATAAACTTATATGTCTATGGTCACAGACACAGCGAGTTCATCGAATTGTTAGTTTTAGATTAATGGCTATCCAGTGTGACTATCTACATTTACAGGAAGTGACAAGTTTTGCTAAGGCTGACAGAATTTCCTTTAATAAAAAATTGTTTCTTTTAAATTAGTTAGAATAATAGAAATAATAACATACTAATATTAACAGAAGAATAAATTATGCAGGACTTCCACGTTTATACCAACCAGGACTAGCTACAGGTATAGTCGTTAGCAAGGTAACACTTACTTTTTTTAGTTTGAGGTTTTGAGGATTGCCATGTGAAAGAGCAATCTGTATAACCAGAAAATAAAGTTTAATACTAACGATAAACTGGTCAATCGCTTAATGTTTCAAACTATCTGATGAAAATACAGAATATAGGTTTGAGTGACGGTTTAGACTAGTGGAAATGAAACGTCATGCATGAGACTGCTTGACTGAAGATAATATTCCTAGAAAAGTACAGACTATTCTAGATTAGAGGAAGCAAATATGGGCTATTGCAAAATCAATTATACATTTTACGTCACAAGGATGTGAAACTGCCACAGCTGGGTGATACAATTTGCTCATGTACATAGAATATGGTGAAAAGGAAGAAAGACAGAAGTGTTAATAGCCAATCAGTACAGGAGGTCATGCGAGCTAGTCAAGTAGTACTCATCTCTGAGCTTGATAAATGCATTGAACAAAGAAGAATAATGCTAAAATAATATGAAACATGAAAACAAATATTCAAGTTCGCTGTTAAACCTCTAACGAATAAACAAGGAATAACAATGTCTGAGAAATGCAAGCTATTATTAGCTATTTATGGTGGTTTATTAAATATTTACTATAATAAGAGCCGTGTTTGTCCTTCTATCTGCCCGAAGGGAAAAAAGATTGTTTCACACAGAATTTGAACTCATAACTTTCAGCATAGCATCCCAGCACTTTATCATCTGCACCAATTGACTAATCACTAGCATTCCAGAACAATTACACCTACATGTATAGTTAATACACCTAATGATTTTTTACAGTGTACAGCACTGCTGGGGTACCAGTAATAATTATAATCATAAGAATGGAGTAAATTTAAATACTAATAACTAACATAAAGTGAAGTCTCACAGAGTGACTAACAAAAGAAAAAATCCCACATTTCACATTTTAACGATTGTAATAAACTGACAGGAGGGCAGTACAGGAAACGATTTTACTTTGTGCCAGTATTAGTACGTTGGCCCAACTTAAAGCGGTATAAAATAAGTTTGGTAAAAGGTGGAATGATCAGCAAAATTGGATCAGCAAAGAAATTGTGGTACCGGAGTATTCAAATCGATGATGTGACTCAAGCCTGTGTACCATACGTAATTAAAAAAGATAAAGACCTGGCCATTGCTGTATCAGTCGATAGAAAAGCAAGCAACAAGGAAAAGAGAATAGAACATAAATAAAGATTTGGGGAGGGAACAGAGGCGACTGTGTTAAACTTCTGTAAAGGTGGTACCAAGGCAGTATGATTGCTAGCACTTGCTAGCACTTGCTAGCACTTGCTAGAACTTGCTAGCACTTGCTAGCACTTGCTAGTACTTGCTAGCACTTGGTGCAGTAGGGGATGTGAAGATAAACTGAATTAATTAGGCATTAAAAAGAGATTTCGCTTGTACAATGTACTACTAGCCAGAATACTAAGAAAAGGTCTGGAATTCACTGGTTAGTTGTTTTAGTCCAATTCCAAGTACTAGCAATGCATAAAGTTGTGTATACAAACAACAATAATACTAATAATAATAATTAATGCTATTATTATAGCTACTGAGCAAAGCCAAAGGCTAGGTATAATATCAGACTACACCAAAGAGTTTGGAGTCACAGCACTTTGGAGATAGTGAGACTCGGTAAAGATTTAGAGACAACTGCACAATGAATTGAAAATATCTTGGTCACTAGTATTACATGTATTAGTATTACTAGTACATTGGCAGTCCAGTGTGCCATGGTCACTAGTATTACACGTATTAGTATTACTAGTACCATGGTAGACCAGTGTGCCATGGTACTAGTATTACACGTATTAGTATTACTAGTACCATGGCAGTCCAGTGTGCCATGGTCACTAGTATTACACGTATTAGTATTACTAGTACATTGGCAGTCCAGTGTGCCATGGTACTAGTATTACATGTATTAGTATTACTAGTACCATGGCAGTCCAGTGTGCCATGGTCACTAGTATTACACGTATTAGTATTACTAGTACCATGGCAGACCAGTGTGCCATGGTCACTAGTATTACACGTATTAGTATTACTGGTACCATGGCAGTCCAGTGTGCCATGGTCACTAGTATTACACGTATTAGTATTACTGGTACCATGGCAGTCCAGTGTGCCATGGTCACTAGTATTACACGTATTAGTATTACTAGTACCATGGCAGTCCAGTGTGCCATGGTACTAGTATTACACGTATTAGTATTACTAGTACCATGGCAGACCAGTGTGCCATGGTCACTAGTATTACACGTATTAGTATTACTAGTACCATGGCAGTCCAGTGTGCCATGGTCACTAGTATTACACGTATTAGTATTACTAGTACCATGGCAGTCCAGTGTGCCATGGTACTAGTATTACACGTATTAGTATTACTAGTACCATGGCAGACCAGTGTGCCATGGTCACTAGTATTACACGTATTAGTATTACTAGTACCATGGCAGACCAGTGTGCCATGGTACTAGTATTACATGTATTAGTATTACTAGTACCATGGCAGTCTAGTGTGCCGTGGTACTAGTATTACACGTATTAGTATTACTAGTACCATGGCAGTCTAGTGTGCCATGGTCACTAGTACTACACGTATTAGTATTACTAGTACCATGGCAGTCCAGTGTGCCATGAGAGATCGTCAGGTGTGCCAATAAAGCAGATAATCACTATCTGCACAATTATTCAACAATACCAGAAGGTGGTTGATTGCGGTAGATGTTATTATGTTTGCCTACAAAGCCGAGCGTTGTCAGTTTGAATACCATATGAAGCCATCTTGTTTGCTAACCTCTAACCATAGCTTTGAACAGACAGATCGACTGCGGCAGCTCTTATTATAGTAAACAGGACACTTTTATGTTAGTTTCTGAACACTGGCTAAATATGTTAGTATTTGGCCTCTCACTGAGTGGTTTAGAGTTGTATTATGATTTTTTTTATTATTATTATAAAATCAATAATACTAATGATTCTATTAGCAGTAGTAATCGTAACAGCATAATTTTTTTTAAATACACGAGTACACTAGCTACTATAAAAGTGATTATCTCAATACATCCTATTGCTAGTTATAAAGAGCACTCTATAGCAAACACACATTAAAAATACTTGTGTCTTCTGTTATGGGCAATTTGTAACTAGCTGAAACCTTTTACACAGTTGCAAAAAAGCTAAGTACAAATTCTATCCATAGGGGCGGGTAAACACCTTCTTACACCAATCATATCTGTGCGTTATACTTACATACCTTATTGCACCAATCATATCCATGCATTATACTTACATACCTTATTGCACCAATCATATCCATGCATTATACTTACATACCTTATTGCACCAATCATATCTGTGCGTTATACTTACATACTTTATTGCACTGATCATATCCATGCATTATACTTACATACCTTATTGCACCAATCATATCCATGCATTATACTTACATACCTTATTGCACTGATCATATTCAGACCCATCTCTACACAGTGGTCCGCATGGTCTGGTGTCTGCTCTGGCAGCCCACACACAGCCTCGTAACAGTCCCCTAGCAGCTTGATCCGTCTACATTTGTGCTTCTGCAGCATTTTAAATCATTTTATTTAAACTTGAATACAATTCTGTCAGGTTTAATATATAGCTTGACTAAGTACACGGTTTGAGTTTAAGAAACTTACTACAAGCGACATGGAGTTTTGCATAGCTGTAGTATAACTTGCTAGTATTGGCTTGCACCAAAATGTGTTTTTCTCAAATGTATAGTGTTAGTAGTAGAGTAGTTTTATAATAATATAGTTCTTCACAACTTTAAACAGTAAGTTCTCTCACTTTTTATTTGCATTTTAATGTGTCCAATTGGCAAAAGTTTACAAGTCGGTTAGTTTACTCAATCTGTCAATCTGTCAGTCTGTCAATCTGTCAGCCTGTCAGTTTGTCAGTCTGTCTGTCAGTCTGTCAATCTTTCAGTCTATCAATCTGTCAGCCTGTCAGTTTGTCAGTCTGTCAGTCTGTCTGTCAGTCTGGCAATCTGGCAATCTGTCATCCTGTCAGTCTGTCAGTCTGTCAGCCTGTCAGCCTGTCAGTCTGTCTGTCAGTCTGTCAGTCTGTCAGTCTGTCAGTCTGTCAGTCTGTCAGTCTGTCAGTCTGTCAGTCTGTCAGTCTGTCAGTCAGTCAGTCTGTCAGTCTGTCAGAAGACATTGCAAGATAACTTTTATTAAGTTTTGTGAGTTGAAAATGCACACCTATTACTTTCCCATGAATTACAAACGAAACCAAATGTTCACACAATTGAGGTACGAAAATGAAAACTATGATTGAGCCTTCTAGCACGCTAACATGGATATAAACCGTACCCTGAAATATAGTGACCAAACAATAGAAGTATTAGCTAACCGTACCCTGAAATATAGTGACCAAACAATAGAAGTATTAGCTAACCGTACCCTGAAATATAGTGCCTAAACAATAGAAGTACGTATTAACTAACCGTACCCTGAAATATAGTGACCAAACAATAGAAGTATTAGCTTCAAACACATTTTACGATGTCGGGTTTATTGATTATTTCTAACCTTAGTTGCATGTTTTGGTACTGTTTGTATAGTATGACATAGTATAACATCTCCGTGCTTAGTGCCCTTCTCGTCACATAGTTGCTAGATAACATAGATCAAGTTATCACTATTTTTAGACTCTTCAAGAGTGCTCCAGCCCTTGTATAAGCTACACTTTACCACCTTAACTTCCGACAGCCAGTGATCAACAAGCTGGCATAGAGCTGGTCACGCTACCTTACACAAACACCTGAGGCATGTTTAAAAACTCCTATCGATAGTATCAAGTGGTAGAGCTATATGTCATTAGATCGCTTGTGACACCAGACCGTGTGGTCAACAAACGCTGTTTCGAGTTTACTAGTAGTGAGCCCGGGAATGCCTGGGGTATTTTTCCTTTTCAATCCTGTCACCTGCATGTGGGTGTTTGAAAGGCTGGTTCTCAGGAACCAGCCATATGCATGTGAAGTTTAGACCAAACCAGTCAAAAATTGGGGCTAAACGCATGGCTTTACGCATAGTAACAGACAGGCACACGCACACAAAGACAAAGCAGTATTTATTAACATATATATACCATATACATAAATTATACCTAATTTCTCCTACATTTAGTCGCTATAGATATTGCTAGTATCGCTTAACTTCAACTTTTAGAAAGTTTGCAGTTTAGACACTAATTGGAATTAAAATTTTTAGAATCTATCCTGTCAAGAAAGGTAGATGTTGTTTTCTACTCAAAAGATGCATAATGCATAGCGTTTTGTTGTAAGCAGTTTACATTTTATGCAAAATTTTAATTAGGGTGCTTCAACTCAGAAAGACAGCAGTATATCTACCTAGAAGATGTATGGTGGTAGGGTGACACTTTTACAAGAACTGTATGAATATGACTCTGATATCACATTGATGTCAGACCTTCACTTTTTATGTTTAATCCATTGCGAGTCTTCAACATATAGCATGGGTTCCCAGCGAGGAAGAATGTTATTTGTGGAACAGCGGAGCCAGTCTTATTAAAGCAGTTTGACATGATACGCACAAAAACAACATATCAGATGTTTTAGTTAACTAGCTATACTGGCAAGCATTCCTTCCTTTTTGTACCATTCAAAGATATTGTCCAGTAGCGCTCAGGAGACTCTATTATATCTAATAATCACTGTAACTCAACACTGCGATTGTTAGATATGCCTTTCAATGAATCTGCAATGCAAGCTACTCTATAAAGCCCTAGCCTACTCACCTTAGCGAGTTTGTCAAAGTTAGCGAAGAGATCATTGAGCATGTTCACTAGATCCTTTGCAGTCAATTTTTGTCCGAGTGTAGTGAATCCACAGATGTCAGCGAATAAGATACTGCAAGTATGTATGTATGTATGCGTTACGAGCGCTTTAGACGATAGCTATAATATGCGTCACAGAGTAACAATCAGCAATTTAAATTATTCTATGTACCCTTTTTAATTTGACCAAAAAGGCTGTCTAATAAGATGTCTGCTTGCCATTACATTGTAGATCTGTATGCACAGTTTTGGAAATTTTGTTATAGCAAACTATACTTTAATCGCAAAATACTATAGCTCAGTGATGTCAACTTTTTTCGTACGCTCATTTTTACTTGCCTATAATGCAGACATTTGCTGCCACGTGTAAGCGGGAAGAGAAACCACGAGTAAGAACTAAATTTAAATTCTGATGTTTTCAGGTGATTTCAAATTGGAAAGTTTGCGACTAATGAATCAAAAAATCGTCACAGAAACAGTTAATATTAATGAAAAAATTGTTTTGTATTTCAGCATTACGTAAGTCATATCAGGTAATAACCTGCTGAAATGAGTAGAGCTGGAAAGATACAAGCAGATTTTTAATTATTCATTTCAACTCTTGCTGAACACATTTTTAAAGTTTTTTGCCTGTTTATACCAATCATCTATAACAAAAATAAATTATTTCGATCTATTTTCCTATAGGCCTAATGACTGTAGCTAGTAATTAGGGAGAGCTTTATGTACACACCTAACATGGGCATATCTTTGAAGATGAACAGTGTTGAAGTTACCTGGTTTCTCATCTTCCTTCAGAATATCATCCACGATGAACTTGGGTAAAACTGACAGAACTAGTCTCTCCTAAAGAACAGCAGAGTCATGAACCTAAAAGTGTTTCTCTCATCAAACAACAAGAAGATGATCGGATGTATGAATATAGTTTTTATTATTGCTATAGTTTTTTTAACAAATGAAAGTTATGCTAGTAACAAACACAGAATGATATTATATATATAAACTATTTTACTGACAATGATTTCATTTCAAACACAAATATTTTTCCAATTGCACGTATAACAATCATAAAACAAAAGAAAAACGGTAACAGCTAGCCACTAAAATCAAATAAATAGTGTTTACAATACCGTACCTCTTTCTGCTGAAAGCACGGATATTATAGGTGGAAGATTGTTAAAATAGCTAACAAAGATACTTTCAAAATAACTATTACAAGTTGTACGCAATTTATTCATATAACGTTAATTGAAATTAAAACCTGTAACTATCCTGTAAAAAATGAGGACACAAACCATGGAAACATAGGTAAACCGGGGGTAAACCATGGAATAACTTGAAACCTTTAATTGTCCAAAATAAACATTTAGCATAGGGTAGGTAAAATATGAAGATGCAAAGATATAGATACCGATATATGTATTATATAATTATGTCAGTGATGTCTATCAATGTCTAAGGCTTCAATTTCAACAACTGAAGCTTACCTCTTTGTAGATACTAAGGATTTTACAAAACACAGATTGACTGACAGGCATGTTTGCATTTACTGGGAGAGTTAAGTGACTCTTCTTTACGTCATCTAAGCAACATAAGCTTAGCTCACTCATTTTTATCTCCCTTATAAAGCTTTTCTTTGCAGAACAGTAGCAGGAAGTGTGTAGTATTGCTGATATCTGACCCTTTATGTTTCCTTCTAGTACTTATATCAATTTTATTATCTTTTCATCTTTATTGGGGGATTCTACACGTGCCCCTACTATGTGAACTGACACCGTGCCCCTACTATGTGAACTGACATCGTGCCCCTACTATGTGAACTGACACTGTCTCATACCAGTCTAGTATATATTGTCATGATACTACATATGTTATCATGATACTCATACTAGTTTACGAGGTTTAATGGGTCTTAGACACACTATTCAGGGATGGTCCGCAAGGGTACAAAAATACTTCTTACTACGAATTCAAAAAAAAATCACCCTAAATCAGTAATTGTTTAGAAGGGCTAAAAAATTGATTGTAACTCAAAGCCATGTTTTCAAATTTCGCAAACACTTATGTATCATCATGCATTTTTATGAGCCTATTTCGTAGATGTCGCTACCGAGACAACATCAAGCACTATCACGATAAAAGTTGCATCATTGTGTCTGTATCTATTTGGTAGCCTTTAGTTGTTCTTGGAAATCTATCAATCAGTCCAAATCTGAGTTCGTTGTTCTGGAGTTCATATACTAACTGTTTTTCCTGCCCAAACTTTTGCACTTTTCGACAGTTACTGGTATTTCTAGTACTATATATCTTTATACTTTCTCACTCAGGCTTGGAATGCTATCAAGTCGAGTTCACTGATAGAGTCAGCAGTTATTACAAGGAGCCTTGCTGTGATATATCTCATATGAACCGATAAGAAGCAATGAAAGCCATACTTTAAAGATAATAATATTGAACTCACAGAACAAAGGAGCAATGTTTCACTCTTGTTACATGGCCCGCTAGAGGGGAGCCTGAGTGGCAATTTTATGTAATTCTTTGCGCTGCCGAGCAGTTACTTACCTGATTTTGATTCTCTTTACATACTGCGTGGCGCGAAGAAATGCAAGTCCTAATCTCGAGGAATGCTTTTCGTTCTGTTCTTTCGACGAGGTAGTAGTTAAACACGCCCATCATCGTCAACGCCACCATCATCAGCACATCTAGTAGTAACTGCAAAAAAAATATTTTGATTTCCATTTGTGGATCACTACTTTATATATGTCGTGTTTTTTATCTTGTATGCGAGCTTTCTTTTCGTAAATAATTTTGTTTAGTATTTAGCCTGAGAAATCTGGTATTAATGTAATGCATAAGTTATTCGATGATCTAGTTTCACAAACAAGAGCACATTCTGAGAAAATCAGCGACGAATATGCAAATGAAGTTGCATATCTCTCAAACATATGCATAAGGTAAGACAGATTTAATTTTAGACCGATTAGAATATTTGACGTCTACTAGCAATCCAGGAGGTCATTGGAAGATTATATTCGTATAATAAAAACTTACAAACCGCTTAGCGTAAAAGTTCACAAGCAAGAAAAGTCGAGAGAGATGTCGAAGTTACTTAGCGAGTGACTTACTCGTGGTAAACATGAGGAATTGTAAATGCCAGTGAGTAGTCCTGCAGTGAGGACATGTAGAACAATAAGGATAATAGAAAGCCCCAGCATCCTTTTCAATGGTATTATGGAGAGGAAACCAAAAGGGGCTACGATTGCCAAAGCAGTTTGCCAAGTACCAAAAGCATCCCATGTATCGATACTGCTGTATTGGCTTCTGAGCTGCTGAAAGTCAATAAAGTTGGTGATGGGTGTAATCTGAGAGTGCAGGACGAGTAGAAGCCAAGTGGCGTAAGCGCATCTCACTCCCTCCTTACAAGAGTTAGCTTTCATCGTAAAAACACAGGCTATAATGTGTAGGACGACCATAACAATAGTGATGATTGTCTCTCGAATAATATATCCCTTATTCACGCTCGCTAATCCACTAGGAGACGGCAGCATCTTTAATATGAATAGCACAACCCAAAGTATGCAGTATAGAATGTTTACCATCAGTGCGGTTTTTCGTCTTTTGTGACTATAATAGTGTTGATATAAGCTTTCATCTAATTCTGCCGTAAATTGGGTAGGTAGTCTTGGAAATAGAAAGCCCCAAATATTGTAATCTGGTTGAAGTTGAGGTTTGCTATTGTTCTCAATGTCAGGAGATGTGAGAGGAACAACTTTTACGTGACTGTTTACAGGTGGTGGAAGGACCTGATTAGCAACCGTAGGAATTTCTTGCGAAGCCTCCTTGTCCTCAATAACCTTTTCAAGCGTTTCTCCTTCTTCATCGTCTTCATCGTCAACGGATGAAGCCATCGAACGTTTTCGAGAAAAATCAGTCAATCCAATATCTTCCAGAATACTTTTACGGCGATGTTGAATATTGCCTCCTTGTTTAGCCTGTTTTGCAGCTCTTTGCCACAGCTGTTTATGTTTGAGAAGGTTCGATCGCATTTCAGTCTGCTGCCTCTTAATTGAAGCAGTTATAGAATCTGTAGTTGAAACTGTTTCCATAATTGAATCTGGTTCTACACCATCGTTCTGTTCATCTATGAGTTCTTTAATTGTTGCAAGGCTAGTCATCTCTACATCTGAGTCTACGTCGATATCTATACCCCACAACTGAGTGCCACCGGCTTCAAAACTCTGTTTAAGGGATTGAAGTTCAGCAGACGAGGTATCCTGAAAACCAAAAACAAAAAGAAATGTGGAGCAAATGTTTAGATATATATATGTATCCTGACATATATGTATCCTGATTTACATTTATTCTGATATATGTATCCTGATATATATGTATAGTGATACATATGTATCCTGATTTACATTTATTCTGATATATATGTATCCTGTTATATATGTATCCTGATATACATGTATATGTATCCGGATTTACATTTATTCTGATATACATGTATATGTATCCTGATATATAGCTTATGTATTCTGATACAGTATATACAATTTATATAGATATAAATGTGTGTCTGTCTCTGATGTATAACAGTCCATAAGAGCATATAGTGTGTGTCTAGGCTAGCCAAGGTGTACTTAGAATGATTCGCATGACTTACTTTCACACTTTTGAGGTAAGGAAGCTTTGAATTTTGACTAATGTATTGCATAAATGACATAAATGTATATTAAATCTTTACAATTGCATTATGACAGCAGTGAGTGTTGTGTAGCCTTTGTGATTAAAACAGCGCAAGCATCATAATCTCCTTTATAATTGTGTATAGAACTTATTTTTAAATAAAAGTAACTGAAAATATTTTTAATGCAGTCTAATATTTTGTAGTTATCATAGAATTCAACTGGTGCAATAATAATAACAGTAAAGCAATAACAACATTACTGATAGTAACAATATGAACAATAATAGCAATATTAATATTACTATTACAAAATAATAAAAATAACTATGATATCAATTAAAAATAGTAATGATAATAATAACCACAGTAATAATAATGATAAAATGAAAACACTATATGATAAGAATAACAATAATAATAATGATAAGATGAAAACACTATATCATAAGAACAACAGCAATAATAATGATAAAATGAAAACACTATATCATAAGAATAGCAATAATAATAATGATAAAATGAAAACACTATATCATAAGAATAACAATAATAATAATGATAAGATGAAAACACTATATCATAAGAATAACAATAATAATAATGATAAAATGAAAACACTATATCATAAGAATAGCAACAATAATAATGATAAAATGAAAACACTATATCATAAGAATAACAATAATAATAATGATGAGATGAAAACACTATATCATAAGAATAGCAACAATAATAATGATAAAATGAAAACACTATATCATAAGAATAGCAATAATAATAATGATAAAATGAAAACACTATATTATAAGAATAACAATAATAATAATGATAAAATGAAAACACTATATCATAAGAATAGCAATAATAATAATGATAAGATGAAAACACTATATTATAAGAATAACAATGATAATGATAACAATAGTAATAATATTAGAGATGCATCCAATAAAAACAAGCTGGAGAAATAAATGAGGCTAGCAATGCAAACGCTTTAGGAACCTAAGATTCCATAGCAAACCCTATTATAGTTTAACAACAAAGTTTTCTGGTCTACTACTTTAGCTATGCTCGTGTAATACTAGATACAAATACTATGTAGCCTTATATAGCTAATATAGCACTTAAAAAATAAACATATGTCTTATTTAGAGGAAAACATACAACAGTACATTTTTCTAAGATCACCATAAACTACAAGACCAACTCAAAGCTGGTTAAAGATGTGCTTGCGTCAAATTTAAGTTGATCTTAAAAAGAAAGCATTTTTTTTCTCTATCAGTTGATATGTTGTTTGTTGTGTTACGCAATCTCATTGCCAAGATATTTGAAGATTAAAATCGAAAAAATCTGATCACCGTAAAAACGCTCAGGCCACAAAAATGTACCCAGACTTGCCCACACTCAGTATTTTATGGATTTACAATTAGTTTATCAAACATTACTTATAGAGCAAGCGAGCAAGCGATATATTTCTGTAGCTTTTCAAGTTTTGAGTAAGCCAGGCTGTATTGCACTTCCCAATAGATCTGAGCTCCAACGGATTATCGGTTGTTAGTTGTATGCGAATAGTATGTTTATTTGATATATATATGCATATACCGATATATCGTGAATCTAAAATGAAATTAAATGAAGAGTAAATAATAATAAAAGAGGCGATAGCAAATTTGATATCAAGTGAAAGTAGCATAGAAGATGTATAAAAACTCTCAAATAATATGTAGCAGATAAAACATTGCTAACAAATTATGATTTGATATGAATGAGTATATAACAGATATAAAGCAGAAATGCGCATATACTTAAAAAAGGCAGCTGAAAACAAAGCATTAACTATATGAATAATAACAAATAAAAAAGGCACTCTGTATAATAATGATATTAAAGTAAAAAGTATTACCTTGTTACATCCTCTCAGGAAATGCAATAAGAATTGTCCTGGTTGTGATATAGCGTGATAAATATTCTTGATCGTGCTTTCTGATGACTTAGTTTACTTTAGGAATATTGACGAATATGATAAGTGTAAAACACAAGTTACCAGCTTGAGGTGCACAAGATAAATGCCTCAGGTGGTCCAAAAAGTAAAAAAGTGTTGCTGCCAATTGCTAATGAGTCATACTTCCGATTATAAACCAAATACACAAATGTTGAATTAGTATTGAAAAACACATAAAATGAGGACAAGGCTTGGTGAAATCACAACTCTGTGGTTAAAATTGACTTGTTTGCTGTCTCTTGAGGACAGCTGATAGACTAGGACATTGAGTAAAGATGTACACATTACTACAAGTATAGTAAATAAGCTGCTGAATCTAACACTCCCACCTAAAATTTTAGGATGAAATTTTATTGGTAGCTTTGACTAATACAACAATTTTGCTAACTGGTCTTACCAGATGCTGTGGTTTATTATTAGGATAGCTTTTTGGCCCAATCAATAGTTTTACAGCTCTTACCTCACCGTCATGAGATCGTTCTATATCTACGACCCGCGCGAGTGACCAGTCACCTCGGAGTCCCTCATCTTTGAGTACGTAAACCACGTCATCAACCGACACTTCGTCTTGCTTGTGGGTCCATTTTTGCCTGGTTTGCAAGGTATGAATATATTCATTGCGCCACCTTCGCCAGAACTCATTGGCTAGCTGCTGGACAACTCTCCAACGCTTTTTAGAATAAATGTCTGCCTTCTCAACTTCATCGTCATTAGGACTAATGGACAGCTAAGGTTGTGGGGGTATATCAATTGGTTCAGTCCACAAAAATTTGGGACTTGAAAACCATTCTGAGTGTGTGAGATCAATGATGCTAGCACCACGTGATGCCACATCAGCTGGATTCTGGTTAGTTGGCCCATATGCCCAATTTTTTGGTTTAGAAAGTGTGCGTATCGTTTCGACTCTGTTGGCAACAAATGTTTGAAACCGCTCCTTTGTATTGCAGATGTATCCTAGTACTCCTGTGGGGTCAGAATAAAAATAATTTGTGATGCTTGGGAGCTCTAGCTCCTTGACATACTTGTTTACTGCTTGTACAGCACTACAAGCTGCTTGCAGTTCGAGCCTTGGTATTGTGATTTGCTTGATTGGGGCTACCTTAGCCTTGCTGGCTAGTAGGGCTACATGAACCTTGCTTTGGTTTGGATTAACTAATCGCAAATATGTACAGTGACCATAACCGGTAGTACTAGCATCGGTAAACGTATGTAATTGAGCACTTTCAATTTGATTGAAAGCTCTGGGTGACACACATCGAGGTACTTGAACATTGTGTACATTGGAGAGGTCTGACTTCCATTTGGCCCAGCAATTTAGAAGTGATGATTCTAAAGGGGTATCCCAATCATAGTTCTGCTTGCAGGTTTCCTGCAGAATAATTTTGCCTTTGAGTGTGAAGGGGGATATCAGACCTAAAGGGTCAAAGACAGATGCGACTGAGAACAAAACTCTTCTTCGGGTGTTGGGTTTTGAGGGTGGTTCATGCTTGAAAGTGAATATATCTTGGTTAGTATCCCACAATACGCCAAGAGACCTTTTTTGTGGAAGAGGTTCTGAGGTAAGCTCCAGACTGGCTAATGTGCTAGTGCACTCACTTTTTGGAATGGCAGCTATTACGGCTCTACTGTTTGAAACTATCTTGTGTAACCTCAGTTTCCCTGTCTGACACAGAGCCTGAGATTCTTTGATCAGGTTTACAGCCTCAGATTCGTTTCTGACACTGGCAAGGCCATCATCAACATAAAAGTTATGGTGTATAAAGTGGTGCAATTGTGTGTTGTGGGGAAACGTGTCTCTAAAATTGTCAGCCGAAAATCGTAGCCCATAAGTGGCACATGCAAGAGAGGACCTGGCTCCAAATAAATATACCGTCATTTTGTATGATTAAAGCGGACCTTCTGTGTTGTACCAAATGAATTGTAAATAATCTTGGTGATTTTCCGATACTTTGAACTGGTGAAACATCCTCTCGATGTCTCCCATGATTGCTATTGGTTTCAGTCTAAACCTTAGCAGGATTCCTTGTAGATCGTTCATATGTTCTGGCCCTTGAAGAAGAAAGTCATTCAGGCTTACTCCTCCCACCTTGGCAGCACAGTCAAAAACTACTCTAATTCGATCTGGTTTTCGAGGGTGGTACACCCCAAAGTGTGGAATGTACCCTGAGTGGTCAGTAGTTTCTTCAGTTGCAGGAATAGCTTCTCCCTTGTTTATTATATCTCTCATAAACTCATGGTACTGTTTCTTATAACGCGAGCCCTTCTGGAATTCCTTTTCTAGCAGCCTAAACCTATGTATGGCAGCTGATTTTGTATTTAGTGCATATGGTTTTGATTTGAATGGCAAGGGCATGGTTACCCTACCCCTTTTCAGAGTAGTTTGTGTTTTTAGTATGTGAAGAAATTGTTTATCATCTACAGAGAGGCTTGGTGTGTTTTCATGTGCACCATGAAATTCTTGGTTGAATATATTTATAAGTTTGTGCAGTTCTTTGTTTGATTTGGTTGTGCACTGAAATGTCACAAATTCATGTTTGACTGGTTGGTCAACAATTGTTGCTAGTGTGGTATGTGGAGCACTGTCACCCATAACATTCCAGCCTATGGCAGTTTTGATAGCAAATGGTTCATCATCATGATCAGTGTCGATAACTTGCTGAGGTTTGAAGGCTTTGGTAAAATTGTTGCCTATGAGTAGACCGACAGGTACATCTTGGTGATTGTTAGGTAATTCATTAGCTACTTGTATGAGATGTGGCCAACGGCTCAGTACAGTTTTTGTAGGTATTTGTCGTCTGTCAATAGGTATTTTGTGATGTGAATAGCTAGGGGGTAATTCAAAGCAAACTTCATGATTGTAGGCTCTGACTGTCAAACCATACACTAGATGAGTATGGACTTTCTTTTTGTCAGATGTCATTGTTGTAATATCTATTTCTGTGTGGGTATAGTCTGGTTGTATCTTGTGTGTGTATCGTATCTACAGTGATATAAGTTGTGTCGGACATTGAGTCAACAAGAGCATATACTAAAGCTTCCTTTAAAGGTTTTTTTACTTGAGACCCAAACAGGTAGTATCCACAAAAGTGAGTTCAATTCCATGTTTAAACATGTATTCAAACATGATTTTTCTAGTCATTGAGAATTATCTTTTGTTTTTAAAGGCTCTGCAGCTTTTGGCTGCAATGAGCTGTTGGCTATAGGCTTAGATTGCTCCAGATTCGAGCTATTGCCAAAACCAGATTTTACCTGTTGTTTGACGGATGAAGTTCGCATATTGTGTAAGGCGGTTGGGTGTTTACCTTGACAGACCTTACATATAGCTGGTACTTCACACTGCCTGTAGCTGTGGGCATCAGTCAAGCAAGAGAAACATAGCTGTTTGTCCCTCATGAAGGTTTGTTGTTCGTTAAAAGAGAGTCAACCAAATTTCCCACACTATGCGGTGGAGTGGTTTTTCATGTTGCAATAGACGCACTCCTTAGTACTGATTTCGCTTCTGATACCTTGAGTTGGTCCATTATGCTGAGTGGCATATGTTTTCTTCAGGTTTCTGCTTTGCTTGTTAGTATCGTTTGTGTAGGCCTTGCCTGCGTATATGTCGGCGTACATAGGATTACACGACATCTCAAGTTCTGTACTCAAAAACTTGCAAAGTGCTTCAAAACTTGGGCTTTGGTTGTATTTCTTTTGATATTTAGTAGCCTTTCGTACCCATTGACGAGGTATGAATTCAGGCAGCTTAGCCAAGATTTGTTTATGAACCTCATAGTTGTCAAGAAATGAAAGCTTGTCTATACAGACTTTTGCAGTCTTGCACAACAGAAGGAAGTCTATGAACTTCTGCAGTCCATCATGGTCTCTAGGTTTGATGGCAGACCACTGTTCAAGTTTGTTTCTAAAACCTTGAGCAATTGTAAATGGGTCACCAAATCTGGCGTCTAACACTGCTCTGGCTTCAACATAGGCGGTCTCGCTTTGTAGGAGAAAGTACCCATTTACAGCTTCTAGAGCTTTTCCTCCAAGATATTTACTCATGTAATTTAACTTTTCGGAGTCGGAAAGCGGTTTTTTACCTATCAGGTTATCAAAGCTGAGCGCCCAACGAGGATAGTCTACTGAATTTCCATCAAACACCTTTGGCTCTGATAGTGGTAGTTGATATGTCATAACTACAGTCTTAACAGGTTCTGCTGAGATATGCTGCCCTGAGATTGTATTTTGCTGTAAGGAAGTAGCTACCGGAGTTGTGTTCACCTTGCAATGCGAAGCTGTAAGAGGCCTAGTCGTACGTTCTTGATTGAAGGTGTGCGCGATGGGCATAATTGTCTCAGGTTCAAGATCATCATCCTCAGATTCAGAGTCTAATGTATGTGGGACTTGATTGGCAACATGGTTTGTTGCTTTCTCTTTGCATGGCTTTGTAGTTGCAGGTGGCTTGTTGGGCGCAAAAGGAGAGGCAAGGTTCAAAGTATTTGGTGGTGCATTGAGTACTTGGTGGCCATTACCAGTTAGCATGAGATCAGATCCTTCCCATTCTTCTTCAGCTAATGCTTAACTGTATATGACAGCCTTTCATTTTTCAGCCTCAATTTGACTCTCGATTTCAATTGCCTTTTTGGCATTTTCTAATTTTGTCAGTTGTTCTTGAATTGCTTGTGTTTTGCTGTTAGCATGTAGCTGCATTTCTAATTCGACTCGTCTTGCATTTGCTTCAGCTTGTTTTTGTCTTAAGATTGATGAAGTTGTTGAACAAGAAGTGCTGCATGAATACTGTGAGCCAATCGCTGAATTCCTTGATTTGCGTGATAATGCTCTTGAGGTTTTTGGCCTAACTACTTTGCTGCTTACTATCTGGCTTATTTGATTACACAACTCGTCATTATCATGTGTTAACTTGTCAACCTGCTGTGTGACAGCTTTGCATGGCTCGCCATTCAAAACTCTAAATTCATTATAGAGCTTATGCACATGTCTCTTACTGGCTTCAAGATCCTTTTTTATAGCCTATACCTAGCAAAGGAGGTGTCTTCTTGGTTTATTTCATTGTGAAGTGTGGCATTTTTCTGAGCTTGCACTTTTATATCACTTAGCATTTGCCCCTTTATTGTTTCACCTTTTACCCTAGCTAATCTTCTAGGTTGGTTTGAAAGTGACAAGGTGTCATATTGGGTACCGATTTTACGGGTGGGCTGGTTGTGAAGTGAAGGAGTTTTATGAATGGAAATTAGATCGATTAGCTCTGCATTTGCATGGTGTGGATTGATTGACTCAAGCACCAGATTGGAGTCAAGCGGCGTTACGTCAGGTATGATCTCATCGGCACTAGCAATCGCGTCGGCTGTACGAGCAAGCAGCCCTTCAAGCGGTGAGGCAGAGCTCGTAGCCATATTCATTTTAATAGTTTGGCTTATGTATCCAAAGAGCAATTATCGCAGCTCCAATAGACCAGCAGCTAATTGTTATATCCAAAATAGTGTCGTTAGCTACTCTACATTTATATATGACGGTCAACATTTGGCAAACATAAAACCTATGGTTGTGATTTCACCCGTGCCGAGACTAACAATATACCGCTGACAAATAACAAAAAAGAAACAAAAAAATACAAGCTGTGTAACTAAATAATAAAACGATGAAGGCTATGCTCATGGTTATGTAAAATTAATTGCAGGCATTATACACCTACTTCTTGTAGACTTACTTCTCTTCAGCAGGTTGACTTGCCTGGTGGAGATATTACACAGCTGTTATTTCTTTCTTGCTGTTGATTTAGTGGTTGTGGCTCATCTGTGTATCAGTAGTAGTTCAGGCGTAATATCCACTCCATTCTATTCTTGTATCCTTAGGTGACAAGATTCACTGTATTGCACTTCCCAATAGATCTGAGCTCCAACGGATTATCGGTTGTTAGTTGTATGCGAATAGTATGTTTATTTGATATATATGCATATACCGATATATCGTGAATCTAAAATGAAATTAAATAAGAGTAAATAATAATAAAAGAGGCGATAGCAAATTTGATATCAAATGAAAGTAGCATAGAAGATGTATAAAAACTCGCAAATAATATGTAGCAGATAAAACATTACTAACAAATTATGATTTGATATGAATGAGTATATAACAGATATAAAGCAGAAATGCGCATATACTTGAAAAAGGCAGCTGAAAACAAAGCATTAACTATATGAATAATAACAAATAAAAAAGGCACTCTGTATAATAATGATATTAAAGTAAAAAGTATTACCTTGTTACATCCTCTCAGGAAATGCAATAAGAATTGTCCTGGTTGTGATATAGCGTGATAAATATTCTTGATCGTGCTTTCTGATGACTTTAGTTTACTTCAGGAATATTGACGAATATGATAAGTGTAAAACACAAGTTACCAGCTTGAGGTGCTCAAGATAAATGCCTCAGGTGGTCCAAAAAGTAAAAAAGTGTTGCTGCCAATTGCTAATGAATCATACTTCCAATTATAAACCAAATACACAAATGTTGAATTAGTATTGAAAAACAATTAAAATGAGGACAAGGCTTGGTGAAATCACAACTCTGTGATTAAAATTGACTTGTTTGCTGTCTCTTGAGGACAGCTGATAGACTAGGACATTGAGTAAAGATGTACACATTACTACAAGTATAGTAAATAAGCTGCTGAATCTAACACAGGCATACATCTGTCAGAAATTGTAACGGTAACAAAAAGAACTTATTTTTTGAAGATAATAGCGAAGGGCATTATGTGGAATATGGTAGTTGAAGGAGCTTGAAAAAGCCGAAATCAAGGCTAGATCCAGTGGTATAAACCTGCTGAGCTTTCACCTATCCCTTTTTTATAATTCAAACTTTAGCACAATTCTCTTCAGCTTTTTTTTAAAATGCTCCTGTTAATCACTAGCATTGACCTAGCATGTGACGATTCTACGGCGTGTCAATACATACAAGTCTAGACATTCAAACGCTCACATCCTTCCTCCCCTCGTATGGTTCACGCCTCTCCAAGGTTCACCGAGCATTATGACTAACAGACTAGATCTTTCGATCTATTGTCCATAAAAACTGTGTGATTCAGTGAGATGAACAAATATTCTCTCGATAAAACATTGTATCCATGTCATATCAGGTCTTTCATAGAGCTATTTTTGTTCATAAACCAATCTATGCTTGTGTGTTTTAAGCCGAGAAGCAAGCAGAGAAGAAAGAAGGTGAAGATGCACATTCTTGTTATTGAGTTATTGATTTATTGAGTTATTGATTTATTGAGTTATTGATTGTTTAAACTAATAAAGTCATATTTATTTTAAAGAAGTCGATTATGAAGAAGTGAAAGTTATACATGTGTCATCTATCCTTGTTTTTAGGCATTTTACGAACACAGATATTTGTAAAACCTATATGCAAATGATAACTTGCCAGTACAACAACAGGCTGGGGTCCAACACCCTGAGAGACCATCGGTTGTGGTCAAAAAGGCATCCAGCTTTTAATTACCCCATCTGTAATCAAATGGATTTGCAGCTCCAATCAGCGTACTTCAATCAAGCACTGAATTTTGTGTGGCAGTTCCTGCATCGGGTCCTTTGTCAAATGTATTGGTGCTGCCTTTCTTGACACATAAAGGGGTCCAAGGAAAGACTAGCCTGCTCAATGCAAGAGCCTACCCGACACGTAGAATTCCATATTACTCCATTCAGCATTGTTGTCCATAACAGAATCTTGCCACTGAAACTTGCCAAGCCAAGCAAGTTCTGCACAAATCACTAACAACCCGATTTTTTGATATCAATGTGGCATCAGGGCGACCACATTTAGACAGCTCCTGTAAAAGTGTCGTGCTGCTGCTATATATCTTCTCGGTAGATACGCGGCTGTCCTTCATTGTTAAAAGTCCTTAATTTAAATGCTGCATAAGATGAAAACAGTTTACGTTCGATCACCTTTCAACTACAGTTAACAAGTTCTCAGATTGTGGAAAACTCTACATGGCCTACAGCCCTCACTAGAGTCTCACTTTCTATTTTCTCTCTCAGACACGAAGTTAATTTTTTTACACATGTTCATGTCCTCTAACAACGAATATGAAATTCGTCTGTAGTTAAAAAATTAGGGACTTTGCTTACCGTTAATATCACAAAATAACTTATCACAAGAGTGAGTTGTATTTGGTGAGATATTTTGACCTACGACCTTAAATCTGTTTAAGGGATTGAAGTTCAGCAGACGAGGTATCCTGAAAACCAAAACCAATAAGAAATGTGGAGCAAATGTTTAGATATTTAGATGTATCTTGATATATATGTATCTTGATATATACAAAGATGTATTCTGATATATATGCATACTGATATATGTATAGTGATATATATGTATTCTGATATACATTTATCCTGATACATATATATATATGCATCCTGATATAGACATGCATGTATCCTGTTATATATATATAATATATATCAGGATAGGCATTCAAAAATTTAAGTTTTAATGACTGCAGGTAGCGTGTAATCATATAATTGCTTCTTCAAATAAAACTTAAGCTATGCTGCGAGGTTTACAGAACTCCCTGAGCAGCCCTCGATTAAGAGTTGACTCAAGGGACTGCCTCAATTATTCTCCTCTAAGTGAAAGGCAGCTTGACCGGTTGACTGGCCAATGAGAAACTTGCAAACTAATTTCTTTAACAAAACCTAGCCATAATTAATATTAGGGAAACACTCAGCAAAAAAATCGGAAGTTTATTAGCTCGTGTCATTTTTTACTCTCCTCTCTTGCAGTGTCTCACTCTACCAGCTAGACATCTTCTCAACATGTTTATGTGGATCATTCGATCAATGGCATACTTTAGAGTCGACAAAATTCTCTACAGACATATTTGTACAGAACATTCTAGGTACAGCCAACTTAGAGTCGACGAAATTCTCCTCAGACATGTTTATGTGGAACATTCTAGCAATGTCATACTCGAGAGTCGACGAAATTCTCTACAAATATCAAATATATTTGTGCGGAACATTCTAGCAATTCTTTATGCAACTGCACTGATTGTTGCAATAACTGATGAACGCTTTAGAATGAAAACAATCATGACGAATATTCAGCAATGAACCATGCACTCACCCTCGGCTCTATGCTAATCTCCTCAAAGTTGCTCCTACATGCCATGCTCATTTCTATTGCTATTAGAAAACTACTAGAATACTTTTTCCCACCAGGCAAAGTGACAATCAGACTACATCAAGTAGCAGAAGCCATGTTACCAACACAGTTTGTTACAATGAAAATAGATCGGCATCTCATCAAAGGGTTATGTAAACAAGACAGCTCCTCATCAGCCAATAGTCATATTGCCTCCTGGATGGAAGTTCATTTTATGATATCAAAAATAGACACTTGAAAGGATTATTCTTGCATTATTAAGACACCCAGCTATCTCTCAAGACCTCTTCTGCTGATGTCATGAGAGCTTGTAAAACAATGATGGAAATTGCTGAAAAAGGACAAACAAACCGTATGTATTCCATCGGTGATCTCAGTAGAGGAATAGCTGCTTTTTCGCTTGCTGATAGAATGTCGTTTGTAGCCCGAGCGAAACATGCCGCCCCTAGTAATCGTACACCTTTGTACAGTGACTAAACTAGTTAACCTTCGTAGGACATTGATAAGGTCGTAAAGGCAGGCCTCTACAAAATGCCAGTGTGAAAGGGTTCCTTTCTAATTTATGTTACATGTATCATGTGAGAGATAGGAGTGTTTACTTAAAGACGCGTACAATCACGTCTTCTGCATTCGGGTGCTTATCAGCTGTTACAAGCTGTTACAACTGTTTGCTGTAATTAGCCGATCCACTGTAAATCTATGAATATACATTACAGTAACTGATCGACAATTATCTGAAATGCAGTACACTTTTTACAACCTAAAATATGTTATAGTCAGTTACAACACAGTTTCTCCCAACTATATTAACGGGTTGCATACACTTACCCATATAGACGTTGTTGTTCCCAGGCTACTTCTGTCAGGCTGGTTTTATTTCTCTAAAACTTTGAATTCGTAAGACAGCGCGGCGCTCGATTAAATGATCGATGAAAAGAAATCAAGAATGAAGATGACACGCATACAAAATCCTAGTGTGCAGAATCAACTCATATTTGTTCAACTTGCTTCTTTTATATCGTCGGGTTTAGTCGAGCTTTTCAATGTCATGCTCGACTGGCCGATATTCTATAATAGCCTCTCGTCAATCCTCACTTATTAAAAGATGATTTCACACCAAGATGAGATGTCTCAAAGCACAGTGAATGAGAGCAGAGCACACATTCAAATTATCGTTAGTACTACGCAGTAATACACACTATCCATTCTAGGATACAATTTGACAAAGTCTGCGTGCACCAATCATAAGCTCCTATCTTTCCCTATAACACGGTAATTTAATCAACGCCGACCAGCCAGTGGTTAGCTGCTGCTATCTGCTTTTACTTTGTGCGAACATATAGCGTGTTGCAGAGTTAAGGCCGGGCCACACGTATCGTGTAATTTCAACTAATCTGGGAAATTCCATTCTTCGTACGAAATTTCTGACCTGCCACCCGGAGTTTCCCCACCACGGATTCGTACGAAACTAACTTTCAACTAGCCAATCAGAATGCGGTGATAAATTGAAGCCGATTTCGTTTCAATCTTTCTGGATATGCGCCAAAGAAAGCGATCTTCAACATTCAACTAACCTTTTCAACCGACCAATCAAACAATGATTCGTAGGAATTTCTAATGTTTCGTCCAATTTAGGATTCGTTCATCGCGCGCAACCAACGATGGACGAATTTGTCCAAATGTCAATTCTTACGAATCGTTTCGTCCAAATTTTGCCGATTTCGTGAGAATTTTGTCTCGTGTGGCCCTACCTTTAATCTCCAGAGCAAAAGTGTTTTCAACTTACGAGAAGCGATGAGAATATTAAACACTAATTTGCTAGTTTCTATGTAGCTGCAATAACGACTCTAGGCGGTGTCTGTTGATCTGCTGCCTCAAGTACCTGCCATAAGTAAAGTCAATACACTGGAGCGGTAACAATCACAACTCCTGCTCATATTTGGCTTCGATAAATTGGTAGATAGTAGTAACTCAGCATGATTTTTTTTTTTTAATTTTGAAGGCAAAATAAAATGCTTTACGTAGGTTGATGTTTTAGGGAAATTGGTGTTCAACAAGACGCATTATGTAAATGATTATGTAGCATTTATACTGTATGCAACTGTATACAATCACATTAAGTTGTTTCTGTCACGTCTGCTGACATCGAGAACGATTGCAAACCTCAACTTAAACCGGATAACAGTATTTGGGGCTTTTTATTTCCAAGACTACCTACCCAATTTACGACAGAATTAAATGAAAGCCTATATCAACGCTATTATAGCCACAAAAGACGAAAACCGCACTGATGGTAAACATTCTATACTGCATACTTTGGGTTGTACTATTCATTCTAAAGATGCTGTCGTCTCCTAGTGGAGCAGCGAGCGTGAATAAGGGATATATTATTCGAGAGACAATCATAACTGTTGTTATGGTCGTCGTACACATTATAGCCTGCGTTTTTAGGATGAGAACTAACTCTTGTAAGGAGGGTGTGAGATGCGCCTATGCCACTTGGCTTCTACTCGCCCTGCACTCTCAGACTACACCCATCACCAACTCTATTGACTTTCAGCAGCTCAGAAGCCAATACAGCAGCATCGATACATGGGATGCTTTTGGTACTTGGCAAACTGCTTTGGCAATTGTTGTCCCTTTTGGTTTGGCTTTGTTGCAGTGTTTTATATACCATCGCCATTTCCCAACATGCAAACTGATTGTCAGAGTTACGCTGACCAATAAGACAGTCAGTGATAAAAGTCAGTGTCTATAAGATATAGTCAGTGTTCTCGCTCTGTCGTAAACACAAACATCGGTGCTTTAATTGTAGCTGTTCAAATTTCGCTGCTTTGCTTTGAAAAGGGTAGTGGTGGTATTGTTGTCAAAATATTTACACCAGATGCTCTACTTATGATACGTGAGATGCGAGCAGCAAGTGGAGATCAGTTAGTACATAGCTACAGGTAATATTGACATTCCTATAAATCATTCCCTTGAGATACTGCAGTCTTAGCCGTACATGGTAAGCAAGACTGACCTCGATTCGTATAACTGCAGCTGGAGTTCAGATGAGCTATTAGATGGACACAGAGGAGACCAGCAAGGAATGATTTACTTGATTTGCTTGATAGAAAAATGACTGCCTCAGTCAAAATCTTTGGCCATACAAATCTTTTAAAAGTGTTTTTTTGTAAGCATTTTACATCTTATGCAGCATTTTAATCAGCTTCAACTCAGAAAGACAGCAGTATATCTACCTAGAAGATGTATGGTGGTAGGGTGACACCTACAAGAACTGTATGAATATGACTCTGATATCACATTGATGGCAGAGCTTCGCTTTTAATGTCTAATTCATTGCGAGTCTTCTACATATAGCATGGGTTCCCAGCGGGCGAAGAATCTTATTTGTGGAATGGCGGAGCCAACAAAACTATCACAAAAGTTTTTTTACTGTCGCCTACTCATGAATTTACAGTCTCACTCAAGGTCAAGGTCAAAGTCCTAGCTGCTTTCTCTTTGGCTCAATTTTGGTCCACAACATCAACTTTTTGTTTCACTTTTTGGCTAATAATTAAAAAACATGCTTTATGAAAAATCAGTTGGCGGCGTGACCATTCTGTCATTCTAAAGCTTTTGAAAAATAATGATGTAGGCCAGCTGACATCTGACACTTATGTCACGGTGACTAATTTTCTCTAATAGTAGCTATCAGGTGGAGACTGTAGCATTGTCATCTACATTCTTATATGACTGGTTTCGTCAGAGCTCACGTGTTTTTCCAGCAATTGGAAAGTTATCAGCCACTGTCAGGCATCTGCTCAACGGAATAGAGATCACAGCTCATGTAATCTAGCCAACCCAGAATCTTCTAAAACTGAAGGTTTTTTATAATTACTCTGAATGCAAAAGTTGAACAGAAAAGAGATATTTTTTTGGAGTTTTCCCGACATATTTTGGCATACCTAGCATAGTAGTCAGTTCTATCACAGTTCTGTTCTTCACTGAAACTGTAATTGCTAATGCTATATCATTATTATATCATGCTGTTGTATCATTTTTTAGTTACAAACCTTTATCTATGTTAACATTAGATTGAATTACTATTATTGATGGTCACACACGAAGTTCTGCTCCTCCAAGTGCCACAAATCCATACAACTCACTCTCCAACAGTTAGATTTGAAGAAATAGTCCTTGTGGTTTAATAGTTTTAATCTAAATACACTATTCGCGCTCTTGCTTGAGTTCTAAACTCAAATGCTGCAATTTAGGTTACAAATGTAGTAAACAACTAAATCAATGACAATGTATAACACTGACATATAACTGTGTAACATGAAATATAAAACTACGTTTGGAGTTTGGTAGAAAAAAATGCGTAGCAAAAAATGCGCAGCAAAAAACGCGCCATGAAGTACAGCTAACACCAACATGTTTTTAGTAAGGTCTAGGGATGAGAATTCCATCAGCATCAAATGGAGCCATTTGAGAAACACTTCGTGACCTTCAAGTATGTGGGGGCAGAGAGTAGTGGGATATGGATCATCTTTCCATCTAACTTGAGCTGAGAGGCTGATCATCCCAGACATGACTAAGTTGGCTGCGCTGATTATCGTTTATTGGTATTCGTCAAAAATCTCAATAAGGTGATGGAATGGCTTGAGCCATTGCAGGAGTTTCTTCAGAGGTATGCAGGTATTTAGTAATAAATCATTCACCTTGCTTGTGAAGAATTTAAATTCAGATGTCAAAAAGCTACCTCAACTCGATAGCTTATAGCTAGATAGATTCTAGGCTAGGGCCATGAGAAGTGTTCTGTGAAACATTGATAGGAAGTCAGCGTAAAGCATTGCTGTTCATCGTCTTACATAGATATTTTTGTTTCGTTGTAGGTGATCCAAGGACAGTAAAACAAAACTATATCACAAAAAGTTGCTCTAGCTTGCCGCTTTCTATCCAAAAGTTTGTTCCCCTTTCAAGTTTTGTAACTTTCAGTACAGAAATTGTTCTGAAGTCCAAATAGTAAAATATAGAGAGCACTTTTGCATATTTGTCAAACAGCTTGACAAGTAAAATACTTGTTAAGTAGCAGGGTGTCTGCAAAAATAATTTGTTTTTACCTATCCAGAAAAAGCAAGGTTGACTAACCAATTAAAGGAAACAGTAGATATCAGCTAAAGGCTAAGTTGTCGGGTAATTTATGTTGACTTGACAACCAACATGATAAATATGTTTTAATCTTAGATATTACTGATATCTGACGTAAATGCCTACAAAAGGTGAAGTACGCATGCCTATAGCGGGTCGCTTGCTGGCTCTCCCCGTATGCATTGTAGACTAAAGGCTAATATGTACTAATCCAAGTTTATCCAGATTATCCAAGCTGTATCTTTCCTAACAGCTGCATAAATGTCATGACTTCCAGATAGAGGCGGATCTATTAATATACTATAATTGACATTTGAGCTTCTCCTTCCAAAAATCTCTCCGACTAATTCTGAGAACTCAGTCTTGTGAGCAAGAGTGAAACTAGATAATTTTATGACACTTTTACTGCTCATTACATAACTCTATGTATTTGTACAAATGTATGAGTAGTTTTGGTCAAAAGAATAATAGCTTGTTGAGAATGAGTAAAACATTTTTTTCAAAGTTTTGTTGAAAAAGAAAATACCGTGAACTTTAAAAAAAACAAATTAGAAGCTTTTACGTGTACTGGCAGGTAACCAGCAAATAAGTGATCATATTTACATTTACCTTCTTACATAACTCATTCATCATCACGTTACGTCATACGGTAATGAGCGGATGATGAAAACAATTAGTCGATTGTGATGCAAGACCAGTAAACAGTTTCAGCTGATGATATCAGTCAGCCTGGTTGCGGCAGTGTTCAAGCGTGAGCATTCTATCTCTGCCATTAACCATTAACATCTGCTTGACAAAAGATGGCTATAAAAAGTTGGTCTAGAAAAGGTAACTCTTAGTAAATCTGAATACTAGTGTTCAGGGAGCGCCGTGGTGTAGTGGTTAGAACATTGGACTACGCATTGACAGAGGTCAATGGTTCAAACCCCACTACAAGATATCAGCTTCCAAATTACTCATGTGCTCTAAGATGCACTGGCCATGCTGCCAGTATGGTCAGTGACCACCACCTCACAAATATCCTGCCAGTCAGGTTTCTCATGAGAGGTCTCTCAAACACTCAGACTTGTGGAGGCATAACTTTTGTGAAAAAAATTGTATGGAACTGCGAATGAAGTCTTACAGCTGCACTAATAGTGTGGTACAATGAATAATTTATAGATCCACACAAAAAGTAGTAAAATGATCTACAAAATGACTTACAGCTTAGGTGTGTCGCAAGCAACAACAACCTCAAATGTTTATGCGGACATGTCTTTAGTACAACTCGCACAACTACAAGTGAAGTTGATTCCATGTAATGCTTTCGTGAATACTCGAAGCTGACATAGCTGACATATCATCTCTCACTGCAATGTTTCACTATGTTATAGATATTCTTCTTTAGCAGCATGAAGAGGGCATGCATCAAGGGATATTTTATTATTTATAGCTTGAGTTGAATATCATGCTGGTAGTCAGACGGAATCATCTGAGATTCTAGCACCAACAGGAACTAGACTTTAATCGAGTGGTTAAAGTCTTCCACTTCCAGATGATTTTAACCTAAACTTTATATCACAGTTTTCGATAAACTATTATAAGTATAAAGTCACAAGTGTTCCTATTTCTGTTGATTATATTACGACCCTTGGATTATAAGCTTTCTAAAAGGACAAACATGTTTTGTGTGTTTCAATCGTGTTAAGCTAAATACAAGATAAACTCAGAGATGTTTTGTTTTCAAACTTTTATATATGTCTGCTATTGGCAGTAAAAGTTTCAAAGGAGCCCGGACTAGTTACTTAGCGTTCAAGGCTTTAACTTCAGGCTTTAACTGATTATTTTTTTACTGTCTACAATATCTGGTAACATCAAAACTTTGAATACAGGAAGTACAATAAAACCACTTAGATTAGCGATTCCCTATTCATTTTCATCGTCTTCACCCCCAATGGCTGACAGAGGTAATCTCGCGCCACCTCATTTTAAATAAAACGAAAAAGGCTTAAAATATAATAAAAAACAGACATATTCAGATTATATAAGATAACGATATTTATTGGAAGGTCATTTCTAAGAAGAGTCTAACATTTTCCTACCCCAGCAACTTGTACAACAAACAAATAAACAAAAACAAGTCACAGATCCCAAAAATATTATTTTTGTGATCTGTGACTTTTTTTGTCTCTTCTCTGTTATTATCTGATCAAAATATGGTTCCCTGTCAGTGAGTGAAATGTGCAGATCATTTTCAAGATTGATGATATGAATTTTGATATACAGAAGAGATGAAAATCTAGATTTACGTAAGCAAGTTATAATAACAAATACACTTTCTTCATTTACGCTATTGGTTCTTGTACACCTCCGAATAACTACCTGCAAACTTTAGGGGCGTGAGGACCCTTAATCCTAAAGCTCTGATTTAGAGTATGCAGTGGTGACAGAAAAACAAGTGTTTTTAAACTAAATCTGTACGCAGATGATTTCACGGAAAAAATTCCCAACAAAAAAACCAAAGAAATTAGCATGCCAATATACTACTTGTCATGTAGATATGGTAACACCTAATAATCTGCAACAGTAATTTTTACAAATGAACGTGAAAATGATCAGGACAATATCCAACAAAACCACCCACCTGTGTTGTTATTGTTAGTAGTTCTCACCTCGACGCAGTTCTTTACGAATACACCTCAATAGCTCTTATTCTAAACTATGTGTTCTTCACCAATCTCAGAGCTGACAAACTGTGTGAAGTGTGTTTATCTCTGCAAACTTTTATAATGCGAAAAAACATGTAATTAAGTGCTAGCCAAATGCGTTGTTGCAGTGACTAATATACGACTGAAGCAAAAGGCAGATCAGAGCTTTCGCCATAAACAAGGAAATGTCACGATCTTGGCGAAGAGCAAAGCGTGGCTGAGCTATGCATTGCAAATGGAGCGCATGTAATTATAATAACTCATATGCCAATTTTGCTACATGCTGCCTGCATATTATTTCATCCCTTGAATATTTTACACTTTCAGCTGTTATGGGCTGCTTGCAGTAAACTTTAGTTATAAAAAGATGTTTGCCGTAAACAAAGAAGACAGGTGCTAGGCTGGCTGATAGTTCAGTTTAGTTTATGGTAACTTGTTCTAGCAAAACTGCCTTCTTATACTCTACCCACCCCATGCTAATTATATGATATTATTATATGAAATATTATAATATTATATTATTTTTTATTGTTATATAAAATATTATATTATTTTTTATTATTATATGAAATATTATAATATTATATTATTTATTTTATATGAAATATTATAATATTATATTATTTATTTTATATATATTATATATATAAAATATTTTTTCATATTATAATATGAAGAAGATATTTTAGAACTTATATGTTATCAACAGTGTCCGCTGTTGCTTTTTAATCCAGATTATTTTCAGCGTACTGTTACCAATGCTACGACCTTGACACCTTGGTCACCGTGCGAACATTTTCTATCTGCCTTAAAACTTGTATACAAAAATTTGCTCATTCCATTCACACCCACTTTCTTCTCATTGGATAGACAGTTAATCAACATTGAAACTGATGAAACAATTAGAACAAAGAATGAGTATATTTTAATACAATGCAATACAAGATTCTCTCTCAGGCCTTATAAAATATATAATTACATGTATAAGCTTAATCTCAAGTCAAATAAACACTATTCACAATAAAGGAGTGAACGCGTTGAGTAGCTCACAGAAAACCCTGACATAGAATTTCTGTGAGAACTTGATCTTCATCAATTACTAAAAAGGAATATTGAAAAGCTAACTAATGATTGTTTGAATACAACAAATGTTACTAAATGTTACAAATTCGTATGACCATAGTAACACTCTGTTGAAGTATTATAACAAGAAATTAAACACGGGGCTGTATAAAGTAAAACTCTTGACTAACAGTTTTAGGTTATGCAAACTCAATAATAGAAATGATGAAGATATATGACTAAAATGCACTTGTTGAACACATCTATAGTTTTTGGACACATTTCTTTATAAGTAATTGTTATCCTTGAGGTACACTGAATAAACTAAAGCGTAACTTTTTTTCGCATAAAGTGTTTAGAGTGTGAGTAATCCAGAGGAGCAGTTCTTAGTGACACCCACAAGACTTGACCACCATATTCCTGTACCTGTTCAAAAAGTAAATCTGTTGATTCAGGAGTTGTCAACCCCTTAGCGGATGACAAATAACTGAGGCATCCTGCCACTAGATATTATAGATTACATAACAAATGCATGATATAGTAATTTTTAGCTCTGATCAAACCGTTAAAAATAAAGGTAAAATTTTTTTTCAGTTGTAGGTGTTCTATGATTAAACTTGTCAGTGGAAAGACAAATCTTAAAATAGCAGCAGTTGTATGTGATTAGTATTTAGAAAAGACCAATAAAGAAGTTAACACCAAAATTTATTTATAGAAATTATGAGCGATAACAAAAATTATTTTCTTTAAAATAAAAAATTTAATAAAACTTTAAAATTTACTTCACCTTTTTTATTAAAGAACTTAAAGAGTATAATTCTTTTTAGGAATTTGTGATGAAGCAAGAAAAAGGCTGATTTTGTAATCAATTGATCATCAGAATGTACATGTAATTTTTTTTAATTACCAAAGCCACAGCAAGTTGTAGAATCTAGGCTCTATTAGTTTATTTTAAATAAAGCATTAAGTAAAAAGCTTCTTTGCCAACAAAACAAGTTTTGTCATTTTAAAATTGTATCATTAGTTTTGTATATTTGAAAACTGTAACATCTTTGATTTTAACTAAATTTTTACTCTTTTAGACCAGTTCAACAGTGAAAGGTTAACAGGTTCAATCCAAGTAAATAACAATCAAAACTATTTACCTCTTCATAACCACATTCTGTGTTTCATCAAAATACAGCACTGTTATAGCTGAGAGTGTTTTAGGGGCGCAGCAAGCTTTAGGAAACCTTCTTGGCTGTATGAGACTAACAAGAGTCTGTACTATAGCATGGTTTGTGGCGTTCATATGAGAGCTCAAAGGGAATGAGCACTCCCCCTCACAATAGAAGGCCGGGTATCCATCTGGAGCGATGATCCAACTCTAAAAATGAGCACAGTAAAATATATCAAAGATGGTTGCCATGTGTACAACGGTACCGGAATCCTAGTTTATTATTAGCGCGCTCTGAGTTTAACAGCACCCATTGTCACAGAAAACCACAGCCTCAATGGCAGTGAAAGGGATCAACTACCTAAGGCTAAATAATAATTGTGACATCACATTGTGGGAACCGCAACCAAGTGTTTTTTTATTGCAGGACATACTTTTGACACCCTGTTTTTCACAGTTCTATTATTCTTTGTGTATTGAATATAGGCTCATTTGAAAGCCAAGACTCTGATGTATTGAACTATATAATATAAAAAAACTTATGTAATTTATGTGCTTTAAACAGAAATAGTGATATAGTTACCATATGTCCCCGCATATAAGCCTATCTCACATATGCGGGAATATACGGTATTTACTGAGGCAAAGGAGCATACTACCAGATGACTTAATGTAAAGATGTTTTGAAGTCAGATTCTTAGGCAGCAAAAACTTATGGCAAAAGTCTTAATGGTTATTGTTGTATTTTGTTTTAAAGATATTACGTTTTATCATACTTACATCAAATCGTAGTCGTTTAAACTTCACATAGAGGTGTTTTCTCTGGCACATCTTTCGTGAATATCTGCTTTCTAAAGGTAAATACATCAGCCATCTAGAAAGGTCTGCACCTATCTTATTATCTAGCGATTAGCGGGCGATGTTGAGTGCAGTATAAGTTAGCAGACAAAGTTAAGCTGCCAGCAGAGATGTGTAATAAGTATTTATTTATTGCACCGCCTTAATAATATTTAATAATTGCATCTGTGTTATTCCGTTACAACTAATCCAACCTATTTCTGATCATAGGAACGTCTGCCGATATGAATATGTTAGCAAGCTTCCGTGTAGCCTTAGTGAAATCAGCTATATTACTGGCATATCAGAACTGTGTCGGGAAACGACAGCAGTCAAAGCCTGTTACTTATCACGTAAAAGTATGTATTACTACATTGTGTTTAAGTTCTTCATAAACTGCCATACCATTATAAGAACTTTTAATTTATGTAAAGGAAACGTCAAATTAGTATACTTTTAAAAAAGGCAGAAAATGTTTTTCTTTTGTAGTCATTTCAGAGATATCAACATAGACTCAGACATTAAAAAGTTTCTGATTTCTACTTCTATGTTTATACACAAACATAGAAATCGAATTATAGGCATATAATTGAGCATGAATATATAAGAAGATATCTATTTTGCATTGTTTTATGTGGTTAGTATACCGCAGTATTATAATGCAATAAAAAAAAATTTTTCTGTTTTTTCTATATCCTAGGATAACTACATATGCTCAGGGGCACATTAAGTATATCCTAGGATAAATACATATGCTCAAGGACGTATTAGGTACATTTTAGGATAAATACATATGTTCAGGGGCATATTAGGTACAGTCTAGGATAAATACATATGCTCAGGGATATATTAGGCACAGTCTAGGATAAATACATATGCTCAGGGATATATTAGGTACAGTCTAGGATAAATACATATGTTCAGAGGCATATTAGGTACAGTCTAGGATAAATACATATGCTCAGGGATATATTAGGCACAGTCTAGGATAAATACATATGTTCAGAGGCATATTAGGTACAGTCTAGGATAAATACATATGTTCAGAGGCATATTAGGTACAGTCTAGGATAAATACATATGCTCAGGGATATATTAGGTACAGTCTAGGATAAATACATATGCTCAGGGATATATTAGGTACAGTCTAGGATAAGTACATATGCTCAGGGATATATTAGGTACAGTCTAGGATAAATACATATGCTCAGGGATATATTAGGTACAGTCTAGGATAAATACATATGTTCAGGGGCGTATTACATTAAATCTAGAAAAGCAACATACGCTCAGGAGCTTCCCAGTATTCGTCTGCGTTTGGCGATCGCTTCTTTCTGCTCTTGACTTTTATGGGCATAGCCTGAATTTCGGCGATCTTACGGCTCAGCGGTTCCATTGACCTGAAGAATGCCACCATGAAGCCTTGACGCTGCTCTTCTCCGTGTCTGTTCACAATACCAGCCCGATGCGGCAGAAGTTCATCTCCTGCAATCACAATTATATGTACCAGACTACACTGCCTTCCACAAACTAGGTGAACAATTACAACATACAATTTATTACAACTCAATGTGGCTTTCCATAATTTACATAGATTCTGTCTAGTCGTATCTAATCCTGTGTCTAGTCACATCTAATCCTACTAGAACTTGTTTGTGGACAGCTTACATGTATCTTGTGGTCAGTCTAGCATGCTTCAGCTGTAATGGCACTTTCAGACGCTTTATGCCTAAGTTAGACAGTCTATTTATTACGGAATGAGGCACATGATAAATATTCTCTTAGTTTTGTGCGCCGCCATAAACTTGGAGTTATCTTCTACACGTCGCTTCTAGTGACCAACATGGTAATTACATTATCAAAGACACTAACTGTTTAAGTAGTTTGTAAAAAAAATTTGATCTTGAAATTCAAACGCGTTAAGCTAGGTAACTTGATTCAACAATAATGAAATTGATACAATTCAATCACGCAAAAATGTGAACCAAGTGTAGAAAATAGAGACCGTGAATATTGCATGCATCAAAGTTTGACAAAGAAGAAGCCACCAGCTCAGGCAACCTATTATTAACGTTATATTCTCAACAAATGCCGTTGTAGAAGCAGAAGAAAACTCCATGTTTTGATTAGACTTGGCATATTAGACTTACTATTGAAATTATGGGCTAGCCCTATTCCCAAAATCATTGAAATCATAGGCTAGCCCTGCTCCCAAAGTTATTGAAATCATGGGCTAACCCTTTTCCCCAGGTCATTAAAACCATGGGCTAGCCTGCTTCCCAGGTCATTGAAATCATAGGCTAACCCTGCTCCCCAGGTCATCGAAATCATAGGATAACCCTGCTCCCAAAGTCATTGAAATCATAGGCTAACCCTGCTCCCCAGGTCATTGAAATCATAGGCTAACCCTACTCCCCAGGTCATCGAAATCATAGGATAACCCTGCTCCCAAAGTCATTGAAATCATAGGCTAACCCTGCTCCCCAGGTCATCGAAATCATAGGATAACCCTGCTCCCAAAGTCATCGAAATCATAGGCTAACCCTGCTCCCCAGGTCATCGAAATCATGGGCTAAGCCTGCTCCCAAAGTCATTGAAATCATGGGCTAAGCCTGCTCCCAAGGTCATTGAAATCATGATCTAACCCAGCAAATTCAATAAAAAGTTTTTAAGATATACCGACTGTATTTGTTACAAGACATGCGATCAGTTATGTTAGCCTGAAAACAGTAAAATATTCATAAGATCATAGGTCACGGCTTTGCTGATGCATTGCCACAATATATGGTTATTTGGTATCATTGTGTACTCCAAGAGAAGCAAAACTACCAAATCTCTTCTAAAATTATGAAAAGTACGCCATCAAAATTCAAAAGCCTTACAATCACCAATCCTAGGGAATTCAAAAGCATCCAAAGTGTCAGCTCACCTTGCTGTCAGTTCACATTTAAAGTTGTTTTTTGTAAAACTGCTATCAAAAGGGGTGGTTACACAAGGGGCTTCCTACCAACGCATGTGCTGTCAGATTCAGCACCAAGGCTATCATGTAGGGATTTGTACTCAACATTTTGTAGCATTGCTCACAGTCACTGGTTAGTTCTGTTAGCACACTTCCGGTGCTATTGAAATTTGCTGAAAACGATTTATAACTCTCGGTGCGACAATAATTTTTTCCTGCAAACTAAAATTTAAAAAAATAGCCTTCAATGAATTAATTCGTAAAACATTATGACCAATAATGTGTACAACATATAAAGAGTATTGTAAAAAAAAGTTTTGGCATCAGAGTCAGCATGATGTCCCTTGATAAACATCAGTGACCTAAAACCTCTGCCTAAATAGCAAGATGGTGTAGCTTCGCTTTAGAAAAAGTACATCAGCTGGGCTATTCCACCCTATAGCTAGTCAGAAGTTTACAGGAAGAAATAGATTTTGCGTATGGGATGGGTGATAGCTTAAGCAGGTACTCATCACCGATTGACACTTGTCAGGTCTCTCTGATACCTGATATCAAGAGCTTATTTACACTGACCTGATGTTGAGTGCACTTCAAGATATAGTCCGTGATTGGTTGAATTCTCTTGCAGCCATGTTGTCATTGCGTGTGAGACATTGAACACCAGCCATCCTTCGTATGAACTGTTCACTGTCAGTGTATCCAGCATGGTCAAGCCAAGCCTGCCAAAGCCAAATGAAATGTTTCCTGATCAAAGATTTTATGTATTTGGCAGGTGCAACAAATGTCTTATGATTGAAAATCTTTTAGCCTGCTTTGTTGGGCTAGGAAAAAATAGACTACAGTTTTGTTCGGACTAATACAGACTGGGCCATGCCTAACATTGAAAATTGAGTGTAGTACCGTACTGTTCATGAATTAAACAGCCTGTATTGTCTTGCACACATAGTCCTAGGCTACAATATGCACATACAATATACATTAGAAAGTAAAATATGGTTATACCTACAATAGGGTACAATATAATATTAATAGCAGTAGGTAATAATAACACGCGAAAATAAACACTGGCAAGGTGGGCGGAAAACTGGCGGAAAACTTGAGCGCATGCGTCACTTGCGTCATCTGTCACGAAAGCTCCCTACCAGTCACTGAAAGTCAAAGCTGTCATTTTTCGGATAACATGGCCGCATCAGACAATCATCCAAACCCTAGATGTTATTCGGGCATTTGAAGGTCCGAGAGGTGAAGCCCAAAAACGCGGGAATCGACCGTACTTGTGACTAGCTCTGGGAGTGAAAAGTCAAATGAACTAGTAAAATATATGAGGTTGCCGTTCATAAATTCGCATGAACTTGTTGGTAACACGAGTCAGTTTGAAATATCATGCGAAATATCATAGTTGGCAAGATTACCAGACTACACCCTCAAACTTTTCCCAAAAGTTGCGTAAGCATGAAGCAAATTATTCCCGAAACCCAAATTCAGTGATCCGTACTTACATAATCTTGCAGTCACATAACATGTGTAACTTAGGAATTAAATTACAAAGTCTCCAGTCAGCAGAAGATATATCCAATAAAAGTGCAGTCTTCCGCTTACAGAGGCTACCACAGCAAACTGGCCTTCCTATGTTCGCATGAGTTACAAGTTGTCAGAACTCTTTTTTTTAGCAAAGCACTATCTTGGCTCTCAAAAAACTATTTTCATCAAGTTCCAACAAATCGATAGCATAATTATTGACAAATAGCAAGTACAAACGTTAGGTTAAACAAAATAAAACTGCTGTGAATAAAAACACCACAAACACTCACTTCGGCGACACGTTGTACGCACAGCGCTGCGCCTGTTAATTTATGACATGATGTGTCTAGTCAAGTATGTCATTATGTCTAAGGGATAGCCGCCAACAATGTATGCTATGTCACACCAGAGCTATAAATATTACTCATTGCTGAGTCTTGTTACTCTTTGCTTTTTTCTTCTTTCTTTCTTCAACAGATTAATATCAAGGAATTTTGTCAGCTGTGTTAAAAACTGTTACAAAATCATCAAACCAATAATATTGTAGAGTTTTTCATACTTACGCAAGCCTGGATTTTAGTTAAACTTTTAAAACGAAACTTTAAAAAAATTGTATTCTGTTTTTTATTAGTTGCACACTAAATTAGTTTTTTAAAGATAGTAGATGGTTAACATTTTAAGGAGACCGTATGAGATCTTTTACGAAAATCTGGTTTATTAAAATATAAAACTCAAAATGATGATGCACTCGATAATATTTTTTAAAAAGTGATACGAAATCAAAGCGTTATTTTGTACAACAAACTTTTTAGTTAAGTTGGTAATTAAAATAAATAATGTTAAAGTCATATGTTTAATATTTATGTATATAGAAAACCTGAAATTATATCACCGTGATGTTTGCTTACCACCTTCAAGCCCAAGCAGTTTTAACTTTAATCAAATATAGTATTTCAATAAATTACTATAAACTATTTATATGCTGATGATGTTATCATTTTACATATCAAAATATCTTATTTATTTTAAGTATGGCATTGATCTCTTAAGTGTATTCAACAGAAATCAATATTATCACAAATACAATATATTTGAGAAGGCAAATTAATATGTAAATCTACCACCGAGAGAGAAAGTGTTCAACAGTTAGTATGTAGGAAGTACTCTATACGCTAATTGTATCTGAGTCTACACTTAGCATATCATAAACCTTTTTAGCTGTAGAAAAAATTACTGTTAGTTACAGCTGTTTTCAAAGCTATGCTGATATCATTTCGACAGCAGTAGCAGTTTTTCAAAACACTACCTAAATCTGCTAGAACTTTGTCTTTTTAAAAAGCATTGAATGGCCAACTTGAACACGGTTCGATGCTGAAACGGATTTTTTAAAGTGTCATTATTTGCATATAAATAGCGTCATATATTTTGGTTAAATGGTCAATTTGAGTGCTCTTGTCTAAACCCAAGTCTCTGTTTTACACTACAATGTGCCCGCGGATTACGATGTCCCTATTATACAATTTTTTTGCCTTTTGATGTGGAAATAGATGTTTTTTGCCCTCACCATACAACATTTTTTTCACCGCACGATATCAACAAAATTTCTCGCAAAATTAAAATTTGGCAGTCGGCGTGCGGAATATGGTGAAATAATGAAGATGCCAATGTGCTATTCACCAAAATCCCTCTCACAATGCCTAAAAGAGATACGATGCGCGCTCTTTCTCAGCTCAGCGTTATTTGTTATAAGTTATAGTGAAAACGAAACCAGAAACAAACAGGTGATAAAATTTTAGCCATGACAAAGTTAAAGCTTAATAAAGTACATACTAAAACTTAGCTTTATGTATGTGTTTATTAAGCTAAATTCATTTAAGTTAAATTCAACATCTATTTTATACGTCTGTCTTGAAGGTAGGAACTCCCTACGGTACGTACTGCATACTGTTATGTTAAATTTTATTGCAGATCGTAACCACTAAATACACTAAAGTTACTGTAGGTAACTATAATTACTATGGTTAACATACTATTTTGTTATTAATTTTCAACATGTACAGTACGTATATAAAATTTTGATGTTTTTATTAGGAGGTGTTTGCATTAGATAATTACTATGGGTTTCTATACCCCTCTATACAACACTTTTGCCTTACAATGCCAACACTGGAACGAATTAAAATAGTTATGGTAACACGATAATGATAGTTATGATAATATTGTAATAACAGTTTGAATAACATTGTAATAATAGTTATGATAACATTGTAATAATAGTCATGATAAACAAAATGCATTGCAAACTGAAGACTGCAATCATTTTTAGAAAGTTCATTGATGAGCCCTAGCAAAACAAAAAACTTCAAACTAGCCACATGACTAACCTGAAGGGCTGAACCAACAAAGGTTGATGAATCACATTGCAAAAATTCTATCAACTTGATATTGGCAATAGTATTGTATTTGTAATTTAATCAAACAATTTCATAACGGCAGATATTTAATTACAAAACCTAAACATACAAGATAATTTTTGCAACCATAAAATAATTCTCTATTCTTTCAAATCATTGAGTCAAGCATGCCATTTGATATCCTGACAAGCTGCCATCTTGTGTCGTTTCTAACAACTAGCTCCTGCGAGCAGTTATTATCCGGATAACATGCAACTTTAGATATTCAAGTTTTCTAATGTTCCCATGAAATTCATTTAAAAATAGAGCTGTTTGCATCACTAAAAATTTGTAACGACTTCATAATGAGCATGTCATGATTTAAGAGTATTTCAAACCTCAGTAAATAAAATATAGTTTTATAAACACATATAAATATAGCTTGAATTTTTACCATTAGCTTTATTCAGATAATGGAATGTTTAGATGAAGTTATTCACAGAAGCCAGGTTTGCATGTAAATTATGTATTTATTTCGGCTAGATTAATGCATATAGAAAATTTCATCTAAATAGTTATTATTTGAATATAATCTTGCTTCCTTACATTATTTGCATGAAAACTGTATTTATTATCCTAATAACCCCTGACCATGATAACGCTGCATAAATAAAAGATCCAGTCTAATACTTAGGTCACACCATATAGCCTGAGCTAGTTAGGTGAATATGGATAGTAACAATACTAGACTACATACCAGCTAACCGTGAGAGACACGATCTGGATATAATTAAAAATGTGGCCATTTATTCTGATCTATCATTTTAAACGTGCCGAATAATGTTTCAAGTTAAATTCTTTCCTTTTCTACAGGCTGATTTATTCTCAAAGAGAAGTCATTTTACTTCTAAAGTTGGTTTAAGCGGTTACTAGCTTATGTTACCGTATTTAATAATCACACTGTAGTTCTCTATATAAAGAGCAACTGTGGCCTAGTGGTCTAGATCTCTTGACTTACATACAGTAGGTTGGGGTTCAATTCTCAACAAAGGCAACTGGTGGTGACAGGAAGGGCATACAAACTACAACTTCTCTAGAACTGGGTGTGGCTCCAGTTATTGAGGTTCTCTTGCTACTGGACACAGACATGTCCAACCAAGATCACAGAGCCATTGCTTGTGCAACAATGCTCTTAAAAAAAACTCGCTACAGCCTCTGCTTGCAGGCTGCTCACACAAAAATCCCTATACGATATTCTGTAATAGGATAATAACAATGTTGTACTCTGGATGTGTAGCTATACGCTTATCAGTTCAATATATATACTAATTTACTTTTAAAAGAAACAATTGTCTGTAGGATACGCAGATAACCTTTCACAAAGGTCATCTCAAAGAACTATTTTCTCTATAGACTGCTTGGATACAAAATAACAGAGACCGCAAGTTCTGTTAGTGGGGTTTGCCTGTTTTAACATCGATGATAAGTTAATGAAAATGGTTAGCATGATTCTATAGATGCTGTTGTAAATGGATGTACTGCAAAATGACGCAATCATTTGCGCCTCAGGAAGAGGAGCGAATATAATTCTGTCACTCAGTTCTCAAACCTGACTCTGACACAACCAACATCAGTACTCTTACTTTTCATTGGGGCTTTCCGACGGATCAATCCGGAAGACTGTTATAAAATAGTGTTCATTGTCATGACGGGATTTGACTTTGTAGACTCGAAGTTCGGCATCTTTCAGTTCGCTGTTTGGTACGTCGTCGAGCTCAAAGTAGTATCTAGCGAGCAAGCAAGAGATAAAGGGGATTAATAATGCATGCTTCAACCTGCGCAGGTGTAGGTAATGTGAATAAATTCATTTAAACCGCAATGACAAGCAAACAGACAGATTATCTCTGGTTAGTATTTTATATCAACTAGACATGTATAATGTTCATTTTATGACTCACAAGCAACCATCTTACTCAATTACCTTTTATCGTTCTCGTGCTCTAGTCCAATCTTACTTTTTCCAGCTGAAACAAAAGAGAGAATACGTCGGTTAGCAAGAAGGCACAGTATACCGCTTCTTTCAAGTGACATGAAGTGGCATGTTTATTTGAACGAGCTCAGATTTTATCAAATTAATGAGCTATGACTAGATCAGTCCTAGACAGGATTCCATCGTTATGTTTATGGAGGGGCTGATTAGTTCATTATGAATGTTGTTTGCTTTCCTGATGGGATAAAAACCGTTATTTACTCATCTTTAACGTGTCTGATAAGAGCTTCAGAGAAAACCATCATATTCCTAATAGTATCAGTAAAATGGTTTGAAATTGGACAAACTCGAAAGTTATGGCTTGAAGCTGATTGAATCTTGATACTGACTTGAGGGACTTGATACTGACTTGAGGGACTTGATACTGACTTGAGGGACTTGATACTGACTTGAGGGACTTGATACTGTCTTAAGGGAAGATGCTAATCATCCTTCCTATAGTCAAAGTTTTAAATTTTCACATCTCACATTTCACACCCTTTCTTATCTTCATACGAAGAATATTGTACATTTAGCATGTAAATTCATCACGAACACGATATTGATCTAAATTTCAGTTAAATTTATGAACAAACTCACAAAAAAGCATTCAGGTTAGTGTTAATACAACGAGTAACGCTGAAGAGCACTGAGTATTAGCTAGCGAAGAGTCAACCTTTTTTGCAGTAAGCCATCGACCTTTTTTACACAGAGTTAGTGTCAAATGCTGTAGAGCCCGTGGCTAGATTTGCGCAATTTGTCAGAACCTTATACAGTTTTAAAATGAATTATTTGAAGATGAAAATCAGAATGAAAGTAATCTCGTTGCTGGTAATGATACTGAGCTTGCAACCTACATAGATACTATAACAAGTTCCTAAGATTTCAGGTATTAAACTCCTGGGCTCAAACGGAGTATCACACTTTTGTTAAACAACGTGATCGACACATCAGGCAAGAATCTGAGCGACACATGCAGTCTGCGAAAACATTTGTGTAGCATGTTTGTAAACCTTTTTAGTAAGAAACTGAAAATTTTGTTCCAGTTTAATGGTCAACTACACTGGTTCAGGGTCAATTGTTGATTTTTCTGAACTACTGTAGTGCAAATGTGAAGATATGAAATGCTGCTTTAGCAGAAATGAATTTAAACACGGTATAAGTATTTGATCTCAGAGCAGAGCAACATCTAAAACTATTACAACCGTTAGAGCAGTACAACTTACGTTGGTTGACAAAGCTTATAACAATGTCAACTCCATCTATCTTTTCATTCTGGTCAAGATTGTAAGATAAATTACGATACTCGGGTCCGATTTCCTCAGCAGATGGTGCCTGAGTTGGCATGAAATCCTCGAGGCCCTCCTGCTTTTGAATCTCTTGGTAGAGATGCATCATAAACTGAGGAGCCGCATTTTCTTTCAGATGTTTGTAAGCTGGACGAGGGGTGTCCGGTAGCCCGAGAAGTTTGAGTATTTTTTCCTCAACGTCTTCTTCTTGTTCGACGTCGAGCTCGTCTGTATCTAACGGATAGCTCTGACGGTTTTCAGCGTCTATCATAAAAATGTCAGAGCTTACTGAAGCACTATACAGCTGAATCGGTGAGAACAAACACAATACTACCAAGGTATAGACGTTCCGTCTACAGCAAGCCATTTTCTTTCGTGTTTGTAAAGCGAATCGAAATCTGTGTCCAAGTTGTTGGTATAATCCAGATAAGATATAGTGGCAGAACGGGCTTGTATAACCTTTGGTTGGTCGTCAGATGACTGCAATATATGTTGCAGAAAATATTATAGTATTACTAGGCGCTTCTCCATGGGTAGTATAATAGTTGGTAGGCAAATAAGACCAGAGATTTAAGCACATAGCTAAGCAATGAAGCACATATTCCTCTTAACCAATCAGAGAGAAGAACATCCTTTGCGCCATCTGGAATATTTCAACCCTAGCATGCAAGAGAGGTTTGCTGCAACGCCGGCTGATGTCAGTTTTCCAATACTTACACGTCTGCTGTCTGCTCATCCAGCGTTGTCCGTGATATGTCAGGTGCTTGTTGAGTATTGTAGCCGCTGAAATTCTAATACCTACTACAGATAATAGCCGATACTATAAGATTTATTGTGAGTAACCTGACCACCACGAGGGTGAAGCTGAGCCGTTAGTTGCCACTCTTTACATTTCGCAAACAGAGCAAACAATGGACGTTAAGTAGTGACAGGAGGAAAGTCAAGTTTACCTTTGTTCTGCATTGTCAAGGGCTCTATCTCACAATTAATAGCCAGTGTCAAAATATTTTACTTGGTGTCCGTAATAGCTTGGGCTAATTACGCTCTGGCATGCTTGCTTTATGTTTCCAGTTCCGTTAGGTGTATGTACCGAACTGTATTTTCTGAATCAGATAAAGCATTCTTATCTGATCCGTTTGATAGGAACAGGCCTTTTGAAACCAGACACTCTCTCACCGGTTCTCAGCAATGCACTGTCAACATCAAGCCAATTACTCATCCTATCTTTAAATCTATTTGCTTGCTCAACAATGCACATCACCACTTGATAAGAGTTCATCTGGAATGCTTGGGTGGAGTTGTCTTTCTTTCATGACCAATAAATTGATGCTACTGAAATTCGCTTTATTTATTGTGGTATCAGCGCTCTTGAATCAACTTTTTGCCCAATTTACTTTAAAAACATACTTTTACAAGCGTAAAAAAGTATAGTATATTTTAACAAAATAATTTATGATTTATAATTTATTAATTATATATTGTGTGCACATGCGTTTTGTAAAAACTATGCACAAAAAATCTAAATGACCTTGCATATCGCAAGGCATGAGCGAATTTGCAAAGGATGTTGCATAGAGTAACATGACCACAGCATGTTGTCGGTTGCATCATCAACAGGAAATGTGTGACTCAGCCTCTCAAATACAAGAAAACCAGATTCGAAAGCGGGACAAACAAAATAGCAAATTACACCGGTCTCTGTAATTGTTTGTTTCCTCTAGAAAGGACATGCACATTTTATCTAGCAAAGTAAGCCATTGGGCTTCCTTTGCTTTTCTTTGCTCTTCCTTTTGCTGTGTTTCTGCTGCCAGCCACAAACATCATGAAGCAGCTATTTATCTCAAGCCAATCGACCAATAGAGTGGGATCTCATTACACTTGCAGACTCCTAAACGCTAGTAATGAAGGCTAACTAAACGTGGCCATCGCTAGTGACATATTCGTGAATTGCCAAACAAGAGATCAATTACCGTCTCCTATTAAATAGAAGAGGTTCAGATCATTGCACCTGTCATCAAACACTAAAGAATGGGTATCACTCATAACTTGTTCCTCTGTCAAGTAATAAGGCTGAGGAATTTCTCAATGTTTCTTCATCAGGCATACCTCTGATTGCGAGCATGGGCATTTTATGTGACACCCGATGATGAATGCTTACAAATGCAAAGAGATGTCATAGGTTTCTCCAGCCTTCATAAATATTCAACAACCCAAACAATTAATATCTCTTGAATGAGGGCTGGAGAAGATTTGCCTCCGCTTTCCTTTTTAGTCCTATGTTTCAGTTCAACAATTATAACTCTATTATCATCATTCTATGGCTAATTAGTGGCAGTTTAACTGGTGTGTAGGAGGAGATAAGCTATCAGAGACAGCAGATATACCAGGCTACTAACAGTAGCGCTTCGTGCTCTGATCAACTAACCTGTGATATTAGTGTAAGATAAACCTTAACCTGCGCAATGCTAGCATTTATTGCTATCGTATACTGGAAGAGAAAGGGTGATAAACATTGGACGGCATAGATAAAACTTGGAAGTGCAAGAGAGCAAAAATTTGCCAGTTCAAGCATAGATAATGTAACTAAAGTCGTAAAAATACATATGCATATAATAGGAGGACGGATGGGAGCAAATGCAGCACAGAAAATAGGAATTCCAAAGAAAAAAAACAACTTCTAGAAAGAAAATAATGCTTCGAAATATAATAATATTCCAAATAGTTTACCAAAACAAATCCGTATGATTGGCACAGTTGACAAGGATGGAATTTTTTAAACATACATATATAAATATGGTACTAAATATACTTTAATATATTGAGATGCAGCTGATGCCTATGGTAGCTGCGGTCTTCTTTATTTTAGCGAGAAGACAAATCTCGAGATAGAGTTACAATAAAAGAAAGGTATATTGAAAATGCCAATACAAGACTTCCTTGCTATGGCTATTGCTTGCCTCATAATCTTTAAGATCGCAGGTAAGCATCATTGTCTAAGAAGCCAAATCGTTTTGCATTTTCTATTGGCACTTGCCGAATGAAGGCTTCTGGGACATATCCTGTTTTTCCATTGACCTAAATAAACCATAAATGATGATGTAAATTAATAACAGTATAACAACTATCATATTATAATAGTTTTAGAAATTCTAAATAAGGTAATTATGTTTTTTTCTCTGCTCAATATAATAGTTCAACACATTTTAAACAACGACGGAAAAAAATAATTAAATGTATGAAAATCGTTCTCACCTAAGATGTGTCGATTCAGTGAATAGCTATAAAAAATTAATTAATCTTAATCTTTGTAAAACCTGATTTACATTAGTAGCTGGTGTGCTTACAAGTCGTACAATGCAAACAAATTTTTTAAAAACCAAACAATGTTATCTGTATTAAAAGTAAGTCCTTATTCGGGAACAACTACCAATGCGAACCAAACTGAGCATCTTGCTCTGTACTCCAGTAACAAACCCCATTTAGTGTTTCCAGTAAATTGTTACTATCTGTATCAAAACCCACTCAGAGTTGCATACTTCTTTGTGTCACTCATTAGATCACGGCTGCTAAAGACTTACCTCAGCAAAATAAAAGCCATTTGGTTTCGGTTGTCCATAGGTGACTATATAGTCTCCTGTCTTTAGGGCCAGCCTCGCCACCCTGGGGGAGTGATTGTGCCCCGATGAGCCATGTTTGAGAGGGTCGTAGTCATAGTTGGCTATGAACTGTGATAGAAAAAAAACCAGATGATTAATATGATTTATGTGCAAAAACTAGAAACATGGAGATTTTTCGATAAATCTGCTTTTAGAATCTTGATCATGCTAGAGTTAGGCTCTCAGTCAAAGTTGTAAATAAAATATCTGCAGTCTAACAGCGTGGCTAAGAGACAAAGCAGTATCTACCAATCGTTTTGTAGCCTTCTTGCTGTCTGAGGTTCGGCTCTCTTTAGACTGCTGCCGAGGGCTGAGTTGAGATCGGTCAGTGGTTGGAGACAAGGATATATGAACCAAGTGTGAGTTAACATTGTTAGCCCCCAGTGCTTGTACGCTAACCGTGTGTAGATCAGAGAGTTGGTCACGTGATAGGTTGAGAGACGTGACGGTTGTGTAGACCGAGTCTATGTCTTTCACAGAGCGACCATTGAGGAACACCTAAATAGAATCCATGAATTGTTTCCAATTAACAAATCGAAGTTGTGTTCCCTTCTTTTATATATCCTAGGTACTTCATATTAGTTGCATATTTTTTATAACCTGACTAGCTACTCATCTACAAATGATACTGAGAAGACAACTCAAAACCTAATCTTAGCGTATACTACGCTATGTTATACATGTAACTTGCTGACCAACTGGCCACTTGAAAATTTAACATTGATATAACAAAGCAAAAATGATAGCCTTTTTCTTTTGCAGCCTATTTTAATAAACTAGAAAAAAATTAAACACATTTTCTATACTTCAAATGCACTGATTCTGGCACAGGATTTTTTGCTGACTTTAAAAGAACTTTAGTTTGAAGGACAAAAACTCTAGTTTTTACAGCAAAAATATTGAATGTACGTCATCCAAACATTTTTTGACCAAACTTAATTCCGTCAGAACAAGTAAAAATACTGTAGTGAAAGAGTTAATGAATTGGGCTGTTATTTGTTAACTTCTCAGATCGCTAACACAAAAAGTCTTGAGTAGATATATCGACTATTTCACACTTTCTAAAGTTTTTGAAAAAGTTCTATAATTAAAGAGCTAATAACCATACAAACTTACTCGGAAGCCAAGAACAGGGGTGCCATTACTCTTTGTGCCGTGCTCAAGATGATGCAGGTACGCCCATTCCACATACAACTTCTGATTGGCTATAACCTCTGCTCGTAGCTCTGTTGGTGCTCGAGGTTTTCGTAACAACTTTGCCTGAACACTGGCGGTTGTGATTCGGTTGACTTCATTATCCACAGGCGCTGCACTCGGGATGGAGTATTTGGTCGGAGATGCCGATCTAGTGCGGCGACTCCCCAATTGTGACTCCAACGACTGCGACGCAGCTGGAAAGTGGGCTGTTAGAGATCTTGTGTGGTAGGCGGGGGTCTGGGTAGGTGCAAACACTTGTGATAAAACGGCTGCCTTCTCTGAAGATGCTGACTTAGATATGTCAAGTAGTTGAAGGTACTTCATGGGTACAAGATATATTCTACCATTTACTTCGGCTCTGGCATAGCCCTTTGCATCAGCTTGCTCTAAAAATAGAATGAGAAAGAAATGGTGACGTCTATTCTTGTGGCTGTATATTTTACATCGAGATGGACAGTTTCATGGAATACTCCACCTTCTATTGATGGTGAACCGCGGTGTTAACAAAATGGAGCAAAGAGATATGCACTGTGAAGATATAAAAAACTTACTAAAATTAAGAAGATGATGACACTGAACTATGTAAACTATAATATTAAACAAAAATAAAAAAACCCTACATTAAAGATGAATTGAATTCATCTCAAAGCAGTGGCTTAAATTAAAAATTTAAGAACAGCTGAACGAGAGATATAAAAAATCAACGGTGCAAAGCAAAAGAGCTGTTGTAATATTCACTTACAAGTCAATGAAATATAAAAAAGAAGTCACAGTACGAGATTAAATGACACAATGTAAATACAAACTCACACTGTGAAGGCAAAACAGCAAAGGCTTAGGAACGACGCTAACAAAGAATTATTTTAATAAATTCAGATGTTGGTATAAGTTCCTGAGCAAAATAATATTCCTGTTCCAATTAACATCCGATAGGAATAGTTTAAGGTATTCAGTCAGTGACAAGCACCTATTGGTCAAGCTTTTTGCAATGAGTCATTTTATCTGCAATATGTGAGTCAATAGATTTTCTCACATTCCGCATCTTGAAGATTTCTTTGTGTCAAGAGCATGTGTTTCATTTTCTGATTAATGCTAAAACTATATTAAGGATTGCTTTCTCTCGACTTGTCTCTCATATCGTGGTACTTTCAAGGGACACTGCCAATGGTTTTCTCAACTCGCCATGTTATAGTCCAGTTATTAGTTTCCAATCATTGTAATAACATCATAACTTGATTGCAACAATCAAAACATGGAGAAAAAAAACTGAAATGATTAGCGATAACCGACAAAAATGATTAGTCTGGAAGGTGGAACACATGCAACTATATCAGTATTAATACGATACTTCGCAAGCGTGGACCAGGTTCTATTAAAAGATTACGTAGACTGTTAAAGATCATGCACTTCTAATGATTAAAAAGTTAGTTTGCGAGTACATCACTCTTGCCTAAAACCAAGTTGTCTTCCTTGTAATGGTTTTTACAGACACAAAGACTTAGCTGCCATCACCTTCATTTAACTATTAATAATTAACAATTGCTAATAGCTTTCATAGAATAATCACTCACCTAAAACCTTGACTATTTGACCTTGCTTAAGGGGTGTCTCCTGACCCTCCCGACCACTAGTAGAAAAGTACCGAGGATTATATTCAGAAATAGTTTCATAATGTTGAGCTTCAAATGGTTTGACGCGAGAAGAGCGATGGTTAGAGGAACTCACTGGGAGGGACTTCGAGTTAATTCCATTGCTGAAAAACACCAAAAGAATTTAATGGATTGATTTACTGTAACATTGTTAGCCTGTGCTTTGTTAAGCAGTAGTCTCGAGCCACATATGTATTTTCATATCCTGATGACAGCTTTAAGCTGAACTCCATGTTTTTCTATAGGCAGGTAATGCGACAACCAAGCTCAAAACCGTGATTAATTACATAAATTGTTCACTAACTGCTTTCCAGCACATTTAGGTTGCAGTAAGATGTAAACTATATCTATTTACTAAGGTTAATATACTCTTTTGTTACTAATTTTTAAAAATTACAATACATATATAAAATTTTGATGTTTCTATTAAGGGTGTTTTGCATTAGATAATCACTATAAGTTTCTATACACCTCTATAAAACATTTTCGCCTTACGATGCCAACACTGGATCAAATTAATGTCGTATGGTGAGAGTGCACTGTATCACGAACAATTTTACTTTGCTAATTATAAACAGGAAATTGAGGGTTATCTCATCTTTCATTTTAAGCACCACAAAAGAGAGCTCATTACACAGCAATTTACAAAACGTACAAATGCTTATTTAAACTATTATCCATGAATTTGATAAACAGATAAGGGAAGTTGCCTGTTATGTTACAATGGCGCATACTCACGTGTAAGGACGGAATGATGTCTGTTCGCGACTGCGGTGGTCTATAACAGGGTCGGTTGAAAGACTTGTTACACCATCAATAGTGCTATCGGAGAACTCATCCTCATCCCGTCTTGTTGATCGGTTAGGGAGTTGTTGCTCCAGCAGCTGCTGTTAACATGGAATTATGGTTAACTAATTCTTACTCGTGGGTTTTACCGTTTACAATGAATCATAGGATTTTATGTTTGACAGAGTGAGATATTAAAAAATCAAATCAATGCAGAGGACTTGAACCTGTATCATGTACAAAAAGTAATCGCACTATTATTTAAAGATGAACCTACACAAAATTTTAGTAGATTTTATCAGAAAGTATCGATATTTTTCGATCATTTGCGATTGTTTTTGATGTTTGGGTGATTTGACTCCCAGAATGTTTCAAGATTAAAATTGACAAAATTTGATCACTGATAAAACGCTTAGAAGAAAACTACATGCCAAAATGATGCCGCAAGTTGGGCAGCTGCCTATCTCTATCGTTATTGATATCAAGTATTATGTTCAAGTTGCTGTGTTATGCGTATCTATTCATTCGATCTCTTTGCCGAAGTCCTACTACAGACATAATCACACTCACTCTTGAATTTGAGTGTTTTAAGAAAATATTTCATTCAAACTATTATATTTTTGGACTGGGTAGATCTACAAAGACAAAAGTTACATCAGACTAAAGCTTGATGTTTTAGCTGATAGTTTTTTATTGATATTATTTTCACTAGTTTGCTGGCAATCCTGTGCGTCGTAAGAGATTGTCATGTGTAATAAGTATCTCCACAATTATTGCTAGGTGCAACAAGGTGGTCGAGTGGTGCAGTTGGTGGTGTGCCTGGTCACTAAACAGAATATATGAGATTGATTCCCATTCTCTGCATTATTTTTTCTATTTGCTTTTAGCACAGCTTCGGACAGATAGATGGATGTGGCTCTTATTATAGGAAATATTTGCATCACTTCAACGGTCTAAGTGCCACTTTAAATTGGCTTGCAAAAACATTTTGGAATGTCTGTTCTGAACTACACGCAGTTGCACACTAACAGCGCATAACAGGATAAATAAAACTTATCATTATATCTCACTATGCCATCTACATAAAGAAAAATGCTCTGTTCATAAGCATTCATATTGAGAAGGCAACTCTGAAACAGGTTTTCATACCAGATAACTTATCTGCTGGTCGCTAAAACAAACCATTTGCTTTAAATTTAAAGATTACTACCAAAGATTTTACCTTGTCGATGAGTCTATCCTTATAGAGGCGTAGCTCCTTCTGAAGTCGCCTTATCTCCGATTTTAATCGCTTACACTTTTGACACTTTTCAGGTGATCGAACCTCGCACTTAGAATGCTCCTCTGTCAGTTTGTCATATTTTGCTTTCCACTCATCTCGCTGAAAAAGTGATTATTATGAATGACCTGACTGCAATTACACAGTACGACATCTGGTAATGCGTCAATGCAACATGGCTTTGTATCCGATAAACGAATATCTTTGTGCGATATACAGAGAGCAAATAACAATACGATTCCTTTATTAGATTATTGGTTAAAGAAGGCTGCCGACAGCAAAAGCTTCTCGATTTTGCACAAACTGTTACAAAGCACAAAACTTTATTTTGATTTGTAGTAGTTTTTTCATAGAGTGGCGTACTCATAGAGTAGTGTAATCATAGAGTAGTGTAATCATAGAGTAGTTTACTCATAGAGTAGTTTACTCATAGAGTAGTGTACTCGTAGAGTAGTTTTTAGCTGATCAGTATTTTTGTGAACCAACAGTAGTCTAGATCACTGGCGACTGTGGATTATTAATGTTGATAGGTGGTTGGCTATTACCCACCCCCCCGTCTCACTGTTTTTATATCAGAGTTTTCAAAAATTTTGTTTTAAAAATTGTTTAATTTTTAAAACTTCATTCTCTCAATTAAGTAATTTTACAAAATATAAAGCTATAATGTGCTCCTAATGATTTGCAATATTTCGGAAAGCAGAAATTGGCTTATTACTAAATTGCATCTTTCCTACAAAACTCATGTAAATATTATTAGTATAAAGTATTCACGTTTTTACATTTTTGACTTCACTAGAAACATGAAAACAGGCACACATATCTTATCGAAACAGTAAAATTTGCTGTAGACAACATTGATATATGCCATGGTGGAATATATATGTCATGGTGGAAGGGACAAAGGATAGATCAGGGAAGACAAAGCTAAATTCAGTTTTGTCATAAACCCAAATCTCAAATAGCCCAAATAATTTTTATTTCACATCTTTAACTATAACAAGCTCGTCATGCCAATCTTGTTCTATCTTTTATGAGCTGCCGGAATGAGTCGGTAACAATCCATTTTGTTATTCTAATTACGCTATAAGAGTTGGCTGTGAAGTCAATAACAACAGAACTCTGATAAAATTGTTAGTAGAATCATGTACCTCCTGGAAAAACATTTAAAGGCTCTATTTGTGTGTTTTGTGCATAAATGTACCTCGAGAGGGGTAAACATAAATAATGGATGTTACACTAAAATTAACCCCTACAAGGAGGCTGAGGAACTTGAAGAAATAAAAGTATAGAGAGATGTAAAGGAGTGCTCGCGGCTTAGAAACAGTGTTAGGATATATCTAACAGGTATATGATGGTAAACAGAGGTGCAGATTTAAAGAGGCAAACTAAAACTTACTTCATGCTATAAAAAAGGTGGTAATCTAAAATCGATACTAAATTAAAAAAAACACTAATATAGTAGTGAGCGCGGCAATGCAAAAATAATTTACATGTACATTCAACAATTTTTGTTCCGGATATTATTTCCAAGTGTTGATGTTAATTTGTTACTAGGAGTTGCACTCTCTTATGTTGAATATGTTTATACACTCGTGATATGGCAATTATCTTAACATGCATTATAATAAAATCAAGCATCGTTCTAATGAGTCCATCAGTTTTAAAAAGGTGTTTTGTCGACCGGTTAACTTCAATGAGTGGACTTCCACAAGTTACCCACACATAGAATAATGTATTAACTAAAGATAATTTAATGAGATGTGTTTATAGAAAAAGGATTATAAGATGTATTTGTTAATTAAAAGCATTTACGTTTAAGAGAGGTCAGCAATACAAATAATGCCCTGTAGCTCAGAGCTAATATCGCATCTACAGCAACATAGACCTGGAACAGCTGTACTCAACTGCTTTCTGTTAAAAAACGTTAATAAAAATACCTCCCGTTTCATTTGGTAGCATTTTGTGGCAGTCTCGGTATATCTGTCGTCGAGATATTTAAACCTCGAGTCTTGAGCAGCCGGCATCTCTAATCTCAAACTGCGTAGCTCCTTTTCCAGCCTCTCTAGGTCAGAAGTCTGTAAACATGAACTTAGTGCAGAATGCAAAAGAAAACTGACCGGTTAAGACCAAAGACATCCGCATTTTGAAAATCTGAGGGTAAAGAGCTCATCTCAGACTATAAAATCACTATTGATAAATCCCACTTTGTCATTGTGTCTGTCTGTTAGTCTGCGTTTCCACATTTTTCAGCTGATTTCATCTAAACTTCATCTAAACAGGTCGCTAAAATATGTCTGACATAGCGCTGATAATATTTGGTTCCAAAGCATTATTTGGTTCCTGAGAACCAGTCTCTTCAACACCTACTTGTGAGTTATCTGATTGTAAGTGAAAGGAGTTCTGGACACCACTAAGATTGTTGCTAGTGAACAATAAAATTAAGTACAGTTTTTTATTTAGAAATTCTTACAGTTTTGAAACTGGCAACACTTCTAAGTTCCAAGCGATCACGAAACTTTGCAAAAATTGCAAATAAACTCTAATTTTAATTGCTCAGTTTTAATATATTTTAAACATAGTGTTAGAAGTACTGGATGTAAATCACTAGTTACATATGGTTATGTTTTGAATGGTATATATAGAACTATAACTTTTGAATAATCATTAAATTTCCATGTAAGTGCCTGTATGAAAAAAAATACAAGCAAATACATGCATAGTACAGTTTCTCTACAATATATCGTATATATATATACATGTATGTTATATATATATACAACAAATAACATATATACTTGTTTTACTATATAACATCAAGTGATTACAATGAAAAGAATTGGCTGTGTCAGTAACATTTAAATGACTTCTTCAGCGATGCCCTTTGACACACCCACAAACTGTCACACTATTAAAATACTTAAAAACAGGTGAAGACAACTCTAAACAAATTAAATGCCGGGTTGAGACAAATTGCTAGGCTGTGAAATTACTGTATTAAGAATGTATTGACAGCCAAGGTCCATATAGTAGAATGGTACTGTGTATAGGAGTACCTTCTCTTCAAGCCTCTTGGTCAGCTGTTCGACATGACAGTCTTTGCTCTCTATCATGGACTTATACAAAAGTGCTGGGTCTTGCTCAACAGTTGTCTGCCTGCCAGGTGCTGTGCACATCTGTGGCATTAGCAAGCATTAGTGGCGTATTACATGGTTTATTCATGCACTATAAGGTATTAGTAGTTAGTTATTTGTAAGATGTGCAGGGTCACTACGTAAAAGCAACAAACACAAATTTTTCAAGCATCATCTCCTAGACTTATGTTGTGTAATTTATTATATTATATTATATTATATTTCAAACTATTTGAATATTATTTAGAGATATTTTATGAATAATTTTTCATAAGCAATAACAATGAAAAATAATAAATATATTTATTATTTTATTTTTATTTATTTATATGTGAAGTATGACAACTCCCGATTGTATCTTTGTACTTAGCTGTTATGGTGCCTTGAATATAAGGCCTTTACCAGCTAGCACAAAAAAGATGCTAAATAATCAATTAAATGTAGTTACCCTTTGATACAATAACCAATTTAATCAAAAGAATTTGAAGTCCCTCACGACTTGATGGAGTTCATACTACCGATCACAGAGTCATGTTTCGGCTAGTATCCTCCAAACTACATACCAAGTTGAGAATTGTATTGATTTAGCAACTCTATTTGCATTTTGACAAAAACTGAACTAATTTTTCCAAAACATTTATTCCGACTTACTTTGGCAAACATCAGAAAAGCAAATTAAGATTTATGGTTGAGGCCAGTGACTGTTACTAAGTTCCTGAATGCGATCTCTTTGTAGTGTTTTAAAATGATGAAGGCTTTGTTTATGACATACTTTATGCTTTGAAATATAAACACTGCAGAATACTAGTAATCATACAAGCTAGTCAAAAGGTTTACTTGACTTTAACTGGACTTATGGCACATGGGAGACGAACAGAATTAACATTAACAGATTATTACTAGCAATTATCCTATTTTGCATGGAAAATATTTTTTGCTGTGAATAATAATTTTGTGGATATAAATAAATTCATATTTAGTATAATTTTATTACAGATAGTTGAACAGTCTTCTAAACTGTTTAATATTCACTAAGAGTAAGTAGCATTCAAGTAATCATCTACTGTAGAGTTTGAATGTTTTAGCACACTCAGCAGCTGCATAGTTAATGCTGTCACCTGCTGTAGAATTATGCTTCAACACACTTATAAGTATTGTAGCATAGTAATTATGTTAGTAGGGTTTTCAACTGTCTACCGTAAAGCTAAAAGGTTTCAGCACATTCAGTTCCATGGTTTTTGTAATCCTCAACTGTAGAGTTAGAATGTTTCAGCCACACAAATAGTCAAATGTGTAAGAAGCAAACACATCAAGTACCTGTATTGGGCGCTGTGCGCTGTGGGGAGAAAGGGCTGGAGACACAACTTCTTCCACCTTAGACTTTGCTGATGACTCTTCTCGCAATTTGCTCAACTCTAGCCTTAGATCAATAATCTCTCTCTGCCTGTTTGTCAGATTTTTATCCCTGGTTATTATCTATAAAAATTACAGAATGTAACAAATCCTGTAGTTAAAAGTGAGCTAAAAGCAACACTAACCAAATCGCATGACAGATTAAAAAACTGCATAGCATGAAATAAACAACGCCGACCTCTTCTCGCAATTCAACAATTTTCTTCTCTCCAAAATCCACTTGGTCTTGAAGCGTGCGTAGTTTAGTCTTCATAGTGTATTTGTCTCCTGACAGGCTGGACTCTCTCTCAATCTCCTTCTCCTTATTTCTTAGCATGCGGATCTCAGTCTCTCTGGCACAAATCAAAGACAACTACTTGTTAGGACTGTCATGTGCACCTCACTTTGAGCCCTAAATACTTAAGAGAATCACAGAGTACTCCTATTGTTACAAGGTCAATACTAATTGTCACCGTGGGAAACTGTGTGGCAATAGCATGTTGCAATAGCATTTTTTTGGTGGTTCTAAGTCATAGAACCACAAGAAAATACACTAGGGTAAAAATTGAATTAAAATCTATCTTTTGCAGAATTTGTGGCTTCTAGACTCAGTTCAGCAGACCGAATCCACGTTTCAACTTAAGACGCGTTTAAATCTGGCCCCAAACTCCATAAACTGTGTTGGCTTGTAAACGGACAGCAGACAACCATCTGTGTGAATATATACTTTTATATTGTGGAAATGTACACAAAAGAAGGTTATCTGCAGCTATCACTGATAGGGCTGATAGTGTCACAGATATATTTATTAGGCCATATTTTCTACTGTCGCTGACATCCACATCTGTGACAGTACTAAAGCATATAGCGGCAGGAGACAACTCCTTAGCCCACTTGTTATGCTATGAAGTAAAACAAATAGTCGTTGCAAGAGAAACTTTTATCAGTTAGCTTTATAGCTTTAGACTAAATTAGAGATGATGTTAAAGTATACCTATTACTCAAACCAAGTAATGAGTTGTCTGCGTTCAGCCAGTCAAATAGCTCAACTTACAACCAAACCTTTACATACCAACTTTATGCATATTGAGACCATAGTTGTATGCTGAATCAAATATTCTCACATGAATACATTGTAATTTATGTAATATGCTCAACAATCCTAAATCTTAAAACCATTCTTTAATAAATGTTGTAAATATGGAAATAATTGTGTAAACATAGTGAATGTATTATATAAGATGTAAGTTAATAAAAAAGCAGTCAACAAAAATATTATAATTTTGTAGGTTTGGGAGACAGGAGCCAGTCAGTGCAGAAGTAGAAGTGATAGAGCTAAGCAGAGTAGTAACTTACACCAGACTAGGTCAAGTTTCATCTAACTTACCTTATTGATTTTTCATCATTTTTATGCTTGGTACATTTTATGTCTTTTTGTTAATTATTACTTCACTTGCAAAATTACAATAAACTTTTATTATTCCCAGTTATAAGCCAAATACATGTACTTGCTTAACTTTTGCATCACATAGGCTATCGACGTATTTGTAGGTAAAGGAAATCATAACGAATGGTTTGACTGTATGTCAAATTTACTAGCAAAATAACTTATCGTTAACAGGTTCTACCTGCTGGCTAGGCGTCGTTCAAGGTCAACCACACTTTGTCTTAGTCTAGCAATGTCCTTGGTATCCATGGCATGCCCAGGTTGAGCCAATGAAGTTGGTGATTGGTGCTTGCCTGTTTCAGTCTTGCCAACTGTAGAACTACCGCTTGGGGAGTGTTGAGGCGCACCCTCTAAGGCGGGTACTATAAGTTCTTCTAGTTCTGAGGCTTCATCAGCGCTATCATTACCTGTTAATATAACGTGACTGAGTCAAGTATTCAAGTTCACCTTTGTTTACAAACACGATGTAATCTAAAATAATATTAGAAATAATATAAAAATTGCAAAAGTTTAAAAATTTTCAAAGCTAAATCGGCTCATGATTAGGTAAGTGTTAGGTGCAACATATAACGAATGCATTGTCTGCGTTGAAGTTATTGGCTCTCGCTGAATACAACAAAGTTTATCATTAAGCCATCTAAAAAATGTTTTTGCAAAAAACAAATTTAAAGATCTATATCAATATTTACAAAGCTAATAAATCTGTCTAGTTACTGAAGTCAAAACAGTAATATATATATAACATTATATATGCTTCTTTTATATGTACTAGCCACATAAATTTGGCAAAAAGATGACACGACTCCAGTGGCAATTTTTTAAATCTTGGTCAAGCAACAAACTGGTTTTATAAAATACTAATTAAAATGCATCATGCGTACACAAATATCGTTAAAATTATAATGTTCATCTTTAAAACTGATTGAATCATCATTAAAAGTTTATGTGTTCAAGAAGAACTCTAGAGCAAAGTTCTTTTAAAATTTAAATCAATTCAACATTTGATTAAAAGACAGATCAGCAATAAACAATGAAAAATGATTTTACACATAATGACTTTACAAATGAGGCTTGTATTATCACTGTACACAGAACTAGCAAACATCGTACAGCGACAGCAGCAGTACACATAGTAAGGTGTTTGAATGGCACTGGGGGTAGAGTGTCAGCCTAGCAAGATGAGTGTTGCGAGTTCAAATCCCGCTTATAGCATTCTTTTATTTCAGCCTGTACCAGTGGCTGAAGAGTACGAAACAGGGCTAACAACCACACCATCGTACCAATGTATATATATATATATAATTTATATATAATATATATACACAAGTTATATATATATAATTTATGCATAATATATATATATAATTTATATATATAATACGCTATCATATTAATACATATATATAATTTGAGGGTTAGATCTACATAATAGCCACAATGAAATAAGTATAACGGGGTTTTATATATTAATAAAATTACATTGCGAATAAAGCAATTGTAAGTGATTATGGGTTAGATGATGACGGTGAAACAAACAGTGCTGTTGCTATAAAACAATATTTTCATCTAATTAAAGGCGTATAGCAAATTAACAACAAAGCTAGAAAGCAAACCATCTTAGAGATTAGAGATGGCCCATAGTTTACCTTGCTCCACAGATCTACAATAAACTGGTGCAATGGGTTCATCATCAAAAACAATCTGCGATTGAGTGGGCGGTTGGGTGATGGACTTTTTCGGAGCGACCAGCTCAAGCTTCTCCCAGAGTGAGCTCTCTTCTGGCACATCAGAACTATTGTCGGGTTCCGTGGGAGAAGAGGACCGAGATTGTGCGGCTAAGGCTAAAAGTGTTAGCGGATTATGTGCTAAGAAATCACTCAGTTTCACTTCTATTCTCTGCGGGTTATCACTCGCTAAGACATGCTGTTACATGATTGCGAAACAATATGTATTACGGTGTACACACACAACAGTGGTTGTATAAGTTATACTGACATACTTGAACAAGAATAACTCTTGTATTCTATATGAGGAACAGTGACAACACTGTTCCTCTGCCCGGCAGCAATTAACAAATACAAAGCGATACACCTATGCTAACCTTATGAAGTATAACATACCACATCACCAGTTTAGCTAACAATATTGTGGAAGCATACAACAGAAATCTAACAATGTTACAACAATGAGATGTAATATTGATCTTATCGCTCTGAAGCAAAATCAGGTTGCAATAATATTTGAAGAATGCCAAAAAACACAACACATAGTGCAATTGTGATGCCAGGCTCGTAACCAAGTTATGACAATTGCTTTGCGTTATGGCGTAGACACCCAACATAGAGTTATGACATAGATGAGCAACATAGACTTATGACATAGATGAGCAACATAGACTTATGATATAATGAGCGACATAGAGTTATGACATAGATGAGCGACATAGAGTTATGACATAGATGAGCGACATAGAGTTATGACATAGATGAGCGACATAGAGTTATGACATAGATGAGCAACATAAAGTTATGACATAGATGAGCAACATAGAGTTATGACATAGATGAGCAACATAGACTTATGACATAGATGAGCAACATAGACTTATGACATAATGAGCGACATAGAGTTATGACATAGATGAGCGACATAGAGTTATGACATAGATGAGCGACATAGAGTTATGACATAGATGAGCGACATAGAGTTATGACATAGATGAGCGACATAGAGTTATGACATAGATGAGCGACATAGAGTTATGACATAGATGAGCGACATAGAGTTATGACATAGATGAGCGACATAGAGTTATGACATATATGAGCGACATAGAGTTATGACATAGATGAGCAACATAGTGTTACGACATAGATGAGTGACATAGTGTTATGACACAGATGAACAACATAGAGTTATGACAGAATTACAAAATATAGAATTTGAAAATTTTAAGCATTAGTATGTATACAAAATACAGCCAGTGCATGCTAACATGCCTGTGAGCGGTGCTAATTTATGACACATAAAAACCTTTACGATACGCTTTTACCACGAAACAATTGAATGCCATCATCCTTACACATAGCACCTGTCATTAGTCCTCCGTTATTGACAAATGCTCTCCTTTCTAAAAAAGCTTTTAATTGTGTCTGCCATTCAGAACATAAGAAGATATCAGACACAATAGATAAGTTCTACACGTAACAAATTCATTGGAGAGAAACACAAATTTTTATGGTGCAAACAGTTCTTTGGATGATCGCTTGTATAACAGCTATTGTGTGTAACTAAGAATCTAAGTAATTTGTTTGCACTTTTATAATATTTTTTGTGCACAGTAACATGTCAGTAACAGTAAAACATCATGAAACCTACGGGGGGGGGTATGAAATCAGCCGATAATCTCTGTTGGCAAACCATTTAATTTGACACTAATCATTTCAAAGTTTTGTTGTTGTCAGCTAAAGGAGGTTTGTTCATTTCTAAAGTCTCAGGATTTTTATTTAAGGTACAATGAAGATAGTTTACTGCAAGTAAGATCATGTGACCACCTACTCTTATCATGGAAGCATTTCTTAACAGTGCTCTGATTATATGAAAATGATGGCATTCAATCTATTATAAGGCTTCAAATTTAGTGCAATTTTGGATAAAAATACTAAAGTGAGGTATATGCTAGATTACCGGGTTGAGGAGGGGGACTTGAGGGCTTGAATTGAGCGGACATGACAGGGCGGGGACTCTGACGTACTGGAGGTTCTAGCTTCTCCCATATGGAACTCTGGGAAGCAATCTCTGCTGCCTCATCATCACTGACAGCTAAATTGACTGCTGGAGGCTAAGAAATAGGTAAAGTAGACCAAGTGAAAGTAGCAGTTGCATGTCATGCAATTGTGTCAAATTGACCTAATTAATTGCCATCAATATGGCCTGTTACATACCAGCACTGTATACCACAGTAATAACTCTGGTATGCAAATAAGTTGATAATTGCCTGATAACATAATAGGTGTAGTTAATCTTTGGCGTTTACATACAGCAGATGGACATGGATGTGGATGCATAAAACAGCCAATAGCTGAAGAAGATCAAAGTTATAAGTGGATCTCTATACTAGCCATTGATATATACATGAAAAACTTAAACAAGAATATCGCCCAGCACCTGGCGTTGATGTCTAACAGGTAAGAATAACAATTCGTGGTTTTGCAAAAAGCAAGAGTTGCATTATGTTTTTAAAGGATATATCACTTTTTATTATATATAATTGATATATATTATATTATATTTTATTCCTACTTGTTAGACATAGTCACCAGGTGCTGGATGATACTCTTGTTTAAGTTTTTATTTTTAAGATTAATTGAGCATTTTATTATATAGTGCTTTTGCACAGCCTCATGTCTTTACTACATGTGAAATATTAGTGCATAATGTACATCCTCATTCAAATTGCAAGGTAAACATGGCTATAGTAGTTGAATTACATCACTAAAGTAGATGAAGTAACAATGAAAATCTAGAATCAAGAAAAAAGATTCACAGAAACTCTAGTTTGCAAAATCACTAGAAATTAGCATATGAAATCTTCATTGAATTTGTGGCAGAAGTTTGTAATTAAAAAATGCCAGAATATATCGCCTAATACTTATAAAGGTTTCCCGGTATATATGTAAATATTGTGGCACAGAGGGGTAACAATTCCCAGGCCCGTATTCCCTGGGGCGGCTGGTCGGCTGAGCCGCCCCAACTTTTTAATGATTTTCAGTGGCTAAGTACTAAGAATTGCAGTCTAAGCCCATTCACTTGGAATTTCTGACAACTAATTTACTAGCAACTAGCGTTCTATATTGTCTCCGTGATGATCTCGCCAAATGAGTGATCTTGTGAGATTTTGTTAAGACTTGTAAACTGAACTTTATTGCTTATAGTGGGAGTGTGAAGAAGATCCCCAAACTTGCATTTTCCTTATCATATAAATTTTAATCAACGTAGAATCAAAACATCGATGAGGAGCACTATGGGGCAGGCTCGTCTAAATAATCTTCTAATATTACACATCTATAAAGATGTTGAAATAGATACAGAATCAGTTGTGAAAGATTCCTGCCATTGACACATTGACAGAACAAGAGCTATTGCATAAACAAGTAATAGCTCTTGTTCTGTCAATGTCCCTTACAAAAATCTGTAGTCTTATGAGTTTTATATCGTTCGTTGAATAAAGAAAAAGTTTTGCCTACCATGAACCATAAACAATATATTAATGCAGATTTCAATGCTTACAATTGATTGCATTTATGCATACTTTGAGGGTTGTTGATGCTTAAAAGGTCCAGAGCTTCGGGGCGCTGCCCCAACCCCGTTGGGGGGCTTACACCGCCCCAAACCCCCAGGTGTTCATAACTAGTCGCCTAACATTCGCCGCCCAAACTTGCAACTAGAGGATACAGGCCTGACAACTCCACCAACATCATTCTTTTCATTGTGCAAACAACTTATAATCAAAATTTATATATTCATTCTAGGTTGATGTTAACTGACATTTTAAATATATCTTGATAAGTGTTGGAAATGTTTCAACTTTGCCAAACCTTTCCTTATTTCCAAACACACGAATTAGCAATGTGATATATTAACAAACGACATTGACATCAACTTATGATATAATGTTGCCAGGCAACATTATAACTACCATGAGTAGCAGCAGACTAAAAGGTCTCTAATAATACTAACTTCTGAAGACTCTTCTGTGATCGAAGTATTCCTTGCATTCACTTTATCAACTAGCTCCTTGAGGCACTGGGCTCTCACTGACTCTCCTTCTACCGAAGGTGTAGCATTTGTCTTTTTAGGTGCTAAAATACAAATAGTTTTATATTCTATACATGCAGCAAAAATATGTTTAAATTTTTCATTGTCCACACATGCAATGAATATATAGTTGATGGCATTTTAGTGGTAAATTGTGTTTGGGAACAATCACGCTGAGATATAAAAACGTAGAAGTAAAACTATATTTTATCTGTACGGCTACAAATAGTTTAAAGGAGTGCAGACATACTTTGGTTAGTTTAAACAACAGTTGAATAAAATATGGCTTTGCAAATGTGCAGACAAAATCCCATAAAAATCTATTGTGTAGATAAAACTGAAAAGTGTTGATTTCATAAAGCAATTATTTTTCTAAGCAAACACCATTTAAAACTGATTTAAAAAGTGGAAAGCCTTTTATTTTTTAAATCGTTGTGCCTTATTAAAACCCTGGCTATCGAGGAGACACCCAAAAGTCAAAATAAAATGATAGATGGTCAACTCACGCTACAGTTCAGTCAGTTAGCAGTAAGAACTTTCTAATTTACATGTATACTGTCTAAGCTGCCTCCTTACTAACAGTGCTAATATAAGACAGTCTAGTTGAAAACCAAAATGGAAAAGCCACTTACACTTGTGAGTTGCTCTATTTGTTGGCTTATCTGCGTATCGATGCACAGGAACTTCCTACATAAGCAAGCAACAAACAACCATAGATTGTAACAACAAAAAGACCAAATCGATGCAATAAATTCATGGGGTGAGTTAAGAATCCTTGTGCAAACTATAGTATGAATCAACAAGACAAGCACTTGCTACGGATTGTCAACTCCAATAAATGCTAGTAACCACCTTGGCAGCCTTAAGCCTTTTTAATTCTTCCCTCATAGCTGCAATCTCAGCACTGTGTCCACAGGAAGCCTGTAAATACGCAAACAAACTTCCTGTTTTTCATTGCAAAAGAAAGAAAATCACCATCTTTTACCCAGTAAAAACAGAAAATTTTTCAAACCTACAGTATTGTCAATGTAAGCTATGCTACAGATATATGCACAGTAATCAACTATAAAATGGGCGCAGATGTCACACACTAAAGTTGCATGCTAAGGAAGTTTTTAGGCAGCTACACATATTAAGCAATATTCAGATAAACTTGTAAATAAAATAAAACAATAAAAAGTATCTCTTCAACTGTTTATCGCATTAAATCTGTTTTATCATTTGGCTTTTTCATCAGGTTTTACAGACGATCAAGTGTTAATCTTTATAATAGAGTCTGCAGTCATAAGTTAGGTTCGTGATTGACTTGGCCTATACAGAAATATGTACCACTAGTGAGCTCCGTAACAACATACTGTGCAACTACAAAAGTTGTTACTTAGAAACCAGAAAGTTGCCAACTTGCGCCTTTCAACACAACTAAACTCACAGGGCAAATTTTGACACTTATACAAGAATCACCTTGAAATGATGTAATACTTCAGAAGAAGAAATGATGCTTCATTAACCTGAATTCTTCTATATATTGATTACAGTTAGCAATAGACGGAAGCTTCCAGTATATAATTATTCCTTCAAAATGTACAAATGCAAGCACACCTGCATGCATACACTCATGTACATATATGCTGACATGTATGTGGACAGGTACACATAAGCACATATCCATACGCACAAGTACGCATGCACATACACACATCTCATTAAAATAGACATGTTCTTATCAGAAAGCCAGTTTTGAATTGAGCTGTCTATCAATTAGACAAGTGTTAGTAGCTATTCATGACAATTTAGAGGATAACTCTATGACAACTGAGGATAGCTTGGTGACAACTGAGGATAGCTCTATGACAACCGAGGATAGCTCTATGACAACTGAGGAGAGCTCTATGACAACTGAATTAAGGTTTTGAACTTTGGAAACTTTATTTAGGAGAAACAGACAAAGTAGCTGAGGCTAAAACACTTGTACATGTAATCTACAACTTTAGTAATGTTCAACTTGGTTTGGCCAGGCGCGACTGAAGCTTGATTCTGATTGGACAACTTATTATTAGCGGATACAATATTTACTTTAGTTTTTCACAAATAGTTCACTCATTCATGATTCAGAATGCAACAACTGAAATCACCCAACAGCAGACCAGACAATAACAAGAATGATGTTGATTTCTGAGTTTGGTGGTAGCTTTTCACAAACTTTTGTTCTCTTCTGTCAAGACATCTGCCCTCAAATGCCTTAGTTCAACTGCTGTGCGTCCACCTCATAGAGAGTTATCTCAATGATGAGTTGAGCCAGTTAGGCGCTTATATATACCTCTCACTCAAGTATGAAGGTACAAGTGAGTCTTGGAATACCAACCTTGGAGCCTGATGTGATCTTCTGCAGCATCTCCTCTAAACCCAGCTTGGTCTGTTTGGAATGCTCAAGTTCCAACTGCAAATCCTTAACTTGCTCTTGCAGTTTATTAATCCTGTACGTGCCACCAGTGTTACCTGCTGCCGTCAGCCGATTCACCTGTATAAGAAATCAAACTTCATATATTTTGGTCCATTAAACATGCTGATGAGAAACAAGTATATCTTGGGAGTTTATGACTAGCATTATATAAACAGTCACCTTTAGGGGCGGCAAGCTGGGTATTTAAAGCAAGAAGAAGAGAGGACTTTTTATAATTAATAAAAGTATGTTTAGTCATAAGAAGTGTATGTGGTGTACTTCAAGGGTTGGTGCCTGCGATAGCCCTAGATTTATACAATGTTATCACAAACTCAACAATAAACTGCCAGCTACTGTTAAATATAAATAGTATTCACCGAATCTGAATCGAATTTACCTATAAATGTTTATTCACCGAATCTTAGCTACTATTTTTTACTTGAAAAAAATCTATAAAAATATTTATTTAAATTACTTTCTCTTCTAATTCTCTTGCATCTCGTTCCTTTGTCTTCAACTTGTCTTTAAGATTCTTGTTTTCTGCATTGAGCTGAAAGTTCTCTCTTTCTATCACACCGGAAGTTTGCTAGAAATTTATAAAAAAAATGAAGTTACACAGTGCACGATAGGCTAAAGGTTTATAGCCAACAGAATAATAATGAAGTAGTGTTTACAACGCATAAAAAGTTTAATCTTGTTTTTGATCAAACAAATTGAGCATCGGCAAAAACAAATTAAATTCTCGAGTGAAGTAATTTAATTCTTTGTTTTGATTTATTTACATGCAGGGTTTAGATTTTTAACCAGTAAAGTGTTGCAGCCGAAGAAGTTGTGTTCAACCACGATGAGCCTAAAATTCCCCAGCTTTACCAACCAAGTGGAAATAGAAAGTAATTGTTTCTGACCTACCTAAGGCCCCGAGGAGTAAAAGACTATTTCTAGGTTCTGATTAACTAAAAATCAAGGAGAAACGAGACTTGGCAGCGTTGCTTAGTTCAGATCATATGCGCCAGCGTTGTTTTTAGTCTGACTATGAATGCATCACTGTAATTTAATCGCTTTGAGAGACAAACTCGTGTTTGTCTCCTTATTTAATAGTGCCTGCTAGTGGAAGCAGACAGGAAATATTAGTATACAACAAACTCTGAGGTTTCTTAACATTTCATGTCTCAACTGAGTCTTCTTAAAAATTTATTTGCCATTCTTAATATGTGAGCATACCAATCTAATCATCTGATCATGAGCTTGTAGTATAAAAAAGTATAAAAATCGTGACACACTGTCACACTGACAAACGTGACACACTTATATTAAAATGTGTCACGCTTTTTTATACTTTTTTAACTGAAGCTGAATTCAGTGATCTTCCATTTATATAAAATTGCTGAAAGTTTCAACAACTTATGTAAAAAAGTATTTCTCTACGATACAAACAGCAGCTACATGCACACTAACTTTCTAATATAATCTTTTAAAATAACAGCATATCTTTACTATAACATTAGCAATGAGAAAAGGCAGCATGTCATTACCTTATTTTCATAAGCTGCAACAACCGCCTCCAGTCTTATAACAGCATCCCTAGCTATTCTTTCACTGGCAACAGCGGAAGCAAGTTTTTCGCTGAATTTCGGATTTCCTGTCTGACCACTATTTAGCTGGGCTTGAAGTTGTGCACACTTTATGTTTACATCCTGCAGTCGCTTTTCCATTTCAAATTTCTCTGTTTCTACTTGAGAGAGTCGAGACTTAGTGTGCTCATTAGTCGATCTCAGGTCCTGTATCGTGTTGTTCAGCTCATCTTTGCCAAACAGCGAGTCGGATAGACTGTCTCTGATGCCCGTAGCAGATTTCTTCAAGTGCATCACCTCATTCTTAAATGCCTCATTCTGCAGCTCCACCTATGCAGACAATCAACTGTTTTCAACAAGTCCTCAACAAAGTGTGTGCATAAATCATTGCGGCAGCAGCTGCCACAAAAACTGATACTTTGCCGGTTATGACCGCTTTATCCTTGCCATTGCTTTAGTAGCAATCAACTTCAAACAGCAAACCATTTAGTTTCAGTCGAGGTATACGTTATACACCCTTACTGAGCTTAAACATTGTACATTTATGTCTATTATTAGAATTGAAAGGTGCAGCGGATGGCTAAAGCATGCATTATTGATAGTGTCTAAGTTCACGTGAAAAGGGAAAGCTCAATTAATGACAAGTGCTGCCAGAAAACTTATTAGAATGATGATGCTGACCTCTTTAACTCGAGTTCGGAGAGAAGCCTCAGTAGCTGCAAACTCACTAACTTTTCCCTTCAAGGTTATTTCTCGATTTTTTGTTTCAACAAGCTGCCCTTTCACTGTCCGTAGTTCAGTGTCCAGATCCTACAATAGCAAACATACCACTCGGTTAATAATATTTACACTGTACATAGCCAGATATATAGTACCTGCTGCGTAGTGACCAACACGCTTGGTACATTGTGAGTACATCCTACAGAGTGGGTAGTACTAGGTAGATAATGACTAACTAAAATATAGCGCATGGTACACTATACTGAAATTATTAACTCATTACACTATTGCTTTAACCTTCTGAGTAATGAATAATTCTCTTTAGAAGGCACAACCAACATGAGTATTTTGTCTGTTATAAAGTGTTTGGCTGGTTGGGGCTTGATTTAAGACAAGAAAATAGCTACCGTTTGACTAGCGTATGATTTAGTAGAGTATGAAGGCAGAAATGTATGTTCACGTAAAAGCGTCAGCTTGAAAAAGAAACTTAATGGGAAAATATAGAGAAATGTTATACTTATCTGATGTATTCTAACATTACCAAGAGAAACTATTGAAGATACTATGCTCTATTTTTACAATGACTTTTATGGTGCATGCACAACAATAGTTACTGTGAATGCACCATGAAATGAACCATAATAGTTCCATGCTAGCATTCTGACAATATTTTCATCAAAGATTTCATGTAAGAATTCGGAAATTGAAGTAGGCATACATCGAAGCGAGATTTCCATGTTGCTGCCTCTATTTGAACCCGCTGCCTCTCTTCCGTCAAATCAGCAATTGTGCTTTTCAGTAAAGTCTCGCTAGCTTGAAGGGTGTCCAGAGACCTTTCCACAGTGTCTGTGTGAAACCTCAGACTATCCTATCAATACAACAAACCTCACCGACAGCTGTAAAAAATTCTGTATGATTAATTTTAGAAGTTGTTTGCCCTAAATTGCAACGATATACTCTAGCTTGCGGCTAGTAATATAGAAAATAAGAAACACACAAATGCAAAAGCACAAAACAAATGAACAATGGGAGCTAAAGCTAACCTCAGAGTACTCAACGTCTGTCAGCTGGAGTCTCATCATTTTCTCATTGTCTAAGGCCTTCTTTAATTTCTCCTCCAGATCATTAATGTGTACTTCAGCAGTGTCCAGCTTCGTGCAAACTATTTCTTCCGCTTGCTCTACTCTAAAATGTAAAACAACCTTCTCTACTTCACTTATTTATACTAACTAGACACTGTAGCATCATCTTCCTTAATTGTCCGTGTAGAGGGGAAGACAGCAAACCAACTATGGGTCACAACCACTGAACATATTGTGTGAACAGATAGTACAACAGCTTATGACATAATTTGATTTAGTGGATTAAATCTATGAAACTGCCAGCTCTCTAGTTAAACAAATACTCTCATTACTAAACACTCTCAGGTTAGAAAATAGAGTCAAAATGTATGCTGCTTAATTGCTAGAGTTATTTAGTTATACGGTTGACATCTTGAGTTACTTAGTTATACGGTAGACATCTTGAGTTAATTAGTTAAAGGGTAGACATCTTGAGTTATTTGGTTATACGGTTGACATCTTGAGTTACTTAGTTATACGGTAGACATCTTGAGTTAATTAAATATACGGTAGACATCTTGAGTTAATTAGTTATACGGTAGACATCTTGAGTTATTTAATTTCCGGTAAACATCTTGAGTGAATGCTATAGATAGTAAATACTTTGCTTTTACTTTTAAAATATGCTTGAACCTGGTAGGTAAAGGTAGTTTTTGTGCTGTTGATAGAAATGACCACACATAATAATCTATATATATACATCTCAGTGTTTGTCTGTTTGTTGGTCTGTCGTTCGTGTGTCCAGTTTTAAAAGTGAGAAAGTTTTAGGAACGAAAAATCCACTTCACACTGGATTTCAACTCAGATCCTCCAGGTATGCACACAGGCATGCTAAATCACTAGGCCAAGTGGCTACATTGCTATACAATAGAATAATTGTGTTCATATTCATTACACCAGTTAAAATACGCATAATGACATTGTGGACGCATAAGGTCACGTGAGTTAGTTCAAGGTCATGAGGCTGTGAACTAACTCACGGCTCTTATTATAGTAAGTTTAGCAATATAAGCCAGCTTAAGTTGCTGGCTTAAGTAACTCAAATTAGTCAATTGGCTAATTTGAGTTACTTAAGCTAGCAACTTGAGCTTGCTTCCGTAAAATTGTCAACTTAGCCAATAGCAACTACACTATTTGCCAATGTTTGTAAGCTGTTCTTTTATTACCCGTGCAATGCTGCTAGACATTCAGGTATTATAGTACTAAATGTATCACACGAAAAAATGCACAATCTTCACAGATTTTAGGTAAAGGCTAAACATGGCACTATAAAAGTTCATTACAAAATAATGTAATATTTTTATAAATTTATTCAGTATTAAGAACTAATTGCATCCCAACCTAAAGATTCATTTAAAACAATAGCCTTTGTATGTCTACAGTTCTTATAACAAAAACTCTAGGCACAAAATTTTGGATACGAAAATGTCAAAGAAATTTAATCTACTTGATATGCTTTCAGCAAACAATGATTGCTACAATTCTTATACTAGTGTGCAAAAAGTGGCACTGCAGAAATTATGAATGCGTATTAAAAAACTGTCAGACTTTCATGAGACATGCAAGTGAATAGAAACCATCGATAAAATTCAGTGAGATTATAAGTAGACAAAAACTGACTTCTCTTTCCATATTTTTACCATTACATAAAATGATACAGCATAACTTAATTTTTGAAGTCTTTTATGAGGAAGTTGATGTAGCACTTGCACTTGGATAGGCTTTATAGCGGGTCATAAAAAGCAGCATAGCATTGACATTACGGATGCACTTAGTCATAACACGAACTTCATACTTGACTTTCATCTTTATTTCTAATTAGCGTCTTAATTAAAGTCAGCACAAAACTTTAACTTGTAAGGCAAAGATCAAGTATTCTAAAGTTTGTTGATAGTGAACTGATGTCAATTACTACAAGCTACCGATAAAATGAAGTGAGATTATGTGGACAATAAATGATCTCTATTGCCAAGCTAGTCTTAAGATAAAATTGTAATGCGAAAGTTAAAATTCAATGAAATGCTAAAAAATCATTGTATAGTTTGATGAAAGTCACCCATGAACTTTCATTCCCTATAATCTTCCATTTACAGACATATTACTCTCTACAAGTTGCTATTCAACCCACTTGAATAACAGATAAGAAAAGTGATTTGAATTGTACTAGAGATAATCTTATCATCAAGATGTGTGCACAGTATCCAATTTACCCCATGATGACATCATCCCGCATGAACATCAATATTGACTCTTTGATTTGAAAAAATCTCAATGTTTATGCAAAGTAATATTGAATATTGGTGTCAGAGGTGCAGTCAAGCTGTGTGAATACTAGTGAATAATAAGAGTGATTTGACTACTAACTTTATTGGCTGATCAGTCAAAGAAAATCCCTGATGGTTAATCGATCAACAACTGTGAGAAGATGTATCTGTGGTACTAAGGGGTGTGCCTAAGGTATCAGGAATTTTACCTGTATGTTGACAAATGTACTTATGGTGTTGCAAATATGTACCCAAGTAATCAACAGATTACCTAAAGAGTAAACGAGGTGTACCCTGTAATAATAATAGAAGCACCTACGTAGGCAATGGGTATACCTGGAGAATTATAAGATTTTACCTAGGATGATAAAGAACATACCTTAGTATTAAGATATGGCCCTAAGAATCAACAGAAGTACCAAGAGGATCAAAAAATATACCTGGCAAGCTGGGCTTTAAGGTTCTTATTACTCAGAGTCAACTCTGCTAGCTGAATATTAAGTTCATGAATTGTGTTCTTGTCAGATCTTGCAATCTCATGCAGCTCTTCTCTGTCATGCTCTAAATCTGAGACCTATAGTGTAAAACAAGTGATAAAGGTAGTAGTGGCATTTTTCTGCTTGACTTTTGAGTGAAAAAATTTCTAACAAGCTAGAAATATCCCAGACAGTTAACTGTGTAATATTGACTTACATAATTGAAGTCAATAGTCAATAGTCGATTGGAAAACTTAAGTGCAAAGATTGGATACTACATAAAAGTTAAGAAAAAAGTACCTGTTGTTTGAAGTGAACCTCCATTTTTTCCATCTCCCAGATTTTTTGCCGCAGCAGATCCTCAGGCTGGTCAAGGCTATTGTCATACTAAAATAATCCTAGCTATTTCAACATAAAGCCAACTAACGGTGTTATGATGGGTAAGAATATACACTAATAGAAGGAAGAGAGCGCAATAATGAAAAGAAAGGAAGAGGGGAAAAAAGGAGAACAAATGAGGGAGAGGTCAAGGAAAAAGAGGGAGATAAGTAAATTAGGTGTTATATGTTGTAGCTGTATGTTCACGTGCGTAGTCACAGACATTATGGTATTGCTTTTACCGGTGCTACGCACGTGCTATTGTTTTGCTTTTTGGCCACACTCAATGCAAATATAAGAGTCACACAGGCGCGGCTTTTGGTTTCCTGCTTGGTGACAAAACATGGCCCCCAAAATACTGTCCGAAGGGTAATGTTCAAAATCCTGTTGATCAGCCTTTAGCTAGTAAGCAACCATAAACCCAAACACGTTATATTAGAGGTTTAAAAAAAAGAAAAGGTGGTAGAAGAAAAGAAAAAATAGAGATATGAAAATAGGAATAGAAGATGTAAGGAGTAAAAGAAGAGAAATAAAGATGAGGAAGGAGAAGCAGAAAGAAAAAGAGGAAAAAAGAAGAAAAAAGAGAGGACAGAAATAGAATAGAAAAGGGAAGTCAAGAGCCTAAAGGGAAATGTGGAAAAATGAAAAAGGGAGAAAAGAGCAACAGCAAGAGAAGAGAATGAGAAAAGAGAGAGTGAGCGAAAAGTAAGAAGAGGGAAGATTATAGGAAGAGAGTAGATATAGTTGTATAAAACACAGATAATAGTAGCTACCGGCTGGTAAAAAGTTAATCTCTATAGCTAAAGCACAAATATCAACAACAAATGAAGTAAAAGTCTAACACCTTAGATGACCATTGACAGTCAATAGATGTAAGTATCGTGGAACCAAAGCTAAAACATACTCAGTGAAAGTATGGCTTCTAACAAGCAGCCAGCACAAGTAGTAATCTGGCTCTGGTATATGTTCAATATAGGTGGAACTGACCTGAGCACTTCCCTTGTTGTCTGATTGCTGGAGAATCTCAATTTTGCGAAGTAAAGCCCGCTCTGACCTCTCTACAGTAGCAATTCTCTGCCTAAGTTCCTCTTCTTCGCTCTTGTGTTTCATGTTCTCTAGTTTACCTTCGAGTTCATTCTGTATGTTCAGCAAGCCTGAGATTTTCGTTTCTAGAGATGCAATCTTGGCAAGATACTCACTCTCTCGAACAGTTTCGATTGCACCAAGTCTAAACAACAAGCAAGTATATACAACAAGCAAATATAAACAACAAGCAAATATAAATAGCAAGTAAATATAAACAACAAGCAACTATAAATAGCAAGTAAGTATCAACAACAAGCAACTATAAATAGCAAGTAAGTATCAACAACAAGCAAATAATACAAACTAACAATACATGTGGAAGGCAAAAATTTGATAAAATCTTGAAAACCAACGTTTCAAAATCTTTATAATTTCTATGTTATCACAATCCAAATATATAGCATTGTGGATTGCAATTGCTTTAAAAACTGCAGACAGCCAAATTGTGGTGATATGCATGAGTCTACATATTGTCTTAGTTCTAAAAAGGCATTCAATTTTATTTATCTTCTTGACCCTTCATTGACAATCCATGTTAGAAGGAAGTGTGACACAAGAGTTTTAACAGTTTTATATTCTATAACTTCTCCACGTTTGGATTTATGCCAAAATCAACTATAGATTTGCTTCTTTCGGTTTGTTGAAGCACTAATAACTAAGCACTTTAACTGCTGAGCAAACAATGTACTCCATATACGTGTATATAGTGAAAAATTAGGTTGCTTTTAAAGTTGATACCCTTGAAAACAAGATATTTTAGATTTGGCAGGTGCAGTTTTTGTAATATTTAAATAAGTTTTATAAAAAACATTAAAAACTCAATCAATATGAAACCACATTGGTTGAGATATTTTAATAGTGATATACCTGTATTGTTAGATAGCAGCAAGTGATATACTTAAATTTCCTAGTAGTCTTAGAATTAGGGGGAATGACAGCGCTGCCATAATTATGTTAGCAATATGATTAGTTTTCCTGCCAAATACTAGACATTATTAGGCTAAATATTAACCTAATATTAGCAAATATTAGGTTGACCAAACAACAGTTCTTCAAAAGACTCAGTGAACAAAAGACAATGCAACAATAATACATCGTCAAGAGCGTTAAAATTGTTAGCTAGACGACAAGATAGTCGGCTAAATAAATGCAGTGACAGCACTCAGTATTTGTCTTTAACCTGCTGCATGCGCACTTTTGCTAAATGACTATAAACTGTTCCACAAGGAAAATATTCTTGATTAAAGTAAAGTTGTCCCCCCTGTTATCATTTTTGTATAATGGGTAGACTGATGCTTGTCACACCTTTTTTATGCCTGCTTATCGAGACTATTGCACTTAATAGCAGCCTAGCAAACTAAACATCTATGGTATACAGTGTCTGAAGTGGAGAGAGATTCTTGGGGGTACTCTCTGTCATGCCAGGAGACTAGTGTCCAGGGCCAACGGCCCTGCTTGCCGCTCACAGGGTGAGTCTGAAAGGGTCGCTGCGCCCTCTCAGTAGAGGAGAGTCCGGGGATACTCCCCCGAAAATTTTTTTAGCATGAATGCCCCTAACTTATGCTGTTTTCCATAACTTAAAATCCTGTGTTGTGTCCAGTAAGAAATTAAAAATGGGCTTAGCTGCACAACCTGTGTGCTCTATGACTATGGAGACTCCAGGTTGTGATGTGAGTGAGTCAAAAACCCTATGGACAGTCCACACAGACCCCAGACACAAGACAGTCCCATCTCCAAGCCACCATGAATATTATTATAGGATAAGCTCAGTCACTCACTATTTTTTTAAATACAAACTCTAAATTCATGACAGTCACTAATTTTTACTCACCTTTAAAGAAGTTATCTATTGGCCCATGTTGTTTCATTGTGAATTGAAAAAAACAAAGAAACTAGTATAATAAGCAAGAACTTATTCAAAACTACCATCCAAAACACGAGAGAAGAATCTAAGCAATGATTAATCTTAAGCTATTCGAGGATTCCACAGGGCGGCCGACACAGGGTCCCGTCGATTGTGTCGGTTGATAAAAAACTGATCGGTTCTCAGGTGTTTAACAAAACAATCTAGTTGATCCGCTATAATAGCAAAAAACTGACTGAAAAAATTAAAGATCAGTAGCGTGATTCTCTCGTCCCAAAAATGCGCACTGTTTTCAGTGTAATGAACTCAAGCTAATATAAGTTCGGGAAGAAAAGGAAAAAACCATTGTGTGAATATTTCACTTCATTCCGGTTTTACCACATTTAATAAGATATGAGCAACCTTATATGAGGGGGTACGCGTCCTAGGAGTACCCCCACCAATTCTTCTTAGGGGTACGCCGTACCCCTGCGTACCCTCCATTTCGAACACTGGGTATACATCTATGATATCTTTCTATGACATACCTAGATCTCTGATCAGCTCGGCACCTCTCCTCTTCCTCCACCTGTCTTCTCTCACATTCTTGTTCATAAGCAAATTGTATCTCCTCATTTTGTATGTTGAGCTTGCGTATGTTGGCCTCCAGCTCGCTGACTTCCTGTTTGAGGTTAGCTATCTGCTGCTCTGCGGTGCTGCTAATGTCTGTAGTCCTCTGTTTCAGCTCCTCTGTCAACCTGTCCGCAACAACCATAACATTCATATGTCTTACCAGCGCAATCTCGGACAATAGGTTATACGTTGGAGTATGAGTTTTGCATAAAGTGAACAGAGAAACGAAGAAAGAGAATAGAAGGAAGAAGAGATAGAGGGATAATGTAGAGAGAATTATTTACTATAATAAGAACCGTGTTCGTTCAAAGCCAAGTTTTGGAGGTTGGGAAAAAATAATGCATCGCATGAGAATCGAATGGAAAATATTCAGCTTAGTAGCCAGGTATAATAAGTACGTGCACAATTGTTCGATGTTTCTACAAGGTTATCCATTGGTGCATTAGCCAGGTGCATTACCAACTGCACCAATGGATAACCTTGTAGCAACATTGAATAATTGTGCACGTACTTATTACACATGATGATCTCTCGGCACACGGCACCGCCAGTTTACTAGTGAAGCTTAAAGGGAAAAGTAGAAAAATATAACAGAGAGACTTACATAATCCTTTCAATGAACAAAATGCAGCAAATTTTGAAAACTGTAGATATCTTATGTTTAATAAGAGACTCTAACAATGTATCACTTGTAAAAACAGCCTTTCACAGCAATCTGTACAGTAAGCCGCTATAACTCCATAAATGAGTGTGACTGCTCTTAGAATAAATACCGGTTTTCAATGTAAAGAAGAGTTTTGTTTAATAGATAAGTCTCTGAACCTAACCATAACCTAACCATATACAAACAGACAACACTATTACCACCACTTACTAGCTAGCATTCCATAGAATAATGCATAGAAATATGGGTAGCAAGTTTTATGAGATGTTTATACAATATGTCCATAAAACACATATATTATATAGTATCACAGTTTTTTTAATGTTAAAATTTCCAACATCCACTCCGGAGAAGAATTGCTATTAGAAGCAATGCCACTTCTAGCTCAAAGTAAAAACAAGATTTTTTTTATCAAACATGGAAAGAGATAAAACTTTGTCAACTAATGCTGAAACAAGGATGTAAGATGCACTTGTGGCAAATCATAGAGGGGAACAGCTGAATTGTCTAGATAAAACAGAGTCAAAATTAAGGGCTGCATACTTGAACGCATAACCCCAAGTAGCAGTCACCAATTTTTCCATAAAGTTAAGAGAGCCTCCTTGTCAGCATGCTACTTACTTTGCGTTAGATGTGTTGAGAATAGAAACCCTATCTTCGAGCGTGTGTATAGCCAACTGGTATTCTTGCTCTTTCGTTTTGAAATTTTCTGCGAGGGCTTTTTCTGATATCTCCAAGGCATTACAGCGCCGTTCCAATGCTGACTCATTGCTGATCAAGGCATCAAGCTGTTGATTAAATGCCTGGTCTTCATGCTGTGGTATGAAATCACTAAGTATAATCAAAGGATAAGATACGATTATTGTGAAGATTGATAAGAATACAAAGTGTAATGCCATGCAAAGCTAACTAACCCGCTAGTAAGACATATGACGTATACATAACAAGTTTTGTGGAGTTGTCCTACCATAAATATGCATAAAGGGGATAACTTCTACTTAGGCCAGTAAGAGTAACTTGTTAAACACAAGAACTATCAAGCCGTAAACATCTTAAAAGGTAGTGTAATAATCTAATAATGTAAAATAGTGAAATAATATAAATAATAATATAAATAAATATATATTATTTTATATTATAAAATATATGTAAAAAACTATAAATTGATGTGAATTGACGTGAAACATTGAATATCTTACTTCATTTTAACAGTCTATGTACTGTTGGGTTAAATAAGCTTACATTCAGAACATCATTAGCCCATTTCTTCACACTTGGCATCGCAGTTCCTAAACAATCGATGATGTTGTCTATCGCTGAGCGATAAAATGAAAGACTCTGCCTCGCTTCCTCTAAGTGCTTCCTTAGTACAAGTTCATGCTTTGTCTGATCTGACAGTTTAGCAACCAGATCAGATTTTGAAAGGTCACTGTAATGACTAACAAGAAGCAAGGGTTCATTTTTAAGAGAAGACAATTCAGTGGAAGACACCGGGTTAGGCACAGGAGATGAAGATATCGGCAATGTATCGATATCAGCAGAGGTATTCTCAACTGGTGAGTCAACGGGTAATGGTGAATTGTGAGAAGAATCCAATCCATTTGTCAGTTTGTGACTCTGAAGCATACCCAACAATTGCTGCTGAAAAGAAGCAGAGTCTGCTGTGTTTTGGTTTACCAAGTCAGTCACTAAATGGCACACAGCTTCCTTGCTCATCTTTAAGCTATGAAGTTCACGGTTTAGTTGCACAACAATAGAGTTTAGCTTATTGCTCCAAGACGAGTGTTCCACAACCTTCATCTCCAATTCTTTCATTTTAGAATCTGTATCATGCAAAACCGTTTGCAAGGAAGACATTTCTGTTTCGTGGCTATCCATTAATAACGAGATGGATGTTTGGAGTTTCTCAACCTCCATCTCCGACTTTTCCAGCTCTTGTTTTTCTGCTAATAGAGATTCGTCTAACTTTCCTTTAGCTTTTTCAAGATTTTGTTTCAGTTTTGTTTCAGCCTTAAGTTTCTGCTGGAGTTCAAAAACTTTATCCTGCAGGCTTGTAAGTTCTTCACTTTTGTCAACGCCTGTGTCTTTTGTCGCCTTAAGCTCAGTAGCTAAAGCATCCTTCTCAGCATGTAGTACAGAAATTTTGACCTTCATGTCTTCTTTAGAGCCAAGGGCTTGCTTTAGCTCTTCTTTAGAAGATTCTAGATGTTCTTTGAGTTTAGAAATGTCCAAATCAGCGGAGTCAAGTTTTGCTTCTAACAAAGCTTTGCTAGAATGAGCAACCTCAAGATCTAGTGAAAGCTGATTGCACCTATCAACAGCTCCAGTTAGCGTTTGCTTTAGATCTTCAAAGGAGACTTCGATATCAGACTTCTGCTTATGTAACCGCTCAGCTTCATTCTTATAGGAGGAAGCAAAAGAAAGCTGTGCATCCAAGTCTGACAAATTTGCTGACAAGTCATCATTTTCTCTTTTGGTAGAATCGAGTTGATTAGAGAGCATCCTAATCTCATCCTGTAATGCGTTCACATAATTATCTTCATTATCCGGCTGTTCTTCTGAAGAACTATTAGAGTCAGGTCGAGACTGCAAAGAAACTGCTCGCTTTGCTAAATCGCAAACAGCTTTCTGATTATGAAGCTGTGACTTAAGTACTCCTACATCATCCGCTGTCAGCGAGTCATGCGTTGCAATTTCTGCCTCTGAGTGAGCAGATGACAGCAAGTCAGAAAGTTCCTTTACCTTTGCTTCTTCCGTCTTTAATTGACCTTGAAGCATCTCAAATCTTATCTGAGCATTCCTACAATCAGTTGCCTTTTCCGATAGCAAAATGTTTAGTTTCTCCAATTCTGTCGCCATATCAGCACTCGCATTCACCGCATTTTGATGTTCAGTGCTGGCTTTTTCTAACTGACTAGAAATGAGGTCATTCTCAGAACATTTGCTGTTGAGCTGTTGTTCTAGTAGCTGCACACTTGCCTGCAGTTCTTCACACCTTTGTTGGCAATGCTCATGCTTCTCCTTTAAATCCTCAACCTGCTCCTTAAAAGTCATCTGCTCAGTTTTGATAACTTTCAGTTCATTTGCCGTCACTGAATGGGCTGCTCTCTCATCACGGAGTTGTGTTTGCAATTCTGTAGACAGTGACTTTAATTGCTCCTTTAGTTTTACCTCTTTTTTAGCCTTCTCAACCACCTCACGCATATTGTCAACTTGCGCTTGCAAAATGCAAGTTTCTGCACTTGAAGAGCTCAACTGGTCTAACTGTTCATTTTCTAATGCAAAAACATTTAATTTCAACTGTTCATTGTCCTTTTGAACAGCTTCAAGCTGAGCTCTCAAATTTGAAACCTCCAAAGTTCTTTCAGAAGATGCTTTTGATAAAGCGGCTTGCTTTTTTAGCTCATCCCTTTCAGAGCAAATATCTGACAGCATTTCTTGCAAAGCCGCAATCTCAGACTTGTGCTTGTCAGCTTGTTTATTCCCCAAAAATATGCTTTTATTTCGTTCTTCTTCCGCACTCTGTTTTAGTTCGGCGAGTTCTGCAGCAAACGTTTTTGACTGCTGAAGAAGAACATGGTTTCTGGCTTGCTCATCTGAGATCTGTAACTCGAGCTCTTGATTTGCCAATTGAGTTTGCTCAGCAACCTTGGTGAGTTCTGTAATTGACTCTGCTTGTCTATTGCGCTCTTCTGAGAGTTCTGCAAACTTTGTTCTGAGGTCCGAAGATATTTCGTCATTTAGTCGCTTTTGCATCAAATCGCGATCATCCGACGCATCAGCCAACTTCATTCTAACAGAACTCAGCTCATCCTGAAGCTCGCTGTTAATCTTGGAAAGTAAATCAATTTTCTGACTCATCTCTGGCTCAGCTGATGAATGACTTTGTTCATCAACCACGTGCTTGGTCTGCAAGTTTTTGTAAGCTTCATCCAGGCGTTTTTTGAGCTCATCTGTCACCTTTCTCTGATTTGTAAGTTCTTCGTCGTAGCTACTCTTACACCGCTTCAATTCCAGAGTTAGTTTTTCAATTTCATCAATGTATACCTGTTTTTCAGACAACACGGTATCTACTTCAGCAACAAGTTTGTCATTTCGGGACTGTAGGGCTGACTTTTCCTGAGTGAGACCATATATTTGATTCTTCAAGGAAACAAGCATGGTTTCATTGAGACCGCTTGTTCTATTCAGCTCAGAATCCAAGTTAGCCACCTGATCTTTTAACGAGGCTATGCGAACATGTTGTTTAGATACGGTTTCATTTGACTGGTCTAGCTCCTGTTCCAAAAGTTTCTTTACATTTTGCAAGCTAGCAACCTCTGAGTGAGCGGCATCAAGAGATTGGATAACTACCTCTTTCTCTCCTTCCACTTGTTGCAAATCTTTGGCTGCCATAACTACCAAAGCCTGTAGTTCTGCTATGTTTTTCCGTTCACACAATTCCTTTTGTTCAAAATCTTTATCTCTTTTCTTTAACAGAGCTTGAAGGCTTTCAGCATTTTTCATCTCCTTGCAATATTTCTTGTTCAAGTCATCAGAATTTTGCTGCACCTGTAGCATTTCCACTTTGGAAGAAGCGAGCTGTGTTTGAAGATTTGCTTTGGCTTCCTGCGCACATTTCATATCCTTTTCCATTGTCTCACAAAGATTTTGCAACTGATTTTTTTCGGCTCGAGAAGCTTCCAATTTTTCAGTAACTAGTTCTACATGTTTTTTGAGCTCTTCGCATTTGCCTGTCAGTTCTATTAAATCAACTGCGAGATTATCGCTTTCCGATGATTTTGAATCCAGCTTCTGTCTCAATTCAGTCAACTCGGAATAAACAGGTTCAGAAGACTGAAAGTTTTCTATAACTTCTCTACTTTCTTCGAGTTTTTTCTCTAAGGAATTCGAGCGAGCTTTCAATGACTCTACCTCTGCTTTTCTTTTTGCTACTTCCGCCTCGGAATGCAAAAATCTTTCTTTCAAGCTGTTTATAGTCCCTTCAAGAGACTCATTCTCACATTTCAGTTTTTCGATCTGTGGAGACATCGATGCAATCACATCACGGTGTACAGAATTCTGAACTTTTTCCCCTTGCAGCTTCATGTTAAGATCTTTTATTTTGTCCTCATAATCTGTCTTCCCTTCATGAGCAAGTTTCCTGTTCTGACTTTTCAATTCTTCGATAAGGTTCTGAGCAATTTGCAGTTTAGATGTAGCCTTGGCTACGTCTTTCTCAAGGTTTGATATCTTGGCTGCATCGGACCTGAGCTGTTGCTGATGTTGCTCTGACAGTTTTTCAAGCTGCTGGTTCAGTTGATCAATCTAAGAAAAAAAGCAAACAGTAAAATAATTTAATAAATGTAAAAAAACATATTACAAACAGCGATCTGAATGAGAAAAGAAGACTTAAGCCATATACAATGCAGATCCAGATGTCAACATACTCTTTACATTAAGCAAGTTGTGTCACATACTCATGTTAACATGTGATTTATAGATAAATATATATTTATATATATTATATCTATTATATAATATATATAATATATATTTAATATAATGATGACTAAAATGTATAGAAACAACTCTAATAACCTAACAGACAACATGCAGACCTAAATAGGCTAAACTGTACTATTTTAGTAAAACATATTTCATCTACCTCTTGTCGTAGCTGACTTGTTTCCTTTTGATATTCAAGCTGCATCTCCTCAACATCTTCTGAGCTTAACTGATGAGTCAACTGCTCATGGTATGACTGAGTGAGGTCAGTATCTGGAAATAGAAGCACTTAATTAAACACAGTGAATTATGTAAGTTGCTGATGTGTTATGGTTACATACTGCTATATTAACATGATATGAATGCATAGCATTTGTTAGTACCAAATTTGCTTAGACTACAATGAAAAAACAGAATGCTAGAACTAATATGTGACAACTAACCACCTGTGTCAGCCGAACTCTGAAGCTGTTTTATAGTGTCTTCTTGTGAAGTGTTGATATCTTTGGTGAGAGCTAGCTCTTCTCTGACTGATTGTAACACGCATTGTAGCTCCTCCATCTCTGCAGACTTCTCCTATGCATCATCAGCAGTAAACATGTGTTACATGTAGATACTTTAAAAAGTATGACTTGTTTACCCTTTCATGAATAGCAAAAAAGTCTTTACCAGAGAACTACTTTCATTTTGTCTGTTGTATATACCACATGATAATTATGAGTATATATCACATGATAACTATAAGTATATATCACATGATAACTATGTGTATATATTACATGATAACTATGTGTATATATTACATGGTAACTATGAGTATATATCACATGATAACTATGAGTATATATCACATGGTAACTATGAGTATATATCACATAATAACTATGAGTATATATTACATGATAACTATGTGTATATATTACATGATAACTATGTGTATATATTACATGATAACTATGTGTATATATCACATGATAACTATGTGTATATATCACATGATAACTATGTGTATATATTACATGATAACTATGAGTCTATATCACATGATAACTATGAGTATATATCACATGATAACTATGTGTATATAATATGTGTTAATGTCTTTAAATTTGGTGAAATAATGTTCTAATACCAGGTAAAAAGTGTTTGAGTAGCAGCAAATATTTCCAAATATTATATAATGTAGAGCAAAAGCTGCCATAATTATTCTCATCCCGCAAAATAGAACGATGCAATGAAATTTGTTGATGCAACAACTGCTGGTCTTTCATCACCTTTCTTTGTTACGATCACTATTATTGCCCATATTAGATTTTGCTGATTATTAGTTCATGCTATAGCTATACTGATCTTTAGTTTTAGTGAGACCTATCCTATCTCTAGTAATAAATTGCTGCGCTTGTTCAAATGCATGTTTTTAATTTGCACTATACCAGTAGAAAACCGCATGACAAAAGTCTCTATTCAAATCAGAGGACGTCTAAGTTTGAGAGAGGCTCCTCTTTAATGCCATTTAGGCCCAGTTTCCATCCTGTTGTATCAGTACAGCTATACTAATATGGACCTGACAGTATCAATGAAAGCTTTCAAAGTACAACTAAACAAAGAGATGACAACTCTTTCAACTACAAAAAACAACAGTACATTACTTAATTATAGCGGATATAAGTAACTCCAACTAAAAGATTTTCATAATGTATTGTTGTTAGCAATAAAATTATAAAGTACGGTAAACTATGCTCTAGAAGAAAACTTGTTAAAAATGATCTCGCACAAATTTTTATCTAACCTGTAGTTCGGAGAGAGATTTCTCTAGAGAGGATACGGATTTCCGAGAGAAATCCAGCTCGTCCATCTTATGCGACAGAAGCAGTTTTATATTGCTGTACTTTTTTTCCAGTTCGGCAACCTAGAGGGTTAGATTAACATAACTCAATCAATCACATTCAGTAATAAAAATATGTAAGAGTCAAGACAGAAAAGGAACATTTAAATATATATTTAGTATAAATCGCAATGTGGGTAAATCATTCCCTAAATGTTTGGAGCTTTTGTCTAATACTGTCTTTAACAACCATCACAAAAATTAAATTTAAGTTTGTACAGCGAGAGATTTGTTCAATGATAAACTAGATGTAAACATACCTTGGAATCTTGTTGTTTTCTTTCATCTGAAGAACCTTGTTCACTGATTTGCTGCTGAAGGTCTAGAATCGTCTGCTCTTGACAAGAATTTTTGTCTTCTGTTAGCCGGAGTTTTTCTTTTAGGTTTTCAAGCTGAGCTTCTTGTGTCTGCTCATGTTCCTCCACTTGTTGCAGACGATCTCTCAACCTGTCCAATAAGACTGATGAATGTGTTGAAAGGTACAAGTGTTGATCCTAATAGATTTTAAAGACGATGCTTTAAAAAGATGTTTTCTATAAAGTTTTGAACTTTTGATGTAAATATTTTTCATTGCCTATTAAAATGCTCAGCACATTTGTTTAGTCGCAATGTCAACTAGTTGTTTAGCGATTAAAATAGACAAATAATCGATGTGAATGGAAAACCGATGAAAATGGAAGTAAAAATATAGTAGACTGTTTATGCTTGTTATAAACACTGATGTGCCGCATAGAGACAGCGTCTTTTGAAGCTTCTTTATCGATGGCTGATTAAGTGTTAATTATTAAAACTTGGAATGATGAAGTACCAAAAAATATGTTAGCTTTGTCTATGTGTATATAAGCAACATCAACCCTTAAAAGCAGTGCTGACGAGAGCTAGAGAGCAGAGCCTTATGGGTGACTAACTGTATCATTCAGAGCATCACATCTGCACACAAAATAACAGCACTGAGTCCAAACTAAATCCAAACCCTGATTTGTTAAACGCAACCATGACTCATGGCAAACCTCTTATCCCACGACCAAACGAGCGGGAGCGAAGTTTGAGAGTTTTTATGATAAATGCATGTGCACACAACTTACGAAAATTATTCTTCAACAATGAGACGAACCCTTGTCTCGAAATCTCATCAACAAATTTAACCATCATTTTGTAGAGTCGTTAAAATATAATAACAATACAAAACACATATAAGCCTATTTAAATATGTTACCAAGTCTTTGTAAATTGTTGATATTCTCTTCAAACTTACCCATCTGAATGGATTATACACAAATAGACAAATTAATTTGGCTGAAGTTCTTCACAAAATGCTAGACAAGCTTGGTTTAATAAAAGTTAAGACCGGAAATTGAAACGCCGAGCGACAGAGAATAGAACGATTAAGTCGTGCGCATTTCACGGAAAAATAACGTGCATATTTTACCAGTCTATAACATTGTCGAATTGCCGAAGGTTTCTGTAATTAACATAGGAGTACTGAAATCTTTTCATTTTTGCCGATTTCAAAGTAACTGACATTTTAGACACTTCTGAGTACTTTGGTATTCTAAATGATGTCCAACGCAGTGTAAGTAAAGGAAATGACGATGATTTTTTTTCTAGCAATCCTCATGAGGTTATTACAATATTTAATTATACGTTTGGATGACTACAGAACAATGACTACGTAGTACAGATTTTCTAAAAATCTATATAAATATCACAACTTGATATTGCTAGCTATGACGTTTTTAAATGTGAACAAAATTGTGCATTGGTTTTATATTATTACTATATTAATAATATTGGTTATTCTAATAATATCAGTGGATTTTACTTCTAATATTGGCCAATACTGCATTTCTCCTATTGCAGGGGAGAGATATAAACGTGTAATCTTTTCCTTTCATTATTGCTATTTGTTGTATATAATAACACCCAGTACATTACAGCTACCATTGCAATTATCCTATTGCACTGCAGTGCCATTTGACTGCTAATATTGCATTTCTCAACCATCAGTACCCTTTCTTTTTTCCAATATCTCTTTGGTCATGGGCTGTATGACAGGGGAAATTCTAGTAAATAGTTATGTTTCATTTGATAAAAATAGAAACATATAGTTACTCATGTACTGGGTAAGCTTTCATACATACATGAATGTATAGATCTATAACGAGCATTTTATTGTTAAAATATGTATGTTAGCCCTACTGATGGCTCCACTTATCAAGTGACTGTTAATAAGATAAACTGCTGCTTTTATTAAATGTGCCGTCATCGTAACTCACCTCGCATCTTTGTCCTCCAAGCTGTTGACACGTTGTAACAGGTGCATTCTGTCAGATTCAACTTGTTGCAACTCTGTATCAGTTTTAGTATCTTCAACCTTGTCACTGTGACGTATTCTAGAAAGTTCCACCATAAATCAAGCTACTTTAAGGTTTCGAACATTCTGGCTCTATCTATATACTGAATATATATACAAATAATATATGATTTTCTGTAATTAATACAGCAGAGAAAAACAAGAATGTGTACTACTTAAAAAGTTTTATGTCGTCTTGTCAGATGACTGGTAAGCATTTTTTTGAGTTTTCATCTCTCAAACATGCACTCTTTGTTATAATGTGCATTTCATTAAATATTTACGTAAGATTTCAATCACTAAATAAATTAAATGTAAAAACCTTTTCATGACTCGGCAACCATTAAAGAATATAATAAATATTCAGATGAACTCAATTAAAAATGTATTTTTGTTATGGATTAGTTTCTTTTTTACAAATACCAAAGGATGTCACTGCTTTCACATTATCCTACTTCCAATATTAATAAATACAATGACAGCAAACTACATACCTCATATGTAAACCAGTTCCCAGACCACTTTAGAACAGAGAAACTAAACATTAAAAACTTATTTTTTTCAAAATACTGTCTTAAAACTGCATGTAAGTGTTATCACCTGAAGAGCTCTCTTAGTTACATGTCAGACTGAGAACCACTCAAAAAATCGTAAAATAAAACTACCTGGTGAGAGACTCTCTGAGTGCCTGTTCAGATTTTTCTGCCTCACTGAGAGACTCAAAGAGCGCTGTATTCTGCTCCTCATACTTGGCCAGTTTCTCATGAAGCTCTTCAATCAGTCTCGTTTTTGTCTCCCCCGTTTCTTGTAACTGCTTAGCCTCAGCCCTAGATTCTTCTACCTACATGTAAGTCACCAGCAAACTACAAAGTCATTACTAAGGCTCAAATATTTAATCGGCAGCTTATTAATGGTTAATAATATTCAAAATAAACAATTTATATAAATCTACAAAAAACTAAACAAAAATGTGAAAACAACCCCTAAACAAAAATGTGAAAACAACCACTAGAAAATGTGAACTAGAACCACAATTATATGAAAAAGGTAGGGCAACATTTTATTACTATACAGCTAACTGTATAGGATCAAACGAGCAAGGCAATGTGCTTATAATTTGCATTATTAGTGGAGGAGGATAACATTGACAACTTTGGGAAAACTTTTACTCAACTGGAAGGAGGATGCATGCATACCTTGCACACTGTTACATGTAAGTAGCAAGCAGTGCAAAATTAAACCATATAATAGGTTTTTTATAAACACAGATATGATAGTTCGTTGAGGTAATGAAATTGTATTTAAAGGATCTCTTGTTACAGGTGCTCATAAATATATAATAGGAACTAATGAGTCAGTAAAAATGACATGTTTTGTTTAGGGGTATAAATGACAAAATTTGATCAACAAAACTATTGTTTGGAAAATCTTCTTTGGCTATTTATTCAAAATAATTTGAATTAGCATTTTTGAAAATAAATTAACATTTTTCACTATATAATTGATTCATTTCTAACAAGTTTTAATCAAAAATTTGGTTTTCATATCTGTAAAACAATTTGGTCAAATTGGTACAAAAACTAGTGGTTCTAATGCCAACAAAAATTTTATCTTGCTCCTAGCTAATCCAAATGCAGTATCAGTTATACGCCGTGCGTGTACTGTGTTTTGTTGGTTCAAAAAGAGAAATAGCTGATTTGAGTTTATTACTTGTTACAATGTCGATCAATTTTTTCAAATTAAAACAATAAGACAGCTAACGAACAATACGAATAAGATGAGGTATAGAAACTGAGAGAAAGTGTAAAAGATCAGTTAAAAATATTAAATTAGATGAAATTTCTGATTAGTCAATCTACAGCATGTAATATACAATAAATAATGCTCAAGTCGCAAGAAGTAAATAAAAGCTTATATAAAAGAAAACTTCAATTATACAGAAGAGAGGATTACTCCAGCGTTTACTGCCCAATAATAGTTTTGAGTACAATATTACTATTAATGGCAAACAATGCCATTTTCACAAGTTTAATTCACAGGTTTATTCAAACTGTTGCAAGAAGTCCCTAGTTCAACCTTCAACCAAAACACATTAGAAATTATCAGTCAACTTTCACCTGAGAGAATCATTAGCAGAGAACATCTATAGCAAGTTGGTAGAGTACATGTATAGCAAGTTGCTAGAGTACATGTACAGTATAGAAAGTTGCTATGAATACCTAATCTAGCTTTAAAAAAGTGAAGTTGCTCCCACAAGTCAGAAAAGATGAAAATATACTTTGTGTCGGTAACCAATGATATAAATCAACTAGTGAAGCATACCAACAAATCAGAGTTAAAAAAGTGTAATACAATAAATAATAAATAATTTAACTTCAAGATTTATTTCTTCTTTGCTGCATGTATGGCATTTCGTTCTGAATCAGATTTATCCTGTAACTAAATATACTGTGACCATCTGCCCATGAGATTTGGCACAGGAACAATTGTGGCTGGATGCCTTCCTAACACCACCAATGGTCCTGTGATTTGAACCACTGACCTTATGATTATATACCACTGAACCACGGTTTTTCCATGGCTACTCACGAAACAACTGTAGTTAGCCACCGAGCAGCCGTGATAGATGCAATACATAAAACATGAAGGAATAAAATCCTAATAAATGATCCTCTCCGTCAACGGTTTAGCAATTCACAAAGATTAATATTTACTATAATAAAAACCATGTCCATCTATCCATTCATCTGTTTGAAACAACAGTTGTATGTTGTGAGAAAAGATTGCATCATGTAGGATTTGAACTCACAACCTTCACCTTGGAAGAATAACATTCTACAACCTGCATCAATCACCGATCTTCTCAGGTTTTCAAACAACTGTGCAGATATTTATTACCCATAACGACCTCTCACGGCGCACTGAACTGCCAGAGTACTAGTTTGTTGTAAGAAATATTAGGCTTAAAGGAGCATTCAAGAATAGCTTTGCATACATTAAGTTTTTGCTAACAAAGCATTTAGGCTGTACGAATGATCTATACAGGATATCTAAAAACTATAACCTTAATTCTATCTTTCTAGTAGCTTTGAAACCTTAATAGCTCAAAGAATCAAGGCCGTCTTCATAATGTAGGTTACTGACACAGCACAGTAGTTCACATGTACTAGTAAAATACATTCAGTTTTATCATGGAAGTATGATGCATAGGCCACCGTAAGGTGGACTTACCTGACAAATGTCCAGCTTCATGCTCATGTTAGCTGCTAATAGTTGCTCAACTTGAATAGACAACTCCGATATTTCTGCCTTGAGCTTTTTCTCTCTCGACTCGATGTCATCAGGGTGGACTGTAATGTACAAGTACGATCAAAAAAGTGAATGGCATAGAAATATTATGTTCCCATAACAAATATATAGTGCAATAAAAGAGTAAATACCCAAAACTGGTTAAACCTAGAAAAATGTAAAAAATTTGTTCTAAACATGGTTGGAGGTTAAACTAAGGATTGGTTTGATGTCATATTGATTAAACCTAATAGAGATGTCAGGTGTTATTCATTTTGTGTCCTGAGAGTGTCATGCCTTTTAGCCCTCCACCTGCTACAAATGTCATGTCCTTTAGCACTTAACCTGCTACAAGTGCCGGCATACCTTTGGGTAATTTCACATATTGGAAGTGTCATGCCTTTTAGCACTTTACCTGCTAGGTGTGTCATGCTTTTAGCACTTTACCCGCTAGGTGTGTCATGCTTTCACATTTTATCTACTTGCTATTCAATCAAAATCAAATACAGTCAAAGTTCAGTTTACAGTAATTTTAACACAAGAATTATTTCAAAATATGACGTAAATTTTGGAAAATTTTTGATTCCACACCAAAAACCAATTCTAACATATACTAGAAATTCCCGTCATACAGCCCCCGACCAAAGTGATAATGGAAAAAGAAAGAGTACTGCCGGTTGAGAAATGCAATATTAGCAGTCAAATGGCACTACAGTGCAATAGGAGAACTGCAATGGTAGCTGCAATGGTAGCTGTAATGTACTGGGTGTTATTATGTACAACAAACAGCAATAATGAAAGGAAAAGATTATATGTTTATATCTCTCCCCTGTAATAGGAGAAATGCAATATTAGAAGTAAAATGGCAAGCTGCTGTGTAATATACACAGGCTGGGGGGCTGTATATCATTGGTCATAGCAACCAATATCAAGAAGTTGTGATATTTATCTAGATTTCTGTATTTATATCTAAAAAATTATGCTGAATTTAAAAATCTAAACAGATTTTAGCTGGTTGTCATAGAAATAGATGTATATCTATAAGAAAATGAAGGCCTATTACTTAATTTTGCAGATATTAAAAATGGCTTGGCAGTACCTCGATATTGGGTACAGCCGCAGTATCATCAACAAAATCTTTAGAAAAATAATAACAGTAACATATTGCACACCATCGGTCACTATATATATTTCGATCTTGTAAATTCGAATGATTATTCTTATAACTAAATCTTATAATAATCTTATAAAATCGAATAATAATTCTTACAATTAAATATTGTGATAACCTTATAAGAATTGTTAGAAAAATATCATCATCATTTCCTTTACTTTCACCGCTTTGGACATCAGTTGGAATACCAAAGTACATGTACTTGTTATAAGTGTCCAAAATGTCAGAGTCCGGTAGAATCAACAAAAAAGAAACGATTACTTTTCAGTACTTCTACGTTAATTACAGAAACCTTCGGCAATTGGACAATGCCATAGACTGGTGAAATGTGCACGTTTTTTCCGTGAAATGTGCACAACTTAATGGTTCTACTCTCTGTCGCACGACCTTATCGGTGTTTCGTTGGCCGGTCTTAATTTTGATTAAAAAAGGTTTGTCAAGTTTTAATGGCGATTTTAGGCCAAATTAATCTGTCTATTTATGTATAATCCGATCAGATGGGTTAGTTTTAGGATATTGCGTCAACTTTTCAAAGACTTGGTAACATATTTAAATATGTTTATATGTGTTTTGTATCATTATTATACTTAAACGACTCTACACAAAAATGGTTAAATTATTTGATGGGATTTCGGTACAAGGGTTTGGTAACGGCCGTTGACGGATAATTTTTCGGGAGTTGTGTGCGCATATGCATTTATCATAAAGCTCCCAAACAATTGCTTCGCTCGTGTTTGGTCATGGGAAAATCTGAAGTATATTTGACCAACAAAATCATCCTTGGATATGACTTTGGATTTTAATTAATCGAATCCCATTACTTTTTCAGCACAGCTAATGTGTACCAATATTAAGCATTTTACATGACAGCAGTACGGATAGTTGACAAGCTGGCTCAACTCTGACACCTGGATAGCTCTATTTTTTTCAGCTGAACAGCATAAAAATTACATTTTTGATAAGACATGACTTTGTTGTTCCTTGTGGTTCAATACAAGCCGCAACAGCAAGTGCTCTAACGTGCTATATGATCAAAATGTACTAGATGTTTTGCATTTTTGTTTTAAATTGATAAAAAATACTAACGCATAAGCTAACTTGCTAAGATAACCTCAAACTAAAATGACATAGTTAGTACCACAGTCCATTTGAACCTTTGCTAAGGAGCAGTGTCCGTTCGTCTGAAACCACACAAAGAGCGCTAGGAAAAAAGTTGCTTCGCGTGAGCATTGAACTCAGACCCTTAATTGTACATCCGGTGCACTAACCATTACACTACTCGGCCGCATTACTGTTCACCAATCAATTATGCCCATACTGATTGCTCATGATGATTTCTCACGGTGCCTGGGACTGCCAAGCGTACTAGTTGTTCATAGGCCATCACAAGTCACATCATCATTAGTATTAAGTCAACTTTAGCAAAGCTATATCAGCTAACTAGTATTATAATATACAATCTATTCAAACTATCTTTCACCAATGTTTGCTGTTTATATTGACACAAGGAAGCAGGTGTCTGTATAACAATCACAGTTATTTCTCGTAACCCTGCTGGCTGATAGATGCAAGCTGCCAATCTTAAAGATAACAAGCTTACTCATAATCTTAACTGTCGACTGCATCGCCTCTAACTGCATCTTAAGCAGCTCTTCATTCTGTTTGCATTTCTTCAACTTTTCCTTCAGCAGTTCGGCATCAGCCTCTGCACCACCACTGCCTAGCGACCATGAGTCGGCTTCTTCCACTGAAATGTATTTATTAAACAACTCCATTTAAACTCTTTCTACATTGTGTATTTTAATTGGGTGCAAATGACATCGATGTTTTACCAAATTTATTAAAATATGAAATGTGAATTAAGACATATTAATATGGCTTGCTGTCCTGTCGCTTTCGACAATGACTTGCATCTTAGCGATGCATGCTTGGGTCGAGCAGTATGGTAGAGAAGAGGTTACCCAGTTCTCAGTATCTACCACTTCTGGAACTGTCAGATTAACATGAAGGGATGCCAGTGCAACACGTCCAGTCTGACAGAGCCAGGTAGCCATTTCACCTGCCCAATGTGTAAAGGCCAAATGAGGATCTTTAACCTGCCCACGTAATCAGTGTGGTACACGGGGCCTCCAAGTTATGGTCTAGATCGGAAAGATCCAGCAATTTAGGGTTGACAGCTTGCTGAGAGCTTATACTCAGCTTATACAGTATATTAATATACTGCATATAAAAGATATATTAAGATATTAATTTATTAAAATATGAAATATAAATGAGAGGATATAAAATAAGGGCATTAAAACAATGAGAGGCGGAAGTTGAACTCTGTGTTAGCCTAAGAAGTTGGCCTGACAAACTTTGCCAATAAAACTGTTAGAATTTGTTATCTCAGTGCTTATCTCCATTTGTATTGTTAACATTTAACACTTTCCGCCATAAAGTGGTAGTTTTTGCTCTCACTGCAGCTATTAGGAGCGCACTATATGCTATTTTAAAAATAAGTTTATTTGATTCACTACTTGTTAACACACTAAGACTAAGTACAGAAGACCTACCTTCTGTACTCACCTCTACTATAGCATAAAAAGCAAAAGGAGAACTTATTGTGAACTGTATAGCACCAAGGAAGGATAAGTAACGTTATGCACTATTTGACCTATGCGCTGACTGCACTCAAGGCAAATGAGTAAATCTGTTACACCAAATAAACAAATATGAGCTCATTCATTGAAATCATAAGTTATGTGTATATCTCTGGGTTCCGTTACATTGAAACAAAGGTTTAGCCAAGACAAAATCTTTTCAATGTTAGCTAGTAGCTTGGAAAACAACAAATATGGCAAGTGCATGCCAATCCTCGATCTTCACCTATATCTTAGTTGTACGAAAAAGTAGAACCTACATTATGTAAATATTTCAACACACAATGTTGTATAATTGTTGAAACACAGCCAACTCTATGAAGTGTCAATCAAGGATGAAGTGTCAATCAAGGAAACAGTAACTGTTGGCAAGTGTCAGTTGACATACGACAGCTCAGATACATGGCAACTCATGGGAGGGCTTATTGCAATTGGACTAAGTGCTAGCTGGTAAAGATAACAGATAAAAAGAGTGCTCGGTCTACAGCAGAGACAGATGCCATGCCAAATTGACGGGCAGATGAAATTTAAGAAACAAAATTTGAAAACTGAAGCATTATGATCAGACATCAATCTAGCAACAATGATAGAGACATTTTTTGCTTAGGTTACAAAAGTGACTGTGATTTATCAACCTTTTTGAGTCCAACAAAATCAAGAATGAAAGTCAACCTCGACTAGGACCAAAAATGTGGTCTGCAAATTTAGAGAAGTCAACGGTTGCACAGATAACAACACGCAATATAATAAAGGTAGCACACCCGCTTGAAGGTCTTTGTTCATAAGATCTGCGCAAAGCTTTGTGAGTTTTAGAATTTCCTTTTCTGAGGAAAGCAATTTGGCAGCGTTGTCTGACAACTCGGTCTTTAGCCGATCCAATTCATCTATCTCGATCTACAACGAGCAGCCCTTTACCAGTGGCATAGTTATGGTCAGACCAACGGCAGGCACAGGCTGCACCCGATCATATATCAAACAAGCATATTAAAAAGTAGCGTATTCGCATGGTAAACAACAGATTCTTTACAAGTCAGTAAAGGCACTCTAGAGAATTGGCTTTACAAGAACATAACACCATTCAGAGTAGTATTTACACAACGTCATGAATGAGCAGTGGGTGACTAGCATATACATAAGTGAACAATGCTTTCGCACGTTTGCTCAGAAATCACCAGAGTACCTCACCTAGTTAGATGTGTATGACAAAACCATTACATTTCCCGGCCTAAACTAAAAAAAATGTGGTGTTAATGAGAAACTGTTGAATGCATTCGCCAATGTATATAGCTAACAGATATTTGTAATAACAACTGCCTTCTGTTGTCATGAATACCTGTGCACTTTCTCCAGACATTCCGGCCACGAGCAGAGGAAGATATTAGTCGTTAAAGCATTCTCTCCTACAAACAGTTTTCTAATAAGTGAACATCACAATAAAATGTAGTATAGTTCACAGACATATTTCTTGTATAGCTTTTTGTATGGCGGTTAAAATTGTTTCAACTGTTGTGCAATTAAAAAAAACAGCACGAATTTCTGGTAGCGCAATTCATATGCTAATGACAATACTTCTGGTAAATAATAGTCAGTAAGTGCAAGAGTCGACAATAACTCCGTTGGCTTTATACTTAAGAATACATTTGATTTTACTAAGAAGGTACTGAAATACTGCAAGTGCATCTGTATGCATTTCTGAAAATTTTAGATTTGGACATTAACAGCGTTTTGTACAAAAAACCGTTATCTGGTATCACAATTAGTCTTACAGATTCTGTTTTCTTTTCTAAACTGTTAAACAAAGCAAGTCTGCAATTATTGCTAATTTTTCAGCTATTTCCAAAGTTAAAATTAAGAGTTAAAGTAAAAAGGTTAAAATAAGTGAGAATGAATGAGTCAATTGTTAATTTTAATTATCAGAACTAGAATGTTTTTCCAAAAACTTTAGACAGATTTTTAGACCTAATTTTGAGTGATTAAATCTATGAAGATTATTTAGGAGGGCCTGAACTGTCTCTGAAAAAGTTAGAATACTTTAAAAATGTTTTGTTGTAGTTGTCCCAAGTAAACAGTGCTTTTTAGAACTTTCTGGAACATTATGGTTCTGATTAGTATCTGATCTATAAGTCATTTAGTGAATACAATATTAGGTTTATTAAGAGAGCATCATATTAGTTATTTTTTATGCAAAATAAATAGGTTAATTTATCATTAGCAAGTAAGCTGATGGGCTGCAACATGAATGTAGCTTCTAGCGACAGCACTGTATACAATTATTCACTTAAGGAAACAAAAGACTCACAGTCAATATGTGATTCCTTTCGAGAGCGATATAAATTTTTTTAGTTAATATACTTTGAAACACAAATAAACAATATGACTTTGACCTTTTCATACGTATTCTCTTTTATTAGGCTTAGAAGTCCGCAATGATAGCACAATCTTTTTGAATTGTCAGACAAGTGTGTTTGATTTGTTCATGAGACTTATATTAAACTTGTATAACATATTATAAGGTTTGCTGCTTTCACTAAACAGCTTGCAAAGTATGATAGATAACCCTACCAACACAAAGCTGCTGCAACATATTGCCTAGACTAATATATAACATAACTTTTGTATATTTGTGGAAATTTACAATCTCCTTTTTATTTTAGTGATTTTAACCACCAGCTCAAACACATATTAATGCTTATAAAATATAATTACATAATATACAGTATAATGAAAAAAGTTGTTAATAATTGATTTACCAGATATAAACGGTTTTGTAGCATCACCATCAATTTAGACAGATTTCTACATGGTTTCTAGTCTTTTCATCTCTTGAAAAAGAGTTTTTAAAATTTAAAGGTCAGTAAGTAATTCATAGTAAGTCTGACTGATTGAGCTGCTGTAAACTGTACAAAACAGTCTTTCTGTTACTCAATGTAAGAGTAGCAAAAGAGTTTGACATCTTTTTGCAAATAAACTTATTTGAAACTTAGCAACTTAGAAACTTGCACTTAGCAACTGTCATGGGGCTCATCTATAGTCTCTCAAGTCTTTAACGTAGCGAGCATTATTTACTGGCTGTAGCGCTGACCAAATAAACTGTAAGACATCTTGGACTACTTTGTCATGATCTACTCTGGCAATAAACCATATACTTTCAGCTGATCAAACGTTAGTTCTAAAAAACTAAATCAAAAGCTTTTGCTAGCGAATCTACTACCAGTAGCACCTTTTTGTATGTTTACAGGACAAGAAAAAGCATATAAAGAGCTCATGCACAGAAGCTTTATTACAAAAAAATCCTCTCATTAGTGATCTGGCCAATATATCTCAATAAATTACTGAAACAGTAACACTAATCAAAGTTTCATTAAGCACTAATTTGAATGATTTTCTACAATAAAGTGCTAATCAGGAATGAGTCAAAATCTAAAAAGATTACCTAATGGACAGATTCAAGTTGCCAACTACCCAACCTGAAGTTTGTCCTGATAAATTTCCTAAACCTAAATTTTAAAAATAAACATAACGATTTAAAACCTAGCTCTAAAACGTCAAGATATCATTTTTATAATTTAAATAATTTTGAGTAAGATTGTTATATTACTTATATGTGCAACTCTGTGAACAGTTTCTCCGTCTTTTCATCATCTCGACTTGCTTTCAAATGTTCTATGTAAATAACATGCATTAATTTTTAAAAAAAAGCACAAAGCAAACTCCATTAAATCATCTACTCTAAAAAAGTCTAGCAAGAAAAAGTTTAATTATAATACGGAGACGGCATTACAGATTAGTAGCTCAACGATCTATCGTTTCGCATGAGCAACACTCTACTCACATGCATAATGCAGTAGCCTTGCAGGAAAAAAATTTGGAAACATTATTACACAGTTGTCTTGTCGCGACTTCAACTTAACTGCTTAATTAGTTGACTAGCGATTAATATGCAAAATAATCGATGTGAATGGAAAACCGTCGAAAATGAAAGTAAAAATATAGGAGACTGTTTACGCTTGTTATAAACACTGATGCGCCGCATAGAAAAAGCGTCTTTTGACGCTTCATTATTTGTGGCTTATGTAGTGTTAGTTATTAAAGCCTGAAATTACTATAAAAAAATTTAAATTTTAATTAAAAAAAATTTTTCCGTAAAATTCTGTTTTCAACGCTCATGTATTATTCTGTTGTATGTAGTGTCAGAATGCCTTCACTTTTCAGGCATGTTTGTAATCGGTTTTACGATTGTAGGAAAAGGACTTGCTGTTGTTAGTTTGAGATTCTTGATTTTAAAACTTCAATGTAATGATCTTAGGTTAAGCTTTTCTCATCCATTTAGTTACTTAGTTAATTTTCCTACCGCGAAGTTCGCGAGACGAGCTAACAAAATGTCATATTAAAAACTTATCTAGAAAGGCCTAATTGAATTGCTGAGAGTATTTTATCCTACTCACTTTAGGCAAAAGGTTAAGTACTGTAGAATGTTGCAAAGCTGAATGCATAAACATCAAACAGCACAGCTTCTGGGCTTAATGGTGATTAACTGTACAGGGTTACGTTAATCCTAGATCCTAGCTTAGTCTCGTAGCTGCTTTGAATAATGATGTGTTCCTAATAAAAACTGTTGCTTTTTGTAATTTGTATAGTGAGGCTGTAATAGTCTCTGGCCTGTTGCTTCTAGATCGCCTACTTTAATATCCCAGTATCTTTTTTACTCTAGGTTAATGCCGAAATCATTGTTAAGAGAACCAAATCGGTGTGCAATTGAATGAGCCTTTGTGCTATAGTATGACACTTGTTTAGCCGATAAGAGAACAAGCATTTTGACAAAACATACTCGAAACACCAAAATGAGTTTTTTCTATATTATTTTTGATCTACAAATAATCATTAGCAAGGGTTTCTGTGAAATATGAAACCAATGAGTGAACCGCTAGACATACCAGACAATTGTTTTTCATATGTAAACAACTGCTATAATGTACAGAGCAGTTAATTAAATAAAATATTTGGAAAAATACAATTTGATTCTATGATTGTCTGTAGTTTTTTGCAATGTAGATTTGTTTAAAAATCATGCGACTTGAAAAGTATCAACATTTTTCTAAAAGGTATTTATGAAATATAAAGAAAATAAAGTTTCTAGTCAGTCATCCACAAGATGAGGTTTCATTTTTATATATTATATCGAAATGCTTGTTTTGTCAACTAGCAAGTCGCATTTGTTTTATGTATTCGCAGCCGGAACAGCTACTTTATTGTGGGTGTTTGAGGGTCATGTAATATTGTGTATATCGCAATAAAACTAGCGTTGAGCTCTATCATGTCCCACTCGCTCTTCTTAAAATTGATTGTAGTCTTAATATGGTAGACATTGCTTATACAGTATTACCGTAAAACCTCTAATTGAATGCCACCTCTATTTGAACGCCACCGCTATTTGACTGCCACTACGAAAGCAGGGTTGAAAACTAGAGCGCCACCCTCTATTTGAACGCCACCTCCATTTGACCGCCACTTTGACTATCTTTGATCTTTATAAACCCATAATATTAAGTGATCAGTAGGAAAGTGTTCACAAAATCGTATTAATAATGAATCGTTTACATTAATAACAATCAATTCTCTCGTTGTCCAACTCCAAAGCTTTTCGCTTTCTCATTAAAACTTCGAAAGCAACACCATAAAAATAATTTATGACTGTCTCAGGCTAATAGTAGTTTCTTGTTTAACGCAGTCTTTCTACTTCGAAGAATATGCATATAAAAATGGTTGGCAAGTTTTGGGCCAAAGGTTACGTTTAGCGAGCAAACTTTAACGCGTTGCATTTGGACTAAATGCCGCGCATAAAAGTTTTGCTCTGCCAAAAGATTGTTTTGACGCTAATATCGACTAGTACAGCAGTGCAGAAGAAGAGTTAAGGTCAGAAGATATTGTGGAAGGTATTGGACCACTAGAAGATGTTTGTTCCATCGAAAGCAACAATCAGAATGCAGCTATGCGAGCAAATGATGCAAATTTTTTTTTCTTTTAAAAACGTTAATTTTTGTTTCTGCATGTTATAAGTATGGTTTGTTTATGTCACTTGTTCATGAATATATATTTGTATCATTTGATGGATTATCATTATATAACTTATAAATATGCAGATTTATAGCGTGTTATTTAATTTAATAGCATCCTTGCGGCTATCTTAACACAGCTTGCAATGGATCGATACTCATAACTCCACTTCTATTGCACCTAAACAGCTAATTTTGGCTGCAAACTGTAGCAAACATATCAGTGAGTGCAATGAACTGTTATGCAACATTGTTAAATATAAATATAAAATAAAGATATGTCTTAAGATTTTGAATGAAATAAAAATTGGATATTTCCAACAAATTGCAAAGAAGGACATAGACTATAATATCATCACAGGTCAATTGCAAGCAATAGCTATCAACTGATTTTTTTGTGATTTGTGATTTATTTTCCTCAACAAAATTAGTTGAGCAAAAGAAAAAAGCTGGAAGAGTGATGAAGCCCATATTACGCAATAGCATAGCTAGTCGTGGTGTTGGGCTTGTCGTCATCAGTTTTATTCACATGTTAGAAGATACAACCTAAGTTCTCTCTTGAAACTGGCCACCTTCTCTATGCCTTTATTAGACTTGCGGAGTTGATTCTAAAAAATGGCTTGTTGGAGTCAACTGGTAGAGATATTTCTCGGTTTTTCGATGCATGTTTATTAAGAGATCTTTGACAAGTTGGAGGTAAGTTGGCAGATTTATTGCATCAAAAAGGTTTAATATCGCTACACCAGAAAAAGAGCAAAATATGGGTGACATTTGTGTCACCTGTAATAGGGCTAAATTTATCTTCCGAAAATTCTGATGAACCATTTAAAAAATAGACCGCCAGCCTCTATTTGAACGCCGCCTCTAACTGACTGCCACTATAGAAGAAAGGTTGAAAAATAGAGTGCCATGGTGTTCAATTAGAGGTTTTACGGTATGTATCTATAACTATGAGCCCGGATTTGAAACATTAAATTTATGGCCTTCTGCTTACGAGGTATTTTGACAAGTCATTTTTACTGTATGATGCTACTGCTCTGAATAGTAACTAGGTCATTTTTCTATTTCTGTTGTTGAATTAAATGGTATTAAAAGTTGTTTTGAAGTGTGCTGCAACAAAGCTGATTTCTTTCAATGCAGGACATAGATTTACAACTTAATGCACTTTATAAACATTTGCAAATAAATGTTACAAGACACAAATACACGCTATATTATGCGATAAATTGGCGAGTATGATCCTATGTATATAGTGATGAAGAGTTTTTATTTGAAAAGTAGATAAAGCCTAGCCTACAGGTTTTTAGACAACTATTTATATATGTACATGTATATCTACATGTATATATATGTAGATATATATACATATACTCAATATCTATATAGGCATAATATATATATAAATAGGTAGGCTATGGTGTTTCAAAGAAATTAAGTAAAAAAAAGGACTTTAAACTCCGCGAGTTGAGTACATCAAAACTAGACGATTCTTGGCTAAAACTCCCTAGCGGCAGCTGCAACGCTGCATGTGTGGTGCTCCTCAGCCTGATGAGGCCGGAACATTGTTGTAACTGCCGCTGGAGAGTTTTGGTCAAGCATCATTTAGTTTTTACATAAGTAGGTATATACAATGTATATGTAGGTTATCCACTATATTTGTATTTATATATATACTGTAGAATCTCTAATTAAATGCCATAGCGCTCTATTTTTCACCCCTTCTATAGTGGCTGTCAATTGAAGGCGGCATACAAATAGAGGCTGGCGGTGTATTTTTCAAATAACTCGTCAGAATTTAAAAAAATAAATTTTAAGCCCTAATACGGGCGAAGCGAATGCCGCTTATATTTTGCTATCCTTCTCTGGTGAAGCGATATTAAATCTTTTGGTTGCAATATATCTGCTAACTTACCTCCAACTTGTCAAAGATCTATTAATAAATGTGCATTGAGAAACTGAGAACTATCTCTACCAGTTGATATCTATTGCTTGCAATTGACCTGTGATGATATAGCCGGTGTCATTCTTGGCAATTTGTTGGAAATTTCCAATTTTTATTTCATTCTAAATTTTAAGTCATATTTTTATTTTATATTTATATTTACCAATGTTGCATAAAATTGCATTGCACTCATTGATATGTTTGCTACAGCTTGAGGCCAAAATAGCTTTTTATGCGCAATAGAAGAGGAGTTACGAGCGTCGATCAATTGTATGATTAAATTACCGCAATGATGCTATCAAATAATATGCTATAAATTTGCAAATTTATAAGTTACATAATGATAATCTATCAAATGCTACAAATGTATATTCATGAACAAGTGACATAGACGAACTATACTTATATTTCATTCAGAAACAAAAATTAACGTTTTTTTTAAATTTGCATTGTTTGCTCGGATAACTACGTTATGATTGTTGCTTTCGATGGAATGAACATTTTCTAGTTGTTCAGTACCTTCCACCATGTTTTCTACCTCAAATCTTCTGCACTGTTGAACTAGTCAATATTAGCGTTCAAACAATTTTTTGGCAGAGCAAAACCTTTACGCGCTGCATTTGGCACAAACGCAAAGCGTAAAAGTTTTGCTCGCAATACGTAACCTTCGGCCCAAAACTTGCAAACTGTCTTTATATATGTACATCGAAGTATTAAGACCGCATTAAACAACGAACTACTATTAGCCTTAGACAGTAATTATTTCTATGGTGTTGCATTCAAAGTTTTAATGAAGAAGCGAAAAGACAACGAGAGAATTGATTGTTATTAATGTAAACGATTCATTATTATTACAATTTTGTAGACATTTTTCTGCTGATCATTTGTTATTTTGGATTCATATACATGTAGATCAAAAATAGTCAAAGTGGCAGTCAAATGGAGGTGGCGTTCAAATAGAGGCTGGCGCTCTATTTTTCAACCCTTTTCTCATAGTGGGGGTTAAATAGAGGTGGGCGATCAAATACAGGTGGCTGTCAAATAGAGGTGGTGTTCAAATAGAGGTTGCGTTCAATTAGAGGTTTTACGGTATATCTATTCGTATTTATCGTCATTTTTACCAACCTTTTTTGTCCCACAAGTAATAGAGTTGCCCCGATTTTGGTATCGGTGCCGATATGAGTCTTAAGTATCTGAATCAGCTTCGGCCGATCTTTTCTTAAAAAATTTGAAAGTTCAGATACTTTTTACAGATCAACTATTTAGCAGAAAACAGTGTTTTAGCCTGCTACACTAACAAAAATCATCAGCTGCAAGTTCCTTGCTCTTACCTAATGAATTACGGCCTACCACACTATTTATTTCATGCGTATAGGGTGATGAACATCAACACAGCTGAGGAACATTTTTGCTTTAGTCAGGGCGTGATCACAAAGTGTGGTACTTTCCAATTACAATGATGGGATTTATTGCAGCCAATCACAGAACAAGATAAAAAAGAAGGAAAACAAGAATGCAGTGTAATATTTCTATTTACTAGCATTACGAAAGTAATTTGAGCAGACGATGCATAAAGTTATCTATCTCTTCTTGATCCTGACGATACAATGTATCGTTTGTATCGTACAAAATAACCTCAGTGGCTTATCGGTATTTAGCCTATTCTCCATCATCTGTGGCAATTGAGTCCCTTTTCAGTACAACTGGCTAAATTGATAATGATAGAAAAAGAGACTTCTCACTGAAAGAAATGAATCACTAACAGTAATTAAAAGAAATATTGATTTGCTCTAAACTTGTACAGGCGCAGCAGTTTGTTCAACAATAGAAGAGAGACTTCATTATCACAGAGAGAGCTGTACCACTAACTGTAATTGTAATTACTATTATTAATTACAAATTACAAGAAACATGAAATGTTTTGTTACTACATGCACGGTACCTGGCTCTGTCAGATTAGACGTGTTGCAAAATGCATCCCTTTGGGTTAATCTGACAGTTCCAGAAGAAGCCCTTGATAAGTGTTAAGACCATCCAAGGTAGCTTATAAAAAACTAGTCCTGACGGTGTGTTTCTCTACTAGAAAACATGAGAACACTACCAAACATTGTCACTACATGAGAGAAGCATGCCATTACATAGGTATGTCAGTATGTGAATATATATATATATATATATCTCTTTTTTCCATAAATAAATACAAACAAATAAATACATTAATGTTTATATTTTCTATAATAGAATGAACAATTATTTATGCAACACAAATTATCTTAATCGGATTATGTATTTTTCAATAAGAATTGGTATATCGGATCGGTATCTGAATCGGCTGGTGAATTTAGAATCGGGGCATCTCTAGTAAGTAGTCATATGCTGGCTGAATATTCATCAGTTAAACCTATTTTTTCCACTTTCACTTTTATCGTCATACTTTTTGTTACTTTTTAGAAACATTTTTGTGCTGAAATATGTTGTTAATAATTTTATTTTTAATGCTGGCATAGCAAGGCTTCTAAAGCTGTTGATAGGTATGCTATTTTGACCTTATATTATATACACAAAAACAAATGTGTAAAGCGAGTGAATTGATGAAATTTTGGATTCACCACCATGATATACTGTACTTTGTATTTATGCGTTACTTTTGTCATGGACTGCTACTTAATGTCTTTCAAAACGCCATTCAGGATTTCATAAGCTGGTCCCACAGCATCAACTTTTTGTTTGTCAAGGGGATACAATTCTTTGGCAATGACAAGTTTAAGTTATGAGTTACACGGTTACGTTTATGAGCAAAGTTATCGATGTTTTTTTCTGCAGGTTCTGGTTCAAAGTGGGCCGACAGATATAAAAAGATGGACGATGTAGAAATATATATTAAACATCAGGTAAACTAGCTTGTTTGCTATTTCAGTTCAGATTTAAAAAACATTTTATATATAGAGAAAGGGCATTTTCGTTGATGTTGCGAGGAACAACTGCTTTCATCTTCTCAACTTTGTGCAAGAGTGTTGGGGTCATTTGAACGTTCTTGGCTGCATTATCAAAATATATCGTCACAAGTATTCCTGTAGCTTTGTCATGTACCACTACTTTAGTGCCAAGTGGATACGAACATCAAAATACTTTTTTGGCTTGTACCATCTTTAACAAATTGTGTTCTTATGTCTCTACAGGTGTTCAGACCTCGAGCACTGCTCAGTATAAGTCTTTCTGTGACTGCAGCATTCCCATTGCTTTATTCGTACCTTCTCTTAGGCACCGTAGATCTCTTCCATCCTCTTCAGTTTATCATGAGTAAGTTATTATTATTATCGCTCCTTTTTATTATTGGTTATCGTTATTACAATGTCTTAATTTTAGACTGATAGTGATATTCAATTTAGTCAATGTCGTTGTTTGAAGCTAATCGGTTGCTGGGCATTTCTATTGCAGGTTTATTTGGTTCTGTCTTCACGGCAGTTCTCTACTGGATGCTCGTAACTGTAATACTCTTCTTCACTCTTGCCTACAGAATTACCTTTTACAAAGGTCTCTATTAACTCTAATCTCGTGTTTTATAAAATTTATTTTCGGTCAGTTGGATAAAATTTGTGTTTTTTCCAATATTGTTTCATGCTTGCCTTGCAGTGATGAATGAGAAACTTTCTTCTCCGATGGAGAGACTGTCCTTGGCTCTTTCTAGAAGTTCAATCTTGCTGGCCTTTTTGCATGGCTTCTCCAGCTTTCTCGTAGCCTGTGTTCTTACATCTATGATAGGTGGGCGGTATACTGATCTTCTTGTAGAATGTCATACAACTCATCGGTAAGTGCATGTGTTTATCGACAAACTTCAGTTAGCTTTTGTTTTCTAGAGTCTAATCCTTTGATCATACAAACTGGTGGAATTGATAACTAGTGGGATTAGTGTGAAATGAAGTCGCATCATTCAAGATGGCGGTTTGTTTAAAAATTTAAATCATACAAAAAGTGTACATGTTCTACTATAACTTGAATATTGATTGCTTTTGGAAGTGTAGTATAGGTACAGTGGTTCGAAGCATTATATGACATGTAGCAAATATTGGAGATATACATAGTATAGCATTGATATGTTAAAAACTAGCTACTGTGTTCTTGTAAGTTAGTGAATCCCTAATTGCTCAAGTTCATTCCTGCACAATATGGTTGGCGTTGTCGTTGGAATAAGTAGTGAGTCATATCTAAAAGTTTGATCAAGTCTACCATGATACTGCTGGGTCTATTATAGGTGTCTCAATGAAGAAAAGTGGTTTATTGTCCTATTCTGTACTATTATCGGATTTATCTTCTCTATGGAAATGGCTGCATCTGGAGGATACTCACTTTGCTTTTACAGTACCGAGGTATGAATTACATTGCGACCCGTCTTCTGATATGTTATTAGAGTGAGTAATAGCTATTACTAGCTTTACTGTGGGAGCCATTTCCCAAGACGATTTACTGATTGGTGTTCGCTGTTGAAAGAGCATCATGTTTTGTAGGGTTGCGAATCGCCTCAAATTTAGTTTGAAATATTTAATTTTTGATGTGTTCTTCAAATGAAATTCTCTCAGTAAAGTTATCTATCAAATATGTTACTCTTACTAGACCATGTATAAATATAATATTACATTTAACATAAATGTTTCTCAAGATTTTCTGAACTCCGTAAGACTAGTTCTCTTAGACATCCACCGCAGCTTCGTTAATCTTGTTTAATGATTAATATTATTATTATTGTTTAATGATGTCTTCTCTGTAGAGACCAATTTTTAACAGAGTTAGCCATGCTCCTTTAAGCGTTAATCTACTAATAAAATAAACATGTTTTAAACCTGAAAGTGCTACAGCTGCAACAAAAATAACACAGAAAGAGATGCTTTGTTGTTCACTTCCGCATTGACAGACGGGATTGTGAATTCACACAGATCTGTTTAAACAAAGTCTAGTCTGATGTGTCTGTAAGTAATATTATATTGTATACTGCGAGTTGTAAATTTTACTTGCGTTTATGTAGAAGCCTGTGATGAAGAGGCTGAAGGATGTATTGCCATCTTTAGTAAAAGCGTCAACTAGAGCCGTGAGGAGAGCCTCCATTGTATACTATCCAGCGTATATTCTCTTTGGTCAGTCATTTCCTTCTTGATACTTCTTGATTGGTTTCTACCTGACTGTATTGTAGGTCAGAGTGTACACGACATTCTGTGATAATATAATAATAGTAGTAATAATATAGATAGTATGTTTGACTGGCTAATAAAATGCCCTTGTTCTGAGCCATAGCTATTCGCCATCTGTGGGTTCTGTAAGGATTATAGCTCTGGGAAACAGCATCACGGTTGAACGATTACACTGAATTATATACACAGATTTGCACTCTCCTTTCAAAACCACATAGAAAGGACCTCAACTTTTTTGGGTGTTCTATGAGTTATCACATTTTAGAGGAGTTGTTTGCTTCTGACATGTCTGGTATGAAATATAATACAAATGATTCCATAGTTCTGATTTTAGTTTAGCATGCTTCTTGTGAAATATAAATTATTCTATAAACTATATAGTTGTGAAATTACTTCAGGTAAATTTATATTTTTTATAATTTATAGTTTTTAATTTTGTTAAAATCAATTGTGAAACAGTAGAAGCATATTTACAGACTCTAATTGGACACCTTGAAGTGAACTTTGTTTACCTTTACAATTCGTACAGTTTTAATTTATGAACTACTTTATAATATTTGTGGATCATCATACAGGTGACCCTTTCAAGATATAGTTTGGACAGATTGTGGTTTGACTATGAGATGTCTGGTAATTGGTTGCTTGTTTTTATCAACATTATATTTATTGTATACATACTTATTACAGGCAGCTCCACTGTCAAGTTGGCCCGACGTGTTCTATTTCTGGATGATGAGTGAGTTACTTAGATCATATTATATAATTGGTCATTTTACAGTCATAGTTTCTAAATAGTGGTTCATGTCTATAGCCCTTGATCTGCTGTCTGTGTACCCGGAACCATACATTCTACTGAGCTATAAGGATGAAAGGCGTGTCACTATGTAGTTTTGTTCAAGCAAATATGACGAGGTGATCTCCCATTGTCACGATTCCCCTTCAGTGTGTGCTTTTGTATCTACCCAGATTTCATGCATTGTCATTGATTTTGCTGCCTCAGAGATTTACATCATGCTACTCAGCTATAAAACTATTGTCAACTTTTCTATCTTTTGATTTCTTATTTATCTGAACAGCCATGTTGAATGTACATCAAGCTAATGCAAATTTATCTTCACAATTATTTGGCTGACAGCATTTTTAAAAATCACTGTAGCTGATTGTTACATGTTTATGTATCTACATGAGAAGCTGTAAACCGGAACGCTACCTCCCTCGGTTTTCCAGTTAGGATTTTCTCAGTGAAATCATCCGCATACGTGTTTAGTTTAAATCAATTTGTTTTCTGTCACCACTGCTTACTCTTGATGCTTTTATTGTACTTCTTGTATTAAAAGTGCTGATGTAAATAGATATTGTAGACGGTATAAAAAATAACCAATTAAAGCTAGGTAACTAGCCTGTGCGCATTTTAAAATTTTGATGATAATAGTCTCTATATACATGTGTCTTCAAGTACGAAGTATTTGAGTCAATCTTGCATTTTAAGATTCACATTAAAATTATCTGCTACTAACAGTATTTAAGTCTCTTTTTATATGTTGTTAGTATTCAATTCTCTTTTTAAAATATCAGGTTTTCCAATTTCCCAATGTTCACTTGTAGCGATAGCATGGGCCTCAAGTCTTGGTGGAGTTTCTTCGATCTCACACTACTCTATCAGATGTACATAGCTGGTGTCCTCGTGCGCTTTACATGGGCTCTCAGTCTATTCTTCTTCCACGCTTGTGTTACAATGGTTTGTTGAATTATTATACCAACAAGGAAACTCAATACTTTTCTATTTATTATTTGTTCTGCTGTTTATTTGTGAACATGATAGTGCATGACTTTAGTTAGTGCTTGTCTTTAGTTAGTGCATGTCTTTAGTTAGTGCATGACTTTAGTTAGTGCTTGTCTTTAGTTAGTGCATGTCTTTAGTTAGCGCATGACTTTAGTTAGTGCTTGTCTTTAGTTAGTGCATGACTTTAGTTAGAGCATGTCTTTAGTTAGTGCACGACTTTAGTTAGTGCATGACTTTAGTTAGTACATGACTTTAGTTAGTGTATGACTGTAGGTAGTGCATGACTTTAGTTAGTGCATGACTTTAGTTAGTGCATGACTTTAGTTAGTGCATGACTTTAGTTAGTGTATGGCTTTAGTTAGTGCATGACTTTAGTTAGTGCATGACTTTATACACTTACATTTTATGTTTTTAAAATACCAAATCAATTTCTATGCAGATTATTTAGTTGGACCTTTTAGTATTAATGGTTTTAAAATAATTTGATTTATATTTTTCATCATTTTTATGGGTTGATTTTCAATTTCTATTTGGTTTTTACTTTTGCTTACCAAGTCAAAATGTTTTGATAAATTTCAGTTATCGTATGTTGGAAATTATTTTGTATGTTGAGATAAAGATTTGCTCAAATTTTACATCATATATTAAAAAATTATAGTAAATTTATAATTATTTTGTTTTAAATATAAATTTATACATCTAAATTTATTTAAATATAGGTATTTAATTAATAGATTGAGTAAATAATAAATAATTTTAAATGAATATATCCATTTAACTAAATAAATTTAATTTAAATATTAATTTTGAATAAATATAGTTTAATTTAAATAGTCATTTTTAAAAATTGAAAAAATATACTGTATATTAAAAAATTAATATATAGATGTGACTGTAAATCAAGGTTTGCTAACATGAAAATGCACATCAACATAATTTGAAGTTTCATAATTAATAGCAAAAGGCAGCAAGGGATTGCCAACGCATTGTCAAATACGCAATTCTTTGCATGAAACTGAACTTTCCATGTCAGCGGCTGTTAACTAGGCTTCATGTCTGCCATTATTAGTCTGTTATATCTACAAGCTCATAGACTCAGCTAAGTAGGAGTTTTATCTTTCACAGTATCGTTATTGCAGCGAGCCAGGTTTGAACTATGTGACACAACGACTGGTGCATCACTCCTGGCAGCTCTGCAACTAAAGCAAGACAACCTAACCAAGGTACACACCACTACTCACTTAACTCCCTTGTGAATCGTGGTAATATTCATTTACTGTTGCCATCAAAAGAAAAATGTTCAATGGGCAGCCTTTTTTATTCAAAAGTACATTATAGAGGTTAAACAGCATGATGACTGCTTATTGAGTGTTCATAGTTCTTGAAACAGTAACAAATGCCACGTAACTTTGTTATTTAGTAGTGCAGTTGAATCAGTCTAGTCGAGATCTGTGAAACTGTCATATGTTGAGGCAAATATTCTCGCAGTGATCTGTTCCACAGCTCAAATAACCTATGACTAGTGGAATGCTCAGCGTTGCACGGGTATTAAAAATCAGTTTATAAGCAGTGATAGCAATGCCACACTTGAAAACTCAGCTTATAAACAATGCTACTTGCCATTAGCCTGGCACATTGCCAATGGCTAATTTAAAGGTTGACTTGCAACAAAATTCACATTACAGTTATTTGGTATCAAAAGATTCACCATGTCTTGCTCTGATGTGTTGTAGGCGCAAAATATGTAGAAATGTGATTACAAGCTCTTAAAAGCTCAAAAACAAACAGTTAATCGCAGCCATCACGAAAATGCCGTAGATTGGAATCCCCTTCCAAAACAGCTCTAATGGCACGTAGTTGAGCACGATGGCTTCCATTTACACTTTCGTGCAACCACATTCGTCGAAATACTTTTACAAATATACTTCACGCATTCAATTAAACCATATCTATTGTCCTTACGCGTCTATTTCATCATCATTGTAATGCTGTCACTTTGAGCACTGGTATCTCAAAGCCTACCGTAAAAATTTGTTTAATTTTTTAATTTAAGCTCGAAGGAGTGCGTATCATCCTCTGACAAACATGAACAGCCTGTTGGTCACTTGTGATAGTCGAAAAATGCTGCAAAAGTTGTTCGCGCCATTTGGCAGGAATTATGGGTCATATGATCCGATTACGACTAGATGATTAGACCAGGCTGCAACGAAACTGTAAAGTAGTGAGCATCTATATTTGATACGGGCTTTTTGGTAGAACCTGAAGTGTTTGTCATAAATTAGTGCTACGAGACGTTTTATATTGAGCATTTTATTGGCCTTTAATTTCACGTGATAACATCACGTGTCAAAACAATAACCACAACGTTTGAGTACGTCATCGAAATAAAGAGATTCCAAACTACGGCGCATTCGTGATGGCTGCGATTAACTGTTCGTTTTTGAGCTTTTAAGAGCTTGTAATCACATTTCCACATATTTTGCACCTACAACACAGCAGAGTAAGACATGGTGAACCTTTTGATACAAAATAACTGTAATGTGAATTTTGTTGCAAGTCAACCTTTAAGTAAGCTCTTACTAATACATAAAATGATGCTGCGCAATAACGGAGAGCAGTCGCGTATTTTTACCCACATGGCGACATATATGAATCCATCAATCTCATGTAGCAAAATTGGTAAGGCATTTGCCTGGTGAATGAAAGGGAGGTTTCAAGATCAAATCTTCTGCGACACGGATTCTTCATTCCAATATTTCAATATCTATAGCTGGACATACTGTAGAACAGAAAAACATTCGAGATGAATAATTACTTAGTAAATGCTGCTGGTCAATGAAGTTAAATTGAAACATGCATAATATAAGTATTGTATGTAGAAACAAAGAAGAGGTTCTGCTGTATATAGTAGTATGCCATGAGTGATTTTATACTCAGCTACTTGTGTTAAAATTTAGCATTTAAACCTAATTTACATTTTATAGGTAATATATCCTAATATATAATAATATTTAATAGTTCAATAATGTAATATATAACGCGTTTATAGATAGAAGATTTTTGTAGGATTATTGACTAGGATTAATAAATTTTAGTCAAGAGCATTACCTATTGTATTACTGGTTTGGTTGTGATGGTTTGCTAACAATAACAAGCCAGGTTTTGTTCACTGTAAGCAGCTAAATTATTCATGGCTATTTATGTTTATTCTATGTCTCATATTATATGTCTATGTAGAATGAGGCAGCTCCCTGTTGCAACATTTGACGAGTTTCAGTTTAGGATGATAATTTATTTAAATTTATCTTACTGTTTAGCCTATTTACAACTGTACAAACCAGTACAAACTGTTGCCAGTGAGCCAGATCTAAATTTACTTTTTGTTGAACTCTGATGTTATTACAGATAACTGTACATTTCTTCTCTGACACTTTCTTTCACGTTGCTCCACATCAGGCTCAGTTTTTCATTGATTGGAGTCAAATAAGATTATTTGTATGTGTAGCTGGATGTTTTGTGATGAAAATCATGTGAATCACGATACAGTTGACCGGTATTTGCCGTCCAATATGGCTAAAACCTTTAATCTGTTGTAGATGTTGGCATTCAAGGATCTGGCTATGATAGCGAGCACATGTGAAGATGATCGAAGAGCAAGGATATTTAGTCTGAGTATGCCCGGTGGACATCCTAAGACGTGGAGCACAATTTTATCTGTGACCAAGGGCTCCCTTACTGAGCTGTTACAGAGGCTAGAATCAACCAATGAAAAACTCCTTTCAGCATACAAGGGCATCATTTCACATCGTGCGTTAATTAGCCATTGCAAATACACCCTTTTACCCTGTCAATCACTAGCTTACCGTGGTTGCAATGGCCATCATGAAAGTTCTAGATCATTCCACTACTCGCTTACCCTAAATGATCTGATTGGATAGTGTGGCCAGTTGAACAAATACACTGTTATTGGAGCAAGGAAAATACACATCTACAAAGGTGTCGTGTTCCTCAAGGAATGCATTTTACTAGCATTATACCATCTTAACCAAAATTAATACAATGATTGACTTTCCTGTTTTGAACCATTTAGCTCAAAGTGCCATATAGGGCACAGAAAAACCGGTTTAACTGGTCATTTGAATATTAGGCGATACAAATGACCATATGAAAGACTGCATGCCTTTATTCTATCTCCTCAGCTAGTTCATTGCATCATGCAGTTTGTTGCTTCAATATTTTACTTGACAGAGAGAACTGTTCCGAGTATCCTTCTCAATTAATCCTTTTATGTTTCAGAGGCGAGCAAAATAGAGACCATAAAGCCTGGATTCCATAACCCTGGCGCAGCTAAGCAGGTACGTCTGAATCTACTCGCGTAAAGAAGTAAAATATGAATATATTGCGGTTGTTGTAAATGCCACAATGTTTTTTGTGAACATAAATGACCCTTTTATCTAATCGCATTGTTTTTATGGACGTAAATGGCCCTGTTATCTAATCGCTATACTAAAATGTGCATCCTGTTTAGCAAGATTAAAAGTTGTCTGCTCATAGCACTATAAATAATGCAAATTGGAGTTATCTATTCATAAGGATTAAATATTATTTATTAGCTGTAGGCAAACAACTCGTCATGGCTCATAACAATTTAATTTATTCGATGTCATTTTGATAAAAGTGAACCTCTGATCTGCATTAATAATAAGTATTTGTTATTTACTTTTTAATATTTGTTAGGCTTCTAATGTCGGTGGATGGCGTCCTACTCTGCTTTATAAAGCATACTCTGACAGTTTGGCTGGAGAGGTCTTCCATGATGGACAGAAATATATTTGGTCCTTAACAGGTTGCAACCTATGCTGTTCACCCTAGTAGCTGCTCAGCAGTGTCTAACCAGAAATAATGACTAGATTTAATCAAAGATGCTTTACTTCCTATTTTAACCTTTTGCTATATGTCAATGCTATATGCTGTATTCCTTCTCATATGTCAACAATAGATGCATTCCTACTGATGCTTTTGTGCATTTAGTAGCTGATATTTACCTATTTAGTGGGTTACTTGCCTTTCTAGAGGTAAAACTTTAATGTTCACTGGTAAATGAATGAAAATAATGCGTTGGAAATGGCAAGGTTAGCTTTTATGTGATATCAAAACTGCTAATACAAATCACTGGTATTGAAAAATGCTATCTACCATTGCCTTAGTAAATTGCATTATACTGCTCCAAGCTAGTATACATTTGTATCAAAAACTAATAAAAAAAATTAGAACTCTTTAAAAAAAATTATGCTTTAGAGTTATGCTACCCTATATGGACAGCTATGACCAGCATCTAAATGACCGTAATGCTGATGAGCTAACTGTGTTTTAGATATTTGCTATTTAAAATACTCAATTCGTATTTCTAACCTGCCTAACCATCTATTACATTCTTACTTCCGTAAAAAAGCCGCTACACCTTATACCAGACGCCAACACCTTGCCAATTTATATTATAGAACGTTATGCAGAAAGAGCTTTTTCTTTCAATACATAAAATACTCTACTATTTTTTTGTCTCATGGTCTAATTTGCTTAAAATAACGTTGACCAGTGATAATAAAGTTCACTTTAATCTATTTATAAATGAAAATTGTTTCATCTCAAGTGCCTCTACTACTTACACGGTGGTGGCTCGATAAAGAACCTTGGTCTCCTGCATTTGCCAACTTTAGATGCGTTTCTGATATAATGTTATAAAGCGCTTTATCAACAACTGTCACTCCGATGCGAGCAGTTTGCGAGTATTTTAGCTTTTCGTTTTTCTAATTTTGTTGGGTGATCATAGCCTTGGAGTAATTATTGTGTAATTTTGAATTCATCTGTTTACTCGTAGCTCTCTCAAGTCTGATCACCCGCTCTGTCACGGAGGATAAGTATGGTATAGTTCAACAGAGCTTAGGGGAGATTCTAGTGCTGCTGCTTAGCATTCACCAGGTATTCCATCGATGGTATTGCAACTCCAACTTGTTAGATTTTATGTACTTCTTTTGCCTTTGATAACCTAGCAACACCGTTTGTGAAATTTCAATTCTGAGGGGAACCTCTTGTACTCTACAGGCTATTGAGAGTCTGTTTAAAATGGCGCCATCTCTGGCGAAGGCAGTCGAGGAGGAAGATGTGAATCGACGCAGCCATCTAGTTGGCGTAAAACTGAGAGAACAGGCTAAGCTGTCTTTGGAGCCCATAGCTAGCACATTTCAGCCACACATTGAGTAATATCACTTTCTAAACAAACCAAGCAAGAGAAATTGATTAATCAGACACATTATCGTAGACTCTGCTATATTCACAGATTGGACATCAGGATCTTTTGTAAAAGCTAGTCAGAAGCTGTCTAATAACAAAACTTTTGCACGCGATTTGAATTGGTTAAAACATATTTAAAACAGTGTACTTTTAATTGGTTTTGCAGTTTATTTATGAAATTGAAAATATTTAAATGCGCAACTAATGTTAGCTATGTTTTTGTTTGTAGACACATCGCAGGGATGACAACTGAACAGATGAAACAGCTTCGTAGCTTTGCCAGATAAAAGCGCTATTCAGGAGGATTTATCATTGAATTATCTGTTTCATATTTTAGTTAGCTAATTCTCAAGAATTAAAATAAAGACTTATAAGAAATACCTAAAACAAAGTTTCATGTGTATAGACCTTCAATATGTTCTTCATATCAAATCTCTAATGGGTTTAGGTGGAATTCCATTAACACTTGCTTGTTCCTTGCTTGTATCAGTGTAGACTTTTCTTCCCAGTTTTTTCTTGCTTCTTCCAATTTCAAAAGCAAAGTTGTAAAACTGTCTTGTACCAAAACACCAATATCTTTCTTTAAATCCCTCATCTGCATGTTAAGGTCTGCTATCCTTCTATCCCTTTGGGCTATTTCATCATCCTTGACCTTGATAGTAGTCTGCAACGTTGTTTGTGTTTTTTCCAACTCAATCTGCAGGCGATCCCTTTCCGACTCTAGCTGATGTATTCGCAAGTTCATTTCAGTCTGCATTGTCTTATACTGTCTCGTCATGTCAGCGCTGACTGACTTTTGATCTGCTTGTTGAGTGGTTAAAAGCTGTTCGGCTTCTTTCATTTTATCCTTCAGTTCTAAGCCTGCTGATTTGGCACGCCTGGCCACTTCCTTCCTAAAATTTGTAAACAATAATAATAGCTATCAAATTTTTTTAATTAAATGTTCAACATCGGTGCAGCCTGTAGGTTTAAAGAAAAACTTATGTAGGTATTCTATTGACAAACCTTTTGGATAACTGATCTTTTAATGCTTCTATTTCACCCATTGTTCTCTGATATTTTTCTTCGAGTTTTAATTCTGCGTCATCCTTTTTCTTTTTACCTTTCTTCTTAGGAGGCATAGTGTGTAAAATCCTAAAATTAATCATTCATATTTATACGATGTATAAACAACTAAAGACTATAATAATTGTAACAACTGACTTTGATAATGAATCATAATCTGAATGTTTGCTAACGTAGCTGTTAAACGAAAACGTTCTTTTGTTGTCTTTAGTAAAAGGCTAACAGCTTAGAATAGAAGCTAAACTGTTAATAAAAGTTTCCTGCTAACATTTTCATTTTACTCTTCAATTTGCGTTATTAACAAAAGTTTATACGTACACATTTACACATAAAATTTAGTTACGTGGTAAGATTATAAGCAATACTAGTGATTTTATGATGCTATTAAAACGAAACCTGCAACTCAGAAACAGAGTTTATTCGTCGTCACCGTTTCGCTATCACGTGATATTATAACAGCGTGCATGCTCGAAGTGTATTATTTTTGTATAGAATTTATATATCGTGTGAATTAATATTTTAATAAATTTAATTTTACACCAATTAAATAAAAAATATTAGAAAACTCGATAAAAAATTTAACAGAAGCGTCTAAAATTATCTCCTCTCAAGAAGGAAACAACTCTACAATGGTTCTCGTGCCAAAATGATTTTTAACAGGAAGTAGATTCCTTCCTCACATAAAATTCCGCGAAATAAACCTAAAGTCATCATCTCGATTTTAGATTTTTGTTAGGTAGAATATATTGTTTGTTAATTATGTAAGTTGCAAATGTTATATTATTATTGTTTTAAATAATTTTGTTAAACCTTAACTTAAATTACTCAACGGTAAGTTTTGTGCAAAAAGCTCGGTGTTATGATACAGCGGCCATTGCATCGCGTCTGGCAACTGTTGCCCTAGGAATAAGCGCCATAGCCACGGTAGCTAGACGACTGTAACTATAAGGTAAATTTTAAAACTACTTGTCTCTAGTAACTGTTGTCACAACTGAACCTAGGGTTACCACTAGTCACATTGTAATCATCATTCTAATGTATGTTCTATGGCAGTCAACGTTGAATCTCACCCTTTCAGTACATGTGGCAAAAAATCACTCAACCACAAGTTGATAACGCCAATATTATTCCTTCAAACGTGACAAATTTATAATTCGGCATCTGTAATGCATTTTTATTAAAGAACCTTTATTTATATGCATAATCAATGACCGACTGTTACCAATTAAAAAAGAAATTGTTATTGATACAGTAAGTACGCATTTTAAAACTATACGTAGTATGCGTTTTACTATGAGCACCAACTGCAAACACAACACACAACTTTCGATGCTACTTGAAAAATGTTGGAGTAAAGCGTTGTTACGGTGATACCGAAAAATTAGAAATACGCGAAGTTATTCAATGGTGATTCCAAATTTTATGTATAATGTACTGTAGTTGGTATTTTTCCTCTTAATAACACTTTTTGCCGGTGCAGTTGATAAGTATTTATTGAGTTTGATCAGCAGCGACGTATAGCTTTGTATCCGTTAAATAAAATTGGTGTAGCAATTTTAATATAATAGAGGTTGTGGGCATATAAAAAGTATCAAATATACCATAACAATAAGATATAAATAGCAAACATAACACAATAAGGCGGTTGTAAGCTTGTGTTATAGATAAGAATCGATGGGATTGGTTGACAGTTAATTAGAAAGCGCAGTTGCTTTGTTCACGTGCGGTTTTTTCTGCAACAGATAAACTGACTATCGAAATTTGCTTCTGCAGATTTTCAATTTCAATATTTTGAGAGTTCTTCAAAGAAATCCCTTTGACAAACTAAATTAGTTGCAATTAGTTTTATTGTCAACAATTTGTTTAGTAGCTTAAGGAATAATTCGGTTTTACCATTCATTTCATCAAGCAGATTTTCTTAAGAAACTGTGTTGCCATATTTCTATTGTTATCAATCTTAAGGTCGATTAACTGCAATCAAGGCCCTTCACGTTTTCATGGGAGACTATTACATCGGATAAAATCTTGTTATAGTTTTGATGACCAGTTGCTTCAATAGTCAGTGTGCAAAATAAAATTGTATACATATGACTGCTTTTTAAGATAAATAGAAAATCATCATAGTAACCAAGTGTTTGATTGTTAAATTTGAGTTAGATAATGCGGCCATTAGATTGCAATATTTCCCCTTTGTCCGCATGCAGCTCTGTTGAAGCATTGAAATGAACGTGTACATTGTGTACATGTTTAAACGCTAATTAATCATATCTATTGTTTTTGTGACAACTTAAAAATGTTTATGTAAAAAGAATTGATTTGTGTGCAGCATATCCAAGGACCTTAATTGCAGTTTTTTGCTAGCCTTGAATGTGGTTAAAAATCAAAATAAGATTGCATCTTACAGAAAAGCTGGTGAAGAGGTTAACAGAAATTGATTTGTAGAATCAGTTATTGTTAATAATGGACAAAGTGAGAATAACAGATTTGTATGAAGTTATTGTATTCACAATAGCATGGTAATATAGACAATATGTTGGGGATGATATGGGAACACACTGGCTAATATTTAATTCTATTTAGTTGAAATGATGACCTAGAAAATTTTATATAATGCCTAATAATAGATAGGCAATTGCTGAATGCTGATATCATGAACATTTAAAAATGGTTATTTCAACTTATGCAGTTATTTGAAATATGGCTGCCAACTCTCCAGCCCCTAAAAAAACGATAGTAGTTTCTGGAGAAACAGGAGCCGGGCAGCAATTTGTGGTGACACAGAGTAAAGGGACTACCATTATACAGCCTACCGGTGGTGGCTCGGCTCAACAATATATTGTCACAGGTGAAAAATATATTATGGTTATCAATCTTTTGTAATGTTTAGGTTTTCATAAGTTACCAAGCTATCCAACATTAAGTCTAGGAAAATTATTTGTAATGTCAAAATGTTGTTGTTAGTTTTATTTGGTATGATCGGATTCTCAAAGACCCTTAGCTTGAAACTCCTCTGTATTTTGTCTCATTTTCGCATGGTAGAGTATTGGTTTTTTTTTGCTTTATTACAAAAATAAGGTAAACACTGTTTATTCTTTATATGGTATAAGAGCTTTTGGTTCCACGTTATCTATTGTATTTATTGAGAATTCAAGGGACTTACAATCAATATACCTATGTGATGTATTGATTAAAAGCACAGAGATATTGATTCACCTTCTAGTTTTTATTAATCAATTATTTTTTACTGCAATGGGTTTTAATATTTTTTGCAACAGAGGATGCTGCATCTCTGCAGCTTTTGGTATATCTTCTACCACTCTGGCAATTTGACGACAGTTCTCATTGGATTTTTTGAGTAATTGTATATTGTGAAGAATGCAAAATCTAATAAGATTACAGTACATCAATCTTAAACTTCAGAGGCCATCTCTGGTTCTTTTGGACAAGTGTCTGTCGCAGCTTACTCAGGCATGACAAGACAGACCAATGCTTCCGTCCTGTGATTGATGGACAGAACAATGGAACGAGCCGTTTGGCGCATGAGACGCTTGTCATTGATCACTCGCACCTCTACGCTGCTCTTCGTGTAGATAGACTGTTCTATTTTAAAGAAAAATATTAAAGATTTTATTTTTCTATTGTCTTAATGCATATCTTTAATCGGGATAACATGAACCATGGATATTATCATCCGCAGTCGGCTGTTACTAACTCGATGCACTTTTTAGCTGTCGCCAACACAAACGCTAACTCTGGCAGCACAAGCGGAGATCACAATAGCACGGGACAAACCGTATACCCAGTACAGTATGTAGAAGGCGTGAACAGGGCCACTCCGAGTCAAGAACAAGTGGTCTATACGAATGGACAGAATAATATGTAAGTAAATATTCGCCTTTCTCTATTTGTGCTGTCGATTTCATGACTAGACAAAGGGTTACTGTTTAAACAAAGTGGATGGTCCATTTCAACTTTGTGTAACTTTGCACAATGTCTATCTACATGTAAAATGATATTTTTTGAGTTGCTTCGAACAGCTAATGCTTTCACGTTATGGTTGCTAATTCAATAATGACCCTAGACATTTTAGTTGGCTTTTTACAAATAAGAAAATCTATTAACCAGGGAATTTTCTAAACTTATTCCCTTTCTATGTATATATAGATTTATTATATAAAAGTTCATATAATACTAAATATTGTAAATTTTTTTATCATTCATATATATTGATATGTTATCATGCTTGCATCTTTTTAGTTTGGAGTGTCGACAATTTAAAGCACATTATTAATACTATCGAGCACCAGCTACTCCTTTCCACAAAGTTAAAAAAATTCATTTATTCGTATACAAGTCAGTATCTCCAGAACTGAAGATCTGTTAGCTTTGACTTGTAGCCTGTAGTCCTGCTATTATTATTAGCTGTTGCGTTGTTGTAGAGCTTATCCAGAAAACAAGATCTACACAGAGTATAACCAGAGTGGTTACTCACCTACTAACACTTACAGCTATTCTGGTCACCAGGTAAATACTCGTGCTATATCTTAGCATATATACAATGGCTTGAAAAATATTCTACTTGTAGTTTTGTTATGAAGCTCTGTCGTATATAGTCAAGTTTTGACTCACGATCACAACTTATAAAATATAAGCAGATATTTTTCTCGAAAAACAAAGTAATTTCGAACATAAGACATTTAAATATTGGCAAAACATTATGGTTGTGTAAGTAAACATGATGGTTGTGTAAGTAAACATTATGGTTGTGTAAGTAAACATTATGGTTGTGTAAGTAAACATTATGGCTGCGTAAGTAAACATTATGGCTGTGTAAGTAAACATTATGGTTGTGCAAGTAAACATTATGGTTGTGTAAGTAAACATTATGGATGTGTAAGTAAACATTATGGTTGTGTAAGTAAACATTATGGATGTGTAAGTAAACATTATGGATGTGTAAGTAAACATTATGGTTGTGTAAGTAAACATTATGGTTGTGTAAGTAAACATTATGGTTGTGTAAGTAAACATTATGGATGTGTAAGTAAACATTATGGTTGTGTAAGTAAACATTATGGTTGTGTAAGTAAACATTATGGTTGTGCAAGTAAACATTATGGTTGTGTAAGTAAACATTATGGATGTGTAAGTAAACATTATGGTTGTGTAAGTAAACATTATGGATGTGTAAGTAAACATTATGGTTGTGTAAGTAAACATTATGGCTGCGTAAGTAAACATTATGGCTGTGTAAGTAAACATTATGGTTGTGCAAGTAAACATTATGGTTGTGTAAGTAAACATTATGGATGTGTAAGTAAACATTATGGTTGTGTAAGTAAACATTATGGATGTGTAAGTAAACATTATGGATGTGTAAGTAAACATTATGGTTGTGTAAGTAAACATTATGGTTGTGTAAGTAAACATTATGGTTGTGTAAGTAAACATTATGGATGTGTAAGTAAACATTATGGTTGTGTAAGTAAACATTATGGTTGTGTAAGTAAACATTATGGTTGTGCAAGTAAACATTATGGTTGTGTAAGTAAACATTATGGATGTGTAAGTAAACATTATGGTTGTGTAAGTAAACATTATGGATGTGTAAGTAAACATTATGGATGTGTAAGTAAACATTATGGTTGTGTAAGTAAACATTATGGTTGTGTAAGTAAACATTATGGTTGTGTAAGTAAACATTATGGTTGTGTAAGTAAACATTATGGCTGTGTAAGTAAACATTATGGTTGTGCAAGTAAACATTATGGTTGTGCAAGTAAACATTATGGTTGTGTAAGTAAACATTATGGATGTGTAAGTAAACATTATGGTTGTGTAAGTAAACATTATGGCTGTGTAAGTAAACATTATGGTTGTGTAAGTAAACATTATGGTTGTGTAAGTAAACATTATGGTTGTGTAAGTAAACATTATGGTTGTGTAAGTAAACATTATGGTTGTGTAAGTAAACATTATGGTTGTGTAAGTAAACATTATGGTTGTGTAAGTAAACATTATAGTTGTGTAAGTAAACATTATGGTTGTTTAAGTAAACATTATGGTTGTGTAAGTAAACATTATAGTTGTGTAAGTAAACATTATGGTTGTGTAAGTAAACATTATGGTTGTGTAAGTAAACATTATGGTTGTGTACGTAAAAGAGTAAGTTATAGTAAAAATCAGTAGCAATTAAAACGTAAAAATACTAACAAATATTTAAATTAAATTTAATCAGTACAAGTTATCGTATCGTATTTCTATTACTGAAGCTACACCTTGCCCAGCCTACCCTTCTTTCACATATCTGTGAGTGATAGTAAAAACCTCTTCACATTTAGTTTCAACGCTATGTGTAATTACTCCAAATAGTTATTGTTATTTATTTAGGCTTTGGAATGAGTTAAATTAAATACTATGTAAAATAAATCTGAAATTTTTTTTATTTAAGACAAAGTCGACATATGAAGTACATGTTGAAACGTAGTTACTTGATATGTCAAGTTTTACTGTAATGTCATTCAGTATATATGTACACGTATATACCTAGTTATCTGTTTTCTCTGCTTGTCTCCAACCTAGCCTGTGTGAGATTGTTTTGGTAGTTATATCGGTTTGTTTAGGAACTTAGGCTATCGCTAAAGTTTTCACATCATTAAGAAAAATGTTTTATACATAAATTGTCGCCAAGTCAGCTGCGCTGTACCTTCATATAACTTGATGCCAATCAGTTGAAACACAGAGATTTCTAGATAGCATCAATTCAAGGAGTAGTACACTTCTCTTAGATCTAATGACCTGTATTCTATTATAAACATTTAGACTATACATTAGGCTGTCAGAATCGCTAAAAGTTTAAGTATATAATAATTAATATTAACAGTTTTGCTTTGGCTGGCAAGTTTAGTCCTAATATAGCTCAAATGGCATAAGGTGACAGCGTATGCTTCTCTGGCATCTTCAGCTTCTCTGGCAGCCTCGCATCCCTCTACTATCTTTTTTATCAGGTGGCACAGATGGGAATTCAAAACTTTCAGGGTCAAATGGTGCATCAGGTAGGCGGGCAGCCTACGTATCTCATACAGGGCAACACAGTCGATGGGGATGTCTACCCTCTCACACAGACCACCCGCGCCGCCCCGGCAACTGTGAGTTTCGATAACCGAACGGTAAACTATTGTTCTATGTTACTTCGATATTTATGGTCTATGTGGTTTGGCTATGCTTAATAGTGAAGCGGCTGCTGCTGAGGAATATGTTAAATATATACATGCATGAACACACAAAGCTTGAGGTCGCTATACGCGTGTTTAAATTAAACCGATTACAAGTACAGTAACTAAAATGATTTACTGCAGCGATGATCATATAGTTTATGTAGATCTCTTGTGATCATTCGCCATTTGCGCAGTAAAAAAGAATGTACAATCAATAAGCATGTTGTGAACTTGCTCGCATCTCAATGAAATTTTTCATAGTTGAAACAACCACTGTAGTGCACTGATGGCAGTCTATGTTCTGTATATCATAGGCTACTAGCAAGAAATAATTGTAAGGCTTATATGCATATATATTGTATTTACCAATTAAACTGCATATATCTTAATATTGTCTTTAGTAATTAAACTTGGTCATGATGGTGCAACAGGTCTGAAATTGCTCTATCTAAGACATTTCATTGTTGATATTTTATTGAAATTAAGTGATGAGAACCAACTCTTATGCTTAACCAATTCACAGAGACTCACATTTATCGAAAGTAGAATTAGCCTGATGCGGAGTAACTGCTCTAAGGCTATGATAATGGTGCTGCTTTAACAACACTATTATCATAGCAAAGAATTGGCCATTTTAATTATTTTATTAATGTTATTATAAAGACTTGAAATTCAGTTCAATTATTAATCTTTTTGTTTAGGGTAGATCTCAGTAAAATAACGTTTTCAACTTTTTCTGAAACAAAACTCAAAAGCTCCGCAGCAAACCAAAATCAATGGATACAGTATTTAGGTTAGTTCTTTGATGTTATTTCCAAGTTTGCAAAAATCTGTAAGTTTACATAAAAAAAAATCTAGTTATTAAAACGCTGAAAAAGGTAAATTGTGGCCGTATTTCAAATGACATAGTTTCCGCTGTCAATGCTACTCGCTTTGTTATTATTTTCTCAAAACATTCTTAGCATTTTCATGTAGGAATTTAAGTATTTCTAAGTCAATGCATTCGTATCTTGAGCTATCATTCTATTTAATCTGTATGTCTATTTATAACTGGACATACTGTAATGTGCCTCTTGTGTTGTTCACTGTCTTACACATTCTTGTTGAACAGAGTTGGCCACCCAGAAACTATTCAATTTTTTCACTCATGTTTAGCAATGTTCAATCTGAAACTCTGCTCCGTGGATTTTTTGTAAGAATTTCCAGCAAAAGTTTTCATTGATTCCTTGAGACCTCACACAGTCAATATTTGATCAAAATGTTCCAATGTACTGAAACTTTTCCCAAGCTTTATAGTATGATAATGTATATTTCATTCTTATTTAAAATTCGTTCTCGGTTTGTTTCTCCTCAGGTTTATATATTTATGGGATGCCAAGCTACAAAGTCATATACTTTTTAATCACGCATTGATTTGTTCCAAATTTGTTGTTTTGAAAGCAATAATTCTTAGAAACGGGCTAGCAACGGGTTGCCTTCCCTGCACTCTTGTTGTTGTTCTCTGGCGCAGGTGCAGTGGCTGCTAACTAACTTTGAGAATTGTGATGGGACGAGTCTTCCTCGCTGTACCTTGTATAACTTTTACCTGCATCATTGTAACGCTGAGAAAATAGAGCCATCAAATCCCGCCTCCTTTGGCAAGCTCGTTAGAACTATATTCAGAGACCTAAAGACCCGGAGGCTCGGCCAGAGGTAATTGGTTTATATATCGGTCATTACAAAGGTGCTACACCCCCGCATTTCTTCTTTCATTCTAGGTTCAATGGTTGTTGGACAACTACGACGCTGCCGAGGGGGTCAGTCTACCTCGTTCCACTCTCTACTGTCATTACATGCATCATTGTGGAGAAGCTAAACTCGATCCTATGAACCCGGCCAGTTTCGGCAAGCTTATTAGATCCGTGTTTGTAGGCTTGCGAACTCGTCGGTTAGGCACCAGGTAACGTTGGCTGCCTAACAGATGCGCTGCTCTCAAACACTTGCTCTTCATTTCTCGTTTTTGTGGTGCGACATGGCAGGGCTCAATGCTGCTCTTTTCACCAATGGTCTTAGAGTTTACGGTTGGCTGCTCGCTTTCGGTCGATTAGTGATTCTTTTATCCGTTCAAGCAGCTTATTTTGTATATGGGTGTGTTGTAGGGGCAACTCCAAATACCACTACTATGGAATTCGTATCAAAGCTGACAGTCCACTCAACCAGCTAGTACCTGATGACACACCTGTCGCTATGAGGCAAGCTACGCATCCTCATCGACGCATTTCAAAGCCAAACGCTGCCGAGGGTACGGAAGGAGGCACTAAGTCAGACAACGGTGCTGTATCCGATTCCTCGCAACACAAGCTTTACCTCGGCTCCCCAGATGAACCCATTCCTCAGAATGATTTGGCGATAGATGCCAAGAGCCTGCCTGCGGGCATCACTATGCATGATGTAAACAACTTTGAGATGATGTACAAGGAACACTGCGAGGTGTGGTTACAACTATAGTTTGGGATTTTTTACATTTCTGTTGGTGCTGCTCTTCTCACTTCCATGTAGTCTAAACAGAGAAACTCTGAGTTTAGTAAAATTGTCAAGATAGTGTTTTTATTTCAGTGTTTCTACACTGTTTACCAGCGTCAGAGTAGTATTTTAGAGTTGCTACAAACTACAGGGTCGGGCAGTGGAGTTGTTTGTGCATTCTGTACTGACACTATGTAGAACATTTTCACTCGCTCGTAGCTTCATGTAGAGCTCATCGCTTGCTATGGCATTGTATAGAACCAGCCATTCGCTATAGCAATTGGTATAATCTGTCACCTAGTATAGCACCATTCAAGCCTGCCGCCTAAGGTAGTGATGTATAGAGCTTATCAATTAATGTAACATCACAAAGTCTTCCACTTCGTGTAGCACCTAGTAGAACCTGTCACCCAGGACACCATTTTGTAACGCCTTTTACTTGTCTCTCCGCAGGCAGTTCTCGAGCTAGTCATGAACCTTCACCTTAACCTCATAGAGAATCTTTGGCAGACATTCTGGAGAAAGACTGGTGTCAGGTTGGTTGACCTGTTGATAGGTTTCACTTGATAATAATTTTAGAATGCTGGTTCATTTGAATCGTAACCTTACTTATGATGAGATATCCAGACATAGGCCTTTTGATCTGCGGATGGCCGAATACTCTAGTTTTGAACATGTTGATATGTTGTCAGTCTCAAGCCATACTCGGTTAGTGTTAAGGTTATATTTGTGTTAGAATAAGTCTTTTAGAATCGCGTTGCAAGCTAGTGAACTTGATATGCCTTCTAAGATGGTTTCAAAATTGACAGAGCTACAATATAAAACATAAAAGTATTTAAATTCTCCGAGTTGTCTGGCAGTCTTGTCTGACCTATTACACCAGATCTCTACAACGCGTGTACTCTGAGTGGCACATTTGGATGGTTAGTAATAGTACCTGAGTTGTCTGGCAGTCTTGTCTGACCTATTACACCAGATCTCTACACGCGTGTACTCTGAGTGGCACATTTGGATGGTTAGTAATAGTATCCGAGTTGTCTGGCAGTCTTGTCTGACCTATTACACCAGATCTCTACACGCGTGTACTCTGAGTGGCACATTTGGATGGTTGGTAATAGTATCCGAGTTGTCTGGCAGTCTTGTCTGACCTATTACACCAGATCTCTACACGCGTGTACTCTGAGTGGCACATTTGGATGGTTGGTAATAGTATCCGAGTTGTCTGGCAGTCTTGTCTGACCTATTACACCAGATCTCTACACGCGTGTACTCTGAGTGGCACATTTGGATGGTTAGTAATAGTATCTGAGTTGTCTGGCAGTCTTGTCTGACCTATTACACCAGATCTCTACACGCGTGTACTCTGAGTGGCACATTTGGATGGTTAGTAATAGTACCTGAGTTGTCTGGCAGTCTTGTCTGACCTATTACACCAGATCTCTACACGCGTGTACTCTGAGTGGCACATTTGGATGGTTAGTAATAGTACCTGAGTTGTCTGGCAGTCTTGTCTGACCTATTACACCAGATCTCTACACGCGTGTACTCTGGTAATAGTAAATCTATCAAGAATTAATTAAGTTTACGTTATTCGAAAAGTGAACTTATTCTTACAAAATTTTGTCTTCAATTATGTTGATACAAGTTCAGTCAAACCTGGAGTTTGTTGCGTAAATCAGCTGTTTAAAGGTTTTGCTGTAAAAGGTTGTTGATCAGAAAAAAAAACCAAAGTAATACCTTCATAAAACTCTGGTTTTAGTTGACACTCGGCGTATCACTCGGTCGGTAAAACACTTCAGTTGCTCTCAGAGACCTTGTGCACAAATTTTATAAATAAATATTAGTAGGTAGTGAAGATGACTCTACTCACAAAAGTATTTGTATTATGCCATTTTCACAAGAGGCAAGTCAACACTGAATATTTGAGATTATTCGCCACTCTGTTAGTAATATCCAACAAATGGTGACTCCATACAATCGTGCATCAAGTTACAGGTTCAAGTATTTCCTAAAGATAAGGATCAACAATATCAATATTGCTGAGATATTAATTATATCTCAATCTCATACAAAATTGCGAATCGAAACTTAGTAACTTGAGAATACTTCACTCGGTTTCAACTGGGGTCAGTTGAACAAATATACAGAATTGATAACTTCCCATTTTATAAACTTTATGGATAGGAATTTGCGGCAATATGGCTGCTCTTTCCATGATGAACTAATGCTACTGGAAAAATATTTGTATTCAACATGCTCCTTCCTAATCTGCTTACTGCGTTTATATTTTGTGTTGAGATAATTATAGCTTGAAGATGACAAAAATATTACTCATAGATATATATATCTATGAGTAATATTTTATTACTCATAGATATATATATCTATGAGTAATATTTTATTACTCATAGGTATATATTATTATTTTAGTATTACTCATAGTATTATTTTATATTACTCATAGATATATATATCTATGAGTAATATACATATATATTTTTCACGATATAAGGTATATTGTGATTTCACAATATAATATCTAGTATATATTATATAAAATATGTATAATATATGTTATATATAATATATCATTGTTTTCCCAATCATATATATATATATATATATATATGATTGGGAGAACAATGATTAGCTAAATAATGGTTGCTGGAGCTGTGACTGAGTATTGCGGAAGCAGTGAACTATTGAGCAATGATGAGGTAAGATTTGCTCATCAGTTTTTTTAATACTCATTTTTAATAGTGAATTTAGAATATTTACTAAATATTTTTTGGTTGCGCTGTCACAGAGATGTTAATTTTAGACAAATGGTGGTAGTATCAAATACTTCCATGCTACTAGGCCTCTAGAAATCAAGTCGATATGTTCTTGAGGAATGCAATAAAGACCATTAACTAGTTCTTTTTAGGGTATAATTATGTTCAGCATTTTTTGTCGTGGAATTTGTACTAAGCTGGTGCCCCAATTATCTACCAAAGAAATCATCGTGCTTTTCATAACCAAGACATTAGTTCCCATGCAAAAGAAGATGTGATGTGCTGTTGTAGTGTTGACTCAGGGATAGAGGCCAAGTTGCCCAAGGAGAAGCTAATCAAACTAGCTGCACTCTCTGAGGTACAGGAGTTTGTCAAGGAGGCGGACTATAGCTTCTACCAAGCCTTGGTGGAAGTATTGGTGCCTGATGTACTACGACCCATTCCTAGTAAGTGACCTCGGGCTAGCTTTCTCAGCTGTGGCATTTGCTTTTTTCACCGGCTTGTAATAGGTTGATGGATAGTAGCGACGGTTGCTGTCTGGTGCATGGCAGCGATGGACACTGTCTGCACAAATCAGGAGCAGAGGTTTTGGTGAATATTAAAATGTCTCATGAAAAGATATCTTTGTGTGAAATTTATCTTCTTCTAGTATCAACTCTGCCATCCGCTGTTGGATTGTTAGATGGCGAGACCGCTGTCAATGCATCAGTCAGTCAAGCGGCTATCTTAATATTAGTCTGTTGCATTGCTTAAACAAATCACCCTGCTCTCAGCATATCAGGTTGTTATCAGTATGTCACCCTGTCGTATAGCTGTTGAAATATTAAAATCTGTCACATTTGAATTTGTATCGTAACCTGTCAAATAGCTAACATAATATTAATCTCTAATACACTTGTTACAACATGCAAGACTGGTTACTTAATATTTATCACCCATGGCAGCATATTATGTGCCCAAATCTTGGAATGCCACTATGACTGCCATAGTGCAATTATTTAGAAAGCCTTTTTGTTTGTCATTTAAAATTAATTTTGAAGCTGCTACATAGATAAGAGCTCTATAATTTATTTTATAAATTCATGAGAAATATCGCTTTTTAGGCTCGGCTAGATTTGTTTAACTCATTTGCAATATCCAATGAAATAATTAGCAAGGCACTATCTGTAGCAACTACATGTATATATATATATATACATCAGTAAGTGAGAAACGAAGCGGACAGACTCGTTATTATCGATTATAAGTTGTCGGTATAACATGTCTACTTGTAGCATGTCTATTTATGTTCAACAGTAGCCATTCTAGAGATACACTAGTGAAAGTTACCATTTTTGCATTCAATGCAGTTTATATTTACCAGCGAAGCCAATTATTTATTTACTGATCATTATTTTAACATATTCATAATACAGACACTCCTATAATGTAAATTCCAGATAACGTAAAAACTTTATGTGAAGTTTTTTCTTCGTACTACATAAAAAACTCCATATGCGTAAAGTGTCAAGTCAGGCAGGTTCTCAAATTTGATTTGAATGGTAACATATCTCACCGCACTCGCAAAAGAAAAAACAACATGCATACAGCGTTATATTTATTATATACATAACTTCCGTGACATTCTAGTTCGTCGACAAACCAGAGAGTAGGGTAGCTGCGCAATTGTTCATAAACATTTTTAAAGGTGATCGATGGGTGCAGGTAGATGCGTCGGTCTACCAATCTGAATGTCGCGAGTTGGAGTTTCGTCGAAAGCTCTCTTTTATCCTAACCTTGACCCCTGGATAACGATAGACAATGAATAGGTAGTACCGCTTTTATAGTAAAACATTTTTTGTTTTGCTTTATTGTAGACGTATAAAATATTTGCTATTATTTTTACTTTGCAGAATAGACTTTGCTGTTTAGAGGAAATGAGCAAGTCGTTGTAAATGAACGTTGAAGATGCGCGCTCCCAATTAACTTATTGTATATGTACCGCCATTATGGTCTATTGTTGATCAGAATAAGTTGATCAGGCTAAGTTGATCGGAATAAAGAAGAAAAGTTGTTGATGCAAACCGATAATACTACAGTTACGATACAGCCCACAAATTAAAAAGTCAAGTCTAGTTTCTCCTTTTTGTATGCCAAAGGGGTGAGTTTGGAAATATCTTGGAACGGATTAGGCAATTTATATGTATTTTATTGTATATATAATGTAGAATCTCTATAACAAAAACATTCCTGGAACGGATTATTTACGTTGTAGGAGCGCCTGCTGTAATATTAATACTGATCAGTTTCAAGGATATCCAATAGTGCTGCTTTTTATAGGGATGAAATTTAGGAGAGCATTTGTGCAATGCCTGCTAACTCCGTATTTTCAACAATCTTTGTCCATATAATAAATGGTGCATTACATTGTTTACCAATGGTTTCTGCTGTAGTTACTGTTGCATGTTATCCCACATAATTTCTTTGGTTAATTATGAAAGTAGCTTATGCATTATGAACGATACGCACATATCGGCAGTGTGCGATATGCACGTAGTTATATTTAGTGTGTCTGTGGTCACAGGTGTATGTAATTCTATGCACTGGGTTTGTGGTCTCAGATTTATGCGGCTATATGGAGCATGCCTGTAGTCTTAACAGCTAATTGTCCCTGTAGGCTCTCTTACTCAGACAGTCAGAAACTTTGCCAAGGGACTTGAGAGTTCTTTGAGGTCGGCAGTTGGCGGAGTGTCCGAAGCTATGATCAATGTCAAGGTGAGAGTACTTACCTTTATTGATTGGCAATTTTACCGATTCTGCATGTATTTGATTCAGCATATGTTTGATTCGTTGATTTATTTGCTACAAATTTTGGATTTGTCTTTCTTGCTATAACATTCTCAACTGAGCCCGTTAGGGCCGATGTACATGTCAGTTTGTTCGTACAGACAGCTCAAACAAAATAATCATAGAAGCATCATATACTATTAACTAGATTCTACACCTATGGGAGGTGTTCATATAACTCTTAGTCTAAGATCTTTTGATTTTGTAAATAGCCTGAGCTCCTTACACATTAGACAGTTTCCTTTTAAAGTTAACGCAACTTTGGCTTTCGTCGTTGTTATGGTGTTTCACTCATCTTGTGATATATGGAGGTGTTTGTCAGCTCAACAAGCTGCTAAAGCGAATTACCTTTTGCAGATCGCTGCTGTTAGCGCATTCTCCCAAACACTCAGGCGGTACACTTCGCTAAACCACCTGGCGCAGGCGGCTCGTGCTGTTCTTCAAAACTCCTCACAGATCACTCAAATGCTGTCCGACCTCAACAGAGTTGATTTCGCCAATGTCCAGGTTTGTTTTTATAGTTGAATGGTCATCACTGATTGGCATGCTGTCAATGTGTCACTTCGATTGCCCTAATCATGGCATATGAACTCTCTATGTCTGTCAGGTAGACTGGTGCATCGTCATTGGCGATATGTCAGAATTTAAACTAGATCCTAGCCTCATTCAGTCTGCTAAATGCGTTGCTCATTATCGGTACATTTTAAATATTAGCCTGATTGAGACATTTCTTTAGCTGTTTGCTCTCCAGTATTCTCATGAATCGAGTTTAATAAGAGTCTGTTTTAAAACACGGATGAGGATAATGAACTCTCTTGAAGCATCTATTTTTTGGCATGTCGTCACCTCTTTGTATTATTATTAGGCATGCTCTGTGTGAGAAAGTCAGTTGTTGGCCAATAGAATAAGGCATGAAAAGGCAATTACAAAACTGCTCGTTTCCAAGGCTGCATCTCAATCTCGCCTTGATGTATCTGGCAAGGCTAATGTTATCCAGCCAGTCCAGTTGTCATGACAACCACACGATTTATGTTATCAATGTAAACGGGTATAATTGTCAAATTCTTATATACATAGCAACAAGCTCTTGTACGCGCCGAGAGTAGAGCGTGTGCGCACGAGGGCAGATCAGCTGTCCTGTGCGTAAGTCTCTGACAGCATTAATAGGAGATAAGGAAGGATAAGTGTCTAGTCATCTCGTCACCTCTTAACACCTCACACTTGCTGCTGCTTCTTGATATCATGCCCTGAAAATATTCACTTTACGCAGTCTGTTTATGTCGGGAGTTTCTTTATTCATGCGTAACCCATAAATAGTATGGAAAAAGATGATGTCATATATTATTAAATTTAACACATTCTATGTTATTTATTTGAAATGTGTTCTTATCTTAAAATTGGAAATATTAGTGTGGTTTGCTCTACACTTTTCAAATTATGGTTTATTGAACTGTTTTGGCCCGGTGTGAATTGATAATCCCTTATGCAGGATATTTTAGTAGTCAGACCATGTAATCCTTCATGTTTGTATAATTGTTTGACCCTGAGTGGCCAACAAACAGGTCTAAGGTGAGGTGGATATGGCTGTATAGCTGTAAGCTATTACCATCTGAATATGTTGAAGAGTTGTTGCTAGGGAATAGAGCATATGTAAATGTGTCATTTCTCGACTATCTATTTGTGTTGTTTATGGATGACTCATGTGTAATGTTTGAGTGCCTAATATGTCCTCCGTATTGCATAAACAAGCTTGAGTACAGCTCAAGGTTATAAAAAAAAGCTTTGCGTACACATAAAATGCGTACGCATTTCATGTGTACGCAAAGCTCAAATATATGTGTTTCGCTACCGCATACAGAAATCTTTCAGGGTTATTAAAAGTTTAATTTGCGCTGCACAGGCAGTATGTTGTGGGATTCTCAATGTGTACTATCATATCTAGTCTGTTGAGCGATTTTGTATTGTTTACAGGAGCAGGCCTCGTGGGTGTGCCAGTGTGAGGATAGTCTAGTCACTCAGTTGGAAAAAGATTTCAAAAGGTTCCTGCAGGATCAGCACAGCTTGGAGGAGTGGAGCACTTGGCTCCAGTCTGTTGTCGACGAGGTTCTCAAACCCTATCAGCAAACGGACAACTTCACCAAGGCAGCCAGGCAGTTCCTTCTCAAGTGGTCTTTTTACAGGTTGGTCACCTCGCAATAGGAATGCTTTATTTGATTTGTGGGCTCTTTTACACACTCATCAATATAGGGTGATTGTTAGGTGTGGCTTCAAAATGATAAGTTTTTTATGTGTGGAATTCTAGTTTTTTCCTTATGGGCTAGTGTGGAGCTAGCAAGACGTCCGGTATAGGTATATAGTGATACCATGAGATACAAGCCGCTTAACTCTTTCGCTACCGCATTAAATTTTGACTGAATGATTATTCTGCCCAAATTAATTCGAACTTATTTTCGAACAATCGATATACCGCTATTATTTAAGCAATATCTCGATAATTGAAACATACATCGTTTTACTGTAAAATACATCTTATTCAGAACAAAATTCTCTACAACTCTACAAAATAAGTATAAAATTGTTTAGTAAATCCCGCTCGCGCAAACTTTCTAACGCTTTCTTTGCCTTGTTTGAACGCAGTATGTTTCTTATTGCCGCAACGATAACGATCTGGTTTTCCTGTTTTAACAAATAATTAGAAATGGAATGCCGAGCCAAAAGATTTTCTATTGGTTGCACGTGATTGGCAACAAGGTTGTTTTTCCAAGAGACAATATTTGATTGGTCTAGCTAATGTGTGGGCTTCGTAATGAAAAAAAAGTGAAACTCTATTGATACATAGGGCCGTAAGCCGATACATCGGCTTACGGTCAGTAATTATATTACCGCGAAAGCCGATGTATCGGCCTATGGTAGCGAAAGAGTTATTAATAGAATATTTTATTGCAAGCCATAATTCGAGCTAAAGCTTTAAATAGGAAATAATATTTTGATATATGAGTTTTTTGGAATCCAAGTTCTAGTTTAAAAAAGATTAAACTCATATCTCAAGCTTCCGCTTCAGTGGTATGAGAAGTCACATTCCCAGCGTTTCTTGTAGCCCCAAACTTATCTTCATTTTATCAAAAACAAACTAAAAAATATCCCAACTTCCATGACGTAATGGTAGTTTTAAAATGTATAACAAATCTATTACAATACAGGTGCTATACAGGTAAAATACAGGTGGAAGAATGTCAGTAAAGAATAAGTAAGGGATACAAACTTTTCTAAAGAATGCTGAGCAGTGCTGACTCAAATGTGTAAAGTGAGATAGATGGTGTAGAGCATACACAGTGAAATAATTTCCTTTTGACGTGGAAAAACTTGTAACCCAAAAACCAAGTTGCTAGGAGTGATGTGGTTAATGACTATATTATAGCAGAATGTGTTGCAAATAACGTACGCAAGAATTTTTTCAAATCGCTGCACTCATTTAGGCTCCAGAATAAAAACTGATGATGGATCGGAACTCCTATTTGTTGATCATTGTTGATGATTTAATTAAAGTACTTTCCACTTTGATAGTAGGGCTGTGTAAAATCACATACTCATTTCTATGTATGTACATAAAGTTGTTTGAGCGGATTATTATGTTCCAATGGCGCAATCAATAACAGCGTGTGATAACTCCTAGAAAATTAGCAGGCAAATGCTTTGACACGCTCATGCTATTTTTGACTACATCGCAGTTGATGATATGTAAGTACATGTAATTAAATCGTTTTAAAAAACCGGTCGATATATCTTTTGCTTGCATAAAACTCGAAGGGAGTCAGTTTCAAACAAAGGTGAATCACATGTCTTCATCATCATTCCCAAGGTAATGTCATTCGATGACTTTATTGGCAAAGAAAACTTCATTGTTAGCAATAACCTTTTCGAAATCCCATAATGAGCATTCCATTTGAAAGAGCGTATTCTATACTGTTGGCAATGTCTATAATATCTCAAAATTTATGGAAGGATTTGGGTCAAAAATGATCTCCCATTGTATTTCATTTCTAACAACCATAAGTGTAACTCATTTGTTGCAAGATGGCGTTGAGAACTTATAAATGCTGATTTAGGCATTTATATTAGGTTCGTAGATCCAGTTTCTTCAAAATAAAAATCACAACTAATTCAGGTAGTGGAATGTAAAATATATGATATACACTGTATGATCGAAATCTCGTTACCATGATCGTAACCCCTACAGTTTAAAACAGTCTAAAACCACTAGTAACAAATGTACTACTTCCATATATATTAGTTCATATCAGCGAATCACTCATGCTCATCATCTCAGCTATCATCACTCTGTTGAATTATATTTAGTATGTATATTCAAAGATAAGTATCTCGATATACATGTGACTTTTTTGGAGAGACATGCACGAGTTCGATACAGTGAACTCTTCCCATACAACATTGATTCGTTCCAGTGTTGGCATTGCAAGGTGAAAATGTTTTATAGAAACTCATAGTAATTGTCTAATGCAAATACTCTTAGTAAAAACATCAAAATTTTATGTATGTACTGTTGCAGTACATATATATTAAATAATAGTAACAAAATAGCATGTTACCTTAGTAACTATATTTACTTACAGTAACTTTAGTGTGTTTAGTGGTTATGATTTGCAATAAAATGTGACACTACAGTGTACTATGCGCAGTACATACCATTGAGAGTTCTTACCTTTAAGACTGACGTATAACATAAATGTTGAATTTAACTTGAATGAATCTAGCTTACTAAACACATGATGCTAAGTTTTAGTATGTATTTTACTCATCGACTTATTAACTATATTAACTATAAGTATAGTTAATAGGTTTATGATTTTACTAAACTTCAACTTTGTCATCAACTAAAATTTTATCGCCATTCTGTTTCCGGTTTCGTTTTCACTATAACTTATAACAAATAACGTTGAACTGATAGAGAGCGAGCATCATTTCTCTTTCAGGCATTGTGGGAGGGATTTCGACCAATAGTATGTCGGCATTTTTGTTATTCCGACATATTCAGCACACACTTGCCAAATTTGAATTTTGAGAGAAGTTTTTGTTGATGTTGTATGGTGAAACAAATGTCATATGGCGACGCGAAAAAAAACACCGTGTTCCATATTGGAAGGCGAACAAAACCTATAATAGGGTAATCGTAACCCAGGGGTGCACTGTGCTACCAAATTATAACTCTATGTTCGCAATTATGTAAAATAGCTATGTATGATGATCAAAATTCTAACCAACCTAGATATATGTTAACATGAGTGACAGCACAAACTTGACTTGAGTTTGAAATCTGGTATAAATAACTTGACTAAATTGATTTGATAAATTTGGTATTATCTTTGTGGTCTTAAGGTTATGTTGTGACATGTCATGCAGTCAGCTCTCATACCATTGAGGCAAAGTTATCTTTCTGCGTGAATGTATTGCGTGCTCTTGTATCACCACAGTAAAAATTATGTATAGTATGATGTTGGGATGTTTCTACATGAGGAAACAACTCCTCCAGAATTAAAGTATCGGTGGACTTCTCCACATAAGATGAATGGTGACTGAAATATAGCTACTATACATCACATAAAGTAGCATTAGTTTTATTTATTTAAATATATAGGATAATACATTCTGCATTATTCCTATTTTATTTTCATTGTTTAACTATTGTATTTAGAAGATTAGCGCTTGGGTCTTGCAGTATAAATAATGTGTTTTAACTTTATTATTACACACAGACATTATTTTAACTGTTTTATTACACTCTCATATGTATTATTTCAACTTGATTATTAGATGTATTACCAATATTAGAGGTATTACTGTAACAAGTGTTACACACATTTCAACGGTATTATTACGTATACAAATATTGTATATATATTATTTTAACTGTATTATTTTACACATATATATTATTTAGCAGTCTTACTAATTATTTAATTGTAGTATTACACACATGGATATTATTCAACAGCACACTTGGTTTATGTAAACATAATGTTTAGTTAGACGGCGTCCTTTAGTCTTATGATTAATTGCCGTCAACTTATATTCATCAATCATTTGCAGCTCAATGATAATACGAGACCTGACACTGCGCAGCGCTGCCTCCTTTGGTTCTTTCCACCTGATTCGTCTCCTCTATGATGAGTACATCTTCTATTTAGTGGAACAGAAGGTGGCTGGAGCCACAGGACAGACAACTATTGCGGTCATGGGCGAGGTAGGTGTGATAATCATTACGCTCCGGTTTTCATCATATAAAGTATTCCAAAAAATCTCCCAAATTCGCAAGAGCTATCCCTTAGCACACTCTCACGAGATTCTCTTCAGACCTGCGGTTGTGTCGTTAAGTGCTTTTTAGATTTGCGGTTGTGTCTGATTTGCAGCTGGTGATGTAACGTTTGGTAAAAATACTTTCAGATGTTTGACCATAGTTTGATGAGGGTCATTGCAAAACAAGGAAAAAATATCTCAATAATTTAATTGCATGTCTTTGGATTTAATATTTCTTCTTCGTCGCTTCTTAAACTGACTGAGGATGCGTTACAAGGCCTTTTATTTATGCGCGTTGTATTCAACCTCATGGAAGCGTGGATAAAAATATAGACAAAGGCGTAAGACTAAAGTTATTTGAAGCTGAGGCTATGTTAACAGCATTGAATTTGAAAGGTTTGAGGCCTTTGTGAATGTTTTTCACGTGCTGACAATCTTATAAATGCAATTATGCTAACTTGCGCTGGTGTAAACAGGAAAGCTGTAAGTTGTTTACGTTTCAAGAGCATAGGCAGTTATCTTAGCATAGCATTAGCATAGCAAAGTTATCTTTATTCTGAGTGCGAGTTTTAAAATAATTACAATCAGCAATAATTTGTAAATACTAAATGCATGCATATACCTATGATGAAATGACACAGGCTGATGCTTCTTCTCATAGCTGTTAGTATCATTTGTTGTGTATTTTTGCTTTGAAGCATCTGTATCTGTAATATTGATATTATGGTTTCCCCTAATAAAATATACTTCCAAATAGAGGCTGTTCATTTGGTATGTTCATAATCTTGCTCGGATAAACTGTGCAGTATCAATAAATACATTCTTCTTTGACATTTATAGATTATTTGTTTGGTGAGCAAAAGGTATTTCACTAGACTTCTGATTTAAGATGGCAATGAAATGAACTTAGCTTAGAAATTGCAAAAACAGATTTTAGATATTTGTTCGTTGGACTGCAAGTTATTTAATATTTGCTCCTGAGTATTCTCAGGAAGGAAGCTTCTGAAGATAAGAATCTGGGTTTATTCTCGACGTCTCTTTATTTAGTTGATGGAGATGGCTGACCAGACGCTCAACACAGACCATATGTATGGGGTGAAGAGCACAATGTCAAAGATACGCTCTGCGCCGATGACCGTCGTAACGAGTGAAGGAGATACCCCTGGCTCCAAAAATGTAATAGTCGTACCTTCAGCTGCAGCTGCGGGTGGAGACGCAACACCCGCTAAACGACAGAAGACTGCAGTGATGAGCAAGTAGGCCCAAGCTATGTTCTATCAGAGAGCTGCAATAATCAAATGATAATTTTTTTCATGGACTGACTTCTTGTATTATCAATTATACCATTTCCTCACCTTATTTTGTATTTTGCGACCGCTCTGTAGCGTTGTACCTATCTCACATTTATATTACGCGAGGTGGCGTTGATTGCTTATCGTAGGTTTCCATGACTTATTCATTCTGTATAGATTTTTTAGCGTTATGTACATATTGTAATTATGAATGATAATATAAAGATGTCTGCTGCAATTATTTTTGGTGATGGTGCCCCTCGCAGTTAATCGATGCTGTGATATTTATACAGCTTAATTATTTAATACTTATACTCAGTGTATAATTATTAAAGGCAGCCCTCGTTCATTTTTGTAATTGTTTGTCATGCAATGCCAAGGGTCTGTGTTATTAAAATAATGTTCTGGTCTAAGATTATCTTAATGGTAAATTGGCATGTTGCAATATTTTCTGTCCAATGGGTCTGTACTCCATTTTCTACTGCATTCATTGATTATGAAAAATGGCTTTTCTTATGTTTACGATAGTATCGCATCGTTCGCTCTCACATTTTGCTCCAGCTATTCATTCAATTTTGTAAAACGGAGCCCCTGGTGCTGGCAATATTAGCAGTCACAGTTGTCTCTATTTAGAGGTTATGCATTATACACTGCGCTTGTCATGCAAATATGATAAATAATAAAACAATTTAGCTTTTCAATTCCCCTTCAATTATGCTTTCCTTGCAATTTTGAGTTAATCTGTTTGGTAATGACAACTTATGTATTGTCTGTTTGGATAACCTTAACACAATAGATGAGAATTACTGATGTCTGTCTCGCCTGCATCCGAAATTAACCACTTAAAGGTTGACTTGCAACCAAATTCACATTACAGATACTTGGTATCAAAAGATTCACCATGTCTTTCTCTGCTGTGTTGTAGGTGCAAAATATGTGGAAATGTGATAACAAGCTCTTAAAAGCTCAAAAATGAACAGTTAATCGCAGCCATCACAAAACTGCTGTAGATTAGAATCTCTTTCCAAAACAGCTCAAATAGGATGTAGTTGAACATAATGGCTTCTGTTTAGATGGTTACTGTAGCTTTATTCCAAAATTGTCATAACACAACGTTTTTGATATAGATACATAATGAATGAAGCTTATGGAGATCACTAGTGTATTCCCAAGCTTCGCACAAACAAGATAGATCTCAACAAACTGATAAAATATTTGAGCAAAACATCACTTGAAAACTATAGCTCCAGGCTGACACTATCTGATGAATTTGCATTGAAATACATAATTAAAATATGGGAATAGAATTTGTCAAAAACAATTGCTCTACTCGTAGAATATGTACCTCTCATCATCATAACAAAACTTAAAGCAGCACTTTTTACAGTTCTGATGATTATATGCATGTACAGTACTTGTTTTTAGCTCCAAACTAGTATGCAAAGCAACATGTTTAATTATTAAACTTGGAATAAAATTAACACATTTTGCTACCTACAACTATGAGCAAAAATATTCATCATTTTGCCATATTTACGCTAATTTTACAAAACCGATATATAATTAAGCATATATTTAAACACCGTCTTGTTACTTTTATACCTTTTGTAATACACCACATTTTGCTATCCTATTATGGCTGTAAACAGGCATCAGTTTACTCTGAATATAAATAAACCACGCTTTTGGGTTATACAAAAACAAAAGACGTATCAATAACCATACAATGATCAAATTTCACAATTGCAGCGTTGTAAACGTAATTGTACTTGAGATGTTTTAAAAAAAATGAGAGTTATTCTCCTCCAATCGATTATGAATGTTGTCCTCTCTTAGAGCTCTCATGCGCACTCTCTGTTGAGAGTTGCTTTCTTTTTATATAACCTTTGTTCCGCAGCATAGTCAAATAGTCATAGAAAGAATTGTGTATTAAAAATCGATTTTACTCTTGATAAGATTAATAGCTTGTTCAATTTGTCTGACCTGTGGTCTTTCGCTATCTCACAATGTCATTGGTTTATTGAAGCGCAGCTATTGGTTTTTAATATACAATGAAAATGTAGTTCACTTCGCGTTGGGATTGAAATCACATAACGAATCATTTGTAAAAAGTAAATAAACCTTTACTATATTAAAAGCGTATATTCCAGTACATATTAGTTTGTAAACATTACGTCAATTTGTACAGCGAGTGACAACACAATTTTGCCGATAATAATTTGGACACTTCTCATCAATGAGGCAAACTAAACCGTTGGCATCATTCGTTAGGTCGTCAATTTATTCGTTTTCCTGTATATTCTGTCTTTAGTGATAACCAACAGCGGTGCTGAACAACAACTTTACCGATCCTAAATGTAAGTACATGTACTTTGCTGCTTGTAACCAGCATTACATTATTCATTATTTTAATATCTAGTGTCTATCGTTAAAATTTCCAGTTTTTATTTTAGCAAAAGCAATCATGATTTAGTGACACCTAAGTTTTTTGATAAGATAGTGAGCATTTTAGTAGCGGTTTGGCATCATTTCACTGTTCCCTATAGTCGGAACTTTTTTGCCATTTGCAAACTTGTGATTTAGAAGGTCGAATTAGGAAATCATAATGCTATGTAAACATTGTAGGCCCTATACCTGTGTGGAAATTTAATAGGTAGAAGATACTATAACTCATTATTTACGGCTCAATAGTTGCTGAATTAATAATGAGGATAAACATATCTGTCAAATTAATCTCATTACTATTATAGTAATCTGTTGTGACTAGTTAAGGCAACGATTAGCTTCAACTGTGAGATTAGACCCACTGAGAAATTAGCTCAATGAGTTGAAGTGTTGCACTGTATTTTTTATTTATTTTAGGGTGGTAATTTTTCATCACCCTTTCATCCAAAAAGTTCATTTTGTAATGTAAACCGATTCAAGGTTTGTTGAAGTAGACAAACCTTGAATCGGAATTCTAAATCTGTTGCATAAAGTATTCTCTGCACCATATCACACGTTAGGCTTATTAGTAGGCTCTTTGAGAATGTATGACTTACAGTATTATATATTATAATGAATACATAGTGCGCAATATTGTCAACTAACTAGTTGCTAGACCCACATTATAATATTACTTCCACGTTATTGTAATCTGGCGACTGAGCCTTTCACGTTGTCTATCGAGGAAAGAGGATTAGACCAAAGCGTCACCTGTTAATATTTATTGCTTCACAGGCTCATTGCCTTCAATATTTCAGCATTTTTATAGCATGACTCTTTGATTTTTCTTATTGACCATCGGAGTGTTTGAGTTCATTCTGCTCTATCTTTTGCTTGGCAGCCCTAGTTCAAACATTGCATTCTATATAGATATGAAATTTAATTAGCGTTGATAATAGTAAAATTATGAGCTGTCATATGATGCACTGGTCATGCGAGCTGTGTTGGCTGTAAGTCATTAGTTTGGACTTGTTAATGATGGTAATGGCAGTGGACAGTTTCAAGCTGTAGCTCCAAATCAACCAGCCGATATTTTGTCAGTAGTTTATGCACACTGTTTAGGGACATTGGACACTAGACATATTGACTGAGCCAGCCAGCGATGTTCCATAGTCACAGATTTTCTTTCGAAATGTTTTCACTATGATCATGTTTTGTCGATTTCAATCTTGAATCATGCCGGCAGTCTGATCACCTAAAACCACTAACAAAATCTCAAATGATAGAAAAATATCTGAACTTTCTGATAAAATCTACTAGAATTTGATGTGATCATATCTTCACTACAGAATAGGCTATATGATTGTTGAGCGTGTCGGTCATTCAAACTTAAAAACGAGGTGACACATGTCATTACTATAAACTTGCTAGCAGCTAAGAGTATTCTTACCATTTCAATATTGTCGATTGTTTAAAGAAACTCAAAGTGATTTAATTTTTAAGAGTATTGTCAAAGTTTATCTTCCCAGTTTTCGCATGGATTTAATTTGTTTAAAAAGTGGTGTTAGTCTATAGATCCAATTGTAAGAGATTCTGAAGCTTATAGATGCTGCAGTTGCACTTGATGGCCTACTGAGTGGGAGTCTCGTGGTTGCAATTGTCTCTCTTTCGTTTCTCATGAGAATCTCTTTGTTGGCCTAATCCTATAAGTAGCCTTCCATCATTCGTAACTGGCCTTGATTTTCTCGCTATACTCTGTCCGTGTGCCTGTTGAGCATTACATTCCCTACTTACCAGTCTGCATTTGATAGTGTAGCTATTGTCTGCTTAGAACTGTAAAAAGATATTCGTCTTTGGTAGCACCAGGCCCTCAGATTGGGAATGTGATGCATAATCTCAGAGGAGCTGTTTTTGCCTTGTCCATATAATAGACTATCTGTAGTATACGCTTCATTCCTTTGTGAGGGAATTTAGAACAGCTAGTCTCTGTGGGCTGATGTTTAGATGATAAACTGTGAGTATAAATAGCTGATGGCTTGTACTCATCATCTGTCTCAAGGCAAAACTATTTAGGAAAAAAAAGATTTAGCAGCAATTCCCGCTGGTTTTCGGTGGTTTCTCATCATTTGCTTTGATCTTCTGTTCCTTAGTGAAACATCCTTTAGTAAATATTAAGTCAACAGCTGCAAGTTTGCAATCAATGGCTATCTATTACTGCCATTTCTGATGGCTGACCCTGGCTTACATCCAGGCTATAAATATCACAAAAATTCCAGTGATTGTTATATATATCTCCCCGATTCTTAGTTCCATGTGAACCAATATAAGGGCATTTATTAGTTCTGTAACTGAGAGTCTATGATAGATAATACAATACCAGTTACATTCACCTTCGATACAAGTAAAATGACTCTATTGGTCAATTGGTTTCACCCACTGATGTTTTTAGCTTTGTCCTGCTGTTCACAATCGCTTACTTGGTACTGTACCAGGTGAAAGGGCTGCTGTTTGAGTGATTAGTACCTGGTAGTCTCCAGTGTAGTGAGAGATCGCCAGGAGTGCCAATAAAGCACAGAGAATAAGTATGTGCACAACAATTCTAAAACAAGGTGAATGATTGGTGCAGAGGGTGGTGTGCCTGACCATGAATCCTATTGTCACTGGTTCAAATCCTGTTTGACGTAATAATTTTTTGGCAACCTGCCACCATAGCTTTAAACTGATGGAAATGGCCCTTATTATAGTAAAGAATTAAGAGTTCTTATATTTAAGTTAGTTGAATCTGATTTGACTACCCTTAATAATCGTAGAGGAATTATTCCAAAAAGCTGAACTTTGGCAGTTGATCGGCGCAGGCGTTAGAGTGTCCGTCTAGGGAGCCGGGTGTTGTGAGGTTGGATCCCTCATGTTACAATCTTTTTTCCCACTATGCCACCGTGGCTTCAAACAGAAGGACAAAGCTCTTATTATAGTAAATATTGAGGCTCCAAATTTTTGCAAAAGTTAACCTTTGTATGTAATGATAACTGACAGCTTGACATATAAAAAATGAACTCGGAGAATGCTAAAAACGGTTTTTGAGATTTGTCTGTAGATCATCCTCTAATTAATCGAATAATTACCGTATCGGTCGACTATTGTTGAGCGCGACGTGTAGGGAGCAACTCCAAGTTTATAGTGTAATCCTCAACGATGACTTATCGTTACCTCCTTTCAACTATAAATAGCGTATTTTTTCCCTAGAGGTGCATGCGTAGAGAATCCATAAATCCTCTTTATCCGCAACATGGGGGCTTGAGTATCAAGGGTCTGGCCGCTGCTTGTTTGTCTTGGATATTCAATATGCTATAATAACAAAACAACATTCTGTTAGAAAGGTTAGAATAAACAGTTGCTTGAAAGGGTTAGTAGTAGGTGTATGGTGGCTTATGTCAGGCATTGTCTATATTGATCACTTGCCAGCCAGTTTCATTCAGCTGGCGGCTACGCGTTACACCTGTGTGTATAGCGCCGTGTAATACTCGCGTGTTCATAGCCTCAAGTAGGTGAATTGGTTTCATTGACACGGTGAAGGTGACCTGATTGCAATTGGCTAGTACTTGATGAGATGTACTAAAACAACAAACAGTATAATATAACAATAAAATGTGTACTAGGAACACCGGCAAGGCTTCTTTTCTTATCCAATGTTTGAGTAGACTTGTATAAGGTTTGGCCTATCAAATTTAAAACGTGATTCTCAGGCTAGCTTTGCTAAACTGAGATTGGTCGTATTGCTGTCTCCTTAGATTGAACTTTTAAATATCGGTCTTGCTCGCTCCACGAAAGCCCGGTGTATGTGAAACTGGATGGACAAAGAATAATATCTGTCACTTGTAGGTCAATATACCTAGTCCAAGGGTGTTGGCCAATGTTAATTTACAAATTTTCACCTATTAGTCATATGATCACTAGTCTAAAGTGAAGAAATCCTCTAAAACTATCATCAGACTGATCGAGTCTCAGGGTTGGGTCCTCTCTAGGCTCAGCCTCGTCTATTTCTGAAATTCCTGAGAAGCTCTCTGCTTCCTAGCCTTGAACTCTGAGGGTAATTGCTTTAGACAGTTATGCAGACAGAGATTAGAATTAATGACGAACTTCCATGATATTTCGAAAGAAAGAGGGTTGAAATAGGCTATCATCGTTGTAGCGGGAGCTCTGGGAGATGTCCATATTTGGTTGCTGTCTCGGAAAAGTTCCTGATGTGAAGGTATTAGACTACAGGCACAGCGGGCTCACTCAGGTACCCGGCGCAGTTTTCAACGCTGAAAGGACAATCGAAACGCTACACATAGATGCAAACCAGATCAAGGCGCTGCCAAGGGTATTGTATTGTCTATTTGTTTTTTTCGCTTAGTCAAGGCTAACGAACTGCTGCAGCTTCCTCGTCGATGATCAAATCTGTCATTTTTTTACTCCGACTTGATTTCGCTTCTTATTTCTCTACCATTTTTCCGCCGTAGTCGTTATCCAAAGGAGTTCGTGTCTAGTATACTATTCACTATCAAAACCTGCATGTGTGAATTTCTTGTTTGATTGACTGCAGACATTCCTGATTCAAATTTACTAGGACATCAATGACAGGTCCTTACAATTTAATGATATTTGGCAGTTGCTTTACTAGGACATCAATGACAGGTCCTTACAAATTAATGATATTTGGCAGTCGTTTCACTTCATGACACGCCTTTGATACAAAAAGTCTGATCTTCTTGTTTATATAGCAAGAAATTTTGAGCTATCCGATCCGTGAAAGCAGATTTTTCTCTCTCAACTGTTATTATAGCCCAGGAATGCTTAGTGTACCTCTATAGGAATGCTTAGTGTACCTCTATAGGAATGCTTAGTGTACCTCTATAGGAATGCTTAGTGTACCTCTATAGAACCAGTTACACTCAGTGTAATATGAAGCCATGCAAGTACAGGTGTTGAAACTTATAGTGACAATTAGCCATGGTCCATGACCGAAATTGGACAAAAAAAATCCACTTTGCTAAAACAGAAAATAGCCATATTGTCTCTTAGCAATTCATAAGATGAATAGTGTTTTAATGAGCTCCGTGATGTCTCGCTGTAATCTGTGATGAATGCTGAAATAATGTAGCAGCTATTATAAAGCGGTGTCAAGACTCGTAACATGCATTGCAAAATTTAAAAATTTGTAGTTATATAATTTGTTATTTTTTGTTTTTTCATTTATAAAAAAGTTTATTACCTGAAATTTATAATGTGTTGCTAAAACTACTTTTTGCAAGATGCTATTTGATTCATAAGGGCCCATGTTCACCCATGTTCAATATTTTCTTAACTGCGTTCGTCTTTAAAATTGTGTTTCAACAACAATATCGACTCAATCTTTATCCATCTCGGCTGGCTCTTAGCCAATTTGGCTATATATATATTTTTTTTGACCATCTGCTAATGTATCGAGCTTTTGTCAATCCAGTTAGTGTCATGGGTGTTATGGGTTCAATGAGAGTTGAAATCAAATCTGATCTCAACACTCATCAAGGTGACATGCGCAGGACATTATGTCAAGTACCGTATCGGTGGAATGAATAGGAAGTTGGATACGTTGTTATAGGCTACTGCTAGCCTAATCCTAACCTGGGAAAGTTGCGCTATTAGGCGTTGGCGGCACTCGCAGCATTTATATGGTCTCACTATTTCTGGTATTTTTCTTGAATTTTGACACGGATCATTAACATCATCCTATGGCTAAATGTGGAACAGACATAACGGCCTTATGTAAGTAGCTGTAACGCCGTTATTTACAAACTACAACATTGAGAGAATTTGTCTTTACCTGCCCGCTATTGTGGTTGATACTGCGCTATTGTGGGTCATACTGCACTGTCGGGTGTCACGCTTACGTCTTGTTCACTGGCCACATGTATGCATATTGAGTGTGCACTGACCAGTTCCTGTTGTCTTGTCTTCAGGAGTTGTTTCATTGCCACGGGCTCCGCACTCTTACCCTTAGTGATAATGAGATTACAGCTATCCCTCCTGCTGTAGAGAGTCTTGACAACTTGGAAAAGCTTGACCTGAGCAAGAATGGTAAATACTTTGTCTATTCATGACGTGCTGTCATCCTTCCATCTGATCTCCTTTTTATTCCCCCCTCCGTTTTTCTAATCTCTCTCTAATTTGTTCTCGGCTGTCACAATGCTGCCTTTATTTCTTAATTCTTGCTCTATTCCATTCACTCATCATCTGCTCCCTTCTCATCCATATTCATCCCCATTCTCGAGGGTCGGATCCTTTTGTCCTCACCTCTTTATTTGTTTTAGTACACATTCTTTCTTATTGAATTGATGTTTAACTATTCTATTCTCTTTCGTCAGTCTAGTTTTATTACATAATTGTAGTGTTTGTTGGAATTATTCTTTTTTATGTATTAACATAATATATATAATTTTAGGTATTGCTGAACTTCCGGATAACGTGAAGACACTCAAATGCCTGAGTATACTCGATGCCAGTGTGAACCCTCTCGGAAAGTGAGTTAACTCATATTCTCTTCATTCACTGCATTTTCATGTACTAACAGGTAGTCCTCATTTAACAACAATAATTCGTTCCAGAAAAACCCATCCATAAACGAATTCACCATTGAATAGGTTAGACCGTTTTGTCATCATGCGGCAATACATACAGTAGTGCGCTACCATATATACATTTCTACTCTCTATCGCTTTTCCTTTTAGCTAAATATATAAAACTTTTGTCTTTTTGTTAAAGTCTGTGTCCAGTTATAGCAATTAAAATCTAGCAATGAAAAATCTGCATGGCACTGGATTTGATCTCGGAACTTCCAGGTCTAATGACAGTTATCTTAACCATTAAGCTACACAAACTACAATGGAGTCATTGGGCTAGTAGTCATTACATTGGTTAAGATACTCGCGCTTAAAACGCTCGCTTGAAGTTAATAACTAGCATTGTTAACAGGCTAGCAGTGCACGGTTATTAAAACACTGGTATTATTTTCGGGTATTATTTTCGTAAAGACTTTAGTAAAGATCTAGCTTTCTAGGTAAGTTACTCAAATTCATTAGGTAATTATTCTATTACCCGTGCAACGCCGAACATTCAACTAGATATATATATATAAGCCTACTATATATTTATTGATCCATAAGGAGTAGTACTTTTTATTTTCTTCGCCATATTGTGAACGGATATAAAAGTATTGAACTTAAAAACGAACACTACGTACAGATATAATCGTAGAAGTATATGACTAACACAGGAAGATACTGAGTGAGAGATGGGAGAGGGTGCTACATTGCCTTACCCTTAGCACTTAATATACGTATGCGATGGCTTGCCATTTGGGATTTGCACAAGGGATATGCATTAAACGAAAATTGGAGCAGTTTTGAAGTCCGTCGTTGCTTCGAGTTGACAGTAACCGAGTACCTCATCGAATGAAGGCTGCCTGTTAGTTTTGGTAGGAGTTGCTATTCCTTAAGAAAATAATCACAGAAGAGTTTTCATGCAGTTATAAAAAAGTGGAACATAATTTCATAAATTCTAGTTGACTGTCATGCCGACACAAAAATAGATCCACAAACTACAAACCATCTAGTGCATTTTAACATGTTTGTTAACATAGTTCAGCATCTCTCTTTTTTGTGCACCTCTATTTAGTATTTATATTACAGAGTTTAGTACTAATAAATTATTTATAATTTTGTTTTAATTGAAAGTTTTTTTTAAATGATCTTCTGTTTAACCTACAAAGCTACAGTAGTGGTTGCATTTCAAAACACGCTTTTTGATATAAAATGGATATCGCTTACCACAGATAAAGTGATCATGGAACATTATCATTATCAATTAACCTATTTCTAGGTTGCTTGTTTTACAGAATAAACATGGTGTGAAAAGCCACTTTAAGAGAAGTAAATCTTCGTAGGATACTAGAAAGGAAACGGTGTGATTGTTTTTACTTCACAACCTCTGCTTTAGCTCCCTGTTATAATTCTCTGTTCTCACAACCTGACCTAGCTTCCTGTAGTGAGTCCCTGCCCTTAATACCTGACCTAGCTTCCTGTAGTGAGTCCCTGCCCTTAATACCTGACCTAGCTTCCTGTAGTGAGTCCCTGCCCTTAATACCTGACCTAGCTTCCTGTAGTGATTCCCTGCCCTTAATACCTGACCTAGCTTCCTGTAGTGAGTCCCTGCCCTTAATACCTGACCTAGCTTCCTGTAGTGAGTCCCTGCCCTTAATACCTGACCTAGCTTCCTGTAGTGAGTCCCTGCCCTTAATACCTGACCTAGCTTCCTGTAGTGAGTCCCTGCCCTTAATACCTGACCTAGCTTCCTGTAGTGATTCCCTGCCCTTAATACCTGACCTAGCTTCCTGTAGTGAGTCCCTGCCCTTAATACCTGACCTAGCTTCCTGTAGTGAGTCCCTGCCCTTAATACCTGACCTAGCTTCCTGTAGTGATTCCCTGCCCTTAATACCTGACCTAGCTTCCTGTAGTGAGTCCCTGCCCTTAATACCTGACCTAGCTTCCTGTAGTGAGTCCCTGCCCTTAATACCTGACCTAGCTTCCTGTAGTGAGTCCCTGCCCTTAATACCTGACCTAGCTTCCTGTAGTGAGTCCCTGCCCTTAATACCTGACCTAGCTTCCTGTAGTGAGTCCCTGCCCTTAATACCTGACCTAGCTTCCTGTAGTGAGTCCCTGCCCTTAATACCTGACCTAGCTCCCTGTAATGATTCCCTGCCTTTAATACCTGTCCCTAGCTCCCTGTAATGATTCCCTGCCCTTAATACCTGCCCTAGCCCCCTGCAATGATTCCCTACCCTTAATACCTGTTCCTAGCTTCCTGCAATGATGCCCTGCCCTTAATACCTGCTCTAGCTTCCTGTAGTGATTCCCTGTCCTTAATACCTGTCCCTAGCTCCCTGTAATGATTCCCTGCCCTTAATACCTGCCCTAGCCCCCTGCAATGATTCCCTGCCCTTAATACCTGCCCTAGCTCCTTGTAATGATTCCCTGCCCTTAATACTTGCCCTAGCTCCCTGTAATGATTCCCTGCCCTTAATACCTGCCCTAGCTCCCTGCAATGATTACCTGTACTTAATACCTGCTCCTTGTAAAAATTGAACCTCATATTTTTTCTTTACTCACTCTTGTTCTCAAACTCAGTTCCGGCTGTAACGCTGTAACGCCAGAGTGTTTTGCACTGAAGTGTGGTCAGTAATATTGACAGATGTTACAGATATTCTATTGAGCACTCTCGTTGCCTTGCCAGTATCTTCCATCCATCATTTTTACTGAGCGACCATGAAATCTTTGCTCCTGTTTCTAGGTTACCAGACGGCTTTACCCAGCTGCTCAATCTGACCCAGGTCTGTCTCAACGATTGCTTCCTCGAATATCTGCCCGGAAACTTTGGCAGGTGAGTAATTAATAGGGACAGCTGTTCGGAAGTCCTTAGTTGTTTAGTAGATGTTTAGTTACTGTCAGCAGGGGATGCAAAGGGCTTGTTAGATACCTTTTAATCTCTGTCATCAGGAAGATCACATAGACCGGTCAGAGAAAGTAATGAGATGACAGGCCTCAATGAATAGATGCATAGATATTCATTGATGAGGTGTTGGACACGCTCCAACTATTGAGTTTGCCTCCCTCGTCATTCACTCTCATCGCCGCTGCGTATCTTATTTTTCTACAAATGCCTTCCAGTGCAGTCAAAGCTTTGGATTTCCTTTGTAGTGAGTTAATGGGGCTGCGTGTATTGTAATAAATTACCAGGGTCTCCCTAAGCCATTATGCAATAAATAAATGCGATTAACATACCTGTCCATTTGAAAGCTTTTGAATCGAGAGTTGTGACTGAGTTTACGAGGCCTGAATGACTATCTGATGCCTTTTAGTCATTTCAGAGATGTTTAGTGTCTTTGCTGATCCGCTCCCCTATGTACAACAACGGTTCTGAATTTGTTCTCACTGGCAGGCTATCTCGGCTAAAAATATTAGAGCTGAGGGAGAACCATCTGAAAACGCTGCCCCAGTCGCTGTCTCGGCTGACAGAGTTGGAAAGGCTTGATGTTGGTTGCAATGAGTTCACAGACTTGGTAAGTATTTGGTTGTATAGTTGCCAGGCGTATGGATCTAGCGGATAACATTATAGAATGAGTACACAAACAAGCGCTAAAGCAGAGATGTTTTGTCTAGCCACAAATTTTGGCTAAAATTGCTCAAAGTTAAATAATTTTTGCTGATAGCATTCATTTAGCTGGTAACTGACAGTTGCTCGGTAGTCAGCACTGACTACTTCCTGCCAAGCCTAGTACAGCTCAGCAGAGGCTAATAGTTATTCTATCCATCTTCACTTAAATGGCTGGCTTGAATACATAGCCTATGTACCATTCTGGTAATTTTTCTGTCCTGTGCATCTTTCTGATCGTTTTTATAGCCTGGAGGAGTCATCGGTTCCCTGCATAATCTCTTAGAGCTCTGGTGTGACTCCAACCAGATCACTGCTATTCCCAAGGTTTGTGTCTATGTGAGAGAAATATACTGGTCATCCGTAGGTCTATTATGTCATATCAATATAGCAATATTGTAATAGTAGGAGTGTCTGGTGTATGCAAATAGCCTACATAGTTTCTCCCTTCAGCTTTGAAAAGCTTTCTGCTCTTGTCATATGTGCGGCTTTACTCAAAGTTTTATTCCCTTCTCTCTACCACCATGTCTCACATGTGGCTTTAGATGAAATGGGAGTCGTAAGCCACAAGCAGGCCTGTGTGGTAGTTTCTCATGGCGATTGTGGTTGGTGTATCTTGTGGTCGTACATTTAACCAGTTTTTTTTTCTAAATCTGTCGAAGTTTGGTTGCATTTTGGCGAGAATCGTTTCAGCGTGACTAACTTGTCCTAATTTGATATACTCTATGGATAACTTTCTATTTGTTACTTACTAGTACTCTGGCAATCCAGTGTGCCATCAGAGATCGGTGTAATAACTATATGTACAACTATTCAAGACTGCGAGAACGTGGCTGATTGGCGCCGTTGTTAGAGTAATGGACTACCATGCTGAAAGTCACAAGTTTGAATCCTGTGGGATGTAATATTTTTCTAACCTTCAAGCGTGACTTCAGACGAATGAACTAACATCGCTTTTAGTATAATAAAAATTCTCTATTTTCAGTCTTTCGATCTAAATATTGATTCAGAGGTGTATTTATACTAGCTGTAGAGTCGATGTGGGATAGACTCAGCTCTTCATTTTTTAATAATTTATTATCATTTGCTAGATTGATAGAAACTCTTTGTAGCGTGACACGTTTGGTAATGACCGGCCATGCGTGTTGCTACCCTAGATCATAGCGTTTCCACTGGTCTCTTGTCTATGGTTTCAATCAAGAATGTTCATTGGCTCCACCTTTCTACTAGAAGTCTTGTATCTTCTAGGAAATTGGCAATCTGAAACAGCTCATGTACTTTGATGCCTGCAAAAATAGAATCACAGAATTGCCCGATGAGATTGACGGGTGTAACTCTTTGAGCGATCTACACCTCTCAACTAACCTGCTACAGACACTCCCCCACAGTATCGGCCTTCTTAGTAATATGACAACTATGAAGGTCGATGATAATCAGCTTCTTTCATTGCCCTCGTCTATCGGAGGGTGAGTCTACCCCTCCCACATTTTTTCATTTTTAAAAGCAAGAGCTGTCTTATTAATTCTGCCAATTGTGTGCTGTATTCTGTCAATTGTGTGCTGTATTCTGCCAATTGTGTGCTGTATTCTGTCAATTGTGTGCTGTATTCTGTCAATTGTGTGCTGTATTCTGTCAATTTTGTGCTGTATTCTGTCAATTGTGCGCTGTATTCTGTCAATTGTGTGCTGTATTGTGTGCTGTATGGAAATCTGGCCTATTATTTTAAACTATAGTTTATGTTGTTCAAAAGCACCTTATGAAGCGTCTTTATAGTTTTATAGCCTAATTGTATGAAGGTTGTCTCCTATATTAAAAACGCAGTCAGATCCCCATATACGAAGTTAATCCATTTCGATATTTGCTTCGTATGTTGAAGCTATGTTGGAGCTTTTTTTTATAGGAATATGTTGTGTTTTCTTTTATTCATTCCAGAACCGAAAAACAAAAATAAATATTTCAAGTAGTTTACAAACAGCGTTTAAATTATTACATTATATAAAACTGTATAAAAAATAACAGTAAAAATTCAAGCTGTGTGTAAATATTAAATTAATAAAGTAACAATCGGTAGAAGGATGTTTATATTTCTGATTATCATAGAGACACGAGAAAAAGTGTAGGCTTGTAATTGCTGAGTTTTGACGATAGAAACAAGCGACTTACACTCACTTACATGAGATATATTCACATGTGCATTAACTTAATTAACTTAGTTTATGTATTTATTTAACATTTTATTTCGTGATTTTTACCAGCTTTTTTACTTACAAAAACGGTAATGTTTTATAAGAACTTAGATATCGTATTTTAAAAATCAAATGTCAAGACAAGCATTTGCTCAAATTTTATGATGGTGTCACATGTTGAAAAATTCATCTGCAGAGGTGATCATAAGTCAAGGCTCAACGGTACATTGTTTTAATAGTTATGTCTGGTACATGCTTCTTATGGTTATGTCTGGTACATGCTTCTTATGGTTATGTCTGGTACATACTTCTTATGGTGTGTCACTAGTTACATGATTTTGATGTCATTTTCTTTTACCAGAAACCTTTGCGTTTTGTTGGTGAATTCTGTTAGTAACTGTTTGGGCTCTTTTTGTGTTTTGAAAAGTTATCAGAACTGGTAAATCCATAATTATAACAATTATTTTACAATTAATGAAAACTATAAGGATTAATAGAAATAATATAATTATTAAACGGTGAAATTTATTGGCCTCCGGAACTTCATACTTTTGGAATGTGAAGAAGTATCATGAAGAACACATTCGCACGCACACTCAACAGGGTTAAGACAGCTAAACATCATGCTCTCAAACTTAGGTCAGCATGACTATCTCTTCACACACTATCTCTTCACACTCGCTGTCAGCGCTGGTTTGCTGTAGTTTGATAGACATTAATAGCCAGTCATCAAACAGTTCTTTGTGCTCACTGTATTTAATGATTGCCAACTATCAGTTGTTATATCACGTTATGAGTCATTTAAGTCTTGCTTATGATGTTCTATCATGCCAATGCTGTCTTCATCTCCAAGGGAGTCGCTGTGAAGTTTTCACTATCCTCTGGCTCAAACTGATGTTACGTTATGGCGCTCAATATAAAATTACAATAATAGCTGCAGAAATTACATATTGGTCAAGGTCTCTTCCAATCACTATGTTTCTATTGTGCAGATGATATGGGTTTGGAATTGTGCGCTCGTTGAGTTACCGTGTAGAAGTGTTTTGACGGAAATTCGCATGCTGCACATGAATGCAGGTATTGTGTGAAAAAGGGGAAGGAATTCTATGCCAGAAGTCACAGCGGCACACTCCCGGCTTGCTCAAATCGAGATAGGATTTATTGAAGTTTGGAAAATGCTTAAAATGGAGTAGCTTGCGCATCATTTTCTCATGCATTATTCGCAAGTGCCGTTTCTACCTTTCGCAATAATGAAACATTTGATAAAAATTTGTGAGTAACAAAACTCGCTTGACTTGATGGTTTTCGCCGTTTCCATCCTGGGATGATGCCAACCTGCGGATTGGTCGCATCCGCAGGTCGGTGTCATCCGATTGGTCGCATCATAAAAACATAGTGAATGTTTATGAAATTAGCACAAACCTATTACAGTACCAGCAGCACAATTGTTGGTAATTTTCCAAAGTTAGTAAAGTATGCTTGACTTTGGCAAGATTAAACATTGTCATATGAGTGATTCAAAGGCTTTTCAAACAGAGAGCAGCGTGTTAGACATTCGTTACCACCCAAAACTGTACCGAGCATGTCAGTGATTGTACGGAAGAGAATCCTTTATACGTTTAGACACCCTCTAGGCTGTCCTATTCATGCTGTTCACAATGTTTACAATAGCAAGAACTCGCGTGTAGGTAGGAAGGTTTAATTGTAGAATTATAAGAACAGGGTATATAATGCTGTGTGTTACTTTTACAATTGAGGAGAGATAATGTGATCTTTCTTCAATAGTTTGGGATGTTTAAATGAGCATCGCATTGTGTCTGGGGGAACTAAGATAATTCCAGCTTATAGAGGACTTATGGTATTCATTCATATAGAGTAAATCAGCCTGAACAGGCACTTGACCTCTATACCTACGCGGTTTATTCTCATTTATTCTGCCCGGAGGCAAACACGTGTCTGGCAATCAATTAGCGGCTCGGGCAGAGATAAGCACAATTGGCTTGTAATGATATCCTTTAGTTGAAGACATTATATGGCATAAACAGATTTTGGTTTTCTTGGCTCTGATCGTCTTCCACTGTTCTATGACTTGTACTTAGTCCCAGCTTCTGTCATGGCTTGGAAAGCACTTCGAGATGCGTTGTTACATTGAAAAAATAAAATGTTTACCATTGAATGTTGTAGTTTGGTCTCTCTTACGGAGTGTGATGTCAGTGCCAATGACCTTGAAGAATTACCTCGTACTATTGGCTTGCTGCGACATCTTCGGACGCTTATCGCCGATGAAAACTTTTTAGCCGATATTCCATGCGAGCTTGGGAGCTGTTCTGGTCTAACCGTGCTTTCTGGTAGGTGCCAGTCTTTACTGTCTAAGGAAAGTGTTTTCTGGTAGGTGTCAATACTTACGGCTCAAGAGCAGTTTATATTGAGTGTACCTAATCATCTAGAGTAACAGGTGCTCCTTTTGAAGATAGCTGAGCTTTTAAGTCGGCAAAATATATTGTGAAGTGTTATAAGGAAAACTAGCTGCTTATGGTGCATGCCCTTGGGAACTGGGATACTTACCTATACGATTATATTTTAATAATAATTATAATGTAGCATATAAAAGATAAATGTCTCATGGATTTATTTGACAGTGCGAAGCAATAAGCTGACGTACCTTCCTGATGAAATCGGGAGGATACCAAGGCTACGAGTTCTCAATCTCAGTGACAATGAAATAAAGGTGCTACCATACAGTCTCATGAACCTAAAGGAACTTCAGGCCTTGTGGCTTGCTGAGAATCAGGTGAGCCCGTTCGCTCATGTTAAGTCAAGTCTCAACCTCTGAATTGAATTTGTTCTCAAATTCGTTTCATATGTTGGAACAAATACTTTTAACGGGATACCATGTATTATGGTTGATGTCTCTACTGCTCAAAAACCTATGATACTGATAGGTAATCCAGATAATTAGACACAATATTAAAATACATGCATTTGGTGAAATTACGTGAAGAAATGTAAAAATATAATTTTGTATTAACAATCCAAATTTTAAAACTTAATTTCATATGTAAACGCTAAATTAACCAATTAATAATCAATAACAAAGGTTTTTGTTATTGTTATCATAGAGACACATAAATAGAAGTGTAAACTCGGTGATGTGTAGGTTCAGTGGTAAAGTAAGTGATAATAAGTTACAGTATGTGTAGGTTGAATGGTAGAGTAAGTGATAGTAACTTACAGTATGACTTACTGTAAGTTAAATAAAGTATTAATTACTTCAGCTCATATATTTTTCATTGTTTGGTTTTCTCCAGTTTCGTAAGTTTGCTCATAAAATTGTAATATTTTGAGCGTCTTATGTTGGAAGTTACTCCGGGCGCAGTGTAAAATATCTACTCTAATTTTACATCAAATGTTGAAAAATTTTATATGTTGAGGAAATTGTAATTTTAGGGTTGACTGTAATCCTATCATTTGACTTATAATCACCGAAACTCACTTGAAGTTATCAACTAAAAAGTATTCCTAGTTTGAAATCCCAACAACTGACTGTTAGTGATGTCCATTTTTGGAAGCTACTACTAATCTCTCGCCAGCTGAATAGATTAGTTGAACTAGTGTGAGACAATGACTAGTCGAACTCATTACGTAACACAGGAGAGTGTTGCAGCTAGGATAAGCTGGGATAAAAGCAGGGTTGCTTATTACAGGGCTAGATCATCAGAGTGCACTGTAGTAATCCATATTAGATGCTTTAGAAACAGCTGTGAGCCTCGTGTAACAGTTCAAACAAAGCATTCGCGTGCGTTCTAAAACGGTAGTGATACTACTGCCTGCTGCGATGAATTAAACCCTTTATCAGACCTAAGGCAAGCGAGTGAACAATAGACCCTTTGGCTGGCTCACAATATCTTTCTGTCTCTGATTATAAAAGCAGCCACTGGTCATCTGTTCCTTCGAATGCTGAGTCAATGTATTGATGACTTATGTTTGGTCGTGACTCACTTCCTGTGCGCTAAGGTCGCCCTCACAAGGATGGATGAAGTCTTTGCATGTTTTTTAAGTAATTAATAAACTCTGTGAAAAGATAGCCGTTCTTTTGTTTATTGGTATCGGTCAAGTGCATTGCTGCTGTAATAGGCATCGAGCTTGATTTAGTTGCTTTATCAGTGCTGGTTTTTGGGATGTCACTTTCACATTCATTGTATCTGCACAAGCAGTACATTATAGCAGTGTAGACAATTGGTTGTCTGCTTTTTGTTTGGCAGTCGAAAGCTCTGATTCGATTGCAATCAGCCACCGATCCTGAGACCAGAAGGAAATGTCTGACCTGCTACTTGCTGCCACAGCAGCGCATGGACCCAGTAGAATCATACGGTGATGACAACCAGAGCTCTCATCCCTCTATGCGGGAGGAGCAAAGGCAGCAGCGGGTTCAGTTCCAAGACACAGGCCAGAAAGCTGCTTCTCCGCAGGCAAGTCCCTCATAAGAGTGTTGGCTGGGAGCTGACTCGTAGGTCCACTGCGATGAGAATTTAAGAAAGTTATACATTCATTAACAGTTAACACTCTGGTGTGGTGCTTGGTATATTTCGGCTAATGTGCATGTATTGCAATGGCAACTGTACCACTTTAGGTGTTCTCAATCAAGATTTTCATAGTAGAATGTTTGCTGACAGGGTGGTGTAGCATGCAAAACTTTAAAGTGTACATGTATGTAAAATATTATATCAGCTGGTCTCTGAACATTTTGGATGTTACAAATAATGCTCTTACTTACCTTGCAGGATGGCTCTGCATATCCTAAGGAGATGCGTGTCAGAACTCGTCACATCCAGAATGAAGCCATCAGAAAGATCAACAGCACAGAAGCACTGGATGTTGAAGCTTCGGTCAGTCAAGAAAACTTGTTTTATTGGAACATTTTTAAAATGTTCATTACATTTGATATTATTATTGTTATTGTTATTCTGTTATGAGTGATTTTACTTATTCCCACTTTTCTGTGTGTAGGCTTCGGCGGAAGGAGACATTGTTCTTGGTCCCACACCCTCTTCACCGAAAACTTCTACTCATCGTCTTGTCAAGTTAGGGAAGGTATGTTCTCTCCCTTTTAGTTATGTTATTCCTTCGGTTCTTGTCTTTCACCCTTTGCTTCTTCAAAATACATGTTTTTATTTGTTGGGCTGTTCATAAAACTTGGGATGTGTTCGACAGGAAAAGGTAGCCAAGGACAAGGCTCGTATTAATCATTACATTCAGGATGCGAATTCTGAAAGCTCTCTCACAAGCAAGGGTGCCACATCTACCAAACATCATCATGAGCTCCGAGGTCATGGTAGGCTGTTCAGACTATATACGTGTTCAACGAATTAATTTCATGGCAAACTCGCAGGCGTTGAAACGGCTGCGGACACAAGCGTGCAGTGTCAGCAGCAATGGGAAGGGAGTGCTTGAGATTTTCGCTTTTTACCTTGTCATGATTGGCTTGCTGATCATTAGAAAAATGAATTGCGAGACACAAAAACGGTTTATCATAAAAACTCAGTCACTCTTAACTAAAATGACTTTTTTCAGAATGAAAAATGTTTTGAAAATAAGATCATTAAAAGGAATACAGCAGATATGTCCAAATTATATTAAAATCATAAAAAAATGGTTTTGTGTAAAGTTAGGAAAAAGAATATTGAACATTTGGATAAGTAACTCTTTTCAAATATAATTTTCAACAAATTTTTGACAATCTTTGTTTAGATTTGAGAATGTATTTATTTTATTATTTGTGTCATATGAAACTTACTTATAACTTTTTTGTTTGCAGTAAAAGCGAACACTTGAGGTTCTGCAGTAGTGTACTTGGTAAATCATATTGTGTGAGATATGCAATCACTCTGCATCGGTCTCAAAATACACTTAGAACCTGCATTTGAATTAATGTTGCAAATTCTCCTTCAGAACTCATAATTTATTTGAAGTAGAAATGCTTCGATGTTTACTGCTTTTACTCTCACAGCTAAGGATCACCCAGATAGGCCAAACTCATCACACCAAAATTCACTCCAACACTCTGAGTCGTTGACATTTGGCTCGCAGAACAAACCTAAAACAATACAAAATGGACACTATCACGCTGCCAACCAGACTCGTCCTGTTAGTGAACATCGTCAGAGCAATCCCGACCTTCAGCAACAAAGATCTGCTAGCCAGAAGAGTGTTCACACTAGTCAGCACTCGCTGAGAGGTCAGCCCTACGACCGATATTTGACTAGCCAGTTGCAGCTGCAAGCGGATGCGGAGCGAGAACAGAGGGTGCAGAGTAGACTGTCTCTAGTCAGTGATGGTGTACCACAAGGCTCCACTAATAGGATTAATCACGGCAGCAGTCAGGTCATCCACAATCAGGAGGACACATTTGGTATCTTCACATCCGATGAAGATCCAAAGCTATATCAGCGTCGGTTAGTTGATTGAGTTCAATTCATTTTGTTAGCTGTTTTTCCTTTAAAAAAAAGTACTCGGTGAACGTTTTTGTGTCGACAAAAACTGTTTTAAGAGTTGAGAATTCATTCCTTCCAAAGAGCTTGTGAACTGAAAGCAAATTTGTAATACTTTAACATTACGTATGCATCGGTGTACAACAAAGCGCACTTAGCGCATAGCGAGATGCCCTGTTAATTATTGCATATCGGTCCTTATCGGTATAGTGCAGCTGTCTTATGGAGACAGTGTGCCAGGATCTCATACGGTTATCTGATATAGTCTTGTTTCCTAGGATCTGCAAGGGTATGTATAAAAGGCTAAATAGCTACTGACACTAGATTTTACTGTAAATATGTTAATACAACTACATTCTTGTAGATGATAACCAAATAACCTAACAGAAACACATGCGCATTTGTCTATACTGTTACGTTTTTCTGCATGTAGCTAATAAATACAAACTTTGCTCATCAAAGAGATTGCAGTAACAAGCTAACAATACTGAGAAAAAATTCTTACTAGTGCAACATTTTTGCTTTGCCTTAGTATCATATGCATTTTGCAGAATTGTGTCGCAACTGTTTGTATGCAGACGTTGTCTTTTACTTTTTGGAGCCAATCGCTTTCCCTGAACTCTTCATTCTTTTGTCTTTTAGTTTTAAGTATTACCAAAGGATGCGCAAGCATAGGAAAAATCCAGAAGTGAAATCTGACCTTGGATACTATCATGGCCAGTACAATGGTGGGACGTCTAAGCCTGCTAGTGATTCTGGGCATCGGTATCGACGACCTTTGCAGCAAGGTCATGATGGGTTCGACCAATGGGAGCGCTTCAGTCAGCGAAGTGTAGGCGACGGATATGCAAGTGATTTGGAAGGTGTTAGCTTAAAAGGTAAACGTTTGAAAATAATTTTCGTTTTCTGGAGTTGTCGTCCCAATTAGTCAGCAACTACAACTTTTTTAACCCGTTCGTTAATTAAATCCAGCCTGACTGATTTTAGGTAAACGCTTGCAACATATGAATGGAATGGCACATAGTGCACACGCATCATCACAGAGGTCTATACGAGATAGTAGAGGCAATGTCAATGACAATAGGCCAGCCGTACCTCCGTCTTATAATACTGCTGTTGCTAAAAAGTCAGCGAACAGAATCACGGAGGTAAGGGAGGCATCGACTCGTCTTATGTAAAAAGCATGCTGTTAATTTGAAACTAGGAATTGCATGTCAGAAATAATATCCTGCATTTTTACTACCCGCTACCTTAATTCTCTTTCCTCAAATTATTTGAACCATCTGCTTGCAGCATTTTTCTTCGATCTTCACCGCTAACCTTTACTAAAATCTTATAAATATTTAGTAGTTTTTAAAACCTCTTACCTTTTGCATGATACTTTTTTATTATATTAATTGCAGAGTGTTTCTTTTCCTCCTCCGCCTCCCTATAAACCTCCATCGAGGGAACCTGGGCCTGACGGAGCAAGCAATGATGGGGTACCTAGGTCGTCGCCTACACTTGAAACTGCTGATCGTAGTAACGTGCCTTTTAAATCATACACTGATGAAAGCAAACTGCAGGATGTGCCTGATGCAGTCATACAGGCTACTTCTACTCCCACAATAAACGGTTATACACCGCCTCACAGGCTGGCCCCAACCAGCAATCCGGTTACGTCCAATCACTTGCAGGCTGTCACTGCCTCTGGCAGCGCAACTGTGACCCAAGCTTCAAGCAATTATTATACGCCTGTAGATAGTCGTAGGGTCATTGGTGATGGCTATCAACAGTCAGGAAGTACAGGTGCTAGTGCCTTGGAGGCTTCACATTCTGGCCAATCCGTAAGTGCTAATATCGCATGTCATTGCAATATTGCGTAGCCTTTCTGCTTCAAATTTTAGGATGTTGCGACCGACCTTGGAACATAAATACTAGTATACTATGCATGCTTATATGCTGTCGCACGGAACTGTTGCTAAGGAATGAGCAGCAGTGTTTGCATGTGCCACATCTCAGTGTTACTCACCTAAATCTTTGACAGCCCTTTATACTAACATATAGCGCACAAAAGCATGTTTTTTAGTGTACGAGTTGTACTAGGGTGAGGTATAAATTTATGCCCTTGAGAGATGTTTTCAGCATGGTGGGTACGTGTCACATTCTTTTGTTCATATTAGTATGGTGGGTACGTGTCGCATTTTCTTGTTCATATTAGTATGGTATGTACGGGTCATATTCTCTTGTTCATATTAGTATGGTGAGTACGTGTCACATTCTCTTGTTTATATTAGTATGGTGAGTACGTGTCATATTCTCTTGTTCATATTGGTATGGTGGGTACGTGGCGCATTCTCTTGTTCATATTAGTATGGTGGGTGTCACATTCTCTTGTTCATATTAGTATGGTGAGTACATGTCATATTCTCTTGTTCATATTAGTATGGTGAGTACGTGTCACATTCTCTTGTTTATATTAGTATGGTGAGTACGTGTCATATTCTCTTGTTCATATTAGTATGGTGGGTACGTGGCGCATTCTCTTGTTCATATTAGTATGGTGGGTGTCACATTCTCTTGTTCATATTAGTATGGTGAGTACATGTCATATTCTCTTGTTCATATTAGTATGGTGAGTACGTGTCACATTCTCTTGTTTATATTAGTATGGTGGGTACGTGTCATATTCTCTTGTTCATATTAGTATGGTGGGTACGTGGCGCTTTCTCTTGTTCATATTAGTATGGTGGGTACATGTCACATTCTCTTGTCCATATTAGTATGGTGGGTAGGTGTCACATTCTCTTGTTCATATCAGTATGGTGGGTACATGTCATATTCTCTTGTTCATATTAGTGTGGTGGGTACGTGTCACATTCTCTTGTCCATATCAGTATGGTGGGTACGTAGCGCATTCTCTTGTCCATATCAGTATGGTGGGTGTCACATTCTCTTGTTCTTATTAGTATGGTGGGAATGTGGACACTGAATATGCTGCTCAAATTTCTAAAAGTCTCAGCCGTCTGGGCTACAGTAGAGAGTCGGAGAAGAGGCTGGTGCATTCTTCCTCACAGCCTAAAGCTGGTGGGAACGAAACAGTTCCTCCACCTGCAACCTTCAGCGGTACTCATGGAGAAGTCCTCCCAAGTAGGGGGAGATCATCTAGCAGGGAGTTATATGCAAGTGTCGAACAAAAGGTGAGTTCTTATACACCGTATGAGTGAAAATGTTTTTACATGCTTTAACATTGTATTTCATTTAAAATGGACATATTTGTTGTTAGTAATGTTCATTGTACTTGGAAATCTCACCATTCATGCCTGCTTGTATTATCTGGCTCTCCCTAGTTTTGTGACTCTCAAAATTAAGCTACGCTTTAAGGTTTATTAGCCAGCTTCAAGCAAAGAGAATGAAACTTTCAAGTTAATTCTAACTTCTTCAAAAATGGCCTCAAGAACTATTTATGGGAGTGATAGCTCATTAGCTAGTGAATTTGCTCTAAGATTGCTTTAGTGTACCCAAACTACATACAAATCACCGTTTTACTGGACTGAACATGTTTTTCGCTATGGTAACTGATCAATTTAAACTGAATCCCTGGTAAAAATTGTTTATTTGACTTAGTATTTCTGTTATTCATTGTTATTTCACACATGGCTCAAATTTCAGGTGCTACCTTTTCAAATCACAATTAAAATAAACTTTGCAAATGGCCAATTGCGCAGTTGTTTTATCCGAAGTCAGGAAAAGGCATCTCCATAGTGTACGTCAATTCAATACCATGGATTACACTTCATTCTGGCATATACATCATTCTGGGACTACACTTCATTATAATTTATTTCACAGAAATGTAGTAAGAAAAGTCTTTGTCTATAACAACGTAAAATCTAATTTAATGTATTTTAGGAAGTTGGCTTCTCTATCTATACAGATATATAAATCTCTAAGTTCGTTGTCTGTCATTCGGTCTGTCCAGCTATACCGTTTAGTATCTAACAATGAAAATCCGTATTGTAGAAGATTTGATCTCGGAACCTCTCATTCACCGGGCAATAAACTAACCCATTGAGCTACGATGATGCGATGGATTCATTAGGCGATAGGGGTCATTATCTAGGTTAAAATATGTGGTACCTACGTCACTAAAGCTTGCTCTTGGACTCTTATAAGTTTAGCAATACAGATACGAGTTTACTCAAATTAGCCATTGGCAATGTGCCAGGTTAATGGCAAGTAGCAGACTGCTTATAAGCTGTTTTTTAATTCCTGTGAAACGCCGGCACGCGGCTAGTGTACTATATTTTAAAGGTGAAGTAATTAGATAACCTGTGTAGGCAAACTGGCAGATTCTCAAACTCAAAGTGGTTGGTGGCTCTTCTCGCCTGTCATGAGCAGTTAGTTGTATTAAAGATCATTCTGCCTAGTTATGATAGTTATGGCAAGATCAGAGAAACAAGAGAAGTAATAATCTAATTTATCTTCTTTATAAATAAGTATTTTTACAAAAAAAATCAGCTTGTTTATATGCTCTTCTGAAATAACTTTGTAGGATGTATCGATGGCATCTGCATCAGGAAATTACACAGCACCCCACAACTCATCTGTCACTCCGCGGCGACCTTATCAACCATCTACATCGTCTCAAAATCTCCGGCTCTCCAATGGTCATCTCGCAAATGGTTTGACCAAGCACTTGTCAAATTACAGCTATCTACCTCCACCAACTAGGAAATCTCCCAAACTGCCTCACAAACACATGGTCTCCACTGGTTTAGAAGTGGAACAGCAAATGATTGGAAATATTGTAAGTTCTAAGGAAACCGGTATATCCAACACTACTTACAATTCGTATCTAAGAACAGATGTATAGAGTGCGTAAAGACAGGCTGGTCTGCCTCGTGATGCCATCACTGTTATACTGCTGTCATTTTCTCATCAACATTTACACTGATCAGTTTGCTGGTTATTGATGTCTACTGCGACAGAATGTTAAAATATTTTTGTTATTTTCATCTAACAATGAGCTGATGACAAGCTCTGTGTAGTTGAAAGTAAGTATTTTCTGTGATTGCTTTGGCTCATGTATGTAGATTTGTCATTTCTTTGTTCTTCACTAATCACTTAAACAGGGTTTCTCGCACTGACTTTCCATATCATTTGGTTAGGCACACATTACTTTAACACCTTTTCCTTTGTTAATAATTTTACATCGCTAGGCAGTGCTATGGTTTTCAAGGGATAATTGTGCTTGCATATGTTGCGGGCTTTGTTGTAGCTAGCTAATACTTCATTGCAGTTTTAATTTATAGATTTGACTGTTACTACGAGTTGTCTAATCCTGAGACTACAGATTTGACTATTACTAAGAGTTGTCTGACCATGAGACTACAGATTTGACTGTTACTACGAGTTGTCTAACCCTGAGACTACAAATTTGACTGTTGATACGAACCCTGAGACTACAGATTTGACTGTTATTATGAGTTGTCTAACCCTGAGTTTACAGATTTGACTTTTACTAAGATTTGTCTAACTATGACTATAATATTCCCAGAAAAGTTTTCTACGCGCTTGCTAACGCGAGCTCATAATTTTTGTTTGAATTTTAGATGAATGTATCCATAGTGAAGAGTCCAGGTTTAGGATTCAGTGTTGCCGGTGGAGTTGGTTTACAAGGCAACCCATATAGACCTCTGGATGAGGTAAGAAAATGTCCACATTAAGGCAAAACCTTGGTAAGCTACGCTTCACATTGATCACATACAGCTAAACTCAAACGCAGCTGAAGATCAAATAATTTTTCAAGGAAAGAATCATGAGAAGATAACTTTAAAAAAATTGTTTTATCCTCCACTAAAACTTGATTTCTTTTGGTTACTCGATAAGTTTTCAATTGCCTATAAACAATTTTAGCACTCACCCATACTAGTTCAGATTTTAAACAAGCCAAAAGTTTTTGGCTGGTTTTCCAGTCATAACTTTTTTGGTGTTAAAACATATTTCATTAAAAATACTTTAATGTTTTGCGTCAAGCTTTGGATAAAGCTTTTGGAAAAGCAAAATGCACTCAATAAACGAACATCGACTTGCAAAGAACCCACTGCGCAGACTTACACAAGCAATTACAACATTGTAGGGCATTTTCGTAACCAAGCTGACTCCAAACGGTGCCGCTATCGACAAACTGCAACCAGGCGATAAGATCCTAGCAGTTAATGGTGTAGATTTTACACATATGGAACACAGTGCAGCTGTCTCAATGCTCAAGCAACAGCCTAACCATGTGAACATGATGATAGAGAGGGCATCGGCTACAGACATATAGCAATCATCTCACTCCTCATACCCCTCATTCACTGTAGATAATTTTTTCATTATGGACCAGTTACAAATACATAAATTATTTGTTTATATTATTATATATGCTGCCATATTGCCCTACATTTACATATACAACTTTGTTAAACTGTATGACTCGCATGTTTATGTGCATTTTTCATATTTTGGTAATCTCTTGGTAGAATTTCTACAAAATATTTTCTAGTCATTTGACTTTTTACAGTTGCCATATAAAATATATACAATAATTCACCATGTCATTGATCTTCATTGTCTAAGCATTAGCTGTACACACTTGCTCCAAACACCTTCACACCAACATGGCTGAAGCCAGCTTCTTTCAGAGCAGTAGCTATCTTCTCCACGGTAGCGTCTTTATTCACCACTTCCTGCAATTAGTCGCATGTTGCCATGACATGACAACAGATATTATACGTGCGGTGAATATGAAAAAAAACATTCTATACAAACTGATGACAAAATGATATCTGAACTAGCATGTGTGTATCTTGGACAAGTGTATCTATTAATAATTCAGCAATCCTCATATTCTAAAAGCCGAAATTTTTCTATGTGTAATCAATGATATACAGCCCCCAAGGATAGCCGACGGCGCTCATATGGGCGGGGTTTAATGATGAAGCTCTGTTGGGATTAACCCGAACACGGCACCCGAACAAACAAATATGCTGAATAAAGCACCTTGTAAATTTACGAATATTATGAACTATAGTGGTTATTTTACTTATCTGTTGAATTCATTTTGTTGTCAAATAAATATAGTATCCCAATATTGTCACTGTTATGATCAGTCAGTTGCCATTCACAAGCATTCGTGATATTAATAGTCACAATCGTAAAATAGCTCAAATTCGGTTTTGCATTTAGATTTTGAGTATGAAAACTACACTGCACAGCTTTGCCTGCTGTCCCATCTTATTGGCAAGGTAAAACAATATGAAACCGATGAAAGACTTTGTCATTTTATATTAGGGTTGGCAAAATATTAATCAAAAACTAGAAAAAAAATGCCGTTGTTCGGGTAATTATATTCAACTTTAGGCATATACTACGACCTTTACTAATTTTAAAATTACTAAAAGTAGGTAATTTGAAATGTTTTATTTTGAATAGATACATTATTTTGGTTAGGTATTACCCCTACATTGCAGAAATTCAATGTTTGCTATTGTGACCCGCGGGGTCTACTGGCTGAATAAACTAATGAAACGATAACAGCGATTCGTGTTTTCTAAAACCTAACAAGGCAACGCGACCGCCCCGCGAGAGTTGTGTTTGCTTTGAAACCCAGGCTAGCACAATCCTAATAGAGCTCCATCATTAAACCCCGCCCATATGATAGCCGTCGGCTATCCTTTTGGGCTGTATATCATTGGTGTAATGCTGAAACTAAACCATTATACAGCACTGGAAACCGTCAATAACATATTTGCTCTGGCCAGCACCCAGCGAGCAGAAAAAGCAGCTCAAATACAGACAAAACTCACCTTCCATACGGTGAGCATATTTGAGGCCTGTTGCAAAGGCGTGTCTTTCTCTTTGAAGTATGACAGATCATCTTCATCTAGTGCGGTAAATTTGCTCGCGAGCTTCTCCCATTGGTTTTGAATTTGATCAGCGATGGCTGCCAACTGATCATTGGATACGAGAGAGCGTGTCAAGAGCGCCTCCGGCAAGTCTTCAATGACTAATAATAGAGATGGTACAATGGTATTACCTACTAAAGTATCACCCTTCAGAGTCAAAATACAGAGACTGCCTTTTCAACTCGAAGCAACTTTTTCAAGGTTAGTTTCAGAATGCGAATATCAACCATAAAGGTCAATCTTGGGTACAGTATGCATTATACCCCCAGGAAGTGTTTAGCTTTTAAAAATTGCAGGCTTTTGGTATAAAATAACACAAAAGACCCTCAAGTCTGTGGAAACGTAAGCTAAAACTGGCCAGCTACATTTCTATTCATAAAATATACACCACTTCCTTTTAGAGATAAAACAGCTTGCTAATTTAATTTTGTATGATTTCAACTACAGAGTACGAAAGAGATCAATGGTAGATGACCTTAATCTCACCGACCCGAAGGTGTTCAACTTGGGCAATGCAGAGCTGAACAACCTCTGGAATCAGCATTCAGAATTAATCAGTGAAGCACTTATATACAGCTATCAGAACACAAATAACATGAAGCTGCATTATCTAAGATTTCTAAAAACAAAATTTGTTTTAAAAACAGGAAATAAAACTTGTTAGCTTGAGCCATGGGATTAAAGTGACTTTGGTTTATGACGTCGAACAGTTACAGCATTATCACGCGTTAGAGTTATAGATACTTTATGCTTTACACTGTTTGTCTTCAGCTATTACCCTTTTTATAATGAATGCTCGCTACTGAGGTACAAACTATAAATCATTCTTGAAATATTATAGCGGGATATAGTTTAGGAATTCTTTGTTAAAATGTTGGCTCTAACCGGCAAATGATTCCATCTAACAGTCATTTCACCATTTGATAATGCAGTATAATAGTAGAATACTAAGCCAAATAAATAGAAACATTTTGATTTGAATAATGTAGGTAGATTGTTTTGAGCAATCACAGATTACTAATTATATGGAACTTAGCATGGAATAGCTTAACGTGACTCGTCAGCAGTAATGTGATTACCTCATAACTTGGAACTAGGTATGGCTAGGTAGGGGTGGGTTTATAGCCACCCCATAGTAAAGGTGTGCGAGTGCAAATGTTTACATAAATGAGTCCTTCCTGAAACAACCTTTACTAATACAATAGTTATTGCTGTCCGGAGGCAGCATCAAAACTATTTTACAAATAATAGACCTTAATCCTTGTCTAACGATTGCTTACAGCTGTTGCAATAGAGCGGTACACTTGGATCAATAAGGAACTATTTCAAGCCGGGATTCAACTCAAAAAATTTTTAATTTCTCAGCCACAAGCAACAAATGAACCGATACTCTCAATGCTGCAGCATCACACAGCACACTACATACTTTAAAGGTTGAATACCCCATTCCCACAGAAATGAACTCGTAAAAATCTGTGAGAACAGATATTTCTATCGCAGTCCAGAAACTCTCATTATATACGAATCAGACCTACAAGCTTTGAAGTGAAATTTAATTTGCTTTTTTAACACTTTTAAGTCTGGGCCCAAGATAATCCGAGGAAATGTTTTTCCACACGATCCTACATCTGAGTAAACTCGGTGGTTTACAACGGAGTATAAAACTCCTTGCGCTTTACACGGTATACATTTTTAGTATAATTCCTAACTTTTAAGTTGATTGGACCACTAGTTCTCGAGATATTGCCAAAATACTGAGGGCACTTTTAGCCAACTGAGAAATGAACAATGGCTGCCATCAGAAGATTAGTTTCTGACACACCGATTGAAATTCTTGTTAATGAATATAAAAATAGACAAAACTAGAAAGATTCTTCTCAGCAACAAGAGCCTTACACTAAAACTAATTGTTATTTTATTCATAACAAATATACACACTCTATCAGACTCGGTGTACACTATATACACACTCTATCAGACTGGGTGTACACTATATACACACTCTATCTGACTGGGTGTACACTATATACACACTCTATCAGACTCGGTGTACACTATATACACACTCTATCAGACTGGGTGTACACTATATACACACTCTAACAGACTGGGTGTACACTATATACACACTCTATCAGACTGGGTGTACACTATATACACACTCTATCAGACTGGGTGTACACTATATACACACTCTAACAGACTGGGTGTACACTATATACACACTCTATCAGACTGGGTGTACAATATATACACACTCTATCTGACTGGGTGTACACTATATACACACTCTATCAGACTGGGTGTACACTATATACACACTCTATCAGACTGGGTGTACACTATATACACACTCTAACAGACTGGGTGTACACTATATACACACTCTATCAGACTGGGTGTACACTATATACACACTCTATCAGACTGGGTGTACACTATATACACACTCTAACAGACTGGGTGTACACTATATACACACTCTATCAGACTGGGTGTACAATATATACACACTCTATCTGACTGGGTGTACACTATATACACACTCTATCAGACTGGGTGTACACTATATACACACTCTATCAGACTGGGTGTACACTATATACACACTCTAACAGACTGGGTGTACACTATATACACACTCTATCAGAATGGGTGTACACTATATACACACTCTATCAGACTCGGCGTACATCAACCACTATGTTTCTTCAGTTACCTTTAAAACATCACTTCTTTGAAAGAGTGAAAAATAACTATTTACTCTATTTGATTTCTGTTTTTTCATTGAGTTCTGCAAGCTTGCATTTTCAAAATGATGTTCAGTTTAAAAGGAATTGTGCTAACCTAACTCTTTCAGAGTCGATTGAAAGTCGTCAATACGGTCTAAGATCAGGAGACTTTCCTGTGTATACAAGGTTCGTGTAAACATCAAAGTGTTAAACATCTCATAATTACAACAGGCATCAAAGTGAAATGTACAGGTCAGTATGTAAAGTATCAGATTAGCACATGTAGACAGGAAGTTGCATAAATTTGTAGAGCTTATAGACGGTCTAATTCGCACCATTGACTGGGGGAGTCGCCCGAGCAGGGCTTGATTTGCGTATATCATTTACAGAAGTTGCTTCCTCCGGTTCTTCTTCAATGTCCTCCTCTTCCTGCATTTGAGCAGTCTCTATGGCAGCTTCCTCTTCACCACCAGGAGGATTACTCTGGTCTGCCGATGGCTAGTAATTAAACTTAGAAATGTTTTTTAGATCTTTACCAAACCATAAACTACATACACAGCTGCATTGAATGGGAAGGTTAAAAATATGAGATTACTATTGAATGCCCAGCATTGTCCGGGCAATACAAAAGTCTTGGGACAGAAAATTTGATTTATTTAACATGTACAACATTTACCATTCTAACTTTTAAACATCTTACCATGAGAAAAGTGTTTTTGTGCAGTTCAAATGAATTAAGATAAAAAATAAAACAACTGTAAAGGTTTTCCAACTTTTTCAAACAACTACAACTTTTAAATTTCATACCATGAAGAAAGTGTTTTCTGGCCTTTTGTGTAATTGATATAAATTAAGAGAAAAATAAAAACATCTGTAGAGGTCTTCAATCAACTGCAACTTTTAATTTCATATCATGAAAGTGTTTTGTAAAAAAAAAAGGAAAAATACTTACTTTAAAGGTGTTTAAATGTGAATGTAAAATCATTAATAAGTAATGGCTAAATATGGTCTGTTTTGCTACGGCTAAAATGAAAAAATATTTGGTATACAATAATATGATTTTAATTCGTTTCAGTGTTGGCATCATAAGGTGAAAATATCGTATAGAGTGATATGGAAACCCATGGTATAGAAACCCAAAGGTATAGAAACCTATGGTAATTATCTAATGCAAACACCTCATGATAAATCATCAAAATCATCATCATTAAAAAGTAGTAACAAGACAAAATGTTAACCTTAGTAACTATAGTTACCTACAAATACTTTAGCGTGAATTAGTGGTTATGATCTGCAAGAAAATGTAACATTACAATGTACTAGTGCAGTACGTACCATGGGAGGTTCTTACCTTCAAGACAGATGTGCAACATAAACGCTGAATCGAACGTATATGAATTTAGCTTACTAAATAGATACTTAAAGCACATCAATTATATCAATTAAATCACATCAATTGTGCTTTAAAGAAAGATTTAGTATGTATTTTACTAAATTTCAACCTTGTAATTAAAATTTTATCACTTATCTGTTTGCAAATTTGTTTTTACTATAACCAATAACGCTGAACTGAAATAGTGAGCAACCTATATCTCTTTCCGGCGTTGTGGGAGGTATTTTGGCAAATAGCATATCAACATTTTTGTTATTTCGTCGTAATCAGTACAACAATCGTCAAATTGTAATTTCGAGAGAAATTTTTGTTGATACCGTATGGGGGAGAACAAATTCATCCTAGTATGACGAGAACGAAAAAGCATCGTGTTTCATAGAGTTAGGCAAAAAATACTTTATAACAGGGGCATCGTTACCTGTGGACGCAATGTATCAATTAATACGTCATTTAGCATGTGCAATGGGAAAGGGTATATATTATATAGTAAGAGCGATGGAATCGTAAGAACTGCTTAGACTGGTGGTTAGATGAGTGGTTTACAAACTTGCAGTTGCAATCTTCGAGAGTTTAAATCCAGCACGAAGCGAGCTTTTCATTCCAAAACGACAACAAACTTTCCGATTTATATACATGTCTATAGATATAGCAGTACTTAACCCCCTTAATGACTGACCAATCAACATTTTATAACTATCTCTTAAGCTGGCATCTCTCACCAGGTGCTCATATTTAATGGTAGAACATGCTAAAGCATAAAATCATTAGCATAGATCTCAATGGTGGATTAGATGGAATATGTCAACAAAATGCTTGGTCTAATGATATGAATGGAGTAACTCACTCTAATTTCTTTGGCAAGCTTCCTCATAATGTCTTCCAGATAATCGGGTATTTTTCTAGCGGGAGTCTGAGTCTGCTCAAACAAGTGACGGCTCTTCTTGGACAGCAAACGAAGAGCTTGCCACTGCCAACCGGGCTTGTGCACATCTCTACATTGACAGCGAACAACTTCCAAAACAACAACAAACATTGCAATTTCAACAGTGATTACACGTAGCCGTGAGGTCACAAGGCCAAACTAACTTATCACTACATCTCATATCTGTTATATCTATCATATCACTTGTAATTTATCATCAGATATTTGAGCTGTCTACGACGTATTAGAATAAGAAGTCTAAGAATTCTTGAGACTATGCCTGAATAAGAACAGGTATAGTCTCAAGCATAAAAAGTCAAAAGACTCCATTTAACAACAAATATGATAATGAAATCCTGTCCGCTTACTTGTAGGAGTCCTCTATTTGGTTCTTCGGGTCAGCCGCCATAATCGCATCCTCGAAGTACTCGTCTAGTGCCGGAACAAACTGCCTGCTCTCAGACCTAATGATGACATCATTGTCTGAATGCTGATTCCAGAGGTTGTTCAGCTCTGCGTTACCCAAATTGAACACCTTCGGGTCGGTGAGATTAAGGTCATCTACCATTGATCTCTTTCGTACTCTGTAGTTGAAATCATCATACGAAATCCTCAAGGTACCAAGCATGCGTTACATCATCACATTTGTTCGATTTTATTTTGCACACCGTGGTGACACCCACTGGCTATGACTCAATAACAACGTCTTAACAAAAAGCATACCACAACAGCGCAGGTGCTTCAAGGTTTAAACAATACAGGTTTATAAGTGTTAAAGGTATATACAATAAATTTCAGAAAGAGATTCCAACGAAATGAAGCAACAATGCAACAGCTGCTACTGAATGTGGTAAATCAGTAACCATAACTTACATCGATTTGTCTTTACTTACATAATACGTGTTCTTGTTTCCTTCGGATTGGCCCGCACTACAAAACTAGGACACTGTTCATTCTTCCAGTTACTCCAGTTAGACTCCATGTTTAAAACTCTCTGCGAAAGCACAAATTGAAAGAAACGGTCATTATAAACAATCTACTCTAACATTAGAACCGCTGGTCTACTTCCCAAATGTATTCAAATTTTATTTAAAAAAAAGAGATTGCAATAGAAGTTAGCAAGCACCCAACACTGAAAATACACCAAAAGAAGTTATACAAACAACATGAAAATATCTGCCAATATAGAACAGGTGCTCGGGAAGTATAAATGCACCATGTGCTCCGAGGGTTTTTGCTTCAAGTGAAATACGGGTGACACTATAAATACCTCAACAGTCAAAGCAAACTGTGTTCCATCAGGAGTTTCCTTAATCAGGTCCATAACTGTCTGTTTCGTCTTGGCCACCCACTTCAGCTGTTCTTCATTCATGACGGCTGTACTGCTAAAATATATTTAAGGAAACATATTATATTCAGATACAATTACCCTTAAGTTTTACTGTTACAGTATCAAAAGTACCAAACAATCATGGCCTGAGATACAGACATCTAGGGAAAGAACTGATCGTGGGGACCAACCTGCGGAATTTGACGTGAGAGGTAAGATACTGGAATAGGATGAGAAACTGTACAAGAACATATCGTCTGAAGTTGCTGTCACTCAGCTGAAGGTTGAATAACTGAAACAGCATGCGAGTAACTACTGAATAAGTGTTTGACCACTAAACAACCAGCTACAAAGCATAGAAATTAAAATATGTTGGGTCAAAAACTATAAGAGCTTGCATAGACACATGATGTGCCGAACAATACATGGCTTAGTATGTAATGTTATGTACTGGCAGCAATAATTGTCTCGAACAAGTTATGATAAGGCTATCACCCATGTAGCATTCTTACCAAGACAGAGATAATTTTAAGATGCAATACTAGAGGCATTCTAATAACACACTAATGCATCTGGTCACACCTGGTCACACTATTTGTTGAAGTAGATATTGTTTTGTGTGTTAAAGTTCACCTTACACAAAATTGTAGTAGATTTTATATCATTTGCGATTGTTTTTGACATTTGATCGCAGTTAAAAGGCTCAGAAAAAAAATGTGTGCAATAATGTGATTAGTGCTATTATTGCTAAGAGTTGATATTGGCCACTGCTTTCAAGTGAAGCACTACTCGCCTCTATTCTGTTAGTCTCCTTGCAACTAAAGATGTCATGATCGCACTTTCGCTTGATCTCAACGTTTAACTGCGATCTTGAAACATTGTGGCAGTCAGATCACCTCAAACATAAAAAATCAATCGCAAATGATTGAAAAATACTAATACTTTTTGATAAAATGTATTAAAATTCTGTGAACTTCATCTTTAAAAAGCATCATCCTAACCAGTCAAGTATGAAATCATATCAATAGCGTGAGAGACGAAAGACAAATAAATCTGCCAATGTACTGATGCCACTCACCTTGTCACTTGTTAAATATTTAGCAAAGAATGTGTGCTGGTCTTTGACTGCCCTCACAGCCTTCAGCTTCTGCTGCTGCCTTTTTGCCCGCGGGTCATCGAGTTTGAGAATTTGGAATCTTGCAAGTACCGTCTCAGCATACTGTAATCGAAGAGCAACCAAGATGATGAGGAGAAATATTATAAATCACGACTGATTGCTGCGACCAGTGTGAAAGCAAACATAGAGAAGCGTAAAGGTAACACACACTAACCGTTGAAAACTTCTTCCATGCTAATTTCGTGTAACACTGCATTGGTTCCCTAAAGAATTCTTGGAGTGACCAAAACTTGGTGTAAAAAGCATAGTCCACAGGCTGATCCCTGCAAATGACTGATAAAATTGAATTCTCCTCGTACAAACAGGTTTTTGAAGAGCCTAGAGTGAAACTGTAAAAATTATCAGTTTGATATATATACGTAGATTAGGAGAAACTAAAGAGCAAACTACCAAAATCTAGTAAAGTAATAACACATGAATACTGTAACTGTGTCAAACCTACATGTATGTTCTTAAACTATAAATACTGTATAAACATGCTCTGCGAGCTATTCTTGTGTAAGTGCCTGCATCAAAATGAAACATTAAGCTCATCATCACTGTAAACAAAAGTTGAAACCTACGAGTGGTAATTTTAAAACAGCGGCCAATTTTTGCTCAAAAATTCTCAGAGCAATTCCTTTTTGTATTGAATAGCGATTGAAAAACCTACTTAAAACCTGCTAATTAGCTAAATGGTTCAAGGTGATCTACTCCAGGCAAGATGACAAGACAGTGGGCACATTTTTCATGGATTAGCGAATACGGAAATAAATTTTTATAACTACAAATATGTGTAGATTTTATATATTCTCATAATTGTTGCTGCAGAGTCAACATAAATGGAGATTGAAACTGCCACTATATTACTATAATTCGGTAAAATTACATATATGTATTTCTGCTATAGCACAGTTGTATATAAATGCTACTATTGCTGTAATATATAGGCATAAGTCTACATAGATAAATGTAGTTTATTTGTTATTTTCCTTTCATCCTTTTATCTTTCTACTGTGTGTGGAAAGAATCTGATGGTAAAACTGATAGTGAAGAAGTCATTTCAATAACAAAACTGCAGGTTTTCGACATAAAAACAGATAGTTTGAAGAACAACACAAATATTCAATCAAACTTTGGCTAATGTTAATAACAGCTGTTTTATGCAAGCGTCATTATTGGTCCATCATTAGGCTCAACATCTATTGATATCATGAAAAAATATTTGATATAAAAATAACATTTCCTAAAATGGATATTCCTTACTGCAAAACAAAAGCATTGGTTCATCTTATGGCAGCTGACTTTACTTTTTGATTCTTGTGGATCGCATGTTCATGAAGGAAGCTTGTCATGATAATGCCCACAAGTAGTGTATTAAGGAAGCTTGTCATGATAATGCCCACAAGTAGTGTAGTAAGGAAGCTTGTCATGATAATGCCCACAAGTAGTGTATTAAGGAAGCTTGTCATGATAATGCCCACAAGTAGTGTATTAAGGAAGCTTGTCATGATAATGCCCACAAGTAGTGTATTAAGGAAGCTTGTCATGATAATGCCCACAAGTAGTGTATTAAGGAAGCTTGTCATGATAATGCCCACAAGTAGTGTATTAAGGAAGCTTGTCATGATAATGCCCACAAGTAGTGTATTAAGGAAGCATGTCATGATAATGCCCACAAGTAGTGTATTAAGGGAGCTTGTCATGATAATGCCCACAAGTAGTGTAGTAAGCGTCATAAGCAAGAAAATAACTCGCAAAAATGCTGCAATGTACGACCTGGCATAAGTTAAAACTCATACAACTAAAACCTACCTTGCCAAAGAGAGCCCCAGACTATCAACTTCCATGCTCTCAGCCTGTTTTTCTGGAGGCAACTGCAACACCATAATACACATACAGCATCAAGATGTAATAATTTTAACTAGATGAATAGCGGGGTCCAACTGCATTAGACTAGATCTTACCTCGACAGTGTCAGCCTGTGGACTAGTGCTACTGAATACTGTGAGATTGTCTAAGTTGAATTCACTCAAAAGATTTAGACCTGTAATAATAAAACACAATAATAAAGACACAACTAAATGATTAATATACAGCTGAAAGACTAATATAAAGTTTAATGACTAACATACCACTGAATGACTAATAAACCACTGAATGACTAATTACCACAGAATGACTAATAAACCACTGAATGACTAATTACCACAGAATAACTGATTACCACAGAATGACTAATAAACCACTGAATGACTAATTACCACTGAATGACTAATTACCACTGAATAACTGATTACCACTGAATGACTAATTACCACTGAATAACTGATTACCACTGAATGACTAATTACCACTGAATGACTAATTACCACAGAATAACTGATTACCACAGAATGACTAGTAAACCACTGAATGACTAATTACCACTGAATGACTAATTACCACTGAATAACTAATTACCACTGAATAACTAATTACCACTGAATAACTGATTACCACTGAATGACTAATTACCACTGAATGACTAATTACCACTGAATAACTAATTACCACTGAATAACTAATTACCACTGAATAACTGATTACCACTGAATGACTAATTACCACTGAATGACTAATTACCACTGAATGACTAATTACCCCTGAATAACTAATTACCACTGAATAACTAATTACCACTGAATAACTAATTACCACTGAATAACTAATTACCACTGAATAACTGATTACCACTGAATGACTAATTACCACTGAATGACTAATTACCACTGAATGACTAATTACCCCTGAATAACTAATTACCACTGAATAACTAATTACCACTGAATAACTAATTACCACTGAATGACTAATTACCCCTGAATAACTGATTACCACTGAATGACTAATTACCACTGAATAACTGATTACCACTGAATGACTAATTACCACTGAATAACTGATTACCACTGAATAACTAATTACCACTGAATGACTAATTACCACTGAATAACTGATTACCACTGAATGACTAATTACCACTGAATGACTAATTACCACTGAATAACTGATTACCACTGAATAACTAATTACTACTGAGTAACTAATATTAATGCGCTAATAAAGCGCGAACAAATTATGCATCAGCAAATATGAAACTACTCCATGTCGACTAACAGAGTAAGACCTAGGTATATAGCTACTACTCCGTACACTATCAATGTACTACCAAATATTAACATAGCGTAAAAAGATAAAACCAATCTTATACCTGATTTTTCAGTCAAAGGAAAGAGACGAGCGAGAAAAAGCTGGATCCTGCCGCAGAAGATTGTGTTTTGTGACTTGGACAGTTTCTTGAGAATATCTACAACCAAGATATCGTCGGTCAACATTTGAATCACACTATCAAAGTTTATCAGCGCAAATGAAACTAGTCAGCAAAAGAGACAGCACAAAGGGATAAACAAGAGTACGAGTAACGACAGATATCAACCCACCATTGCACATTCTAAGCAAGTGATTCTTTCCTTTGCTGAAAAAGGGCTCCTGTAAAAGGAGAGAGAGAGTTGTGTATACAGCACGTCAAGGTGCAGATAACTTGTTGAAATACTAAACTCAATATATTCACTGCTTGATGCATATAAACCTCACTTTCCAATTACCTTAGCATACAAACCTTTGGAGATCGTAGTGTAAAATTACAGCTAATATTTAGCTCAATATATGAAATAATTTCCAACATACATTTTTCATGCGATTCAGTACGTATGTTCACTATTAATTTTCACCCAGCTCTGTTTCATGATGTTTAAATAATACTACATAGCGCTTTATCCCTTCCTGTTATAGTTTTATGATAGATCGCAACAAGACCAGTGCGAGCAGTGGTAGTTATAAAAAAGGCAGTATTTTCCTTAAAGGTTGACTTGCAACAAAATTCACATTACAGATATTTGGTATCAAAAGATTCACCATGTCTTACTCTGTTGTGTTGTAAGTGCCAAATATGTGGAAATGTGATTACAAGCTCTTAAAAGCTCAAAAAGGAAAAGCCGTTGTAGATTGGAATCTCTTTATTTCGATGACGTAGCCACGAAATTTGGTTATCGTCTTGTCACGTATGTTCTCATGTGAATTGAAAGGCCAATACAGAGCTCAATATAAAACTTATCATAATACTAGTTTATGACAAACACTTCGGGTTTTACCGAAGACCCCGTATCAAATAAAGATGCTCGCTACTTTACAGTTTTGTTTTGGCCTGGTCTAATCGGCAAGTCGTAATCTGATCATGTGACCCAATACTTCGCAAATAATTTTTGCAGCACTTTTCGATTATCACAGGTGACCAACAGGCTTGTCATGATTATCAGACAATGATTTGTAGTCCTTCGAGGTAAGGTTAAAAAGTTAAATGAATTTTTACGGTAAGTTATAGAATATCACTGCTAAAAGTGACAGCATTACAATGACGATAAAATAGAAGCGTAAGAACAATAGACATGGTTTTATTGAATGCGTGAAGTATATTTGTGAAAATATTTCGACGAATAAGGTTGCATGAAAGTGTAAACAGAAACCATCTCTCACAAATGCGTCACATTTGAGCCATTTTGGAAAGAGAAGCCAAACTACGGCGGTCTCGCGTGGCTGCGATTAACTGTTCGTTTTTGAGCTTTTAAGAGCTTGTTATCACATTTCCACATATTTTGCACCTACAACACAACAGAGTAAGACATGGTGAATCTTATGATACCAAATAACTGTAATGTGAATTTTGTTGCAAGTCAATCTTTAAAATTAAAGCAATCAATCATACATGTAAATAAGCATCAGCAAACATCTTCAGATCAACTATTTATAAATTATGCATAGTAATTATCCTAGGCAAAAGCGATACAACGAGAAGAAAGCCTGAAACGAGTGAAAGCTGAAAACGTAGTCGTGATAATAAAACGTAAAATGTCAGAAATATCATAGACAAAAACAGAAAGTAAATTAGTTATGTTTATTAAAGTACAGACAGTCTTAGATTAGGTTCCTATCTCTATCATCCACTCTACCTATTCACCATCCAACACCTGTATCACCAAAGTTATACCTCCATTGATCTGTATTAAATGCAAAAGTTAAGTGACAATAAAAACTTAATTTATCAATTACTAGCTAAATGCCCGACATCGCATGCATAATAAAAAAAATTTGGACAGAAAATTTATTTTTAATCAACATATACAACATTTTCCATCCTACCTTTTAAATGAAGATGTTTATTTCTGTGTGCGGTATAAGTTTAATTAAGTTTATGCAATATCTATATATATATAAATATCAAAGTCCATCGTTCAGAAGTCCAGCTATAGCTATTAAAATCTAGGAATGGAAGACCCGCTTCGTGTTAGATTTGATCTCAAACCTCTGTTCACCAGGTGATAATCTAATCAATTAAGCTACGCGAGACGCAATGGATTCATAGGGCAATATGAGTCGTTATGCCGGTCAATATACCATAGGGTAATCAATATGAGTCGTTGTCGGTCAATATACACTAAAGCAATATATACTAAAGCAACATCACTAAAGCTTGCTCTCACGTCTTTTATTAGTAAGTTTAGCAATGCAGATACTAGCTTACTCAAATTAGTCATTAGCAATGTGCCAGGCTAATGGCAAGTGGCAGGCAACTACATTACCTGCCACTGTTTATAAGCATTACCTGCCACTGTTTATAAGCTGTTTTTAATACCCGTGCAATGCCGGAAATTCGGCTAGTATACATATTTATAGCATTTTGAGAGAGCCTGGGTATGTATTTTTCTTCTAGTACACAAGCAATCTTGTGCACAATTAAAGAGGCAAGTGTAATAAGTATGCCCACAATTATTCCATAGTATGGCAAAGTTGCGTAGTGGTTAGCATCTGCAAAACTGGTGTTTCCAGGTTTAATTCTAGAGTGCAGCAGTTTTCTTTCGTTCGCAGTAGTTCAAGCACACGTATGTTAATAGCCAAACAAACACTTAGATCTATATATAATATGTATAGATTATTTTTCCGTTATTGACAAATAATGTAGTTTTTACATTCAGTTTTCATTTCTTATAGGTAATGTATTTGTTTTAATTTTACACAAAGTTACTTGAAGTATTTATCATTAAGCCTTAGAGCTGAAGAACAATTTAAAGGAAATGCAATGAAATCTCATAAAAATATTGCTCCGAGGTACGATGGTTTTGACATTATGAAGAAAATCTTAGAAAACTTCATACGTTGATGTTTATCTCTATAAGATGAGAGTGCTAGCAGTTTTTGTGGTAATTGGAAAATCATTAATAATCATAAGATCTGTCATTATAACAATAAAAACAACGAGTAGAAATGATAAACCAATAGATGGTAAGACAATGAATGAAGAACTGTTGCATGCAACCATATTGGGAGCAAACCTATAATATACATGTACATAATAAGGTATAGATATTTATTATACCCAAATATGTATTGAGATAAGTACTTCTTAACTCAAAATTTTAAAAACAACCCATAAACAGCCCTACAGTTGTTCCTAGTGTAGGCCTAGTAATTAGAATCTGCTATTTTTAATCAAAACAGAATTTCACCCACAAAATATTTCTTGTGCATTTTGCGAAATCGATTCCAATCAGAGAATTTTAATGAGGAGTAATTTTCTCATGGAGCAACTTTTAATCGTGTGATGCACTTAAGCACAAGCAGTAGCCAATGACATTGAGAAACAAACTATTATTCTTATAGTCATGCAGCCAACTATCTGTACAGTTAACTATACGGTGATGAGCAAGTATAAATATTTCCTCAACTAATATAATGTTCTCATCAAACACAACATAGCTAGTAAGTATAGCAGAAACAGCAATAACACAAACTCTCAGCTTTAACTGTATAAAAATATAAAATGAAAATTTTCTCAATTTTTTACTATATAAAATGATATTAAGTACTACGTAGACAACAGTAAAAATGCGTAGCTAGCAGCATTTGAACATACCATCAAATAAAGGGCAGACAGACAATGCCCGATTTAAATTTCCTTTATTTGGTTAAATGTGGTTTGCATTAAGTTAGTAAAATTTTCATATAACATCTCCTTCAACTCCTATAATGATGGATGATTATCACAGCCTATATAACCAGCAAACGAGAATTGCACGTATAAATAAGCGATATGTAGGCTTCTTACTGACTTCCACTTGGCCATCTTGTTTTCAACAAAAGTGAATAGTTGTTCACACTGGTCAATAGTTGAACAGTCAGCAAGGTCCATGAGCATGCTGAATATTGTACCAAGGGGACACGACTCTGCAATCCAAGCACACTACTGATAAAACCCATAGGATGCACTTTGAATGAATACTTATCTAAATTGTTTAGCTAGGAAATTCCATAACAAGCAAAAGGTACATGATTTTTATTAACTTCTGAATTTCTATTTAACTTACACATTTATCCTGTGATAGCCTGTGATATGTGCTTATGGCAAATACAACTGAACCAACAGTTGACAAGCCAGCAGAGACGCTGTGTAGCCTGTGATATGTGCTTATGGCAAATACAACTGAACCAACAGTTGACAAGCCAGCAGAGACGCTGTGTAGCCTGTGATATGTGCTTATGGCAAATACAACTGAACCAACAGTTGACAAGCCAGCAGAGACGCTGTGTAGCCTGTGATATGTGCTTATGGCAAATACAACTGAACCAACAGTTGACAAGCCAGCAGAGACGCTGTGTAGCCTGTGATATGTGCTTATGGCAAATACAACTGAACCAACAGTTGACAAGCCAGCAGAGACGCTGTGTAGCCTGTGATATGTGCTTATGGCAAATACAACTGAACCAACAGTTGACAAGCCAGCAGAGACGCTGTGTAGCCTGTGATATGTGCTTATGGCAAATACAACTGAACCAACAGTTGACAAGCCAGCAGAGACGCTGTGTAGCCTGTGATATGTGCTTATGGCAAATACAACTGAACCAACAGTTGACAAGCCAGCAGAGACGCTGTGTAGCCTGTGATATGTGCTTATGGCAAATACAACTGAACCAACAGTTGACAAGCCAGCAGAGACGCTGTGTAGCCTGCGATATGTGCTTATGGCAAATACAACTGAACCAACAGTTGACAAGCCAGCAGAGACGCTGTGTAGCCTGCGATATGTGCTTATGGCAAATACAACTGAACCAACAGTTGACAAGCCAGCAGAGACGCTGTGTAGCCTGTGATATGTGCTTATGGCAAATACAACTGAACCAACAGTTGACAAGCCAGCAGAGACGCTGTGTAGCCTGCACGGTCATTAATTGATTCGAAGATTAACACACAAGAAAAATAATCTGACAAGCACCATTTACAATAAAAACGTTTAGACACTCAAAATACTAAAGTGTATTATATCACAGCCTAACCATAAAAGCTAGTTAGTATAACACATGAGCTCTGTTCTGAATAACAATGTTTATCATTAATTTCATCCTCAACTTTTCATCTGAACACCATAATATAAGAATATTTCTTAACGCGGTGGATGTAAGAGAAAGACAAGCCTGATCAAGCTAAACATTGATATCAACGAGGCAGTAGATTCATACAGTGAAACCTCAACTTACAAAAGACTCGGCATTCAAACTTTTCATGTTACGAAACGTCCCTTGATAGAAATTCTGCTTCGACTTACAAAAGGTGTTTCTAGATATGAAAGGTCTTACGTATTTTGGCCTATTAATTTGTTTCGTATTTTGCCTATTTGTTTGTTGCATTTTTGTTGTTTGTTGCATGTGTGGCCCGCTTGATTCCTGTGGGTATGACGTATACTGCGCCTCACTCAGTTTCATTTGCTAACAAAAGTCGGTAAACGACAAGTGTTTTGCTTTACATTTGTTGTATTATTTGGATTTATCCTATCTCACATAATTTCTAGCAACTCAAGTTTTGTATTGTCTGTATAATGACACAGTTTTTCGGTCAGATCTAAAAAAGATAACGATTTGTGAGTTTCTAGCCCGCAGTTCCTAACTCGGTTTGAAAACTGTGTAACTGTGTTGGCGATTATATGTAATCAGTAGTACCATGGACGTAATGGATTTATTTAATAGAAATATAACTGTTTTGTAGCTAGACTAATATTTGCTGAAAAGACAGGTTCCAATATGTATCTAATAGAAATATAACTGTTTTGTAGCTAGGCTAATAATTGCTAAAAAGTCAGGTTCAAATTTGTATTGTAATTAGAAGAAAAAGTAAAACGGTTTTGTGGGCAAGCCAAAACCTGCTGTAGTCATACAAAATAACCATTTTGCAATGTAGTACATACGTAATAGTTCGTAATAATATTATCAATGTACAAGCTCTATTCAAAAGTATACTAAAAACCATTTACAACAACAGCCTACTACAACTACTCAGTGCAACTAGCATTAGCAGTTTTGTAGTTGCATAGAAACGACCTTATTAACGCGCAGTTATATTGTAGGCGCCGAAATTAATTTACGTGTACATTCCGCAACCGATTTAGGAATTGCGGCTAGAAACTCACAAATCGTTATCTTTTTTAGATCTGACCCAGTTTTTCAGTCTATGCCAATGTAAATAAATCTTTCGACATGTTCTCACATTTATTTTCAGTAAAACAAAACCAAAACAACAACACAACACCATCTCCTCTGACCGTTGTCCTCCCCAGTCTTCGCTTAGTTTATTTGTTATTTCTCTGGTCTTTCTTCTTTCCTTGTGTATTTTTTCTATTTTTTATGTAGTAATATAATTCTAACATAAATATGTTACAGATTTTAACTCTTACTTGTATTTATAATTTATACAAATATGTCAATATGAATAATACAAAAGTTTTGTGAGAGGCTTAAAAAGGAATAGGATATTTATCATAAAACCAATGGCTATTTGAACGCCAAGGCCCTCTATTTTTTAACCTTTCCTTTATGATGGCATTTCATTAAAGGTGAAGGTAAAATAGAGAGTAGCACTGTATTTTTCAACTAGTTCGTCAAAATTTTGGAAAAATAAATTTAACCTTTTTACGGGCGAATCAATGTTAATATTGCGTATATTTTCTCTCATATATATAATCTCCCAGGCGTGGAGCAATATTAATGCCACCAGCCTCAGTATCTTTGTTAAACCTGTTTTCATTTACATTGAAGTATCAGACCGAATTAAACAAGGAACTACTATTAGCCGAATACAGTCATTAATTATTTCAATGGTGTTGCTTTTAAAAGTTTTTAAAAAAAATCGTAAACTTTTAGGATTTCGAAAACAGACTTCGAAACGTCAAAACAATGGCTGCTATTACGTCGTACGATGTTTCTCAAGATTATTTTCATCGTTCATCAAAACGCTTTAAAGTTTTCATGACAGATTATAAACCACATTATGGATGAATCTTAAAGCAATGGATCGGATTTAGACCTTAGTGACTTTGAATCAGAGGGTAGTTCTGATGATTGTGGTGATCGATCTTTTCAGGTACACTGTCACTAAAACCATGGCAACCACTACAGCAACAACGAAAGAATCAATTGTTATTGATCTTTCAGTATTTTGATAATTATTGTAAGTATTGATATAATTATTATAACATTATTAGTAATTACATGTACCAATTTGTGAACACTATTCTACTGATCAATCAATATTATGGGTTTGTGAAGATCAAAGAATGTCAAAATGGCAGTCAAATAGAGGTGGTATTCAATTAAAAAGTGGCGCTGTACTTTTCAACCCTTCTCTTATAATAGCGTTCTATTAGAGGTGCCGTTCAAATAAAGGTGGTGTCCAAATATAGGTTTTTCGGTATGTAGTAAAATTTATTTCTACTTGCAAAATTTTCTATTTACGAAACCGCTTTAGGAACGGATTAATTTTGTCAGGAGAAGTTTCACTGTAGTACATAGTAATGTAAGATTACCTTTAGCTATGGCCAGGAGAGTGAATTCTAACAATGGAACTACTTCTGATATCGCACATTGCCTCATCTAAAGAAGAAACATGCAAGCAGTTGGAGAGGAAAGAGTCAAACTTGTAGAAAACTATGCAGAATAAGTGTATCATAACCTATCTCACCATCAATTCCTTTAGACGGTCTCGAAAGGCTAGATCAACACATGGCATCTTCTCACCATCACTGTGCAAGTAAAGTATAACATTTATTAAAGACATGACAAACTACAAGAGATGAAAAAAATTGAATTCTCTTCAAAAATCTACTATTACAATAGTAGATGTTATCTGAAAATATTGGTTCTATTATTGGCGATTGTTTTTATTTATGTTAGAGGTGATCTGACTACCAGGATGTTTTAAGATTACATGTAAAATCGACAAAACTTGATCGCGGTTGAAACGCTCAGATCAAGCAAAAGTGCGACTATGACGTCAATAGTTGCAAAGAGACCAACAAAATAGAAACACGTAACGCTACAACTTGGACGCAATAGCTGATATCAACTATAGCAACGATATCAACTAGTGAAGTCATTTCGCACATTTGTTTTCTATTTTTAACCGCAATCAAGTGTTGTCAATTTTAATCTTGAAACAACCTGTCAGTCAGACCACCTCAAGCATAAAAAATAATCACAAATGATAGAAAAATACTGATAGTTTTTGGTAAAACCTACTAAAATCTTGTGCAAGTTCATCTTTAGGAACAAACAGGATGTAAAATATAAGCACAGTTGCCATGACACAGTAATTGATTGAAAGAAATGCCCACCTGCCAGGTGTAGACGACAGCAATGTCACAAATTTAGTAATGCTAATGCCATCAGACGGCTGGGTTGATTCCATAAAACTCTGTAATGTAACAAAAGTTTATAAAGTAAGCAAATTGATACTGAACAACCTTCAGAGTAAATCTTTAAAAAAATTCTTATTTACTCATGGATTTCCTAGAAAGATGTGGCGAAGTGAAGATGAAGTTGAGGAAATTAGACAAACAGATGGTAAGAGAATGCAGAAACTAGAGGTCCGTGGAAGTCACAAATGAAGCCAAAACCATAGGACAGTCATTGTTGAAACGACAGGAAAAAGAGATTTCTTAATAGCTTCATATCAGCTCAAAAAATATTGCATTCTTATAGTGAAAGGCAAATCAGGAAACAAACTATATGACTTGTAGTTGTATTAGTAGCTCTAAACTAAGCATTCTTCAAGAAAACTACTAAAATATGCAAAATTGAGATACCCAATCGACTTCCAAATTCCTGAATGTAGGCTACCGTATCAAAATCAGATTCCACTAGCAAACAAAATGCATGAAAAATAGCTTGGTAGAATTTTAAGCCGACTCGCATGTTTGCCACTTGAGACTTTAAAGGCAGTTGCATATTCTAACTAAATGCTATCTGTTGCGATTACATAATAAAGCTATTAAAAACTACTAAGTTTCAGTTTTCAATAGATTTACAGTAATTAGTTAGAATTATCCTAAAAAATTTTGTTGGCCCCTGTTAAATGAGTTACCGTAGTTTATTTTTATACAACATCCATGTATATGCTGCAAGATGCACACTTTTTTAAGACGCATATTAGTAGACAATACAATTGCAAGTAGATGTGATGCACTTCAAAAAGCAATTTTCAAATTAACAAATTAATAAACAAAAAGGTTTATTTTAAGACTAGATGTTCTTGCTGCCTTGCCAAACCAAAACCAGTTGTTTGCAGATGAGACACTTTAGAACAGTAGGTCACGACAGTTCCCAAAAAAATTAGTGTTTCTACTGCGCTTAGATCGATAGCAACCCTTTTTGGAATCACTGTGAAAATGAAGTAAATAGATGTTCACCGTAATTTTGCTAATATTCATTCTTGAAATCGTTGATATTTATTCAGGCAGCGTTTGTTTTTGTTCATGTTCATTCCTGCTAACATTCATTCCAATAATTCAAAAACATTATTGCAGTTTAAGCCATCTTCCATCTATATGCACCCTGACTTTAAACGTCACATGTATCCGTTATAGTAAATGTTTATACAATATTCATAATTGATTATATTAAGTTGTGTGCTTATTTTACAGTACAATGTATTTTGAACATAAGCGGAAAGTTGACATTTATGTAGATTGAAAACAAACTGTCAACTCTGTGTACTCTGTCAACTTGACAGAGTACACAGAGTTGACAGGTGATTTTTCAATATAACTAAATTTGAACACAATTAAGTTAAAACAAATACAAAACAATAAATAGAAAGTATTTCCTACGATGTCTACAGTTAATCCAGAATCTGGCAACGTTAGTTTAACAAGGTGTTGACACTAGTGCCAAACCTAATTTCAGATTATTTATTCCAATGTCCTGCTTTTTACATGTGTAACAGCAATGAGTTTCCTTTTAAAAAGTTGTATCGCCAGCAGCTGGCCAGAAAAATGGTGGTTTACATTTGCTAATTACACCATTTTAGCGTAGTGCATCTGCAACGGAGCTCAAAAGTTACTACAAATGGGTGTCATTTGAGCTTGTTTTGTCAGTTAGTAGTTGAACTAGTTGCAATGCATTGTCAATCAATATTTTCAAAACGCAGTTGTAAAATAGATGCGTCAGATGAACAATACCTACCTGAATGCTATTTCTTAAAGAAAGAAACTCAAAACGTCGCCTAGGGGCTGCCATTTTTCTACTTCAAAGCTGTCCTTGTTTCACCCAAGCCGTTTGTGTAGAGCAGTGTGCTTTATTGCAATTTTATTGTATACAAAATCTGTATTTCTTTCTATGACGAATTATATCTGTAAGATATTGGGTTATGGCAATGACCTCCGGAGATGTATAGAACCTCTGCTAAGAAAATTCATCCATCCGTCCATGTAATCGCTTGAGGTTCTATGGCCGCGCTATTCTCGCTAAACCATGACGGCAAGGGTAGATAACTACATAACCAAATAGCTTGCTTTTTTTTACAGTTGATCTTGTGATATAGACTAGTGAGTAGTGAGTAGTATATTGTCACTGTACGTTGTACCACAAAATCACTAAAACCGTAAAATATTTTTTAAGGTAATAAATAGCAAGTGGATAAGCTAAATGCAAGAAGTTCTGAACAAGATGGCATCATACACTTTTACAGAGTTGAGTGTCAAAACACATTTTAGTAAGACAACAAAATAATTTGCAGAAAAATACACAAGTAGATTTGAGATTTAAAATTCGTACCATTCTATGCAAAAAGAATTGCTAGAAGACTTCAAAAAGTTCCATTAGGCTGAGAAAAAAGGCGTACAGCATTACATTACAGCAGAGAGTTATATTAATTTTTAGTCATTAGTTAAACTTTTAAGTTATTTTATGAGCCTAGTATTATTTTTAAAACTCCGCATTTAAATAGTAGTTTTTATTTAAAAGGAAGCTTTTATAAAATTGACTTTTTATAGTTTTAAACAAAAACTGGAAAGTAAAAGGTATTTAATTGAGCGGGAAAATCATGAAAAAAACAGAGGTCCATTATCAATGTTGTAAATTACTACAAAAAAAAAGCTCTCACAAATTGATTCTGTTAAAACTATGCATGCACTTCTACAATTAGGGGAACATATATGGGGAAATTGGAATGTGGTTATAGAGAAACCATGTTTTTGTATAGACTTATATCATGATTTGGTCTATACCTATAGAGCAGAACTTTAATTTATGGCGCATAGCATATTCCCCTTATCTTTAGTTACAATTCAAATTAAACTAATAGATTGGAATAACAATGAACCATATATTATATTAAGTGTTATATTATATTATTATATTATTATAATAATAGTATATTGAGTGCAATGGCATAAACTACTGCAGAAACTAAATAGTTCAACACAGAAAAAAAGCCAAAATTGCAAAACAGTGTATCATTTTGCAAGGTTCACTTATTTATTTCTATGTAATTCAAACAAGATACAATTTATACTAATATAACTTATAGAAGTGAAAAGCGCATTGCTTGTATCAAAAGCTATTTTTTCGGTGCATGGTTTTGCTAACGGAGCTAATCTTCAAATTTCATTTAACATATTCATATGTATAAAATTATATGTTTTAAGTTTTATGTCAAAGTGTGTAGGTATATTTGTTTGCACTGTTGTTTTACTTTTAATTTATATATTGCCATCTTATCAATGGCGTTGATATATATTTCCCCGTCTCACCATACTGACAGCAGAAAATGATCTTTCTCTAATATGAATTTATACTAAAACTTGTGTACTAATGGCCACATATTTTAGCTTATCACCTACACCAATCACATCACAAAGTCTTTGAACGTATTGTCTTATCCTAAACTTGCTTGTTTCTTTATTTGTGTTACAGGTTTCAAAATCCTGCGTAAACTATGTCCAGAATATTTGTACATGAATTTATCTTTCCAAACATTTGACAAACATTGTTTTTTAATCCATGACACCAACATACTAGATCCACTATTGTATGTTTAAGTTTATGACCTTTCTGATACTACAACCTACAATTCACTATCCCGACTCCCCAATACTATTAGATTACCAACTATTAAAACACTTTTGCTCAACTCCCTCAATAATTCCTGGTTTCTGTCTTTTCATTTTTTTTGGCGTCTAACAAAAAACATCATTTTGTTGATGATTACTAAGGCGAATTAAAAGTTATACATGCATACATATATAATATATACATGTACATGCATACATACCTACGTACATACATGCATGTATACATACATACGTACATACGTACATATGTTGATACATACATATGTTGATATGTACATACATACGTACAATGAATACATAAATTGTCCATACATAAAATGTATATCGTATAGCAGATTGCACGACAACAATCCTTAAACGTGTTCCTTGATTGCAAAACTCTCCTCAACGCATGCGAATGTCCAGTCTTGAGTTTCTAATCAGGTGGGTGTTTAGGAGACTGATTCACGGAGCGATTGCGCCAAGTTTGGACATAACTGGCCAAAAAGTATAAAAAAGGCGTAGCATTTACACAGACTAACATACAGACACAATGACAAACTGTAATTTATTAATAGAGATTAGTTGATTGTCCTTTTATTCTTTTCCCGTATTTTTGTGTCCGGACTGTATAGGCCAAGCCTTCATTTAGTTTAGCAGCTTTATAATAAGTTATCATTGCCAAGTATCAGGCTCTGTGTCAGACAGGGAAACTGAGGTAAGAGCTGTAAAACTATTGATTGGGTCAAAAAGCTATCCTAATAATAAACCACAGCATCTGATAAGACCAGTTAGCAAAATTGTTGTATTAGTCAAAGCTACCAATAAAATTTCATCCTAAAATTTTAGGTGGGAGTGTTAGATTCAGCAACTTATTTACTATACACGTAGTAATGTGTACATCTTTACTCACTGGCCAAGTCTATCAGCTGTCCTCAAGAGACAGCAAACAAGGCAATTTTAACCACAGAGTTGTGATTTCACCAAGCCTTGTCCTCATTTTATGTGTTTTTCAATACTATTTCAATATTTGTGTATTTGGTTTATAATCGGAAGTATGATTCATTAGCAATTGGCAGCAACACTTTTCTATTTTTTGGACCACCTGAAGCATTTATCTTGTGCACCTCAAGCTGGTAACTTGTGTTTTACACTTATCATATTCGTCAATATTCCTGAAGTAAACTAAAGTCATCAGAAAGCACGATCAAGAATATTTATCACGTTATATCGTAATCAGGACAATTCTTATTGCATTTCCTGAGAGGATGTAACAAGGTAATACTTTTACTTTAATATCATTATTATACAGAGTGCCTTTTTTATTTGTTATTATTCATATAGTTAATGCTTTGTTTTCAGCTGCCTTTTTCAAGTATATGCGCATTTCTGCTTTATATCTGTTACATACTCATTCATATCAAATCATAATTTGTTAGTAATGTTTTATCTGCTACATATTATTGTGAGTTTTTTATACATCTTCTATGCTACTTTCACTTGCTATCAAATTTCTATCGCCTCTTTTATTATTATTTACTCTTCATTTAATTTCGTTTTAAATTCACGATATATCGGTATATGCATATATATCAAATAAACATACTATTCACATACAACTAACAACCGATAATCCGTTGGAGCTCAGATCTATTGGGAAGTGCAATACACCAAGACCATAAATAAAACAACAATATATTGTTCATCGCAAGTTACTGTTGCAGATAAGTCAATTGCATACAAGTTTGCTTAACTACTTTTCCAAGAGAAGTAAACAAGCCTTAAAGCTGTTACTATACTCCTATTATTATTATTATTATTATTATTATCATTGTTACTATTACTGTGTGTGATTTAGCTCATCATGGCCTTGTTTTTTTTTGTGCCACAAAAAATGGCTAGCATCTTCACATTCCCTTAGTGTGCTGTGATGATGTTTGACAACACCTTCCTCACTATCACTTGCTCTCTGCTAATATCGTTTTCAGCATTTTTCTCTATCTTTCTCCATTTCCCCATTTTTTATCAGCACTCTGTATTCTCTTTATGTGTTCCTTCAGCTTCAATGTTCTTCCGCCCATGCATCTTACTACCATTGGAATGATTTCCACCTTGTAGCCTGGCGTTCGCTCACAGATTACGGATTAAGTCAGTTGAAGGTATTTCTGCTGTTTCTCCTTGATATTCTCATCTATGTTTTCATCATTATGGCACACCATGTCTATTATCTGCATCAGCTTCTGGTTTTTGTACTTTACTAGCGGAATTTCCGGCGTTGCACAGGTATTAAAAACAGCTTATAAAACAGTAGCAGGTAATGTAGTGGCCTGCCACTTGCCATTAGCCTGGCACATTTTCAATGGCTAATTTGAGCAAACTAGTAAACTTACTAATTAAAGCCGTGGGAGCGAGCATAAAATGATGTTGCACCATAACGGAGAGCTGTATGCATATTTTCACCCACATAGCAACATATATAGCCCGATGTATCCATCAATCTCGCATAGTTCAATTGGTAAGATATTTGCATGGTGAGTGGGAGGTTCTGAGATCAAATCCTCTGCAATATGGATTCTTTATTCCATTCCTTTATATTTAATATATTCTCCATTCATTTAATAGGTATAGCTGGACAAACCAAAGGACACACACACAAACTTTGAGATTTATGTATACAGATTGTCACAACTGGTCAGTGATCAGGTGTTTCCTTTTTCATCCAGTAGTCAAAATCCCAACAGAACTTTGCCTTTTCATTTTCGAAACACAGTGTTTTTTTTCCAATCTCAACTTGTACCATCATTGGTCATGGCTCAGCAGACCAATGCTATCACATTTACTATTAGTATTACTATTGCTGTGGTAAAATTTTTACACCTCTAGGTGTGTATGTGCGCGGATTGTCTAATGAAATGTTTTGAAACGGTTTTGACTATGTTCCAGTTCATCTTTATTTGAATATATATTTGATAGTAGAATGTACATGTAGTAGTGGAAACACGGTGAAACCTGTAGTAAAAACAATTATGACATGAAATATAAATGATAATAAATTGCTATGCAAATATAAATTGTCTATGCTCAGCAGGTAATGAATTATGACAAGCCATGTAAAGTACAAATGATATTACAACAATATATATGGAATATAATAAAAGTTGAATAATAATAAAGTCAAAATTACCTTTAGACATCCACTGTCTGCTAAAATTTACTGATTACTAGTTTGTAACTCGAGCTGTCAGGCTTTGGGTGGTTCAAATAAAGCAGCATAATGTATATTGGTCGCATGACCACCAAATATGGGTATTAAAATAAAGGTTTGAGGATGTCATAATGCCTTCGTGGCCTACATTGCAAGAATGGGAAATGAATGACAAGGCTGACTCAGAAACATAACTGTTACTATTGTAATTGCTATTACTATTGCTAGTACTATTACCACTGTTATTGCTATTGTTATATTTTTTGCTATTATCTTTATTATTGCGATCACTATAACTAGTACTTTTAGTATCATTAATATACACACACTACTATTGCTATTGTTAGTGTTAGAAATTTGCAAGTGAGAGACAAGTGCACAGCTGCTTCTATGAAACAAGCTGGATTATGTCTGCAAAGTGATTTAAGTTTATCTACTAGCCGACAACCAAAACTACTTAAATTTACATACAGTAGTTCTCAAAGAGTTGCTGCATCGGGTCTAATGACTAGTGCAAGCACTCTCAGGTACTCTTTGAACATGTAAATAAAATACACCGAGGAGGAGATATAACTGGAAGATATGACACCTGTTTTCAGAATTCATGGACGGCTTAAATTCAGCAAACCAACTCAACAAGTTGAGGACTTCGCTTTTAGGTGTCTTTTATTTAATATCTTTGTGGTTACGCTTACTGAACCACATAAGATAGTGCATGCTTTATTATCTTTGAGTAATGAAAGCTTCCCTATTCCCTTTTATTGTCAAACTCCCCTACAACTCAAGAGAGAAATTTTATACCCCCTTGTTTTGAATGAGAAACAACAGAGGCTCAAAACAATGAAAAGCAGAAATATTCAATATTTGATGAAAACAATGTTATTAGAAGGTCATTCTTAAAAGAGTCTAGAGTTTTCACACAGCAGCCACATATAAAAAAACAACTCACTTCATGGTCGTTGACTGCTTGCTTGCCTCTTTGCTATTATTTGATAGAGACACTGTTCTTTGTGAGTGAAGAAATTTTTTTATGTTTATAAAAGATGACAATTTATTCCTGCCTCTTCGCATCCCTTCAAGGTGTGAGAACTGCTAATTGGGAGCCTTGGAATAATGAGAGCTCAAGTAATCTTACCTGTATGATCATATATACGAACAAGTAAATAATTTTACCTGCTTAAATAGGTTTAAACTGCCAAAATTAGTAGTAATGTAATTATTTCTGTACCTCCATTGTTTTTAGATACATCCTGTACTTATTTTTCTAAATATTTTTGTAAACATTTTGTTTTACTTTATTTTCTTCTTTTGTACAATATGTGTCATTTAAGATATTTAGGAAGAACACTTATTGATTTTCTCAATGAAAAAACAAAGAAAAACAGCATCAGGTGAATGAAAAATTGGTAAATTTTTATCTATTTCATCTATAAAACATATAGCGAACTTGGCTCTATTTATATTTTATGATATGCTCAATATTGCGCCCGAACTCCCATGTCTGTGGTAAGAGACCCTTCAGTAGGCATTACCACTCACTTCAGTTAACTGGGTTAGAGAATAATTTATTTATATATATATATATACATTTATAGAGAAATATTTCATTTTAGTCATCGTTTATGCACTAATATATATATGGTGATATATATTTACTTATATTTGCTACATGTTTATATATACTCAAATATTTGTTGGTAATACATGTAGGCCTATATATATTACCAACAAATATTTGTTACGGTTTTACAGTAATATATAATATATATATACCGTGAAACCTGTGTTTGAACGCCACATTTATTTGGATGCCACATCAATTTGATATTCTTAATCTTTATGAACCCATAACAATAGTGATCAATAGAAAAGTGTCCACAAAATTTTACTAATAATGACTTGATTATAAAAATAACAATTAATTCGTTCATTGTTTCTGTTCGTATCAAAGTGCGTTTTCCAGCTCCAAGTCTTCAGTCTTTTCATTAAAACTTGTTGTTGCAACACCACAAAAGTAATTAGTAACTGTATCAGGTTCTTTATAGCAGTTCTTTTTTTAACAGTTTTCATACTTCGATGCATATGAAAAAGTTTTCGCATTTATAATGGAATTTGTGCTACTACATAATTTGAGACTAAAATTTTTTGCACAGCTGTGCAAAAGAGGAGTTGTGGTCAGAAGACATCGTGGAAGGTATTAAATAGCCAGAAGAAGATGAAATGGTTCCAAATGAAGGCAACAATAGCAAACGATGCTAATATTTTTGTTTAAAATGTTAATTTTTGTTTCTGTATGTAATATAAATATGATTTATTTATGTCACTTGTTCTTCAATATATGTTTGTAGCATTTAATAGATTATTATTATATAACTTCTCACTTTGCAGAGTTATAGCATATTATTTGATAGCATCATTGTGATTATCTTAAGTCGGCCCGCAATGGATTGATGATCACAACTCCTCTTCTATTGCACATAAAAAGCCAGTGTTGACTGCAAACTGTAGCAAACATATCAATAAGTATAATGAGCTATTATGCAACTTTGTTAAAATTAGTTTAAAATGAAAATATGCCTTTAAACTTAACAAGAAAAAAAATTGGAAGCTCCAACAAATTGCAACGCAGGCTATAAGATCATCCTAGGTTAATTGCAAGCAATAGATATCAACTGTTAGAGACATCTGTTGGCTTTTCTGTGCATATTTAGTTAGAGATCTACGACAAGTTGGAGGTAAGTTAGCGAATTTCTTGCATTGAAAAAGGGTAGTGTTGCACTGCCCGAAGTAAAGTGCAAAATATAGGCAACATTCGCTTTGCCTGTGAAAGGATTAAATTTATTTTTTCAATATTCTGTTGAGGTGTTTGACAAATACAACACCACCCTCAATTTGAACATCACCTCTAACAAAGCGCCACTCTGGAGGAAGGGTTGAAAAATAGAGCGCCATGACATTCAAATAAGGATTTTACGGGGTATATACATGTACGTATATATAATTTACCAACAAATATTTGGTGGTAGCGAATATGTTAAAGTTGTAATTGTTTGTTTATGCACTTGTTATAAAAACCTTACTTTTTGACATCTCAAGAGCTCTGGTAGTTTATGAAGTACACAAGCTAAGGTGCAACCTAATAATGGAAGAATCTAAACTGTTTGGAAGAAGCCCACATGCTCATTGCCAATTATATCAAACTATCTCATAGCTCTAAGACATTCCTCCAATTGCTACCAGCCACATGCCTGTTGTTGCAATAAAGCATCACAGGAACTTGTTGGTTTTTTATTTGGCATTCTAAAGTAGAGGTAGAGCTTTTGGGAGGTGCTAGCAAAAACTCACATTTTATACTAACAAGGTGAACTCTCTGACTACAAATTTTATTTTCTTGTTTATAAATCATTTTGTAATTGCTCTGAATTGAAAAAGAAAGTGTTACTATAGCTAATTCAAGCATGTCATTCGAAAGAATGACCTGTCATGGGTTAAAACGTAAACAATATAAAGCTTTTCTAGTGCATGAGCACTAGACACAGAATTATGTAATCTGCAAAAAATCGAGTTTGCCGTTTCTCAATATACAGTAGGAAAGTTGTTTTTTGGAACAAGTCTTTTCATCGCAAATCTGAACTAGTTTTTCCAATAGATTTTATTGAACATACAAAAACTTTCAGTAGGATTATAAAGAACAAAACCAATCAAAGTAATCTGGGTGAAACATGTAGAGTGATAGTATTATGATTATTTCTGATCGCACCTCCTAGACACAACATTATCAAATGTAAAATAAAACTTTGTAGTCTTGTATATAATACGACTAGATGAATGCACGGGTAATAAAAGACCAGCTTAAAAACAGTGGCAGATAGTGTAGTTGCCATTGGCTAAGTTGAATAATTAGCCAATGGTAAAATTAGCTTATTGGCTAATTTAAGTAAATTAAGCTAGTTTTGCTTATTTTGCTAAACGTACTGTAATAAGAGCCGTGAAGGCGAAAAGCCAGCTCATGTGACGTTACGCGTCACACAGCGTCGTTATGTGCATTTTAACCGATATAATAGCTATGTGCCCAATTATTCCATTGTATCGCAAGTAGCCTTTGTGGCTTAGTCAGTAGAATATTTGCTTGTCAATCTGGAGGTTTCTATCTGCATATCGGATTTTTCGTACCTAAAACTTCATCACTATAACTGGACACACAGATGACAGACAGACAAACAATGAGATATATATATACTAGGTGAATGCCTGGCATCGCTCAGGTAATAAAAAAGTCTTTGCACAGAAATTTTATTTTTATTTAACATATGCAACATTTACCATTCTAACTTTTAAACTTCATATCCTGAAAAAAGTGTTTTTTGTGCAGTTCAAATAAATTAAGAATAAAAATAAAATGACTGTAAAGGTTTTCGGAAAAGAAATCGGAAAAGGGTATACAGTATATAGTAAGAGCAATGGAGTCGTAAGAGCCTTTGTAATTTTATGGTTAGATGATTGGTTTACAAACATGCGGCTGCAGTCATTGCGAGATTTTTATTTCAAGATTTTAATAGCTATAGCTGGACACAGCGAGTCATAGAATCACAGAAACCACACAAACACTTAGATTTAGATAGATGATTGTTATTTTATAGCAAAACTAACTGGTCCACAATAATGAGCAGCTACTCATCCAGATGAATTCCTTAATGTGTGGCTGATAGAGACTTACAATACAGTCTAAATCAGTTTGATTCTTTGTCAAATATCTCTGGTTGTCCTCTAATCAACCTCCAGAAGAAACTGTTAAACATGTTAAGCAATTCATCAATGATGTCATCTCAATAAACGAAACTGCAAACTGGCGATCAATTTTCAAGTTCTGTAGAAAGGTTTACGAACACGGACACCAAGGAACAAGTAAAATTTAAGAGTTGAACAAGGTGTTTTTAAAGGGTGAGCAGACAACTCCTAACTTTAATATACCGTTTGCCAAATCTAAACAGCATTTGTGCCAAATTCCAATCATGCCACTCATAAGTTTTGTTAGCCTGACTGAGTGTGATAAATAACAACAACTCCGTAGAGCGTATCCATCCAACTGAATCTATTGGCTTGGACAAAAAACAAAGACAAACCTTTGTATTAGCTAGATGAATGTTACAGATAACAAGCAGACGTGTCTACTATAGCAGAGCCAGTCACGCTGCAACTTGCAACAGTAAAACAAATTAATTTCAGTTATAACCAAGTGTGGTTTTAAGATACATAATAGAAGAGAAGTTCCTAACCAAATAAACAATATTAAATTATAATAAAGCATAAAAGTAATCCTAACATAATAAAAAAGAGAAGATTAGTACCAAATAGCAGCAAACACAACTATAAAAATCAAACGACAAAAAACACTTACAATTAAGTAAAATCAGCTCATGACAAGGTACCAATAGCTCTGTGAAAGATTATACAGAATGCCTTCTATATTACCTCTCTTTGTATTACAACAACTTTTGGGACATTTTTATTAAAACATTTTACAAGTTTTTTCTATTCACTGACTTGTCTCTCATTTGACTGTGTGTCAAGTGTGCCATTCTTTTACTTTTACGTCAATTAACAAGTTGATACCAGATAGCTATGATGCTTGGTGCATCTCACTCGATAGACTGAGTAATAACGAGTTTTTTAATGTAACAAAAGCTTGTACAATGTATATGTAAGTTTAACTCTCAGATTAGTGCTGCAGACTATCTGTTTGGTCATTACAATCGCATTCAAAAACGGTTACTAGCTTATGTTACCATATTTATCACACTGTAGTTCTCTATATAAAGAGCAACCGTGGCCTAGTGGTCTAGATCTCTTGATTTACATACAGCAGGTTGGGGTTCAATTCCCAACAAAGGTAACTGGTGGTGACAAAAAGAGCATACAAACTAAAACTTCTCTAGAACTGGGTGTGGCCACTGGACTCAGACATGTCCAACCAAAATCACAGACACATTGTTTATACAACAATACTCTTAAAAACACACACAGCCTCTGCTCCCAGTCAGCTATGCAAACACCATACTTGATCTATGAGGGATTGCTCATGCATTGGCCGAGTTATGGGTAGACAACTCTGGAATTCTTTTTAGCATAATAAAAGTAAATGATAGTAGCCAGTACACTTCACTGAAAACTTCTTAAATAAACTCAAACATCTTGTATTTAATCTTCGTTAATACAATGGCTTTATTATAACACCATTTCCAGTTGTTAGCGATGCTCATTTTAGTATTGAACGCGACAGTTGTATGTATGAGGAGATAATGCAAGGGAGATGATTCTAATTAGCTCTACCTTTTGTGACCTTACTATTGTTTTATCTTGACACTCTTATGCAATAAAACAAAGGTCAAACAGAAATTGGCCTGCGTATAATATCTGATATTTATTATCATCTCAAATAAAAGAGGTAGGCCTACTAAATGAAATGAGGTCACAAAAGATGAGTGAATTTGCTGATCACGTGTGGTGTAACCATTGCTAAGATAACAATGGAGTCACAACTGTCAGGAGTCTACATATAAAATAAACTTGCTAATAAACAAACTGCTTGAAGTTGCCAAGGGAAGGTCACGTAGTCGTCAATGTTTATTCTAGTATTGAGTAACTAGTAAAATGAAACTACTACGTCTATGCACATCCATTAGCTGTTCTACCTTTTCTTCTTCGCTATTGGCATCGGCCCAATTATTGAAAAAGTTGGCAAGCTTACAGCCATTCTAAAACTTTTGCTATAATGAGAGCATGCTAAGAGCTCTCATGTTAAAAAATGAAGTTGGGGAAAAAGATTGCCTCACACAGGAATTGATCTCCAGTCCCTGAGTGTTGCGGCCAAGTCCACTACCAACTACACGACCTCACCTCCTTGAAGCGCTGCCTAATAATTATGTACATACTTATTACACATGATGATCTCTCACAGCGCATGGAACTGCTAGTGCACTAGTATTTATAAATGCTTCAAAATTGTAAATGTTTCGAGCTTCTGCACTCTGGAATAGGTAAAACGTGTTGCTTTAACCAGTAGTATACCAACAAGTTGCAGCTTACACAGCACTATAGTAGTCCTTTCATCCTCGGCTATTGGTCAGCCTCAGGTTCAATTCTTAATTTTCACTTCGCTCCATAGTTTTTATAAATGCAACTTGAAGAATTACTCGGTCAGCATCGTTAAGTATTCGCATTGCTTATTTTGATGACCGACACCACAAGTGCATAAGAGCTCAGAGGTGCTCGAGCTGGTAGAATTATTATACATGTATGGAGTTATTATATCGACTCTTTAAGTACATGTATTTTCAAGTTTCACATAACCCAATGTGAGCATTTTATGCAACTTGACTCTCAATTCCAGTTCTTGTTTCATACTGAATGTGTTATGATAGCATCATACTTTTAGAGAGACTGCAATAGTTGCTATTTGTACTAAACATAGTAGGCTAAGCATTTTCTAAAAGGCTTTGGACTAAAATATACAATAGAATTGCGTGTCTATGCACATTGTCTGCCTGCAAGTGCCACCAACAGCTTTTAGTAGCTACACAGGAAAGTGATAAACTTTCCATGCTGCCAAGAGGAAGCAGAAAATGCTAAGGTTATAAAGGCCTGCAGGCTGCACGCATGCCATTCTCATTGGTGAAACTCTACACTCTTTATTGACCCTTGCCTTGTTTGACTAGTCAATCATCCCTTCGTGTCTATTTAAACAATCAGCTATTTTTAGAGCCAAATAGGGTCGATTTGAAGCATTTCATTGGTTGAAAAATTAACCAATCATAAAGCCGACTGCGAATCGCTCAAGTGACCGAAGATAACAAGCACTGATATCCATGAGTAATTACAATACCTCGATACAGCATGCCTTCTCAACCATGACATGTATAACACAATGCAGCTTGCTGCACAGGATTGTCAGATGAAAGAATACTTCTACATCGCAGCAGCAGATAATTAAATCCAGAAACATGCCAACAAATATCGATGATGAAATGCAAGTGCAAGTACAAGTCCAATCGCTTTATCCCGGAAACATCCAATTTAGAATTTAAATAACACATATAAATAGAAAGCACAAAAGATGCAAGAAGCGTAACCATATGAACTAAAACATGTTACTTCTAACCTAAAATCCATTAGCAATAAAATGCCATTAAAGCTACTGCTACAACTATAATATCAAACCATAAAAACACAGTTAAAATGATTAGGATTCGTCAATGCAAGCATTACTAGCCAATAAAAACAAATAGCAAAAAATACGATTTAGAGAGTGAATTAAAGAACGATGAGCCAATCATAAATGTTGTTAATTTATTCTGGCCTCAGCTTTGATTAACATAGTGTCTTCTTTTATAAAACAACGATCTGCACTCTCTAAATAGGAAATAGGCGCAAACTCCATGTAGCCAAAGCCTTTGTGATTTCTATAGGAAGTCGGGCGTTGGAAGGCGGCAAGCTCGGGTTTAGCTGTGAGCACGTCTGAGATGTGATTACGTTTGCTAGAGACACGGTGTTGGTCACATATGGTCAGGGTGACATTGCCAGTAAATGGCCAGGTCAATATATCGTCATTGTCCGACTGCATCAGATGAATAAATAGGGATAAATGTGTGCCCCTCGCATTTTCCACTCCATTTAAGTTTAATCTAATGCAAATTTGATAGCCATTAAAGCTGGTATAGAAGCCTGGACTGTGAATCACACAGTTGGGAGCTCCGCGTTTCGCTTCCATCCGCAACTTCTTATAGTTTTGAAGCCTCCAAATGAAGACGCCTCCGCAACATCTATTCTTCAGGTTCATGGTTACATCATGCAGCTCTGTGCGAGTGTCTTGCAGGTGACTTTCTAGATATGCAACCTTAGAAGTGAGCTCAATAATATGCTGCTGTTGATTGGCTACTTGGTTTCTCAGCTGTAGAACAACTTCTTGAGAATTTTCTGTTGCAAGACCATTAAAGCTAGAGAAGGAAACTTTTTCACTTGCGGATGCCAATGAACGAGTTCGGTGTAAAACTGGCTTCTTCAGACTATCATCTGTATCCCACGAATCCCCTTTAGCTTCCGTACTAGCAGAGGAGCTGCCACAGAGCTCTTTTCTTGATCGGTTTTCCATGCTTGTGATATGTGCTTGCATTGGCTGCAGAGGCAGCTGAGTGTCTTTCATGAGCTTTTCAACAGCGGATGCTAAACGGAGCAGGTGATCTTGCTGATGCAGTTCATTGTGCTGCCTCATGTTTGTTGCAAGGCACTGCCAATAAAAATTATATGCATCACTTACAGGAACATAAAGACATGCCACTTACTACAGCTGTAGGCATTGGAACTGCTTACACACGCAAAATATTTATTCTATCTAATATTTCAATTCAATACGTAAGAGATTATTAGTAGGAATGATCAGTGATTGACCAAAATGTTAAAATAAGCCATCCAAAAAGACATCTAATGAAGACAATCGGAAGATGCTATCAAAAAATAACATAGAGATGTGTCATAAAAAGGTATCAGAGGAGAGTGTCAGTGCAAGGTAAATTGAAAACCCCCTACAAGAGTGTCAAAGAGTAGTGTCCGAAAAGAACATCTGAAGAAAGTGTCAGAAGGTGTCGGAGGAGAGTGTCAGATAAGAGCATTTGAGGAAAGTGTCAGAGGAAGGTGTCAAAGGAGAGTGTCATTGCAAAGTAATATTGAAGAGCACCTGCAAGAGTGTCAGAGAGCAGTGTCAGAAAAGAGCATCTGAGGAAAATTTTAGTGAAAGGTGTCAGAGGAGAGTACTATTGCAAGGTAACAATGAAGAGCAACGGTGGGGATGTAAGAGAAGAAATCTTTAAAGGAAAGTGTTAAAGAAAGTTGTCAGAAAAGAATGTTCAAGGGGAGTTTAACTAGTCTATGTAAAATCAGTGAATAAAAAGCAGCAACAGATGGCTATAAGCTGTTGCCTTTAATACGCACCTCATAGTTACAGCCGAAAATGTGAAACCTACATTTGATCATTCCTGTCCCACAGCTATGTGTCTCCTCCTCTTTATTATCCTACACCAATTCAAATGATCGCATGAAAAGATGTATAATATGCATCAGTGTTAAACAAGATATTGTAACTTTCGTAATGCTAACAAGACTGCTAAATGAAACGGTGATTTTCTGTTAAAAATGAGAAAAAAATCGGAAAGCTGTAACATAATATTTTGAGCTACAAATGGCAATTAGAAACTGCGAAGCTATCTCATTCATTTCTTTTTGTTTGCAAGCGGGCTAGATAACAAACGCAAAACAATTGTTACTGTTTAAAATGCTAACACGACTACTGAAAATACGCCAGTACAGCTAGTGACACAGACTAGTTAGAGGGCAGCAAAAGATGTGGGAGAGATAACTTAAAATGCTTCTAATATTGCGTCTCTCTGTATTACAGCAATTGCTGCCAAAGTATTTTTGCGATATTTTCATCGAGACGTTTTACAAGATTTTTTCCATTCACCCACCGGTCTTCTATTTGACAATGTGACATGGAAGCGATTCATCTACTCCTGCTTTGACAAACCAATTGATACCAGCTAGTTATGATGTTGACTGCAGCTAACCCGATTGACTAAGCGATGAGGTTTTTTCCAATACAACAAAAAGCTATGATTAAACTTTCTAGCACAATCGTAGAAAGGAATTAAATCTTTACTTCATTACTCAAAAAATTAGTATGCCATTTGCTGCTTAAACAACATTAGAAATAATTGAAGCAATTCTTGCATCCTTCTTACTACACATTCTCATCTAAACTCTTGTATATTGCAACAACTCATATTTTGAGTCAATGGTGTGTGTGTGCGTGTGAGATTCCTCAAAAATCGAGTACGATCCCTGCTTAGCTGACTTCAAGCAGTGGCTATGTATGTTTTTAAGAGCATTGCTGTACAAACAATGTCTCCCTGATCTTGGCTGAACGAGGAACCTTGACAAATGGAGACAGATTGCAGAGAGCAATTTAAGGTTAAATGTCATTACTGTCACCCGTGGTCTTTTTTGGGAATTAAACTGAAACCTGTTATTTGCAGGTCAGGCGTTCTACATGTAGATCACTAAACATAGACAGATCATAGACATAGTTAAAAAGAATAGACAGATGTTGCAACTTATACACAACTTTGATCAGCCCTAAAACATCCAGTGGCTGTTTCCTTACAGCTTTGCTCTTTCCACTGTGAATACTAGCACGAGGATATGACTACAGGGTATTAACATTAGTGTAACATACCGTAGCAGCAAATACGATCTCGCCGCAATCGGGACAAATATTATTGGCTGTAGAGCAGAGACGCTTATGTTTCTCCAGATTGCATCTCTGCACCTGGTGAAGGCAAGCTTTGCATTCGCTAGTCTGTTTGGGGCACAGCGTGCTGACATGCGCCTCCATATCTTTGAACATTACAATCTCTTGGCATAACTTGCAAACGCTTGGTCTGTATATGCACTCCGATTGATGATTCTAAACAGTTACAAATTAAACTCATCACTCCCCTACCTCCAATTATAACTCCCCTACCTCCAATCATAACTCCCCTACCTCCAATCATAACTCCCCTACCTCCAATTATAACTCCCCTACCTCCAATCATAACTCTCCTACCTCCAATCATAACTCCCCTACCTCCAATTATAACTCCCCTACCTCCAATCATAACTCCCCTACCTCCAATTATAACTCCCCTACCTCCAATCATAACTCCCCTACCTCCAATCATAACTCCCCTACCTCCAATTATAACTCCCCTACCTCCAATTATAACTCCCCTACCTCCAATCATAACTCCCCTACCTCCAATTATAACTCCCCTACCTCCAATCATAACTCCCCTACCTCCAATTATAACTCCCTCCAATGATGCTGCTCAGCTAGCCCATAATCTATTTAAAAAAAATAATTCAACCAGTTTTTATACCAACAAAAATATGTTTCCTTTATTATATTAATAACTCCTCCTTTGTCATTGTGTGTCTGTGTGTTTGCCTATTAGCCTGCGTAAATGCTATAGGTTTTCACTTTTTTGGTCAATTTTATTCGAATTCCACATTCATATGCTCCATGCACATTCTCCATCGGCTAATAAAATATTTGGATTCAAAACTCAGTCTGATTCCTAAGAAGCAGCCTCTGAAACATCTACATGGAGGCTGCCTGATTGAATATGAAAGAAATCCTGGACACCGCTGGGCTTACATATCATTAAACTAAAAATCAATCTCACACTTTGTCGGTCAATTTTGTTTCAATCAGTTAACTTAAAACTAAATTAAGCTAGTTAACTTACATGTATAACGACCTTGCTATTAAATACAATTTGAATGATATTTGTTGTACAAAAACCTCCGATCGATAATTTGAAGCTGCATTATATGAAACCAATATTTAATCATGGCAACTTCTAGATTAACCCATATGCGCCTGACAACAGATTTTTGGGGATCAAAAACCATCTCTTAATTATATAGGATCCCTAAATGTAAGGCAATCTAAAGAATTTATCTTTTTGCAACTTCATAAAATGTACATGCAAGTTTTGCCACCAACTTGAAAATATCTGCAGCCTGAAAAAATACATGATGACATGCAGGATTACTCAGACATCGCCAGCTAACTCATTGAGACTATCAATGTTTGCAAGTTAGTGGATAAAATGCATGCATGCTTTATCAACTTACAAAAAGACTGATGGTTAAACTAGTTACAAGACTCAGCTGCTTAACATGGTGTTAACAGGTTGTTAACAAGTTGTTAATATGTGTTAACATGGTGTTAACAAGTTGTTAACAGGTTGTTAACATGGGTTAACAGGTTGTTTCACCATAGCACAAAAACTCTGAACATTAATATAGTGACAACTTAATCATGCCGACCTATGTTAAACCCAAACTTAACCTTGCCTCCCTCTGTCTGACCTTTAAATGATGATACGTTCAAATGCTGTCGACTGCACATTTCTACTTTAGCCAATGCAATTGTTCATGTAAGTGTGACCAACAAATGTTAAAAAAATCATATATTCTTATATTTTAGTGCAGCAAAAAAATAATTCTATAATATTCAAACCCGTTTCACAAAAATACAGTTTTATAACAACAAAATACAAACTGAGCAATAATGAACTTTGCTGAATTTCGATTTACGGCAATAGCGATAAAATATTGCTTTTAATAATAAACAGTGGTACACGATAGACTGAAGTTCCTTTACAGTTCACACCTAAACTTGGGTTTGATAACAATGCCCTCATAATTAAATAGGTAGTAGGATTTGTTTTAGTGAAGAACATAAGGCAATCTTTAAAAAAGAGAATTATGCTAAAGCCTCAAAAAAACGAAAGAATGAGATAAAGATAAAGTATTGCAACAACCTCTAATAGTTTTAGTAATTTTTAGTGCGTAGCTTTTAGTTAATCGATTGACTAGTAACATACGTAGCTGTAAAGTCAATAATTGGGGTGTTTCGTCTCACACTACTGACTGCAGACAAGCATGCTGAGCGATCATAAAGTTCCACAAAGAACCTACTCTTGTTGAAAAAGTTTGTTTGTCCAGTAAACGTTTTTGCAACAATATCTACTTTGTCATTATCATAGCTCCTTGAAACAAAATCACAATTTGTATCATATTACAATATCGTATCAGAATACATACATGTATAGTAGCCAAAGTTAGTTTATGATTTACAAATACAATCTTACCAAGATAAGCTTAAGACCCCCTTGTTCTGCACAGCCTTGCTTCTGATATCTACATTTGGCCTCCAAAGCATAAATCTCTCTCTTTGCAAAGTTATCAGGATATATCCGTTCCATAGTGAGAATCTCATTACATGCCGGGCACTTTCTCCTGGAGCCATTCACCCTGTATAACACACAAGTAGTAGTATTAACCCTAATCGTCAGTAATATACATTAGCATAGATTAAAATGTGTAATACTGTGTGTATTCGGTGAAGAAACAATAAGGACATTGAGTACTGAGCTAGTTGGTATTCACATAGCTTTCACAATCTACAGTATAAGATGTTAAACCCGCAACACAGAAGTATGATAGTGTGTGTACCTACACAAAAATCTTTCATGCGCAAATGTAAGCAAACATACAACTGACGAATAATCGGTGATCAATGGCAGGAGGATTTGTGAAATGTGTGTATTGTATAGCTCGGTTTATCTCGCGGGAGACATTAATATTGTATGTATATTTGTATATTGTATTGAATATATATGTATATTGTATTAATATTTCCATTTTATACATTCGATAAGTAAGCCTTAGCTTAAAGAGCTTGGGCAACAAGATTCTGTTCACAAAGTATAGCAACAATACATTGTGTTTCACAACAACGCATTCAAAGAATTACAGTACATTGAAGTACTTTAAGCGTGACGATGAACAACAAAGTTTTGATGCACAGATTCCTTTTTACGTACCGATAAATCAAATATGCACCGTGATATCTGGAAAAAAAATATCTAAAAGCAAACAAGCTTGAATTCCCACAAGAAAATTTCTGACAATCGCTGAGCCCTTTTCCATGACATATGCACAAGACTGGAGGCTATTTCGGTTGCAGAAGGTAAGGAGATTCATACAAGGAAAATGAAATGTATTCCTTGCTCTATCAACTTTAAACACGTAGCTTTCCAAACTGTAAGTTGTTAGTCTTTAGTACTTCATTGAAATATAACACACTTAATCTGTAACTTAGCGATATATATGCGTTGAAAACAAGCAGCAAACAATATTCTTCATGCTACTACTTTAAATACTGCATTTTACATTTAAACACTACGTATTTAAATGCAAAACATTAGTCAACTACTACACATTATGAGAACAAATCTACAAGGGATACTTACAATCGCTGGTCGTCAAAGATAACCAGACACTTACCTCAGCCATCGATTGATACAGTTTTTACAGAACCTATGGCCACAGTCAGTTTGATAAGGGTTTCGCAGGCACATCATACATATAGGGCACTCAAGATTATGTTCTGGTGGAATAAACTCGTTGTCATATCCTACAAGTAAAGAAGCATGTAAATTTTAAAAATCACAAACAATATCAACAGACTATATGTAAAATTCATACTCTCACTGTAACTTTGCCAAAATGTAAAACGAACTAGTAATTGATCAGTATTAAGCTATATTATTATTGACCTTTGTGTATCCGTTTGTTTACATTTTCTGTCAAAAAAATGCCAAAAATTTCAAAACTATAAAATTGCTGTTTCTGATTGGCACAATTCTTCTGAGGTAACAGAAAGGGAACTAGCTCAGGTGGTTAGAGCTCAGTCTAATAAACTAAGTGTAATGGGTTTGAGCACCAAATTTTAGTATTGGCCAAAATTTTAGTTGTCTCATTAATTGCATGTCTACTACTTTGTTATTGTGTGAAAGTTAAAACAACTGCTACAGTGCAATTATGGTACATTTAAAACAACTGCTATCGTAACACAAAACAAAAATAAAATTTATTGACATGCATGCCACCTTTTTATCATTTCTGGCAATTTAAAATTGATTTAAAAGTAACGTTTTAGTAACGATGAATTTGTGAATTAAACTCAAATTAAACTCAAATGAAGCTGGTTTCAGATAAATCGAATTACTGTGGAACGTGTAATCTGTTCAATGAGGACCACTGATCTCAATGTAATCAACTTACAACATAGTTTTGTTAAAATAAATGGCGCATAATATAATAATTTTTATAATATGCTCAGGCTGTTCCAACATATTTCATGATTGTATTTTATCATCTTCTAAAACTAACCTTCTAGATCGTCTTCAGAACATTCTAAAGAATTGTCTTTGCTGTCAACCTCTGCAGCCATTGTATCTATCATGAAACAGAAACAGCTTCCAGTACAAGCACTTGACTTTCTCAATGTTGAAATTTCATTAATATGGTCTCAAATTATTGATAGAATCTGAACTCCCAAATTGACAGAACAATCAGTTAATACACTACGGTTGCAAGACCATCATCTTAAAATCAAAAGAAAAACATACAACTGATAGCATTCATCTCCTTACACACAATTTCAAAACTTGATTGTGTCTATGCTAGCGCCTTCTGCCAAGTCAACAAAAATATTTGGCTTTAAAACTCTATCTGGTTCCTGAGAATCAGCCTCTTAAACACCTATTTGATTAGAAACTCAAGAATGTATCTTTGCAAGCATTCGGCACGATTGCCCTCAATTGCGTTCATGGATTGTGCCATAAAAACAGTATAGCAATTTGCGTTTAACATTTACACGCGTGATGTAGGCTATCTGATAGAAAATAATTTTGGGCAATGCTAGGCTTAATGCTAGTTCACATTTCAAACCAAAGCTGCGCAAATGGATAACCATGTTTAAAGCTGGCTACAAGCTACTAATGAATGCCACAATCTGACAAAATTTAAAATCGAGTTTGATTAACAATTAGCCAGCCAGTCTTACAAACGCATCCTATTAAACAGTTTTATATTATGTAAACAGCACTCTTGAATGCTTGGTGCGCTAAAAATACTGGCATCTAATACTAGTTGTAGTACTGCAAATGAAAGCCTCGTATCACCTTTTTTCACAAATACTCGATCTAAAATATTTTTCAATCCGCAGTAGATGTTTATTTTAAAGCCTATATATATATATATATGAATCTCAGTGTCTGTTCGTCCGTTAAGTTATAGCGATGAAGTTCTAATAACAAAAAATTCACTTCACAGAAGATATGATCTCAGAACCTCCAGTTATAGAAGCATCGAGCTTATCTCTTAGACTAAGGTGCTCAACTGAGCATTGCGACCAATAATGATAAAGATATTCATTACATCGGTTAACATCCACATAACGACGTTGCGTCCCATGTTACAATTACATTGCATGGGTAATCAAAGCAGCTTATAAACAGTTGCAGAAAATGTAGAGTAAAGGTAATGTAGTAGGCAAGGTGATGTTTATAAGCTGCTTTTTAACACCCGTGCAACGCAAGGCATTAATCTATTATTCAATATAGGCAACTGTACTTTGGTATAAACTACGGCACATAACAATCCTAAACTGGATAGTTCACCAACCAATTACCAATACATACATATCTAGTAACATTTACTATGTTTACAAGCACATGTCAGTTTACACATAGATGTGGCCCACTGCAATAGCAAATAATTTATAACATAAGAACAAGGTGCAAGTACAAACGATTTTGTAGAAACCTATAAGTAATGGTTTTGGTTATGATGTAGAAAGACATAAGACTACATTTCACTTCTGGTTCCAACCATACAAGTGAAGAGGGTATGATGTAGCTTTGTTTAAAACATTGAAAATTAACTAGGCCACAGTTGCCAATGAACTATAGTTATATGAAACTGTCTTTCCTCAGTTTCTCTTATTACATCTTTCCCCTTATAATGAGAGAGTAAGCTCATGTGACAATCAATACATTAAGCAGTTTCGCTTTTGGATTTTATTGGTACAGTTTAATTATTTGTGATAAACATACTTTCTAAAGTTAAAAAACACTTGTTGGTTAGTTATGAAGTTAGTTATCATTTGTTAGAGCACTTGGCGATTGTCAATTGCGTAACCAAAGAAAACCTTTGCTGCAGGGTTATATAAGACTTTCACAATACCAACTTTATCAATAAGCATTTAACAAGATTAAACTATTAATAACACAGCAGCATGATCTGTGAAAATGGATCGCAATGCTGTTAGGTTAATAAGAAGCAAAACATTTATTTTTACCAGTTAGTACAACAAGCAAAGTTCCAAAAGTTGGCAGAAGGTGTTTATCAATAAACAGTATTTTTTATGAGAAAGCGGTTTCTATGTGATAAAGCAACAGCCCACTAAACTATTGAGTGCACTGGGAATAATGCAAAAGGTTTTGGCAAAGACCAAATTAGAGACACCGTGCATAGGCTAGTTTCGATGCCTATTGATGTTAACTTTCAAAACCACAAACATCAAAACCATGCTAAATACAAATCGTTTGCTGCACCCTGATGCAAACTCTACACACCAGCCTATTCTGAAAAATCTATTCATCGAAAATAATTCTTTTCCAAATTTCCCGATATCAAGTCGCCTTAAATACTCATTAGCCACACCTGTGTACACACCAACACCTTACAGTTTTGCACGGCAACCGTGCTTATTCTTTTTATATCAAATTCTGCGCAAAAATACTCATAGCTAAAGTTATCAACTAAAGATAAACAGTTAAGTATTAGATTGAACGCAGTGCAAACGTGTAACGCCTCTTAAAAAGTACAATTCATTTCTAGAATAAAGATTGGAACTACCTGTTGAAATTATGGATAATCGTTAACATAGCAAATATTTTTAAAATATTTTTACAGTCAAGTTTTTCATTGCTTTCTTTATATAAATTTGATGAATCAGGTTGACAGCAACCACAATACACTAGCATTAGACATTCTTTATGTAGGTTAACGAAGAACAGACTTCCACGAAGAAACAACTTTTTAGAATGGGAAACGCTAGCAAATATACATTGATTGATTACTTTTTGTTAGTTCGAGACTTGCTTAAACGCTTCCGTTGTTGTAACAATGACTCAGGCTCAATAATGTAATTGGCTGAATCCTAGTTTAACATAGTTTTATTGGAGCGTTCCTACTTTTACAATCTTATGCCATTCATTTGTTCGCGCGTCTATAATGAGAAAATTAGTATAAGAGATCAATGACGGTTTCAATGCAAAAGGAAGGTCAAAACCGTCGTTGGCAGGAAAAGGTCTCCCTTGCATGAGTTGCATGACTGCAACGATGTAAAAAAACGTCCATTTCGCTTTTGTGAATTGTAGTATGCATTCAACAAGCTCGCTAAAACGTTTATGACGATTGAATTTTTTGTTTAAATGTTCTTTCTGCTCGAAAACATCACTTGCTTTGGTTCATGCCGACAGATTCCAATCTGCATGTTTTCATTTACATGTAGGTTATGAATAAATGGCACTGGGTGACTGGAGGCTGTCCATTATGGAATTTGGCTAGCTTCAAATGAAATTCAAACACATCTTGTGCTTTGTTATTGAAAATGTAAAAACTGCAGTAATAGAAATTAAATGCCTCTTACTCTTAGACATTTTCTTAAGTGCATAATTTATCCGATTACGTAAGACTATAAATGGGGTAGGTAAAATAGGAAGTATTGTTGTTTTCTACAAGCATTATAGGATTATATTGCAGTGTGTAATTTCACATTATAGTTCACATAACACATCACAGTTTTGCACCGTTTTTTCTGCAGAACATTGATTTTATTTTAATAACAAATAAGGTTATAGATACCGTTTTATCACCGCAAAAGCATTTGTGGGCTTATTAACTGTGATTTAGTAGTTAGCACACTGAACTTCCTAATGGTTTTAAATTGCTCCTGTGCAAAGGGAGACAACCTTGACAAAAACCTGAGGAAGGCAATGGAAGGCCACCACAGTGTCGAGGTAGCCATGAATCAATGGTAGATCACTGACTGGCAGCAGAGTGTAGGATTGTTGGTGAGCGACTAATATTTTCTACTTGAAAAGAGCCCATTTGATAAATTCGTCATGGTTCTTGACTTTATTTTGAGAACAAAAGTGAAACGGAATGTAGTATAACAGGAGACACAAGATAATTGACCAATCAGATCGCAACATGATATAAACATTAGTCAGTTAGCGTTCACTGAGGCATAATACAATGTTTCTCAGCACGCCTTTGCAAGGTTTATGCTGATGTTTTGTGTCAGGGGCTGGTGTTGTACCTTCCCCAATGGTTTTGTCAGGATGCTGCCTAGGTTATCGCTACTTGGTATGTACTGATATTCGGCTTCATCACGCTCACGAATGAAATGATATTGTAGGCCTACTCCTTCGAAACAACTTGTGAAATGTTTAATTCAAGCAATTGGAGAAGATCATGACATGAGAGATCTGCCTACAGCAAAATACTTTCAAATAACAATATACATAGCTTGTGGTAATAAAATTTGTTATGATTACATGTAGCTCATTAACAAAATTATCCAGATTTCAAGAATTCAAGCTTTTCTGCTCAATCTAGATGCACATTCTTGCAAATCGATAAAATCATGCTAAAAAGCTCACATCTCTTCTTTGTAAAATAGATGGTGAAGAGGTCCAATTTTCATTCTATATCACAACCTCTAAATCCAAATTCAAAATATAATTTACAAAAAGACTATATTTATAAAAGACAGTCTTGATGTAACGACGACAATCAGAAAGAAAATTAATGTGATAATATGCTTATTAGGACACTACAATGGACCACATAAAGTTATTATGCATGTAAAAGTGCTGTATATAGCATTAAAGCTTTTACGTGTACATGTATGTAGCTACTGCTTTTTTATAGGCTATTAAAACCTGTTTGCCATTTAGTCTTCTGAGTATCTATGAAAGGGATATATTTAACCATTTCATTTTAGACTCAGCTCACTATACTAGTGCATGCAAGCATGTGTGAGAATACAACAATGCTCCTAACAATGTCTGTCACTTTCTCCAAGTGTGTTTTATATATACAAAATGTTTGATGTAGAATATTTGGTAATAATGGCGGTATGCAACCAAGAACAGTACCGTTATTCTAGATTGTGCAGAGTTTGCAACTACTTGCAGTTTTCGCTTTTTCTGAGTGACTCTCGCTGAGTTACTGCCTCAGTCATCGTTAGTCCTATAACAGCATGCACTTCGTTTTCCTTTCCAGCTAAATCCTCTTACAGATTTTTTTCTGGCGTTTCTGCTGTGCTATGGCACTAATAAAAATGCAACTTACTTTTGGCTTTAAGTTCTTCACTCCGGTGGCAGTCATGTTTATGGGTAGGAGTGGACTCACACCACTGCTTAGTGGAGCATGAGAATCACAATTGTAGGCAACACAGCAAAGAAAACTAACTTTTTTGCAATCTGTTTTTCTCTTGGCAAGCAGTCGTGAATCTACGACAAGAGCTCATGTAATGCTCTGTTTTTATAATTTTAATTGTATGAAGACACTGTATTTTTAAAAAACATACTTTGTGGTGCTGCGGGGGCACTAGAAATGGTAACAAAATACATTTTCATTCATGCTCATTCTTACTAGACATGTATACTCAATCTGCTGACATCTCTAAAAGTTTATTTCCAGTTTATTGATCTGGCTGTATCTGAACGGTTTGGAACCACGCATGCATCACTACTAAATGCTAGTGCTAATTAATCACTTCAGTTCCACCTTAGATAACCAAAGCGTTTAAGTAACATATGCACATATAATACAACAGTGTCCTCATTTCATTGTTCATATAGATCATAATAGTTTCATGCAAAAAATAGCAGTTTCAGTTTGCTGCCTACATTGTTTTATTATACTATTGAAAATAAGCTTTGTAAGGTTTTTGTATGATACATTTCATCACTTCGTAAGGTTCTTAGATTTCTTCATCCCTTATGTTTAAACTTGAAATTAGCATCTTGATTCTGACAGGGATTTAATTATTTTGTTATACTCGGAACTATTTGTCATGTTATACAGGTTATGTAATGTATTTTCTTTCTGCTTATTTATAAATACAAGTTTTGTCAAATATAGTATAATTTTATTTCGATAGGTATGTATTCTTTTTATTTCTGAATATTAGGTTGAAAATACAAAATTGGTCTTTAAATTGCTATTTTTAGCATAGAGTATTTTTAGCTTTGTGTATTAACAAGTAAATTGGCGCCTACTGTGATTCCATGTATTTGCAAGTTTAAAAGGAAAAAAGAATGCTTTTGAATATGTCTGCACAATAATACTTATATCGCATTTGCTATTGAATAATATCACAAGTTTTTTGTCTACAAAAGTGTGAATTAATGAAATGAATCCATAATATCCATAGATGTAGTAAACCCTAGATTGGCGAATAGCTATCATTACAATGGAGCAAAAGTGAGGCCTATAATTGGCTGTTGTTCTCACGACGTTACGTTGCAGTGATTTCCATCATTGCAACAGAGCCTTCAGCTGAGCAATGAGTTTAGTGGTGAAAGCATGCTTGTCCAACTAGTTTGTAAGTCATAAACGTTACAATAAGACAAAATTCTTAGTGAAATGTCATCAGAGGAGACTACAACACCCCAGGTATGTGAACCCACAATACAAGTTTTAAATACTTAGTAAACTTAACCTTTATACGTGTACTATATCATTGGTTCACGTTGTAAGTTGCTACTGGAAACAAACTACCAACTCAACTGACTTGCTGAACTTACTTGTCTTATCACGGTCTCATAACAACAAACATACCTTTCTATGATTATTCTGAGTTGAAAGTGAAGTGAATGAATGCTTGGGACTATCAAAAGGAAGAGTGTCTCAACTGATTACAACAACATATATCACAAACTTGTCTCTCAGCTGATAGGGTTGTAATCTAGCTCGGCATGATTGATCAAATGCCTTTTTTGTCTTATTCCAAGTAATGTAATAATATTCATTCTACTACATGTATGTATTGTTAATGTTTAGGCTAAGAAAAAGTCAAGCCGCAGCTGGTGCTGTGCCTATGGATGTTCAAGCAATCTTGAGAAATGCCCAGATTTAGCGTTTCATCGCTTTCCAAACGGGAAGCGAGCTGAAATGCTTGGATAAAGGCGGTGCAAAGACAGGATTTTGACTCCAACATCAAGCTCTGTATTAAGCAGTGAACATGTTGAGAAAGACTGCTACGAGATTTCACCAGGTATTGGAAGAAAACCAATGCTAAAATCTGACACAATACCTACAATATTTACAGCTTATCCAACCTACCTTCAGCCAAAAGCTGAAAATACAGACACCAACCATAAGAACAGAAAGCCTGCCGAAAAGTGGAAGAACATCTCAGACAGCAGCCAGCACCATAATGCCTGACTCAGAAAATACTACACCTGGTGATACTACTATCCATGATGATGAGCAACCTGCAGCTTCTAGCAATCAGGACACACCTACAGCCTCGACAACGAGCTGCCGACGCGGTGGTAGACCTAAAAAGTCTGCTGTCACACGTATCTCAATATTAAATAGAAGAATCAAAACTCTACAGCAGAGAGTCTGTCGATTAGAGCAGAGGAATAGGATTTAAAATAATTTGATCACAATACTGAAAAAGGACAATAAACTTAACAATATAGATCTTAGATCGGTAGATGGATGTCTAGGAGAATTATTGTCTCATGTACAGCGCATGCACATTGCATGCACAGTGCATGCCACCAATCTACTCAAAACTATAGTAAATCGCTATATTAAAGTCAGAATACACTATGCCGCTTCAAAGCAGGAATCTAGTTCTACCAACCTTAGACAAAAACTTTCTCGTCTAGTTATTTTCAGTCATGTCTCATGGGTGTTTAATACAGTGGTCCAGCTTAACTGCTTCTAAATCTCATTTGATTCATTGGATCGTTATTAGTTTAATTTCTATTTGGTCAATCTTTGTATTATCAATGACTAGCTGTGCCACCCGGCGTTGCCCGTGTAATAGAAGAGTATTTGGACAGAAAATTGATTTGTATTTAACATACTGTATAACAACATTTGCCATTCTAACTTTCAAAGTACATATCATGAGAAAAGTTTTTTGTCTTATAAACAATGAGAAGTAGTGAGAGTTTTGCTATTAGCCAGTTTAATAATGTGAGCGAACAGCTTCTCGTGACGTTATGCTATGACCCGCATCACACGCAAAGCAGTTAGGTTTTGCTCTGATATAATGGCTTATATTGGCAGGCTAGCAATTCGACTTTCATAGTCTTGTGGGCAAGGCGTCAGACTGGTGAACAGCTTGGTCCGAGATCAAATCCTCTTTGGTACAGAATATTTACTCCCAAGATTTTAAGATCTATAGCCGGATTTCCGACGACGACACACGGACTTTGAGAAATATATATATATAGATAGAAGCTTCTAAATCATTAGTATTATCCATTACCATGTGTCTAAGATTCTTGCCTTTCTCATCCAAAGTCAGTTTTATATATTATCAATAAAATATGCAGTCTCACATGCACAAACTATGGAAAAATTGAGCAGTTTTTAGTGCCAAGTCAATAGGAGTTAATAGATCAGCTGATTCGCTTTACACATCACCATGATGTTGCGTCATGCTAAATATAGGCCTCACTTGTTTTGATTATTCATATATCTAGGGTTTACTATATCTATGATAATATCATTAGAAAGGTAGGAGCTACTAATCCAATAAGAAATATATATTATATCAGAGCATTAAAGTTAATTTCTTAAACATTTTTATATCTAATCAAGATATGTTGACATTTTTTGTTGCAAGGGTCAGTACACAACAGTGTACTGTTGTGTACTGTACTCTTGTATTGTTGCCCTGTACACAGTGTCTGGGCACAATACTTCCAAATTACCAACATGCAAATCTGATCAGCATTGTATGATTTCGTATTGTCCCATGAACACAAGAATCTCTTATAAACACAAGGATCCCTTATAAAAGCACTGATATCTTTGATAAGCTAGCCACTTTCATTCACTTGTGTGCAGTTTCTTGTGTGACAATTGCTGAATAGACTCAAAAGTGCATTTGTCTTACAAGTTTGTTCTGATTTACGGTGATGTACAAAACCCCTTGTGCAATGCCTCTAGCAACTTCTTTACCTATGCATTATTTTAACTAAAAATTGTTTACCTGTATTGACTTATTTTTGGTTCTATATGCAACACTTTTTTTTGCATGTTTTGCTCTATTTTCAGTGTTAAAATGTGGTATGAAATCGACTAAAATGTGTCAAGGTATGCCTTTGTCTCGCTTTTTCTCATCTCTTTTCAAGATTAATTTCATGCTGGATATTTCATTAGTTTTCGCTGTGGTATTCAAACTTATCGAATGTTTGTTTACTTTCCCAGATTATATTGCTGCCGTTTAATTTAGAATGAAAATGACATACTTTGTTGTAGAGTAGTCTCTACCATGCCAAGCAAGAGTGAGAAGACTGCTCACTTAGGGCAAGGAGATGCGGCAGAAAATGAAACACGGAAAATATCCACAACCAAACTTGGAATTATTATATTCATGTCCCTCTTCATTGATTTGCTTGGTTTCACAGTTATACTTCCAATAATGCCAAAGCTTTTGGAGTTCTATGGAGATCAAGGCTCTGTAAGTACCTTGTAGTTGTTTATTCTCTCAACAGAATAAGTTAACTCATAGAATTTCTTTCCGGTTTTTGTATAACTTTTTTAGAAATGACAATGGTTCACAAGTGTAAAAAATAGTTTGACTAAGAATATCATTCGTTAATTGTTTCAATATTGTTTACTGTTAAGAGTCATGATGTCTAGAGGGCATATTGCTTTTTTGCTATCAAATGTCTCTGCTAAGACATCATGGCTATCGGTTGTATCTTTTCCCAGCTTTCTTCAGGTTCTAAAGCATTAACGTGTAAGCTTGTGTTAAACACTAGCTGATTTTTTATTTTTATTTTGAATGCATTGAAGAATGTATCACTACTGAAAATGGGCATGCGATATTTTGCGATCAACATTTGTAAGATCTATATCAGTAGAAGAGCAGTTGTTTACAGTGGCACCGTTATGGTGGTATTGTGATGATCTTGGAGACTTGTGAAGTAGTCTTGGAAGATGTAGCAATGCATTTGTTATTTATGATAAGTACTTATACAGAAAATAATTGTGATGTAGAAGTGTACTATGTTGGACACTGCATACATTGCGCCGTCGTGTAACAACAATCTAAAAAGCCTGTCTTAATGTTTACAAGTTGTGGCTTCAGAGACACATAAAAACAGAAAGGAGATAACACTGATGACTGGGGGATGTGCGTGTGAGGGAGTTGAAAATCGTAATGCTAAACTGGACATTTTGGAGTTGTCAGCTATTGAATATGGTTGCAATAAACTACACCAGATAGTTTTCTGGTGCTCACTCATACACTCTGTTCTTTCTTATAGGATAGTCTTTACTTGGCTATGAAATCTTCAGTTGAAAGTTTTAGAGTCCTCGTAGGGGCACCAGACACTGCAAAATGGAATTCTGTTCTATTTGGAGGTGAGTAGTTCACTATCCAGCTTGAGAATAGGTTGGACTTCATTGTAGTGATGGTTATTTTATAATAATTCTATGATCTTTGTATAGACATTGCTTGAAATCTTAACCTTGTATAGTTGGGCGCTAGTCGAATTTCTGTCTCCTCGATAATCTTGCTGGATAGCGGATTGCTTCGAATCAACAATGACTTGAAGTGCCATCTTATTGCTGCCAACCCTTTAGCTTGGGGAACACACATTTACATAAAGAATGCATGCTTGAAGCATGTGAGCCAAATCATAAAGTTTGATAAATTTGAGAAAAGACTACAAAGGCTCAGAGTAAATGCGATAACATCACATCTTTGGTGTTGAATCAATGGATTTAGCCTTGCTTGCATCACATGTTAGTACTTGTTAACCTGTTGCGAGAGCATCTTAACTCGTTAGATATGTACAGACTTCAACTTCTTTTGGAATGATGATTTAAACTGAATTCTTTATACACATAAAAACACCACTATCAATAGTTTCTCAACATTAAATATGAAATGTGAAAGTAGGCAGCAGTAATGCTTCAACTGTGCGCAAAGCCTCGAACCATTGTGTACATTTCTGTTAATGGCCATAATTTATATTCCATAGAGAGTTTCTTTTTTGTTTCTCTACATAAACTTTCTTTGTTTTAGGGTTTATTGGATCTCTTTTTTCATTGCTCCAGTTCATAGCCTCTCCCTTTATTGGCGCTGCTTCTGATGTCTATGGAAGAAGGCCGTTGATTCTACTCACCATGGTCTGTGCCCATTAACTTTTGTCTTGTTTTTCATAGTCATCTGCAGCACATCTGTCTGTTTGTTAGCTGTGGGTACCATCTGTCTTTTGATTGGCTGTGGGTACCATCTGTCTGTTAGTTGGCTATGTGCCGTCTGTATGTTTGTTGGCTGTGGGTATCCTTGTCTAAGTCAAAGTCTCTGTCTTTTGATTGGCTGTGGGTACCATCTGTCTGTTAGTTGGCTGTGGGTACCATCTGTATGTTTGTTGGCTGTGAGTAGCATCTGCCTGTTTGTTGGCTGTTTTAACCATGTTTATGTTTGTTGCTAGTAAAGCTAATTTATTTCTGGTGCCTTGTTTCTGATGCTCTAACTTATATCCTGTAGTGTGACCTATATCTTGTAGTGTGACCTATATCTTGTAGTGTGACCTATATCCTGTACTGTATCATTTAGATTCTGTAGTGTGACCTAGATTCTGCAGTGTGACCTATATCCTGTAGTGTGACCTATATCCTGTAGTGTGACCTAAATCCTGTAGTGTGTAGTCGCTAATGAATATTGTCCACTACTTTTGAAGCTTTGGAAATTTCAATGAAAATTATCATTGATTGATGTTTTATCAAGGATTCAAGTTGTTACTTTGGGTTGGTCATGTGTCTTGTGTAGAATATTTGTCGGGGTTTAGAAGTGCATTATGAATGTTGTCTTTCTCTCTTAACTATATAAGGCCGTGAGAATTAACAATGCAATTTCAACTTTGAACGACGTATTTTATCAAAAAACATTTTTGGTTCGTATAAAATATTCATGAGATGCAAGGTTTTTGTTTGTTTCCTGGAACATCCATCACTGAAATATTATCATAAGATTCATTGCACCAGCTGCAGGCGATTGAGTTTCAGATGATACTGATATGTTAGAAAAAGAGCAGGTTTTCTGTATAAGAATTATTAGTTGTCTGCTCTTGACACAATCGGGCCATGTCCTAATATTAGGTTTAAAATAGTGTTATAGCCATGATGGTAATTATAGAGCATATAAAAAGCAGGGGTTTGGTTTGTTCATGATTTTTGGGTCATATGACCAAACACACCCAACATTATGCAGCAGTTGTGCAGTGAATGACAATTTGTTCTTCTTTGGATGAAACTTCATTTCTGTTAAAAGTCATGTCATATTTGTTTAGCATATGTGCTTTAGACAGTCAGAAACATGTCAGGTTTGCTTAGCATATGTGCTTTAGACAGTCAGAAACATGTCAGGTTTGCTTAGCATATGTGCTTTAGACAGTCAGAAACATGTCAGGTTTGCTTCTTCTCATATCCTGTGGGTTGTTATTGCTGACGCTGGCAATACATATTACCTATACACAGTATACACCAATACTTATTTGTGTATACTGACGACTGTTAGCTGTATTCTATTTTTTGTTACATACTATGCATGACTTCCTGTGCTTTGTAGATAGGAGTTGCAGCATCTTATGTTATCTGGATATTCGCAGGAAATTTCACTCTATTTGTAATATCCCGAGTGATTGGTGGCTTAGCTAAAGGCAATGTAAGCTTGAGCGTAGCCATAGTAGCCGATGCATACAAGCTGAGTGAGAGGGGACGAGGCATGGTACGTCTCAATATCAGTATTTTAGCCATTGCTAGAGTTCATAGCCACTATTGATTAGGACATAGTGTACTTTTACGTCTTCGGCAAGCCTTTATGGTGTAAATCCTTCCATGAGGGACGATATTGTAAGTGCTAGTAACTTCAGGTAGTTGGGCCCTAAATATGTGGATCTGTTCATTGCTGTTTGTTTATATTTCTTTGTTTCTAATTATACATTCACTTTCTGCAGACTTCTGTTTTTGTTACGCTAAACACATTTCTGGTAGTCAGAGTTGTTTTCAGCCTTTACTAGCAGATCGAGGTCATTGTATCAGCAATCATAAATGCTCTGGTTTATGTGTTATCGACTTGTTCAAGCCTTGAAAAGGCTTGATACATTTTTTATTGGGATTGTTACAGGCTCTTATTGGAATTGCCTTCAGTGTAGGATTTCTCATTGGACCATTGATAGGGGCAGGTATGTTACCACCCTCACTAGCGTTAATTGATTGGAATATTTTATTTATTTGTATTATATGTGAATAACTTATAACTCAGTCATCATTTTGGCAAGTTTGCTTCTATGTACAGATTTCATAATCTTCTTGCTTTTCTTCGGACATGCTAATAATTGGAGTTGTCTCACTTTTTGCTATATAGTCATCATAATAAGCTGTCAGTCTAGCTGTAGCTGTTTGCATTGTTTTCTAATCCGTTATTTTTAGCCTGCTCTATATTTTTCTAACTTTCACCATTTTTTTGTGTCTGTACCGACTTTCTTCATGTTCCTCTTGATTGTGTCTTTAAATCTCAAATAGGCTTTGCTGGGTTACACCGTTTTTTCAATCGGTGGTACACCAGCTCTCAGAGTAGGTAATCAGAGTTCTTCTCTCAACATGTTTGAACCATACAAAATTCATTTGGATAAGAATGGATTTGAGTCAAAGTATTACAACTCATCTCAATACCTCAGTATGCGAGATCTTATTCCTCCATGAGATACTCACGATGGATCATAAATGTCTTATTACATCATTTCTCATTGCTCACAGTCTGTCAGTTATCACACTGTAAACATTCCATGCCTTAATACCATACAGCCGAGCTGTCTGCGCTGTAGACCGATATACCTTGTATTTCACTTTGAAACTGGTGGCCGCCCTAGTCTAGTCCTCAAGTTTCCTTACAATGCATCACATTTCCGTCTCTCAAACAGATTTTATCATTCAGCTTAGCATTGTCGGCTACAGGACTTCCAATATATTTAGGTGTTTTGCTTTGTTCTAGATCTTCGTTGATGGCAATTGTAGTTGCTTGGGAGAAACTTCCTGAAAACTGGCACCTAATAAAGGCGCTCTGTTTTTTAATAATAATTTTGAGCCTGAAATTTCTGGCAACAAAGATGAATATTTTTTTAGTGCTACTGGAACACTATCATCAGCAAAAAAGCCATTTTTTCACTAACAGTGGTTATTTCGCTCTTTGGTTTGAATTGAACCGCGTTAAACAAATCTGGCTCTCTGCTGGTCTAGATTTAAACTTCCTGTAAGCTGTCATTGAAGGCTACTGTAAGCATGACAGTTGAATAGAGTAAAAAGTGTGTAAACATACTTTTACATAATTCGATTACTTACTTCAAAGTCACTCGAGACCATTCCTTCTTATAACTTCATTTAACTGCATGCCCTTATGGAGAGCTTCAATGATGCTACAATGAGCTTCAATGAAGCCTCTTTGTAAAGCCAAGCTTTTGGAGAACCTGCCAAAGACCGATTCTGGAGACTGTATTGCTTTTCTGAAATCAATAGATTCCTTGTTTCTTCAGTACCTTCTCTCGTACTTGTCTTAAGCAAAAAGCCATGTCTGTTGTACTCCTTCCGCCTCTGAACCCACACTGAGACGAAGGTAGTATTTTTGAGGTGATATGTGAATTGAACGATCTACATGTACTAGTATTCACAAGAGAGAATCTTGTCTGCAAGGGATAAGATGGATATGGCCCAGTTAGTTATTACCACATTCGTTTTAGACTCCACTCTGATCATTGACAGTGTTTGTATCCTTTCAATCTTTAGGTTCTGGTTGACTCCTTCAAACTGTCTGAATCATTTTGTGCAGTCTGGTAAGTTCTGACCATAATGTTTCTTACTTCAGATAGCTTACCATCTCAGCCATAGGTTTTCCCATTTTGCATCCGAGTAATGGCCAACATGCACTTATTCGTGTCAGTCGGGTCATCGCAAAACAGGATAGCAGGTCTCTGCACAGTGTGATTTTGGATCATCTCATCTATATCTTCCGATATGTTCAGTAGTTGGTTGAAGTGATCAGAGAATAATTTGCAAGATTGTGTTTATTTCCTGTAGAACTGTGGTTCAATTATGGTCGATAAGTTGTGCAAGTCCTCTTTGTTTTGGGCCACAAGTGTTCTGGTCTGGTTTAAGATACTTCCATATTCCTTCTGTTTGCTGGAGGTTGATGCTCCTGAAACCTTTTTCTCTTACCATCGATTCCTTATTTTTCTAGTGTACCTTGGAAGCTTTCACTGGGCTTTCGAGTACTCTTTTCTCTCTAGCCTGGTGTTACACATAAAAAAGCTTGTTTCATTCAATTCTGTTTCTCATTGAGCTGTGCGCACATCATGCACATTAAACCCGTCTGTGTGTTTTATACTTTATGTTCTGAACGCATCGATGGCAGTAAAATACACTGTTTCTTTCAATAATTTTTGCGTTTACTCCAAATCACCTTGCTCTGCGTCTCAATGTTCCAGAATAATGTTCATCAGCTCTTTTGGTTCGTCTTGGCTCACCTGATTTCTCAGCACACTTGTACTCAGCTTTTGTGGTGGTCTAATCTCTGTTTTGTGTGCATGTCACTCCATTTAATCATCAGCTTTGATCTTAACACCACATAGCTTTTCTTACAGTTTGCTATATCTGCAGTCTCCTAATATTCTCCACCTCTTATACACCTCTATGTCAGATAGTGATATAAAGGTGTACATGATCTTACGTACCTCGTTTATAAAACATCGGTTTATTGATCTTCGAAAATCAACAACTTTGAAACTACGTGATATGTGTATATTTTTTTAAATAAAAGCCTCAAACGCTATACAATATTTGGTACTGAAGCATAAGACCTGATGTGATGGATATGTATGTATGTGTACTTTTTAGACATGTCCATTTATGTTGTTATCTCATCTGAAAGTATTTGGCACCACCAGGAGAGTATCTCCAATTTAAAATTTTAATTGGATTGGAATTACGTATAATTGAAATAACAAAATAATTTGCATATTCTGTACATATTTCTGTGTATTGTTTACTATAGGGTTTGCGGCGGGTGCAGTACCTGCAGTGGGTGTCGGTGAATTTTTTGTGGCGCCAGCATTGTTTGCTCTTTCTATGGCGATCCTTGATATTCTCTACATGTACTGTGCCTTTGAGGAAACACTTATTGAGTCCAAAAGGGTGAGTTGTTATGCGCTCTGTCACAGGCAGTATCAGATGTACATAACAGTGATCCTTTATTGGTGAGGAGTTAGATGAGTGACTACAAATGTTATTAGAGGTCCTGAGCATGTATATTGACTGTTTAAATTTTAAACAACACAGTATCTTCTTTCAGATGACTGCTAGTTCAAGATCTTTTACCTTCCATTAATAAATGTTAATGGTAACACACACGCAGCAGTTTCATGGCTTTCAGCAGGTCACACCTTGTAATGTACTAGTGACAGAGATATGTCTGTAGCCTATAGTTGTCCGCTTTATTTCTCACATAGCTCTCTTATTTTAGGCTAAGTCACTATTTTCCACAGAAAACAATGTCTTTGACCTGATAAATCCAGTCTCGCTGTTTCTATTCAAAGCTGTACCTGGTGTTGCACCTGAAGGTGGGTCTCTTCAATCTGTTATAAGCTAACAGTGCGTGTTACTATGAGTTAGCTCTTGACTGCTTGTAGAATGATCAGTTATAGCTGGTTATAAACATGGAGTGATTCTTTATCACATGTACATGCATACAGACATAGAGTGATCACTCATAACAGAATACAGCACAGACATAGAGTGATCAGTCATAACACAGTGTATTACAGGCATAGAGTGATTGGTCATAACAAAGTGCATTACAGACAGATGGATCTGTCATGACAAACTGCAGTACAGACATAAAGTGATCAGTCATAGCTAACTACAGCACAAGCATAAAGTGATCAGAGATAACAAAATTTCAGTACAGATATAGAGGGATCAGTTACCACAAGCTGGAGAGCATAAATTGATCTATTGAAATGGACTGTAGAGCATAGAATTATCATTGGCAATAGATTGTCAGTATAGATCAAGGCATCACACTTGACTGGTACAATAGTGAGCTAAAATAACTTGCAGAACATGAGAGAGTGTTGGGTCGAAATTAGCTTATGATTTTCTCATATTTCATTTTCATTCAATTATTATGATCATTTCACTTTTTCATTTGTTCATAGCATTTGCTGTTGAAGATATGCTAGGTTTGCAGATCAGCTGTAAATGCATTTGTGCTCCAACAAAACAATCTCATCTACACATTCTAGAAAAGAGAACCATGAAAAGGATTGGATTTATCTACTTCCTCTACATCTTCCTCTATTCTGGAGTAGAATTTACTTTGACATTTTTAACGTATCTCAAGTTCAACTATAACAGGTAAGTAACTGCTACTTGTATGTATGTATTCTATAATCTTCAATTCGTTTTAATAGAGCTGTCGAGGTAGGTCTAAGTGGCCAAGTAAGTTAGACTTACTTTATAAGTTTCTCTTTCTGAATCGTACTCTAGCAACAGATTTATTTATTATAATTTACGGGTAGGCTAGAGTTATTTGTTCACTTTATTCATAGTACTCTCTTCCAATTGGCCGATGCTGTACAATCTATGTACCTCAATTAACTCTGTATCGAGTTGGCTGCACATCATCTCTCATTGCTCACTAGTAGGCCCGCTATAGAATGTTCCAGAAATCTCTTATTGCTGATAGATGTGAACTATACTTTTAGCCTGTGCACATTTCATAAGAGGTTGGTTGTTGAACCAGTGTCTGTTCAACTTGCTTTGTGACAATTTCTTGTTGTAAGTCTCTAATCTTATGATGACCTCATGACCGATCATGGCTAGAACTGCCTACTGTGTATTTCTGCTGCTGATAGTCTGCAATTGTCTGAACTGTTTGGTATCAGTGTACCTTGTATTGTCTAAAGCAATCGTAACACAAACCACACAAGTGTTGAAAATCTTATCTATGAGAGTACATGAAAGTCTATGGCTTATAAAATTGATGATAACAGGCCAAAAAGTAAGTCGTCATATCGTCTACCAAGCTCATATCGATTGGCCAGTGTACAAGGTCAGGCTTCATAGCCTAGTCTCAGTACATAATGTACTGTAAAACATCCAATTGAACGCCACCTCTATTTGTCCACTACTATAGAGAAATGGTTGAAAAATAGAGTGTCATGGGTCGTTCAATTAAAGGTTGTACGGTATGGTATGTCTTTTATACTTTGTATCAACCCATATTGCGTGTGGAAAGAATTATGATATTATTATGATATTGCAGCATGCAGCAAGGCAAGATGTTTTTCTTCATCGGATTAGTGATGATACTAATACTAGGTGAGGACTATAGTTCCCTATACATAGTTCCCTATATATTCACTCGTGTTCTCTACCTTATCTTATCCTTCTGGCTCATGCGCCGGCACCAAATCGATTTGAACCACAGGCTAGGTAATAATGCATTGGTGCCTGCCTGATTAGAATGGCATGTGACACAATGTGACACCAAGTCTTGTAAGCTTAAAAATTATAATACATTGTCTGATCTGAATGTGTCATAAATAGGAGCAATTTTCCAATGAATTTGTGAATTTATTTCATACTACACAAAGTGTGTGTCAGCCACTCTTTGTATGTTGATGTTTATATCTGTTTACCAACCCTTACGTATTCGGTCTTCTCTATGACAGGTGGTTATACAAGGAGGCGCCCTACTGGCACTGAAAAATCTACAGCTCTCTCCGGGATAGTTCTACTCATGCCTGGTGTCCTCTGCATTGGTTTTGCTCAAAGTGCAACTTTGTTGTATACAGGGCTGTTGATGTTTGCTTATGGTAAGCTTTTACAATCTTCCAAATCCTGTGAAAGGCAGTAATTTTTTATATCGGGAAGTTGTTTTCTCTTTGTGAAGTTTGAATGGCGTTTCTTTGGAGATAGATTGCGTTTAGGGTGCTCTTTAATTAGTCTGGACTAGCGGTAAATGTTAGACGTATTTGAGCTTGTGTACACAACTCCTCAAGGATGTAGCAAGTGTACACACCTCAAAAACGTAGTAGGTGTACACACCTCAAAGATGTAGCATGTGTACACACCTCAAGGATGTAGCAAGTGTACACACCTCAAGAATGTAGTAAGTGTACACACCTTAGAGATGTAGTAAGTGTACACACCTCAAGGATGTAGTAAGTGTACACACCTCAAGGATGTAGTAAGTGTACACACCTCAAGGATGTAGCAAGTATACACACGTCAAGAACGTAGCAAGTGTACACACCTCAAGAACGTAGCAAGTGTACACACCTCAAGAATGTAGTAAGTGTACACACCTCAAGGATGTAGCAAGTGTACACACCTCAAGGATGTAGCAGGTGTACACACCTCAAGAATGTAGTAAGTGTACACACCTCAAGGATGTAGCAAGTGTACACATCTCAAGGATGTAGCATATGTACACACCTCAAAAGGATGTAGCAAGTGTACACACCTCAAGGATGTAGCAGTGCACACACCTCAAAAATGTAGCAAGTGTATACACCTCAAGGATATAGCATTGGATGGACACTGTAGGCTATTAACAACAAATGGCATTTCCCAAGCTGTGCTTTAGGGCGTTACAGGGATGATGTAGTACATTACTAACCAATGACTGATTAGTTGTCATGTTCATTTGTGTATGGTTGCTTATATTACCTCCAGTAAAGCTGGTCTTTGTGGATGCTATGTTATAAAAATTTAATAAAAAGCTTTTAAAGTGAAATGAAGAAGATATTGTATTTACAAACTTTAGATATAAACCAATGAAACTGTGAGTTATGGCAACCCCAGGATGCAAAAGGGAGCATCAGAAATAAACTACCTCATTTATATATGTCATTTATATATGTCATTTATATATGTCGTTCAATCAGATTTAATATTAAGGGTTTTTGTTTAATTTAAAATGCTAAATTGAAGGCTTTTACTACAGTAAGGAAGCAGACTACAATTTATTTCTATTTTGAGTAAAAATTTCAGATCAACAGAAACTTTTGGTGGCACATTTTCCAAGTGTTCGAACGAAACAACCTAGGGGCACACAACTCTGTTAACCCAATGAAAGTAAATAATGCTGAGACCATTTGATTAGCAATGGGTATTAGTTGATCACTGTGTAGCACCAGTCAATATTTCAAATTATTCACAACATATAACTAATGATTAATCTAAAACAAAATGTTGTCAGTTACGCTGTTCAGTAGCCACATCACTGTATCACGGACAATTTCACACGCATACATTGTGGCAGTAGTTAGTTTGTTAGCAAGACAACAATAACTAATTAAAAGGCAATCTTGACGCCATGTAGTCATTGTGTATGAAAGAGGCGGGGAAAAAAACTTATTAACTTCATTTTTATCAACAGAAAAAATTCTGAAATTTGTTTCATGTACCGGAAACACCGAGAGAACATTGTCATAGACTGCTACTCTGGTAGGAGTTAACATAATCTGCACTGCTAGCATAGGCGGCTGTCTTTCATGTGTCTTATTTAGCAATCTGATTGGCTGATAATCTTGAAGATTGGTGTTATCTAGGCCTTTTTGTTTAATTGTTTGTTTCATCTGTCAATTGCGCATAAAGATGTTTTGCAGGAAAGATATTTAGCAAAGCAAACACTTGATGGTTTGATGTTCAATTTAATCCGCATGAGAGACTAATGACAATGCGTCTCAATTTGTTGCATATGCACTCTGATTGGCTATTCATGACGGATGACTTGGTAGAATATCATATGAAATGAAGTTGTCACATCGTGGTTGCTAAGACTGTGGCGCAGTGTATCAATAATCACTTTTATGAAGCCTTTGATCTTTTCTCAGTCTGTTGTAATTGTTAACAGATTTTTGTTTTCATTTATAATTGACCAAGTCATCAGTCAGCGTATCAAATACTTTACAAAGTAATAGCTTATAATTCACAATTATATTTTAACAAATAACATTGCCAAAATGGCTTAGCTAACATAGCTAACTCTAAGAGGGGAGGTAATCAACAAGAAATAGCCTTAGCAAAAGAAGGCTGCTGGGAAAAAATGGTGTTATCCACAGTTCAATCAGGTCTATCGATGGTCATATTAAAATGTCTGAAAAGTGATGCTAATTTGAAAGTTTGTTGCTCATGGCTCCTCAGTCATGATAAAATACTCTTCATATCTATGCAGCGTAAGGACATTCAATCCTTTTGTTTTTCTTGCTAATCAGAGTTGGTGTTGACAGAGTAAATCTCGTGGAGTCATTCTGGGTCTATCAATTGAAGACTAATACAGGCATCTTTTAATCGAGTGGCTCGTCTGATAGGTTTGGCAATAATTAGTAACACCATTGATTGATAGGCGCTAACAACAAGCGACGATTGTGTTTTCTTTTCAATATTCTTTACATGTACGAGTCAATACATCAGACAGACTTTTTGAATTTGAAGATGCATGACGCTAATTGTAAAAACATATATTTTCCATCATTTTTCATTGCACTTTGCTTGCCTCTGGTTTACTCATTATGATCATATGATTCTATTATAACCATTATTATGCATAAAGAGTAAGGGATGCAGTTATAGCCTGTTTCAGGCACCTGTGTGTCAGTGTCATCTATAAGATCTCCATCTTTTCAGCTAGCTAGATGAGCCAGATAAAGCCATCATGGCTCTTATCTCTGCGGTTGCAATAGCAATTAGCTGCCATAGCTTCTTTTTATCTCCATGTTTCTCTTTTGTCTCAGCATCATCAACAGTCGTGCCTAGCATGACTACCCTTATTTCTGTCTACGGAACTGAGAGTCAGAAGGGATCAGTAATGGGTGTATTCCGTGCTTTAGGAGCCCTGGCTAGGGGTCTTGGCCCGCTTTCAATCTCAGCCGGTGAGCTTTTAGTTATGTCTTTTGTGTTAAAATTAATTGAATAATTTGTTTATATATGGAAATAGTATGGCCAGGCTTTCACAAAGGTGTTTATGTGGTATTTATGAAGGTTTATATTGATAATAGGAGGATTTCGTAACCTTGTCCGCTATTCTTCATAGAAGTCTTTGCAATATTTGTGATTACATATGTTATTGTAGCATCTCTGCGGGATATTTTTAAAGTAGAATTGGCATCTTGACCTCTCGGACTAATGTACTTCCTTATCAAGAGGATTAAAATTAATGCTCACTCCCTATCAGCTTATATCAATCATGTGGGTCTTCTTCATCACTCTCTGTATCTCACCGTTTCCATATTGTAGTTTACTGGAGTGTTGACTCAGAGACGTGCTATATTATCTCAGCTTGCGCCATGCTCATACCTTTAGCTCTGCTCGCCACGACTAAGGTGAAGGCCAGCCCAAAACAGGACTAAACATCTCTCATCAATTATCCACAATTGTTCCATTCCATTTATTTGACATAACGTTCCAAAAATAAGATTTGATAGATCTCTCTAATTATTAGAGCTATATCAACTTCCCATAGACATCGCATTATATGCAGATAATGTACTTTTATAGAGGCTCAACTAACACATGATGTATACAGTTTTTAAGGTCGACTAACTGGTGCTCACGCAATAGTTTCATATCTAAGTCTATGGAAAATATATACAGTACAAAGATTTGGAAATATAACTTGCATGAGTATATCTATGTATCTATTTGAGGTATTGCACAACTACTCAACGTCTATCTCACAGTCAGATGTGTTCGTTAAATCTTCTCCTATGTCTACCGGTTCATTATCATCTTCCATCAACATTTCTTGTCCCACTTGTTCGCTGTTGTCTTGGGGACACACAACATTTGCATTCTCCAGCTCATTTATGAAATTTGCTGTTAGGCCGCTTGCCTGTTTACTATCCTGCAACAGAAAGTTTGTCTATTCCATTCTATCTATATATCAAAGCTGTCCTACGGTTTCAAAAAATTTTTTTACTTTAAATTGTCTGTTAGCTGGAGGTAAAGAATATCATTTTAATTGCGGTTCAATTGCCTTACCTGTCGCAGTCTCCTCCATTTAGCTCTTCTGTTTTGAAACCAGGTTTTCACCTGAAATAGAAGTGAAAACTCTTTAATTCAGTGTATTTCTGTCTAGCATTAGCTGTCCATTTTTGTCTAACATTTGTCTATTTCTATCTAGCATTTGTTCATTTCTGTCTAACCTTGGTCTGTTACTATCTAACATCCATTCATATCTACCTAACATCTGTTAACTCCGTCTAACATATGTTTATTTCTCTTTAACATCTGTTCAATTCTGACTAACATTTATCTATTTCTTTCTAATATTTGTTCATTTGGCCGTCTAACATCTGTTGATTTCCATCTAATATGTGTCTAATCTTCTCTAACATCTGTCCATTCATGTCTAACATTGTCCATATGTTTCTGATTAACATCTGTTGATTTCTGTCTAACAATGTCTATTTTTTTCTAACTTGATCACATCTATATGTAAGTATTTCAGTAAGCCAGTCGGAATAAAGTCATGAATGCCCAGCAAAGAAAAATGGCCAGGCTGCTCCACTGTGCAACTAAGACTTACTCGTTAAGTTTTTATCTCCTGCTGTTTTCAACTACCTGGTTATACATTAGTTACTTAAAAGTTATAAATACATAACTTCTGGCATCGCAACCATGGTGATTGCTATATTTTTTTATTTGTCACAAAATAATCTACCTTTGTATCTTTCTATCGCTTACATCAAAACAAATGACGTTCAAATAGGAAATACTTGCAATCAGACCAATTAAGGTCTATCTTATCGTAAAGGAGACTTAATATTTTCCAGGTTTGTTGTTTATATTAGTGTATCGCCGACTTTAGGCTAGTATATTGCTACTGCAAACATGACACGGTTGACTCAAGGGCTTAGCAATGAATCTAATCCCGACCATTTAGATACGTCCTATCAGCTACAAGGCTCCCTATAATGCCAATTAAGCTCTGATAAAAAATATTGCGCAGTAGCTTGCTTTATAATTTGTTGAATGAAGCTCAATTTGGCACCGTCGTGTCTATCTCCATAAATACCAACTTTCTTGATAGCAGATTGGACTGCTTTCAAATTTTTATAATGTAATCTCCGAGTGGGGTCTCACTATTTGTATTAGCCTTAACACCAGCTAATATGCACGCATATATTTTCAATTTTAGCATGTGTCAAAGATTATCTCTAAAAAGAAATATCCGGTTATATTCTTGATATATTAGATAGCTGTTGCTAAAGCAGATGAATTCTTGATTTTTGTTTTATCTGATGCATACAGTCAACACTCCAATCTGATTTGGTAGTTAGGTCTTTCTTACAATATTTCATATTAAATGCAGTTCAACTACATCCAAGATAGCTGTTTAAATACAAACACAAGCTGTATATGCCATTGATACAAGAAGCTATAATTTGCTAGTGTCAGCATTCACAACAAGATCAAAAGTTAGCTAGAACCTTTTTTTTTATCTCTGATGCTTTGTGTTTTACAATATTTTCAACTAAATAAAGCTTAATCTCTTGAAAAACATAATCAATATATGACGGTGTCATTAATGACTTAATTAAGTCATTATATTTAATGACTTAATGACACCGTCAGCTGGAACTAATACTAGGAAGTGAAACTATTTGTTGTAATATTGGTTACTGTTCAAAAGAGTACACAAAAGATGTTTGACATTAACAGCATTAACTAAACGATGTTAATTGTTATTGAAGGTAATCAATTTCTATTAGATGATTTTGTTTCAACACTCTTTAAGTAAACAGTTGAATAATAATTAAAAGCAATTGATGTGCTTTTATATATGCCTAATGTTACAATGTTTCAAGACCGAATATATTTAGTTCATGCTGCATAGTATTTTATCAGACAAAACAGTGCGAAAGGTTTTACAGAACATGAATGTTGAATAGCTAGAAAGAATGCGCTGTTTTAACCGTGTTTGTATTACATCGGCTCTTTCAAAAGTGAGAGCCTACTTGCTGGTCTAACCAGTTAATAACACAAAACATTCTATCTAAAATTGCTTACCTGTCGTTCAGAAAGTTGTAATTTTTTTGCCACTTTCTTTCGGTCATTCGGAGATAAATACTTTTGACTTCCAAATTTCTTTTCTAACTCTATTGTTTGGTCATTTGTAAATCGCACTTGTCCACCCTTTCGCTTGTGAAATGGAATGGAAGAGAAAAATGCAGACCATGGATTGCTGAAGGCTCTCTGGTCTGTAAAGGTTAATAATATATGATGTTGGCAGATATATAGAATAGTAAAGCTGTAAATATTTCTTCAATTGGCTGCTTTTAAGCACCTTCAGCCAATCATGTCAGGGAATCAATACAATGTTTTACCTTAAAAATTTTTTAGGGATGTCCAGAAATTCAAATGTAAACAAACATTACAAAATACATAAATCTTTAGAAAAATTGCAGTCTCTAAATTATACAGCTTTTAAAATATCTAAAAACACACATCTTGGTACATGCATAGCTAAGCTTAAAATAAAGGATTCATACAATCAAGCCACCTTGCAGGAGAGAGTCCAGGTACATGCTTTGGTATAATGATTCCAGGTCTGTTTTCCAAGGCGTCGAATATAATGAAGGTGTTGGAGGTAGGCACCTATTCGCTATCCCTGCTAGCTGATACTGTTCATGATTCATAATCATTGGTGCTTGAGCAGCCGCTGCCGATGCTGCCGTTGCATATTGTTGTGCAGCATTACATCTCAGTTGAAGGTCTTTGTATCCAAAGTCAGTTTCTGTTGTTAAAGTTAAATGCTTCTGTGCCGTGATTGGTGGCAATACAGCAGTTCTGAGTGAGAGAGGAGATGTTGAACTCTCTAAATGACGATTTTCTTGTTTGTGAGACAATATATGGTCGATAGAGAATGATCTGAGTAAATCTTTGTTTGCTGCCATTGCTAGCTCTTTCAGTAGCAGCTGTAAACTGCTTCAAATGTCCATTAGTGATACCAATAATAATAGATAGGGTGACTCCATTAGCCAATTCTCTGATCAGCTTCTAAACGAGGGATTTGATTGGTTGATATTCTTGAACGAGTCACAAGGCAGCGACTTGATCAAAAAGTAAATACAAACGAAATACGCAATAATACTGTTGATATCATACAATTTCAACATCCAATATTATTGTCAGTTGAAGTTATTTTTAGTTCTTTACGACAAAACATTATTAGTTTAGTTTCTAATTTGCATTTGGTTCAACCATTTTTTTATTTTATATCATGCTGATGTTTTGTGATTTTTTGAAACAGTTATTACATGAAAAAAATTATAGTTTTTTTACAATTGTTTGTGTATTAAATAAGCTAATTGAAGAATATGTGTAATAAAATCAATTTTATGTGACTTTAAGATTTTAAAATACTTCAGGTGCAAAGAAACAGTGTATTTATATTCATTGAAATTTATTCCTTAAAGCAGAGCAGCTAAAAATTAAAAGACTATATATTAAATTATTAAAGTTTCTGCCAGCAGTTCCAGTTCTGATGAAATAAATTTTCCAAGGCAAGGAATTTGAATAACACTAATGAATTTTGATTCTAAAATACATTGCAATAAATTTTTTAAGTTGTTTAAAAAACTTATTGACAACAAAAACTTTAAAATCTTTTATTGTTTTCTTCTAAAATATTTTAAATTTTAGTTATAGTTTTATTGACTAAAAAGTTTAAATACGATCATTCTACGTTATTGTTGGTTCAAACCATCTGTTATCTTTTTACCTGAATATTGAGCTTAGGTATAAAAGCGCAGCCATGTCATAGAGTTCTAGAATAATTGACTTGAAAACAGCAGGTTAAAGTCCAATTCCCAAAAAGGTACTAGTTGGAGGAGCCTTTCATCTTAAATTGTTCTCACCGCCAAACTTTCAATCTAAATTTGCATGTTGTAGCCACTCCAAATAGATTTGTTAAAAAAGGAAAAAAATTCAGCCAAGTTGCAGTTAGCCTATTTTCAACTTCGTTTGGAAAAAACATTTTTATTATGCAATATTTAAAATGATAAGAACAAAAGTAGAATTATTTGGCATTTATGCTTGTAGAAACGTTACCTTCTGTATGCTACAACAGACACCAACTAGTAAATATTATTGGTGAGTTTAAAAGTTCTAAAACCAGATGACTGCTAAAGACTCAAATTCAAGCTCTCATCAAACCTACGTAATACCTGTAAGGAAAGATGTTAAACTTTAGAACATTTTATTTTTAAAAAAGTTTCAAAACAATTACAATAATTTGTTTGTTACTTGTAATGACTATCCAGTCTCAACAAACTCACAACTGAATATGAAATATGCAACTAGACTTTTCAGGTGATAAGGCTATCAGGTAAAATGTATGTAACTAGGCTATGTAACCAATGAGCTGATCTGCTATGCACAGAGAAGACAGCTATGGCTTTGTCGGTGTTTGCTCAAATACAGGCAGACCGCCGGTAGTGTGGCGTTATACATTGCTCTTTTTGCTTTGCTGTGGATGCTTAATCTCGTTTCACGTTTGTTACGTACGGCCTATTTACTTTTTTGATGACTTACAATGTAGTTGGCTAATGCAATTATAGTGTTTTGGAAAGGCTCATATTTTACTTCAGTCACTACTCTGGAGGCCATTAACTAGTACTGATATAAATGAAACATTTGCTACAAACTGAAGCAATAAAATATTAACACAGAGTTGTTTTGGTACAAAAAACCTCAGATTAAATGTAAGTTAAATTATTTACATTGTAATATAATTTTTTCAGAGAAGATATTTTTAATGAATAAAAACATAAATAATTTGAACAGGCTAAGCTATTTAAGGTGTTTGATGTCATGGGATGACACTAAAATTAGAAAATAAATATCATTATGTCTGTGTTATTGTATTAATTCAAGAAATCAGCAGCACCCTCTTCTAAAGTCTAAAATATGATCTGGTGATGAAGCACCAAGCTAAACAGTTTATTAGCAACTCGCTAGGTACTTACTATTTATAAAGTTATTTCTGCAGAAAACTACAAATGCCCGCAAGGCTGTACCTAAGGGAGGTGTAACCTCAGCTTATTCAATTGTGCACAGTTGGTAGTACATGTACAGAAACAATTTGTCATCCAACTATTTTAGCTTGACAATACACAACCTGGTTCCATTCTGGTTATTATGATTAGTTGTAGAAAAGTGTTGAAATGAAGCTTCTTTCAGGGGTTTAGTAATAAAAGCCTATACCGATCGACAAGTGGCAATAAATAGGAGTTATTGCACTTAGTTAACTTTTTATAGCACATCAAGGGCACTTTGACTGCATCATTGAAACAATGTTTTCTGTCGGCGTAATTTATCTCCTTCGCAGCAATATTTAATCAAAATCGCTCTACAAATTCAGAAAGCTTAAGTGCTATGAGTTTCCTTCAACAAGCCATTTTAGAACTTTAGATAATACAGATAGCCCTAAAGGATATTAATTGTGGAGATCACAGGCTTATCAGCAGCAGCCGATTGAGACCGTTGCATTGGCAGATTTTTCCTACGAAGTATTGACGATAGCGCAGAAGCGTGTGACATTCACTCAGGTGTTACTTATAACTATTTTATTATTTTATTATAAGGCGATGCTTATAAAACATAATAATAAAAGTAAAAGTAAAAAGTACGTTTAGCGTAAAAACTAAACAAAACTTTACTTTAGTAAGGTTGAAGAATATAAATAATTTGTTTGTTTTACTTGTAAGCTGAAAAGGCTTTTAGAACTTGTCTAAAAGTCAATTGAGATATTAGATTCATATTTTTGCTCAATTACAGGAAATGTATGATAATTGTCATATTTCCTCTGTAACAGCAATGTTTTCTACAGCAGCTTATTAATATTTCATCATAATCCTTACTAACATGAAAAAGACTGCACTTTCAGCTTGTCACAATGCGATATCCATTCAAATTTTATGCCTATGGGTCTGTTAACCCGCTGTCATTACCATACCTGCCAACTCTCACGCATTGGGCGTGAGACTCACGCAATCACCCCAAAGAAAAAATGAAAATGCGTGAGAAATGCGTGAGATTTTTGCCCCAATTTCCACAATTTTATATATACTATCATTGATACATAAATTGCCCCAAAACCAAATCTCATGCATTGCCCCACTCTTGAGTTGGCAGGTCTGGTCATTACATTTATTCCAATGGCTGCAAGGCATTTTTATAACTACTGCAATTGAAAGGACCAAAGCAAGTTATAATCAAACCTCAGGTAATGTGCAAGTGACCATAAAGTGTTTAGTAGGGGTGGATAAAAGTCAGTATACGCAATTAATGCGAGCGTAGGAGGTGTGAAAGGCTGGTAATCCAATTGGTGTGACGGTAGCCAACAGGTGTATCATATAGCGAGGCGATCCTATATCATTAATCCTCGCTGACTCGCCTCCTCCTAAGCTTACTGCACACACTTGACGGAGCTCAACCATATTATACTCCGCATAGCTATGCGCGACTCAAGGGTCTCGCCTATACAAAGTCAACTTGAAACTGAATTGAAATATGCTTGTTGATTAATTTATAATTCACAGTGACACGTTTACACAGAGACTCTATTCGTGTATTTGTCAATACGACATAATTTATTACTAGCTCTAGTCTATGAATAGATTAGGAACGATCCTCCGAGCTTTAAGGACTTCATCTTAACACTGAGGGGTGTAAGTTGATATTAGATCTTCTGTTTGTTATCCTATAAACATCCATCTCACTATTCATAAACAAGTGCTGTCAATTTCTTTCAATCAGTTTGCTCATGCTATTACGGAGATAATCACTTTGTCTAACACAATCTTTCCTCCGCCAAATAAGACAGTCTATTGAAAACGCTGTTTGAGGTGAGCTGACATCTCATCGAGGCCTCAGACCTTATACAGACGCCTAGCTCTGCTTGAATAGCCTGGTCTTTGATATCCATTACATTCCGTTAAAGTTTAATTTACCATCAATTTGAATGAAGAAATTAATGTGAACAAAAATTCAAACATTTATGAAAAGTTTCTCTCAAATTGAAACTATTTAGCCAATATATAAAACTTATACAATCTTTTTGATAATAAATGGGGTAATAATGTGTTAAATTAATGACAAATAAGCTCAAATCTTCCATATAAAAGTAACAAAATATCCACAAATTATAGTACGACGCCTAGTTAAAAAATAATATAATGTATTATAGTAATGCAACATAGCTATAGTATAACATTAGCTGTGCCACCCGGCGTTGCCCGTGTAATAGAAGAGTATATGGACAGAAAATTGATTTGTATTTAACATATAACAACATTTGCCATTCTAACTTTCAAACTACATATCATGAGAAAAGTTTTTTGTCTTATAAACAATGAGAAGTAGTGAGAGTTTTGCTAATAGCCAGTTTAATAATGTGAGCAACAGCTTCTCGTGACGTTATGCTATGCACCGCGTCACACAGCAAAGCAGTTAGGTTTTGCTCTGATATAATGACTTATATTAGCAGGCTAGCAATTCGACTTCTGTAGTCTTGTGGGCAAGGTGCCAGACTGGTGAATGGCTTGGTCCGACATTAAATCCTTTTCGGTACGGAATATTTATTCCAAGATTTTAAGATCTATAGCCGGATTTATGACGACACACGGACAAACTTTGAGAAATATATATATAGATGATAGATGACGTAATCAAACACAATATAGCATCATATAATAAAATAGCAGTGAAGTATAAAATACAATAAATTACATATGATGTAAAATGATCCGATATAATACAATCTAATGTAATATATTATAGTGTTTAAAGTTACCAAACTGTGTATCCTTATGAAAAGAAAGCGATTATTTCAACTATATATTCTTTCAAAACATAACTTTGCTTATAATAGCTATATCTGCTGATTTATTATTGTAAGAACATTTTTGCGCAGATATACCTATTAATATTATGTGATATATGAGGTTACAGCTGGAGGAACTATGAAGTGTATATGCACTAGCATAACAATTTATATCTATTTGTGTCGACAGATACCTTAGTCACAAGTACAACGAATGTACAGTTGGCTTATATTGTCAAGAATGTAATTATGTTAAATGGCAAACATGAAAGTATGCTATCATATACACAAAGACAACAACATGTACACATTTCACTGAAGTTATATTAACAACTTAAATCACATCGCATTTATCAATATCACACTCGCTGCTCTTTCTCAAATCTAAAGCTACCTCCCTCTAAATCTGCTTCAGGTCATCGCAGAATGTCTTACCAGCAGTCAGCACAATGGAACACTCTGCCTGATGAACTGCATAGAGTTGTGAGTGGGCAAACTTTTAGGCGTGCCCTCAAGCTGTACCTGTTGAGTGATGACTAAATAGTTTCTGGCTGCTCGCTGTTAACTTGTGGCCCAGCGCCTTGACTAGCAATGCTACTGCGCAGTTTGGGCCTCATCATTATGTTCTTTTGTTGTTTTTCTGTTTTCATATCTTTTGATGCAATAAAACAAAAAAAACTACCAGATAATCGATAATGATTGTTTAACCAAAGCTAGTCTTATGTACTACACGCATATAGTTCAATAGTCTGTGAATCACCAATTTAAATAGAGTAATAATAATAATAATAAATTCACATTACAAGAATATTCTAAGAATGTACATTGTGCAACTAATTATGGCCAACATAAAACATAGAATAGAATAACTTATCATTTTAACAACCTAATCGTGTAAAATATATCTATAATACATATAATAAAATTTAATAAAATATTATACAATGAAATATATCTGTAGTTTAAAAGTATAAGAACAATTGCTATAATTGTAAGCTGATTTAATCTACTTGTAATACTTAGACAATACTGAATTCTTCCGTAATATGAGATGCAATATAATAATATATTCAGTTAATTGTGCAGTCTGTGGTGTTGGAGTTTCGCTGTCATGATACAGACTGTATATTTTAAACAACAATTATATAGCTAATCAATAATAATACTTTTAAAACTTTAAAGTTGTTACACATTCCAAAGCAATTTTTAAAATTAGAAACTCCCAATTGAAGCTCTAAAAAAGGATTTTACAAAAGTATGATTAAAATTGATGAGTTTTGTGAAGGTTATATATCAGCTGATGGATATGACTGGAATACATCATTGGAAGGTGGATAACCAAGAAGTTTACAGTACAAGCAGAAGTACATACTACTTCACTGCGCAGAATCCTATACTTTATGAGATATTTGGAATTTGTCAAATACAATATTGAAAAGATTCAAATTTGGTGAATGACAACTGTGTTTATAGCGCGGTTGTGGTTACTGGTATTTATAACACTACAGAAAACTATTTAATTAGAATACATAATTGCAAACTATTTAATGAATAGGTTAAACCTCCACAACCTTTTGTGAGAGGCTATTATGATGTGAATGAGGCTAACCACAGTACAAAATTAACAAATGTATACATGTAGTGAGGTTGATAAATGGTAGGGTGCATATTAAAATAGCATTTTAGAATGGTCTAGCTTTTTTTAATGTTCACTCTAAAATAGCCAAATGCCAAGATTTTAACAAATTTATTAAACTACAAAATTCTTTGCAAGGATATATGAATAAAATAATAATTTAATGACAAATATAATATATGGTTGATAACATTCAACAGCTGTGTTAAAATTAATTGCCGATTGTTTAAACAAGACGTACTCAACTTTCACTCTATCTATTGCAGGTGCCCATATGAACAAGCAGATATTGGGGCGGAAAGAACAAAGTTTATTACATAGTACCATGTGAGTATTTAAAAGGCGAAGTTGAAAAATAATACATTTCTGATGCCAGAAATTTGAAATATTGAGCACATAGAATATGAAAAAGTTAATATACACTAATGATTGATCATACGAGTTATCTACACAAAGATCAGAAGTGATCACATGACCAGTAGGTGTCATCTTAGAGTAAAACATGAAAGAGGGTAACTTACACTGATTCCAATTAATTCATGTAAAAATGGCGCATGAATATCAATTAATAGATTATGGGTTACCAATCAATACAAAAGAAAAAGCTCAGGCAAAAAAGCACTATAAATGGTTCCAAAAGTCTTTATACTTCACCCAAATAGTGACAAAAAACGAGAAATCTGAAAAAATCTGTGGTTTGAGACTAATAAATAACTCTGAAACTAAAGAGGGGCCTGATTTGGGTACTCCGTGTCAGTCACCATGTCTTGGTGAATACCGTGGCTGTTGTTCCTGTCACACTGTGCAAGGGTGTCTATTATCTCTAACAGCAGTTCCTTGCTTAGCAGCCTCAGTTGAGGTAGCTTGGCGACAGTATTGAATCTGTGCACTATCATGTCTAGCGCATGCCTCTTCATGTCTCCAGCACCTGCATATAAAATACTCGGGCTATTACTCGTGAGATTAATAAATTCTGAAGCGGCTAAGCCAATGGATCGACAGCCCAGAGGAGAGAATAATTACAACCTATTTGTTAGGCTCATATCTTATGTCTAACATGCTCCTCCCTTGCAATAAAAATTATACTAAAAACATTTCAGAAATGAAAAATGAAATATCACACCACATACATTTTATTTGCTTGTTTTAAATCATATACACGACTTGAAATAAGAAAATAAAAATGTATGTGGTGTGACCATATCTGAACAGATTGTTGTCTTCAACCATTAAAAAAGGAAATGTTCAAAAGTTAGGCTACATAATCAAAAACATAGTTTTACAACTGTTTGGTTTACGTATTTAAAATCAGGACAAAATGATTGTTTAATATATAACTTATAGCTATTGACTAAATTAACAATTAGTAACAATGTTGTAGGGGCTAAATGAGAATTTTAGTTTTCCAACAAAGGGGTCCAGTTTATTTCACACCCAGCTGTAGTTAGATTGGTGGGAAGATGATAATATATTTTACAATATAGAATCACTAAACGCTTACCAATGCCATGAGCTGTTTCCAACACTTGAACTACATTCTCAGTTGAAACGTTCATTTCGAGATTTTGCTTGCAATAGGCCTGAAATAGGACCCGACATAAACATATCAATGATAGCACTTAAAAAGTGCCACGTTAAAACATACATTAATGCATTCATATGTTAATTCCTACATTAACAATAGACTCGATGTAGCTATGATAACATATGCGTACCTGCAACCGGTTGTTGGTGAAGTTATAGAAGTGGGGTGCAGGGAAAAGATAGAGCGAATCTGCGGGTGGCATGCACACATCCCCATAATAAATATACCTGAGTAGACTATTAAAAGCTTGCTTGGAAGGAACCATATCACCGATGGCAATCTGAAAAATTAATGAGTGGTACTGAAAATGTAAGGAAAAAGACATAATATTCTGATCATAAAAATATTTCATAGAAATAATAGCTAATCATAAACATAAAAAAACTTACAAAAGCTACATAGAAAAAATCTGAGGCATTACATAAGAGGGAATATGACAGTATATAAATACACATGTAGGCAAATTGGGATAAATATAAGCACAAGTGGTACATATATACACATGTATTTACCTGTTGAAGACTACATGTATATATAAGTGCTAGACTCACGTTAACACAATTATTGGAAGGCATAAAATTCCTGAACATTGCCTCAAAGTAACGGCTACGCGCGGCAAGAATTGCCTTGTGAGCTGGAATCTTCTCCTCATCCAACATCAGTATGATGTCACAAAACTGAGAGCCCTGACTCGCCAGAAATAGTCTCATGTCATTGATAATATTGTTAGCTAAAACAAAGATATATGGTCAGCGCCTCATAGCTAGAGTTGCTATTGCGATAGTCATTCCTGTACATACGGTAACTGCTAGAGTTGCTATTGCGATAGTCATTCCTGTACATACGGTAACTGCTAGAGTTGCTATTGCGATAGTCATTCCTGTATATACGGTAACTGCTAGAGTTGCTATTGCGATAGTCATTCCTGTATATACGGCAACTGCTAGAGTTGCTATTGCGATAGTCATTCCTGTACATACGGTAACTGCTAGAGTTGCTATTGCGATAGTCATTCCTGTACATACGGTAACTGCTAGAATTGCTATTACGATAGTCATTCCTGTACATGACTCCAATTTTTATCCTATTATTACAAGAGCGTATGCCTTTTTAATGCTGTCAGAGCACACTAAAAATCCACATAGTAGAACAGAAAACTGCTGCCTCAAAACAACCGACAAAAACCAAAGCAATGCATAAATATAAGAAGAAGAAACTAGTGGACACTCTTCTAATGTACTATTGTTGACAGAAAAGCCACATTCACAACATGAACTCTGGAGAAAGTAATAAAAAGAATGCCATTGAATTAGCAACCAATTATATGTTCAACTAATATCAGTGTACGCTATAGACACTGTCTATGTTATAGGCACCGTATATACTATAGGGCATCTGTTATCCCACTAAAAGGACCCACTATCGACAGGAAATAATAAGCTATGGGCATGGGAGGATTGCATTACAGGCAGAAGATTAGATGGTAGGTCATGGGAGAATTCCTTTATAAGTAGAAGATAACATGCTGTGGTCATGGATGTATTTCCCTTTAGACGGAGGGCCAGATGATGTAGGTATGGGCGATCATCCCATAAGCAAACAATAAATTGGTCTATCGTTGTTGTATAAGGAACCTACCATCTGGGGCGTCAGTGAGCTGACCAGTGCTACCCGAAAGAGCAAGCATCATTACAGGCTGGTTTAAGCTTGACCGCACTATCTCAACTATTAAACTTTTAGGCAGCTCTTCAAATTCTGTACTCATCACAATCTCTTTGGAGTTGCCTCCCTTCACGATAAACCTCATACAGTATTCCTAGAATACCAAATAAATTATGGACAATATGCATTTCGTAATGCAATGAAAAACAAAACACATAAACAAGTTTACAATAAAATGATAAAAAGTAATGAGAAACGATAAAAAAAAGAATCCAGACACTCACTTTTACCTACTCAGGATAGAGCAGAGCAAATAACTGTGCTGACATTGGTTAGGTGATCTGAATCAAGATGCAGTGATCTCTCCTCTGAGAACCTACCTTAATGTATGAGAGGTTTAGAGAGGAAGAATATGTGAGAGCAGCCAGGACGTTGGAGAGGTTGATATGGCACTGGAGGTAGCGAATACACAACATCTCTAACCGCTTCATGCTCAACTCACAACTTAGATTGTATACATCTGTCATTGTGCGTATGACTGCGGGGGCTGCAGGGTCCTCCCCTAAAATCGATGATGACACTGCTGAATGCATAGTTACTCTAGCCTGGCCTCCTTGATTCCAAGATATAACAACTATAGAAGGTGAATGCTCATATAAACATTGTACTGTTATCACTCTAAACCACTCTAGACCTATATTACGGCAAAGTTAGAGCTCCAAACATGTAAAAGGCTTCACAGTTAGCAAAGGATTGGTAGTATTTGGCTTAAATAATCTAAAGATCATGATAATTTGAAGTTGTCTGTTCATGAAAAGCAAAATCCAACAATGTATCAACACAATGTACATTATTTTATTAGGATTTATCCATTTTTACCAAAGATGTATGGTTTAAAACCTGCAAAAGACACGAAATCCTTAAAAAATATAAAAAGAAAACATCACATTCTAAATCATTTACTTGACAGTAGAAACCAAAAAACCACAAACTATACAAAGATTAGTTTTTTATGTTTAATTCTTGCAGGCCATTTTGAACATCCACCATGTTTTTTTTAAATATAGTCAATGACTCACTCAAAGAAAAACACAAACACAACACATGAAAAGATTGTTTTAAATTCTTTTTGCTTAAAGTTCCAAAACTTCCAACTTAACGCAAAATTTCCAGGTTCTCTAATTGCATTAACACTTCTCTAATTTGATCCATAATAAATACGCTATAATAATAATATATATAATATATAATAATCCATAATAAATACGCTATAATAATAATATATATAATATATAATAATCCATAATAAATACGCTAAATCTCTAAATAGTTTTCCCATTAATTTCATAATATTAAACTGACAAACAAGTTACATGTATCTTAAATGAAAAAGTAGGCGAAATGTTACAAATGCGCTATTAAAAATTGAGTAACTACAAAAAGATGTTTCTTGTATCCTTTTGGGTTAGCCATGAGCAGGAAAAGATTTCAAAAGTTTGGTAACAGTAGAAGCTTTACTAATAATATATTATAATAATACTAGCTGAATGCCCAGCATTGTCCAGATAATAAGAAATGTCTTTATAAAATTTTTTTATTTTCCTTTAACATATAACAACAGTTACCATTCTAACTTTTAAATTTCATATCATGAGAAGTGTTTTGTACAGTTCAAATAAATCAAGAGAAGTGTTTTGTACAGTTCAAATAAATCAAGAGAAAAAATAAAACAACTTTAAAGGTTTTCAAGCTTTTTCAGACAACTAATTTTAAAAATTCCTATCATGAAGAAAGTGTTTTGATGAAATAAATAAAGAAAAAAAGTAAAACAGCTGTAAAGGTGTTTAAATGTAAAGGTGAAATAATTAGTAAGTAATGGCTAAATAAAATCTGTGTTGCTACGAATACGATGAAAAATTATTTGGTAAACAAATACAGTATATGATTTTAATTTGTTTCAGTGTTGGCATCGTAGGGCCAAAATATCGTATAGATTGGTATAGAAACCCATAGTAATTATCTAATGCAAACACCCGCTGGTAAAAATGATCAAAATTTTACATATTTACATGTACTGTACATATTAAAAATTAGTAACAAAATAATACATTAACCTTAGTAACTATAATTACCTACAGTAACTTTAGTGTAGTTAGTGGTTATGATCTGCAAGAAAATGTAACATTACAATGTACTACATGCAGTACATACCGTGGAGAGTACTTACCTTTGAGACAGACATATAATATAAACATTGAATTTAACTTAAATGAATTTAGCTTTCTAAACATACTCAAAGCTAAGTTTTAGTATGTATTTAACTAAACTTCAACTTTGTCATAGGCTAAAATTTTACCACTTGTGTTTTCGAATTCGTTTTTTTATAACTTATAATGAATAACCCTGAACTGAGATAGCGAGCATCGTATCTCTTTTAGGCGTGTTGAGAAAGATTTTGGCAAATAGCATATCGGCAGTTTCATTATTTCGTCATAATCAGTACACGGACTACCAAATTTTAAATTCGAAAGAAATTTTGTTGATATAAAATTAAAAAATAATTCGTCCTCGAATGGGGAGGACAGAAAAACATTGTGTTCCATACAGTAAGACAAAAAATCTCTTATAACAAAAACATCGTGACCCAAGGGCACACCATATTTATTAATAATTTAGTGTGTGCCATCACGAAAAGGGTATACAGCATAAAGTAAGAGCGATGGAAATGGTAAGAACGGCTTAGCCTTGTGGTTAGGTTGGTTTGTCTACATACTTGCAGTTGCAATCTTCGTGAGTTCAAATCCAGTATGAAGGCCTCTTTCATTCCTAGATTTTAATTGCTAGAGCTAGACAGCAGAATGACAAACCATAAGATATACAATATAATTATACTAAGATATATAATATATATCTATTATGTATATTATTAAAATACATATACTAATAAAAAAAATACATACAGTGCCAAGAAACCCTTGTGGTACAACTGAAGAATGTAGATGAACAATTCAAACTAGCTTTAAGATAGTGATAGCAACCAATGGATATATCATACAACAAAAAAGCACTCGCAGTATCTGGTGTAGCTCCCTCAATCTATGAACAGAAATATTCAACACGTCCCTGAAATACTAACCATTGCGGGTGGGGTGTATGGCATCACAATAAATGTAAGAAAGAAGGAACTTGAAAGCCTGAACACTGGTGCCAGGAAAAACTAGCTGTCGCATGCCAGTGTCCGAGTTTGTTTCACATTCCAACAGCCTTGCCCTAAGGATGGGAGAACGGGCTGCCACGAAGGCGCAGTGAGCGCGCACCTCTTCCGCCTCCTGTGTACACGAGAGTAAATTAATGTTTGTATGCCACAATTATAATCCAGTGTGAATACTGTGTAAATGGGCAGACACAGGATATCAGGAATGAAACAATTCTCAACATGCAACCTTGCGCAAGTACCTCTCCTAAATATTTTGAGCAAAGCAGTAATGCCTTTGAACAACCCCGTTGTAGGTTCTACAAACTGAAACAAAATCTGTAGCATCTACAGATAGAAAACCGCAAACTGCCATTTCTATAACACGGAAAGTGTTTTATAAATTATTTCAGTATGTAAATACTATTTTACTATTTCACTATTTACTATACCATGTAAATACTAGAAGAGTTCATATGAATGCATTTTGTGTAAAGAAAAGTCAAAATATAACAACACAAGGAACCAGCTACTAAAGGTAAATAGAGAAAGAAACAATAACACTCACTGGACCAATGAGAAATGAGATATCGCAGAACTGTGCCTCAGTGAGTAACCTCTCAAAATCTGACAGCAAGGTGCACTTGGGATAAGTTGAAAACTAAAATATCATCACAATGTATATATTTTACCACCTGTCACCTACTTCATGTAGAAGTACGAAACACAACTATAAGTGACTCCAGAAAAAGGATAAATATAGTCAAGTTATTCCTTCACAATGTATGATGTGAAGGTATTCAATACATTATCCATCACCATCCCCAATAGCAGATTATCCATCACCATCCCCAATAGCAGATTATCCATCACCATCCCCAATAGCAGATTAACCATCACCATCCCCAATAGCAGATTATCCATCACCATCCCCAATAGCAGATTAACTATCACCATCCCCAATAGCAGATTAACCATCACCATCCTCAATAGCAGATTATCCATCACCATCCCCAATAGCAGATTAACCGATTTTATCAGTGAAAGCTTACAAAGCGTCTACCTGAAATTTGAATATTTCACTGCTTCTAACATTATTATCAACAGTTCCTCCAAATATGTAGAGAGCATCACCAACAACTGTAGCTGCGTGGAACAACCGACCAGTAGGAGTAGCCGAAATATCTGCGGGAATTATTATATCCCATGTCTTCTTATTCAAATCAAAACTAAAAAACATTGAGTTCTTCAACAGCATTGTAGAACTTCTACAGAGCGTATCTAGTCAGCCATCAAAATACCTCACAAGCATTACTGCTTTGAAACAGATCAAAAACTGTTTTTCAAATTATATCGGACTTACCAATGAATGTCATTAGGCAAGATCTGGCCAGTGGCACCACCAAATATATACAAGCACCGATTAAATGTAACCATGGTGTGGCCGTATCTCTTTTTGGGAGGTTGGGGTCCGCCCCGCACTATGTGATCAGTTGAGACCCTCGACCAACTGTCAAATAGTCAGCACAATTATTACAATGAAGTGAAGGTGATAGTGTGAAGATGCGTGTCAAAGTACAGAGCAATATTCCGGATGAAAGGAGATAAGCTTTTGTTTGAGAGACACAAGCAAAATTCAGAATAAATTTATTGCAAGTACCTAATCCAGACAAATATCCACAAATGCAAGAGAATTTTATTTACCATAACAAATAAATTATCCCAAATTTGTTTAAACGTCATACATTATTTTATATCTATCACTTTTTAGACTTGATCAACTACAATAGCTGTGACAAAGCATTTATGAGAAACATCTGTAGTAATTGAAAAAATGAACAAAACCTTCAGCAATGACCAATTATTATCCTGAATGTTTGGTGTTTATATATGCCATTGAATAAAATGATAATATATTGTGGAACATAACTTTAGGCTCTGCTCTAGTTTAAGCATTTCTGTCACATGGACATGCTTAGTAAGATTAAGTACAAGCCAACTAGTGACTACCTACAAGAACCTTCAACATGGAAAACTCACGAACTTATTGGTTAGTTGCCAGTATAATGGCATCCACTTTAACTCTATAATTATAATACAAAACACTGAGATAATGATAAAGTGAAAGATAAGCGAAGAACCTGAAATGCCGAAAATTAGAGTTTGTTTCAGAGAAATGCAATCACAAAAACTAGTCTAAGTTAGGCCAGTAATCTAGTTATGAATTGATACCATATCATCGACAAGGCATTATAAAGTAGCAAAAATAATATAATTTAACATAAATAAAAACCAATAGCTAAAAAGCATAATAAGCGCTGCATAATGTTTTGTCAAAATCAAAAGCCCACTAAATCAGTAGCGACACTTGAATACTGCCAGTATGCGTTATAATAAACCAGAAAAGATGCGAGAGCGGACAGCATTGCTTCCAGACTTGAAACATGACAAGTAGTTTACCAGAGGGAGATAACTTACACATGCGTTGTAAAGTTGAATTGGTAAAGATGGTTGGTTATCTTTGCTCCACTCTGGCCAGAAAAGACATACATATGATCTTCACAAACAGCGAGAGCAAAGTTACAGCATGTAGGTGGTAATGTACCGTCTTGCTCGACCTAAAGACAAAATGATTTCCACTTTTCACGACTTCAATTGAAACAAAAAAGAATTAACAAAATATAAAATGATGGCAATAGCATAAAAGAAATATTTTTATATTTAATTAGTTTTCATAATTTTATATTCACTACGATTAACACCAGTTAAGGAGGAGGATGCACACACTAGCTGGTAAGTACTAAGTCTAAGATCCTTACAGATCTGATGCTCACCCTGTAAACTGTACCTTTCGACCACAAGTCCTTACTTATGCTGTATTTAACATCCTGCTCTCAGCTAATTATAGTCTAGCAAGCGAGATGCTAGTATTTTATTACATAATTACCAGTAAAAACAATCTTTTTGCTGTGAATTGCTAACCTTATGAAAATACTTTTTTAAAACAATGTTTATGTGAAAAAGTTCAAAAGAACACAATTTTTGGCTTCTATTACATTCCAAAACTAGAGCAATTGTGTAAGGAATCATCCGTAGGAATCATCAGACGATACGCCATGTCACAGTAGAAAAAAGAATATAAATAGGCATAGAAAAGTTCAACTGAGTTGATATTTTTGAGATGAGCTAAACATCTTACTATTGTTGAGATTCATCTAGCCATAAAAGCAGACCAATTGCAGATGTAAGAATATTTATGTACCTCAAATCACAAAGTTACAGTCAAGGATGCACATTGAATTTTAAGTTATTTCAACAGTGCAGATGGTAACGCAGTGACAATACCAAGTGACAACACGAGTGGACTGAAGACTAGATGATATCAGTAGAGTTAGATCTTTTATATTGCATTGTACTGAATAAAACAGCGAATGCGTGTGACCAATATGAGAGGTTTATGTATTTACATATAAGTACATTTGAAAGCCTTACGAAAGTCGAGAAAATGTTTAAAAAGCAGGCTTCAAATCCAATCATAAAGTACAAACTGCAAAAGATGATAGTGATGCCACAACAGAAAGCCGAATTACCCAATCTACATAAATCCTTGTCGTTGCCTTAGAAACTCTCCCATTTTGTATTTTCGAAATATAAACCGAGAAAGTCTTTATAGCAACAACGAGGATTTCGTGATAGACCTTGGAAGTCAAAGTCCCATAATAGCGTAGATACTGATGATTGTACCAAGTAATTGCTATTTTCTATTTTTCTACTTAAGTATAAATTACTGCTATGTAACTCATAGCCCACGACACTCATTTGATGGTATTTACTACTGCTAGTCATATATAAAATATATTTGTTTTATTTCTAACTAATTCAGAGCCTCCTTAGCTTATTAACAAGTAACAGAATTACTACAAAAGACCACGAAATATGTGTATAAGATCTACCTGCTGCCACTGTCTAGAGTAATGATGGGGACCCTGCAGAGAAACTGTCCACATGTCATTCAATCTGGCATTGCCATCATACCCAGCAAATATCCATAGTTTATCAGAATAAACGGCAGCGCCATGCGCAGCTCGAGCCACAGGCTTCCTGAAACAGGGCAAGAAATAGACCTCTTGTAACACTATAAAATTGAGTACGAGCACCAAGTGAAAACAAGCGTGGCCTTCAGCGCTGAATACATGGTCCTAAGGCAGGGAGATGCGAACACCGGAAGCAACCAAAACACTCTTATCACAGATAAAACTTAGACCATGCCAAACTGGAAAGCCAAATAAACAAAATAATTCGTATTTCATCACTTTATCTTTACAGAATTTAAATAACAGTGGCATATATTTACAGCACACAAAGTCATCGCACTGCAAGAAGAAAGTCAAATCTACCTGCTCTCGCTTAGACAACTCTTATAGCTAATGTTACATCCTGAGCCAACCGCTGTAGAATGAATAGAATATGTGTTAGAACACTTATTAGGTTAACAACAAAACATGAGTGTCTACTAACCTGCTAGTAAACTTCCATTCAACCCACTGCCCTGAGCCAAACTTATATTCATGTAGATCATTCTTATTGGTGAGATTCGAGTTGGAGTGAATGTCTCCAGTGTATCCTCCTATAGAATACAGTTATATATATATATATATATCAGCTGTATGTGCATCCTCCGATATAATACAGTTATATATATATATATATATATCAGCTGGATGTGTATTCTCCTATAGAATACAGTTATATATATCAGCTGTATGTCTATCCTCCTATAGAATACAGTTATATACATATCAGCTGTATGTGTATCCTCCGATATAATACAGCACCTATAATATATCACCTATTCTCCTATAAATTTATAGGCAAAAATCAATCATTTTTGAAGTACTCAATCTATACATCTTCCACCTCAAGTGTAGTATAGACAAAGAAATGGCTGAACCAATGAATAGTCTGCGGATAGAAATAGCTAAAGCTGGTTTACCAAATATAAACATGCTGCCGTTGTAAAGGCTGGCAGTATGGTGATATCGTGGGGGTGGTGCATCGAGCGACAATGCCCGACCCCAAGACTTCTCCTGCACATCGTAGCGTACCAGGTCATTCAACATACTTTTACTACAACGATACAGAATGCTTTCACAGACTGGTTTAGTGATGTCCATGAAACAACAGACACTGTTGTATTGGTGATTAACTTTGAACACACGCCATATATCTTAGCTACTTATTATAACATCAGAAGTGGTTTAATTTTTGAGCAGTCCACAATTAAGAATCATGGTATCTTTATTTGATGAGATAATGTGATTATAGTCACTCACCCATTGTCTCCTCCAAACACATATATAGCTCCTTTGTAAGCTATAGCTGTGTGCTTACTCCGCCTTTAACATAAAAATTGTTTTTTATTATCACAAGCCATGTAGAAAGTGTGCAATACTAGAATGACAAAAAAAGAGATTTGTAACTGTTACATAATTATGAAGGCCGCAACATTTTGATTGGTTGCTTATTAAAGGTTACTTTAGAAATAGTGAACTTCAATTAAATAAAAAGATCACATAAAAAACTGCAACTAAATGCAAGTATGCAAATTGTAGTGGTCAGTAAAGTAGCTTTAACTAGATTTACATTATATACTTATATGTTGGAGTTGTCCACTTGTTATGGTCACATGACTGACAGTATTGAGCTCTGATCAGAGAGTTTTTATCCTCCGCACTTGGATGAAGAAGTAAAAAATGAATTTATTTATTATTGATTAAACTTAAAACCTAGAACTGTCTATTATTAAGAATAACTAGATTCTACACAAATCATAGCAAGCATCTGTAGCATCATAGCTCATCTGTTTGTAAATCTGTACCCAATAAATATTAAACAGTTGTTACCTATTTACTGAATTTCAAATATGGTTAAGTTAGAATACCTGGCGCCGACAAATTCATCACATTCAGGCATTCGCTTCCAAGCATTCACTTTAGCAGAGTCAGGCTGCCCAAGATCGAGAGTTAAAGACGCTGAATCGACAGAGTCCATTCGATTTTCCAGATTCAGCCTTGCCATGCCTTCCTCAACAGCTGCCATGCTGCCAGACCGGCCTTATCTGTAGCAATTAACATATCAAATAACATAACAAACAACCACCCCAATCATATTGAAAATAAAAGCTGATAATTGAAAATCATAAATATGGAAAAACTAGCTGAATGCCCGAGTAATAATTGAGCTTTTATATATTGATTATATTGTGAGAGAGCTATCTTATACTTCTACAGATACATTTCTAACAATTTCCAGCAAAAGGCAAACTAGAATTAGTTTTTAAAATAAATGCATATGAAGAATGGCAATTGATATTGGCATGAAATTAATATCTACACAAAAATTGATAATTTTTCTCATTCTATCATCAGCTATTACCTTTCAATATATTGACTGTTCATCATGCTTCAACAACTATGAAAACTACAGTAAATTTGCAATTTCTAGTGAGGTATACATGACTATAGTATAGCTCGTCATGTGTGTATGAGAACAGCACTAGTCATGTGTATACGACCATAGTATTAGTCAAGTGCATGGCTATAGCTCAAGTCATGTATATGTGACTATAGCTGACAGCTTAAAAAAGACTGAACACATTCAAACAATTTTGGAAGAATCATTTTACAGTGAGTCATACAGCAAACGTACTTAAGCTGGGTGCAAATATTTCTCACAGGCAGCAGGTGATTTTACAACATTACATCTTTGCTGACATTGGTTGCTATATTATCAGATAATTGGTTTGTTAGAGTCTTTTTAAACATATTGGTGGTTCTTTCTAACCATTATAGAAAATATTTTTGTCGTTAATCAAGAATGCATATCTAAGCTCACACTTCTAAAATGGTAGTTGTGAGATTCTCGCCCCAGTAAAAGGTAACAGTTGCTGTGCTGTATAACTAGATGCACCATGGCAACATGTGCTGCTCTATTAATGATTTGCGCGATTTTCAATTAATTTTCTTGAAATTTGAATATATTTAGTATGCTGACAAACAAATAGTGTTTTACAACCAAACAAAACTCAGCGGTCATAATTCACTTTGTGCTGACAAAACAGCTCCAATGCAATAGCCCGATTAAATTAATTGAAATGTGTGACAAATATAGACAGACAAATTTGATAACCAAAAATGGTTACAATGCACATCTTTCAAATAAAATTTTCACCGCTCAAAACTTATGCTCAAGCATCTCACTGTCATCTAGCCAAGCTGCTGTCTATTAATTGACAACAGACAAAACAAAAACGTTTTTTAACAAAATTTCGGAATAGGCTGTGCATTTTATTGATGATATGGAAAGTAAAACAAATATAACAGAACATTCAATACATGAAGATAGCAGGCAAAAAATACAAATAGCAGGCCCAGATCAATTTTTATTAAATTTTTATGTTGGCAATATGTTGACAGCTCATCAATGACTTAAAATTTAAAACTATATTAAGAAAGTTGCTCATATCAACACCTTTCTTCCAATTTCGTGTACATATTTTCATGCTTGCAAGAGACAAAACTCTAGGTTGGCATATTGGTTTAGCAGTTTAAAAAGTACATGAAGTGCGAGTGCCGAGAAATAAGTACTTTACTTAAATATGTAAAAGTCAAATAATTTAGCAAGTTAACATACATGTAGTTTTGCAATGTACATTTTTGTATTAAAAAGCAACAAATACATCACTAGCTAGCGAATTGTATAACATAGTCAGCAACTTTAGCCTCTAGGACACACACATAGCTGCTCCACTCAAGATGTGAAGTGACTTAAAAACTTGTGAATGACTTTTTGGAAATAATATTTCAAAAAGAAGTCCTTGTACTCGCCTTGATAATGTCTAATAGCTTATTTGATCTGCACTAGATGAGAGAGAAACGAAAAACACTTGACCTTATCAACTTGTCTATCTTAATTCATAAAACTGTTGTTAAACAACTACCTATACATAAACTTGACACAGAATACGCTAAAAATACATGAATAAAAAATGATTTTGGAAAGTTTGAGCTTAGGAAGTTAATCTTTGACGATTTTAAAATGACATAAAAAAATTAAATTGATCTGCAAAAGTGCTGAGCAAAAATGCTTAAAAGTATCAATATATCAAACATAGATTCGTGCCGACCAATAAATTTAAAAATCTTTTTAGACAGACAGAGCCAAAGTTAATTTAGGGCTGGCTCTACTCAGAAACTCAACCACTGATAAAACAGCAATACCTTTGTGCACTACAAAATGAGTAATGTAAACAATAAGATATTACAACACTATAGCAAACTAACATAGTCATAAAAAAAATGGTTTACACGCCCTCGAACAAACGTCAGATCAGCTAAGAAAGTCCAGGTTGAAATAAACCTGGAAAAAAGCAACTACAGTGAAACCTAGCTTGACTGCCATTCATCTTAATACACTCAATCGTATTATAGATAAAAAATAACAAGGCAATCACAATTAGTTTATTCTAAGCAGTGGTAAAGAAAACTAAATAGTAAAAATATTTCGTAATCAGCACTAGTAATAATACACAGACGCACTATTCGCCTTTCGTCTATTAATACACAATTGTTAAAAAAGGGCTCGCTGTCCTAAATGAACAGGGTAGTGTATTCAGTAATACGCCTCATGAAGTATAGCGATGAATAAACCGCCACACTTGCTCCTAAATTTCCGTTCAGTTGAGCTTCATTGGCAACCCATTTATAGTTTTTGAACAGGTTGGTTAAAGTTACTTTATTTATTTGTGACAGCAATACTCAGGTACTGCAAATGAGCAGTAGCTATAAAAATCATATTAGTAAAAGCGTTTATTTTGTCTTATCGTTTTAAGACCACCAAACAATAAGTTGCGTTTAAGTGCGTGCATCTAACTGAGCCTGAAGATGATGCACAAAACTCAGTAGTAAGCCTTGCCATGTATAGATAATTCGAAAGCATCCTGAATTATACTTTGAGAGTGGTGAAATTGTTTTGAAATGCACTTGCCAATTGACATATAAACAAATTCGCAGGCCTCATCACGTAGGCCTCTAGAACGCAGGCCTCATCAGCAATATCGGTATAGCAAGTCTATGCAAAATGTTTTACTCATTGCCATAGGTTTTACTAGAGACAGATGGTAAAAATAAAGCCATTAAAATCTGTTTGTAAAATACATAGTTGGCTCAATAAAATATGAGCAAAATATGACATAATAGCACGAAAACAGACAAATGTCACATAACAGGCGATGTGTAGAGCGGGTGTTTGAAAACATCGCAGGACAATATAAGTACAGTTAAGTAAATGGTTTGTAAGTACACCTCTAGTCTTGATATATTTTATAGAAAGAACTCAGCAAACCAAGATTTAAAAAGATGATAAGATCTGTGCACAAAATTATAATTAAGGCTGCGATTTGGATTTTAAAACCTACTCTCTACTGCTGTTGCCTCACGTGACAGGGGAGATGATAAGGATTTTTAAAGCAGTTGCTTTTTTAGTGTTGGACCTAAGAAGAGACATGATCTCACACAGATGTAAGCTACAGGAAGCCAAATTTATCAAGCTAAATGTTCTATATCGGTGGATTATTTTCATTTGGACAAATCCAACATCGTATAGATGGAATAATCAGTACTGTTGCACAGTTAAAATGTTTTGACACTTCATGTTCAGCAAGCAATGTGCAATAAAATATTTATATTTAACTACAAGGAACAAGTCCCAGCTTTCCAAATTCTAACAATACACCAGTAAACGTTGTTTGAGCTATGATAAAGCAGCAATAGTATTAATGAATATACAAAACCAGTTAGTGGCGAAACATGTGGAACTGTAATAACAATCTTAACTTGACTAAATGAAGGATAAGTCCACACATATATACATGGTTAGCATAAAACTGAACATTTTAGTGACGACGTTGCAAATTTTATATTTTGGTTTTACAGTTACACTCCGCAATACTAATAATCATTATTTTGTCAATTCTTTTCGTGAAATGTAAAAATACTTTTTAAATAAACAAAATCTAGACATTGACTGAGCTTGTTTCGTTGCTTTTTCATATATGGGTGCTATCTCTTAGGCTAAGTACTTTCATTAGCTCACAACATTTTAAAGCTTCCAAATTCCAGGTATTTTTCAAGTGCAATCGTTGACACTTATTCCATATAGTGCTAACACAATCTAACAAATAGAATGATTTTTATATTCTCACAAAATAAACTGATTATTTTGTTTTGTACAAATTGTTCATAAACTAAACTAACTTACTACCAGATAAATATTGAGTCTGAGCGTAGCAGTGCATTTTTAAATATGCAAGTATACAATACGTATATGTAAGTACTAAGTAGTATCTGGGCTGGTGGGGCAGCATATAATAGTATGCTGCCCATATAATAATGTGTAAGTAGAATAGGAGAGAGTACAGCAGCATATGACATATATAAATATAAAAGATAGAGGAGCTACATATGGTGACATACACAAATAAAATAGGAGATAGTACAGCAACATACGTGTGTAAAAACATGAGATGGTGTGGCTGCATATGGTGACATACATAACTATGATCAGAGATAGTGAGCAGCATACAATGAAACATATACATGTAAGTTGGATCTAATATAGTGGCAGCTTCTTTTAGATGTTAGTTATGGCATTAGTCTAATGTTGAAAAGAAAACATTAGTTGACAACTCAATGCTCAAAGCAATGCTCCAAGTAAGCATTTGAAATACTGTAGTATGAAAATCATTGGAATTTAAGCACAGAGTATCATGCTATTGAAAATACTTGACAAGCATGCATTTTATACAAGTCTTCTGAACATCCCTGATTAACTACCAACAATGGGAAATCGATTTAGTAATTTACTCTGAGCACAACTCAACTATAAATTCCATTAAAAAAGAAACTGTTTTGGAGATCGCTACGCGAGTAAAAACAAATGTTGGACATTTGTTTTTCCTTGCGGAATAATCTCATCTTGTCTGTCTCAATATCTCTATCTAACCCAACCATGTAACAAAAATGGTTCAGCTAAATAAAAATGTAACAATAAGTGATATTTGTGTGTTAACAGGTGAATTTGATGACCTTGATGGCATCTGAGGATCTAGTAGCTCAATGGCAAGTGCCCCTAAGTGATGGAATCTATCTCGTCGAATTTGAACATGGAACCACCACGGGGAAACGCATCATTCGAGTAAATGGAAAGGTTAGGCAACCATAAGGCACAAGTGGTATAGCGTTGAGGCAGTTTTATTATAATCAAATTTCTTTGATCTAGGCTATAAAACTATTTTACGATTCTTTAAAAAAGTTGTTTATTTTAGGAAATCTATCGACAGGATTGGTTGTTTAAACTTGTCGGCGTAGAGAACTTTGCTATTGGCAAGAAAAACACTAAGTGTGCAATAATGATACAAGCATCAGACGGCTTCACATATGAATATAGTTTGGAAGTGAATGGAAAACCTTTAGAAAAGTTCGCAGAAACTCGATCAAAAATCCAAAATACTTGGTGCTTGCCAGTAGAAGGAGTGATGACACGAATCGTACTAGGTATGTAGTATCATGACTATTTATCATCCGAAACAAGGCCAGACTAAACCTATCACCAACACTTGAGCGATTTTGGAGGCCAACAAAGCACCATGGACTAAAATATAGAAATCATTGTTGTACAAGATTGGTAGCGTGACAGCAGAGCTTTAAGGGACTGCTTGCCATGTTCATTATTGTAGCCCCTTTATGTCATGCCGATAAGATAAGCAATGCACAGTTTTAAAATGCCATATATATTAAACAGTGTTCCAACTATTGACAAAGCAATTCGCGTCAACCCGGTTTTGTATTGAGTAAATACACTTATTAACGCAAAAGCCTCTAGCAATATCAATATTACGTTCGACTTAGTATACTGCTGCTTATCATATACCATTTGTAGAAAAAGACACTCTTGATGTTTGGGTCAATGGACACAAGGTGGAAACAACTGTAAGTTTTATTGATTTTATAATTGCTTGGGCAGATAGCCTTAGATGATAGTGTAGTGGGTTTGTTAATAAATAGGTAAGCTTTATAGATGGCCAATTTAGAGAGTTTCATGCGAGTAAAATATTTTAGACAAATATAGGCTTATTAGAAAATCGATGCCTAACAAAGGCATCATTAAAATGTGCATGTAAATGAATTCTGGGACAACAGCTTATACGCTATTGAGATGCTTCATTGGGCAACCTACTACTACTGGTCTTTAGATTGATGATATAAATCATAGTGTACCTTCAGTTTTATTGGTTAGCCTAAGCAACCTGGAACAATGCCATCTACAGGGTGAGTTTACTGATGATGGTACGGAGACACATTTTACTATTGGTGACCGGGCGGCATATATCAAGGCAGTGAGCAGCGGGAAAAGGAGAGAAGGAATAATACATAGTTTAGTGGTCGACGATGCCGAGATTCCTCCATCACGTGAATGACAGAACCTGAATTACTTTAAAAACGCAACACGAACTTCCATGTGTTAGTTGACAATTTTTGAGAATGCCAGACCTAATTTTTAATACATTCAACCAATTCACCTGTATGCTGTATCTCTTGCACGTATTGTTTCTGATTTCAAGTGATGCTCCCCGGTAAATTTATTTTATGTGAATGGCTGTGATTTTGTTATACGTAGTTTTACTAGCTAGTTATAGTCTAATAGTAAAATATCTGAATAACGGCTCAACAGTGTTTACATATCTTTCCTGGCAAAGACCATGTAGCTGAACTACGCATAATGTTGAGAGCTAGCGGAATCAACCATATTATACCTCCATTTCTTATTGTTATAATTGTACGTAATATATTTGATGAAAATTTAAAAAAACAATTGCCATATATATAAACATCCTTTTGGAGACTAATTGCTTAGTAAAACATATTGCTTCCTTCACTTTCACCGGCAGTCGGCAAGTTCACTAGCCCCCATGTAATGTTGATATAAATAATATTCTATCATTATTTTGAATCTCATAAGACAATTCTCCAACAAGAAGCCAATCAGTGTCGTTAACGAGAACGAGAATTCCAGGCCGAACTGTACTGCCTTGGAGAAATAGGTCAGGTCTTTCTTGCAACAGATTGTCCTGTAACAACCAATGTGAATTTTGATATAAATAAAAGTTCAGTCATGCTAAAAAGGTTAGAGAAATCTCAAAAAGAATGAGAAGCAGAAATACTTTCACATTTGTAAAGAAAGCAAATGTAGCAATTACTGAGCAACCCTTTGTGCTGATAGATCTAAATATTACTGAGTAATGTTTTACTTCTCATAAAAGCAACTGTCAAAGGAGAGTTATACTCTCTTACAAAGCAACTGTCAAAGAAGAGTTATACTCTCTTACAAAGCAACTGTCAAAGGAGAATTATACTCTCTTACAAAGCAACTGTCAAAGGAGAGTTATACTCTCTTACAAAGCAACTGTCAAAAGAGAGTTATACTCTCGAACACTAAAATATCAGCTTCAGCAGTTTTTGTGTTTTACCATTAGTAATGCAACTATTGTACTATGAAAGCAAGACTAACATATCAGTCAACAATCTGTAGTTACTTGTGCTACATGAGCCAGTAAAAACTGGCACAGCTATCAACTTGAGAAACCTGTACTTTACATACACACCTTGATCCATTGCAACAAGTCCCCTATGGTCCATTTTTTATGGCTTGCTAACATAACTTCTTGTGTCTTTTGGTTGCCAAAAAGCAGTTCTGCACCACCACTGAACTCAAGTTGTACTTTCAGCTCGGCCATTTTTCTGTAGGTTGGCAAAAATGTCAATGAGACAATCTTAAATGCTATGTAAAAGTATTTCTTGAGGTTGCGGTACTCATGGGATCTAAAATCTCCAGAAGCAAAGTTAATTTTAATTTGTCTACCTTGATGTGTATAGTTCAATACAAAGAATAAATAGCTCTGGTCAGATAGTGAAAACTTTCAACAAATTTATTGGTTCATAATTGATAATCCAAGTTAAGTGAAAATGGTTTTACTTTGTGACAAACAAAATTGTTTGAGAATCGTATCCAAACAATACTAGATAGATAATACTGGTGACACCCTTACTGCGTTGCTGCATTCATAAACATACATGAAAGTGTTAGATATATTTCATTTGCTTATTAACATGGTATTTCGCTAAAAACAAAAAATATTGATTTTAATTAAAAATCTTAATAGGTAGAAGATTAGCGAAAAAAATCATAAAATACATTTTAGAGATACCCGAGCAATTTTAGGAGATCAAAATTGAAGTTAAAAGCCACAGAAGTGGTAATTATTTACTCATTAACTAAACCCTAAAATTCTTGAAATAGCCAACAGCTATATAAATGCTAAGTCTTTGCACAGGTTTCAGTGTACTACAAGAAAGTTTTTTCTTCCACCTTGTTAATATGTAGATCATGTGCATGCAACATACTTGCTAGCATTTGCTTGTCTGCTGTGATATTATTTGTTCAAATCTTTCATATATTCGAATTAACTAATCAATAATGCAAATCCTTTAAAGGTTTCATCGCCAAAACACCAGTTACAAACATAATCTACATCTATATATTTCACAATGTCTGTCATTCTGGCTATAGCACACACTGATTATTTTACTAATGCAGCGACACGTTATGACGCCTCAGTTAAGAAATATTTTTCGGAAGGTTCAATTACTATATCTGGGGTTAAGGCCAATTCTTCTCAGGCGGCCAATTATATTATCTTGAGTAGGAATAGCCTCGGCATAATCTCTCCGTTCGGTCAGACAAAGACAATCCGATGTCTCATTGCTACATTTGTATCAGTGGTACTAGTATCATCGTATTCAAGATTTTAATGGATACGTTCTGCTGGAACAGTAATCTTTTTATACACACACTTCTATGCAACAAATTGTTATTAATAGTATTAATTGTGTCATTACCAAATCATCTTTTATTGTAATCGTAGCAAAACCGCCTTAATTTAGCTATTACTCGCTAATTATTTCACATTTACATCTAAACCTTTTTATAGTCGTTTTACTATTTTCTTAATGTATTTGACCTGCACGAAAAATTTCCTCATGATATGAAGTTTCAAAGTTACAGTTGTTTGACAAAGTTTAGAAACCTTTACAGTAAGTTTTATTTTCTCGCTTAGTTTATTTCAATTACACAAAACACTTTTCACATGATATGTTTGTGGTTTGAAAGTTAGAATGGCAAATGTTGTTATATGTTAAATACAAATCAATTTTCTGACCAAGGACTTTTTTATTACCCGGGCAACACCGGGTAGCACAGCTAGTCTCCAATATATTGACAAACTATGTAAAATTACAAATAAAAGTAGCAAAATAATGGGACTAAATGCAATCAAAATGAGCAATTTAAGGTTCAAAAGTGTAGTTGTGCATTTAGCGATGAATTTCAATGCAGTCTAGCATCACTCATCAGATAAGGAGAATCTTACAGCTCTTAAATATAGAACTGTTTCGAAGGTTAGAGATAAAGAGCTAAAGATATTTGTTGATTTTGTTGACATACGTTCATAATTGCCTACAACCTCTGTTATACAGTCAAGATACACTTTCAAATCCCCATTTAAGAAAATATGGACCAATGGTGAAACACACAAGTCATGTGTAATGACAGCACAAATGCATTTATAAGAAAATGCAGACAAATATGACATCGGGCAAGGTGCATGCTAAATCTTGCCAGATGTGAAGTGTGTGTCATATGGTTAAGTGCAGCATTTTAAATGTAATTATCTCAGCTGTAATTATTGCATATTAATTTTATGTGACAGACAAAACTTAAACCATAACTGCCACGTACAACTTTCATCATTTTTTCTAGGTGAATCAGACACACTGATTCCGATTTTGTACTCAAAATAAAGATTGGTCCACTAACTTTCAAAGTCATGAAGGCTTTTTATAGCGTTTCAATATCGATCTCGAAAACAACACAATCGGTACAACAAGCTCCCCCCGGTAAATATGTGACGTATGCTAGCTTTTTAGGATTGGAATTCAGGGATGTTTAGTCCGATTTAGAATGATAGAGATGGGTGTCTTAAAACCCATTATTATCTAAATTCAGCCTTCAAAATCATCTGTCTTATATGAAGGGTAGATCAACTACTCAAAATTACTCGTAGCTTGTTGCAGGATGTTTAATAGGCTGAATGCCGAGAAAAATGAGCTCAAAAAGCGCGATAACAACGCTGTTTTGTGATTAAACATCCTGTAACAAGCTACAAACAGTTTTAAAAAATTTATCTACCCTTCATAAAAGACTGGGATTACTTTGAAGGCTGAATTTAGATAATAATGGGTTTTAAGACACTCATCTCTATCATTCTAAATCAGACTAAACATCCCCAACTTCCGTTCCTAAAAAGCTAGTTATGGTTCAATAGCGATCCCGAATCTGATGATGATTTTATGTTGATTAAACATCTCCATCAACACTATCAAATTAGCAGCTTCTCTATCAAACTACAGTTGACCTAATATGATGACCTAATGTTTGCTAATAATTCTGAATAATTGTAACAACACTGCATGTTTACATCTTCATTTAAATATTGACCAAAATGAAGTGTTAGATATGTCGGTCTACCGTGCTGGCAGCTTTCTTGTAGGATGCAGAGCATAGACTGTTTACAGTGTGCAAACTGATAGAATGTATGCACATTTGATAAGGCATTTACGATCAGCCATTGGTATCTCATGAAACGATAAGTTCACTAATACTGAGAGATTAACAAGTGCAGGAAGGCCACAGTACTCAAAGACATTCTTGTTCACATGAATTTGAGAAAGTTTGGACATGTTGAGAAAAGGAAACATGATTGCCTGCCCTAAAGTGTTGAACTCCCAATTGAAAGAGAGAGGGAAAACACAATTGAAAGAAGCCTAGATTGTCATTTAAAAACACCCTTGAAAGAAATACAAAAAAAGTGCGCATGCACTGCCAGGGTTGGTAAAATACAATACAACGTGAAGATGTTAGAAAAAAATATTATGAAGCCAATCATTGTCGCACCGACAGACTGCTACAATAATGCCGATAATAAAGGGATGCTGTTTTAAGGGTTTATTGGGATCAGTTATAGTTGTGACTTTGTTTATGATTTGAAAACATAGTTCAAGCAAATAATATTGAACTACTTTGACAAAAGCTTTACATAATATGTTTGTTATTTTGTCATAAAAATAAATACAATTACCATGTTCCATGCATATGCAGAATAGATACAATATTTTTTACAACTTCTCTTCTTGAAAAGCATGAAACTACCTCTGAATTGATGATGTATTTTTGGTTTTGACACACTATGTGTAGTAGTGTGAGAGTACATATCGGGGTACGTATCAGTCTATCTACAGGTGCACATGAGTGTGGTTACAGACTTGTGTTGGAATATATGAGGGCATTTGCAAAAGTGCTTGTGCTTGGAACATAAATTTCCTGCTGAGTTACTCGTGCCTGCTACTCGTTTGACATTCCTCGATGGGGACGAGCGCTGTCAACAAATAATGGTAACAAATCTCTTATTAATGTAACTATTAGTACATTTATGACAAAATATAGTCACAAATATACATGTCTGATGCTTCGAAAGTTTCATTCCTTTTCTATGCAAACCAACAATTATGGACTTAATGTTGGCTACCTAAAAGTTTGCCAGTTGAACTCCTAAATAATTATGTGCATATTTCTCATCCAACTTGTTCTCACTTAATAAGACCTTAAAAGTCAATGTTTTTGCTTTATACAAGTTAACTAATCTACTATCTATGTTTGAGTTTCACTATTTGGAACAAATTCTCAATGTGGCCATACCACAAATAGTATTTGTATCACATTTCTCAGTCCAGCTCTTCACTGATAGCATGCTAAAATACCCGTCTGTCTCTACCACAAAAATGGGACAAGATTCCTTAAAAATCTTGAGTCCTTATTAGAGTGGGCATCAACCTCAAAATTATCACTTCAATGCTTTCAAATACAACCAAGCCGCATTCAAGCCACAAAGACCCTTACCAAAATACTCTATGAATCTGACAATTATCCAACATACAGGTCATATCAAGTATAATGGAATGATTCTAGAAATGGATCTAATATTCAATATGCCCATAGCAAAAGCGATTAGGACAGCCAAGCAATCTGAGAGCAATCAAGCAGACACTTTTTTCTGAAGCATGAAAATACTGTTTTTTGCATAAAAATTTTTATGCCTTCTTGACATAGAATATGCTGCCGCAACATGAGAGCAGGCAGAATATGTTAACACGCTCGAGATGTTGCATAACAAAGGTGTTCAATTCAAAATAGATGCATGTATTTAGAGAAGGAAGAGTGTTGGCAATGCCTAAAACTAGACGAGGATTAGCTTCTTTGAAACTGTAAAAAAGCAATAGAACAACACGCTTCACAAAACCATGAGATTCGTGACAGCAATGAATTCATATCTAGCCCAGTGAAAAACTTGTCAAATTGAGGCAATCTTCGATACACACACATGCGAAAACACATTGAAAGAATACTGATAGAAATACTAAAAAATTTCTTCAAAGTAACAATTTTACAAGTTTATACAAAAAATACTTCGATATCTTACACTAAATTGGACATATAACACTTACCTCTCAATGAGGCACCCACTTGATGCGTACCAAATTCACTTATCAAGGTACCTGTTTGCTTATAGACATTAAACCTATCGAACATACTTCGCGATCTGTGTCATTTGGATAAATGTTGCTCACCTTAATCAAACACACCACTAATTATATATGACTTGTTGTGAAGGTGACATGAAGATGTATCGACGTAAATATACCTTGTTTCAAACCAAGTCTATATTGTGACTAATCGTAAAGCATTTCGATGGGCACATAACAGTCATAAATTTGATCACATTACTGACCTAATGCACGCATCAAACTGGGACACTTTCAAGAAGAGAACAAAGTATACTAACCTTAAAACTAAAGACCAAATCTTATCATATGACATAGCATAACCTAATAAATTTTCATTACAACCCTCCAATCACTACTCGACTCACACAGGCTTCATTACTTCCCATAATAACGCTAAACTGAACTTTTTTACCATTGTGCATGTAAAAAATGATTGTCTTGGGCATGCATTCATACCATTAGTCTCATACCATTTCACAGTGTTGTTATTATCGAGCACATGACTTAATACCTCCGTCACAAACTGTTTTACCATGTCTGTAACTTTGTCTGTACAAACTATTTTATCACCTCCCAAACCTTATAACAGAAAGGACAATCAAACCACAGACACAAGCCTCAGTAGACATATCACTCTAAGGCTCCACCTGGGGCGACTGTGATTAACATGAAGAAGAAGACTAAATATTAAAAATAATTTAAGACAAAGTCTAATTGATGCATATGAGCAAGCTATTGAGACCGTTACCAATATACAAACAAGATCTGGTACAAAAACCTTTACATGTAACAGTGATCATTACTTTTGCAGTTTTTTACCATGCACTACTAGGGACTTAAAACTAAATTAACGCCATCTTTTGAAATTCCGCATACTGCACTGCTTTTTTATGCCTTTCATGTTCCTACTAGACAGCCAAGAGACATTGTTGTAAAAAAAAAGAAAATTGCAAATCAACAAGGAGATCCTCCCCTTCCCCGATCAAAGGGCAGTTTAGAGGATAAACGAAGAAAAAGACGAGAGAAGCAGTTGATTTTGAGAGTGTTAGCTCAAATCTAGCATTTGATGATTAGGATTTGAATTTGGCACAGATTTCTAAGTTTTAATATTAACAATTAATATAGAATTTTGATTAAGATGCTGTATGTATAACTACTAACACTCAATAGTAATAAAACAACAGAAAACATAAATAAATGATGTTTTTTCAAGTTACAAATGTACATTTGTTGAGGAGCTATAAATGCGCAGGGTAAGGGCGAATCAAAAGATCTAGCTATAACACAGGAAATGACATTTTATTTAATGCGCACGCGCGTTTCTACCCGCTCAAGTTGGTTTCGTTTTTAAAATTAATTATGCGGTAACTATTTTCGGTATAAACCATTATCTTGAAAATTATGAATTATGTAACCTATAGACAGCCAATTGCTTATGTTGTTGTAAAATATGTATTTAGTCACTGCTAAATAGTTATGTGCTGTTATATTTTACTTTTTATAACTCTTAAAATGCAAAATCCTTTTGACAAAGTTATGCTAGTAATTTATTGGCCGCTTCATACATTTAGTTTGAGAAATTTTCAGTGATTAACCTTTGAATGCGTTAGTTTATAGAGTAATGAAATGTGTTGTTATAATTGATCAAGAAAGGTTTTTATATAATTTGGTTTGGTTTTTACGATTAGTTATAGCATGTTTATTATGAAACTCTTTATAAACATCTTTTCAAGTTTGCGATGTCGTTCATTGAATTTTGTTTTTATTATTTTATAATTTTAGCTAGTTTATACTTGTTTTGTTATTTTTAGAGTTACCAAGTATACGACTAAAGTTTTTATTGTTCAAACTGATTCAGTTTTGTAACTCAAAAATTGACTTTCAACTCATTTTCAAATCTATCTGAATCGCATCTACACTTACGAGCAATAATTTACGAAGATATTACAATTTTTCATGAATAATGTTGAAATTAGTAAACAAAGCTTTACTACAGTGAGTCATGCTAAAATGCCACCTTGTAATGCATGAAAAGTCTGAAAGAACTCAATATCCAAATTTGTAATAATAATAATATGAATACCTACATATTTTTCTATACAATAATATATAGGCCTACATAAGAACCAATTTTTACAAATATTTTGATAGTTGTTTTCAGCCATTTGACTGTTTGAAGCCCAAATACAAATTAACTAAGCACCTTTTGATACATAGGCTATGCTCAACATTTTGTAATAGCCTACTGGTCAGCAGCTACGTACATCTTTGTCACTGACACAAATTCCTTTAGTTGCGTTTAGCTAGATAATTTTAGTATATTTTGCATGCGGAGTTACTTCAAATAGTGTCATTGTACGGTTTTGGCAATTTGAATGTGTTGGCAAAGTTAGTAAACAATTTTTAATAACTTGATAAAACATGTAATGCTAACAATCAGCATGGAATTTTTTGTTTGCCACTCCAAATATGTAACAAAACTGCTTTGTTTTAGTTTTTCATTAGGTGGGCTTGTAAACTATTATTACATTTGCAGTAGTCTAAGTCATAGGCAACATTTTGTCAACATAGTAGGCCTATAGTGCAAATGATAATACAAAGGAGACCCAACTTACTTTTATTTTTGCTTAGATCAAATAAATTTGATAAAATTTATTTGATCCAAGCAAATAAAATTTATACAAATAAATTTTACATGTGTAAAATTCTGGTTTAGCATAACATTCAGAAGTATTGGGTTTTCCTCGTGATAGATTTTTAATTTCCTTCACATTCGTGATTTTTCAAGTATCAATGTTCAAATCTTGTCACAAAATTCATATATTTTATCTAGATGGAAGTTTCTGTCTACATTTTTGTACTACCAATCTTTCCAGTTTTTTTTAGACTACACTCATTTCCTTATCATTCTAACAGATTCCCATCATCTTGGTCTGTATCAATGTTGTAGATATGGCGTATACAGTCTTACTCTTATTTATGATCGCCTCATCATACCAATTTTTAAACCAACAGTATATAGTTGGAGCAAATATTTTTGTTCTACTTGAAAAGTAATTTCAGACATACAATGTTCGGTGTTTCTCAAAATTTTGTAAGTAGAATTCATGACTGGTAAAATTTGAAAGTCAAACTAAAATATGGCATTAATAAAAAAATACGTCAAATTAGTTTGAACTTTGCTTACCTTGAAGTGAGCCTCATACTAAGCATATTTATTACCATCTTCATCTAGGGCCTACGAGCTTACTCCATATGTATCACTTCATTACATAAAACTTTGTTTATATATTTAGTTTTTACATAGTTGTGTAGTTTTTGTAGTTTTGTTTACGTAGTTATATATATGTTGCATTTGTTTTAGTGTTATGTGTAATTATTTGCAGTAGTTGTCAATGAGCTAGTTTTTACGGTTGCTTAGCTACGCAAACGAATGACAGTGTAATCTTATAGGGATTTTTGCTGCCACATACAACACATTTATCATATGAAACATTGACTTTGTGAGTAAAGGTTTGATTGTATTTTTAAAGCAGGTCTGCTGCTGTGCTATAATTCTAGTGATTGCTTTTCCATCTCCAACTGCATTGTTATAACTATAAACACAAAAGGTATTGGGTGGAAGTTTTTTTCATAATACTGAAAACACTGATTACATAAGTCTCTCATCCTTGTCTTAATAATTGTGTGGTAGTGTCATCTATTTAGTAGACATTTATTCAGCTTATACTAAAGCACCATAAGTGCGTCCTGATTTAGAAAACATGGAAGGACATTACCTTTTCCTTTACCCAATATAATTTCTTACGATACTTTTGGCACAAATTTTAATAATAGGTTGTTTTGGATTAATCTTACAAGATTGGCAATATTAATTGTAGGTTAATGGGACAACATACACTACACGTAGTTTACAGTTTTCATATGAATAAGGCCATGTTCACTGTCATTGTGCCTAAGCAGGGCACAAAAAATGCTTAGACATGTAGACAAATATGTAAGTTTAGCTCAGCACGTCATCCTATGTATTATAGGAGGTAGTATAAATTTGCTGCCGAATAAAGGTTATAATTAATAATAAACCCACAACTTGACTAAACTCTCAAGGAAAGTTCCAAAGTGAACTCTAACCAAAGGAGAAAACAACTTCAGATGGACCATGCCTCATCAAGTAAAAGACTAGTGCAACAAAATTTAGTACCAACCTAATCTGATTCATGTGGAGAAAATAATGGCATTCATTCCTAACGATTAAAAGGCTGTTCTTGTACATGACCAACAGTCATCATGCCAGTGCTCTGACAGGAGGGACAGGTGACTGGGACTTTCCTATGTGGACAGATGTCTGTAATGTTGCTGCTTATGTCTTTGTTCTTTCCTCTAGCAGCTTAAACTAAATTTATCACAATCTGATAAGAGCATATAACTCCATATGTAAGAAGCTCCTGTAGTTAGGAAAGATATCTCTAGCCGTTTATGGTGGAGATTAGGTTTAGCTCATAGATTAACAGAAATATTTGAAATAAGATGATATGAGCTACAATAAAACTTAACCATCTGTGTAACCATGCACACAACTTTCTGTTTAGTTACATATATATTAACTATTGGATACTGTATGCACCATGTTTCGTGATATCAACTGCACATCACGTGCATCCTTGCTGTTGTTATTCCATATTCTGCACCATTGTATTGATAATCTAACGCCAGCTTTATTCTCACAGGTTTTCTGAAACTTAACAAAACAATGTTTTACTTTTGTCTAGTAACTGCGAATTGTGGTTACAGAGTAGATACTAAAATGGAAGAAAGTGACCAGAAGCCGCAATGGTGTTAACCAACTAATGATGCTTATCTCACTTGTCTCCCAAGTTCTGTTTAATGCGTACGCATTCCTCTGTTGTGTCTTCATAGATACAACAATATTTCTCTGCGTTGATCGGTGTTGTAAGGTTCTGCTCAGCAGATGTGTGTGAGTATGCGTAATTATTGTTAATCAAGTTCATTATATTAGGTCTTTTTATCGTAGAGTTTACTTTTTATGATTAAATGGACTGTCGTTATGGTCTAATGTATTTTCAACAAAATAGCCTATGCATTTTGTGAGAACCATTTTTTACTTTTGCAAAAGTGTATTTTACACTGAAAGCAGGGTTTTGACGATTAGCCGACTCACAGAAACACCAAATCAATAATAATTTGCATTCGGTTAACAAGCCTTTTACATTGAACTGACAAGCTTAATGTTTTGAAATCCCATGATTTATTGGTTATTGCTAAATTTAATGTTATAGCAAGCAACCGTCGAGCTCTCGACAGCGACCTCGGCGAAACTAATCAATTACATTAGCAAAACGATTCAGTCTGATAAATAAAAACTAATATTCAGTTACTACTATTTTAACCGCACAGCAATTAGCTCATATGACTGATTCTGTCACTTCAACTGGTCAGCGAGGCATTTTTGCTTATTATTTATCTCAGTTATTTTCACATTTTACAAGTATTTGGAAAAAGGTAGCTTCGCATACGAAACTGATAAGAATTGCCTCAGTGTAAATACACCTTCAAATTTATCTTTTCCAAAGTGCATAATCTCTTTTGCCATTGTTCTACCTTCAGATGTTTATTAAGTGCCAGAAACCAACTGTGTAAAAAGGTTTCTGTAATTCTGTTTGTGAATATTTCCTAAACCGGTGAAAGGGGAATGAGAGGCACTGGGCACCTGGCAGACGAAACTAAAATAAATTGAGTCATGAAAAATCATATATGGTATATTATATTTATAAACACTCAGCGCAGTGGTATTTGTGTTAGTCATTTGCTGGTATCGGAGTTTTTCATTGATATAGGAAGCATTGTGTAATCTCACAGTTTGATAAATATTTTTGTTCAATCTTGAGTAAAGATTTCCAATTTATTTCGCCTGCTATCATTACAACCATATGTCTTAATGGCTATGGTTACCAAAACAAATGCTTACTCGTTTTAGTTACTTTTTTGATGATTTTCAAATATTATGAAAACAAAAAAACAAAAAGTTTATTATTATCAGTTTGTAATAATTTAGACTTGAAAACTATTATATAATTCGCAACTTCCTAATCCATAGTTGGGCAAAGTTCAAATTATTTTAACCTGACGCGAAATTACAGAAAAACATTCCACGTCTCATCTAACAATAGCTTTCAATTTTGGCAGATATTTCATATGCAGTTTTCTGGAGGCATCTTGGCCTGTCAGTTTTGCAAAATTCTGCTTCAGCAAATTTAGAGTGAGCTCCATGCTTTGTATAGAATCACCAAACTATTCAAGTATAAATATTGGCAACTAGTCAAACCTTTTTCATCATTGATAATGAATTTTGTCTGCAAACTCATAGTCATCATCCAACAATGGAGTAAAGCAATAGGCCGTTCGTGCTAGTATCTGAATATGATTTCCTTAGTCTCCGGTTTATTCTCCAATCAATATAAGTTTATATATTCCAACTAGCTACTGATTAATGTTCTAGTACTATTTAAAAATAATATGCTTGATAGGGGAGAACAACTCTCACTTGAATATGCGATATTCTTCTAGCATTTTAATTCAGCCATTCTTTATGTCATGGTAAGCTATCAAATGGCTAGACCCGTAGATGTATCTCAGGCTCAAGCTGGAGAGATTTAGGAGTTATCTCATCATACACCGTACCCAATTATGACTGCTTGTGCTGTAGTCAAGAGGTAGAAGATATTATCATTAGACAGCCCTGACAGCAGGGTTATAAGAGTGGTTTTGTATTCTCTATATGTAGGGGGTGCAGTACGCAATCGAAGTACTCGTAAAATGTTTGGATTCAAATTGCATACCTTTCACAACATTTTGGACAATTATGGTAGTTTCACCTAGACTGAGGCACATGAGAATCAAGTAGAGTAGGGTTTATTGACAGTGTTTGTATGTATGTGTGGCGATTCCTTAGCTGTGCCTGAGTGTTTAATATGTAATTTGATATTTTATGCTATGGTACCAAATGTTTGCGTTTGAGCAAATGCATCCGATGTGTGCTAAAACGTTTATTGGATTTGTCTGTCAGTCAGTCTTCAATAGAGTGATTACTGTGTTGATCACGGCGCGCTAAAAAAGCCTCTAAAATAATACATTTCTTGGTAAATATTGTTTCGTATTTCGTCACACTTAACCCCTATAGGGTACGCGTGTGGTGTCCGAAACACAGTAAGTTGGGATCTTGTGTCAAATCTGGTACAAAATCCCAACTTACAGGATCTTGTACCAGCTTACTACCTATTCCGATTGTTATTGTGATGGTTAGTAAGCCATTCCTTCAATAAGGTATTTAGAGCCATCCATGCATGATAAATACGCTGTAATCTGAAACCCATAGACTTAATCAGATTTGATATGAGTGTGCTTTCATAGAACTTTGTGATATCTGTTCATGGTAAAAAGGTTCATTGTGTCCAACACAAATGTCATATGCTCTTAGGCGCTGGTACATTTGTCGTATGTGTTTTCCTAAAGCTTTATGGGAATACTTTGCTGTTATTTGTGTATTGCATTGTAATTTAATCTGACCAGAATATATGTTGTTGTCTATTGTTTGCGATTGTATTGTTATTATCTGTAGAACTCTCTCAGAAAAAAGAGATATCTGGCTGTTTGAGTCTCTGACGTTGTTTGGTCTCTCCTCCATACTATTTATCTATCACCACTACCCCATCCTCCTGTGGATACTTGGTGTCATCACTTTCACTTCAGCCACCCTTACTGGGCGTGTTGACTCGCAGTTCTATTGGGATGCACTCAAGACGTATTGGCGGGAATTCTCTGATCAACAAGAGCACCTAAATGCTGCCGGAGAGGATGCTGCGCATTCCGTGGCACCCACTGGCCTCTACAAAAATCAGGTCTGGCACTAACCAGTTCTTGTTTGCACTTTATTCTCATAGCTGATCTATCTAGTAAAGAGAGGACCGTAGGAATGGTGGTGAGGGGATGCTTCATGCGAGAGAAATTGTGTAGAATTGAAGTGGCACATGCAACGCTGACTTCTGTCTATGTCCTATGTTTAGCCCACTCTGCATTATCAAATTACTTTTGCTTTGATTCCTGTGCATTAAATTATGTGATAATATAAATGGCACTCTAGGCTAGCTGAGAAGGCCTCATTTAAACCCATTTCACTTGTTGCCCTCGTTCCAACTGCCAAAAACGTGAGAATACCTACTGTGTAATGCTGTTTTTGCCCAAAAGATGCTCGAACAAATTTTAGGAGAGTTTTAAAACACTAAACAAACATGGCTGACAAACGGGGAAGTTATGAGATGTATTATGCTGTTATACAGTGATATGAGAAATAAACTGGGCCCCTTTGCTGGAAAACCCAAATTCTCATTTACTACATTTATTGTTACTGATAAATGTATATGACTTGAAATAACTAAGTAAAAATATATATAGTGTGATCATATCTGTACAGATTGTTATCTTCAACCATTAAAAAATGAATTGTTCAGATTTTAATCTACTTAATCATTCAACCAACATAATTTTACAACTGTTTGGTTTACGTATTTTAAATGAGGACAGAGTGAGAATTAATTTAATATATAATTTATGGCTGTTGAATAAATTCACAATAAATAGCAATTTTGTAAATGAGAACATTACTTTTTCAACAAGTGGGTCCAGTTTATTTCACACACCAATGTATACAGTCGACCCTCGCCATGTGATTTTAATTCGTTCCAGCACTGGCATCGTAAAGCGAAAGTGTTGTATAAAGGGGTATAGAAACCCACAGTAATTATCTGATGTAAACACCACCTGGTGAAAATCATCAAAATTTTATATACGTACTGTACATATTAAAAACTAGCAATAAAATAATATGTTTACTGAGAGAGATCGAGCATCGTATCGTTTCAGGCTCAGTGGGAGAAATTTCGGTGAATAGCATATCAGCATCTCTGGTATTCTGTCGTATTCAGCACACCAACTTCCCAATTTTAATTTTGAGAGAATTTTAGAGATATCGTATGGTGAAAAAAATGTCATATCGCGAGAACGAAAAACATTGTGTGGTGATATCGTAAGGTGAAAAAATCATATAACAGGAAATAACCCGAATGCGCACTGTAGTGTGTTTCCTCGTTTTTTGCTACCATTATGTAGTACATATATGTGCTCGATCTATGTTATGCGTTGCATATATTGAAGTTCTGAAGATGATACAAGGCTTCGGTATTGTAAATATTAAGATGTGATTTTAAACTGGCTGCTTATAAGCTTTACTACATTTGGAAAGTTTGTGGTGTTTTGTAGTGATAGCAGCAGATAGAACTGAAAATTGTTTTTCAGTGTGTACTGTAAACAAATTCAGTCAGTTACAACACAACGTTTGATCAATTATAAAAGCTCGTAACTTAAATAATATAAATTTAGCAACATTTTAGCACATTGAGTCTGGCTCAATAAAAGCATAACACACTAGAACACAGCACAACTGTTAGACATTCATATGCCAATTAATCTAAAACTCTGCTATAATCAATTTTCTTTGAATTGAAACAAAGGCAACTAATTATTATCAATACCACAAATGCATAGAGCTTGCTGCTGTCAATAATGTTCACGGATATTGAAAATCCCTCTTAGAAAAGCCAGCCAAAGTGAATAACTTTCTTTCAATGGTAACTTCAAAGGATAAGAGTTCCACTTCTAATTGTCTTTGAGCCTCGGTATCAAGCTGATATTCAGCAGATAACATTAAAACGAGATGTTCTGGAATTGCTATTAAGTTTTTGTTGCTCTTACCCACTAATATGTGACAACAGGTGTCTGAAGAGCAGTGTCGAGAATACATGCGGCAAGGTGACGTTCAGATCAACAATGATAATGCAGTGAACACGTCGAGCATTGGTGAAGGTCTCAAGGCCTTACACTACAATGAAAAGAAAGCCACATATGAGCTTATCAAACCAGTAAGATATGCTAGTCGTAGCAGCACGAGTGCCAGGTATAGAGGCGCTGCCAACTCTCTTGTCACTCAAGTAGATGTGAGCGAGACTGACACTGCCAAGACACCGAGTCTTCTGGACAATTTGGAAGGGTTCGGCTCCAAAGTCTGGTCTTATTTGGGTTTAGCCGCCATTTACACAAAAAATGACCTTCCACCAGGTCTTAGCAGCTCTGGATCCAACTTATGCTTTCTTAACTCAGTCCTGCAGTGTATTGCACGGGCGCCAAACCTCGCGGATGAGCTGGCAGAAGAGGTGAAGAGCTGCCGGTCACAGGATGTGCGGCGTCTGGCTTTTCTTGATGCTGTCACAGAGGTGCTGCAGCAGATCAACGTTATAAATAGGGAGTCAGGAATCTCACTCGTGGACACCCAAGCTCTTTGTCAAGCTGGTATGTATTTAGCACTTTACCTACGAGTTGTCAATATAACTGATAATATATTCTGGTAATATTGACACGTGATTGGAGTGTCTGGTGTGGTTTAATTTATTTAAACTGGAAGCATGCTATCTATGACCTGTATGATGACATTGGCAAGCACTGATGATTATTTTTGCTGTTGTTTTTTTGTGGCAGCTCCATTTCCTCTCCTACTCCCACACCCTAAGCATTATTGATAGCCCTGAGCTGTTTGTAAGGCAATTTAGTTGCGTCAACCACATATTGGTCAGGTGTAATAATCATAACCATTTCCTGAAAGTTGTGAATAAGTAGTGAGTTTTACATACTGTGTAAGTGCAAGATGTGGTAAGATAAAAGTTGTCTGTCAAACATCACAAAGCGCAACCAGAAGTTGTGCAACTTTATTACGAAAACAAGAAAGTGTGGTTTAGAGTTGTCATTTTCGGTACTCTTTTAGGGGCCCTGCTCAACTCTGACTTGCTGGTGCAACCTGAGAAATATCAGCCGCAACAGGATGCTTGTGAGTTGCTCACCTGGCTCCTGCATGAAATACACGAAGCCATTAATGAGGCCAAAGGTTAGTGGACTATAAGTATAGTTGAGATTTGTAGCTACATCGCCTGTCATCATTAGGAGTCTCGATATATCACTGCTTGCATGCAAGTTAGCAGTACATTACACTAGACATTCAAAAAAGCAGAAGTTATTGTTTTTCAGGCTTACCAAATATCTCAGGTCATAGCTTCATAGGAGTTATGCAACGAGGAAGCTTTATGCATTTTCTTTTGTCATTTGTCACTCATCTTGCCATTTAATTTGGATTTTTTTGCGGATTTTGTTTAAATATATTTTGCTTTTTTTATGTAATTATTTATTTGTTGGTGTGAGCATGCCTAATATAACAAATAATATACCCTACAGGATGAAAATATTCGTTGGTTATAAAAATTCGCGATTTCGCGAACAGTCAATTCCGCGAATTATTAAATTCCGTGAATAATTAGTTCTATTTTAATCACAAGGGAGAATAACTACTGCATAAAATTAAAAACTAGCCGCTAGGCTAGTTTTTAATATAAATACTAAACGTAGTTGAGTTCCAAAACATTTTTAAAATCATTGCCTGGGCTTTGAGCTAACACCATTGCCAATGCATCACATTTCTTTACAAAATTATTCAAGGTTGTCACAAGATATGCAGAATGGCGTCATCGCAAAAATAGCCGCTAGGCAGAAGTACTAAACGTAGCCGAGTTCCAAAACTTCTTTAAAATCATCACCGGGCTTCGAGTTTTATTGCCATTGCATCAAACTTTACAAAATTATTCAAGGATTTCACAAGTTATTCGGCATGGCTTCGGCATCGCAAAAAATCTCTCCTAGTCTTTTTACATTGAAATCAACTCCATCAATCTCTAATACCGAAGTTGAGGACGATCATGATTCTGATCTGGACATTATGGTATGTATTTGATTTGCAGTGCAGATACGTTTTTCCGTAATTAACTGCATTAGTTAATTCTTTTGTTTAAAAACTGATCGCTTTCATTAAATACTTCAGCTATTGTTTTTGTACTTCCTTAACACTTATTAATTTTTTTTGTGTGTTTGCTGCAGATTCAGAATGATACAACCTGCTCCGATTACGAAAACTAAAGATAAGTAGTAATATTCATCAAGGCAGGAATATTGGCAGAAATGCAACCAGTCAACCTAGACCCCTTCATCGACAACAACTCCTTGATATCGCTGCAGCAAACGTGATTAAATTATATATTTTATTTCATGTATAGATATATTATAATTTATTACAAACTTGAGTGTACAAATAAAATATTTCAAATTCAAATAAAATTTTACAAACGATGAATGGAGTAAATATAAACAGTTTAGTCCATATGGCGGTTGTCTAGCAATAAAATTAAAGTGGTACTCTTGATAAGTGAATACTAGCGTGTAATGGTGCTCTCTGACTAGTTATTTTGGTAATAGCAGCTCTGTCACTGTCTTGGGTCGATGTTAAAGGCGATTCTCTCGCTACTACATGACTGGTAAGAAAGTTATCATCAGAACTCTCCTCGTGGCTTACTATTGCAAAGTTCTGCCGGTTGGCCAAAGATTTGTGCTCGTAAAGGCGTTTTTGTTCCTTTTTTAAAACAGATATATTCTCCTCGTAAGCAGCTGCGGTCACTTCTACCTCAATTTCAAGACCTCCCTGAATGATTGGTGATCTTCTAAGAATGACATCTACCACCTTTGCAGTCATTGTGCTTCCATGTATAATGAAAGATCTCTCTCTCACACTGAAACAAATAACGAAGCGGTAGGGATGGAAAAAATAAATATTGCGTTTTACCGAAGAACCAAAGTAAAATTCAACTAATTTAGTAAATGGTTTTGAAAAAACTCATTACCTACCACAAATTGTTGGTTCATCAAAGGCCTCCAAATCTGAATATTCGTGAAAACCTCTGAACGCAGCAAATAATTTATAGCTTAGCACGATCGACCCGTAGTTGTAAGCTAAATGGAAAACGAAACACGCAATGTGCGCATGCGTAGGGTTAACTCTATTGCTAGACGTAATAGAGTTAACTCTTCATAGAGATTGACAGTTTTCAGCTGCGAATAAATTAATCTGCGAATATGCATGAAATGGCAATTTTCGCGAACTTTAACTTCGCTAATAAATTCATCCTGTAGGGTATATTATTTGTTGGTGTGAGCATGCCTAATATAACGGGTCTTGAGTACTCGCTAACAACCTGCTTAGGGTTTACCTTGATGCTAAGAACAATTTGTGCTTTTTGCGTAAGCGCTTCATATACCCTGTTGAAACAGGACTCTGTTCGCTTATTTAGGACAGAAACTCGAGGGCTCACAAGATGAGTCGATGAGGAAACTAAAAACAGTGTATGGCAACATCTCCGAGTCTTATACTAAAATGATGAAAGAAGAATGCAAAGCGCAGGTACGGTCTGTGAAGCACGCACCACTTTGTTTATTCCCCGTTTTCGGTTTTATGGTAACATGATTTCTTGATGTACTTTGGCTAACATGAAATAAAATCCTTAACAATGCATAACAAATGCATCCTTAACAAAGGCATCATTGAGGCAAAATGCTGTTCACTTTGCTGAAACAATTATGAACAGATATCTTTATTCAACATTGATTGGCTAGTCCAAAGCTGTGTGCAATAAACGTTGTCATTTTTTTATACTGGGTGCCTACATACAGCCTTTTCTATGGTTACTAAAACATGAATTTTTATTAGTGTTCAGAATAGCTGGTTCCTAGTCGAGCTGAATTTGTGTCGAAGCTACCATTGTAAATCATGTTATATGACTATGGTTATATTTTACAAGTTGAGCAAGTGTATTAATTTCTAATTATTAGTTTCTAATTAGGCATTCACTTTTTACAAAATGACAGCGAAGATTTTTAATGTACTATTTTAGTTAGCTTAAAAAAATGAAAATACTAAATTTTTTTGTATAAGTAATTTTGGAAACTTTTAGCCCTCAGCAATCGAGCCAAAAACAGAGCGTGTAAGGTTAATCTCAATTTAGTCTTAGCTAAACAGAAAAATTAAAAATTGTTATTGTTGAAACTTGGAAAAAAGTTTTGGCTTTGCTAACAAGCCTAACTTTAAATGTCAGTGGTTCATACCGATACAGATTTATTATGTATTTGGCATGTGATTCCAATTTCGGTCTAACTGATCATTGGCTAAATCACGTTGTTTCAATTGCATTTACTTATTGGAAGGTTAGCAGAGACAATTAGCTCACCATTATCGTTGTTCTTTGCGCATGTAGTAGAAATAGAAAGGAATGTGTGAACATGACCATAAACCATGAACATAAAATCCGTGAAGTATGATTAAAAAATAGTGATTTCGTATGAAGGATTGCGCATCATCAAAATTATTCATATAGTGTAGTCATCCAAGGCTCTCTTTTTAGCCTCAGTGCCAAAATCGCCTAAATGAAATATTGGTTTTGCAGTCTGACATTTGAGGGTTTGTCGATTGACATAGGAATAGGAGTATGATAGTTTTGTGTTTCCATGTTAGTGTTCATGTTCTTATTTGGTCTTTGCTAAAATCAGTAGATACTAAATCAATATGAACTATTCCTTCATGATTTGGCTTCAGTACTAGCTAGTCATATCAAAACTCACCCAAATGGTAGAAGATGATGAACAATAATTGGGTATATTTCATACATGAAATCATATTATTTATTAATGTTTATGTATTTTTGTCAGTTAGCATTGTTCGACTAAGTATACTATCCGGTTGCCTTATAGATAGCAGGAGCTAATGGCTTCACCGATGCTGAGCTGCCAGAGCTGGTACAGAATTTGGCTAATCTTGAGTGGATCACTTACAGGAGAACCAACCGCTCTGTGGTTGATGGCCTCTTCACCTTTCAATGCATTGAATTGCAAATGTGTTCGAGCTGCAATCTCACTTCTGTCAATGTGCAGTCAATGGCCATGCTATCCTTTCCCGTTGCAAAACATGCTACCTCCATCCATCTGTCTAGCTGTTTGACAGATTTTGTAGCTCACGAAAGGCTGTATGGCCGGGATGGTTTACAGTGCAGCAGATGCCAAAGTAATGCTCTTGCCATTCCTCAAACACCTAGCCAACGTCAGCAGTCCCCGTGTATTCAGTCTGAGCTCCTCTCACCCATTCAAGGCGATAAAACATTGCCCAATCGAGATGCACAGTTTTTATCTTCGACACCGTTGCTAGGTAACAATAAGACCCGAAAGTCGGCACCTGCTTTACTGCCTTCTGTCACTCCCGGCAAAGTAATAACTGAAGGCATTCGCCAATGTTTCGTTCGTCGCTTACCTGAATGTCTCACTATTCAACTTATGCGATTCAATTTCGAAAGCTCAACAAAGCAAGTTCGTAAAGTCACAACACCGGTTACCATTCCTCTTCATCATGTAGATTTTGCAGATCTCACTTACGATTCAACTGTTGAACGAGAAGACATCACCATTCTTCCCGGTTCCACACACTATTCTCTATATGCGCTCATTTTACATATTGGTGGCCACAACACAAATTCTGGTCATTACTTGTCATATTGTCGAGGGCTTAGTGGGTGTTGGTACAAATTTGATGATGACCAAGTATTTTTAATTAAAGACATTAATCGAGAATTAGCAAGGACCCAAGTTATGGAGAACTGCTATTTGCTCTTTTACCGAAAAGATCATAACACTTCTTAGTTAAGAGTGTGTACAATATAGTGTGTTAATTTTTTTTTATAAATTAACACGTCATAATATAAGTTGTACATACAATATAATGTACAGTTACAACAAAAATATTCTTTGTGTTTAGAGAATAAGATATTCTTGCAAAATCACATAAGGGCTTATGTTTTCCTTATAAATTTTGTCTTACAGATATATTTGTACAGTTTAAATAATAATTGTTAAATTCCATATTTATGTTTTCCTCAAATGATTGTATGCATGATAATTTATTAGAACTGAATAAATTATGAAAAACATTTGTCATGTAGGATAAGCTCACTAGCTCTAATTTTGTGTAATAATAAAATGATTACAGTATTAGCTTTAACAAAATTGCTAAAATATTTTTTAAATGTATTAATGAGTTATTACCTAATGACATTCGTAATAATCTAGCCGGAATATCTTTTATGGGTTTCCGGTTTCTTGACGCCATTAGTTGACAAAAACTAGTTAGGAGTTATTCGATCTCGGATGAATTGAAACGCGCGCTTTCGGCAACGATGAATATCGGGCTATAATTTCTCACAGGCTAAGGAGAATTTATACAACCATTGGGAAACTCCGATGGGATTCCCTTGACACAATGGTTTCTCGGATACGGCTTGCAATAACTCGTAATATTATTGGTCGTGTTGATAGATATTGTCCAATTGTCGGTCAGCATGATTTAGCAACAGCCCAATGATTGGTGTCGTCTGCCAGCCAATGTAATTTTAGTAATTATTACTCGGCTTATACTGCAGCACGGAGCAGTTTTTCTTGAGACGACCGCAAATGAAACAAGCCACGTTTAACGCTCTGTTTAGCTAGGTTTGATGCGAGACATTGTACAGTAGCTTTAATTATCTCTGCTGAAATACATATTGCTCATGAATTGAAACCTAGCCTTTTCGGCATTGAAGTTGTACGTATGTACCAATAATATTGACTGCTTCGCATATCCCATTCGTGGAGAAAATATTTAGATTATTTCTATATTTGTCTAACTTTAGGACAACGGTGTGTTGCTTAGTATTTGATTATTGTAATACATGAAGGCTTTAGTGCATATAGACATCTATTGTGATTGAGCTTATTGTTTCTATACGATATACTTTAGTGGTTGTAGCGCACTTTACAGTCGAGTTTACAATGGCGACCGTTTTTAATATTATCATCTTCAAAATTTTCACTTTGTTACTGTAATATTTTACGGTAATGATGCAATGGGGTTAGTCATTCAGTCCATTTTCATTTAATGTTCGATGCTGGCTACTCACCGAAACAGAAAACATTCTTAAAATACACATTGAAAAGTGACCAACAATTGGGGCCAATTTTCGTATTATTCACATAACAGCGGAGTACTAATATTTTTCAATTACTTTTTTTTATCAAAAATGTAAAGAGACAAAAAGAAAAAATGCTGCGGAAATTCTACTATTTTTAATTTCGTGTAAATTTGTCCCGTTGCTCGTGCCATCTTAGCCAACATATCGTGCTACTAGACTCTATTAATTCTCTAAACACAGCTCGGAGCAAAGGCTGTAATCGAGTTTAATGTTTCATTTAATCTGGGTAATTGAGATGAATTGCCTTGTGTGACCCGCAATGGAGTGAGTTGGCACAAGGTGACCAGAAACCGATTTAACTGGCATTTACTCGCTTTCTTGGCGAGAGCAAACTGGCAAAAAAGCTAATTGGTACAGGTTTTAAAAGTAATTACTCATGGTTCGCCCTTTCTCACGAAATGTTTATGATTTAAACAAACTACATAAAGATTATTGCAAAAAAATACAGCTGCTCTATCAATCTGTGCTAATAGAGCTCACTGGAAGTTTTAGCTAAAATCCCTACCGACTGATTTGTTTGAAGGTTTTTGCTTTTGTTTGATGAATTGGAGTATAGTTTATTATTACCCACTTTATGGTATTGGTATTTGTAGTAGGCCTAAGAACTAATATCCATGCACCAACTTGCTGTTTTGTTAAAGAGGTACTCTATTGGCATTTGAATGTGCGATTAGAGCTGTAACTAAGATAGGTTGTTTTGAATTAACTGGTTAACGATAAATTATTGCTCAAGGGTTAATTTTTTCGCAACAATAATGCTTAGTTAGCTAGTAGTTTGACCTCATAGTTTGTGAATGTGCTTTTATAGATCAAAAGCTAAAGTATGTCTAATCACAACCAAAACAATCAGAGACTGCGACGAAATGGTTCTCCATCCATAAAGCAAGGACCAATCCGAGCAACTCAGCAATTCGCTTTCACAAGTTCATCTCGAGGACTAGTACGAGCCAGCCCCACATCGTCCCCCGTTTCAAAAGAAAATAAAGTTCGAACTAGGCCACTATCAGAAACTGGTATACTAACTAGTAGCAGTGGACGAAGAAGTCCTTCATCTCCTTGCGGTTTTAGAATTGGTATGTTGATACACCTATCATCAGGATTACACGTTAACACGTAATTGTATGAATTTGGAAAACCTGCCTAGTCAATGCTAGTATTTAGTTTCCATCCCATTAATTTGCCTTGTGCTTCCTCCTGTCAATAAAGCAAATGCTATTTGGTTTGTAGTGGAGAAACCCAAACCTATCAATGCTAGTCGATCTAACTCATTTGATAATGGAATGGCAGCTCCATATCTATCGGGACAATGGCCCAAAGATGGCCAATGGCAGCTGAAAGAATCAAATACCCACTATCATCCTACTGCTGACAAGCAGACACAGGTATGTCAGCTGTCGGACTGTCTAATTTGTCTCATGGTGGCCTTTTCGTGAAAGATGTGGTTTTGTAATTGATTGTTTTTAGATGCACTCTGTTAGCGTTAAGTGTAGTAGACTCGCAAACTAAAGTAGAAATTTTAACTTTGATTATAGCCCGACACCTTAGATAAGGACATTACAAACAAGAGCTGCGTAGATTGAATAGCCGAGGTTAATTTTGCAATTATATGCAGTCTTTTTACCTTTACAAACCTTAGTTTGTTTGGCAATTGTTTGCTAGATTGCATCTACATAGATTTGGTATGAGAAACTAATTTATCTGTAGCACAATGATTATATAATTTGCTATGAATGAATTTTCGAGAGGTATTTGGAAGCGTGCTTTCACTTACCTCAATGAACGGCCTCAGAAATGGCCATAACCCGCAGGCATGACCATACCCTGTGGCACTCTAGAAAGTCATTCATGTGAGTGCAGAAAAGCGCAAACAAAGCCTAACGCCAGCCACTGCTTGTAGTCTTCTCCCTGGTCACTGAGTTACTATTCATGAATAGCCACCGTGATTAAAATGAAGTTTTTTATAGCTTAGGGAACAATTGACAAGTAAACTTTGCTTCATATTTTTCAATGTCATAATCATTACTGCTGCACATGGGTAGCACTTTCTATTCTATCTGTTGCCGGATAGTGAGTGCCTACTGCTTGGCAGCAATCTCTGTGACAGTATTCGCTCGCTCGTTCTCGTAAACACCTTCATTATTTCAAGTATTAACAAACAATATTCTAGCATATATCCAGACCAAACATCTCTCTCCATTAGCCAGACTCGAAGGTTCAAACAGAAGCTAGCTTATGCAATTAGGCTTTCTTCATTTCTGTGCAGAAATGAAGAAACAGGCATACAATCAGGCAGACAGGTACTCTGAAAGATTGTCTTCCCATTGCCCTTGTCATTTTGGATGCTAACAAAACATTGCAGATTCTCACTTTGCTATATACATTTGATAATATTCATGACAGTATTTGGTTGGATTTTATGAATTATGGGTAGCACCCTTCTCTCGTTATCACTCAGATTTGAACATATGAATTTCGACAAAAATATTTAGATTTACTATCAACACATTCGCCGCTGAACAATTAATTTAATGGTTTTGCTACTGAATGCCTTCTAACCAAAATTTTTAATACGCCCATTTTGTCCGAGTTAATACATTTTATATTCTTGGTTGCGTGAGCATAAAAGATTTGGCATCATCTTTACATATTTATCTCCACAAATCGAGCGCATTTACCTATTTATCCTCTTTGTAAGGAGATAGTGCTAATGCTATTGTTGAAAATGTGTTTAGCTATAGCAATATTCTTCGTAAAATCGCATCATCACGAAAATCTTTTCTTTTTGTTTGAATCATGATAAAATATTTTAAAACTTGTTTTCCGTACGACTATAATTCGTTGACTCTGGTTAGGAAACGGTTATACACAGATAACAAATTTTTTCGATCATTCTTACAAGAGATAGTGAACGGGTTTTGTAAGAATTACTCATATTCATGCTTCGAATTGCAATAAAATACGAATTATTTTAGTTCTATTAAAATAAGTAATACCACAACTAACTGAGAAATTTCTCGGAATCCATTGAATAATTAGTTATATTTTTGAAAAACTTGTAAGCAGTCTATTTTTAGCACAACATCCCAATTCTAATTAAGGGCGTGAGCGTTCATAACATGCTAAAACTTGTTTATATGAGTTCTCAGACTGTTTCGGGGAAACAAACTTGTCACATTCAGTTGTTAGAGAAAATAGTTATACATTTTTATCTCACCAAATTCTGAAGCAAGAGTGCTGACACAACTTAAAACTGTTACAGAATTTATTTAATATTGTTTTGCCCAACATTATCATGCTTGTAAAGAAATGAAATGCAATATATAACAAGTTTTTAGTATTTGTTGGTTTTTGTGAGCTCTTGTTGCTGCAAACCTTTGCATCAGCCAATAAGCTCAATAAGCTACGGGTAACTTCAGCCTTGATTCATGGTAGCTATGGCAACAGTCCCGGTATTAGTAGACAGTTTGGTACCCATCATACATGACGTTAAGCAAGTTCTTCAGTGGCATGGTTATACTATTTTGGTGATTAGTCAATTTTGAACAATTTGTGGTTATGGTAAGTTATTTGCGAGTTCGCTTTGGCCATGCTTTCTACGCCTCCAAGAGTTCTGGTAGTTGCCAAGTCAACGCGTTTTGCGAATACGGTTGCTGAACAGGCATGCAGGCAGAATTACAGGTTATTATTGTTGTAGATTCCTAGCTGGCTATCCCTAACTAACAAAAAACATACTGTTGACGATGAATTATACTGCTTCATTTTCTTTTACCTAAGAGTATACCAGCTCCTTTGTTTAAGACGACCATTTTGGTTATAAACTAAAATGTTAAAAAATCATTACTGTATAGAATATTATGTCACACTTGTGTTAACTTAGCTCCAGTGGCTAATCGACCTTGACATGGCTCTGGTATGGTCGCCACAGTTATTCTTTTCATTGATCATCAATGCTTAGACTGAGGTACCATTGAGCTGGTTGAAAAGGTCAATTTTATGGTATACTGTCGATACTAAACTTTACCTTTTCACATGACCAAACTAACTTTGGCCTTGGGTAGTGGCTAATAGATACCTTGTTTGCACTTGTCCATTTGACCCTTTGAACCCTGACGCTGGTATTTTGGCATTGCGTAGGGTGTGTCAGAAACCCTGATGGGTTTCTCCCTCGGCTTTGTCCCAGGGGGTTCGCTCTCAACTTCCATCCCCAAGGGCTCGCCAAAAAAAGCACGTTTTAGGGATGCTTTTTGGTGGCCTGACACTCTGAGTGTTTTCATAAAAAAAGATGTTTTTTTAGCTTGGAAAGGGATGTTCATTGTTGTTGATGTTTGAGGTAATATGACTGTCAGAATGTTTCAACATTAAAGTCAAAAAAACTGGGTTGCTGCTAAAACGCTCAGAAGAAAAATACCGCGAAACCTTTATTTGAACGCCATCTCTATTTAAACGCCATCTCTAATAGAACGCCACTATAGAATAATAATTAAAAAATACAGCGCCATCCATCAATTGAACGCCACCTCTATTTGCCCGCCACTTTGACATTTTTGATCTTTATGAACCCATAATAAAAAATGATCAGCAGAAACGTGTCCACAAAATAGTACTAATAATGACCCAGTTACATCAATAGCAGTTTATCTTTGTCGTTGTTGCTGTAGGGATAGCCATGATTTTAGTGATGTTGTACCTAAGAAGATCAATCGCCACAATCATCAGAACTACACTCTGTTCAAAGTTACTAAGGTCTAAATCCATTGTCTTCAGATTCGTCCATAATGTGCTTTACGATCTGTCATGATGACTTTAAAGCTTCTTGATGAACGATGAGAACACTCTTCAGGAACTTCTCTTCACGACATAATAGCAGCCATTGTTATAGCATCATCTAACTTTATAGCGTAAAAATGTGTTCAAAGTTGAAAATGTTATGTCCGTTTTCTAACTCCAAAGCATTACGTTTTATCTTTAAAACTTTGAAAGCGACACCATCGAAATACTTGATAACAGCACCACGCTAATACTTAATAATCAAAGTAGTTCCTTGTTTGACTTGGTATGATCCGACGGCATTGATGTCGATTCACCCGAAGGAGAGTGTAAAATGTAGGCGACATTAGCATCGCTTCGCCTGTAAAAGGGTCAAATTTATCATCTTAAAAATCTCACGAGCTAGTCGAAAAATACATCGCCACCCTTTATTTAAACGCCACTTTAATTAAACGCCACTATAGGGGAAGGGTTGAAAAATAGAGCGCCCTGGTGTTCGAACATGCGAAATGACACCACTAGTGGCTATCATTGCTATAGTTGATATCGGCTACTGAATTTAAGTTGCAGCATTACGCGTCTCTGTTCTGTCGGTTTTTTGCAACAATAGACGCCATAATCACTTTTACTTGGTCTGAGCGTTTTAACAGCAATCAAGCTTTGTTGATTTTAATCTTGAAACATCCTTGGAGTCAGATCACCTCAAATATCAAAAGCAATCAAAAATGATTGAAAAATACCGATACTTTTGGATAAAATATATTAAAAGTTTGTGTAAGTTTGTCTTTAAATGCCGTTTACTGTTTTGCCAAATGCATAGCAGTAAGACCTACACACGCTAGTCATGCATTTTAGTGAGTCCACTATGTTTGCTACGTCTGCCCGTATCTATAAATAACATATGTCTGTATGTCCTGCGCCATATCCCTGTTCAAAATGTCTGAAAAATACAGCTTTATGCACTGCCTTCTGCTTTTTTCATGCACTGTGTTATTCAATATACCTGTCATTTCTCTGTATACCTGTATGGTCTCTAAGATGTCTACCCCATCTCATGGTGTCTGTCTGTGTGGCTCACCTCTGTTCTTCATTTGTCCTGGCCATCTTACTCTCTGCATTGGTATATCTGTTAGACCTTTAGTTCCAAAAACTATTCTACTCCGTTTTTCTTTCCGAACTATTTTATGTAGAAGAGCTAACATGCCTGCTCTAGAGTTTATTTGCTTTTTCAATCTCCTGACAGCGGGAGTAAATACTATTACCCTCCGTTGGTGCTATCGTGTAAAATGTATTAGCTCAGGCAATTTTATCTTCACTATATAAACATTTACGTTTCTAATACAATTGCATGACATTTATTCATCGTTGAACTTAAATTCCAAACCTGGTAAAAGCATAGATTTCACTCGCTTTATTCATCGAGATTAACTCAACTTTACCTTTGCATTGCTGTTATATTTTAACTACTAGCTCACCTTTGTTTTCTAGAGGTCATGTTTTCATAGTAGCTAAACAGGCGCAGAATTCTTTGAATCCAAACGCTGCTCATTTTTGAATGAGTTTTTCACTTCTTTGTTGATGTTGTGTGGCCAGGAATTATCGACGTATAAAATCACAAAGGCAATTATTAACAGATATTGACGAAGGCTTTTAGACCGTACGGCGCATCTGAAATACTCTCTATGCTTTCATTCTTTGCCTCTCCTAGCCAAATCATAAATTATTCAGTGCGTACACAAGCCTGTGTTGTTTTAGTTAGTTTAGCTCCAAAGACCAAGTTAATGCATTGATGTGCGCTACTGTAGTGTAATTGTGGCTAGCAGGTATATGTCCTCTCATATTACAACGTAATTGTATGTCAGGCGTACCAATCCTACCTGTATCCTCTACTCGTATTACCCATCACTGCGTCCAAACCTTGTGAGTGGCATGGCAGTACTACCGCTACTTGCCAGCTGGTTTTCATAGCCTGGCTTAGGGTAATGACAATAATGATTATCTTGTGTTCACAGATTCGACACGAGTGCATTTATAGTTATGCCTTGTGGTTCTTCTGTAACAAGGTTGAGAGTAAGAAGCAGGCTTGTGACCACTGGGCAATGGGTAGCGCTGTGCGTACTAGCTGATTTGGAAGTTCATGAGAACAGCTGAGGGAATTAGACTCCATCATAAGCACTGTATTCTTGGCACGTTAGAATAAAATCGTATCCTTTGATATATGTGATTGTAATCTCTAAGCTTGCCTTGTGAGTCTCGTTAGTTCGTATACTATGTTCCTCTAGTAGTTGGGTGTCAGAAAGACCTCGGTAACCTTCGCCTGCAACTCAGTAGAGTATCATCTCTTTACCTTCCGACTTGCCATACATCTAATAAGTAGCTTATATGCTAATGAGCTATATTTGTCTGTTTTGTTCGGCTCTTGGTAAGGATTACTCCCAGATTTTACTCAAATGTTCCACATTGTTTTAGACTCCTGAAGAATGGGAAGAGTTTAGTGACAGGCTGAGGGCAAAAATTAGCAAGTCTAGATCCCAGTCTATCGGCAGCAGAGATCAACAACTGAAAACTGTAAGAAATAGTAGCGGGCCAACTTGTGTTATTAAAATATCATACAACCATTCTTTGTGACACTGAAGGCCTGGCTACACACTCCGATGAAATGTATCGCTGACTCGTAGCGTAGTTGCATGGCTGCACACACATTATGTTTCGTCATCGTCAGGATATTTATTGTCTTGTATGGATCATCAAAGATTTGTGATGGCGATTATGCTTGTGCCACTATTGTTATTACTACATTTTGTTAAAAAAAAAATTTCTATATGTTAACGACGAAAACAGCCGAGTTCAAAAATCCTCTAATTTGATGACATACCTCTAACTACAAAACACAAGTTTAGCATATTTAATTACCAAAATAATTATCTTAAATGTTATATGAAACGTTCTAATTTGTAATAGTAGCTGTCTTATAGCTGTTGCAAAAAGAATATCTTCTCCCTGTAGATTTATATGGATTAGTTTGGGTGAAGTACTGCTGTCATCATCGTTCAAAAGCCAATCTTGCACGCTACATGTTGGAAATGGATAAAATTGAATCGCGGACGTTATAATGACTATTTTAGCCAATCACACATGTGTCGGCTTTATCTCCTTTGATGTAGACTTGCATGTTGGTTGTTGAGACGGCGCATCGTCAATGTGTCGCTGATGCGTCATTGGAGCATCGGTTATGCAAACTACGCACTGCATTTCGTCGGTTTGTGTGTGCACGCACGCACATAGCTTTACTTGCATAGCTTTACTACTACTCAGATCAGTTGAAAATCTAACGGAAATAGACAAGCAAACATGTTCAGACATGCCTGTCTCAAAGGTACCCGACTAGCTGCAAGCTTCTGGCATTTATTCTAGCCAATTCCTCTGTCTTGCCTAATGGTTAGCTTGGCCCATAATTTGTGGAGTTTTACGCCTATAGAAAAGGATTGATTAGCCTTGCTATCACTTTGTTGTACGCTTTTCTCCTCTCCTTTAGATAAAACACAATTTGCAGAGGAGTGGTGGTCTGGCCGCTTCACCTGTGGCCTACCAACAGCGTTTGAGTCCTGTGTTGCCATGCAGTTGCCTGCCAACTACCCCTTCTTCCTCCGTGCCTATTAAGATTCCTCTATCAAATTCTTCAACTAATGGTTACATTGTCCCCCCTCGAGGAACCCCGGGGAAGGCTCGCGGCAGCGTGGAAGGTCTGAACCAGGTAAATGCTGCCGTCTATTTATTTTCTGTTTGTGTTCTACTTTCACCGGCATGATGAGATCTGTTTGAGATCAGTATTTTGAAGGCTATGCATTTGTGTGCTCAGTAAAAGTCGGTGTTAATACCTCTTATAGCATGCTTGGTAGTTAATCTGAAAATGAAGATGGGTTTGAGTTTTGTGGTACTGGGCAATAAATATCGTAGGAAGCCACATACACAAGTCATTCATAGGATTTGAGCTTTAATGGGGCTCATTGTCTATACAAGTCATTCAGCATGCTGGGATTGTCTGCATCTCTTGCATATCATTGAGGTGTTGAGCTGTTATCTTGGGATCGCTATGAAACACAGATAACCGCAACCTTTACGTGCTGGTAGCGGAGTGTCGACATGCTTGCCATAGTATTTTTATCATGATTCCTGCAAAAACACCCTTATGGTTTCACACACTATGTAGGCAGAGGATTGTCAGGCCAGGGTTATTTAGTTATGGTTTTACAGGTTCTCAGTCCTTATTATGGCTTAAGTTAAAAATACTCTTTTGCCGCTTGTCATATTTGTGTGCTGTAACTAACATATTTTAGTAATTTTTGAAAAAAAAAATTTTCGTTGTTGCCATATGGACCTTCATTTTATGAGGAAGAGATCAGGATAAATAGAATGGAAAGCATTCTTCAGACTGCCTCTAGCGTTAAAACTGCTATACATAGTTTATAACAATCTTATTTCTTTGCAAGTCCTTTTTACTAGAAAAATAAGATTGTTATTGTTTTGTTCGTTTGTGTTTTCCCTGTTGTTACCATGACTACACCGCAGAAAACCTGTTAATAGTCAGGCAAATATGACGTGTTTATACCGATACAACTAGCTGAATATTCGTAACAGATTACTAGCATTTTTTATAACCAATGAAAAGTAGAACAACATAGTAACAGTGTTGTACCAATATATATCTGTACTAGTTGTAGGCTACATTAATCGCAGCTGGATTCATTGTGGTTATGTACCTGGGTCATAGCTCATGGCTTCAAATCACAAACAGCATGAACTATGGCAAACAAGCATCCAGAGTTAACCATGTTAACATGACCCAGAGTTAACCAGGAATTCTAGACTATTAGGAGTAGTGCTACTCACGTAATAAAACTTACAAATCCTCGCAGGACTACTTTAGTGTCCGTTTTGAGTGCCACAAATACTCCTATTCTCTTTTTGTTGATACCCTGATTGTGGTAACCGCAAATATATCTAGACAGTTATATAGCCTTTAGCGCAGCTACAAATCACCTTGAACTAACCATCAACACTCATCAAGGAGTATCTTAGATATAAAAACTTCACTAGAGACCCGATACAATTGCTAACAAGCATTTTAATTACTTCATTGTAGATTAGTTCCGAGCAGTTGAAGCGCTAAGCCAATAGTATATTTACAGAAATTAAAAACGTGTCTCTAATATATGTATATATATATATATATATACATATATATATGTATATATATATATATATATATACTCATATAATATTTATATATACTCATATAATATTTATATATATATATAATCCAAAGTCAGTTTCCTATATATATTTATATAATTATAGGAAACTGACTTTGGACTTTGAACTGATTTTGGAAACTGACTGTGTCTACGAGTCATAAAAGTTTATCATTCTCTTAACTTGTCAAAAGCACATTAAACTATGTTTTGACACTTCTCTGTAATCATAGGTTTTGATAAAAATATTGCCTCTGCAAGCACCTCGATTTTTTTCATCCGATTGCATAGCCTTAAGTCATTAGGAGATATGTTCTTTGTGGCCTGGCTACTCCAGCCCATGAAAGACAATGACACAAGGCTATAGGATAGCTTCTTTGTATTGCTGGCTACCTGCCAACTAAGCAGTCATACTATTTACTGCCATGCAGTATAGACATTCATATATCATGTTCCAGTCTTTGCTCATTGTCTTGAGGTTTACTACCCAGGAGGCTGGCCAAGGTGGCTGTGGGTGCTCATTAGGACATGAAGTCCTGCTTATAGCAGCATTGTGAAACACTGCTTCGAGTAATTCTTGCAGCCTGTCAAACAATGCTTCAGCAATCTATATGTTCCGCTGACATTATTGGGACAATTATACATGAGATGTGGTCAAGTTTCTTTATTGCCTGAAATTCTTTCCTATTGCTTTTTTGCAGGAAGTCGAAAAACTGATAATCTCAGGAAGAAAGTTGGATGCGTCAGAGTGTTTAGTAAGTCAAATCAGTTGGATGATTGAATAATGCATGCAACGGTGTGGTTAGCCGACGGCTCTCTTGTGTCTATGGGTCTGTGATACAGTCTTTTCATCATTAAAAGCTGTCTATAGAATCGCCGTCCAGTAGTCTCCTTTTCACTTTCCCATCATTCCATAGTGATCTATAGCTGTACAACTGGGAATTTGTTTGTGTTTCAAAGTTTGTTTTACAACTGTTTTGTTACTATATTATTTGTCTGTACAGTTTGTCTTGGTGCAAGAAGCTTTACCGATTGATTATTACATATTGCTTAAGATCTCTCAAGGCTATTCCTAGTGCTCTGTAATGAGCAACTCTCTCGGCCTCTTTCTCTTGTTTCACAGGCTGCTGGTATCTCTCCATATGGCTTATGAACAGCCATCTTGCGGTTAATAATCGACAACTGTTACTTTTACTGTGTTTTTTTTTCTTACTGCAGATTGGGGATAACCCAGAGGGACATCGGGCGCCTGTCTTCGAACTTTTATCCCACACAAGAAGCATCGATACACAGACACCGAGTCAGACAATCGATGAGCATCCCGTTGACACCATACCGCTGCCGGTCATGTTGGAAGAGTCGAAAGATGAGCCCGATGACAGTCACGTTTCGGACGATTCTCCATTCAGCTGCTCAAGGGATGAGGAAGAAGAAAGCTCAAGATCTGCAAGTCCGTCATATATTCCAGGTACCTAATTGTGGACAAACTCCCACAGATATCAGAAGTTGAGTATGAGATGCTTGTTTGTCCGTAGATATTGGTGGCTGGTGGTGGGCAACTACGCAATGGTATGTCATCTGGTAACCAGGTAACTGCTGCACCCTCATACAGAGCATACATTCATTAGAGATTGCAATGCTGTAGCAGACATGGATAAGCAAGCAATCCGCTCTACAGACTTCTTCAGGCAGTCTAGGAGCAGCGGTGCTGATAGAGTTACTCGCTCTCATATCAGCTGTTGACTTATGTGCTATGTAGATACACGCCTGCATCGCTCTCCGCCCGATTTCTGATTGTGTTATTTTACCGAGGCTGCGTATGCAATATTATTTATAACCCTTTACCGCTCATCGACAAACGCCGTTATTAAGGAGCTGATTTGTGCGGGGATATGCTGGATATGTATTGCTATTTATTGTTTTATGTGAATGATGGTTAGGCTGTTTGCATGAATCCCTGATAGGTAACTGAGGTGGATTGGCTTTGTTAGGTCATTAGTACTGTAGACTAGAGCTGAATGTAAAAGGCCCTGCTTTGTAGTGCCATACGACATTTACACAAATCACAATTCGAGTTACCCTGGGATTGACCTGGTTACACCAGAGAATTTTAATATGTAATTTAATTTATTTTGTCATTAGTCTACAAATAGAAATTATGACGAAATAGCAAATATAAACAAAGATAGTTTTTGTCATAAAGTTAATTGGTAACGAAAAAATGGTTGTGCAGTAATATCTATGAGGAAAGTGTAACCGCTGAAAATCTGTTGTGATTTTGTACTGGTTAGCAATCTGTTATGGCTTGATCTAGTACTGTATAACTTTTTCATTACCATTTACACCTGAAACTTTATTAGCATTCAGTTTAATTACCACTTAACACAAACAAGCTGGAATCTCTAATGAAATGAAACATGAGTCTAGCCGGGTGGCCAAACATCACCAAAATCTTTCTGACTGTTTTGTTTGACTTACTGATTCAGTCAATAAGATCGCAAGCTTTATTCGGGAGAGCCTGAACATCATTACTTTCTTGCGAACAATTGACCAATAAGATAGATCTAGCTTCATCCAATAAGGGGCAGCAAAAGTGTGTAACTACCCATTTATCTCAATACTCCTTGCCAAATTTATTAAACCTAGTATTCCTTGATATCTTTCAAAATCTTAACGAATCCAGTTTTGGTCCAAACAAATTTCATAAAAAGATTTCATCCTGTCTCTCATCGAGGATTTATTCATGCTTGTATGAGTCTGGCCGAAGACTCTTTAAACAACTTAAGTTTGCCATAGGTAAGAGTAGCTTACCTACGTGACATTTGGTATTCTTCCTGCCAGGGCAAAAATGTAAACTGACAATCTAAAAGCTTGACATACCAACAAAATTTATACCGACTCATATTGCAGATATTTGCTGTGGCTACGCGCGTGCACACGGACACCCGCACGCACACACACGGACACTAAAACTGCCAGCTTCAACCGTAGGAAGACCATAATGTCGTTGCTAAACTTTTCATTTTTGTTATTATTGAAGTATCGTTAGCATATTTATCATCTAATATGGTTCATCAAAAATGTGTGATAGTAATATAGTCCTAGTAGATATTTGCTTTCGTACATTTTGTTTAAGAATCAAACGCTACACGTAAACAATAAAAACAACTCAATACAAAAAATACTTGTTATCGTGACATAGATTACAAATATAGGAAAATATTCAGGTTTATCCGGTTTCATTAGCTAAGGAATTACCGCAAAGGTTTCATGAATAGTTCCATGTGTTGTCTACAGAAACGACATAGTTATCAGTACATATGGCCAGGCCTTTACACTGGATGACATGGAGATAACTTATGTAGCAAACATAGCTAAACATGCCATATTCACCGCATAACATACAACAAGCTTTGTATGGTATGCAGTGAGAGCCCTGCGTGAGCTCATACGTAGTTCAGCGGTTTCACGTTTAAAGAATATATCGACGTTGTACAGCTGGTAGCCGACGTTGTACAGCTGGTAGCCGTTGAGTTGCTCGAGTTAGCTTGAGATGACAATAGGCCTCTGCAAAGAATTACTTTATACACTTGTGCAATGTGTGGAGAGTTTAGCAACAGTCTAATGGATAAAAGATGAGCCCGCAGTCTCACAACAGCTCCTTGTCACCAGCTCTCATCGGTCGGTCGCTATTAGCTATAGCCAGTAAGGTCTTGTGATCGGTTGGCTAGCTTAGATGTTGTCAGCCACAGAGCTGTTTTATGAGCCGCATCTGCCAATCGACACAATACCTTGCTCAAGGTCTTTCAATCATCAATTCGCACACAAGGAGATATGTTTTGATAAGGTATTTCAATACCTTCAGGCTAGTAAGCTCTGCACTAGTTCCGGTTGTTCAGTCTCTTCCAGCTTTTGATGGTCGTGAGTGGTATGAACCCGTATGACTTACTTCTTAAAACTTTGGCTGTTTATCGAACACCTCGGCATATACAGCTGTAAACATTAGCGTGAGGCGAGCATTGGGTCATTGACTTTTCAATTTTGCATAACGGTTAAAAACCTAGAATGCTTCAAGTGCATTGCTCAATTATTGCTTCTTTCGGAGCTATTATTATTAGAATAATTATTGGCGCATTTCAAGGCTTTGCATAAATAACAAAAGACCAATGAAGAACGAAGCGTAATACCGTGCCTTCACAAAATGGTTTGCTTTTCAATTCAGATTTTTATCTTAACCTAATTACTAGTATAACGCCTGCCTTCAGCTAGTAATTGTTTGCTGCCTGATAAATGACTTGCAATATTAAAAGTAACGTAGAGCAAGCGAAAAGTAATTAACTAACACATGGCTTTTATCAAACCTAAAGATACTTGGCAGCCCTCATCTGTGACGAATATTCAGTACAAGCCCGGTGAAATGTCTATTTCGTGTCATATCTTTGCTCACTGACCTTTAGTGTGTGGAAACAAATTGCCAGCAGGCAGCGAGTTACTATATTCCAATGTTATTTTCATATGTTTTTTCATGGAAACTTTACCTGAATGTTCAAAAAATATAATTTTCTGCATCACTAAAAACACTGACGATTATACCATTGTCAAATCATATATTATATACTTGTAATATATGATATATGGTTTATATTATATACTTCAAAGTCTGTGTTTAAAGGAGGTGTGACAGTGGTAAAGTCTGCGCCTTTTGTGAATATGGTTAAAGGGTAAACAACTTTACGTCAATTGAAAATAATTTGCAAAATTCTTCAGCAAGCTAGAGCTTGGTCAGCAATGCAAGTCAATAAAAACGTGAAATATTGCCGTTACAGTTATCCGACTATCTACTCTATCCTCTAGAAATTCAATGTCATAGTTGAGCTTTATTACTGCACCGTTTTCAGCGGACTGAAGCTTCTGAAGAGTATTATTTATAATATGGGTAGATTGTCGTTATACCGAATTCTTCAGTTATGTATTGCTGAGGAATTTGAGTCTATGGCGTACCACTGTTTATTAAATATTAGCAAGATTATATCACAATTGCATTAGCTCGACCGTCAAAAAAATTGAATTTTAGTTGAATTTTTGTATAGTTCTAATTAAACTTAGTTGAATAATTCAAAAATGACAGAAGCAAAGTTAATAACTTTCAATCCCGTTAAAAGTATGCAAAGACGCAAAATTTATTATTTTTTTGTGATAATTACTTGTACGAAGTATTGCGGACTTGACAGTTGAAATGTGTAGTTATGAGCATTTCAACAGTCGATCATGCAAATAACAGATCAAGGGAGACGAGTCCAGAGTTGGGTCTGATATAACTCCCAGTGTGGAATAGTTACTATATATATTGTTGGTTTTGATTATAAAATTATCTGAGGTAAGGCTGTCAAATAACATCGTTTATTTAAAAGTAGCTCTGCAATGTCGCTCCAATAACTATCCCAAAGTAAAATTTATTCTTCGTACATTTGGGTAGAGAACATGCAAGGAATTTACTGAGACACTGTCCATGAAATGAATAGGTTGAAAAAAATGGGATATCATTAAAAAATCGCTAAAAATATTATTATAGACCGACATAGCACCAGCAGAAAATAATAGCGTGCAGGTTGATCCTGTCAAATACAAATATTGTTGTTAGAAAAAATCAGTATTAGAAAATGGATTTGAAGTCATAAAAAATAGGTATAGTATTGCAAAGCAATAAATACAGCAAACAAAATCAGGTAACAGCTTTTTATGATTTAACTGAAAAATTAGCATAAAATGAAAATACGAAAGTTTTGTATTTTTGCAATCTAACCTGGCGTCCTTGACTTTTGTTATTCTTTTGCTGTGCATAAGTACTTGGTGCTGATTACAAAAAAGATCTTATGTGGTGCCATAGACCAACAGACTTGACTTGCAGTTTTGGGCTTTAGTGAAATCAATTTGCGAGCTCGACCTAATTTAGGTCATAAACAGTAGCTAATAGACACTCTTTGAATGACACACCCACGTTATGAATATTAGCTGTTGCCCGACCACTACACCGGTAGCAGCTGTTTTTACGGCTTTGTACAAGTAAATCTCATACAATTCATGGAATATTCTAGCCCTGACTGACTAGAAAGATTGTTATATTATTCATATTTGTACAATGGTCATAAAAGGCGCAGCTTGCATCGCACGTGAACAAAAAGACTGCACTGTACACATGAAGACTACGAAGGCTAACACCCAGTCAGGGGCCCCGGAAAGGCATGGCGGTATTTGGTTTGAATACGTGCAGTTATCGTCTCAATGAAAAATGAACTTTACCAATGAAGTTCAGTTTATATATGAAAAATTTTGTTTAGTTTCGGTATGCAGCTCGTATCACATTTAGCTAGCACCATTTTTTATGCTTTAGATTTGGTGTGTGAACTCTCCTTGTTGATGGGCAAGGCTTATGGTTGAACTTTAGTCAGGTGAAAATATAGGATTACGTTAATTACCAGCCGAAAGGAATTGTTAAGAGTGCAATCAGCCTGTCTGATAGTGAGCTATCTATGTTTTCTTGCAAAAACTTACTGCTAGGTTGTGCAGCACTTCTCACATATCGCTTCAGAACATGTTGTTCTTATGCTAATTGCTTGTGCCATTAGAACCTACAACATTGCCGCAATTCTGATATCGAAGCATGATTAGGGTCTATGGTAAAACTTACGCCGATATAGATTCTATGCGGATATATTGTAGCTGATAATCATGAACATATTACAATACTGAAGATTAGCCTATTTCAAGTATGGCTATCATGTGTAGCCATATTAGAGGGTAGCACTTACTGCTCCAGTTGCCTGGTGACATGTTTTACAGACTCCTTTGTTGATAGCATGACTATTTTATTGCGGTGTGTTACGCTAATCGCAAATACACATTCATACACATGACATTCTCATACACATGACATTCGTATCATAATACTAACATATCCATAAATTTACACTGCACTAAATCTTGCTCAGGTTGTGTTTGGGGGTGACAGTAGTTATTTTGGCTGAGAAGATGAACTATTTAAATTTTTTGTCTCCTTTGTTACGTTCAGCTGCTTGATGGAAACAGCTAGAGTTAGCTTAGCATTCTAACCAAAGCTCGGTGTCTATTTTAGGGCAGTTTGAGCTGGAGGACTCTGTGCTGCTAGAGACAAGTGGTAAGTAGCTATGTATGACCATTGAGATATTGTCTTCTAGCTTAGTCTGTTATTGGCAGCTTGCTCCAGCCTCAGGCACACATTCATCTCATAGGAATCTGCTAACATTTAATCGATAATTATTTACCTGCTGGCTGTGTAACAAGACTGATGTAGTTTGGTTTTGTGTAGGGAAATTGGTAGGCGAGTGACAAGAGCCGTGAGTGTTAGCGAGTGTTTGCATGGCAGGCTGAGAATTACAAGATGCAATTGAAGTATCTTATGTCTGTTAGTCGAATGACGCCCACAAAACTGCTTGCTAAACAACCTCACAGTATTTCTCTCCTATTGTGGCTGTCCCTTTCAAAGCAATTGTTTTGTCAGCATTTATCTACACGCGCTTTCTCATTGATCAGTCATTTACTGTTGCAGGCTTGAATAAACGATTTTTCGATTTTGGTCCTCCAATAACGGTGTGTCAAGTGTATTATAACATGCGATCCAGTTAGCAAGCGCAGCTATGTAAAGCATTTTGGTCCTCCAATAACGGTGTGTCAAGTGTATTATAACATGCGATCCAGTTAGCAAGCGCAGCTATGTAAAGCATTTTGTCAATATTAGTGATGCTAATAAAACATGTTTGCTGTTCATAGTGATATCTCGTCATCATTTAATATTAATTATTTGATACTAATCAAGTTTCTGGTCAAAAACAAAAAGTTTGTATGTTATTTTATAAAGTTGGTGTAGTGGTGTTCTGTTAGGGCTATTCATTAAGTTTGTATGTTCTTTTATAAAGTTGGTCTAGTGGTGTTCTGTTAGGGCTATTCATTAAGTTTTGAATAATTCTAACATAGTTGCTATTCAATTTGCATGCCTCATCTGCATTTTTCTACTGTTAGTTGTCATGCTAGAAGTTGTCTTCTCTTTTCATTGAATCTAATGTGCTTCTGATTGCCTGCAGACGAGATTGGAAATACAGATAACAAGGTATCATCTAGCCCTCAACCAAACAGTGAATTTATGCGACTACCTCCAGATGGTGCAGAAAGAATAAAAATTATAGATGAATTGTAAGTACTATGTTGTGATGTGTGAGAGCAAGCTCTTGTCAACGGCATCCGCGAGTTTGTGTTTACCTATGGCGCCTAGCAACTATAAAGATCTTGAGGAAGATAATTGATTGAAACTGTTTATGATAAGCTCAGATGACTCCAATTTGCAAATGCTTACCTGGTAATATCATATGATGCGTAGTGATGAAATTTATTGCAGTATTTTCTTTTCAGTCGATGTTATTTTAAAAAATTCGATGATTGGTCTTGCATAATGACAATTTACCTATAAATATGCAAATAAAGCTAAAGTCACATTTTTGATTGCATTCATTAATGTTCTGTCTGTGTATTTTTAATGTGGCGCTTGACTTTTTTCCGTTGATGTTTGGAAAAACCTTCTATTGTTGTAGAACGATCACACCTAAAACTTTGGATTTCACTCACCACCTCATTCCATCAAAAGCTTTTCGACCAAGTGCCACATCTGCATTTCAGTGCCTTCCGGCCGTATACAGACGTAATTCGCCACTAGCTACCATTGACAATGCCCATTGACAGCGTGTGGGCTCTCAAGTCCTGGAGCCTCCTAACGAAATTAACTCTTGATATTGGTTTCTCATTAAGACCTAGAATTTAATTTGTAGATGACTACTGCTCCACTGTTGTGCTGATTTGATATTACATGTTATAGCGTTCGCTAGTTTTTGAGTAGGCAGTAGCTTTAGGCCAACACTGTGTAGAGTATTTTATTTATGTTTTATTATATTGTACAGCGTGCATAACGTAATCATTGCATGCCAGCACTTGCGGGCACATTTAGCCTACAGAATCTGCCAGCTGTGAATGGATCTTTGATTTATGTAGTTACAACGTTTGTTTCAAATGCTCAGTACGAGCAAGATCAATGTGCCATTCTGCTGTTTTCATTCTAGATCATTTTCATTATCTCATTTGGTGATCTCCACTTTTTTCAACCATGTCATTGCACACATTTGTAATTCGTTAGTAACAGGTTTAGGATCTCTTGGCGCATTACAGTTAAGCTCTCACCTTTGTGTGGCTACACACTATAAATTATAAGCAGTCTTTGTTTGAAGTGTAGCTAAAACAACATTCTTCTACCTCTCTTGTCCATTTGAATTCATACACCAGGCTGTGTTTTATGCAAACACGAGTTGTACCAGTTGAATGCATGCAGTTTTGTGTACTGCTTTATTCCACAGTATCTCAGTATGGGTCGATTAAGTTCTATCTCGCAAATTGTATTTGTTAATACATAAACTATAAATAAATCATACCACCACACAATCGTAACAAACCCTTCATTCAGAGCTTTGCATTTTTACTTATCAATAAGCTGCGATGCATAGCAGTTGTGCAGGCGATTAACTTCATTTGGTATGGCAGCTGCATTTCCATATCATAGATGACTAGAGTTTATTATCGTGAACTAACATACTGACAGCAGCTTGGTATAACGTTTAAGTGGATGCAAGCAACGCCAGCTCGTGTTAGAACATAGTCCAACACCGCTCATGAAAGGCAGATCCAAAGCATTTCTCAATGGCTACCCTCAAGTGTAGCAGAGGGTGATATTAGTTATCTATGACAAACCACATACCGTCGCTACGCGACAAAGACCCAGGCAAATACTTGACCACTTCACATTGGTAATGATTGATACTAGACATTTTAAAGCAAGCAGTCACATCGGAACATGTAAACTATGAAGTATTACAGTTTTATTTTTAGCATATGCCACACATCAAAAGGCCTTAGTTTGAAACCTTGCAGCCATTTATCACATTTGTTGAGGCCGCATCTATATGAGTTAATCAACTTACAATAAATGTCCGCTTTCGTGAACTTGACAGATCGAGACATTCAACGTTTGATATCATCCAGTAAGAAACTACCAATACAAAGCTCTAGGAAAACCTTTCCATGGTAAGACAACTTACAAAACTGTGGGCAAAACCATTACAAGCTAGTAAACATCAAATGAGTCAATATGCAGCAAGTTGAAAAGGTATACAAATCGATAATAAAGTATACATTGTAACTTTTTATCAGTCAGGAGACTTGATTTACGGGTCAAGTAAATTTATCCTTGAAAAGTAGCCATTTAAGGGTAGTAGAGCATTACACTTCTCACACCACCTAGGCAACAGTAGGTCCGGAGTACCTTCATACCAAGGTGAAGCATTTTATGATATTCTGTTCAAATGGTACATCTATGGCAGGACGACTGGTCACGATAAACCGAGGTGGAAAACACCAGAGAGTTGCGTGAAATGAAGCAAGTCACCATTATTTCAAGTCACGCAAGTATCACTTAGATAAAAAGGGAATGTCATGTTACTGCCTAGCCTGTAATTCTTAGGTCGGTAAGGAAATTGATCAGCAACTTTAGTTCTTTTCTTCTTTTTCTTTCACTGCTTCTGACACAACGCATTCAGCGGTTGACAGCAATGATGCTATACCAGCAGCATCGACCAACGCCGTCCTCACAACCTATAATAGCAATACATCGTCAAACAAATGTATGCAGCTACACCCAATATCCATTTACTTTATCGCCATGCTATCGTGATCAAACACGCATTCGTACTATCACTAAACAACCGACTAACAAACTAGATATGACGGTAAACAAACTCCGCAGAAGCACGGTCTCTCCAAAGCTCGTCTGGTAGTCCAATTAACCAATGGAATGAAGTTTTTTGATAGTACTCTTGTTTCAAGCATATCTATTTGTCATCACATTTTTAGTATGATTAATACCCAACCGAGCATGACAAGGGAAGCAAAATGCAAACAAAGATATAAATAGCAGGATAAGCTTTGAGCACGTATACTTATTAACCACAAGTTCTTAAAACTTATACTTTGTATGCAGCGCAACAAAACACATCATCACATTAGAAATGCAGCGAATGTGGGTGTTTGAATACTCCAGGTAATGTAATGTGATCTCCAAACAGAGATTGGCAAAATCGCTTCATGACTGGATCATGAATGTTCCGCAATGCCGAGCATAAATTTGAAAGTCAAACATCACGGATTATATGTTCACATTTATTTATGATACACTTGCAATTTATGAAATGGCTAAGACAGACTGACGATTAGCGATCCCTCTATGAGATTTATACCTTTGAAACAAATGAAAGTGCAAATTATTGCAATACCATCATTTCTGCACACTAAAGCAGGGATATGAGAACTAAAGTGGATGAATGACAAGTGCGCCATTCATCCATATTAGCTGTTTACTCCACTAAGATTCATTTAACAATAAATTTATTATTAACGCCCTGGGCAAATTAATTTTTCAAAAATAGATTTAAAAAAATCCCTGATAGACTGTTATTTATGATATTGTAAACGTGTATTAAGTGTTTATGATACAGGTAAATACAAATAGACGTGTTTCAAGTCAATTCTTCTCATAACTGTTTCTCTAGCTACGGTACTTTTGGAAGCATTTGCTCTTGCAGAGGCCTGATTAGTATATAAATTTCTGATAGTAGTCCAGGCACTAGCATCACTGCCACCTCCATGAGTATGAAAACTGTTTCTAGCTTCTTCATCACTTTCACTCTCAGATTCCGATACAAAATCACTCCAGTCACAATCTGAACCAGATTCACTGTCACTATTAGTTCTGGCTACTAACTCTAAAAAGTTATCGCAACCAGCTGACATCATCCTATTACTGATTACTGATAGCACTAACACTACTACTCCTTACTCCTACCCACGTCTCCTTAGAGAGACGTGGGTAATTTTGTTTGGAGGGCGCCATGGCACTAAAAGAAAATTGTTGCACTCTGGGAAAACATTCAAAAAGATGAAACAAAAGCAGAAACAAGCTACAAACAAAATTCCCAATTTTATTTAAAGACGTTTTTATTTCGGACTTTTTGTTCGTTTAATTTTGCAAAAACGATAGTTTTTTTCCTCAAAATGGCTTATTTTTTAGTTTCTAACAAAGATCAATATATTGTAGTTTACTATTAGTAAAAAAATTAACAGAAAAAAGCAATAAGCCAACCAAAAATCGATTTTTAAAAACCGTTCGTGTGGCGACAAAATAGTCGCTCTGACCATTGTCGTCGGTATCGCAAAACGACAATGTCGCTCTGCCTGCAAAAGGGTTAAATTATTTTTCAAAAAAAATCCCATTTATACGTACAGGGTGCCCTCAGGTTACTACGACCCAGTTATACGATTTTTTTCGCCCTGTGATGTGGAACACGTCGATTTTCAGTCTCCATTTGAAATCAAAAACACTTTTTCTCGAAATTCAAATTTGGCAGTCGGTGTGCTGATTACGTCGGAATAACAAATATTCCGATATGCTATCGGACGAAATTTCTCCAACAAGAAATGAAAGAAATATGATGCTCGATCTCGCTCAGGTCGACGTTAGTCGTTATTGCGAAAATGAAACTGGAAACAGATGGAAACGTGTACCACACCGACAACGTGGGCACGTTAAAGATCCATCTCTGTCCTTCACACACTGGGCAAGTGAAATGCGTGCCTGGTTCTGTCAGACTGGACGCGTTGCACTGGCATCCCTTCAGGTTAATCTGACAGTTCCGGAAGTGGTAGATACTGAGAACCCGGTTACCTCTTCTCTACCATACTGCTCGACCCATGCATGCATCGCTAAGATGCAAGTCATTGTCGAAAGCGACAGACAGTAAGCCATTTAAGCGCCACTATAGGAGAAGTCTAGAAAAATGGAGGCACTGTTCAATTAAAGAGAGTGCCACCCTTCAATTGAACAGCACCTATATTTGAGCGCTACTTTGACATTATTTGATCTTTACAAACCCACAAGTGATCAGTACAAAACTGTCCACAAAATAGTAAATATGACTCCATTACATCAATGACCATCAAATCTTTCATCGTTGCTGTTTATATCGAAGTCGATTTACTAACTCAAAAGCTTTAAAGGTTGACTTGCAACAAAATTCACATTACAATTATTTGGTAACAAAAGGTTCATCATGTCTTACTCTGCTGTGTTGTAGGTTCAAAATATGTGGAAATGAGATTACAAGCTCTTAAAAGTTAAAAAACAAAAAGCCACCGTAGATTGGAATCTCTTTATTTCTCTGACGTAGTCATGAAATTTGGTTATTGTCTTGTCACGTGATGTTCTCACGTGAATTGAAAGGCCAATAAAAAGCTCAATATAAAACTTATCGTAACACTAGTTTATGACAAACACTTCGGGTTTTACCGAAGACCCCGTATAAAATATAGAAGCTCGCTACTTTACAGTTTTCTTTCGGTTTGGTCTAATTGGCAAGTCGTAATCTGATCATGTGACCCAATACTTCGCAAATAATTTCTGCAGTACTTTTCGATTATCACAGGTGACCAACAGGCTCATCATGATTATCAGACAATGATATGTACTCCTTCAAACTAAGGCTAAAAAATTAAACGAATTTTTACGGTAAGTTATAAGATTTCACTGCTAAAAGTGACAGCATTACAATGACGATAAAACAGACGCGTAAAAACAATAGACATGGTTTCATTGAATGCGTGAAGTATATTTGTGAAATGTTTCGACGAATAAGGTTGCATGAAAGTGTAAACGGAAACCATCTACCACAGCTACGTCACATTTGAGCCGTTTTGGAAAGCGAATCCAAACTACGGCGGTCTCGTGTGGCTGCGATTAACTGTTTGTTTAAAATGGAATAGCTTGCACAGCATTTTCTCATGCATTACTCGAAAGTGCCGTTTTGATCTTTCGCAAACATGAAACATTCGATGAAAATTTGTGAGTAACAAAGTTCACTTGACTTGCGGGCTTTTGCCATTTCCATCCTGCGGATGACATCAACCTGCGGATTGGTGTCATCCGATTGGTCGCATCATAAAAACATAGTGAATGTTTATGAAATCTCTTACAAACCTTTGTGGGGTCAATAATGCCAGCCTTGAACATGTCAACATACTGGGAAGTGAGAGCATCATAACCCATGTTCATATTATCCATTCCTATAACCTTGTCTACTACTAACGATGGCTCATTTCCTGTGTTTTTAACGATCTGTGTTATGGGCACTTTGAGAGAAGTCCGAACCAATTCAACTCCTAAAAAATGACATAGGTAGCCATAGCAATGAAAGCTAGCAAAAAGAAAACATTGTGAGCCCAAATCAACCATCACGCTAAACTACATCAACAAGTAAATATGTTACGACTATTTCATTACAAGGTCTGGCAAAAGCAATCGTCGGTGTGAGCAAACCACTGGGGCGATTCACAGCAAATCAGGCTGTTGCAGAATGCATTATGTGAATGACACTTCTTGGGGTAATTCTGATGCACATAGTGTTAAAAGTGAGTGAGGAGATTGTTGACACTTCCTGAGGCATACAAAGTCATCTTTAGGAAATCTAACTCTTCAATCAACCATCACCACTTTCATTGAACTAATTCATATTTATAACCAAACACAACATCCAAAAATGTCATTTTTATAAGAACGGTGGCAAAAATTAAAAATTTCAGCAAAATGTAATCAGTAGGAATTGTGTAAGTAACAGAACATGGCACACTATGACTGAGAGAACATTGCAAAAATGGAGCAAAGAAAATCGCTATTCAAGTAAATTATCCCCAAAGCTCAAGAAAATATTTTGATGTGACAAACGAGCAAAGTACGCTTATTGACAGGCAGAGTTGCACGAAGCACAGATGTCATTAGCATCATTATAACAAAAAGCATTAAAGCTAACAGTGCAACTTAAAGGTCCTATTGAAGCATATTCACCTAAAGCTATCAGTGTTAACACCATGCTATCCAAGTCTTTTACATATATGCAACAAAATTGCGACCATTTGAAGCGATAATATTCTTGTATGTTGCTATAATGCACACATATTTAGCCCCACAATTTACGATTACCTCAAAATGTAAATGTTCCAACATATGATGTAATATTTGCTCTTCACTGGGAGCAACTTTCCACATACGAAATTTGAAGTTTTTTCCAAAACACAATTCCATAGATGAAAGCAGAAAAAGACGGTGAAAATTTGAAAATAAAACAAAAAACCATAACATGAATAACCATATTTGGTATATCTAAACTAAAACTTTGATCAAAATTGATAGGCCTTCCAAATCAAAGAGCGGAGAAGAATTCCCCAGCTGAATAAGCAAAAACAATGCTGATCTCTGAGCCAACAATGACAGACATAATAAATAGTACTCTTCATGATGGTATATTTCCAGCATTTTGGAAAAAAGCTGAGGTGATACCAGTAAACAAAGTGAAATCATCACAAACCCTCAAGCAGTTAAAGATGTGGTTGCGTCAAAAAGGTCGATTTAATGAAATTAAGACCGATAAAAGGCTAGAACCTCAGCTACAATTTGATGTCATTTTTGTCTTTATAGACTAACCCTGTCCAGAGATATATGAGTTTGAATGAGGCCATCTTTTAAAAAGCTCAGATTCCAGCGGGTGCTTCAATCGTGACGTAACGAGTGATACATTTGAAAAGAGTCCACGAGCGATAAATATAAGACTGCTTCATTAGCCAATCATCAGCACAAAAATTTTCTATAGGTCATAATAAATGTTATCACTCGTAAAACGCGTTATCCGTGATCTCAAAGTTAGGGATTTTACTCTATTATTAGATCGCATCGACATCTACTAAATTAATTAACATCGTTACTTTAATGAATTACTCGATCGACACGTTTTATTGACGAACAACAGAATTGTAAAAATGCATCCAGTTCCTGCGAAAGTGACTCTGAGTTTTCTGAGCATCAGGTGGTTAAAGTTTGGGACAGACAGCTTATCGTTAGAGCTGACAGGTGTCAGCAGCGTTATGCTACAAAGGAAGATAGGAGAATGGAGGTAAATTTATCTTTTACTTTGAGTCTCCTATCATAGATATACTGTTGTGTTTACATTCAAAAAGGGGCATTTTTCTGTTTTTGTTTATGTATCATTTTTAATCAATACAGTGTTCATGATCATCATCATTACATTCAGATTATATTTCCCTGTTTGAGGTTATAATGTAATTTCCTCATTTTCCGGATGCACAGTGAGTTATTGATGGCTTCTTTTTAATCCATAGCATCTAGCAATACAATGGCTTAGACTGATGAATGTACTAAAGGTAATAATTTTAGTACTCATGAATACATTTACTAATTAATAGATTTATAACTTTCTGCTATCACCAATCATCGTTTTAAAATTTTTTATCGTTTCACCTAGCTATATTTGCTTCAAATTTTCTTTCGCAGTTTTAGCTAGTAAATTAGATTTATGATTAGACTTCAGATGTTCACTTATAACTTGTAAAAAGTGAGGAAAATCCATTGATCAATGCACATCTTTAACTTCCAGAACCAAAGCTTCGAATCATTGGCTTGGTGTACTTATGCTTCTGTTAAACATTTATTTATTTTTAAAATTACACTCGTAAACTATCTAACTCCCAATTTGAAAGCTTTCAATAGATACGCGTTAGAATGACATATATTTATTGCACTTGTTTTATTTATTACAGGATGTTTATGTGATCCCACCAGGGAAGCGGCTTTCTCAGTGTGGAAACTGCCATAAATGGGAAAGAGAGACTTGAATGTGTGCTGCATAAACCATGTTTTGTTTGAGTTTGCTGCAGTAGATGAATTTGTCCTATTGTATGAGCTGAAACTATGTGAGTGGCCAAGTCTTGGATGGACATTTTTAATAAAATGTTTATTCCGACATGAAAACTTTTTGCTTGTAAAAATTATATATAAAATAATATTGTTGAAGATGATGCAAAACATGATTTGCAGAACATTGAATACATTATAGCCCCATTGACACCTGTGCTGAAATCCTGCCTGATAGATGGATTTATGAAGTGTAATCACAGCTGTATCAAAGGTACTTTTGCATAGCTCGACCATTTGTTTAGTCCCTGAATCAACTAATCAAATGTGATGAGTGAATTTTTTTCTACAAATTGATACCAATAATGACTCGATAGCATTGACTATACAATGTACATTACTTTTAGGGATGCAGTTGGTTTCGGCACATTCTTTTTTTATGGAGCCTTATAGTGCCCCGTGTTTCATGTTCTCAACTCGAGTTGTTGAGCATGTTGAAGTTTTACAGTAAATACATAGTTTAATTTATATTAACTAACGGGAGCCTGTCAGTGTACCATTGTTAATATAACCAGATCTACGGTTATGCTACCGTAATACCAGTATATTGCACCTTATATTTACAAACCAGGGAAAAAGATTTTACCCGGTTTGCAGAAACCGAGTTTTTCAAAATTGGTATATAACTCGTGCGTTGTAAACCCGAGTTCCTGGTAAAAGCAATAAGTTCTAGATTTACAGTACATATATATAGTTTAATTTTTATTAGCCAACGGGTGCCTGTCGGCGTACCATTGTTGAAACCAGATCTATGGTTATGCTACCGAAATACCAGTATATTGCACCTTATATTTACAAACTCCAGTTTGTAAATATAACTCGGTTCATCAACTCGGGGTTAGTGTTGGGCCGGTATTGGGTTATCCGCTCTTACCGATACCGAGGGATTCTCGGTATCTGAGGAAACCAATCATTTTCGGTGTCAGCTAGGTATCCGCGGCCGGTTTGATATGATCGGTATTTATCCGTAAAAGCCTACCGGTAAATGGTTATATGGATATCCGGAGAGATTTTTAAAACGCTTCATGACGAACATGCCAATCTCAGCACGCATTGGCGAACAAACTCAACGAAAATTTCCACGCTTACTCTATCTACTATTATATTACGTTACATTGATAATGCCACCAGCCTCGCAGGTTTGGGAGTTCTACACAGATGGGAGGACGTATAAAAACTCTAACGGGACTGGACTCTAATTGGACTGCGTATAATTATGTGATTATATTACCTGATTACAATATGTGATAGTAAGATTTTTTTTAAATTGTTTCAGTATATTTAACAAAGAGAGCCCCTTGCCATTATCTATCTGTTCTTTATCATACATAACGTTTGTATCAATAACTATATTTTTTAATAGAATAAACAATAAAAACATCTATCATGAAAATTATATTTCCATCTTTCTTTTCTTTTTTGGCTTTCTAAAACAAGGAGTCTCTTTGCCGTAACAATATACTGCTGACTAAAGAATGTTTCTTGCACAGGCTACTTTTTGCACAACGATAAAAATTGTTCGAGACAGTTATGGTTTAAAGTTTAAACCATTTAAAGACACACTGATAACCACATACCGAACAATAGTACCGACAATACCGAACTTTCATAGTTGGCAAAAGATACCGAAGATGGTAAATACCGAGGATACCAATACCGGGAAAACCGATAAAAATGTGCAAGGATATCCGATCCGGCACTAAATTAGATACCGGCCCAACACTACTCGGGGTACTATAATCCGCCATATATTTTACTTAGTAATTAGTTTCCGGTGGGGGTAGGGATGAAACTGTGCCGATACAAAGACCTTATTCTACTTAGTTTGATTGACATAATTTCCGTAGACCGGTAGAATTGGTAGTGGGTACTAAGATGTTTACACATCATTTAGAGGAAGCTAATGTGACAAGTTTTTAATTTCTTTTATTAGAGGCGTTTGAGACATTTGATAATAATGCATCTGTAGCTGGATTTAAAATTTTATTTTAGCCAACGAGCAAATACAAGATAAAATATATGCCAATAGAGCCGCGTAGGACTAGACTTTTATCGCAATAGCCGATGTGAATACGAGAGATAGAGACAGGTTGTATCACACGTTACATCATTTTGGGCAAGTCTGGGCATGTTTTTTTGGCCTGAGCGTTTTTACCGCGATCAATTTTTTTCGATTTTAATATTCAAATATCTTGACAATGTGATCGCTCAACACAACAAACAACATATCAACTGATAGACAAAGAAAAATACTTTCTTTTAAAATCAACTCAAATTTGACGCAACCACATCTTTAAGACCTATATCTCTTATTTTCCGTTTTGGAAAGTTTGCTGAAATTGTTATCTCCCAGTTTATTGTAGATGGTCTTCCTGCACCAGCTAACCAATTCACTCATACCATGAACCTTAACACTAAAGATGCTCTAGTCAAATTCACATCTGATATATGCTAGGATATATATGCTAGATGTGACATACTGATATATGCTAGACACTCTGGTGATACAAGCTTTGTTGTTAGGTTTCAGCACGGCTTTTGACAAGCTGTTGCCTACATAGCTTTTGGAAAATAGCTTGGGCTTGGTACCAAACCATTCCTGGAGAGGATTGTAAAAAGTTTTGTCACAGACCATATGCAAAGAGTAAAATATCTAGGCTCTACCTGATCGAGCGAACACTGCAAAATCAGAGTCTCTAATGAACCATTTTGAGTTTTTTGTTACGGAATATTTTTGTGCATGACCTTAAGCCAAATGCCAAACATATAAAGTATGCTGAAGACACTACCTTGTATAGCATTGTAAAGCGATAGGTAGTGTCAGTCACTGAATCAACCAAGACTAAATCAATAATAATTTAGTTGTAGATAGTAAGAATTTTCGATGAAGCATTTTACTCTTTATATTGATGCCATATGTTGCAGCAGAAAACTAAAACGTAACGAATGGGGTAGATGTGGACTTACCAGTCTTATAGTCATCATTGTCAATAGACATGTTGTCTAGACAGGAAATGCAACGAAGTAGGGCAACTCCTCCTCCAGCAACAATTCCTTCCTCTACAGCCGCTCTTGTTGCATTCAAAGCATCAACAACTCTATCCTTCTTCTCACCCACCTCTACCTCGCTGTAACCACCAACCTGTCGCAAACATTGTACTAATTGTATTATATATATATACTCATTCAGCCCAAGATCACTAGTAAAAAGCAAAGCTATACCAGTAGGTCATAACCTATAACGTTCATTAACATACAACTTAGGAATATACGACATATCAATATTAGAATTGGAAAAGAGCGGCATCTACAATGTAGTAGTGCGAATGACTTTAGTATAACACGAAGATGTAATCGATATGAAGAAGTTTCGATTCTGGCAATATCCGAATAAATTATCAAGAGCTTAATACGGACAAAGCATTACAAATTTTAACTTAAGTCTATTTTACTAATGCAATTAGAAGTTGCCCACTCCCATTTTTAATGGAGTGAATGTCAATATAGGTTCAATAACAGATTAACCCTGTAATAAAAATGACATAAAAAAGCAGTCAGAATTTGTTGAAATATCAACTTTTTTACTTGGAGTGAATGATTACATACATTACAGCACCCACTGCCCTAATCATAGGCTTACAAACAACTATCAAATTTGTCTTCAAATACATCTATTAAAGATGAGACAACTTCTGACTGAACTAGCAGGTTAGCCTACTAATTAAATGTTTGTTACCTACAGACACGTGAGGACTTGATAATCTTACCCTTAATACCGCAACACCACTAGAGAGCTTGGAGAGTCGTTCTTGCACCTTCTCCTTTTCATAATCAGAAGTTATTGTCTCTAGGCTATCAGCCAACGCATCGATATGTAGTTGAATAAGTGAAGGCAAACCACCACCCTAAAATTGTAGCACAAAAGACACGTTTTTTTGTCTCACTACACATTCAAGCCCACTTATCACCATACAAAAGAGAAACTGTAACAAGATGCTATTGTCAGATTATTTGCAATTTTTTTGAGATTCAATTGGTACAATGAAGTGTTTGTATTTTTGATCGCACCAAGTTATGCTCATTCGTCTTGTTGCCAGTCCATTTTGTCCAATATTGTACAATACAGACTGCGACAAACTGAAAAGATTTCCTGCATCTACCCGTAGCCTTATTAATAAATGCTGAAAATTCCACAAACACTAAAGCAGCTTTCAATGACATATGATGAAAGCTAAAACTGCTTAATCAAAGGCAAGTTAATATGGACAACCACAACATTATTGGTCTCGGCTATCATAACAACTCTGCACTGAAGAAAGTCTCTATAAAAATTAAATTTGCTTCTAAAAAAAGAACTGGAGTACATAAACAGGAGATGTTTCTACTTCTACAATACTAGCAAATTAACCCTTTTGCAGGCAAGTTTTTTTGGGCTATTTGAGAACCCCTGGGCAGATTAATTTTTCACAAATTGATTTAAAAAAAATCATGATACACTTTTATTTATGATATTGTATATGCGTATTATGTTTTTATTATAAAGGTAAATACAAATAGACATTTATAAGTCAAATTCTTATATAAGTGTTTCTCTAGCTATAGTAATTTTGGAAGCATTTGCCCTTGCAGAGGCCTACACCACAGTTTTGACATCATGTGCTTATTATTGTTCCTCTACAGCTTTGCCTATAGCCTTTGGAGGACGCCATGACAGTAAAAGAAAGTTGTCGCACTCTGGGAAAATATTCAGAAAGCGGTAACAGAAGCATAAACATGCTACAAACAAAAATCTCCATTTTATTCAAATACGTTTTTATTTCGGATTTTTCGTTCATTTAGTATTGCAAAAACTATCATTTTTTATCAAAACGGCTAATTTTTTGGTTACTAACAGAGACCAATATATTTTAGTGAACTATTAGTAAAAAATTAAATAAAAAAATGCAATAAGCTAACCAGAAATCAATTTATAAAAAAACATTCGCGTGGCGACATAATAGCCAATTGGTGTCAGTATCGCGAAACGACAATAATGTCGCTATGCCTGCAAAAGGGTTAAGCAAACACGAAAACACTCTGGTAAGTTTTCTAACTTTGCATTGAGCTCAGATCTTATCAAATCAGTTGATTTCACCCACTTGCTAAAACGTTGAAAGTATGTCGACACATGTTTGTTAGATAATAATAGCCAATGAAAATGTGTAATAAAAACCTGAATCAGGTTCGAGAGGAAGAAAAAGAGCCTACAGTGAGAAGCTTACAATGACGATACCTTCATGATGAGTGTGTCATCCTTTGTAACAACAACTTCCTGAGCCTCGCCTAGACCCTCAGGAGTCACATCATCCAGCTTCTTTAAATCAGCCTCATCATTGAATATATCTCCCCCGGTTGCAATGGCCATGTCTTTCATTGTGTTTTTACGGTTATCCCCGAAGCCGGGAGCTTTTACAGCGCATACCTGAAGTCCATTTTTGAGTCTAGAAAAGGCCACACCAGATATGTTGAGAACTATATTACTTGACTAGAAATAAACAATTAGATCTCACAAGAGCACTGACATGACTCCAACATTTCTGGTATGGTTAAGGTTTGACTAGAAGGAAAGCATCAACTCTACATTTCAACCCAGCTGGACTGTTACAAAAATATTATTACTAATAAACATGCAGCGTTAAATTGAAACTAAAATAAAATAGTTATATATACTTGAAATACTGAACGATTTACAAAATGAAAAAATCATGAGAGAAATGAAGATCAGGTATGAAGATATCGCAAGTATTTTCTGAAAAAGCTGCTTGTTTCCAATCTTAAATACATGAAGTTCTTTACAAGTCTTGAAAACATATTATCAATTGAAACACTTTTTTTAGCAATGCGGGTATGATTTTGTGATTAAAATATGAGATAAAGCTCATGAAAGGGTTGGGAGCAGTTTTCGTTATCCCATAAGGTAGTACATAAACAAACCTGTTCAGAACTAGGGCGCTTAAAGCCTCCCCATCGACATCCTCTGCCACTATGAGAAGAGGTCGTTTTGAATTGAGCGCGCATTCCAGGGCAGGTACAACTTGTTGCACCGACGATATCTTCTTTTCACTGAACAGTATTAGAGCATTCTGAAATTCGCATTTGGCACCTGAAACAGTAAGCAAGGGCACAGCTGCAGTACAGCCAAATTAAGGTGTGGCTAATGACATGAATGGTGTGGATACTACACATGAAAAGCACATTCTAAAACGATAAATTGGATGACTAAATCTCGGTGAACAGGCTGGTGGCTAGTATGTGAACTGCTCTATCTATAACTAGTGAGAGGTAAATTGCATAAACAGTAATAGCAAATACTTTAGGGCACAAAATATCTAAAGTAATCTTTAGACCAAAGACCTGGAGCAAAACTTACATACATGTGTAATACCAGTAGAAATATATATCACCTTTAGACTGGTTGACAAAGTAAGGAGAAATGTAGCCTCTGTCAAACTTCAAGCCTTCCGAGATTTCCAATTCATCTGTAGTTGTCTTACCATCCTTTACTGTGATAACTCCGGAATTACCTACTTTTTTCATTGCATCAGATATAAGCATCCCTATGCTCTCATCTCCATTCGCGGATAATGATGCAACCTGTGTGAGTGTGAGAACAATGCAATATGAAACCTTAGCTTGACCACTACAAATTTTGGACTGAGCAACTGCCCTCTTCATGCGAAGAGTTGAACAAACTTGTAATGATGAAGGAGAGTTTCGTATTTCACTATACATTAATCCATTGGATCTCCTTAATGCAGACTTCTATTTAGTGAGACAAAATAGTAAAAAATGGTAGATGAGCCCAAACAAACATTTCATTTTACCGTCTCCTCCAGTGGTTCAATAAATAAACAAAAGCAAAATATTCCCATCTTAGAAATTTGCTTTCCCACCACAATGTGACTCACTAAAACAACAAGAGAATGGGAGATAGAAATGCTCAATGATTCTGGTGAGATAACTTTTTCTAAGCAGGTACAAAAAAGATTTCATTACTAAAACGAGCATCCCAATTAGTAGTGAGATGGAAAACTTACCTGAGCAATTTCTTCAGGAGTTGTGACAGTCTTAGAAATACTCTTGAGGTGTGTGACAACAGCGTCCACTGCCTCCATGACCCCTCTACGGACCTCTGTTGGATTGGAGCCCTTGCTGATGCAACGAAAGCCCTCTGTAGCGATAGCCCGAGCTAATACAGTAGCACAAGTAGTGCCATCTCCAGCCTGAAAAAGATATACAAACATTTACATTTTTCACACACGCACGCACGCACACACACACTTATAAAAGACTACCCCAATTGTGCACCCAAAACATATGCCCATGCACGAGCATTCAAAGATACCCTCACATAGAGAAGTTTATGATTTAAACTTAGTTTCATAATAAGTTGAGCATCAAGTCAAAACCAATAAATACCTTTTCATTAGCGTTGTTAGCAACATCCTGCACAAGTTTGGCTCCAGTCTGCTGAAACCTGTCTTCAAGCTCAACTCCTTTAGCAACAGTAACTCCGTCCTTAGTTATCTTAGGGCTGCCCCATGATTGCTCAATTATCACATTTCTTCCCTAAACAGACAGCGGAGAGTATGGAACAGAACTTGATTTTATCTGGTCTCCGTTTTCATAATGTTGGAAAAATGGCGAATGTAGACTTTCTATGATGTGAAACTGCGTCCAGTTCAAGGGAACAAACTGGAGCGATCTTTCATCATGTGAAACTTAAAAAAGGGACCAAAGGCCAACTGCAGACAGTCATACATAACTCAACATATGAGCTAGGTTGAGCTATACCTCAACCTCCGATACCTTAATACGGTCTGTTCCCCAACTATGAAAAAATACAAATATCACGATAGCAAAATCTGTTTTTAATTTTTGTAATTCAGTACATACGCTTGCTTACAAAGTAACAAATACCAATTCAGTGATTACGATCTGCCATAAAATGTAACATTCCTAAGTACAGTATGCAGTTCTTACCTTCAAGACAGACGTGGTGGCTAATGACAGTGTGAGAAAAACTTGACAGCAACCCGTTTGAAACACAAAACTTTTGCGACGCTATGTAACATTACATAAACTTTGAATTTAACTTAAATGAATTTAGCTTACTAAACACACACTTAGATCTAAGTTTTAACCACTAACTAAATAGCTTTAAAGCACATCAATTACATAATTTTTTCATCCCATATTTTAACACATCAGAGTCTTGGCTTTCGAATGAGTCATTGTTTGACATGGTGAGACAGACATTGGTTGGTGTTTATAGGATTTCCCCAGAGCTCTACCGCAGAAATGTTCAATGGTATAGGATCGAAAATTGTGACGCCACAATTTTCATATTCGATGTTGTGTGCTCTTACCGCTTATTTTATTGCTTACCGCTAATATTTATCAACTACGATAATGACGCTAGTGGCAGGTAGGACAACTCCAGAGAACCAATGAAGATGACAAAGGAATCAATGTCTTAGCTCTCATGTACAGATTATTTTTATGATAAATAACTCAGATTCCAAGCACCATACTATGTTTTCCCGATGATATTATGCACTAGCCCTCTCATTTTATTGTGATGTTGAGGGGCACAACTGAGACTAATTAATTTCAAGCATTGCATGATCTCGCGAAAGTGCGATTGACATATAGTCCTAGGGCAACGCAACTGCAGGACACAATTTAATCGGTGTGATTTCATTACCTTTATATCAACGATAGTATATTTATCGGTGAACTTTATAAACAATCTATTTCAGCAGCCAATCACAGGGTGTTATCAAATTCACAGCCAATTTCAGATCACCACAACTTAATCAAGTCAATGTCATTTGTCATACTAACAACAAACGACCCGATCTTATGGGCTGTAGTGCCAAAATAATAATATGTGATAATGATATAATGATATATGTGATATAATGATAATCAATAATATGGTAACATAATATATAATAATAATATGTGGATTAATCAGTAAACATGATCAAACATTTAATTTATGATATTGCATCTTAGTATTACTTGCTACAAAAATCAACACCGTTTTTCATTATCTCAATTGCATTATTCTTTCTGCAACTTTTTCATTTCACAATGCCAAAGGAATGAGAAGCAATTAAATCAGAAAATCATATTGGGACCTCTTACCATCAGTAACAAGCTCCAAACATGACTGTTTTTGGTTTAACAATGGGTGGTCCAAGCGTCATTTATGCCGAAATAGATTGTCTATAGATTTCACCATATTTATTGAAGCATAATTAATTAACCCAGAACATGTGTTTGTATTGGTCAGGCGTTAACACGATCCCCGGGAATTGTTGATTATCTAGAATCCTAGTTTATTATTAGCGCTCTCTGGGTTTAACAGCACCGATTGTCACAGAAAAGCGCAGCCTCAATGGCAGCGAAAGGGATTGACTACCTAAGGCTAAATAATAATTATGACATCAAATTGCGGGAACCGCAACCAAGTGTTTTTTATTGCAGAACATACTTTTGACCCTGTTTGTCATAGTTCTATTATTCTTTGTGTATTGAATATAGGCTCATTCAAAAGCCAAGACTCTGATGTATTGAACTATATAATAAAAGAACTATATAATTTATGCACTTTAATTTTGACTTCGTCTTAATTTCTAATTATTTGTTTCCGGCTTGGTGCTTTTTGACTCCCGTTCACTACAGCTTTTAGCCAAAACTTTAAAAACCTTTTCAAACTGATTCAATGGGGAAGAACTAGTGATGGTGTTTTAGGTGCGAGTGTGAAGTGTGACTCAGCGATGGTGTGAGCAAGCGGTCTCTCACATACTTTGCCATTTACTGGCCATCGAGAACAGGGTCACATCTCAAATGTTTCTCGTATCTCAATGCAAAAACTTGCTTGACATCTTGCTTGTATCTCAATTTTTTCATATATTGGGGCACTCATGTCAGGTATGACAGTATAGTGCAATTTCCTTCGTGTAATTTTATGACAAGAAAAGTAAAATATGGTTGGTATTTTGTGATCATGGTTTCAAACTACAACATATGCATCAATTTTGTGCAAAGCTGTCAGAGATTGTCAGCTGTATACATAACCTATACTATAATCATCTGTGAATGGCACATGATTGAGACTCAGTCCTACCTTGGGTCCCATTGTAACCGCTACAGCATCAGCTAACAGGTTAACTCCTTCCAACATGGATTTGCGAGCATCCTCTCCAAACTTAATGTCCTTAGCATATGAACGACGAAAACATGCTTTTGACAAACTGATTGCAGAAGATCGACATACTGGAGGTATCCTATACATAGCGAATGGGTTGAACCTGCAAGAATGCGCATGCCACATGTATACCCCATACCTATAATCCCTACATGAATGGAATCCGAAATACCTGTAACTACCACATACTAACATAGTTAATTATTGTATTGCTTGAAAAGATTATTCATCAATTTTTTTGATTTACACATACTAGATATTGAAAAAGGGCATGACATAAATTAAACAGCATTATTCTGATATATCAATGGAAATCAGAAATAATGTGGAAACTGTTGAGCTAAATTTCATAAAGGCCTTTAACTGGTGAAGTGACAATGCAAACAAGATAAAAAGCAGAGCATGAAAGCACATCATACCGTAAAACCTGTATTTGAACACCACCTTTATTTGAACACCACCTTCATTTGAACAATGCCTCTACTTGAGCACCACTATGGGAGAAGGGTTAAAAAATTGAGCGTCACCCTTTAATTGAATGCCATTTTTATTTGAACGCCACTTCTAATGAACGGATACTACATGTATTTGACAATCTTAATCTTTACAAACCCACAATAGCAAATGATCAGTAGAGAAATGTCCACAAAACCATACTAACAAAAGACTCAATTGCATGAATAACAAATAATACGTTTGTTGTTTCTGTTCGTATCGAAGTCCGTTTTCCAACTCTAAGTCTTTAGGTTTGTTCATTAAAAACTCTGATTTCAACATCATAGAAATAATTAGTAAACTGTATCAGACCAATAGTAGTTCCTTTTTTAATGCGGTTTTGATACTTGTATGTATGTGGGAAAAAGTTTCCGCATTTACGATGAAAAATGAGCTACTAGTAATTTAGAAGCTAACATTTTGAGACTATTTTGATTACACAATGTTTCTCTTTATTTGCGCTAAAAGTTTATATTCAAAAGGGCATCGTAAAAACAATTTGCTCTGCTAAAAAAATGTTTGGACGCTAATATCAACTCGATCAGCTGTGCAGAATACTGGTTGAGGTCAAAAAACATTGTAGAAGGTATTGAACATCCAGAAAAACGTGAAATGGTTTCAAACACCAGCAACAATCAGAACGCAACTGACCAAGGAAAAGACGCGAATGTTTTAAAATGTTAATTTCTGTTGCTACAGGTATTATAATTAAGGTTTGTTTATGTAACTTGTACTTGAATATATATTTGTATCATTTGATAGATTATAATTATTATAAAACTTATAGATTTTCAGATTTAAAGCATATTATTTGATAGCGTTACGTAATCTGAACTCGGCTTACAATGGATTGACACTTAACTCCTGTTACATTGTACACAAGTCAATTTTGGCTGCAAACTGTAGCAAACATATTGATAAGTGCAATGGGCTTTTATGCAACCTTATTAAATCTATATACAGTGAAACATGGATAACTCGCCCAAGGATATAGCGAACACATGGTTAACTCGAATGGATTTGCTTGGTCCGTTCCCACGCAATGATAAATGGCTCTATATAACTCGAATTCAACACTGTTAATTCGAACTATTTTTTGCCCAACGGCTACCGAAACGGTTGCTATCGCTTTAGAAAATCACTTTATTCCAAGCCATAGAGGTAAACCTCAACTTTTCGTAATTCATAAGCGTCGTTATTACCTCCATCGGCAAAATATTTTTGTCAACGACTTTTCTAAAGGTTTGGTGAAATTTGATTTATACTGCTATACGATGAATAGCACGGGCTAGCTGGGTCACGCGCGCAAGGTTTTTTGCCACGCACATACAAAACAAAAACAGCATGTTGTTTTTGTTTTGTATTTGCGTGGCGAAAATCCTTGAGAGCGTGACCCGGCTAGCCCGTGATGAATAGTTTTCCGACGTTGATTCCGTGTTGAATCAACGTCGGAAAGTTGAATGTTTAAAACGTCTTAAAAATTGTTGTAATTAAACGTATACGTTACGTTGTCTTAGCTAAAAAAAAACTATTCATCGTTTGACCTAAACACAGAATACGTGTGTACATTCAATAAGTATCCATTCAAAAAGCGTGAGTGATATACAATGTACCGTAAAACCTCGTGATACTTTTAATTGAACTGCCTCGGAGTGTTGCTCTTAACGAATCCCAGGTAAAGTAAGGTAATCTTTGCATAAACTTCAAGAAAAATCGGCAAAATTGATCATGGGTAAAACGCTAAAAAAAAAAGATGGCTTTTCTTTTGAGCATTTCAGCAACGATCAAGTTTTGCCAATGTCAATCTAAAAAACGTCCTGGCAATAACATCACCTCAAACAACAAACCAATCTCAAGTGATAGAAAAATCTCTATACTTTTTGATAAAAACGTTTTAAACTTTACATTAGAAGCATTTAATTTGAAACAAGCCATTTGTGCTTTTGATTTATATTATAGTTTGTATATGTACATGTATCTACTAATAAATAAGTAAATACATGGACTTGTGACAGTGCTCTGATAACTTGAACGCTCTGATAATTCGAACACTTTTGCTCGGTCCCGTGAAGTTCGAGTTATCCGAGTTTCCCTGTATATTATTCTGTCAGTCATCTGTCTGTCCAGCTATAGCGATTAGTATCTAGCAATGAAAAATCCATATTGCAGACAATTTGATCTTGGAACCTCCCATTCACCAGGTGATAACATAACACACCCGCTCATCAGGTGATAAGCTAACCCCCCCATTCACCAGATGATAGCCTAACCCACTAAGCTATGCAACATGCAATGGATTCATGGGCGATGTGAGTCGTTATCTGGATTAAAATACGCACAGCACTCTGTGTTACGCACTACAGCACTAAAATTGCTCTCACGGGGGTCTTATTAGTAAGTTTAGCAATGAGGATACTAGCTTACTCAAATTATTCATTGGTAATGCGCCAGGCTAATGGCAAGTGGCAGACAACTACATTACCTGCCACTGTTTATAAGCTGTTTTTTTAATATATGTGGAACGACGGGCATTCGGCTAGTCTATATATACATGTATATATATATAAATCTCAGTACAGTTATAAAATGAAAATATCCCTTTAAATTTAATGTAAAATAAAAAAACCTTACAGCTCCAACAAATTACAATGCAGACTATAAGAATATCGTAGGTTAATTGCTAGCAATAGATATCAACCGGTAGACATGTATCAGATTCATCGTGCATAATTATTAAAAACCTACAAACTGGAGGCAAGTTAACAAGTTTCTCGCACCCAAAAGGGTTAATGTCACACCAACCGAAGAAAAGTGAAAATATAGGCGACACTCGATTTGCTCGTTAAAGAGTTAAATATATATTTTCTACATTATGACGAGGTGTTTGAAAAATACATGCCACCCTTCATTTGAATGTCATCTCCAATAAAGCACTACTCTAAGAGAACGATTGAAAAATAGAGGGCATGGTATTTAAATAAAGGTTTTACGCTACTTTGCAGCAACCATGCTAAATTAAGAATAGCTACGCCCGATATTTATGTGGTATGTTGTATTCAAGCGTAAGAATATTGAATAATACATGATTAATAATAAAACGATTCATACTTCAAGTCATGACATTTAACATAACAAATGCACTATATAAGACTATGTAAAAAACTAAATGTAAATACTTAAATCATATGCGCAAGATAAATTAATAGAGTAATAATAAGTAAAAATAAACTTTTATTGTTACTTCATCTTACCTACACACGAATGGAAATATAGGTATGGCAATGTGTTATGTGTAGGTTCGGTAGTAGAATGAGCAATAGAAATTTGAGCCATAACTTTTAAAGGTTGACTTGCAACAAAATTCACATTACAGTTATTTGATATCAAAAGATTCACCATGTCTTACTCTGTTGTGTTGTACGTAGGTGCAAGATATGTGGAAATGTGATTACAAGTACTTAAAAGCTCAAAAATGAACAGTTAATCGCAGCCACACGAGACCGCCGTAGTTAGGATTCTCTTTCCAAAACAGCTCAAATGTGATGTAGCTGTGGTAGATGGTTTCTGTTAACACTTTCAGGCAACCTTATTCGTCGAAATATTTTCACAAATATACTTCACGCATTCAATGAAACCATGTCTATTGTTCTTACGCGTCTGTTTTATCATCATTGTAATGCTGTCACTTTTAGCATTGATATCTTATACCTTACCGTAAAAAATCGTTTAATTTTTTAGCCTTAGCTTGAAGGAGTACATATCATTGTCTGATAATCATGACGAGGCTGTTGGTCACTTGTGATAATCGAAAAGTGCTGCAGAAATTATTTGCAAAGTATTGGGTCACATGATCAGATTACGATTTGCCGATTAGACCAAACCGAAACAAAACTGTGAAGTAGCGAGCATCTATATTTGATACAGGGTCTTCAGTAAAACCCGAAGTGTTTGTCATAAACTAGTGTTACGAGAAGTTTTATATTGAGCTTTTTATTGGTCTTTCAATTCAAGTGAGAACATCACGTGATAAGACAATAATAAATTTCATGACTACGTCAGAGAAATAAAGAGATTCCAATCTACGGCCGCTTTTCGTTTTTGAGCTTTTAAGAGCTTGTAATCACATTTCCACATATTTGGCACCTACAACACAACAGAGTAAGACATGGTGAATCTTTTGATACCAAATAACTGTAATGTGAATTTTGTTGCAAGCTAACCTTTAATAATTTTTTCACTTCATCTTCAATTTCAACCAGAATTTTCACTTTAACATAAAAACTGTAATAATGAAAAATTTTGGACATTGTACGTTGGAGATATTGAGACAAAGTCATTCAAATTTTACTTGATATTGAAAAATTCGTAGAGATGATCATAGTGTAAGTTGTTGACTAATAGTATTCATCCAAAATTGCATCGCATAAGCAATCACGATTTTTGAACAGATGGTATCAATACGGTTTTTTTTGTCAAAAAACTCTATCGACTCGAATTATACACTTACTAAAAGGCTATTTGCCGAAATTTAAGCCTTCCATCTAAAAGTGTAGTTTTGATCGAAAATTCAGACTATTAAGCAAAAACTCAAGCCATTTAGTAAAACATAATAACATTGAACAAAAATATTGATCATAATACATTAATAGCAAGTTTTTACTTGTTAGTTAAATTCGTATTTAACTTAGTGTTAGTTTACCATGTTGATAATTTTGTAGCAGCTCTAATAGTTAAAGATATGCTACAAAAGTATGTTATAATTGCTGTACCATAAGAATACTTCACACCCAATTTTAATATGCATTCAACTGATTGTTTATGAAATTCTGCGACATATGAATGTAATAATTTAAATGTGCACGCTGTATTGTGTGTCTTTTTTTCAGAATCCATGTTGCTTTGCAACATTTGGTTTGTTGAAAGCTACTAAAACTTTATGGAATGGCATGTTTATTTGTTTTACAGGCTTCATATAGTGAAATCTTTTGAGATGGCATAATTTTGATATTATGGCTATATGTGTACTTTTTAATAATTGTAGGAAAATTATAGTGTTACAATACAAGTTATATAACGTGTTTGTGTTTTAAGCATGAAACGATATTACTAAATTATTTCATGTTATGTGAAACCGTTGTACCAAATCACATCTGTCCGACTTCTAGAGTACGCGACATTTCGATGGGTAAAACATAATTGCTCTTGAAAATAATATCATTATCAATTTAATTCAGCTATAACAACACATGGTGGTGGCAATAAGCTTTAAAAAAATTGTTGATACGGATGAAGATATTTCTTCTACACAACAGCAAGCTTCAGTTGCAGACCAAATGTTAGTCCAAAACGTGGTTTCACAACCAGTACACAGGATTGACCCTCCATCAGAATCGGTGCTTGACAATAATATGGAGACCAATTTTCGAACACTTAAGAGTAGATGGGAGTCATTCATATACTCTCAAAACTTGATGGAGAATCGGAAGCGCACCAGCTCGAGTTCTCAGTATATATAGCTAGAGCGGAAGCAAAAGTTGTTCAGTCATCAGCTAAGTAGGCAGAAAGTAAAACTTAGCTACCATTTTGGAAATGTTTGCATAGGCGAGCGAAACAAATTCCATGAAAGTTATAAATTTAATACCAGGTCCCAGCTTTTTGAGGAAACATTTGACACTATGCAGAGTTACGGATTTTAGATGGCCATTTTAAATTCGACTATCAACCATGTGTGGATGCGGCTGATACTCCACTAAAATAGATGATTAAAGATAGACTTGTCTTAGGTCTCAGAGATGACAATATGAGAAAGAGGTTAATTTCCGAGGGCAATGCTCAATACTGCAGTTAAAAAGTGTGCAACTAACGATGCTGGCTGTAAGAAGTGCAGCAAAAAATGGTATTATGCGCGTTGTTGTCCCAGCAAGGATAGCAGGTCTGTAAATGAGATGAAAGAAAATGACGAGCTTGCTTATATATGCTTGATTATGGTGAGCTCGTGATAGGAGAAATTGACTGTTGGACAGCAAATGTACAAGTTATTGTCGAGAAACCTTATTCAAACTCTACACCGGAACAGATGGTACAATGGTTAGCCACATAGAGCCATGGTTGAAAGATGTAAAGGTCTACAAGACCAGCATTACACTACTAAGACCAGGCGGAGGCGAGAAAAATATATATGCGATGAAAAATCAAAGAACCTCTATCCTTAGCAGAACTGCTTGTTTAGCACTTGAATTAGTGAAGCACAACGTTGATCAAGTTCACACTACCCAGATAAATGTGCAGTCAACTTATCCTAAACGATTCACAGAATTAAACTTTCTAAAAGATTACTCGCATCAAATCACATTGAATCCAAATGTCCAGCCTACTTGTATCTAAACCCCTAGAACTATACCACACCCATTGAGGGATAAAGTTGAGACACAGTTGCAAGAGATGATCACTTCAGGACTCATTTCACCGGTTACTGAAGCAACTAAGTGGTGTAGTAGGCTAGTGACAATTGCTAAACCATCAGGTGCCATCCGCAATTGTGTAGACCTGACAGGATTGAATGCAGCAACGAACACGAAAGTACTACAGTGAAGGAGAGCCAGAGCAGACTGGGTGCAGGGCAATAACGCTACACATTCTTTATCCACGCGAGATACATTTCGATTGGTTGGTTTTTCAAGAATGCAATTCTATGGCAGGTAATTTTTTCATATCGATGTTCACCAATGTATAGCAACAACATTTTACTACTTTGTTACGATTGAAGCATCAAAATGAACACTGAATTGTTCATAGATTTAATAAGCGCACACCCAGTCCTGTATGACGCAGCACACAAAAATAACAAAGAAACCTAGTTGAAAACCAACATTTGGGAGACGATCGTTGCGCAGACTGACCATCTTGAAAATGGTAAATATTTATTATATTAAAAATAAACAACTACTATAAAGTAAAATATATAAAATCATAAAATATTACTGTTAAAATAAAAGAATCGTTTTTTCTTGTCTTTTTAAAGTGCACAATCCATGAATATGCCTAATAGCAAAAGCAGATGTTGTTTACGTCGTTGCCTAGAAGGCGCCACATTGACTTGAATTTATTAACAGCTCTGAACTAAAAATACGGAATTTTATTGGCAGTTTGTGAGCGTGCCCGCGTAATGGTCTGCTGGTGAATCGTTCAAGTGTGTTTAGGCATACACCAGCGATGTCTGCGCCCCTCATGACGCACGCAATAAAATCACCTAGCGTGTTTGCACATTTAGAAAGAGACACAGAATGTTGGGGTATGCACCATCGTTTCAGTACGTGCATGGAAAAGATCACTTCTTGGCTGTTGCATTATCTAGAGCACCAGTAGAAGTTCCTACTTCTTCCAACTATCAGCTGATTGAAGAGGTTGCTAACCAGGTTCTGTCAGAAAACAACAATTGCAGATCTCAAAGAGGCTCAAAAGCAAGATGAAGCTTGCAGATAGGTTGTAAGACGCTGCAAATAAGGCTGGCCAGCATACATGTCAGACGCTTACTTTGCTCTGCAAGCCTATTGGGATGTTCAGAGCTATTTCAGTGGTTGATGGTTTACTACTATATGACAACCGCATAGTTGTTCTATTTAAAGAGAGACTAGGTTCTAGACAATATCCACCAGGCGCACCGGGGCATTGTCGAGTTTCGCTTGGGAGCCAGGAGGTCTATATGGTGGCCCAGGATGTCTACACAGAGCTCAGAGATGGTGCAGAGCTGCAAAGTTTCTGCAATCAACTCAAACACAACAGTTGAATCACTCTGCCTTTCAATCTTGCTAGAGAGAACTTGGAAAAGACTAGGAGCTGACTTGTTTGAGATGAATCAAAATCACTATCTTCTGCTAGTTGACTACTACAGTTGCTGGATAGATATAAGGAAACTATATTCACTTAGCTCAAGTTACACCATTGTAGCATTCAAGTTCATCTTTGCTACACATGGTATCTATGACTGAGTGATCTCTGACACATGACCACAGTTTGCTTCAGAGGAATTTTCTTAATTCACTACAGATTACGGGTACAGTCATAAAACCAGCTCAACCCTTTATTCAAGGTGTAAGGAGGGACAGAATGAGCAGTAGCGACAATCGAGAGAATGTGGAAAACATCTGACTCTCATTCAAGTCTCTTAGCCTATAGAGCAACACCATTAGAGAATGACTACAGTACTTCCAAACTGTTGATGGGCAGGCAGCTAAAAACCACTATACCTATTGTGAAAATCATTCTACAACCATTGTCAGCAAAACCTCAAATAGCTGACCAAGAGACAATGAAAGACTTACTTCAAAAGAAAGCCATGATCAGCAGTTCAAGGCCACAGAGTTGCCTGAACTAATATCCAGTAACAAAATCTTTGTTAGAGCCCAACAGAAAAAGGCTGTGGTTGTTTAAAAGGTAGCAGCAAGATCCTACAGCGTGCAGACGAAAGGTACGGCCACACGTAATGATTTTTCCGTTGATTTTGACTGAAATCACAAAATGAACGAAACAAACTATTTGCTCGAAATTCACAGAATTGTCAGAGCTGTGCATGCACACTGAAATCGTCGACGAAACGCTTTTGATTAGCTAAAACAAATTATTAACTAACAAATTCTAGCAGCTTTTGCAATTTATATAGTCTGAGGCACATGAAGCGACACGCAAGAAAAATACTAACGCAATTTGGTATAGTAAATATGATGCAACTAACTTGATTGTGCTAAAGATGGCAACTCTTTCTACGACGGAACTTTTGCTGCTAAAAAATTGTTATTATTGAAAAAGAAACGATTTGCAGCCATGATGGCCAAATGATAAAGAATCAACAATAGCGCAATTTAGGCAAATGCATCGTATGCACTATGTCGGATTGTGCTGGTAATTTTATTGTGTGTTGTAATACATATCTTAGACTATACAAATTGCAAAAGCTGCTAGAACCGTGCTCGCTATAATTTGTTTAGCCAATTAACCCTTTCGATGCCATAGAAGCATAAATGCGTTTTCTATGGACGAGTGCCGTAATCGCGACTTTCCCAGCAATTGCGTAGTAACTTCATTTTATTATTCGTTGACAGCATAACCCACGGTCTTTAGGACTTTTATTATATTGACAACTTTGTCAGAAGATATTTTTATAAACTTAGTCTAAAATAACGAAGCAATTATGAACTTTTGTTTGAGAACTACTAACCTGAGAACGAACAATTTTGTGTGAGTTCATTAACCCATTCAGGACTAATTAGTTATTGGTTGACTGCCCCCCAGCCTAATTAATTTTTCAGTAGCCTTACAATTAACATAGAGCTACACAAAATTGAGTATAACTAGAGTTCTTTTCAAAATAATCTTGATATGCTTTTTGCAGCTTAACGAAGACAGTCCAGACTACAATTTGATATAAATGTCTGTGCACCTTTACAAATTCTACTAACCACAATTTCTAATACTTTCGTGAACTTTTTTTGATAAAAACTATTTTTTTATGTTTAATAGCAGCTCACAAGCAGTTTTTTGGTACTGACATTTTGGGACCTATGTTAGATTGATAGCAAACTATCAGCAGCAAATAAAAAAAAGACTTCTCATTTCCAAGCAAAAGAACAGGTGTTACGAGCTTCTAACCAACACTACGTCGCTGACAGTTTTATCAATTATATAATCAAACAATTTGTTAATTTATATTGAAATGCATTGCAGAGGCCATTATGAATATATTATGCATAAAAAAAAGATACTTAAGTTACCAGCTAACAGACAATCATCAGCAAAGAAAATATGTGTAAAACTACAGTAAAATAGATTGTAAAAAATACAGTAAAAATGAATATGCATGAAAACGAAACAATGTATACATGTATAATATGGGTGTGTTCATAAAAAAATGATGACATAGTGAGAGCTATTTGATGCCAACTACACATGCATATTTGCTCCCATTATAAGTTAGTTGATACAGTATTCATCAGATATTGGTGTTGAAGCCCTAGGCTCATCATCAATGGCATCATCACTCACAAGCCAGTGACTGTCTTCACCTACATGTAGTAATATGATCTGTAGTAAGCAACCTATTTGCTTTCAAACTTCTCATATAGCCTAGAAAAAATTGTGCTTTAGAAGCTTTTCAGGGTAAATACCTGATAATTGAAAAATGAGTAGTCTACTGCAGCTAACAATTGGTAATACAAATTGCAAATATTTTTTGATACTGTAGATATAAACACAGAAAGTCATGAAGATGATTACTGTGGTAAGTGTTCCCTATCAACCAATATTAGAGCCTAGTGGTTGGGGCTAGTTTATAGTAGATGTTGAGGTTGAGAACTATATGCTTGACTAACTGTGGGTTGAACAATTGGATATAAATGAAATAAGAAATTTTTATTATCTTGTAGTTCTACAAGGAAATCATAAAATTATTATTTATTATGGGGTAATAGAGTGATGAGTTCATGCTGCAAGAAAATTCTAAATTTCATTGGATTGAAGATGTTATAATCATGTGTATCATGAAAAACTCCATATTTTACACTGTTAGAATAAAGTTTGTTTGAAATTCGCAAGAAAAATTTCGGCTTTTTTATCGTTTTTTTCGGTAAAATTCTATAAATAGCCACATAAAACTTACCTTCTTCCATCAGAAAGTTCTCATTTTCTTCTTGAACATTACTTTCGTTGCCATTTTCTTCCCCTGAGCTAAATACCACATCTGATTCACTTAAAAATTTTGCCATCGATCGGATAAACTTTTTCCAAAATGGTGATCAACAAATTTTCAAAACAGTTGATATCTATCACGTAATTTGTTAGTTAAAAATCTCTTGTCGAATCACATATTTGGTATCAAAATGATGCCCAGGCTCTTAAACTTCATTTGGCGAATGAATAAAACCGATGTACCTAAACAGCTAAGCAAAAGAGTGAATCAAAATTTAACCCGGAGAATCCGGGAGCGGGCCCTGGAGAACACAACTCTTCCCGTAATAACCGGGAACAGGCCTGAATGGGTTAAGGACCATGGGCGAGTCAGAAAACAGGTAATTACTTATGCTGATGACGTTATAGCCAATTCAAATTTAGATTTTCGTGATTATACAGATAATTAAGGTATCATCAGTGACTCTGATAGTGGTGAAAGTAATAGTTTTGTAAGAGTAAAGAACATTGTGGAGGATCCGTCTTAGCTTCGTAGCGATCGCTTCACATAGATTTGTCATCGTACAAAGTATAGACACATTGAATTTTTTGCATAGCAATGTTAGTTAAAATGTTGGCAAAATAAAATATGTTACGAAAAATTTTCTAGAAAGAGTTTGAAATTGAAAAAATATTGTATATCATGAAGCAATATCAGCAATTTTCGGTAAAATGGCTAGCACTAGGCCGATAGCTAAATTTGTACATGGATGGCAGTGAAAGGGTCAAAAGTATTTCAACGACGATTTCGTTGTGCATCTATAGCTTTGACAATTCTGTGAGTTTCGGCCAAATAACTCTGTGTTTTTCGTTCATTTCGTGATTTCATTCAGAATCAACGAAAAAAATCATTACGTGTGGCCGTACCTTAATACTGGCACCATCAGGCGTAACAGGATTCCAATAATCAACATGGAGGACTCTCAGAGTAGGACACTTGGCGCATAGGGCTCTGGCCATAGTCAGATCAATCCAAAAGCCAGACGAGATCTCATTTCTCCTAGAACTGTTTGTAACGAAAAGGGCAGAGCAAAACGCTACTGCTCACATGCCAGCTTAGGTAGTTGCCGGGAGTTTGAATCAAGTGTCATAAAGGGCAGGGCACTTAGTTACAACCGCCAGCCAGGCACTCTGATTCGAACTATGGGTATGGTAGGCCGCAGAGGCTGAAGAAATTACCTAAAAATCTACAAGACTATGATCTCACCAGATGAAAGATATGGACTATTATGGAATACTTGTCTAGACAATGCAGTCACCTTAGATACTCATGGACAATAATGTTCTTCGTTTAGTTACCGTAAAACCTCTAATTGAACGCCACCTCTATATGACCACCACTATGAGAAAAATGTTGAAAAATAGAGTGCCACTGTCTATTTGAACGCCATCTCCATTTGATCGCCAGTCTGACAATCTTTGATCTTTATGAACCCATTATATCAAGTGATCAGTAGGAAAGTGTGCACAATATCGTACTAATAATCAATCGTTCACACCAACAACAATCAATTCTCTCGTACAACTCCAAAACTTTGAAAGCAACTCCATAAAGATAATTAATAACTCTCACGCTAATAGTAGTTTCATGTTTAACGGGGTCTTGAGACTTCGAAGTACATTTATATAAAAAACGGTTTACATTTACGATGGGAGATAAATGACTAGTTTTAGACCTAAGGCTACGTTTAGCGAGCAAAACGTACAAATATCGACTAGTTCAGCAGTGCAGAAGAAGAGTTGAAGTAAGAAGACATTGTGGAAGGCATTGGACAACCAGAAGATGTTCGTTCGATCGAAAGCAACAATCGGAATGCAACTGTCCGAGCAAACGATGCAAATATCTTTGTTTTAAAACGTTACCTTTTGTTTCTGCACGTAATATGAGTATGTTTCGTTTATGTCATTTGTTCATGAATATATATTTGTAGCATTTGATAAATCATCATTATAAAACTTATAAATATGCAGATTTATAACATATTATTTGATAGCATCATTGCGGTAATCTGATCTCCAAGGTTGACTGGCAACAAAATTCACATTACAGTTATTTGGTAACAAAAGATTCACCATGTCTTACTCTGCTGTGTTGTAGGTGCAAAATATGTGGAAATGTGATAACAAGCTCCTAAATGCTCAAAAATGAACAGTTAACCACCGCCATCAAGAAACCGCCGTAGACTGAAATCAGTTTATTTCTGTGACGTAGTCATTACATTTGGTTATTGTTTTGTTACGTGATGTTCTCACGTAAATTGAAAGGCCAATAAAACGTTTGATATAAAACTTCTCGTAGCACTAGTTTATGACAAACACTTCGGGTTTTACCGAAAAGCCCGTATTGAATATAGATGCTCGCTACTTTACAACAGTTTTGTTTCGGCTTGGTCTGATCGTCTAGTCGTAATCTGATCATGTGACCCATACCTCTTGCCAAACAGCGCGAATAATTTATGCAGCATTTTTCGACCATCACAGGTGACCAACAGCCTCGTCATGTTTCTCAGAGAGTGATATGTACTCCTTCGAGCTAAGGTTAAAAAATTAAACGAATTTCCACGGTAGGTTTTAAGATATCAGTGCTCAAAGTGACACCATTACAATGATGATGAAATGGATGCGTAAGAACAATAGACATGGTTTTATTGAATGCATACTTGTGAAAATATTTCGACGAGTGAGATTGCGTGAAAGTGTAAACAGAAGCCATTTTGTACAACTACGACCCATTTAAGCCGTTTTGGAGAGATATCCTAACCTACGGCGGTCTCGTGATGGCGGCGATTAACCGTTCGTTTTTTAACTTTTAAGAGCTTGTAATCACATTTTCACATACTTTGCCCCTACAACAGAACAGAGTAAAACATAGTGAATCTTTTGATACCAAATAAATATAATGTGAAATGTATTGCAAGTCAACCTTTAAAGATGATCAATGCTCATAACTCCTCTTCTATCGCACATTAAAAGCTAGTTTTGTCTGCAAACTGTAGCAGATGTATCAAGGGGTGCAGTAAGCCTTTATGTAACATTGGTAAATATAGTTATAAAATGTTTTCAAATTTAAAATGAAATAAAAATTGAAAGCTCAAAACAAATTGCAAAGCAGGGCACAGGCAATAATATCATGGCAGGTCAATTGCAAGCAACTAGTAAAGATATTTGTCTGTCTCTCAATGCACATTTATTAAGAGATCTTTGACAAGTTGAAGGTAAGTTAGCAGATTTTTTGCATCCAAAAAGGTTTAATATTGCTCCACCGTAAAAAGAGGGCAAAATATAAGCGACTTTCGCTTCACCCGTAATAGAGCTAAATTTATCTTCCCAGAATTCTGACACGCCATTTGAAAAATACAATGCCAGCTTCTATTTGAACGCTGCCTCTAATTGACCGCCACTATATAATAGTGGAAGGGTTGAAAAATAAAGCACCATGACATTCAATCAGAGGTTTTACGGTATCTCATTTCTATAATATCTGAAAGAGTTCTATTGTTTTAATCCACCTCAAAACAGGAGATGTTATAAAATGTGTTCATGTGTTTCAAGTATGAAATGGTGTTACTATATCATTCCATGTAATGCAACACTGTTGTACAAAATTTTGTTTGTAATACACGATCTGCGAATACGCGATATTGTGTTGGTAAAATTAATTGCTCAAACAAATGCTCTCAATAATAATATCGCTATCTAGGCTATTTAATGGTTTATAGTCCGAACCTCGACTGGTTTGAAACTCGACGAGTTTGTATATCGACTACGGTTGGCCGAATCTCGACAGCAGTTTTACTATTTTACCATCTACTATTTTTATAGTAAATGAGTGATTTATATGTAAAAGATTTATTTGCGCAAAAATATCTTGTGATCCATTTGATGCAGCACTCCCCAGCTTATGTAGGCCTAACAATATTTTGCCCAACCTAAATATAGAACGAATGCTAAAACAAGTAACAATCATAAATATGGTTGACTGTTATGCTAGCAAAATGATTTATTTGAAATCTAAACTTCAGTGAGTAGCTTTGATTTTTATTTTTTGAAGTGAGGATAGAACTGCAAAAAGACATTTATTATTTGTTGAAGATTAAATTAATGTAAAACTGCATCAGCATTTGTCGATGTTCGGACCAACCTTTGTCTAGATTCGGACTCACCTCTGTCGAGATTGGGACTTGTTTAGGTTCGGACTTGTCGATGTTGAGACTGTTTCCCCTATTTAATTCAGCCATAACAACACTCAAGTCTTTTCAATGGTCTGCAATTTCGATTAATAATCTATGAATTCTACTAATAGCCTGTCGGCTAAAATAGTTTTGACCACTATTGTTTGACTTAATTTCCATTTACCAACACAATTATAGCACATAAAAATTTATTTGGCGAGTCAAACAAAGGTTGATAGCAAGCTACGAATGATACAGAAAGCACTCGGAATGCATGAACATTGTGTTTCATAACAGATATGGCGATTTATGAACTCACTTATCACAGAAACTTTACCATCTGAAATCAACAATCATGTATGGGCATACACCACCTAGCTTTTCAATTCAGCAAATGATACACATTTTCCAGATCTCTCTTGTACCCTACTATTTAAGTTCATGTAGCCAGGTACAGAAGTTAACAGAGTTGATATCAACGAAAAAATATTTTAGTGTAAGAAATTGAAAGTAGCATTCCCCCTGTTGAAAAGTGCATTTGGCATCCATAAAAGATGTTCAATGTGTTTTAAAGTCATCACTTATTGGGTAATAGCCGAGTAAATCAGCAAAATTTTACCGTTGAGGGAATGGTACTCGAAACTCCAACAAAAAGGTTACCATTATAAAGGTTTATTGGATGAACTAGGCTTTGCTAGTTACGTTGTTTTTTAGGACCACCGAATAATGCTGCTATAGAAGATTACCTAACAGACAATACATTAGTTAATATAAATAGATAATAAAAATAAGCAGAGAAATAGATGGGGATGAATTAACGAGCACTACACGCATTGCACAACGCATGTACTACCCTTCCTCGCAGTCATACTACTATCAAAACATAAATGCCTTATTAACGTGGGTGCTTGCACAAATTGTCACTAAAACCTTTTTACAATTGTGCCCAAAATCTACTACCAGCAAGAATGCTACCCCGACAAAGCAACGGCGAGGACTGTGTAAATCGATCAGCCCCAGTACTTACGAATTAAAACACGTGCTCGCACAAGGATGATGTAAAAGCTACGGTGATACAGCTTTCAGAAGACTAGTACGGAATTATAAGGAAGGTCGAAGAATATTGTTGAAACGCAAGCCACAACAAGTTAATAGTCTGGGAAGCTACATTTTATCCATGTCACCATCTTGTCTTGAGTAAATACTTTTTTGTAAAGGATCGAAGGCTTAGTAGCCGGCGAATTGCGACACTGTCCTTCACTTGCGATAAACGTGGGTCGAGCTCTGGAAAGTTCTGAGAATTTGCAGCGTCGGACGATCAAAATCTTAACGCACAACTCGTAATACGACTAAAGATAAATGGTAATTATCAACTATTTCTACTCTTTATAAATAAGTTTCATGATTGTGCACTATTTTTTCTGGTACTACTCTTAAAATTGAACTAGCTCTATATATAGATCCAACATCCATAATGACAGCGGGAGCAATGTTTGGAAAATGACATCTATCTAATCCATTGGGATTTTCCTCTTTTTTCGATAAACCCGTAATAACACTAATTACAATGCCAAAAGTATTTTTTACGTGTCAATAAGTTGTTTTGTTGTTATAATCTATTGTCCACAAATATTTGTATTTTCAAATTATAGCGTTCATAGTTTTCAGTCCTTATTTGTCATTCACCTGGGTAGAAGCCATTTTTATACCGCTTTCTACACATTTTATTGTAGCATTCTTATTTTGTAGACATATATGCTTTGCATGTATAGTTAAATAGTTATTCTTTGGTGTAGAACAAACAGCCTACAAGTTCTTTGTCTCGAGAATGCTACAGATAACTATATCATAACATATCTAATAAAAGGCAGTGTGAAACCTAGTCTGTTTTTGTAAAGCATATTTTAATAATTTGACATTTATTAATCTAGCATCTATTAATCTTAACATGGCCATTATTGAATGGAGTGCCGGCGCAGCACATTGATACCAACGCACGGTATAAGAGTGGCATTATGACATATATGTAAATCTCAGCGTTTGTTCTATTGTTAAACTTTTTGTTATAGCTTGTTAACATCTTGCAATGAAAATTCTGCACGGTCCTGGATTTCATATCATTTATCATTTCATATTATTTAACTTAACCATTACGATACACGGAATACAATGGATTCATTTGGGCAAATAGTCATTACATTAGTTAAGATACTCAGGCTTAAACAATTTGCTAGCACTGTTGACTGTTACAGTAACGATTGTTAAGCTGGCCCAAAATGCAGGGATTGTTTTAGTCAAGATTTTAGTCAAAGTTCTAGCTTTCCAGTTAATTTACTCCAATTTATCATGTAATTATCCCATTGCTGGGCATTCGCCTAGTTATTAAATACATTTATACAAGTGCTGTTCTGTTTGAAACTGCATTGAGTTTCCTTAACTAAGGTATCAACAAATTGCAAACGAGCTTCTAATCATTGCTGTTGTTTGGCAGTATAGGCAAAGATGGCAGGATTTTTATGCATTTCATTCTGGTGTTCCATGTGACTATCAACAGTTGCACAATTTGAGTTTTAGAACCTGTTGAGTGTTTAGCTTCTGGTCTTTTGTAGGAAAGTAATAGGAATGAACAAAATAGAAGTCATCTAATATTGTCATTATAAGTGATCAGGTTTGGAATTTTTTAAAAGCTATAAGTTGTAGATACCTTTGATGTATATTTCAATGAATGCCTCAAAAAAGATGTTGATATATAAACTCTGCTGCACACCATTTCAGGCTGCCACCTTTAGACCGTTATTCAATAGAGTGCTGGTGCAGCGATTGGCTGCTGAAACACAGACCAAGAGTGGCATTATGCTCCCAGAGAAGTCTCTTGGTAAGGTCTTACAAGGCACCGTCGTCTCCGTTGGTCCTGGAAATAGGCTTGAGAATGGATCTGTGATTCCAACCAGTGTAACTGTGGGTGAAAAAGTCCTTTTACCGGAGTATGGAGGCACTAAAGTTACACTAGACGATGAGGTATGAGGAGAATTTGTTTGATGTAATATTTTATGTTCATATTATTTTAACACAACTAGGATTGTCTGTTGTTAGTTGTTAATGATTTTTCACAGGAGTTTTTTAAATGTGATCATAACTGTCTGATATAGCTTGCTCTGAAGCTTTTTTTAAATATTTGCAGGAATATACTCTTGTGAGAGATGATGATATCCTAGGAGTGTTCAGCAACAAGTGAAAATTGTTAATGTTTCAAGTGTAGGATGGATGGCCGGCCAAGGATAGAGCGATGTGTTGGGTGCTTTTCAAAATCAATGACTTATGTATATAGTGTTTTTTTGTGCTGCAGTTGTCCTGTAAATAAACATATAGTCATCCATTCCTATGTTGACACAGTCTATTCGATTTGCTTGAGTAGTTATAGATTACATACATATACTGTACATGTAGTAACAGCTTACATACATGTAGTAGTCACTTCCTTCTAGAATAGTTTGGACAAACGAAAAATTAAAACCACCACACAATCAGTAATATAAAGTAGTATTTCGGATAAGTGATTGTTCTCGCTACAGCGTCAAATTGTCGCTTTTCCCAATTGTTATGCATGATTAGCCTACTGGTTTACTCATGTTTTGTAAATTTGTGATTATTTTCACTCCCATAAAAATTGTTTTTCTTGTTTTAAAAATGACAATTAAGAGATCAGCGTAGTTGCTTTGGTTGCTCCTAGTTCCTATTATAGTGGTATAACCAATTTTTTAGACAGTTTGAAGTGCAGCATCTCAAGACTGCTCAAGTGTGTCAATGCTAATCACATAGAACTTGAGTGAAGGGAAAGAATGTTCATTCTACCCTTAGATAGTACATTTCTACATGTATGTAATATCATTTGGATCAGTTAACTGGCTGAGTGAAATGTTGGTAATGCAAGCTGTGGAACTGAAATTTATATTATAAATAAGGATAATATCATGATAGTACATGTAAATGCATGCTAGAGATTTTGTTAGGTGTATGTACTGAAAACAGGAAGGCAATACTGATCAGCTGCTGAATATAAGATAAAACATTGGAGTGCCTCATGAAATCTTTTTCATCTCTTCTAAGAATTAATTCTGAAAACATTTCGAACATAAAAAAATAATGGCATAATAGCTTTATAAATGTGAGAACTAACATCTTGAAAACTAAAATTTTGAATAAACAAAAACCTAAAGACGGGTTGTCTCATCCTTATCGGCAATTAGCATAGATTGATTATCCAAACTAAACGAATGCTTGGAACTTATAGACATAGAAGACTCTGTTGGTGATTCAGACATTGAGTTGTCTGATGAGGCTGCAACAGGTACATGGTCTGCAGTGAGATTGTCAACACGCTCTAGCCGATGTAATATTTCATCGATGTCCCACTCACTCTCATCAATATCTCTTCTCGGTACAAGCTTATCTGGTCGCAAAATATTTTTGTAACTCAAAATAATGGCGTTGTAGCGCTGTGACTGACGTTGGGCTTGTCTCATCTCCTTTTTTTCTCTCAAATATCGATGCAGTCTCACGAAGCCAATTGCGGGACCAGCAAACAAAGCAGCAACTGCCGCAATGGGCAGTAAGCCAACTAAAACTGCAGAGCCTGCAATCGCCACTATGAGTTTTCCAGCTAAAAGAGAATAACATGCTAATAATTCTGCTGACAATGACAATTCTCATAACCTGGAAGGAGATGCAGGACAAAATGTTAAATATACATATTGTGAATTGTTGGAGTACGCAATAAGCATTAGTTGAGTCATGCATATTTATAAATTTGGAGTTGTCTTCTACATGTTGCTTTCAGTGATATGTGCCCTACACAGGGATTGTTTTACCGATAGCCTGTGAACGAATCTAATAAAACATTTTAGCTTTTGTCTTATAACAAGCTTTCATTTATTGTAGCCTGCCAACATTTAAAACAATTTCAAAAGTATCCGTCAGGGGTTTTCAATGATGCATGCGCGCATCCACTGTAAACGGACTTGTTCTGGTTACTGCAAATCTTTGCGTAACCTCATCAAGGCAAAAACTACTGCACTTCTACTAACGGGTACACGATTGGAGTCTGAATCCGTCGCCTGAACACTAATCTAATTGCGCCGCCTGAACACTAATCTACCGGAAGACCTCTAATTGAACGCCCACCTCTGTTCGAATGCCACCTCTATTTGGTCGCCACTTTGACTGTCTCTGATCTTTATGAATCCATAATATCAAGTGATCAGTAGGAAGGTGTCCCCAAAATTGTATTGATAATGAATCGTTTACATTAATAACAATCAATTTTTTCGTTGTCCAAGTCCAGAGCTTTTCACTTTATCTTTCGTTAAAACCTTGAAAGCAACACCATAGAAATAATCAATAACGGTCACAGGCTAATAGTAGTTCCTTGTTTAACGCTTTCTTGATACTTCGAAGTAGCCTACATATATAAAAAATGGTTTAAATTTACAATGGTAGATGAAATTTCAAAGCAACGCCATAAAAATAATTACTAATTGTTTAAGGCTAATAGTAGTTCCTTGTTTAACGCAGTTTTAATACCTTGAAGAACATGTACGCATATAAAATTGGTTTGCAGGTTTTGGGCCAAGGTTACGTGTTGCATTTGCGCTAAATGCAGCGCGTGAAAGTTTTGCTCTGCCAAAAAATTGTTTGGACGCTAATATCGACTAGTTCAGCGGTGCAGAAAAAGAGTTGAGGCCAGAAGATAATGTGGAAGGCATTGAACAACTAGAAGATGTTTGTTCCATCGAAAGCAACAATCAGAATGCAGCTATCCGAGCAAACGATGGAAATATTTTTGTTTTAAAACCATTAATTTTTGTTTCTGCATGTAATATAAGTATGGTTCATTTATGTCACTTGTTATGAACATATACAATATTTGTATCATTTGATAGATTATTATTATGTAATTTTAATAAATTCAAATTTATAGCATGTTATTTAATAGCATCCTTGCGGCTATCTTAACACGGCTTACAATGGATCGATGCTCATAATTCCACTTTTATTGCACATAAAACGCTAGTTTTGGCTGCAAACTGTAGCAAACATACAATGAGTGCGATGAGTTTTTATGCAACATTGTTAAATATAGATATAAAAGAAAATTAAGTCTTCAAATTTAGAACCAAATAAAAATTGAAAATGCCAACAAATTGCAAAGGCTATAATATCAACGCAGGCCAATGCAAGCAATAGATATCAACTAGTAGAGCTATTTTTCTGTTTCTCAATGCATATTTATTAAGAGATCTTTGACAAGTTAGAGGTAAGTTCGCAGATTTGTTCAATCCAAAAGGCTTAATATCGCTCCACCGGAAAAAGAGAGCAAAATATGTATAGGCGAAATTCGTTTCGCCCATAATAGGGCTAAACTTATCATTCCCAAATTCTGACGAACCATTTGAAAAATACACCGCCAGCCTCTATTTGAGCGTCGCCTCCAATTGACCGCCACTATAAAGGAAGGATTGGAAAATAGAGCGCCATGGTGTTCAATAGGTTTTACGGTAAATGTGTCCCTGAAACACCAATCTGAATGTGTCACCTGAACATTAATCTGAATGCATCACCTAAACGCTAATTTGAATGCATCACCTGAACACTAATCTGAATGTGTCACCTGAACATTAATCTGAATGTGTCACCTGAACATTAATCTGAATGCGTCACCTGAACATTAATCTGAATTTGTCACCTGAACATTAATCTGAATGCATCACCTGAACATTAATCAGAATGCATCACCTGAACATTAATCTAAATGTGTCACCTGAATGCTAATCTGAATGCATCACCTGAACATTAATCTGAATGCATCACCTGAACATTAATCTGAATGCGTCACCTGAACATTAATCTGAATGCGTCCCCTGAACGCTAATCTGAATGCGTCACCAAAAACACTAATTTGAATGCGTCACTTGAACACTAATCTGAATGTGTCGCCTGAACATTAATCTGAATGCATCACCTGAACATTAATCTGAATGCGTCCCCTGAACGCTAATCTGAATGCATCACCAAAAACACTAATTTGAATGCGTCACTTGAACACTAATCTGAATGTGTCGCCTGAACATTAATCTGAATGCATCACCTGAACATTAATCTGAATGCGTCACCTGAACATTAATCTGAATGCGTCACCTGAACATTAATCTGAATGCGTCACCTGAACATTAATCTGAATGCGTCACCTGAACATTAATCTGAATGTGTCACCTGAACATTAATCTGAATGTGTCACCTGAACATTAATCAGAATGCATCGCCTGAACATTAATCTGAATGCGTGGCAGGAACACTAATCTGAATGCTAATTTGAATGCATCACCGGAACACTAATCTGAATGCATCACCTGAACATTAATCTGAATGCGTCACCTGAACATTAATCTGAATGTGTCACCTGAACATTAATCAGAATGCATCACCTGAACATTAATCTGAATGCGTCACCTGAACATTAATCTGAATGTGTCACCTGAACATTAATCAGAATGCATCACCTGAACATTAATCTGAATGCGTGGCAGGAACACTAATCTGAATGCTAATTTGAATGCATCACCGGAACACTAATCTGAATGTGTCACCTGAACACTAATCTGAATGCACCACCTGAACGCTAATTTGAATGCATCACCTGAACACTAATCTGAATGCATTACCTGAACATTAATCTGAATGCGTCACCAAAAACACTAATTTGAATGCGTCACTTGAACACTAATCTAAATGTGTCACAGGAACACTAATCTGAATGCGTCCCCTGAACGCTAATTTGAATGCGTCACCTGAACGCTAATCTGAATGCACCACCTGAACGCTAATCTGAATGCACCACCTGAATGCTAATTTGAATGCACCACCTGAACGCTAATCTGAATGCGTCACCTGAATGCTAATCGCGTACTTCTATGCATAGGGATTGGAAAAAGTACTCAGCTACAAGTAATTTATGATGAACGACATCAACTGATTCGACATGTTTCTTTCATGGCTAAAAAAAATTCAAATAAAAAACTACTTAACAGAGGATATTCGTGTTTGCTCAAGTTACTACAGCTGGCTGGCTAGTCACTTCGTGAAACAACTTGCGTATAGTACTCAATTTAGTCAGTGTTGATAATTATGGCTGCTTCCGTCTTGTTTTGGCTACAAGAAGGTCTGCAATAACTAAATCAGAAATACCTGTTGACAGTAGATAAGCGCATGTGTGGCAATCAACCATTACAAATCTTGGCCCGAGATTTTTATAAGCATTTTAATGTTTTCGTGAGAAAAATCAAACACTTTAATAATAATAAATAATAATACCAAATAATAAACACTTTCAGTGTCAGCCCTATCCTAAAAATATTTCAGTGGATTTATTCGAAGCTCATTGGCATGGTAAATACTGACTCAGTTACACAACCGCCAACGAGGCTCATAAAGGATGAATCCCAGTTTATTAATACTTGAACGACTAAGTTCAGTACTCATCTATTCGTTTTCATCACCAAACCTCCTACATGGTTAACGAGGGCAACCTCCAACTCTCTTGTTCTGAATGAACAAAAAAGGCTTAAAACAATAAAAAGGAGGCACATTCGGAATATATGAAAACAGCATGTTATTGGAAAATCATTCTAAGTCTAAAAGATTTTACACAGCAGTAACATATTAGCAGCACAACTCACTTTATGTGTTACTGTTTTACTGCCTCTTCTCTACTCATTTTTGAACGAAATGTGAGGTAGGTGAGTAAAATGCAAAGATTCTTTTCAGGACTGATGTCATTGAAGTATTTATTTTTTATGTGTGGAGGAAATAAATATTGATTCTTGCATCTCTGTGGACAACCGCTTGTACCCCTAATCAGAAAGCCCTGGACTAGATGAATACAGATCGTGTTATCCATTCCATGATACACGTATATATTTTAATGGCTGCGTAGGGAGCTGCATAATTAGTGCGCGTAGGGAGTTCAAAAACGCCCTTATGCTAAGATCATCTAAAACACCTGCAAACTTAAGGCGACAACTAACAAGGTATAGTGTTGGTCTGAAAAGCTTTTGATTTTTAATCTAGTGCATATAACTTAAATACTACAAGCTATACTCACAAAGTAGGGAGCCTCTCACAAAGCGCCGCAGATGCTTTTTCTTGCCGGACATGAAGTTTTTAGGACATCCTAGAACATTCAGTCGATCATAATGATTGCCAAATAAAAAACGAGCGTGCATTTGTCTCCCTCCGCAAGCATAACAGAAGTGAGTTTTACATCGAGTGCACTGCATGTGATCACATCCTCCAGATCGTTGAATCAGCAGCTAGCAACAAACAGACAAAGCACACTAATTGAGTTTAGGTAGCAAAAACAGTTGCATCCTACCAAATCATGATGAGTGATCATTGTTAGAACATATTATAAACTATTCTTAATATGGGCGTGTAGACACAAGTTAGATGTATGAATGTGTTTAGAAAACTCACTAGCTCGACAAAAAACTCTGCTAATAATTAACCATTCTGTTGCCAGAAAATGAGTAGCACATTCTGTAACAGTTTCACCTTAAATTCAGACTCTCATGGTTAAAAAAGCATTTTGTTGTATCATCTATCAAACTACTTTAAAGCAGTTTATAGTGAGGTTTTTTAACAAATTCATAAATCATGCAAAATTTACCACTGTGAAAATCAAACAGCACAAGAACTATATAATTGAAAAACGTGTTACGCCATTACAGGCAATTAAAACGGTTGCAATCTCATTAGGCAACAAAAGAAATCTCTTCGCTAAATAGTCTTAGCATGATATTCAAAACTAAAAACTATGCTCCGTTTTAGTTTTATATAATTGTGATCAATACAAGATGCTAGCTAATGCATCGAAAATGTAGAGAGAGAAGAAATATAATTTTTCTTAGAAAAGATTTACCTTGCATTTCGGACATCTACGCGCATTTCGTTGCCCATTAGATTGTGACTTGGACCATTTGACAAGAGCTTTTAATCCCTTTATATTTTCCTTACATTTCACACCATCATGCTTGGGTGCATGGCATTCAAAACACCAGCAAAAGCCACACTGGTCGCATACAACTTGATGTCCCATCTTTGTAAAGGTTTCAACTTCTAGAGTGGTGATAATGCAGCAACTTGGACATGTTTTCTTGTTCGGATCTGCATTTGCATTGACTACAAAGCGATGATATTTTTCCAGCACAACATCATCTATCAGCCGGCAGATTATTTCATCCCGAGACACGGGCTGACTGCAATCAGAGGCGGGACAGATCATGTGAACGAGTCCATCTTCAATCTTCTGCTTCATGTATTGCATCATGCAGAAGTCACATACCATCTGACCACAACAAGCCCGAGAACTTGCATTTACCCTTGTCATGCACACCTGGCAGTCATCCTCTATGACGCACCCTTGTTCATATAGGAATGGATTCGCTTCGGGTACCGATTCATCATCCGCGCCCTCTTCATCAAATTCACCATAAAATGGTCGGAGAGGTCGCATAAATGGGCCAAATTCCACTAGGTCAAAATCCGATTCAAACAACTCAAAGTGTTCTTCTTTCAATCGACGACCTAGTTGTGAAGCCGCTTCTACAAAATGCTCAGACTCCAAATGTGTTACAGAACAACCACACGTAGAGTTGTTACTGGAGCGCAAGCTGTTCGGAACAGAAAGTTCCCATTCAGACATCTCAGCCATAGTGCGTCCCGACCATTTACTGCATATGCTAAAACAATATGACAATCTGTATTACAAATACTATTAACTATTGATGACACATGACACTGTGAATGGATTGATGGCGCATCCAAGGATTAGATGTAGACTAAATAGATGGAGGAAGCTTAGAACAATAAGGCTCTAGCATAGTTACACCTGAGTCAAACAAGCAAAATTCATTGGATTATTCGTATCATCTTTGAGAATCTTGGATCAATCATCTATTAAATTCGTACACCCCTTGTCGTATATGTACACCCTTTGTCATATATGTACACCCCTTGTCGTATATGTACACCCCTTGTCGTATATGTACACCCCTTGTCGTATATATACACCCCTTGTCGTATATGCCCGCATGCTAAATTTACAAACTAGTTCTCCTGCAAATAAAAAATACCAAAATCGTTAAGGATTCGTCCCGTGATTGTGCGGTTTTAAGCAATTACGGATTAACTATCTTACAATGTACAGAAACCATTGCAGTATCACGCGCAGCTGTGCCAAGGGTTAAGCGAACTTGATCTAAATCATTCTGCCGATGCCGACTGAAAAACTGACAAAACATGATGCGCAAATGCAACAGCATAACCAAACACCTGCTGTCTGAGTGATGTAATGGTCATACTTAATTGGGGCGGAAGAAAGCAGACGAAAATGTAAAAAAAGTGGCTACACAGTATTATTCAGCATTAGGTAGGTAACTTTACAACTATTTTAGCCTTCAATAAGTTGAAAGGAAAACTCTAGTTGAAAGATGAGTTATTACTAGCGCGTAATGTGGGTGTTCAGAGTTTTAAATGTGGGTGTTCAGAATTTTGAATGTTTCGGAGAAATTGGAGTTGGTAGACTGCATACCCCGGATTAGAAAGCTACATATAAAATGTGTGAATGACAGATATACTAAGAAAACAAGGTTGGCAATTACCTATGCTGTTTTTTCAGGCACTTTTAAAATGACGGCTGGTGGGTTTAGCTAGAATCCAATTAATCAGAAAAGTTGGGACACAAATAATTGCTACATCGAGCATCAATAAGTTCTGTATCAAAATGAGAACCATTCTAAACCTCTATGCGAATTGCAGTTTAATTTAGTTCTGACTCCTACAAGGTTAATGACGGTTAGTACCCATGTATCTTGGTGACTTTATGCTGTATTTGAAATATTATGTGTTAGGAATTTTGGGACAGAACTTTGATTAAACTTTTTTTTTCATAAACGGGAAAAAGCAGTTTTTATAAAATAGCATATCGAACAACATTGTACAAACTGTATTTTGAGTGTTGTGACAAGCACAGTGACAAACACATTGCATTATCCTTACAAAATCAAAGGGTTACGGATAAGGTGTATGATATTTTAAAAAGGCTGTTACGTAGCATCAAACTGGCTATAAAGGAAGGTTTTGTGAATTGAATTTTCTGAAATTCCATTTTATGCACCTGCTTTACACTTAAATTGACAATTATGTTAAAAACGGAATGATACAAAATTACTTCAATCATTCACAACAATCTGCTATTAGTTTACATATTAGTTGTGCTTACTAAATTTCAAGTATCTTGACAAATGCATTATTTCTTCGGTATGACTATAGTGGAGTGAACAAGATTTCAACTAGGAAAACATCACAAAATTTTCTGGCATCTATTCATCATATATAACATGCAGTCAGCCTTGACAAGTTGCTTAGGAAGCATCCTCAAATGATTGAGTACTGCTCCAACTAAAATACCGCAAAACCTGTATTTGAAAGCACCTTTATTTAAATGTCATCTCTATTTGAGCGCCATTATGGGAGAAAGGTTAAAAATTAGAGTGCACTTTTTAATTGAACGCCACTTCTAGTTGACCGCCACTTCTAGTTGACCGCCACTTTTATTTGACCGCCACTTTTATTTGACCGCCACTATTTGACATTCGTAATCTTCACGAACCCATAATAGCAAGTGATCACTAGAAAAGTGTCCACAAAAATGCACTAATAATTGCTCGATTACATCAATAACAATGACTTCATTCATATCAAAGTCCGTTTTCCAACTCCAAGTCTTTAGGTTTTTTGATTGCAACACCATAGAAACAATTAGTCGCTGTGTTAGGCTAATAGTAGTTCCTTGTTTAACACGGCCTTGACACATCAACATATGAGAAAAACGTTTCAGCAACTATGATGCTTTGAACGACTTGCGCTAAAAGCGCACCCGGCTAAAATTTATCATTATTTTCACGAAAGGTTTTTCATATGGCAACGGCTAAAAGTTTTGCTCTGCTAAAAAAACTGTTTAAAGCGCTAATATCAACTAGTTCAGTGCAGAAGAAGAGTTCAGGTCAGCAGACCCTATAATAATATAGTCAAAGCGTAACCTGCCGAGCAAAAAAAGCAAATATTTTTTGTTTAAAAAATGTTAATTTATTTTTCTGCATGTACTATAGTTATGGTTTTTTATGTCACTTGTTCTTGAATATACATATTTGTAGCATTTGATAGATTAGTATTATATAACTTATAAGCTTGTAGGTTTATAGCATACTATTTGTTAGCATCATTGCAGTTTTATAAACTCTGCTTACAAGATATGTACAGTCATAACTCCTTTTCTATATGCACATAAAAAGCCGGTTTTGATTGCAAACTGTAGCAAACATATCAATGAGCTTTTATGCAGCATTGTCAAATACGGTTATAAAATGAAAATATTCCCTCAAGTTTAAAAAAAGAAATAAAAAACCTTTAAGCTCCAACAAATAGCAACCCAAGTTATAAGATCATCGTAGGTTAATTGCAAGCAATAGATATCAACTGGTAGAGACACGTATCAGCTTCCTCGTGCATATTTATTTAGAGATCTACTAAAAAGTGGAGGTAACTTAACAAATTTCTGGTGTCCAAAAGGCTTAATGTCACACCGCCCAAAGAAGAGTGCAAAATATGGGTGACATTCGATTTGCCCGCGAAAGGGTTAAATTTATTTTCTCAGCATTCTTTGTTTGTTCTTTATTTGAACACTTAGCCGTGATACCCGGCGTTGCCTGAGTAATAAAAGTCTTTGGTCAGATATTTTATTTGTATTTAACATACAACAAAATTTGCCATTCTAACGTTCAAACTACATATCATAAGAAAAGTTTTTTGTGTAATTGAATTAAATTAAAAGAGAATATAAAAACAGCTGTAAAAGTTTTCTAACTTTGTCAAACAACTTTTAAACTTCATATCATGATGAAGGTGTTTCGTGCAGGTCAAATAAATTAAAAAAAATAAAAAGACTATAAAAAGGTTTACATGTAAATGTGAAATAATTAGCAAGTAATAGGTAAATTTAGTCGGTTTTGCTATGATTACAATAGAAGATGATTTTGCAATGATGCAATTAAAACGAAATGAGAAAACAAAATAAAAATCCTGAATATGTAGAATTAATAATACCAATTCTTGCTGGAAGTGTGTGTGTATAAAGAAGGTTACTGTTACACCAGAAGCTATTCATCAAAACTTTGAATACGACGACACCGGTACCTTTCGATCCCGGTACAAATGTAAAAATGAGATATCGGACTATCTTTGTCTGACCGAATGGAGAGATAATGTTGAGGCTCTTCGCACGGAGACAATAAAATTATCTGCGTGAGAATTGGCCTTGACCCCAAATATAGTAATTGAACCTTACAAAAAATATTTCTTAACAGACGCGTCGCAACACATGGGTGCATTGATAAAATAATCAGCGTGCGCTATCACTGGAGCGACACGCGACACACATACTTTGAGAAATATATATATAGATTTACCTCTAATAAATTGCCACTCTAAGAAAAGGGTTGAAAAATAGAGTGCCATGGCGTCAAAATAAAGGTTTTACGGTAATTACTAAATGCAACAAAAAATTTCTGAAATTTTTTTAAAAATCGTTGATTTCTACATGTCATTTAGAGCTACAGTCAGATTAAATCTTCAGTAAAGCTATCAATTTTACATTTGTGATTGCACTTTTGCTCGATTCCAAATTCATTAATATGTAGTCAATAATTCTTCAAGTTCAAAACTCTGCGATCTTTAATGTTAGTTAGATTTGTAGCTCACAGAGCTCTTAGGCACAATATATATATATCGCCCCATCAAGTTTATGGTTTCAAGTTTAAGTTCTCCTGAATAGGCTAATAGTCCTCACTGGTACTGTGGTTTCTTTCATTTAATAGCTGTCAGCAGTTTAAGTAGACTAGAGCAGATTAGGGGTGGAAGTCACATGAGCACAAAAGCGAGACGCTGTGCAAAAGCAAGACGTTGTGGAGGGTGCCATGATGGAACCAAGGAATGGTTAAATTTTGTTTTTAAACACTGGTCCTTTGCAAGTTTGTTATTAATATTAACTAATTATTAATAAATTCTAAAAATAATGACAAGAGTTATCGACTGTTGTAATAACTCCCTTTGCAATTACTAAACTGGAAAATTCATACTGCGAAATAGAAGGAGATATTAGCTTTTTACAAGTCAATTAGTTGATACCAACTAATTATTGAACTAGATCATAAAAATCAATCTTTCAAGAGTTGCTGAATATATTAGCTCTTTTCATATTTACTACACCACAAAAAGTTCATAATCACTCAGCGGGAGGGAAAAGCGAAAGAAAAGCCTAATTTTAAAAGAATGACAACTAGTTAAGATTTCACCTTAATTAACTCAATAGTGGTATTTCATTTCAAATAATAATCTATATATATATCCAGTGGAGGCTGAATAATTCGGACTTATATAATTCAAATTTCTGCTCAATTCAAACATTAGTTCAAGTTCCTGTCCTTCTATATTGCTTTCCATTGTAAATAGTCTGACTAATTCGAATTAACTCTGGTTAATTCAAACTAAAAAATGGTGAAAGTGTAAAAATAAACGAAGCTGAATACATCAGTATTCGTCGCAATCACAGAATCTAGCGCAACTGCTGTGACATATAATCCTTGTTAACTGTGAGAGGTGCGTCAATTTAATAAGTCACGCTCCAGATTGGCAGCTAACAAATAACCTTGATAGAGCAAGTTGCGCTACTGGTAGTCATTTTTATTCTGTGAACTTGAAAAAGGTTTTAGGAACAAAAATGCACTTTGTACTGGATTTGAACTCCGTACCTCCAGTTCTGGAGACAATGAGCGTACTCATTAAACTATTTTTCCGTCTAAACATGGCAATTAATAATAGTAAAGATATTCATTTTATCGGTTAAACTACGCATAACATGTAACGATTACCAGCTGGCTTCACGGCCTTACTAGCTGAACGCTTGTCAATGTATGAGTAATGGAACGCTTATAAATAGTTGCAGGTAATGTAGTGTAAAGTGCAGGTAATGTAGTGTAAAGTGCAGGTAATGTAGTGTAAAGTGCAGGTAATGTAGTGTAAAGTGCAGGTAATGTAGTGTTAAGTGCAGGTAATGTAGTGTAAAGTGCAGGTAATGTAGTGTGAAGTGCAGGTAATGTAGTGTAAAGTGCAGGTAATGTAGTGTAAAGTGCAGGTAATGTAGTGTAAAGTGCAGGTAATGTAGTGTAAAGTGCAGGTAATGTAGTGTAAAGCAGACATGTCTTTAAAGCTTTAAAAATGACTCGAATCAATTTAATTTTCATCATAAAACTAGCTATTCAATTCTCAATTATTTAGCTGTCCTAACTTCCAGTGAATCGATTCAATTCTTTAGACAAAATCAATACTCCATCTAGCTTGCGTGTTCAGCCTTTGCTCTGAATAGAAGTTGCTCACTCACACAAATGTTGTTGGGTAATTCCTATGCAGAACAAGCTTGGAAATAAAATAAACATTGATTGTTGCAGTTTTATTTTATCATAGGACAGTTTCTCAATGCGCTAGTGTTTACGTTTACAAAAGATGAGATTTATTAAAGTTGCTGGGGTCATCGATCTATGGGGTCCGTGATGATGTCCCATGACTGCTGGGGTCCTCGGTCTATGGGGTCCATGATGATGTCCCATGACTGCTGGGGTCCTCGATCTATGGGGTCCATGATGATGCCCCATGACTGCTGGGGTCCTCGGTCTATGGGGTCCATGATGATGCCCCATGACTGCTGGGGTCCTCGATCTATGGGGTCCATGATGATGCCCCATGACTGCTGGGGTCCTCGATCTATGGGGTCCATGATGATGCCCCATGACTGCTGGGGTCCTCGGTCTATGGGGTCCATGATGATGCCCCATGACTGCTGGGGTCCTCGATCTATGGGGTCCATGATGATGCCCCATGACTGCTGGGGTCCTCGATCTATGGGGTCCATGATGATGCCCCATGACTGCTGGGGTCCTCGATCTATGGGGTCCATGATGATGTCCCATGACTGCTGGGGTCCTCGATCTATGGGGTCCATGATGATGCCCCATGACTGCTGGGGTCCTCGATCTATGGGGTCTGTGATGATGCCCCATGACTGCTGAGGTCCTCGATCTATGGGGTCCATGATGATGTCCCATGACTAAATACGCGCTCTGCCGGAGCACTGGTTGCAGGCGGAGTGCATAGAATCTCCATAATTTCAGCCAACCTCGGCATCTGCTTCTTGTGTTTACTACAACACTCTATACATGGACTTGTGTGAAGGTTTACAATGATGAGAATGACAATAAAATTGTTTTCTACAGTTTGTCCAGATTGCGTATTGAACAGGACCAGAGCATGACATTTCTCATTTATAGAAACTAGCTACCAGATTTGCATCATCGCCAATACTCGAGTGATATCACACCGTATTAGTCAACACATCCCTATATATAGCTTACAATTACGGCAGCAAAAGCAACAACCATCAAAACAAATTCTGCCAGCCGACATATACAAACAGCCAAAATAGAATAATACAGGTAAAATTACCTTTGTGTAGCAGCCAACTCATGACGTTCAAGTAGTTCAGGCTCTCAGCCAATATCACACCCTGAAGGAGCAATGGCTCTCTTCTTCAGTTTGTTGAAGTCGCCTACTCTGTGCTCCACTGGCTGATTGACGACAACAGGTGTCACTGGCTGAACAGAATGTGGCACCCATTTCTTGAGTTCTAAAATCAAATACAATTTAGTGAAAGCTATCAGTAGGTGAAAGAAAATTGAAAGCATCATAAGTAAACTGCATGCAGCAAATTGAAAGTGTGTCGAATTATTACCAATGTATACATTGCCACAACAGAGCGGCAATTATCATTATATACCACCATGTACACCATCTGATGCACACACTGTCAAAGGATCATCAGTATGCACTACATTGAATGTGTCCATAAATACATATACATACATACATGCATATTTACATACATATACATATATACATACATATGTATACCTCTTAATTAATTTTTTATTATTGTACTGCTATTTATAAAAAAAACTATTTATAAATCAATTTTTTTCCATTATTTGTTCGTAACAGAAAATCTGAATATTTATTATATTATAAGAGTTATTGTTTATTTATCAACCACTACTAGTAGCAAATGTCAAATGAATGTTGTGAATAACAAATAAATGGCTAATAATTACAACTATCAATCATTTAGATAATAGACAGTTGGAGATAGTTTAAAATACACCAAAAATGAAAAGCTTGGGATAGAGCAATAATAATTAAAGATAATGCTCTCTCCTTCATTCATTTACTAAATTTAGACTCCTTTATTCATCTCATATTAAATATAGCACAATAATTACCTAAATAAATAGTAAACTACTTACCACTGCAGGCACTGCTACGTCTGAGGAAAAGGTGGTATCATCACTAGCGTTAGTCCTATCAGTGGTGTCCATCATATCTATAATATGATTATAATAATAATACTGTAAAAAATGAATGTTGTTAGTAAGTTCATAAAATATATTTACTAAACATTGAATAAATTAGTGAAATCACAAGACTAGTGAAACTACTAATTCAACGAGAGAAAATCTTGTCAACAAACCACAAAACTGAGAACAACTAGACCAGTGAGCTAGGTTCAACTTACCTTTAAGTTCCTAGTGATAAATTCAGACAACTGCGTATGATGAGGCCTGATGCTTGAATGAGATGTAGTTACATTCGTTCGCATGACGATCAAAACAGCATAGCTAAACTTGTTGTCAATGCACAGGCAAACCATAGAACTATACTATGTCATTGTGTGGCGCATAAATAGTAATACTACATACTATCGACGAATAACACATTCGCAATGATATTGAGATTTATGAAAACGTTAAACTTGTGCAGCTGGCATTACGGGACTGCACTTACAATTAACTGATTGGTTTAATACGATATCACTGCCGACAACAGATTTTCCATCAATTTGGTAATAAATTAGTAATCATAGAGATACTAATAAAAAAGAGAAGCATTGACTCAAGTCTTTTTGCTTATTGAAAAATATAGACTTGAGTCAATTTGTTTATGATGACAGTAAAGAATCAATTCAATTCTCACTAGTAAAATGTACCGAGTCATTTTAATTCTACAGTAAGTAAAATACACCAGAACATTGATTCAATTTGAATCGTTTGTAAATTGAGCCTCAAGGCTTGCTCGAGCAAGCATGTTAACTCGAGTGCCCATCTCTGGTGTCAAGGTAATGTAGTAAGGCAATGTAATGTTTATAAGCATTTTTTTACCCATGCAACGCGGGGCATTCCACTAATTGTTATAGAAGTTGCCATTTTGGAATCTTTGCTACTATTAAGGTTTACCTACTTGTAATGTTAATTTCATTTATGTGGTCCTCAATATATAGAGATAAAACTTGCACACTGAAAGACACTCTAGTTACCCTCTCTAACTAGGCCACACTAAAAGCTGTTTTCAATTTTTTTCAGTCACATATTCAGAATTACGCTGTGTTAACCGGCTTGAATGGTTTTAATATGTCTGTAACTCGCACACAAGCACTCACTCTAAAACCTCATTTTATAACTTAACCCAACCATGATCGCAGGCACAACGTACAGGCCGGTAGATGCAGCGAGGAGCGTGTAAGGACAGTAAAACTAAAAAAAAAATAAATCAAGAATAGGTCACTTCAAAAAGAGTTAAAAGATTTGAAAAACTATTCAATCCAACAAAATCAACATACTCTAGCCTATATTATTTTGAAGCATCTCTTCTCGAAAACGTCTACTTTTTACAGTTTTACCGCAAGTGGTATTGGAAAAAACTTTGGTTTTGGAAGTGTGTCATTTTATGCCTTTATAGCATCAGAAATCGAACTTGCTACACACAGCTCGTTTTTTCACGTATGTGTTCTGTAGATTATTTACAAAGCTATTTTTGAGCAAGCAATACCTAGAAAAATACCAACAACTATTAGTTGGCACATAAAAGTAGAAGTTGAAGAACTTTTTTGAGACTTGACTGCCCGATATTCGTAACATGACAAGCTTGATTTCCAACGCAATAAAGACCAAAAAAATTGGCATACATACGTACCCAAAGTATTTTCTTTCAATGCCAAATGCAATAAGGAGACATTTCTGAGAAGAACTAATTTGAGATAATCTAGATTAGAGTACGTAGGTTTTGCCAATATGAATTTCTATTCAAATCTTCATACACCGTTTTGAGTGTCATACTTTCTTTATCTTCTTTTTCTTTACGTCACCTGACCTTAAACTGCCGTACTACCGTCATACCTATCGAACAGTATGTTGTGCCCATGACCATGACATAAACAATGACATATCAAAACATTCCGATTGTTCAATCCTGAAAATTAAAATTATTTTTCAGGGTATTCTTAGATAAAATAAGATTTTCCCACTAAGACTACACATTGTGCGTTAAAAAAGAGTGGAAGCAGAATTTCAACTTGAAAAGATTCGTTGATTTGGCAATTTTCAGTGTTTTTACTCTTCTATAGTTAGCATATCTCTTAGATCTCAGCGCTCTTATAGTTCTAGACTGAGGATTGATACTATTGACAAGTTTGAACAAAAAGAGTGTATGTGCCATTTTCTGCTTCATGTGGTGAGTTTTATTAATATCTTTAACAAATGATAGTTCGAATTATTCAACACAACACTTGACATATAGTTTGTGTCTGGCAATTTTTTCATTCCTGATTGAAAACCTGTGCTTTCTCTCATTTTCGTAAAACTAACATGACCGTTCAATCTGACTATAAAACGCAAGGACTGGTTTTGAACACTTTATAGTTTTTTTAACAAGCTTGTTCGATTGAGATCCTATGATTGAGAAGCAGATTCAATACAAGATCTAACAATAGAGAACTATGCTACTTTCCTTTTTTCATATCTGCATCATTTAAAACTCTGCGAAGCATAGCTACTGTTTGGTGGTCTTAGAAATAATAGTATTAATATGAGAGTCCCATTTTATATCTTCCTACAAAGTAGCTAATTCCCAAATAACTATTGAGGATTCCCAAATTGAGGATCTGTCAAATGTTTAGCACCAACTTTAATAAAAGAACTCTTACAGACATTAAAGTTCACTTGCCATTCATCAACCCAATTACTAAGCTCTCTAATATCGTGTTGCAATATATTACTACCAATGCTATAAAGTATAAACTAAAGCATCATTCACAAACATACGACACAGCGGAGAAACTTGTGATGGTAAATCATTTATATCTAAAAGGAACAGCAATGGCTCAATAATAGATCCCTGAGAAACGGACGATTTTACAGATCGCAATAATTCCTGCGACAGTTATAGATGAGGTTTAGAGAGTGAGGCTCAAGTGGTGATGTATATTACGTTGTTTACAGCCTGCAATCTCCCCATCCTCACTTATCCTTCTTCAGTTCTATCATTGCCAAATTACCTACAAAACCTGTTAGTTCTACATTTAATATGCCCAAATTAACAAAAGAGTTCGAGTCACAAAAAGTCACAGCAAGCTAAAAATTCAGCAGCCGTCGTTTCAATCTACAATTTGTCAGTTTTAGCGAATATACATTCATTTTCGCTTCGGATCTATTAGTCTTTTGTATATACACTGAACACAACAGAAAATAACCAAGAAGCTGATCTACCTATACACCTTTTAACAGTTGTTCACAACAAGATTTCCTCGGAAATGCCGCGGAGTCTTCTCTTCCCTTCGTCGTGTTTGGAGTGAGTCAGGATTGGCAATAAGGATGAGAACTAATCAAAATATAAACACGCCTGGGTTTCTAATCATTCGTATTTGAACAACCATATGGACTATACTTGTAAATGAATACAAATGTTTTGGATAAAATACGATTCAAAGAACACAGCCTATGTGCACCAACTGGTGCCGAACCATGTACGGGCGAAATGTATGAGGTTGGTTACGCAGCTACTCCCCGATCATTATTACAATTCCATTTCAATCCAGCCTCGTATAGGACACTGTTTACCGTATATCGCGACTCCAAAAAAGAAAAATTTCCCCGCTGCGAACACCTATCTATCGATGCTATGCGTCGCTCTACTTGACACATAAAGTGTGTTTGCCAATACAGTATGACAAATAACTAAATACATGTAGTTATTATCTATATTGTGATAACAGTTCAGTAAGGTGTAGAATTGACGATTTATATTTGGTAAGTACATTGTATGTATGTACATGTACAGTCTGTACGTATATGTATTTCGTTCCCATATTATTACGGAAAGTTCGAGGAATGAATAGCCTAAGCGACGCATTCTATAACGTTTTTACAAAATGATTACTGACGAATCGCTATATTAGACATGTACGTATTTGCTCTGTTTCCTATACAGGTAAATGTATAACGATATCTGTTATAACGATATAAGGTAGTTAGTGTTAACATGATTTTAACCTACATTTTGGTAGTATGATTATACCTATGCTATAACGTGATGAATGTGATATGTTTGTACTTTTAAATTGTTAAAAGCACAATCAGATTGACTTGGTTGAATACTCCGGTAGCGTTCGAAGAAATAACTTTCTAAGCTCTATATAGTTGTTGAGCGACCTCGTTTTTTCAGTCGACATAATTTTCTATCAGGTCTTGGCGAGATTTTGTAACTAAACTATGTATCTTCAAATATTCTTTAAATGATTTTCATAATATTCGCCAGCAAGTCAATGTCGTCTGCGCTTATCAACCCTCCGCAATTATCTAGAACTTTAACAAGTTAACATAATGACTATTATATTTAGATTTTCTGCGTGGTCGTCGTAATTTTGTGTCGTTATTATTTGGGTGAAAAAGGGCACAAACAATTATAAAATTTACGCTTTTGTACATAGACCTATTAACTATACTAGACTGGGCAATGCAAACTCATGGTGTTCTACTAAATAGCTACATTCTTTGTGACGAAACGTCGTTGCTTTGTTCACTTCCTACTAGCCAGGCAAGTAAGTCATCTTTGCTTACATTGAAAGAATAAAGAGACATTTTTGTTGCTACATGTAATTTGACATAACTACTAAAGTGCACAAGATATTTGTTTCAAATTTTAGATATAAAGCATATACACTATGCATTTTTTACTATGCAAATTTGTAAACAGAAAGTTGAATATTTCATATGTAAAGTGCGAGTAAAATTGTATATTGATCTATTTCAAAAATTTTGCAAAATTATCAATGTTGCCCTATGCTATAGGCTAACATGTCAGGTAGCTAGGTGTACAAACTGATTTCAAATAAATACACACTAGGAAATGGTACACTGATTGCAGTCTACCATCAGAAACATTGTAGAAAACAAGCGACATATGGTACACTTTTCTATACATATTGTGAAAGGCTAGACATGACTAAAGACGACCAGTCGGCTAAGCCTTGAACTGAGATTATTCTTGTTAATAGCTACCTTTGTAGCCTCCTGGTGAATTCATATCCTGACATATCGATTGAGTCATGCTAAGCGCTTTGGATTTATTTTCTTTTTGTAGTAATGCAACCAAATTTTTCTGAATATGTGTCGTGTTCTGAAACCTTTAAAGCTTGTGGTTAAGCGTGTTGACTTTTTTTAAAAGATTCGAGCTACGTATCTCTGGTGCAATCGTTAGTCTACCTCGTGGGCGCTTATATAGAGGGTCGGGAGTGACCTCTTCAGATTGCTTGGTGGCTGTTGGCTCTTCAGAGCAAAGTGAAGGCTCCATGGCTGGCTCATCTCAATCCAGTGTACATGATGTAGATGGTGTTGGTCGGCATAGCAGTCGTCTATGCTTTGGTTGCGAGTATTTTGGCAGAGAATCAAATATACTTGGTGCAGCAGTTGGGGTTAGTATGGCAACCATCTTCATACCGGGAAGTCTACGATAGGAGTCTATTGTGAAATGATCACTGCAGAGCACAGAGTATTTTGAAGGCATTTAGTTCTTCCTGTCTAGGTGTTTTTTTCGATGGAAAGGTGTGGAAACTGAGTTTACTGTCCTTTGCTGGAGTATTAGAACACTCAAATGCACAGCAAAAATTTCTACACCCCTTACCCTGCAAAATAATCAATAAACGATTACGTTCTTATGAAACTATCATAAAGTAAAAATCTTTTTGATTGGGCTTAGCTACACTCTTAAATATAGCACAGCCATCACCATACTCATGTACTAACCTATGCACACCTGCCATGGTGATCAAAAACTCCATGAAATTGACAAAACTTTGTCTACTACGCACTTGGCACCTCTTTGTGTGAAACAAATGTTCAAATTTTTGTGCCAGCAATGAACTTTGAAAAAACCATTATTTGTTTGCATATCTCGAAACAATCTACAATATTCCTTGCTCTATATATCTAGATACCTCTCACAACCACATTTGAAAACAATAGCAGCAAAATTTACCTTTGAATCCTTTCCAGTGCTGGTATTTGCTCCACTTTCTATGGCTTTCTGCTTAGAATTATGGCCTGGACTAGGTAAAGTGAACAAAGCAATGACGCTGCATAGCAAAGAATGTGACTATTCAAGTGGGACACAATGCTGAGCTGTGATGCATTAAATTGCCGAGTCTAGTATAGTTAATAAGTATGCTTTTGTAGATGCCCAGACCAGGTCACTCAAACTCTCGCCTGTTGGGCTTATAATTTACAAATTTTCCAATGTCACCACTTTATTGTTTTATTTTGCAATAATTTATATATATATGAATTAGATATATAATATATATCATTCCATTATATAATATATATATGTATATTGTTATATATATTATTATATTAAATATATAATATTATGTATTTATTAATATATATATTATATATATGTTATATATAAAAATGAATATATATATATGTATTTATAGGAATTATATATATATTACGAATGCGCGTATAATTAATATGCATAACAATGACATAGTGTTACAAACTATTGATCTTCTACATCGAGCTATTAACAGAAAAATTGATGAAGGTTATATTGTGGATGTTTAATTTTACGTCTTATTAGTCATTGTTCAAAATATTTTTTGTAGTTTTTATTCACCCAATGGTTTCAAAAAGGAATTTTCTAAACATGCAATTTATTGTTATGTAAGGTAGCCAAGTACAGAATACATATCTGTTGTTAGGAAGTGTTGATAAACATAAAACATTAATTCATTTAGGTCTGGCCTAAAAATGTATTCAATTAGTTATTCAAAACTTTTGTTGCTAGATTATGCAGTTCTCATGATAATTCAGTTTGCTTGAGGTTTACTTTAATTGAGATTGATACAGTATGAGTTTGGAATGCTATACTAACTTTGTTTGCATAGTCCATGTGGGCCAAACTTATAAAAACTAGCTCAAATCTTAAATAGCTTCAAATTGATCGACTAAATATGCTCTAAAATGCATTAGTTGTTTTGCATAAAAAAGCTAGCGTAGTTGGTTAGTTCAACTTTATTCCGTTCATTAGCATGCTATGTCTGGAAGGACTCGTTTACATACAATTAATAGACTAAATTAACAGTTAACCCCGTAAAAGTATAATTTAAGCCCAATAAAAAGGTTTCTTGGAGCTTGTTGTCTGCTGCTTTTTGCAAATATCTAATATGGAACCATTTGCATCCTGCTTAGCCATGCATCCTTAATAGGAATCACTTGACCAGACGGATGGGTATATATTATACTATATTATATACTAGCTGTGCCACCCAGCATTGCCCGGGTGTTAAAAATCAACTAATAAACAATGAGAGGTAATGAGAGTTGCCTGCCACTTGTTATTAGCCTGGCACATTGCTAATGAAAAGTTTCACTAAGCTTACTAATAAGAGCTCGGCTTCTAATGGCGTACACCATGACTTTGCATTATGGTATTTGCTCCCATATAGCGACATACATGTATATGGCCTACCTAGTCTATCAATCTCTATGTCCGAATCGGTATGGCGTTGAACTGGTGAATCTGAGGGTCCGAGATCAAATCTTCGGTACGGATTCTTTATTCCAAGATTCTAATAGCTATGGCCGGACGTACTTACAGATGACCTACGATCAACTTTGAGAAATATATATATAGATAGTATATATTATATTAGATGGAAAATCGAAGTATTATTAGCTCATGCAAATTATGTAGACTTTGTTTAATTGTGGGTGGATGAGTATCAAAGCATTGACTAGTTACTCTAAAACTATGTCTATAAAGAGTTTGAAAAATTAGTTTATTTTAATGATATATATTTAATTCTTTTAAGTCGGCAAACTGCATCATGCGGCTTTCTGACATTGCATAGTTCATTTGCTTGCTGCATGGTAACCACTAACAGTAGCTAATTTTTTTAACTGTGTTCTCCAAAAAGATTCTCTGCAAGATACACCCTATTTCAAATCTTATATTAAAATTGAGTAGTTTTACTATTTTCCCAAAATCGGCAATAAAAAACGAAGCCTAAATTGACAAGAGCCAAGTATCCTGTTTAATTTTTTTTTAATATTGTTAAGGGAGCAACACAATCAACATGAATTTTGGTGTGTACAATCTCTAGGAGTTTCTGATTCTGCTGCAACCAGTCAAAAGCATTTTAGCAAAGATTTTGATCAACCGATCTGACTAGTAAGTTACCCTTATCCAACTATCGCTTCTTACAAGCGCTTTTGGTTCCAGAAGGTTCTCAGTAAGTATTTGGTCTAGAAAGGAAATTTTTTTTGAAATAGCTTAGAAATAGCACAAGTCAACACTTTTATTTTGTACAAAATCACAACAAACTTCCCCAATCTAAGCTTCAAAAATACAAAAGAGCATTGATTACACAACTTCTAAAATTCTACTCATGACTCCTCATGGCGCTTGATGGAAACATGTCCTCTGTAGTGCAAAATAATGAAACTATTATGATGACAAAGTTTCAGTGCACACTATGATGTACATGACTAACATGAGAGGTCACAAAAAATGTGTAATATTATTTTTTGTTCTTATAACCAATAATCTCCTGCATTTTAAAGGGGATTTAGAAATGATTTCTCTCAGCTATTTTTTCCCATTATTATGGGATGGAGAAATTTAGCAAATCTAGCTATTTTATGCTGAATAATATGCAAGTTTTAGTTTAAAGAAATGCCAATTACTTTTCAAGTTATGACAGATTGCATATGGCCATGTTGGCTTTGGAAATTGGTTTGAAAATTAATTCCAACTTTTAAGAGTTAAGCAATGCTAATACAGAGTGCTCAACACACAGTCTGTAGCTAAATCAATAGTTTCAAGAATATGTTGTATTTATTATTCTTCATCATCACTTGTCTTTCTTTTCTCCCTTTATATATAATATATTTACAATATATATACATGTATATATAAACACTAACAAACTATTTGAGTTGAAAGCATGCTGTCTCAACTGTTTCGCAAAATGTATGATGATTTTTTGTATTGTTTTCAATTTACATTTTCAAAGTGATGTAATTGTGTGTATATAATAAAAATTTCCAGTTTTAATATGTGATGTTCGAGGTGCTCAGGTATGTGAGCCATGACAAGATCTTACATCATGCAAGCAAACAACTATTTTTATATTTCATCATTGAAACCAAGCGCTTTGTTTAATCGATGTGTATTTGATTTGATGCAATGGCCTTCAATGAATGTGACCATTTGTAAATATTCTGATACTGTCCTTTTAGAGCCAGTCTTCTAAAGAAATCATTCAACAATGAGTTATCCGCCTCCGAATCCTGGTTATCCCGGATATCCACCTCCGGGTGGAGGCATGCCACAGCCGTCTCCTGCACCTGCTGGTCTTCCTTATCCAGCGCAGCCTTACCCTAGCCAACCTGGATATCCTCCTACTGGAAGCTATCCTCCACCAAACGGTTCTTATCCACCCCCAGGAGGCTCCTACCCTCCTGGCGGCTCTTACCCTCCTGCGGGAGGTGCTTATCCACCAGCTGGTGGTATGCCCATGCCTGAACAAGCTCCTTATCCAACTGCCTCACCCTATCAGCCACAACCCGCAGGTGCGCCTTATCCATCAGTCGGTGCTGGTGGAGCAGCATACCCTCCTGGTCCTTCTGGCAGTTTTCCAGCACCTGCTAGCAACTCCCCATATCCGGCAGCCGGGGGCTCCTCATATCCCTCATCTCCTGCTGGTAACTCATCACAACATGCACCAAACACCACTCAATCTGCTGGCCATGCTAAAAAGCCTGCAAAAGTCAAGTCAAAAGGTGGACCAGATTCTACCACTTTCTATGTTATTGGGCAGGAACCTGGTGTGAGTATTTCAATTGGCTGCAGAAGACTGGTAGTCATCTCTTTTGCTGAATATTGACTAGAAGTTATTAAAATTCTACAGAAGATCCCTCTATCTCTCATTATCCTAACAACGATATACTCTTGACATCTGTAGGATTGTGGCACTATAAAGCCATTGACATCTGGATTCAATCCTGAAGCAGATGCAACTCAAATAAGAAACTGCTTAAAAAGTGCCTTCATCAATGAAACCATCATTGTGAACATATTACCTCACCGATCTAATGCGCAGCGGCAGAAAGTGCGGTCATTGTACAAGACTATGTATGGAAAGGTTTGTATTGTGATCTTTTTATACACTTACCAATAAATATCTCTGTATCTCTAAAAACTGCCAAAATTTGACAGTAAAAATCTATAAACTCACTGCATTACAATGAAACAAAATCATATACTAATCATGATTCATAACTACTCAATAGTCTTTTTATACAAATGGCATACAAATACGTACTAGTTGAGTTGAACCTAGTTCATTGTTGTTTTTAAAACTTGGGTGAATGCTCAGTTGTGCTATGGGTAAATGCTCAGTTGTGCTATGGGTGAATGCTCAGTTGTGCTATGGGTGAATGCTCAGTTGTGCTATGGGTGAATGCTCAGTTGTGCTATGGGTGAATGCTCAGTTGTGCTATGGGTGAATGCTCAGTTGTGCTATGGGTGAATGCTCAGTTGTGCTATGGGTGAATGCTCAGTTGTGCTATGGGTGAATGCTCAGTTGTGCTATGGGTGATTGCTCAGTTGTGCTATGGGTGAATGCTCAGTTGTGCTATGGGTGAATGCTCAGTTGTGCTATGGGTGAATGCTCAGTTGTGCTATGGGTGAATGCTCTGTTGTGCTATGGGTGAATGCTCAGTTGTGCTATGGGTGAATGCTCAGTTGTGCTATGGGTGAATGCTCAGTTGTGCTATGGGTGAATGCTCAGTTGTGCTATGGGTGAATGCTCAGTTGTGCTATGGGTGAATGCTCAGTTGTGCTATGGAATCTAATAAATATTTGCCTGCTTAAAACGGCTCCTCTCTACCTGATTAAAACAGAAGAGCTGTTTTAATCTCAAGCTGCTCTAGAAATTGAGATATTTATTATTGGCTCGCTACTGATGATATTAGTCGTTTCCTTTGATTTTGTTAATGCCTGACACTGCCCTAACGTAATCATCTTTGACAGGCACCATTTTTTGTATCAGGTTACATGTATCTGTGCATTTGTGGAATCTACTGTAATCTTCTATGCTTCTCGATGGAGACTGATTGAGTCACAAAATGTGTGGTAAAGGTTTTGTTGACATTCTAACAGGAGTGTGTGTTGCTAGCAGTTTAAAATCCTGCATTTTTTCCTTTTTTAATTTTGTTTAAGGCGCTCATTTTTTCAGCTTTTTAGCTTTTTAAATATTTAGAGACACAGTTTGTAGAGAAACTTAGAATGGTATTGTGGTATTATCGCTTTGTCGCTACTCTTTGCCTTGTTAAGTCAGCATTGGTTCAATCATTTTTGTATAAAATGCTGCCTTTAGGATCTGTTACAAGACCTTCGGTCACGCCTGACTGGTGACTTTGAATCTGTAACAGCAGCTCTGTTGATGACGCCTCCAGAGTATGACGCCTATTTGATAAACAAAGCCATACAGGTATCAGCTATCATAAACTGCTCCCAAACCCATCTCTTCCACTACAGTATTTGTCCTACTAACCTTTTATGAATAACATTATGCTTTATCTAAGTATAGGCAAGCACTCCAGACAGATATCACATACTTTGAGTTAAATATTGTACTTGCTAGTTCTAGAAGTTGTTTTGCTACTGTTGTTGGGTTACAAAACATGTAGTGTGTGGTTTTGTGCTACAGGGAGCGGGCACTGATGAAGATGCCCTAATACAGATTCTCTGCACAAGGAACAATGCTCAAATGAATGAGATTATTGCTGTGTACAAGGAGAGTAAGTTTTTGCTATGTGAAGGTCTACTCGTGGTGTGTGAACGGCCATACTTTGCTATGTGTGGTTTACCAAGAAGGCTATGGTTATTCTATAGTAGTTTGGTGTATATGGAATGGTGAAGCCTTTTAGTGAATCTCGTATGACACTCATTTCCCTGGTGAGTAATGTTACACGCCTGACAGGCTCGGTAAGGGAAAATCTAGTTGCATTCCTGATAGCAGACCACGTGCTGAGCCATAACTTTGATTTGCTTAAATTTCTTAATCCTGATTCACTTCCTACGCTTCCTCTAGTCTATCATAGCATTGATATGGATATATTAGAGGTTTCTTCAGTGGTGCTATAGCTGTATAGGGGTGTCATATAGAACCGCTGATATCATTTGTTTTCCTCTTGGGTATCAAATGCAGTACGCTAAGGAGAACTTGAGATATTGCCATGATGTTGCAGTGTACAAACGACAGGTTGAGCAGGATATAAAAGCTGACACATCAGGCCATTTTAGAAGAATGCTAATATCACTGGCCAATGTGAGTAAAAAGGCAAAACACACTTTACCCTCACCATGCTTTTGTTCATATCTGTTTCTAGCATTTAAAGCATCGATTGAGCAGCACATGCAAGGTGACACCTCGGGTCACTTTATGAGAATGCTTATCTCATTGGCCAATGTGAGTCTATCTGTCTCCTGTGCTCTCTGTCTTTTAACCAAGATGTGTTTATTTGAGACTGGAAATATTGCGTCGTGTCCATTTGTTTATCGTTACGCATAAATGTTGGCATAAAGCTTCTTGGAGCTACATTTTCAATTAATAGCGTAGACTGACACGCATGTCATACACCCTCGTATTTGTAGAAACTGAGCACTGTATTGTAAATTGGAAGTGAGCAAGCCTTGGTTGAACGAAAGCAGTAGTTGGCTATTTCGTGTCAGCTGTAGGGTCACAATCTTTTGTGTTTCCTGTCTCATGTAAATATCATTTGCAGAGCTCTCCTCTCTTCGCGCATGCACTGCAACCTTCATTGCTCCAGTTTCATTAATATAAAGTTGATCTAGTTTGAAAAATATTACAAAGGTAATAACTTGTATCGTACTGGTGGTGAGGCTTTTTCATTCGCAAGTGCCTCAGTATACAGATTAAACTAAAGCAATTGCTATGCTGAAGATGTAACTAAAATTGATGATTTAAAACTATGATAAGCAGATTATTTTTCTTCAGTTGCTTATCACTTCTCCTTTTTCGCATGCCTTGTCTCCTTGTTTGCATGAGGAGACCTTCACTGCTTGGCCAATTTATTCGATGGAGCCTCGTTAGTTCACTCTAGACATATTAACAATCTTCTAACTTTATTTATTATTATTATTTGCTTTCCTCATTGCACAACCTGACACACTTTCCCAGCTGCTTTCCCCCCACACAGCACTGCTAAGCCTATATATTAGCCATTTTGACAATGAATATCTTGCCAATGCTTTGTCTATATTGTAATATCCGATGTTCTCTGCGCTTGTGAGTAAGAGGATGACTGATATTGCGTAAGATGTTGATTTTCTACTCTCTGTGTATTTATTACCCATGGAGTGCCACAGCAATCTGAGTTACAGTAATTGCATAACAAGAATCGATGAGATATAACAGTGGCCGTAGATAAGGATTGCATTGAACTGCGCTGTCTGTGTAGCGGTGATAGATATACATAGTTGTGGTTACTTCAGGGGGCAAGGCAAGAAAACCAAGGTGTAAACCAGCAGAAGGCGGAGGAGGATGCTAAGGTAAAGGCTTGCCGTTTGTGTTCGGGCTAGATGGCTCTATAGGACAATTGTACAACATCTTGGCCCTGCATTATCATGTAGACGAATGACTCATTCAAAACATGATAAGTCTTTCCATTTAATATGGCGTCCCATCCAACATGCAATATTTTTAATTGCTTGCCACCATATTATTGAGTGTCACTCTTATCAGTTGAATTCCTAATCATGAGTCGATCATACTTGGTAAGTATGTTAGAGATTAGTCCACTGTAGGAGTCGTCTCTCTCTACTTACTACTATCTGTTTATTGCACTTGTTCTCAGATAAATATTCACGAGAATTTGCATAATATAATGAAGTAAAAAACAAATTGGCTTTATGTAAGTTAACTAAATATGTATTTTTATACCATGTAGATAGATACATATAGCATACAGATAGCATATAGTTCATAGCTTGATGGCTAAACAATTTTACTGTCACACAATGAAACACTGCAAAAATAAATGGTGTGGCAATGCCTCAGTCATTGACATTTCTTGACTGCTGCTGCTGCTATAACCTCATTGAAGTGCTCCTTTCGCTCATCAATATTTACAGATTGTCTGATGTATGTTTGTAGAAGTTGTACAAGGCAGGGGCAGGGAGGCTTGGCACTGATGAATCAACCTTTAACTCAATATTTGTCTCCCAAAGTTTTGAGCAGCTGCGGGCCGTGTTTGGTGCTTATAAGAGACTCTACAACAAGGATATGGAGAAGGTCATCAAGAGCGAAATGTCTGGAGACTTGGAGAATGGCATGAAGACTATAGGTAAAGGCGTAGGAATTGTTAGAAGGATATCAACTGAGGAGGTCTGTGTAGATGTTTTACAGTAAATAGAACAGGCTTACGAAATATCTTACAGAATAAGTAATTATCTGGGCAAGTGCTACTCTCTGATTAGTCAGACCATGCAATTGTATGAGATTTAGTCATCTTGGTGAACACAAGCTTTAAATTCTTGCAAGCTTATTTCAATTTTTGTAGAAATGTTTTATCAATGCCAAATTAAAAACAAAGATGAGAAAAAACTGTTCGAATGTCATTAATGTGTTTTTTCCAGATGTGAGAGTTGTGTTTTCTATTGTGTATCAATGTGCTCATATGTCCAACTCAATTGCTGATGCTTCTGCGGAAATTGATATCTAATTATGCATTTACGAATTTCCTGTAAAACCTTTATTTTTATGCCATGGCGCTCTATATTTTAACTCTTCCCTTAGAGTGGCGCTTCATTAGAGGTGACGTTCAAATAAAGGGTGGTGTTGCATTTTGCAAACGCCTCGTCAGAATGCTGAGAAGACAAATTAAACCCTTTCGTGGCCGAATTGAATGTTGCGTATATTTTGGACGCAAGAAATTTGCTAACTTACCTCCAACTTGTCATAGACCTTTGAATACACGAGGAAGCTAATACATGTCTCTCCCAGTTGATATCTATTGCTTACAATTAACCTACGATGATCTTATAAACTGAGTTGCAATTTGTTGAGCATTAAACTTTTTTATTTCATTTTAAACTTGAAGGCATATTTTCATTTTATAACTACGTATATTTAACAAGGTTGCATAAAAACTCATTGCACTCATCGATATGTTTGCTACAGATTGCAGTCAAAACTGGCTTTTTATGTGCAATAGAAGAGGAGTTATGAGCGTCGATCTATTGTACACTGTAAGTTGAGTTCAGATCACCGAAATCATGCAATCAAATAATATGCTATAAATCTGCAACTTTTATAATAATAATTATTGGAACCATTTCATGTTCTTCTGGCTGTTCAATACCTTATACAATGTCTTCTGACCTCAACCAGTATTCTGCACAGCTGAGCTAGTCGATATTAGCGTCCAAACAACTTTTTAGCAGAGCAAAACGTTTACACGATGCCCTTTTGAATAGAAACTTTTAGCGCAAATAAAGAAAAACTTTGTGTAATCAAAATAGTCTCAAAATGTTACCCTCAAAATACGTAGTAGCACATTTTTCAACGTAAATGTGAAAACTTTTTCCCACATACATCGAAATATCAAGACTGCGTTAAAAGAGGAACTACTATTCGCCTGATACAGTTACTAATTATTTGTATGGTGTTGCAATCAAAGTTTTTAAAGAAAAAAACTAAAGACTTAGTTGGAAAATGGACTTCGATACAAACAGATACAATGAACAAATTAATCGTTATTCGTGCAATCGAGTCTTTTGTCAGTACGGTTTTATGGACACTTTTCTACTGATCACTCACTATTATGGGTTTGTAAAGATTAAGAATGTCAAATAGTGGCAGTCAAATAGAAGTGGCATTCAATTAAAGGTGGCGTTAATTAAAATACAGGTGTTATGGTAAGCGTCTAGTCGGTTTGTGTAAATTTACTGTAAAACCTCTATGTGAACGCCATTATGGAAAAATGATTGAAAAATAGAGCGCCACCTCTATTTGAACGACACTTCGATTTGACCGCCGTTTTGACATTCTTTATTTTTTATGAATCCGTAATAGCAAGTGATTAGTAAAACTTGTCAACAGAATCAATACTAATAATCACTTGGTTACATCAATAGCACTCAATTCTTTCGTCGTTTCTGTTCAAATCAAAGTCCGTTTTGTAAGTCCAAAGCTTTACGGTTTTTTTTGTTAAAACTTTAAAAGCAACACCATAGAAATAATTAATAGCTGTATCAGGCCAATTGTAGTTCCTTGTTTGACGTGGTGTAGATACTTCGACATAGATGAAAAACGGTTTCGCAATTCGATGGAATCTGTAATACTATTTTGAGGCTATAATTTGTGCTTCACACGTGTGGCTAAAAGGTTCTTTTATTTTTGCAAAAAGTATTCAACTAGCAACGCGTAAAATTTTGCTCTGCTAAAGAAACTGTTTGGAATTCTAATATCGACTAGTTCAGTAGTGCAGAAGAAGAGTTGAGGTCAGAAGACATTTTGGAAGGTATTGGACAGCCAGAAGAAGACGAAATGGTTTCAAACGAAAGCAACAATGAGAACGCAATTGGCTGAACAAACGATGCAAATATTTTGTGTCAAAAATGTTAATTTTTATTCCTGCGTGTATTATAAGTATGGTTTATGTCACTTGTTCTTGAATATATATATTTGTAACATTTAATAAATTATTATTATATAACTTCTATCTTTGCAGATTTACAGCATATTATTTGATAGCATCATTGTGGTTATCTTAACTCGGCCTACAATGAATCGACACTAATAACTCCTCTTTTATTGCACATAAAAAGCCAGTTTTTACTGCAAACTGTAGCAAACATATTAATGAGTGCAATGAGCTTTTATGCAACATTGTTAAACATAGTTATAAAATAAAAATTTGCCTTCAAATTTAGATTGAAATAAAAAAGGAAAGCTAACAAGTTGCAACGCAGGGCGCAGGCTATAATACCATCGCAGGTTAATTGCAAGCAATAGACATCAACTGGTAGAGATATTTCTCAAGCTTCCCAATACATATTTAAAGTTCTACGACAAGTTGGAAGTAAATTAGCAGATTTGGTGCATCCAAAAGGGTTAATGTAGTTCCACCCGAAGAAGAGTGCAAAATATAAGCGAAAGTCACTCCGCCTGTGGAAGGGTGAAAGGCCTGTGAAATTTATCTTCTCAAAATTCTCACGAGCTATTTGAAAGTCACCTTTAATAAAGCGCCATTATAGGGGAAGGATTGAAACATAAAGCGCCGTGGCGTTCAAATAGAAGTTTTACAGTAATTTCTTAAAAGTTTTACCCAGTGTATTCAGTTTCAATGTTAGACTCCCAATTATTTCTCAGCTGTTAACCAAGTCTTTGATAAATTTTCCCCTAGCAAAGGTTAAGTTCATTATCTATGTGCTTTATGTGGTTCAGTTATCAGTTCATTATTCTTCTTTTTAGTGAGATTCACATTGGACAAGCATGCGTACTGGGCTAACGTTCTCTACAAGTCAATGAAGGTAAGTGTCGCATATCTTTGTACGCTAAATTACTTGACAAGATCTGTCTGTAGGCATGTAGTTGACAGGATACAGCAGATCAGATACCACAACTCATGGTATTTTTCCTATGTTCATTTGGCAATCATTTTTTAAAACATGTACGAACATAGGCGGCTCTACGTTAGGAATTAAGTGAAATACTAGGTTTATTCTTCTCTTGTTCTCGCGGAAATAATTTTTGTCAAAAGATCTTCGGCTGACATACAACTAGTATTTTGTTTTTGCAAAAGCTAGTTTTTGTACTAAAGCTTCAATTTGAAGTTTGAAATCAGCAGAAAGTTCTGCACAAAAATCAGTACATTTAATGTTAAGAAACCATGTTGAATATTTTTTTCTAGTTTAATAACGTTGCCTGCCAAAGAAAATTGCATTTTGACCAACAGGCAAACCCCATTCTTTAATATAAAAATATAGCTGTCAAAAATAACCGAGGCTAAATGTTGAAGAATTTTATGAGCTGCAGAAATACGTTTAGGTCGTTGTATACAAATTCTCTTTTCATCCAACCTAAGCTGCAAATGAAAAAATTTGAAAATCGCAATTTTTTGCTGTCAACTCTGAGTTACAAAAAAAGACTGCTTTGTTTTGGCAAATTGATAACACAATATCTTAAATTTATTGTGGCAAAAGTTCTGGTGGATCTGTTAATTCTATGATCCTTAATGATCCGTGATGAATGTTTTTGTGTAGGTACGGTGAACCATTGTAACGACTTACCGTCAAAATGAACAATACCTATAGGCAAGCTGTTTGAATCACTTTTCATAGTGCACTCCTGGGTTACGACATTCCTGTTTTACAGTTTTTTCACCTTACAATGTGGAACACAATGTTTTTTCATCCACACAGCTTTTTTTCTCACCATTTGACATCAACAAAAATGGCTTTCGAAATCCAAATTTGGTGGTCGGTATGCTGAATACGTCAGAATAACGAAGATGCCAAAATTCTATTCGCCAAAATTCCCTCGGCATCGCCTGAAAGAGATACAATGCTCACTCTCACTCTCTCAGTTCAGCATTATTCTTTATAAGTTATAATAAAAACAGATATTTAAAAGATATAGTGAAAACAGAACTGGAAACAGGTAATAAAGCTTAAGAGAATGACAAAATTTAAGTTTAGTTTAGTAAACTACAGTACATACTAAACTTAGCTTCAAGTGTGTATTTATCATGCTAAATTCATTTAAGATAAGTTTAAAGTTTATGTTGTATGTCTGTCTCGAAGGTAAAAGCTCCTGCATGGTATGTACTGTACATACTAATATTATATTTGATTGTAGATCATAACCACTAAATACACTAAAGTTACTGTAGGTAACTATAGTTACTAAGGTTAATATACTACTTTGTTATTCATTTTTAATATGTACAGTATGTATATAAAAATTTTGATGTTTTTGTTAGGAGGTGTTTGCATTAGATAATATCTATGAGTTTCTATGCCCCTCTATACGACATTTTGCCTTACGAAGCCAACATCGGAACGCATCAATGTTATATGTCGGGGTCCACTGTAAAAGAGTTGAATTAGAGACATAGTCTGCATTGCATTTCTCTCATTCGTCAGTCTAACAGTTGTACGTCATGAAATCTTAAAAGTCTAGCTTTATAGCAGGCATGACATCAATCATTTAGTAGACAACAACTGCTATTCTTTCTTTGAGTAGAAAACCATGTGGTCTTAAAGATTGACTTGCAATAAAATTCACATTACAGTTATTTGGTATCAAAAGATTCACCATGTCTTACTCTGTTGTGTTGTAGGTTCCAAATATGTGGAAATGTGATTACAAGCTCTTAAAAGCTCAAAAACGAAAAGTCGCCGTAGATTGGAATCTCTTTATTTCGATGACGTAGTCATGAAATTTGGTTATTGTCTTGTCACGTGATGTTCTCACGTGACTTGAAAGACCAATAAAAAGCTCAATATAAAACTTATCGTGGCACTAGTTTATGACAAACACTTCGGGTTTTACCGAAGACCCTGTATCAAATATAGATGCTCGCTACTTTACAGTTTTGTTTCGGTCTGGTCTAATTGGCAAGTCGTAATCTGATCATGTGACCCAATACTTCGCAAATAATTTCTGCAGCACTTTTCGATTATCACAGGTGACCAACAGGCTCTTCATGATTATCAGACAATGATTTGTAGTCCTTTAAGCTAAGGCTAAAAAATTAAACGAATTTTTACGGTAAGTTATAGGATTTCACTGCTAAAAGTGACAGCATTACGATGACGACAAAACAGACGCGTAAGAACAATAGACATGGTTTTATTGAATGCGTGAAGTATATTTTATAAAATATTTCGACGAATAAGGTTGCATAAAAATGTTAACAGAAACCATCTACCACAGCTACGTCACATTTGAGCTGTTTTGGAAAGGGAATCCAAACTACGGCAGTCTCGTGTGGCTGCGATTTTCTGTTCGTTTTTCAGCTTTTAAGAGCTTGTAATCACCTTCCCACATATTTTGCACCTACAACACAACAGAGTAAGACATGGCAAATCTTTTCATATCAAATAACTGTAATGTTAATTTTGTTGCAAGTCAACCTTTAAGCTTCAACGTGTTGATCAGGAGCATGATAAAAATTCAATCTGATTCGTTTGTTGCTGTATTAAATCATTAACAAATCAATGTAAAGGAAAATAGTGTCTTATTTACTTTATCATCATGGACAACTCATACTAGTTACAACTCATACTAGCTACAACTCATACTAGCTACGACTCATACTAGCTACAACTCAAACTAGCTACAACTCATACTAGCTACGACTCATACTAGTTACAACTCATACTAGCTATAACTCATACTAGCTACAACTCATACTAGTTACGACTCATACTAGTTACAACTCATACTAGTTACAACTCATACTAGCTACAACTCATACTAGCTACATCTCATACTAGCTATAACTCATACTATCTACAACTCATACTAGCTACGACTCATACTAGTTACAACTCATACTAGCTACAACTCATGCTAGCTACAACTCATACTAGCTACAACTCATACTAGCTGCAACTCATAGTAGCTACAACTCATACTAGCTACAACTCATACTAGTTACAACTCATACTAGCTACAACTCATACTAGCTACAACTCATACTAGTTACAACTCATACTAGCTACAACTCATACTAGCTACAACTCATACTAGTTACAACTCATACTAGCTACAACTCACACTAGCTACATCTCATACTAGCTAAAACTCATACTAGCTACGACTCGTACTAGCTACAACTCGTACTAGCTATGACTCATACTAGCTACGACTCATACTAGCTACAACTCATACTAGCTACAACTCATACTAGCTGCGACTCATACTAGCTGCAACTCATACTATCTACGCCTCATACTAGCTACAACTCATACTAGCTATGACTCATACTAGTTACAACTCATACTAGCTACAACTCATACTAGTTACAACTCATACTAGCTACAACTCATACTAGCTACAACTCATACTAGCTACAACTCATACTAGCTACAACTCATACTAGCTACAACTCATACTAGTTACAACTCATACTAGTTACAACTCATACTAGCTACAACTCATACTAGTTACAACTCATACTAGCTACAACTCATACTAGCTGCAACTCATACTATCTACGCCTCATACTAGCTACAACTCATACTAGCTACAACTCATACTAGTTACAACTCATACTAGCTACAACTCATACTAGTTACAACTCATACTAGTTACAACTCATACTAGTTACAACTCATACTAGCTACAACTCATACTAGTTACAACTCATACTAGTTACAACTCATACTAGTTGCAACTCATACTAGCTACAACTCATACTAGTTGCAACTCATACTATCTACGACTCATACTAGTTACAACTCATACTAGCTACAACTCATACTAGTTACAACTCATACTAGCTACGACTCATACTAGCTACGACTCATACTAGCTACGACTCATACTAGCTACGACTCATACTAGCTACAACTCATACTAGCTACAACTCAGACTATCTACGACTCATACTAGCTACAACTCATACTAGCTACGATTCATGCTAGCTAGTTTGATGAAAGTTAAGGTAAAATTGCATATGGATCAGATAATGCATCATGATATGATATGCTCATATATATTAAACTATCTTGCATTAGTTGATTTCTAGAGCTTTAGATATTTGTATACTAGACTGTACAAGTGGTTAGCATAAATCATCGTATTAGCTTGTGTAATATTCACGCCTTTAAACTTGTTAATATGCATTCAATCTGTTTAGACATATTTTTTCTACTGCAGGTAGTGATCAGCAATCATTTATTCCCTTGATAGTCGAATGTAGTTGTCAGTCATAATTTTGAAGTTGTCTGTTCACACTCCATTAGCTAAGGCTGATGTTATCTGAGGGTGAAGTAATGCCACAATATTTCTTTGTCAATACATTGGCATATTTTGTAGGGACTTGGCACAGATGAGAAGACACTCATAAGGACCCTTGTTTCACGAAGTGAAGTCGACTTGGAACAAATTAAATCAGCTTTTAACCACATTAAAGGGGAGAGCAAACCATTGGCTCATTGGGTTAAGGTGATGTATATTTTTCCTCCCAACCATAAATGACAATTTCTCCTAGTAGTAGTAGTGCTCGTCTTGTTTCTTTAAAATATGCACATGCAGCATTTTGCTATACATCCAAATTGGTAAAATTTCATAGTAAACATACAATTTAATGTTGCATGGGATGTATTGATTAATTTAAGAGCTTTGCTAACTGTTTCACGTCTTTGTGATCTTCTATCAACAAAATTTTGTTGTTAGCTGTTAGCAATTTATACATGTATTTGTTAACTGTTGATTCAAGTCAAACCAGTTGTAGGACCATTTGAAGTTAACAATTCCTTTAACGTTTCAAGTGCTAGGCTTAGGTCTGGCTGGCTAACATTTGATTTGGTTTGCAGAAAGAAACAAGCGGACCATTTCGAGATATGCTCCTTCATATTATTGGGTCTTAAGTTTGCAGCGCATACGGCACGAAGAACAGCATTCTCTCACCAATTAGAAATAAATGTATCAATGTGGCTCATTTTTCAATTACATGTTGTCATGGTTTTCTAATTCACTTTAATTGACTTTTTAATGTTACATTTTTGTAAGGCCAGATAACGTTTATGTAATCTCTTAACACGGTACACTGGTGAAAATCATTTCACATATTTTGTAAGTTTTATTTTCACAGCAGCTCACTGCTTTTTTGTTGTGTAATGATATTAGCTTTATAGTAGATATCAACGTGCTGTTTTAAATTATGTAGGACGATAAGAGTTGGCCATGCTTTTGTAGGACGATAAGAGTTGGCCATGCTTTTGCAGTACAAATATTTTACCCTTTTGTGATAAAAGAGTAACTAACATTATCTAAATATGTACTATATACAAATATATTATTGTAACAATCCTGGTGCAACTGGTGTCGCAAAGTCAGCCTTGCCACGATCTAAATGAAAACAGCGGTTTTCCTATTTACAGTAAAGTTGTAGCTTTATACTGTTTAGGATGCTGCCGAATGTTGGAGAGCTTTTCTTTTCACCAACTCCTAGATACGTATTTATATACGCCCATTGAGAGAAGTTAATTGCCTGCTAAGGGTACAAAGAAAGATTACAAAAGAAATGTCACATATGCGACAAAAACCAGGCTGTAAGACCAGTCAACTAAATTCCAGGAGACCAGTCCATTAAATACAAGTAAAGTGGCAAAAGATACGCTGCGTGACCAATGAAATCTGTAATTATACAATAAATAGTTATTGTGAATTTTTGTAATATTTGTGGTACAAAGCTTTTTCAATTGTGCATAAAACAGATTGCGCATCTACCGCCAACTTGTTACGGTACAGTATATTTCACGGAAAATTCCCCATTGCTCCGATGTTGTGCAATGTGTAGAAGGCTCGCTAAATATCCATTCATCGATCAATGAACCCAACCCTTCGTTTATAATTTCTAACGACTCAATTTAACGCCATTGTGCCGCTTCTGGTTAATCCTACCTTCTACTATGTATCTAGGTATGTCTTCCAAGCGCGGATACTGCATAAACTACAACGCATATAGAACATGTATTTTTAAGGAATACAAAATATACAGTTACATTTTGATAAACTTTTCAAAGTACCAGTTCATTTAAATCATGTTTACCAAACAGCTCAACCAAATGTTACATTCATTGCTACAATATTGAAGCGCTAACTAATAACGCAAGAGAATGTGCATCTCAGTACATATGTATAGGATAAAATAACTTTTGAACTGAACGTTTAACTTTGCGCAATTGATCAACGCTAATGTTGTGTCTGATGCTAAAATTTGTTGTTGTCATCTGTAGCTCCAGGGATACGGGTAGCTGAAAATAGCGTACACAAGTAGTAGAAGCTTTCAAGTGGCTAATGGAGGTATTTGACAGGAGATGTTAGCTTTACTCTTTTTTATGATACACATATCTCTTACTCTTATCTCTACTACCAGGACTCTAGTTGCAGAGTTTGGAAGGTGATGTTTGTTGCATGTCATCGAGATATTCATCGTGAGTGTACAGTATATTGAATAGGAAAAGGTGATAATTTGCATCAAGTACACAAAAACGTGCCTATTGGATAGAGCGTTAATTATAAGTTTATTGGTTGCTTAGCATATGGTGTTGGAGTTTATATGCAATTTTTGCAAAACCATTTTTGTCATATAGGTCTTTCACTTTCTGTCTGTCTTGTTGCTCACTTTTTTAGTTTATTTTAGGCGGTTTTGTTTACAACTATAGGTAGCAGGTATGAATGCAAAAGACTGGCTCTAGGTGTAATAAAAAAGAGCCGATAGTAGACTTGGCAAAGAGACGCTCAACAACTATATAAAACTTAGACCGTAACAGTTTCAATTTCGTTTATTTGCAGTACAGCAGTGTTTGACCTTTGCCAGGCTTTATACAAATAGATGGACAACAACCTGACAAAGTTAGATTAATTATTTATTTTGACTAAGTCAACCTTCTACGACAAGCTTAACAAGGCTAAACTAATAGTAGGCCTGATAAATCAAACTGAACATAAAAAATAAACATAAAGCGAACTTTTTGCTACTCTGTAATAACAATCAGACATTTCATTGAACTTTGCTATTTACATGTTTAGTCTTGCAAAAATGATGTAATAACTGCACAGTATCAGGTACTTGTTACATACACGTGTATCTGTTTTGTGCAGCAAACTGTTTTGGCTGGTTTCACATGCAAATATGGTAGCGGCTATGAGGTGCTGCTTTATTCCACACTAACAGTAAGCCTTAAGATTTCTATCATTATAAATCAGATAGTCTGTAGTTGAGTGTTTATGATGCTGTTTCTCAGAAACCAAACTGAGTTTTAAATGCACATATTTTTAGCGACCGGGTGAAAGGCACAGAGCATACGCGTGTCAAGTTCGAATCAAATCAGTCAAAAAATGTGGAAACGCGTATTATTTATGCAGACTAACAGACAGACACAATCACAGAATGGGATTTATCAACTTAGATATTAATAAATTATATTAAACGTGTATATGTTCCTAAAGTTACAGACTTTATTACAATTAATATTGTGCAACATACTTTAGCTGACTGTCTACCTTTAATGTACCTACTATTAACAATGTAATACCTTCAATGCACCTATACCATTAATTGTGTAATAATACCTTTAATGTACCTACTATTAACTATGTAATACCTTCAATGCACCTATACCATTAATTAGGTGATACCTTTAATGTATTTGCAGTTAAAAAGATAAAATTGGGCAACACTAAAATCGCGTGTTTATTAAATTATGTTTTGCTATGAATATCTAGGGAACTAAAGGAATCTTATGAACTTTAGCAAGAGTTACGGCTAATTAATTCTTATTCAACAAATTTTTATAAATTTGTAACTCTGTAAAATGTATTAAAATGAAGCTTCAGCATTACAGGAATATTTTCCTTAACTAAGGCTATGTTCATGACCAAGGCTATGTTCATGACTAAGGCTATGTTCATGACTAAGGCTATGTTCATGCCTAAGGCTATGTTCAAGACTAAGGCTATGTTCATGGCTAAGGCTATGTTCATGACTAAGGCTATGTTCATGCCTAAGGCTACGTTCATGACTAAGGCTATGTTCATAAATAAGGCTATGTTCATGACTAAGGCTATGTTCATGACTAAGGCCTATGTTCATGACTTAGGCTAATTTCATGCCTAAGGCTAAGTTCATAACTTAGGCTATGTTCATGGCTTAGGCTATGTTCATGACTAAGGCTATGTTTATGACTAAGGCTATGACTTCCATGTCATTATTTTCTCATCACCCACAACATTTATATTATATTAAAAATTTATTTTTTAATATAATGCTGTATGATATAAAACAAAATTTGAGATTAAAATCTTTTATGAGCACCAATCTAGAACGTTGAAATGATCACTTTAGTAGATATATTAGTACTTGACATTGGCTCTAAATATTAACAGTTTTTACACAAACAATGGTTTTGTGATCTTGGCTAGACATGTCTGAGTCCAGTGGTAAGGGAACCTCAACATCTGGAGACATGCCCAGTTACAGGGAGCAATTTAAGGTTGAATGTCACTCCTGTCACCACCAGTGGCCTTTTTTGGGAATTCAACCCTACCCTGTTTTTGGCAGGTCAGAGGTTCTAAGCCACGGCAGACTGCAGGGTTGAAAAAAATCATGATTTTTTTAATCAAATAAATCGGATTTTTTTTTAGGAAAATAAGATTTTTTTTTTTAATCAGACCTTTTTGAAAACATCAATTACCAGCTTTTTTTCATAACCGCTAACATAATATTATTTTATTTTGTTGACGTGTGCCACATGAAAACATTAGTAACATAACAAAACAACTTTGCATCACTTTAATTATTTTATTCAAAATTGTTTTTATTTTACTTTTGACCAAGTTGTCTAGTTCATATTCACAGTAGACCGATAGACCCATTTTTTGACCTGGAAAAATCAAAAAATCATTAAACATGATTTTTTAGAATCATTTAAAACATGATTTAAATCATTTGATTTTAATCGGCCAACCCTGCCACGGCTCTCGAAAAAAGTTTTTACCTGTGGAGGCATTGCTGAAAGTTTGGCAGCAAGTCTGCAATAACTAATATCGCTATAAATATTTTTATACTTTCTATTGACATTGTACTTTTTCTATCATTTACAAAATGTATATGATTGTTCATAGTCGCATAGTCTAAGCATATCTTACAGTATGACCGGCGAGTGAATAATCCTCTGGCGAGGTCAAGTCAGAGTTTGCAGGATGTCGGAAGCGTGTCAAAACTTTGTGAACATTGTTCAAAAGATCACGATCTATGAGACCAAAGAGGTAATATTCATGGCTCATTGTAAGCGTTGTGGTGTTTCAATGAAATAAAAATATAGTAGAAGCCCTTCAGTTCTCCATGATGTGTTGGCGTAGAATCGATTACACTTAAATATTATTATGATTATTACACTTATTCTAAGTTTTTACAATTTGTTCTGCAGTTTTTCCCACTTTTTATATTAATTTGGTTACTTTTACTTCAAACCTCAACCGTCTATGGATGTCATAATGCCATGCTTCGTGAGTTAGTCATGTAGTGAATGTACAAGGCTAGTCGATTAACATACACGAAATTGTTTCTTCTACAGGATATATTTTTAGCATAAATATATTTGGTTTACAGTAAATATGCATACAATATCTGTGGTGAAATACTCACACCAGCAAATAAACAAGATTTCTCTAACAAATGTAGCTTGTTGTTTGTTATATTTTGTTGTTTATTTATAACAATAATTTACAAGTTAGATAAGAAGAGATTTACCAGAATCTTTTTTAAAGTTCATCTAAACTTTTTGGTATAACACTTTACTGTTCAGCTTTTCATTAGACATTAAAGGAAAGGAGAGAGAGATATATATCCTTGATTCAATTTACTCACGGTCAAGCTACTTTGATATTGTTTGTGGCAAACGCTGTTTTTTGATGTGTTTTTAGACACTCTATGTGGTTGGCTCTGATGAGACGGAGCAGATATTCAGGATCCTTGAAATCAATCGAAATGACAGGCAGAAGCTGGTCATCCAGGATCTCATGGTAAGTTGTAGAATCGCTAGCTGGAGTCTAATGTAAAGTATTTTAATATCAACAGACTGATTCAGAAGCCAAACTGCGGCTGCTGTAACTTAGTGGAACTTGAGAGTTGAAGATGTGTTGACTCAGGCTTCTAATTAAATGTTTTGAAGTTGACTCCTGCAAAATATTACTGAAAACTTGAGCTTAATGTTAAACATTGATTAATATTATCTGATCAAATATGCTACATATCGTGACACTATAATATCATCATAATACTGCCTTGTCTAAAGACTGGTTACTTTTTTTTCTAAGATATAGCTGACTATCAAGAGAGGTACTTTTGAATTATAAATTGTACCCTTTTCAAAGCAAAACTGTCATACAAGTTGCGGTAGGCTTCAAAAGCAGTAACAAAAAATAATTTTTTTTTGCCAGCATTAGTTATAGCTGGGTTGCATATTTTTCATCTGTGATCTGTTATTTATAGTAAACTGTGTATACTTGTATATTACATTATTTCACACTTATCATTCAGGCTTCTCACAGAAAAAAGCAATTATGCAACGACTTTTTAAAATTTATTTTATTGCTTTTTTATAGGTAAGAATTTATTAAGCCTCTATTATTTACCTTTTTTTAAGTTCTCAAAACATTTAAAACAGGTTTAGCTACTATATCTTTGAATTGCATCTGTTTCTGCTTCATCTTAGAGAACCTGCTAGAGAATGCTGCTTGTATTCATGGATGAGGTAATAGTGAGGAATGTCATAGTGTTATCGGGTCTGAAGACTCGCTCTTTTTACTTCGTAGCAGTTCAAGCCGGCACTATCACAACACTCACCTGCAGGATTTTTTCTTTAAACAGACAAGTTGAAGTGAATGGTTAAAGCGCTTTGAAGATTTGAAGTATTTGTAAATTAAACAAGGTATCTATTAGTAAATAAAATGCTTCCCGTGTAGTGTCTCAGTTTCTTGCTCCATTTCTAGCGAACTTACACAATGGAGGAAGCCAGAACCTACCTGCAGAAGATCAGTCAAAATGAGAAACGAAAAATGAAGAAAATTGCGTCTGGATATTCTCTAGCAGGTAAGATGAGCGATACATTGAGGCTGAACAAATAAATGTTTGTGAATGGAAAACGTTTTGACTGGCCAGTAAATGTGACTCACAAATTTTTGCTGATTATATATATGAAGCTGTTTTATTTTATAGTATTTATTATTCACCATATCAAATATTCTTACAATAGTAGTAGCTGCAAAATCTATATTAGTTTACTTCTTTGTGATAATAGCAGTGTCATTGACAGTTACAGATTTTTATTTAGAGTTGTCTTTTCATTGAAGCGCGGAGAAAACAACTCCGAATTCATTTTGCATTATGGTCATTAGTCCATCATCTATAATACAGTATATGTAGTTTGTTTGAACCACTTAAGGCAATTTGTTATCCCTAAATATGACTAGTAATCAGAGAAGGTGACTAATAACTGTGAAGTAATTACTTAGTTAATGAATGCTCAGCGTAAAGTATGGAGCTAAATCAGTAGTAAATAATTTAGAGAATAGTTTGTACTCTTGGAGTTCAGTCTGTTGAAACGCGAAACCACTTCCTTGAAACTGAATTGTAGCTGAACGATAAGTATAGCCTGTTTTCTAAACTATTTATTTTATGTATATATATATATATATACCTTTTGTAATGACATATGATTTTTTGTCTCATTAATTGTCACAAAAAGCGTTCGAACGGAACGAGTCCATTAATTAATGAATAACACTGATGGCACAGAAGAATATATATCAGATATAATGCCATGCATTTGTACAGAGGAGCTAATTTATTAGATGATACACTCTGCGTCAAAAAATTGTTTCTGTGTTGACATTTTCTAATTATAATCATGTTAACTTTTTGTTTTTTCTAAACATTTAGCTTTTTTAGTGCTGGATGACTTAGGGCAGCAATAAATTTCAGTTTGATCGGTTCACGGGCTAGAAAAATTGTGCATACCAGGATGGCATAATATTCTTAATTTTGCCATCCTTAGCTAGTAGAAATTGTAGATAGCTAGATAATATCAATTTAACCGATTCAAGTCTATCTTAACCAATCGTAATCATAATCAAAGTCAGCTGCTTAATCTCACTCAGGAACCAAGTTGGGTGGATTCTGGATATCAAGCTAAAAAGGGTCATAGACTTGTAACTGCTATGTGTGAAGGTTGTCAATTTGCCAAATAACATGAAATTATAATTTCTTGTTTTAACTGGTAGACTATATGGCAGCTACATGGAGAAAATTTTATAAAAAACTTGTGATATTTTGATGTTTGCAAATTGCTTCATATTTGAGCATGTACTTTGTTAGCTTTTAGAAAAATTATTTCCTTTTAATGGATTAGTTAAGGGAATGATGACACACACAAATATGATGAATTAATCACATAAAATCTATTTCTAAATAAAAAAAATTGTAAAGTTTTTTTCACTGTTGAAAGATGCGCTCTGCTTCTTGTGAGTTTGTGTCTGCACCTTTGTATGTTCAAGACTCTCTATTTCTGCATACATTTTAATACTTTGTAATAAACATAAAACAAACAAGATAATTTTGTAAACAAAGTGTGTGTTATTGTTAGTATTCAAACATTTTCTATAACATAGTGACTGCCTCATTTTCATCACATTGTTTCATGCAAATAGCTGAGCATGTGCTGTAGTGGCACATGTAGTGGCTGTAGTGGTACATGTAGTGACTGTAGTGGTACATGTAGTGGCTGTAGTGGTACATTAACCTCATGTTGTTTTGCAGGCTTCGTTCGATTTACTGAAGGATATTACCTCATATTAGTAACTTCAAGACTGAAGGTCGCTATGATAGGTAGCCATGTTATCTATAAGGTTGAGGGGACCGCTATGATCTATGTATCTACTGAAAAAGTAACCAGACCCGAGGAACTAAGGTAACTGCAAAAGCATTATGCTGCTTAGCTTGGGCCATTTTCTACTGCCACTTTGTAAACAGACTTTCTCTTTTCCCATCAATTTGTCATTTGGTAGCCTTCTGACCAGTAAAGTCTGTCTCATTAAATGTATATATAGGATTCTGTGATGCCCTACGCCACTTCTCACCTTGCTTCACTGGTCATTATATTTCATAGAGTTATGATAGGGAGATGGTTTTGTGGCTAGAAAATATAAATATGCTATCCTATATTTGTTTGTTGAACAGTGTTGCTCCATTATCATTATTATTTGAAAATAAGCCCAAAAACCTACCGTAACCTGTTAATCAACACTGCGGGTAATTACATAAATTACACGCATTATACAAAACTATGTAATAAACTGGATGTAAAAACTAAATTATGTGTAAAAAATCTAGATTATTAAATTTCTGGATAATAAATAATCTATAAAAAGAGATTTTTATAATTATGTTAACTTACAGACACATGAATGGAAGTGTGGGTTTTGCAATGCGTAGGTTTGGCGGTAAAGTAAGTGTACAACGTATGCAGCAGATATTACTCTCTCATGCTAGGTATGATTTAGGTTTACATATAGTTGCATTATTATGTTTTAGTTTTTTATTCTTGTCAACTTTATACTTAGAAAATTGTAATTTGTCAAAAAATTTTAAACATCGCTATTTGAAAATCACTTCAAATGCAGGTACAACTAATTAGTCAAATTTTACATTGCATGTAAAAAAATTCATATGTAGAAATAATTGCGAGTCGAGGTTTATCTGTAACAGTATAACTCTATAAGCCTTTTTTCTTCTTTTTTTATAAAGTATAGTTTGTCTTCAAAAGGTTTGGGTTGGAGATGCTGTGATGAAGACACATGACACTCACTCTGATTGAGAATAGGCTAAATTTACACTAACCTACCTTTTATTCTTTATTATGCTTGCAAATTTTTAATTTCCATTTTTAATTTTCATATATAAAACTGGAATGCTTTGAGGAACTTCTGACTTTATATGCTGGAAATTACTTCTGGTGTCGAGTCAAATACCTGCTTACATCATGTTGAGGCGGTCGTCAGTAAAGCCTTAACTGTGTATGTTTTATCGCCTTTTATGTGTCAGCGTTGTAAAGAGTTTGTCAGTTGAAGCCAAGGCATACAGTAGTCTTTACTACTTTGTGAGGGTTATCTTCCCATCTTCCAGACTCTTCCAGACTTCTTCAGACTCTTCCAGACAGAGGGTATTCCCACTCTTCCAGAGTGGGAATTTTTGTGAAATAAAAACCATTTTTTTAAAAGTATGAGTCATCATTTTAATGCTTGAAAACTCTTAAACTGCTTTTTAAACTTTCTCATTTATTACGCCTGTAAGTACATGTACTTACTTACATGTACTTGTACACGTGACGTGCTTGTATGGAACATTATATACGCAATACTGAAATCCGTGAGAGATTAATGAGAACTGAATGGCAAGGTGTGACTGGCGTGAAAATAAAAGAGGCATAGTTAAGACTGAATATTCATAAGCCAATCAGCATCAAGATAGACTGATAGGCTAGAATGATGAAAAGCGCTTATTGAGGATTCTCTGTAGATGGATCAGAAATGGTCAAATTTCATTTAATAGTTGAAAAATGTTTCTGAGCTATCCTTGTTAGAGATTCCATATTTATTAATGACACCAACCAGCTTATCGCTAGGGGATTTTCATATCAACAGACTGTGCACTCACTTTCGGGCCTTAGAGATGAAACTGACAGTGTATTGTTAGGTATATACAAATGAAGGCCACCAAAGGCCTGCAATAGTTGAAGCAGCGAAGAAGGATTAATGTATGCAAACCGATTAATTAGTGAATCAGATATCAGAATACGGGGAGCCTATAGGTTCACTTTCACAAATCTGCTTCTGCTCTTAACTCTGACTTTAGAAACCTAAGCAATATTTAATGGCAGTTGATAATTATAACGAAAGCCTATTGTTGGAGTTGTCTTCCTTTTTACTTTTATTTGTAGATATGCCAAACTGTTTGAAAATGTTGACTTCTCCAACAACTTCTATTTCAGGTAAATTGTTACTGCAGACATCTGTGATGACTGAGATAATATATTAACCATTCCTGGTCATGATGTGTGGTCTTATCAAAAGGTAATCTCAACATGTGCGTCTGTATGCATAATGTCATGTGTATGTATAATGCGTCTGTGGGCATAATGTTATATGTTGCAGTTACTCTTATGACTTGACACACTCCTTGCAATACAACCAAACGCAAGCAGCAAACATACCTCCTCCACCTGAGTCTGTACATTCAGAAGGTATTGTACATTAATTTTGGTCCAAATATCTTATCTACACCTTAGCCATGTGGAGTCGTATTCCCATTAGGATTGTGGTTGAACAACCAATAACTAGATGAGTTATGTATGTATTTCATAGCCTGTGCCTTTCAGAATTCAATCACTACAACATTGTTCAGTTGCCACATTGTTTTCTTTGTGCATTAGTTCGGCAGCGACCACTGGAGCAATTTCTTTGGAACAAGTACCTCCTCGAGCCGGTCAAAGAGCAGATTCATGATGATTGGATCGTGTACCTTATTCATGGTTTTCTCTCGCAAGTCAGTAAGTTTGTTTCACCCTTTTTGTCAGTTCAAATATCCATTATCCAACAAACCTTATCGAAGATTGCTCAAGCGAAAAAAGTGAAACTTTCACTATACCAACTTCAGTTTGACGCTTCTCAAATACATACGTCATACATCAATAACAATATCAGTCGTATATGAATAACAATATCAGTCGTATATCAATAACAATATCAGTCATATATCAATAACAATATCAGTCGTATATCAATAACAATATCAGTCATATATCAATAACAATATCAGTCGTATATCAATAACAATATCAGTCATACATCAATAACAATATCAGTCGTATAACAATATCAGTCGTATATCAATAACAATATCAGTCATATATCAATAACAATATCAATCGTATATCAATAACAATATCAGTCATATATCAATAACAATGTCAGTCGTATATCAATAACAATATCAGTCATATATCAATAACAATATCAGTCGTATATCAATAACAATATCAGTCGTATATCAATAATAATATCAGTCATATATCAATAATAATATCAGTCATATATCAATAACAATATCAGTCGTATAACAATATCAGTCGTATATCAATAACAATATCAGTCGTATATCAATAACAATATCAGTCGTATATCAATAACAATACTAGTCGTATATCAATAACAATATCAGTCGTATATCAATAACAATATCAGTCGTATATCAATAACAATATCAGTCGTATATCAATAACAATATCAGTCGTATATCAATAACAATATCAGTCGTATATCAATAACAATATCAGTCGTATATCAATAACAATATCAGTCGTATATCAATAACAATATCAGTCGTATATCAATAACAATATCAGTCGTATATCAATAACAATATCAGTCGTATATCAATAACAATATCAGTCGTATATCAATAACAATATCAGTCGTATATCAATAACAATATCAGTCGTATATCAATAACAATATCAGTCGTATATCAGTAACAATATCAGTCGTATATCAATAACAATATCAGTCGTATATCAATAACAATATCAGTCGTATATCAATAACAATATCAGTCATATATCAATAACAATCTCAGTCATTTAGTATTTAGTAAATTTAGTAAACACTGTACTAAGAATCGTACAAGTGGTTTGTATGCAATGAGTCTAAGGCACATCTGTCTGCAGCAGCTGATGTGTAGACAACTGAGAGGTAATTCAAGTTTATCTTTTCATGTAATTATAGCATTTATATTTATACATGTAAGTGCTTCATGTTTGTGTTCAAGGTTTTCTGTATTATGTATCTGTATTCTAAACTGTAAGTACTATTTGCAAATGAAAAACTTGGAGTCGCTAAAACAAGATCACAATTCTAAAAGATTTCCTAAAAAAGATACAGCCCTAAGTAGGTAGCATTATGCATCTTATCAGTCAAATAAATATTTTATCTTAAATCTTATAACTAAATCCTATAAAGATCATATAAATTCTTTTCCTGCCAGAAAATGACAGGCTGGCTATTGTAACCTTCTGTACATCATGAGTGTTTGATACTGGTGTGTATCATTTAGTACAATCAAGCTGTTGGATTTATAAACAAAGCAGCTAGCAAGAATTGTCAGCATCGTGTAAATGAATGATATCTTACAACGCAGCATTATATGTATATTAGCTTTCTGAGACCTCTTCTATGATATCACTAGGATATGATATCATATACTCTATGATATATGATATCATATATCATAGAGTATATGATATATCATATCATAGAAGAGGTATATGATATAATATATCATATACCTCTTCTATGATATCATATACTCTCTAGAAGAAAGCTATAAAAGAAAAACTAAGGAATTTATATAAAGCTGTAGTTTCTATAGAAGCAAGCCTTTCGGTTTTGACCTTATGCTGGATTTGAATACTGAAAGTTAACTTCTGTATTATACCTTTGTTTTTGTGTGATAGTAATCGATCATAATATATATGATATGTCGGTTTAAATATAATGGTCGATTATGTTTTGCTAAAAAGTGCTTTTTGTTGAAAATGAACAGTGCAAGTAAAATATGTAGAATCCATTTGAATAATATTTATCTTTTGTCTCTTCAGCTGTTTGTAATATATAGTCTATGTATCCTTGCAGTGTTGCGTCTGTGAGAGATCCTCAGGTGTAATAACTATACATACAATTATTCCAAATTACCAATAAGCAGCTGAGTAGTGCAAATGTTAGAGTGCTGGTTTAACAAGCTGAAAGTCACCGGTATAAATCCCGTACATTGCAATATTTTTCGTGACTTCAAGCCGTGGCTTCAGACGGAAGAAGGCAGCTCTTATTATAGTAAAGATTATCTTATGCTGTAATAAATATTTAGATATATAAGTAGTATCTCACAAATGTAAAATATCTATAGTGATTTTTATAAAGGCTTGTAATGGTTGCAGACATGATTGTCTTTGGCCGTCATATTTACATCACCTTGATCTCCAGACGCTCCTCGCAATACGCTGGCACCAGGTTTATGAAAAGAGGCTGCAACACGATGGTGAGGCTATGTTTAGTTTGCTATGGCCACTTATCTTCTGTATGTAATGGATGTCATGTATGCAAGCAGATGGTAGAGCTTATGCAAATTGTATCGGAAAGATGAAATATAGTGTTAAGTGAAAGGTAGCTTTTTGAATTATCTAAGTAAGGTAAATTTGCAGATGTGATCTGCTGCACATTCATTAACCCTACTGTACGTAGATGTGAAAATTAAGTATGATATTCCATGTTTCACTTCCATTTACATCAATTTACACATAAATTTTATAATACAAAGCAAAAATGGTATCTTTATATTTGTACATTAGTTTACACTAGTAGATTATTACACTAACTATTAAGGTGTTTACAGCTCGATAGTTCTTGTGTGCTTACTAAGTTACTTCAATATTTGGAGAGAACCAAACAAACATGGCCCCAGGCCACATGCCTTCTTCCGAACAAATTAAATAAAGTTTGGTTTCATTGTGCAGTTAAAAGAGTGCTCATTCTGGCCTATGTAGAAAAGTTGCACCTAAATGCTCATTTATGGTAAGCTGTTGTTACATCCATGTCACATGAGGTATTGTAGGGTTAAAAAACTATGGTGTTGAGATTTGTCTTCCTGTTCTACACCAGACACTGTTTCCAGATTGTTCTTTATGACTGTTCTTGTTCAAATGCTAAATAATCTTTTTTGGCTTCTCCAAGTATGGTTTTGACAGCTAGTCAAGCAAACAGTCTAGTACTTCAGGAAAATGGAAGTTGCCTCTTATTGCTGTGTCGCACTCATAGCATTTTTTATAGGTTTGAAAAGTTAGAAATGTTGCGGTCAAAGAATTGTCGAGAACATAAGAAGCAGGGTGCAAATCTACTTGTATATGGAAATAATTTGTTAATGCTAGGGAGGTTTTTTTGATGTTTGTTTGATGATCTAGGCTAAACCTGGATAAACTGTCATAACATAGGTGGTCTCAAACCTCTCTCTAATAGCCTAACAGCTTATTAATAGTCCTTGACATCGTCTGTAGTATGCAAATGTTTATTTACAAGTGTCTACATGCTAGGGCTACCCGGCCAATGAAGTTGAAACGGAGCAGATAGTCCATGATGTCTCACAAACATCATTAGATGCGACTGCCTTCACGTCTTTTGTTCAACTTAGAGGCTCCATACCTCTATTCTGGTCACAAGATTTGGCAAAAGCTATGTCCAAACCACCCATCTCATGTAAGTGAAATGTATAGCTATTAACTAATTCGGAGTTGTAATACTATACATAAGTTGTGTGTGAGGGAAGATGACTCCTTTATTTATGTTTATAGTGGATTTCACTGACCCTTATGGAGGAATAGCAGGAACACATTTTCGGAACTTATTAAGAAGATATGGAGCACCAGTCATTATTCTCAGTTTGGTCAAGGTTAGATATCATATTATATTCTACTCATGACTTTTAAGTAATAAATATTTTAGGAATTGTTAAATATGTTGGTAGTTAAAGATGAGCTTAATTATTTAACGATCAGAAATTATCGCTATTTTTCTATCATAGTTATGGATGTTTAACGTGATCTGACTGTCAGGATGTTTTAAGATTAAAATCGCCAAATTTGATCGCGGCGAAAATGCTCAGATCAACTGCAAGTGAGATTATGACCTCGATAGTTGCAAAGAGACTGACAGAATAGAGACACATAATGCTGCAACTCGAACGCAATAACTGATATTAACTATTGCATCGATAACAGCTAGTGACAACAAATTTTGCTCAAATTGTTCTCCTGAGCGTTTGAACCGCTATCAAGTTTTGTCGATTTTTATCTTTAAATATCCCGACAGTCAGATCACACCAAACATCAAAAATAATCGCAAATCATAGAAAAATACTGGTACTTTTTGATAAGATCTACTAAACCTTTGTCTAAGTTCATCTTTCAGGGTGAATGAAAAATTGGTCAACTTGTGGTCTGACTAAAAGAAAAGGCCTTCCTGGTTATGCTATATTATACAAGTAAGATTCACTCATTATTTGAAGAACAAATTATCAGAAGTGCCAAGATGACTACAAATATCGTCCACCTTTGAATATGCCCTTTGTAGTTTTTTTAAAAAATTGTTTGCATGTTTTTGGCGAAAATAATCTAAACTGTCAATGGCCAAGACACTGCGCAATGCATTAAGAGTTACTAGGCTAATGTTCTGGAGCACAAAATGCTTAAAAGCCAGTTCATCTGGTGAATTCGCTAGCTAAGGAATAAAAATCATTCGTGTCAATAAATATTTGAAGGGTAAACAAAATGTCATTTTTAGTTTCTATGGCGATTGGAAAACGGTATTTCCGCGAAACTCTCTAGCTTTGCCTTAGCGTGCCACTTGACATTCACTTGTAGATCAATCACATCTCCTCGGTTTGGCAGCGATTCAGTTGACCAACTGGTACGTTCTCACTGTGTTATGGCTAAAAAGCACAGCCAGGATAGTGTCGCGTACGGATATAAACCATGGCCTTTGACCTTTGAAAGCTCTCTCTCTTACTCTGATTCTTCCCTTGAGCTCTCCGTCTTTGGTCAACACTATTACAGCTTCGTTCTCCCGATCAACAACATAGACATTGCCCGACTCGTCAGTGCATACACCGTGAAAGATTCCAGATTCTTTTGTTGAGTCATCAGCTTGCCCGCTGTGCTTCCAAACGATGTTTCCATCTAAATCCATTTTTAGCAAGCATCTGCTTCCTAAACAAGTTATGTAAAATCCATCAGCGCAGGCTGCTACATCATGTGGGTTTTTGATGAGTTCATTTTTAAGTATCTTTGGTTGAGAACTACTCTTTTTTGCATTTGGATAGATAACTACTCTGTTCTTCTCCTGATCCACAACTATGACCTCTCCAGTTGGCAAGATATCTACGGCATAAGCATCTGCGCACAGACTTAGCTTGAAATCTTTTACCTTTTTTCCATCTGCACCACTGAACTCTTCTATTCGATTTTTTGTAGTGTTTATAACGAAGATGAAGCCGAGTCTGCTAATTGTAATTCCACCAAAGCTACTATTTTTAGCGTGGACAAACTTGATTTTATTGCCGCTGCAATCATAGGTTTCCACACTGCCTTTGTCATCGTATGACCATTTTGTGACATAGACTCTGTTGCGATTTGCCACCTCGATATTGCTCGCTGATGCAACTGAAAACTTTGCTATTTTCTTTACTGGTATATCTGTTTCATCGCATTCGGAAGGGCTGTTGGAGGTGGTTGTTTCAATCGACAGCTGAGAGCCATTAGAAGTTGGCGGTTTCTAAAAGCAGAAAACACGATGGAGTTTGTCTTTTTATTCACTATGCATATGACAACCTACACATAAATATTTTAAAATGGAATGGTGTTGCACTCACCATTAGTGGTATGTTGCAGGTACACTTTGTGCTGCTGCATTCTTCACACTGTTTTGAGGCCTCGTTGCCTAAGGCGACAGCATCTGATGGTTTCATTTCCGATGCTTTCATCACCCTGTCTGGCTCATCTACATCTTTTGTTTCCTCTTTTATCTTGTCTGTCTCTTCAGAATGCTCGACTGGCTCTTTGACGGACTCTTGTAGCTCTACCGTTGTCGCGGAATCGGAACGTGCTGAATTATCAGGACCTTCTTCATCCGGTGACTGATAATCTTTTGGTGGATCCAAAATTATCTCTGGTACCTCTACATTCTCAGTAGGCGCCATTTGTGGCTTGTCGGCGCTAGGCGCTGGTGTTTCGGTTGCGTCAGGTAGAGCCTCGGTCGGAGCATTCACCGTTATAACATCACTGATCCCGCTGGTTGGCGGGGTATCAGCCTTGGCGTCAGGTAAAGTGTCGTCAGCGTCCTCCGTTGACGTTTCTTCGTTTTCAGAGGTAGAATCAGAATCACTGTCGGATTCAGAGTCGTCTTCTTCTTCATCCATGTATTTATTGCATCCATTAACTTGCGATTGCCCGTTCTATAAGATAGATTTTAACTGTATAGCAAGTTGAATGAATATTCGCTGGGAATGGAGTCACTAGTGGTTAAAGCCTTAGAGAATGAAGAAATATTATTTTTAAAATTGCAACTGACCAGCTTTAAATAGGCCTACTATACTGTGGCTGACAGCTTAAATGTTCTGCAAAGTTTTATAGTTATCAAGCATTCAGTTAGTTTTTGCAAAGTCAAAATGTGTTCAAATGAAACATAAATTGTTTCAAAAGTACGAGGTTTAGTTCTGTAAAAATTCTTCAACAACGCTGTCTTGAAAAAGTATTCTTGTTGTCTTGAAAAGTTTGCAGCTTGGTAGTCATGGTAGCTTTGTTATAAATTAAGTCTTGTATACCAGTCCAAGAGGATTAAGTAAGGTGAATATCCCAACTGAAAAATAGTCTCTGCTAAGGTCATGCTCATGCATTGTTGTTCCACACAAACCGTCAGTTATTGGCTGAAATATGATTAATGCAACGAGAATCAAGGCGACCGATAGTGAAAGAGAAAAGAAGTTATGGTGGCCAACCTGTGTTTTCTCTGTACGGGCATGAAATTGAGCCAAGAGTTGGACCAGTTGAGCAGCTAGTTCATCTTCTTTTATTCCTGACTCAGGCACTGTCATTCGGGACGAACATTTGGGACAAGCGATCGCCTCATCAACTAAAGCAAAGAAACGAAACACTTATTCATAGCGTGTTTTTCATTACAATCGGATCACGTAGCCAGCATTTTATTATATCTAGGGCCGGTGTCAGATATCAGGTAATAAAGTAAGAGATAACATTGTGACGGCATATGCCTAGGTGAATGTTTAGTGCTGGTTAAATAGTCGTCTGCGTATGCGATTAGAGTGTAAGCACCAAGAGTCAACAACTTATCTGTGTACATACATGCAATTGTAACAAACGTCAACTCATGACCCAGTTGGTACTTCAGTACTTTCAGTCATCTACTTATTCACCGCATGAGAAAGTGCAGTCACGGTGCGTGAGCAGAATACTACATTCAAAAATTTGAAGTGATAGTTACAGCATGCAGAAATCAAAGACGATTGATGAAATGACAACAGAACGAAATGACGATTGACAGCAAAGACGATTTTTTTGTTATTTGAGGAAGGCTTACATGTTTGCAAAACTTCCTGAGGATTTTTCAAATCTTGGCATTTTATAAACGGTTATAACACAGCACAGGACCTGATAATGGGGTGGATTGGGTGTTAAACTTGATCATAGAGTTAAGAAGCCAACCAAAGACCTACTGCTACACTTAATAAATAGTTAAATACCTCTAAAAATTTTAAACCCTTTCCGGACTTATGGATTTTCTAAACACTTTGTCTCAGCAGAATCTAATCAGGCACTATTGTAAACAATCATTTCACTACCTTCTAAAAGTTGAACGCATTCAAAGCAGAGGAAGTGACCGCAGTTGAGCTTTCTTGGGTCAGTAACGAGTTCATGGCAAACCGGACATAATAATAATTTTTCCACATCTTGTCGGAATCCTGTTTCGTCATCCTGAAAGAAATAGTGACTCATACGAATGCTAGGAATGCTGTAAACAATTTGAACAACCAACATATCGCAATCTAAGTGAAAACTTAGCAGTAAACTTTATTCTATTCACCACTCAGTCAGTTCATTTGCTTGTGTTTAGTAACAAATCTTTCATCTATACAAATCATCAACTGCTATTGACAGATGGTGTCTATTGTGGTCCTGCTCTTATTGTGAGTGCATCAGTCATTCTGTTAGCTTGTCCGTGAGCCTATTAGTACGATTAGTGTAGGGGACAGTCATGACACGAGTACAATAGCTCTCATATACTTCCTTCACTTCCCGCCCATAAAATATTGAAAAGTAGATGTATGGTTCTCTCTGAGTAAGTATATCAACATTGTTATGTTGTTAAAAATGACATCTTTGCGGGTGGCCGAACTACTCGCAGGTAGGAAAAGGATTCAGGAACATCTCTTAAAGATGAATGCACACAGAATTCCAGTAGATTCTATCAGAAAGTATCGGTATTTTTCTATCATTTGCGATTGTTTTTGATGTTTGAGATGACCTGACTGCCAAGATATTTCACGGTCAGAATTGACAAAACTTGATCGCGGTTAAAACCCTCAAAAGAAAAATACATACTAAAAAATACATGCCACTAGTTGCTATAGTTGATATCGGCTATTGTGTTTTAACGTTACGCATCTGTATTCTCTCATCTCTTTCTAACTATAGACATAATAGAACTTTTGATTGATCTGAGCATTTTAACTCGATCAAGTTTTGTCAATTTTCATCTTAAAATACACCGGCAGTCAGATCAATTCAAACTTCAAAAACTGATAAAAACATACCGATATTTCTGATATAATCTACTAAATTTTGTAAGTTCATCTTTAAAATTTCTACAGCTTGCTCTAAATAAAATTCAAAGCATTAATTTCTACGGCCGCGTGACAGCCAGGAGAGCTCAACCAGCCTGCGTGTGTCTGCTAGCATCAGACCGAGCCACTTAATACAGCCGACTCACCATAACTCTCACCATCGCTAGCTGTAAGAGAATGCACACAATGCACGTCTATCAGACTAGCTCTAAGCGTAGATATTTACACATGCACTACTACATCTACGGAGACTAGGTTAGAATATCGGGTTCATGTTTGACACAATTTATCATTACTAAGTCGAGAAAATATTTTCTCTCATCACAAAAACCAAATAGTGTCGGCTGTTTAGTGTCAGCGATCACGAAGTATAAACATGACCCTTATCAGCTCAGTCATAAAAGAAGTTTGAAGATGCCATTGCAATTACCAGAGCATTAGGTAACAAAAGCCTATGGCCACATAAGGTTTTGGCATCCATCCATAAGTTTTACTAATGCCTCGAGCACGCTTGCAGCCTTGCATCACATACCATGAATCGAGGCTTGGGTAAATTATCAACTAAATCACATGATTTCTCTCTGCTCTTCTACTCAGTGACAACTCACAGTCATAGTAACAGTTGCTACGTGATCAGTGAATGCTTTTAGCAAATTTAGATTATCATTTGGTAAATGACTTTCAATTATATTGTCAAAAATTGCTCACCGATGGCTACAAAATATCAAGAATTGTTTCGTATTTAACTTTACCCGATATTACCTATAAATATAGCAGACAACTCTTTGCATTTGTGCTGGCATGTGTTGTTGCTGTTCATCGAACTTACATGCATGTAAACATTTGTTTAAGCCAAAATTGTGACAATCATATGGTTCGAACATTCAGCAAACAGGTCACGGGTTTCAATATTAGCCAAAATAGCATGTGTACCATGTAAGCTTCACGTCTCCTCTTTACTCATTCACTTATCTATCAGTCAACAGTTTTGACTAAAAAGTCAATTTTGGATCCTTTAATCAACAGTTTTGGCTAAAAAGAACACTTTGCATACAAGTTTAGTTGTTGTGCTGTTCTCTACCGTCTGCACCGCGGAAGATATCTTGAGATATTTTACCCGGCCGGTTTGATTAATTGGAAAAGACAATCTAGAAGTACCTGTTGATCTTTGCTTGGTGACATCTCTATATCCGTGAGTTTGGCTGCATCAGCCGTACCTGTTTCAGTCTCTCCGACCATCTCAATAAAGGCCACCACTAAGATGAGCAACAACTGGAAGACACCACCTATGAAGCTTGTCAAATACTCTTTGCCGCTCGATAGAATAGCTTTCTCCAGTATGTATCCTTATCAGCTCTTGAGATATAAATGATAACCTTGTTTGCAGTGGATCTCGTCTGCGTTCTACATAGCCAATGAAGCGTAGGCTCTATAGCTATGTCGAGCTTTACTAACTACGTGTCATCATCCATTATCAAGCATGTCACACATGAACGCCCATTCTCATGGCTGTAGTGCCACTGGGTAGATAGACTGCCGCAGGAATGTCTCAAACGCAGCATTGCCTCTTTTAATATACATCAATCATAAGGTTTTGTTCGCAGGCTTTTCTTGTACTTGTAGTAAAGTCACCCGTTGCTTTTAATAGTTTATCATAATAAAAATAATTGCGCATCTTTGCAAGCTTCTTCGAGTTGGCTGTCGGCGGAAAAGTAAAAAGTGCTCTTGCTATTACTGTTCATTAGCCTTTAAACTTGAGAATTCAGTTTGGTGACCTTGGAAACTTGTCATTGTAGGGTATCTTTTGTAAGTTATGTAATTGGTAGCAAGTACCTAGTTGATTTCCATCCTCCGAGATGTAGATGTTCATTGCCCTTTTTCAGTCAGTGACATTTGCTGCCTCAGTACCTTTTCTTTAAACATTGTGTGCTGTGTAAATACTGCACGCTGACCCAATGTTTTCATTGCAAGTGAATTTAGTTGGGTTTTGATGACACACCTTCCCTTAACAGCAGGTTTCCTAACGCTAGCAAATAGATTCCCAACAACATTAATAGCAGGAAATAAAAAAAATCAATGGCAACATGCCTTCCGTTATTGTTAGATTACTTTTAGAGTTATGTTCCTATATTTAGGCTACATAGTGTAAGCGGCTTCCGTTGGTAATTTCACAGGTCTGTGTTTCACACGTTCGACTTGTCGATGTTCGCTAAGTGACTCTTTCTGGAATAGTAGAGGCTATGCAGGTCTGCCTTTCATGTTAGCATCTCCTTCATAATACTTCTTGCAACATTTCTATTTTTCCAGTCGTTCCCACTGGTTGGGTAGTGGTTAACCAAGTTACATATTCAATGTTTCTGTTTTGCTTGCTTAGTCACAAAATACTTTTTGTTATGGTAGGGTTACTGTTGCAGTACTACAAAAAGTTCATTGCCTTCTAGTAGAGTTCGGCAATGATATACAAGTGATACAAACTGAACCAAAACAATTTCTCTAAGATGGTGCTGATGTCATGCATCTGCATGACATCGCACTTGTGTATCGCTAGTTGACACTAGTTATACAAAGGTTTGTGGCATCGCTGAGAACATTGCGATTATAATTCTTCTAATCGCTATTCCGATGTTTTTATAATGTGTCAATGTTTACAAACCATGATCACCGGCTGTAACTCAAGTTGAGTATATTGGAAGTCCGACGTGATTCAGTCTAGCATCACTGTAGTCTTCTGTATATAAACTGATTGGCAAAGCATGTACACAGACCTAACTAGGTTAGGTGAACTTTTTAGCTGAAATGTAGATTCATGAGAGTAAAAAAAGAAGTGGGATTCTTTGCATAGAGATCTTCGGTTGTATCGAGAGTGTGCAAGCAAGATAAATGGCACATTTAGGAGTGGCCCTGCGGAAATCCGAATCGAATTTTCGAAAGTGTTCATATCTCAAACGAAACAACCAAAATTTGCATGGATTAACCCCACAACTCTGAACTGAACCAAAAAACTTATCATTATTCTGCCTCTTCCGTGTCCTGTCATGTACTATCGTTGATGCATTGTGACGAAACGAACATTTTGGTTTAAGTTGGTGAGATAAAACTGACACATCTGTGCTTGGCTAAAATAGTAAATGTCAACAAATGTAATCTTGATTCCATCTCATTCATTTCTAACATAAGCTAGTTACATATAAGTGTCTTATTTGTTGTGTTTCGTATCACGATTTTGGTGAAAGATTAAGGTGATGTGATTATTGCATTTGCCAATACTAGGTTGTCCAATCTATTGCGAGCTTTAGTTGCTCCTGCTCGAAGCAAATCGAGGCATTTAGTAGCGAGTTGTCAGTTTCGCCTGATACTCCCAAACAGAGTTTACCATGTTGGAAGTTTCTGGTCACTCACCATGTGGCGACCCTTCTGACCTTGGGAAGAGTTGAACATGAGTAAATCTGTTGTCTCAGCCTTGAGCTGCATAATAAATTTGTTGCGTTACTTTTTACCTCATTTGCTACATGACTTTATGGGGACTTTAGGCGATAACAATGTATTTCCTGGTACTTATTTCAACTCATCGTCGTTTTTACTGCCAAGTTATAAAAGTCTGGCAGATTATCTGTCTCCATCATATAGCCTGTTAGTATTCTCATATCTTTGGCTGACTCACTCTTGGCAATGATGTTCTTGTCCCAGCAAGTGCCTCACATTTTACTTGCACACTATACACTAGAGGCAAATGAAAATTTATACCATGTTGCCAAAATACCATTTTGCTGTTTTTTTAAAGATGCAATATTATTTATTCACAACATGCTCTCCTGTATATATACTCATGTGAGTGGATGTATTACCATCTCATAGATAATTAGCTCATGAAATTACTTCAGGAAATATTCTAGTTATCTGAAAGTTTCCAGCTGATAGAGGGTTTTTCCATGCCTCGCTAAACTAATATTAATATCTTCCAGGTGCAGTGACCCTTTGGTCAACTGTAGTGCTGCCAGGCTGTGGTGCTGCCGGGCATGCTAGCTATATGATTCCTGACATTTTCAGAGACGTGAACGAAGGAGGAGGGAAAGTGTTCTGTGGGATGAGCTTGTTAAGACTGTCACCTATCTGAATCAATTTATGAAGGATGAGCACAAGATACGATATGTTGCGTTCGACATGGCACGGTCAAACAGGAAGTAAGCCTCTAGAAGCATTGATCATATCAAGCACACATTAGACAATTCCTCCATTCTGATCGTTGTGATGATATTTTTTTGGAACAAGGTATATTAACGGCTGACAAACCTGTAGTTATATGGTTGGCTGTTTGGAATAAAATTATTGGCAATAAAATGCTTGGAGAAGTGGCACGATTGCTCAGAGAGTATAATTACATATACAGGGAGTAGAAGCTCATAAAAACTTTGAAAAATTTTTAGAAGATCATAAAAGTATGGTTATTTTGTGCTAAATCCTGATCTTTTGCCCTGAGTCTAGCCGATTAATGATGCCCCAGGAGCCTTCACTGTACACAATACCTTCTTAAAGAGTCGTTAAAACAAACCAATTAATTTTTGTTTTGTGTTGTCAGGTTGGTCTAAGTACTGCAATATTTTTAGACTTTTGATGTTCTGACTAAATATATTAGTTAAGTATGTTTGAATTTTTCAAGTTTTAAATTATGCCACAAAAAATAGCACTTATTAAATGGTAAGCAAATTTAACCTATTCAAGTCTGCCTATAATATTCATACGTGAGTAGTTTTTATTATAACACGTAGTGTTAGTGTTATAATACGTGGTGTTAGGGCAAAACATGTTATTATGGTTAAGGTAGAAATTACTGAATTGCAGACAAGTTAGTCTTTGCAATTTCTTTCATTAGAACTAAAATTAAATTATTAAAATGAAAATATTTACCATTTTAATTAGCACGAATCCATTTCGGAGCTTTTCTAAAGATTGTCTATACAGTATTTGACTTAATCAGCTTGTTAGCAATGACAGGCGTTTGAGTTCAAACTCTTTATAATATGTCTGTAATTGTTTATATGAAGGCTCTATTGCATTCATTTTCTGTGTGCTGGATATTTTTTTTGGTGATCGTTTGGTAGGTTTTTCTGCACCAAAAAATTATGCTTTAAAGCGACAGCTATATATGGTGTGAACTTTGGACAGCTACAAAATAGCTTTTGAATGCATCAAGTCGCTTTGCATTGAAAAAATATGCCACAGAATGCATTTCACAAAATGGATTGAATATTATTGTTAATGTGTATAATAATTATGTATATGTATATATCAGGGATTAGGTTTAGTATTTATATTAATGTATCAACGTATATTAGGCCTAGGAACCAATATTACATGTTTTGCTATTGCTCACACAGCAAAGTTCACACTCTTACATAATTGTGGCCTGAGGTGGGAATATTGTTAGTGCTTTATTTCTTATGCAAGAGGTCAAACAGTTCATATTTTAAACGCATTTCCTGAAAAGTTGTGTTTAAATATGAACACTTCACCGGTATTACCAGCCATGCGGTCAGCTCTTGTCACACATGGTTGTTGCTGTCCACTCTGGCCATATCATATTCCTTAATTTACATCTTAGATAAACACGTAACTCTGCTACAGATAAGTTGTTGCTACCGGCATTCTGCGTTTCAAGATAATCAAATTTATCAACTAGCTGAAGGGGTAGTCATACACTGTGTTTCCAGGATTCTAATAGGTTTGGAGTTGCTTCCACTCTGAATCATATTAACAGTAAAATCCAAACGCATTTGACGTCGTTTCGCTTCGCTAAATTTTTGCGAAGATATATTCTCTGTGAAAGTACATCGACATCATAGAAAAGCTCACTGCTGATGGATCCGAATCGATAATACTCGACTTAACTCTTTCTAGTGGTAGTAAAAAAGTTTCATCACACTTCAAAATTTGCGATCAGACATCCTGGCTTATTTAGCTCAACTAGTTGACTAGCATGAATTGAAAAGTGATCGTGACATGAAAGTGAGTCTACCTTGACAAGTTTTGTTTTCAGTGATATGTCACGAATCTTGGAAAGATCTATAGCGTAACTCTAATTTTGTTGAAACGGATGAATGTGAGTTCATCGGCAGCGGGCAACTCCGAACCCATTCAAAGCATGGAAGCGCAATCATAGTCCACTGGTTTAGCTGCAATACGCAGTATGATTTAAACCATAACTGTCACGTACAACTTTTATCATGTTTTCTAGGTAAATCAGACACGCTGATTCCGATTTTGTACTCAAAATAAAGATTAGTCCACTAACCTTCAAAGTCATTTAGGCTTTTTTAAAGCGTTTCAATATCCGTTTCAAAAACAACACAATCGGCATTACAAGCTCCGCCCATAAATATGTGACGAAACCTAGCTTTTTCAGGAGCGGAAGTTGGGAATGTTTAGTCCGATTTAGAATAATAGAGATGGGTGTCTTAAAACTCATTATTATCTAAATCCAGCCTGTAAAATAGTTTCAGTTTTTTATGAAAGGTATATAAACTATTTAAAATTGCTCGCAGCATGTTACATGACGTTTAAATGGGCTGGACGTCGAGAAAAATGAGCTCAAAAAGCGCGGTTTTATCACGAGCTAGCGTTGTTATTGCGCTTTTTAAATATGCAATGCTAAATAGCTTATCTACCTTTCAGAAAAGACTGATATTATTTTTAAGGCTGAATTTAGATATTAATGGATTTTAAAACACCCATATCTATTGTTCTAAATCAGTCTAAACATCCCTACGTAACTTCTGTTCCTAAAAAGCTAGGTTACGTCAAGTATTTATGGGCGGAGCTTGTTATGCCGGATCGTGTTGTTTTCGAGACCGATATTAAAACGCTATAAAAAGTTCTTCATTACTCTGAAAGTTAGTGGCCTAATCTTTATTTTGATTACAAAATCGGAATCAGCATGTCTGATTTACTTAGTAAATATGATAAAAGTTGTTCGTGGCAGTTATGGTTTAACACCGCCGCAGGACAATGAAGTTACACAACAACCTTGCTGTTCCCAGTAATGCTAATCAGCTCTGCTTTTATCTCATCTGTTTTGCCCTCACGCTCCTGAATTTGCACCGTTTTGAAATTGAGTTACTGGTTTCCCTCGAATTGCGCAAGGCACCTCATGTCAATTCCTTCACCTCTAGCACTCCATAACAATAACAATGGTGTCAAATGTTAGTACGTATTAGATGAGAAACTGACTGCCTGCGCTAGCGAGACCCACCCGCTCGTGTCTATCATTTAGGAAGGGAGCCAATGTCCTCGCCCACTTGGATGACATCTCGGAGAGTTGCATTAAAAGAACAGGCTTCTATGTAAGCAATTGCCTTGGCTATGCAGACCGTAAGCAGCACGGAGTCATCCGCACAAACTGTGTAGATTGCTTGGACAGAACCAACACTGCTCAGTTCTCTGTAGGGAAGCATGCCCTTGGCCATCAGGTTAAAGTTCCTTCTTATGCCTTTCCAAAAACTTTTATAATGATCTTGGAACATTTCATGTAGCTTAACGTTTTGTCATAGAGCTATCCGTCATAGATTAATCCTTCATAGAGTTATCCACCATAGAATTATCCATCATATATTGGTCCATCATAGATTTATTCATCATAGAGTTATCAATCATAGAATTATCAATATTGGAGCTATATATAGCAGACATGCTCAACCTAACAATATTCTCCATTGTTCTCCTTCACAGAGCTACTAATCATTCAGTTTTGTATCATAGAGTATTATATAATAGTTGTCTATGGTAAAGCTGAATATCAATAGTAGTTCCTTTGCATGCCCTACAGTAATTTACTATGATTGAGTAACAGCATAGTCATCTACCTCTTAGAGGGTAACCATTAGCTACAGTGTAGTTTATGGTGTAATTTCTGTCAGAATGTGGTCTGCCACAGAAAGATATCTTTCAGACACAATATACACATAGATGATCCCTCTACCCAGAATACTTCAGCACATGCTGGAACGTTAAAGCCAGCTGATCTACTATGTTATTAACTACTCAGTCTTAGCAATTCACATTGTAGCAGTACAAATATGAATTTTAAGTAGACAAATCATCTTGACACATGTGGTATTGGTGTCTAACACTTCAATGGAAACACTTCAAATATGCAATTTATGCTTGAAATGGTGAAATTAACTGTTTATATTTAATGTTTAAACTGTTAGCAATTCATGTTTAAATTTTCTTCTAGCATTGTATCTGTTTCATGTTTGGTAAGAAATCTTTGTAGCTATTTCTGCCAGCTTATTTTGACGGGGAAAAAATAACTATCACCGGTGAAATGCATCGCCGATGTGTAGTGTAGATATTTCTTATGTGTATACACAGAGGCGCGTTGCATTAAACTGCGTCATGGTGATAAATTCATTAACCAATGAGAATTGGTCTCAGTCTTGCGGAGGCCATGACGTTGTTGATAAACTTTTCATTAGTATATTTATTATACTGATACTTATAAATAGTATATTTATTATATATATGTTGTATGTAGTGTACGCATTTATTTGCAGTATATTTATTATTTAATATATTTAATAATATAATATTTTGTAGCAATAATTCTGTGCAGCTAGGTGCATTGTTGGATGTTTGCTAAAATAGCTGCAATTTAACTATGAAAACAGGCAAGTACAAACATACTTGAGGTTCATGACATAAATTAAACTTCAGAAAAAAAACTGAATTTTGACTGGTTTAATTTAGTAAAGAATTATCAAAAAGCTTCATGAAAAGTTCCTATTTACACCAGTAGGCCCTGTATATTTGTTACAAATGAGAATATTTGGTTCATATAAAAATATTTGTTTCTTCAAAGCCAGTTGTTGTTATAGTAGTGCAACAGCGAGTCTTGTATGTAACCAGCTTGCCCTGGAAATACTGCGATGGAATCGAAATTATGTTTGTTGGTATCTACTATTTTCGACAGGCACAGATGTGTCAGTTTTATCTCTTCCGACATAGTCCAAAATGATCGTTTTGACACGACGTAGCAACAGTGTGTTGTTGACGCCGTACATGTTATCGGTGTGTCCTCATCTAATTGGTATTCTAACTACAGTTCATCCAAATGAATTAGTATAAAGTGTAAGCGATGCGTCCTACTTATTAGACAAGGGCGTCTATCTTAGTGTGGGGCAGTTTTCTTGCTTTTGAGTTTTTGTTTTGATGGTGAATGTATTCAGTGAATCGTTACGTATGCTGATGTGTCGGTGACAGACACTTGTCAGTGTTTGTCACATTTACTGGCAACAGAGAGCAATCAAATTAAGTAGATAGTCTTTTAATTTGTAAACATTGCAATAGTTCTATTTGTACCTTGTGACTATGTTCCATGCCTTTCTTGCATTGCTTTCTCTCTGGGCCAAATTTGTTTAGAGCGCTTCTAGGGCAACGTTTCTGAGCAACTCCGTGTGAGAAGGGAAAAGTGGTATTCACCATTGCTCTTTAATTTATAAGGCAATTTTGCTGACAATCACATAGGTTTTCAATCACTGTTTCCACGCTTCGAATGCGTTCAGAGTTGCTAGCTGCCGACGAATTTGTACCTACCGTTTTAACGACTCGCGGTTGCACTTTATAGGGCTTTCCAAGATTCGCGATGTATCCATCAAGACAAAACTTGTTAGAGTAGACTCACTTTTTGTGTCAAGGTTAATTTTCAATTCATGCGTAATCAACGAGTTTCACTAGCTAAGCGGGGATGCCTGATCGCAGTATATCACAATGCTGATTGTTTTTACCTCCAACAGGGGAGGGTTTGCCGAGTATTATCGATTCAGATCCATCAGAGCGTTTCTAGGATGTCAAATAGTACTCTCTCAACGGATGCTTTTACACAAATCTAGCGAAGTGAAATGGAAATGAATGCGTTGAACTCTGTCTGTTGAACGTTGTTCAGTTTTTACCGTTTCTATGATTCGGAATGGAGGCAACTCCAAACATACTCAAAGCATGGAAGCATAGCGTATTTGTAATCGGGAGTGAGCTACTGACTCCCCAGAAACCAAAACAAATAGGGTAGTAAATATAATACCACTTTGTTAGTGTGATAGAACTAGCTAATATTTACAGTAAGTATAGACACATTTCATCGGTTTGGTTGTTTAGAGTGTTCATACTAGTTACTGCTTTGTAAGATTTTCTTGATTGGTGATACGAGCAGCGATCTAGTAGTTAGTGGCCTCAGGTGTACCTTGTATAACAGTAAGTATATAGGCTGACTGTTTTATCTCTGTTTACTTGTTTTATGATAAAATTACTACTGTATCAAATCATTAGCTTTAGCAAACAAGCCTCAGAATATAACTAAAGATGGGTTGTGGCAGGTAATGACCCTATATTTTACATGTATGTTTAGTGAATTTTAATAGTTTCATGCGCTATGGTACTGTATGGTTAGTGAACTGTTTTAATGGTTTAAACAGTCAGGGAAGCGGTTGGAGAAGCTAACATATATTTAAGATCAAAGATGCTTTTTTCACCCCATACCCAATGTCTGTCTGTTGTGGGAGAATGATCTCATGCATGCCTGTCATTGAGCATTGTTTCTATCTTTTTTATAGCTGCATGCACTTGGAGTAACACCCAGCACTGAGCTCTTCTTTGACACGGACTGTGTGAGCATGCTGGAGGCACTTTACGAGGACCAGGGGGACACAATTGCTCTACAGTATGGCGGTTCCAACTTGGTGCACCGAGTTCAGTCATACAGGAAGACTGACCTGCTCTCAGCTCATTCAAATGATATCCTGCAGACGCTCGCTAGATACTACAAGAATTCCTTTTCTGGTACTCAGGCTATTTATAGGTTTCTTCTGAAACAACAAGCTGTGTAAGAGTTTTGCTCTTCAACTAAGTGCTTGTTGCTTTTCACTGTGGTTAGCGAAACCATACGCAAAGTTGGCATTCCGCAAATTGCGTTGCGACATTCATAATCTCTATTGTATTGGCAATATACCATACTGTAAATTATGGGAGGCACTGCGCACCTTTGTGACAGTTCATTAGTCTTAGGAATCACTGATCAACTAGGAAGGAGTTTAAATGATGGCCACAGAATACCTACTAGCACAACCAGAAAGCTTTGAAAGACTGTGATGGAAATAAAGCATTAGTGAAAAAGGCACAAATAAAGGTTTTGTTTGCCTTGAAAGTTGTGTCTAGATTATAGGAAAAGGTTTGCTCCATTTTGCAAATCAATCTCTTGCTGCATGTCCCTTGTACTGCATTTTACTGAAAGTATATGACAGTTTTGTTGCTAGAGAGATCCAAATGGTTGTACATACTCACCGTTGTGATGAAGGATGGAGTGTCATTCATAGAGTTTATGCTATATTTACAGACGCCATAAATGAGAACAAGATGAAAACTATTAAAATATTTTTACTAAAATATTGGAACATTTTTTCATGGTGAATTTATAGAAATTTTAAATCTCTATGTTACTCTGCAAACGGCATGCATGGACAGGCAGAACACTAAGTGCAGTGTGTATTATTGTATGTCTCTGGTCATGGCTACTGGTGGAACTAAAGGCATGAATCGCTCAATGTTTTCTTCTTTTCACAACTAATTTTGATTCAAGTTAATATGACTAACCTCTGCAAAGCAGATTTTCCAGGAAGAATTGTTGAATGTTTACAGAGACAACACACTTTTTTGCGCCTTTTCAGACAGTGAGAAACAGCAAGCATACAACGTTTTCCTTGGAATCTATAGACCGTTTAGAGAAACTATTGCATTGTGGGACCTGCCAACTGACTATTATCTTCATAACCGGACTCCACCAGCCAAAGTGTATGTTCTTCAAACATATTAAAGCCATCACCAACATTTTAAACCTTGTCAGTTATGTATGATCAACAAACAAACGCATCACTGCAGTTGTCTATAGATATTCACTGCTTTACTTATATCAGCCTTGCTGACTAGCTGAAGTACAATAGCATCCCGTTATGTTTGTGTGTTGTTTAAGCAATGGCGTCACAGAACAGTTTTTTTCGTTGGTTCTGACCGGAATCGCGAAACGAACGAAAAACACAGAATTATTTGGCCGAAATTCACAGAATTGTCAGAGCTGTGCATGCACACCGAAATGGTCGACGAAATGCTTTTAATTGGCTAAACAAATTATTAGCGAGCATGATTCTAGCAGCTTTCACAATTTATATAGTCCAAGAAATGTATTACGACACCCAATAAAAGTACCAGTGCAATTCAACATAGTACATACGATGCAACTGCTTAAATTGTATTTACTATGGCGAATTACTTTAGTATTTTGCTTGCGTGTCGCGTTGTGTGCTTCGGACTATATAAATTACAAAAGCTGCTAGAATCATGCTCGCTAATAATTTGTTTAGCCAATTAAAAGCATTTCGTCGATGATTTCGGTGTGTTTGCACAGCTCTGACAATTCTGTGAATTTCGGCCAAACAATTCTGTATTTTCTCGTTCATTTTGTGATTTTGGTCAGAACAAACGAAAAAATCGCTACATGTGGCCGTACCTTTAGAAGTTGTTTGTCATATTTCCACTGAGTTAACCTTGAACACCTTGATGACCTTGCCCAAATCCACAGTTTTAGGCAGCTTCTCTAGGTACTCAGTCTGAAGTTACGAGAATGTATGGCATGCATCAGCATGTAGTCTTGTCATAATTCCACTCATCACTATGATAGACTGGTCAAACAGACAGCTCAAATTGTGCAGCATGGGATTGCGCTGATCTTTTTACCACAGCTGGCTTGATCTGTCAGTTTACATCCGAAGCCTGACATGATATAAATGATGAGCTGGCATACATATCAGTGGTTGAAAATATCTTTCATACATGAATATCAATACATTTGAGCAGTAATAGTTTAATACTCCACAAATAATCAGAATGTCTTGTCTCCATTAAAGTTGAATAGTAATTTGGTATCAGGTTGTAGGTGATACTCAACTGGTGATGCCTGCTGATAGGCATACCAGCTAGTGAAAATGGTCAATTGAAAGGCAATCAGAAATTAGATAGTGTCTAGTAGCATAGTTTAACATAATTGAAAAGTTTGGAACTAGGCCAAGCTGAATATGAGCAGTATGCAGAACAGTGATTCGGCGATCATGCATTCTTTTGCATAATGCCTAGGGAATCTCTGCATAGTAACATAGACTTTGGCTTGGTATCTTCAATAAGACTACTATGAGAGTACTCCGTGATATGAGTAGTATGAGAGTACTCCGTAATAAGATTAGTATGAGAGTACTCTGTAATAAGAGTAGTATGAGAGTACTCTGTAATAAGAGTAGTATGAGAGTACTCCGTAATAAGAGTAGTATGAGAGTACTCTGTAATAAGAGTAATACGAGAGTACTCTGTAATAAGTGTAGTATGAGAGTACTCTGTAATAAGAGTAGTATGAGAGTACTCTGTAATAAGAGTAGCATGAGAGTACTCTGTAATAAGAGTAGTATGAGAGTACTCTGTTATAAGAGTAGTATGAGAGTACTCTGTAATAAGAGTAGTATGAGAGTACTCTGTTATAAGAGTAGTATGAGAGTACTCTGTTATAAGAGTAGTATGAGAGTACTCTGTAATAAGAGTAGTATGAGAGTACTCTGTAATAAGAGTAGTATGAGAGTACTCTGTTATAAGAGTAGTATGAGAGTACTCTGTTATAAGAGTAGTATGAGAGTACTCTGTAATAAGAGTAGTATGAGAGTACTCTGTAATAAGAGTAGTATGAGAGTACTCTGTAATAAGAGTAGCATGAGAGTACTCTGTAATAAGAGTAGTATGAGAGTACTCTGTTATAAGAGTAGTATGAGAGTACTCTGTAATAAGAGTAGTATGAGAGTACTCTGTAATAAGAGTAGTATGAGAGTACTCTGTAATAAGAGTAGTATGAGAGTACTCTGTAATAAGAGTAGTATGAGAGTACTCTGTAATAAGAGTAGTATGAGAGTACTCTGTTATAAGAGTAGTATGAGAGTACTCTGTAATAAGTGTAGTATGAGAGTACTCTGTAATAAGAGTAGTATGAGAGTACTCTGTAATAAGAGTAGTATGAGAGTACTCTGTTATAAGAGTAGTATGAGAGTACTCTGTTATAAGAGTAGTATGAGAGTACTCTGTAATAAGAGTAGTATGAGAGTACTCTGTTATAAGAGTAGTATGAGAGTACTCTGTAATAAGAGTAGTATGAGAGTACTCTGTTATAAGAGTAGTATGAGAGTACTCTGTTATAAGAGTAGTATGAGAGTACTCTGTAATAAGAGTAGTATGAGAGTACTCTGTTATAAAAGTAGTATGAGAGTACTCTGTAATAAGAGTAGTATGAGAGTACTCTGTTATAAGAGTAGTATGAGAGTACTCTGTAATAAGAGTAGTATGAGAGTACTCTGTTATAAGAGTAGTATGAGAGTACTCTGTAATAAGAGTAGTATGAGAGTACTCTGTAATAAGAGTAATATGAGAGTACTCTGTAATAAGTGTAGTATGAGAGTACTCTGTAATAAGAGTAGTATGAGAGTACTCTGTAATAAGAGTAGTATGAGAGTACTCTGTTATAAGAGTAGTATGAGAGTACTCTGTAATAAGAGTAATATGAGAGTACTCTGTAATAAGTGTAGTATGAGAGTACTCTGTAATAAGAGTAGTATGAGAGTACTCTGTAATAAGAGTAGTATGAGAGTACTCTGTAATACGAGTAGTATGAGAGTACTCTGTAATAAGTGTAGTATGAAAGTACTCTGTTATAAGAGTAGTATGAGAGTACTCTGTTATAAGAGTAGTATGAGAGTACTCTGTAATAAGAGTAGTATGAGAGTACTCTGTAATAAGAGTAATATGAGAGTACTCTGTAATAAGAGTAGTATGAGAGTACTCTGTTATAAGAGTAGTATGAGAGTACTCTGTAATAAGAGTAGTATGAGAGTACTCTGTAATAAGAGTAATATGAGAGTACTCTGTAATAAGTGTAGTATGAGAGTACTCTGTAATAAGAGTAGTATGAGAGTACTCTGTAATAAGAGTAGTATGAGAGTACTCTGTTATAAGAGTAGTATGAGAGTACTCTGTAATAAGAGTAATATGAGAGTACTCTGTAATAAGAGTAATATGGGAGTACTCTGTAATAAGAGTAGTATGAGAGTACTCTGTAATAAGAGTAGTATGAGAGTACTCTGTAATAAGAGTAGTGTGAGAGTACGTTGTAATAAGAGTCGTATGTGAGTGATACTGCTGTGTACATCCTGTGCGTGTTGTTTCTCTACTATCAGTTTCTTCATCCAGAACGTAACACGCACAGACGTCAGCTGTCTTTCAGCCGCTTTCAGGCACATTAAAGCTCAGCTTTAGCATGTTCATCATAGTTTTCAGCTATCATTTATCAATCCAGCCCACTACGTTATTCTATTTCGCTTTGAGAAGAAGCTTTCACGGCGTTAAAATATCTTCATTGCTCTTCGTAAACAATTTGTTTGTTTCGCGTATAAACTGTCTGTATTTGGCTTGGTGCACGAGTCATGTGCATATGTTATGCTGATAAGCTTCTGCTTTGTCTGTTTTAGAGACTACTGCCAGTGGGTTGCTCAGAAAGTGATTGCCTGTCTTCCTCAGCCTTTTAATGAAGTAGAAAAAGAGTTACACATAGTTCATAGAGAAGCCCATTTTTCAATAAGGCTAGGCTTCAATTCAGTATATAGAGTCATGGAGCTGACTCTATTTGACAGCCTCTTCTACATGACTATACGCAATTCCATCAAATCCTTCATGTCTAAATCAATTCCGATCGACTATGACAAACATGCCCTGAGCCCATTTGAGGTGCGAAAAACTGTTCGATGGACGCAGTTACTCAACACAACTCAGACGACTCCCAGGTAAAAACGCTCGCTTTAATAATTAAATTGTCCTGGCTTGTATTTATTTCTTGATATTTCCTTATACTCATATTTTTTATACTTATCTCTTTATATTTTAAATCTTTACAAATCGTACATCTATGGCACCACGATGATAATGAATAACTCCGCAAACTTTCATCTAATGGTAATCACTCAATATTCTGCATTACTTTCCTCTTTTTCTTCTAAGTAGTCTTGAATTTAATATCTCGAAAAAATGTGTAACCACTTATTTCAAGCACTGTACAAGGGTTTTAAAACTTGAATTATAGAGTAAAGAAGTACTGCTGGTAAGAGTCGGTGTATGCTTATTGCTATGTAGTGCAAATGGGCCCATCACCAATACTAGCTAGCCTTTTGAGGTACTTTTGCAGACGTTTTGCCGTGTCATCAATCATGGCATGTCATATACTCTCTCATTTATTATCTTTCAAAATGGTTGAGTTTAAATTACTGTCACATCATTTGTTTGTGCTAATATTTTGGTTTAGCGTCACCATAAATAGGTATGTATTAGATTCAGCTATTGCACAGTGAGATTTGAATTGAGATTGCATGCTTTTTCCGATTAAAACATAATTAAATTGTTCTTTAAGGATCATTTCTCATTTGCAACGCATCTTCTGGCTGGTACAATGAGAAAAATACTGTTGAGATAGTGCAGCATGCTTGATTAGCCACAATGCTAGTATCAAAAGCACGAGTACATTTTATCCACACTAGTAATAATTATGGGCTAGCTTAAACCATATAGAGTTATTTCCTCTTGTCTAGTGAGGGCCTCAACTCCTACATAAAGAAATGCATGTCTTATTTGAATGCGCTTGAACTCTTCAACCTTTTCAGCTCTATACATTCATCAATTATATAATAAATTAGGCCTTGTTTAATGTTTCTCTGATTACCAGTGGTGTGGAATGTTATTTTGTGTTCATAGTGGTCAGTCGAAGGACATGGGGAACAGCATTTTCCATACAGGCACCACTACTGAAGACCCTGACTCCAGCAGCAGTGAAGAGTCTGACATCGAATGCAAGCTCACATCCGATGATGAAGTGTCGAAAAAAGATGAAATAAGAGAGCCTCCAGCTAAGATTACGTTTCACGTAACACAGTTTTTAATCTATTTCATACTCTTGAGGATCAGAGCGCATTAATTGTTAAAGCCATAGATATAATAAACTATTATTATATCTATGGTTAAAGCTATTACATATTTGATGAAAGGAGTGTTAGTTAGTTGGGATAATCATTACTAACTAGAAATAATATGTGTTGGTTAAGGATCATGTCTGAGCTAACATACATCTTCTTTCACTCCCTTCCATTCACTCATTCTAATATTCTATTTCTAAGCAGGAAACTGAATAGTTACTCATGTATTTGTGGATATTACAGCCTAAATATGAAAAAAAACACAATTATAATTGTATGATAAAACGCGCCGATTAGGAACGATAAACCATTTACCTGAAAACCATAAGCTATTATAGGCCAGTTTTTTCTATTTTGGCAGACACATTGCTGAGGTGGTTATGGAGTAGCTTGTTGTACCAGGATAATGGCACATTTGAGGAATGTAAAGCAGGCACATTGAGGGTGTTGGGAATGTAATCAGCTAATTAATCCACATGCTCATGGTATCAAACACTACTTCGGAATACACTTTACTACTAAGAATACTACTACTTTACAATACACTAACAATACACTAGTATCTTCTCCTTCTTTACTACTAAGAATACTACTACTTTACAATACACTAACAATACACTAGTATCTTCTCTTCCTTAGGTATTTTGTTTGAATTTGTTTTGACCGAGTTTGATTTTAGGAACTAATGGAGAATCCATTCTCAACATATGGAGTTGACAGTGATTACGTATGCCCTGCGAATATCAAAATGTACAAGCAGTGAGTTTTACTGTATGTGATTATCTTGTTTATAATAAGGTTTTTGCTTGTTTATTGTCATATGATATAGAAAGTCTGAAGACTTTATGGTATTGTCAGGTGATGTGGTTGCGCGCCCTCACAAATGCCGGGTGCAGTTCTGATATCTTATAAGATTTTCTCCCACAAATGATTGCCACGTTTTTCTAGGTGTAGGTAGCTTACGTTCGTAAGTGCCAAATAGCATTGATGTAAGCAATAACAATTTGTCATTACACTCCCATGTCCTGAAAATATGTGCATTAGTGTGTGCTATTTGTTACCCACCTTTACTCAATAGCATACGTATACTGCATACGCACGTTTTAACTTGTGTGCTTGTGATTTAGCGCGCTGCATAGAGCTATTTATCGTACATTTGTAGCTATGAAAAGTTCTACAATCAAGTCACACAACCACCAGATTATACAAACCAGAAATCAGGCTTTACTCCACAGATTATGATGTGAGTTAGGCATTATAATTTAACCAGATTTGAACTGGTGTATTACATAAAACGATTGTTGCGTGTCCATGAGCTTCTGCGTGTGGAAACTAGTGCCAGCATCTACATGAGTTGCTCAGATCATAACAGCGCGTACAACATCACTGTCGACACTGATATATATTTTTAGAAGTCAGAAAAGCATACTTCCTTTGGATTCCGAATATGAAGCTACACCTCCTAGTGTTAACAAGGAGACCAAGTGTTTCTACAAATATGTCGTCACTGTAGGTCTGCATGGCACATGCAAAATCTCTCCAGCGAGCCAAGCAACATACCACCAATATGTCCAGCAACTGCACCAATGAACCTATTGGCATCCATTCCTTTCAATTTGATATTTTGTAGCTTACATATTTGTGCACATTCTAAAAATTATGAATTATTCACTTTGCAAATTGAACTAGCAGATTAAGCAACAATCCTACATGTATTCTACTATAATGAAACCTTTTTCTGCATTTTTGGCGAGTTCCTAGTTTATTGCAGCTAATTCTTTTGTCATATATCCTTTACTAAGACATCTGATTGTCTATTGGTGCGATATAGATCATGTATTATTATGCCACGTTTTAATACGAACAGCCACAAGCAGTTAAACATGACAAATAAAACTCTGTGTAAGACACAACCTTAACTTGAAATAGACTATTAAGAAACTGAGCGCATATTCTAGAGATACTCGACTAGTAATTTGGAATAAGCTAGAGCAGTCTACTCGCAGTTGCAATTGGCATATTGTGAGAGAAGACGCGTTAGCAGTCACACTGTAAATTCTTTTTTGGCAAAAAGGGCATCACTTTCAATGTTTTGTCCATTCTGCCTGATTCGAATGGTGAAAGTAAAGTTAATACACAGGAGAGTATTTCGGATCATCGAAAGAACGTATACAATATGTACATGAGTGTTGTCTAGCTGTCAGCGAAGTATGACCACTCTCTCCTTATAGATCTGACACGAATGCTTGCTTAAAATGGATAAAATATCATAAGATTAATCTGCCTCCTCTAGCCAGGGGTGTTTGAGACACTCCTCGGCAGTTGCTCGATTACTAGGCTCATACTCGAGCATTGGTACCAAAAAGTTAGCAAAAGCTATGGCTTCTTCTTCTGGCCACTCGTATTTTTCCATGAGAACATCGACCAATGGCCATGGCTTGAGCTTGTTAATGTGCCTCAACTCCCCTAAAATAGAATGTATGGCTGCAGCGGGCTCACAGCAATGTGGTAATTGTGTGCACTTGAGAGCCATGATATCCGGACAGTCTTACTGGGTCAGAGCTACATGATTTTTATTCCTGAATACTTGTTAGCAATTTGTATAAATAAAAAAGAATTTATTTGCCAGATAAATCAGAAATCAACTAAAACTTGCATTCGCGCAATATATATATGTATCAATCTTTTCATTTTCGGATAACAGTATATATGGGTAATGCTGATCATATAACAAGCATGACAGTAAGGTGAGCAAGATGAACTCTTTTGTCGCCGGCATCAGTTCAAGGTAACAAACTAGTTTTGCTGTCAATCAAAGCTTGTAACATTGCGCAAAAAAAATCACATATACTTTCAAACTTTATTTTAACCATAATGCATTCAAAAGAAGTACAAACCTGTGATAAATGACCATTAACATTTCAAAAATCAATTTAGATCATACATGCATTTGTTAGCAGGCCATCCTAATAGTATTTAATAAACTACACACTATTAACCATTCTTTTTTATTTTAGTGTTTTACTACACACGATTGAAGTTAAACATAAGAAGCTTGTGCTTAAGACAACCTTTCAACTTAATCATAAGAGTTCTATGAAATTTGAGATATACCAATCACTGCAACTTCACACACGGGTTATATCTCCCAGGTTTGACCTAGTAACAATCACTGCAACTTCACACACATGGGTTATATCTCCTAGGTTTGACCTAGTAACAATCACTGCAACTTCACACACATGGGTTATATCTCCCAGGTTTGACCTAGTAACAATCACTGCAACTTCACACACATGGGTTATATCTCCCAGATTTGACCTTGTAACAATACACCCGTCTTTCAATAGTGAAGCTATAGCTGAATATGGACAATCCATAAACACTGTTTTATAGAGCGGCTTAGGCCACCCTAAAAACCAGATCTCGATTAATCCACAAAATTATCAAAATTTTACATGGAGTACACCACATGTATGACAAGAGTTGCTCTTGCAATTAGTAATGAAACTATTCGCATTGTAAATGATATATGTTTTGGCTTGGTACGCTTTAAAATGATTTCTCTACCCAACTAATATGCCATTACCATTTCCAATGCTTGTGGCGCGCTATGCAGCCATGAGCATACTTTAAAATGATAGTCAAGTCATACGGTGAATTTTTACTTTCTCACATGCTTTTTACAATTTCTCACTTTTCTCACAATTTTTTACTTTCTCACTTTCCACTCGCCCCAGGCAAGGGCACTTCAGCTAATCGCTCACTAGCGGAGTGAACCACCGAAAAATTCCCACACGGTGCGCTCTAGCTACCATTCCATAACCAGTTCCATGTAACAATTGTAATGTTGTGCTAGGTTGCAGGGACTGTCCAACTTGCAGTAACTGGCCATTGTAATATTACTATTAGGTATTCGGGTTGGTTTTTTTAGCTACATCGTATTTCTCATCAATTTCTAAATTTTTGTATGTTTGGGCTGCTCAATATCAGAGTTTAACATTTGATGGCACAAGTAAAAACAGCGACCATCTACTACGGCCGAGACTTGCGAAAATGCTTGCTCAAGAAAGTTTACACCTCTAAATCCAGACTGATATGGGTTATCATTCTATGAAAAGGTACCAACAATCATTTTTGAAATTGTTCAGCAAACATTAATGTTGTAAACATATAGCTTAATACCTAGTTTGTTGCACCAAAGTAACAACAGATTCCAACAATGATGAATATGCAGCGTTAATACCACCAACGGTATGAATGTAATGAAGTTGCTGAAACCAGTATGAGCAATTTCATAGCAGCCTCACCTTTGATTAGCACTGCATTGTATATTAAAATTAAATTATCTGAAACACACAATAGCATTCCTCACCTCTTCGGTTGAAATACTCCCTGGAGTATTTACCTCCAAGGGCAATGTGACGAGGAATCGGACCGAGGAGCTCAATAATATGGGCTAAATGGTCCTCATCGCGTGAGTAGCCGTCACCGGAATGAGGCTCAAACAGGTAGTCGCCTGTGGCCAGTTCAAATGTCTGTGTGTGCATTATATGACCAATTATCTCACAGCAAAGGATATGTGTAATGAATAAGAAGCTGAGAGTTTGAAGTTAAATGATGTAAAGAATAAATCAATCAATAAAATCTACAGAAGTTTATAGATGAAACTATAACTAAAAATAATCCTAGGCAGATAAAAAATGACATAAAACATTTCTAAAACAAAACGTATCTATATTTGCCAAATGACCATTATTTGAACGCCATGGTGCGCTCTATTTTTCAACCCTTCCCTTAGAGTGGCGCTGTATTAGAGGTGACATTCAAATAAAGGGCGGCGTTGTATTTTTCAAAAACATTTCAAACACCTCGTCAGAATGTTGAGAAGATAAATTTAACCCTTTCACGAGCGAATCCAATGTCGCTTATATTTTGCACTCTCCTTCAGGCGGTGCAACATTAACCCTTTTGGATGCAAGAAAATTTCCAGCTTCCCTCCAACTTGTCGTGGATCTCTAAATAAATATGCACAAGGAAGCTGATACTGGTTTCTAACAGTTGATATCTATTGCTTGCAATTAACCTACGATGATTTTATAGCTTGTGTTGCAATTTGATGGAGCTTTAAAGTTTTTTATTTCATTTTAAATTTGAAGCCGTGTTTTCATTTATACAATATTTAACAAAGTCGCACAAAAGCTCATTGCGCTCATTGCTATGTTTGCTACAGTTTGCAGCAAAAACTGGCTTTTATGCATAATAGAACTTATAATAGAACTTGAGTTACGAGCGTCGATCCATTGTAAGCTGAGTACAGATTAACACAATCATGCTATCAAATAATACGCTATAAATTTGCAAATTTATAAGTTTTATAATAATAATAAGCTATCAAATGCTACAAATATTTAATCAACAACAAGAGACACAAACAAACCATAATAGCCATACATCAGCAACTAAAATTAATATTTTAAAACAAAAACATTAGCATCATTTGCTCGGCCAGTTGTGTTCTGCTTGTTGCTTCTGATTGGAACCATTTAATATTCTTCTGGCTGTTTAATACCTTCCACAATGTCTTCTGACCTCAACCTGTCTTCTGCACAGCTGAGATAGTCGATATTAGCATCTAAACAATTTTTTAGCAGAGCGAAACTTTTATAGCTCCAATAGCTTTATAACTTAAGCAAATAAAGAGAAACCGTATGTAATAAAAAGAGTCTCAAAGTGTTAGCCTCAGAATATGTAGTAGCATATTTTCAATCGTAAAAGTGAAAACTTTTTCCCACATACATCGAAGTATCAAAACCACGTTTAAAAAGAAACTACTATTAGCCTGATACAGTTACTAATTATTTCTTTGGTGTTGCAATCAGTTTTTAATAAAAAAAAAACCTAATGACTTGGAAAATGTACTTCGATACGAACAGAAACAACGAAAGAATTAATTGTTATTGATGTAATCGAGTCATTATTAGTACAGTTTTGTGAACACTTTTCTACTGATCACTTACTAGTTTGGGTTCGTAAGAATTAAGAATGTCAAATAGTATCGGTCAAATAGAAGTGGCGCTCAAATAGAAGTGGCATTCAATTAAAAGGTGATGCTCTATTTTTCAACCCTTTTCCCATAGTAGCACTCAAATAGAGGTGGCGTTCAAATAATGGTAGTGTTCAAATACAGGTTTTACGGTATCTATATTTAATACAATAACAATATTTATATAAGAAAATTTGCTTATTGTCTGGGATACAATATTCGCTAGAACTTACCATGCATGCAGTGCTCCATATGTCAGCTGCAGTGCCGTATGGAGCTCCTACAAGCACTTCCAAGCACCTGTATTGCCTAGTCTGAATATCTTCTGTAAAATGCTTGTGCGTCCAACAGGCGTTACCGAGATCTGCTATCTTGCAATTTATAGGTCCGGCTTCCTTGGACAAATCAACTGCTGGTGATTCTTCTAAAAAAACGCACAAATAAATAAACACAGAACAAAAATATGGGTCATTTCATGGTTTAGAAACTAATCATATTATCACGGTTATATTTGAAACTATTTGCCCAAAACATGTAAACAAATAGCTTGAAATTTACGAACAGAACAACAAATTAAAAAAACAGATGTACATAAGACTGAGCAATACATCCGACTGAGCTATACATACCACTGAGGCATGAACCCAACTGAGCAATACATACCACTGAGCAATACATACCACTGAGGCATGAACCCAACTGAGCCATACATACGAGTGAGCAATACATAAGACTGAGCAATACATCTGACTGAGCAATACATACCACTGAGGCATGAACCTAACTGAGCCATACATAAGACTGAGCAATACATTCGACTGAGCTATACATACCACTAAGGCATGAACCCAACTGAGCCATACATACGAGTGAGCAATACATCCGACTGAGCAATACATCCGACTAAGCAATACATACCACTGAGGCATGAACCCAACTGAGCCATACATAGGAGTGAGCAATACATCCGACTGAGCAATACATACCACTGAGGCATGAACCCAACTGAGCCATACATAGGAGTGAGCCATACATTGGACTGAGCGATACATACCACTGGACGAGTGTGAAGTAAGATCAAAGGGATGACCGTTATTTTCGGTGGAATCTGTAGTATCATGCGAAACTGGGGTGTCTTGTTGTAATTTCTCTTGAGAAGTATATCTATCTGTGTTCTCTTCCGTGACATCAGATGTAGCCTGTGTAATGCTTTCCTGAGCTTGCTCGTCGGCACTATCTGCATTGTTATTGCCATTGCTGAGAGATTCAATGGTGACATTGCCATTACACAGAAGGCTCGGTGTCGGTGTCGTCGATGAGCAATCATCAGGCTCAGGGCTTTTCGATTGTCTGTCTAAAAGCTTGTCCGTTATGGCTTCATTGGGCTCAGCCATACCGTTTGATGTACCTTGCAAACATAAATCCAGCAACAAGCTATATCAAAACATCCACGAAGAGCTAGGTCATACATGGCAACCGACCACACAAATATCAAAAACAATAGTTGACAGATTCCTGTTCGAGGAGGTACACTAACCAACACAGCCAACACAGTATTACCCCCAAGAAATCACAGCTTTTAATAGAATTGACAAAGGTAACTCTTCAACAAACATCTTATGCAAACATCCCAGGTTTGACATAGCTGTAACCAAATTGTCATGGCCAACCATATGGCTAAAGAGCTATGACAACACACGATAGTTGCCAAGTCCTTAGCCCAAAGGAACACTAGGCAAGTCATAGGATATAGAATTAAAGTATCCAACCTTCCTCTCCAGACTTTTTGTCATCTGTTTCTTGTTCGGTGGTGCAAGGTTGGTCTCCATAGCCACCATTTACCTCGTGATCATCAGTATTTTCTGTCTCACTATTTTGCTCGCTAGAGGTCAACCGATTTTCCTGCAAAAACAGATAACTCAAGCAACTTCCTTTAAGACTAAAAGCTGGCCAGTCAACAAGTTTATGTGACCAGGCGAAAAATTTAAGGATCTACTAACCTCCATTGTAGTACCAGAACTGTCAACGAGGTCAGCGGTAAATTCTGTGCTGAGTTCAGAGCTGAACCCAACAGAACTCGGCGGTATCAACGCTGCTGCACCGCCGGTGCCAAGTTCATTCAGCTGCTGCTTTTGCAAGTCCAATAACTCCTGCTGCCGTTTCTGTTTCTTTTTCAATTTCTTCTTTTGATTCTTCTTCTGGTTTTTGGTGAGCTTGCTAAGGTCTGCCTTGGGCTCCTTGGGGGCGGTGCTCACTGTAAATTAAAATCACTGAGTCTACTCTTGCTCTGAGTTTACGATTATGAGAGTTTAGACGATGAGGTCATAGCTAGTTAGCGGTGACGGCGGAAATTCCACGCCTCCAATTGATAATATATTACTGAAACACTAACTTTCACCCTCCAAAACCCAATTCAAAAAGTAGCTAGAATTACTTAACCACAACAATTCTACTTCTCCATTCTTTACTTTGTTGGTGACTCCCATATATTGGGAGTTTTTCTTTCCTAGATGTTTAAAAGACAACTCAAAAATTATATATAATATAATTGGTAAAATCCGTTTTTGAATAATAATTAATATTTTAGTAATGATTAGAATTTAAATTTCTTTGCTAGTTTAGACTGATATAAAAGTCCTCCAGTCGATATTTATTTTTAGCACTAGTTCTAAGCTTCTAAAAGTGTAAAAAGAAATTCAGCTTAATGCAAGTGTATGCAAATTTTTTGAACGCTCACCACCACCGGAAGTGAGGCTCTATATAAAACGATGTTTACATGATTGTCTATAATCTTCTGTTTCACTCAGCTCTTGCTGACAACTATCCCTGCTAGTTGTTTCTATGGATACAAGCGGCGAGAGCTAAACCTAAACCTACCGAGGGCTATGAACTATACAGCGTACCATCATCAATATGTGTTGAATATGCAGTCATTCAGTTTTTGATGTGACAATTTTATGGTAGACACAAATTAGAATGATTATGATTTGCCTGAAATGTTGCCACAAACTAAACAGTATGGCAAAAATAACTGGATAATCACGCACAGTTTACAGATTTCTCACACTACGAGCACAAGAGCTATAAATGGTGTATCATTTGTACTCAAGGACTATTCATAGCTATTATATCGTACTAGCACTCGACAATTTTTGGAATAGTATAAGCACATTTTTTACTTCATACACAAATCATGAAGGAACTTAAAAGGTTGGCGAGATAGTACTTATATATACCGCCTTGTATGCCGTAGATTTACAATGCAGTGTATTTGAAGATATTGGTTAAGCGTTTTATTGACCTTTTCACAGCTGTTAGTAGGATCAAGTAATAGTTCTGTCAAAGTCGTAACTTTGTTATTCTAGCTTTTAAATTTAAAGTCTTCATATCTTTATTATTGATACTCCATATCTAAGATGCATTATAGCAATGAACAAGCTATAGATTTATTATTGATACTCCATATCTAAGATGCATTATAGCAATAAACAAGCTATAGATTTATTATCTAAGATGATATCATTATAGCAATGAACAAGCTATAGATTTATTATCAAATTATGAAAATCATTCAATTATGCATGACCCATAAAAGTAAAAAACACACGATTTTGGGAAAATATATGGGCTTTTTCAGACCTAAGTTTTCAAACAAAACTAAAAATTACTTGAGAAAAAGCTATCTTTTCAAACCAGATTAAAACAAGAATTCACTGTTTTTCACCAAACCAAATGGAGCTATATATAATGAGAAGAATGTTCAACTATAGCTAATGAGTGGAGTGTGGGGCCTCGACTAGTAGATCTCTGGCCTTGCCACTACTTAGAAATCTTACATGTAAATTATTAGTAAGCTGTGTGAATGACAAAGTTCTATTCTTACCGTGACAGTTAGACGCTGCATATCGATATGCTGGAACTTATTTCTAGTCATAATATTGTAGTATCAATACTTCTACCTACTAGAAATCTGGTCTTTCGATTGTACTTACAAACAAAAACTTACATGAGGTAGTTGACAATATCGCTAAAGAGCAACGACATACACCACTTTTCATTTTTCGCCTAAAGCAGCCCACTAGCGTTTTGCTTGTTTCGCTGCGTATTCGACAACTCTAAAAAAAATTATTTCCACATGATATGGTCATGGCGCGCGCCATTTTAGCTTGCCCTAGCTAGTCCATTTAGCAATGGTAAATGCTTAAAAACATAATGATACGGCACAATCCATAGCGCAAACTATTTAAATGAGTGCATTTTATAGATTGTTTTAGAGCAAATGAAATAGATATACTCTAAGACAGTTAAAGAGATATACTACTTCGTGCGAAGAATTGTTCATGTAACAAGCTTGTCATTTATGATGCATGAGAGCAGGCAGTCTGGTAATAGAATTTTTGACAGACAATCCCTGTGCGGTGAGTTGTATGCATCATGCAAAAAGGGTACCTGATTGTGCAGTTACATTGGCATCATTGGTTTGGTTTTTATCAATTTGTAACTTTTGTCGTTGAAGCAAAGCTGCAGCAGCGGATGACAAAATACTGAGTGCATTGGTAGCAGCTTTATGTTTATCTTTTGTGACCTGCTGCTTCATGCCGAAGTGAGGAGGAAGGTTACATACTGAAAGGAGAAGAGTGAAAGGTCAGGTGAAAGAAGTGAAGCTTGTAATGTTAGAATCAGCATTACATAAATAGGATTACATAAAGGTGATTACATGTGGCGATAGATGATTATAAGGAGTCAGTGCGGTTCAAAATAAAATTAACTTAATCTATATGACAAGAGAAGAGCCTGCAGGGTAAAAGTTGCTTCCGTAAAACGCATTATAGAATGCATCTAAATCTGGCAGTAACCATTTGCGGATAGCTGATGTCATTATCACCAGATAGCCTGTCATCGCCAGATATATGGAGCAAGAGACCAGAGAACCACTGACCAGCAAGTGTATTATACGGATGATGGAATCTGTAAAACCAGGTCACAGGCCCCTTTATTAGCCATGACAGCTTGATTCTAAAAATTCTCCCATTAGTGTTATTATATATACATAATAGAGTCATTATCATTAAAGATGTCCAAAAAATATGTGATTTACCAAACAGCCCCATGACAGTGTGTCAACAAGAAATTCATCTATAATGTTAACAGGAGTTGCCTTTCCTGAAAAGACAACTTCACATAACAAATCTTGGCTAATTTACCCGCTAAAGCCCGACAACGATGTACATGTATATGCTATCTACCTGCAGACTGTGGAAGTTTTAATCCTGTCTTCTGCCATTCAACAGCTTCGGCAGCAAGCTGCTTGATATGAGAGTCTGTCACGCAGAGTAGAATATTCTCAGGCTTTATGTCAGTGTGAATAATCTGACACTTTGTGTGAAGATAGGCGAGACCCTCTAACGTCTAAAATGGCCGTAATAAGACTACTAAGGAACATGCACATGCAGTGGCAACATAAGGCATGAGACTAGCGTGATTGTGGATATATGAGAGCAAAGCTTGTAGCACAGAGTCAACACTCAACTGTACCACCTGTTTTGCTACGTAAGAGCTGGAGAAAGTTCACTATGAGGTTAGTAACATCAATACAACGTTTAATTATGTTTGTACCACATGTTCAAGATCAGCTAATCACACTGCAGAAGTGAAACCATAAACAAAGATGTTGATAGTGCAAACTTTCAGTGCAATTAAGTTACTAGACTCACAATGTATATTTATTAATGTCGACAGAAAATGTTTTGAGGGTACGTTAAAGGGAAAAAGAATCTTCTCAACTCAACCATACATCAGATTGTTGCAGATTATTTCAGACTAAACGTATGTAAGAATCCTTTTTGGCAAACATTTTATTTCTGATTTTAAAATATCTGATTTCACTGCATAAATTTTATCTTTAACATTTTGCTAATTCTCGCATGCAATCTTGTAATATGTTTTTAAATTAAGCAATGAAAAAGCCACAGAATAAATGCGCTTTCTCAAATCATGGAATGCTTCGTCATAGACTTACGGTATAAAAAACAATAGCCTTACGAGTAGTTAGTTAGTTACACATATGGTATGAGAAACAAATGCCTAATTTCAGAATTGGACAAAGTTGTATAATAACTGTATATCAAATGACTCAACTCTATTTCGAGTTTGTAATTTCATGATAACACCGAAACAACGCAGACACAAACCTGTTTGACAATATTTTTGACATTAAGTAAAGGAATTCCTCGATAACTGGATTTGGTGATGAGTTTGAGGAGGTTGCAACCAAGAACTTCGAACACCATGCACACATGCACACCGTGAATGCCTGTCACTTTAAAGTCGTCTAACAGTGAGACACTCCTGTCCCTGTAGGAGTCTAAAGGGTCCGACTCTCGCACCTACAACGCAGGATAAAATCACAGAAGAAGTCATAGAGGGTGTCATCTTCGAGGATCTTGTGTAGGCCTACTAACAATATGGTTGATAATCATATTTTAGCACGGCATGGCAATTTGTAAGATTTCTAACATAAAATTATTTCTTCCCTTCATAAAATAGAACAAAAAGTTTTAATACTTATTATAACCCATTTAGAGACAGTTCAAATACAATTGCCTTACTATCATTTTGTAGAAATTATGACCAAGCTTAAGATGAAAAAAGATAACCTCAAATTCTGCCACAAGGCATAAAGAATGCAGAGCTTACAACCACAAGAGTGGTCGCCAAGGAGGCTAGTGAAAGATACACTATTTATATGCTAAGATACTCTATATACAAAGATATAATCTTTCAATTGTGACTCACTGCTATGAACATAGCATAGTCAAAGCTGAATGATTGATGTGTCGTCTTGTCTCCGTAATGCAGCTCCAGTTAGTAATAAAGGGTAAAGACATTCATAATGCCCTGAAACTTTGACTGACTTCCTGAGCCGCTTGACGGAACTTAAAGAAAACCTACCTAATTCCGAGATAGCAACGCTAACAGAATTTCATGTAGCTGGAGTCAGTAGGTTTTGTTTATGGTATTAGCAAGAGGAGCAAGTATTCCTCTTTTAGGAACAAAAGAGTATGCAGTCACGATTCGTGCTGCTTTTCAAACACAATGAGTATCGACATGTACAGTTTGGTTTTGCGAGATGCTTTTCAATTGCTCAAAATCCAATGACTACACGCCGACTGCTTCAAATTTCTACTGACTCAAACTTTGCTAATAACATTCCTGCAAGAGGTAGGCAGCCATAAGTGGCAGTAAATTCCTGCAAGCAATGAAGCTACCAACAGAGTTGATTGTTGTTAAAATGGCATGGTAGTCAAGTGAAGACGAGTCCATAGAGAGACTTACACATCGCAGGAGTTTGATCTCATCCAGGGCGGTCTCTGTATAATGTTGAGCACTTTTCACCACTTTTAAAGCCGTAAATCTTTTCCCCCTGCAATGAGCCACAAATACCGACTATTAAGTCCGCACTGATACAACTGATAAAACCAATAGAATCTAAGCACACAGGCTAGCAGAGGTTAAGAACCAAGGCTTGCTTTAATACTTATCATGATGTGCTTAGCACTTTCAAGTCTGGGCCCAAGAAAATTCAGGTAATTTTTTCCCACCTGATCCTACGTCTGAGTAAATTCAGATTCATAGTGCCATTTTGTTTTTTCCAAACTCTTGGTTTCGGCTCGATCAAAAGATTCTGGTCGCTGTGCGCTGTATCCGTTTGCACTATAATTTTGAAGTCTCAAGTAGATTGTACAATTATTTCTTGAAATATTGCCAAAATACCGAGGACACTAAACAACCGAGGAATTGAAATGGCTGCCGACAGAACATTATGTTCTGATGACATACCGATTGATTTTCTTAGCAATGAAGGATGAAAAATAGAGAAAGCTAGAAAGCTTTTTCTCCTCAGCAACAAGAACTTCACAATAAAACTTTTTCTATTAAATATATACTCTATCAGGCTCAGTATGCATCCACCACTATGTTTTTTCAGTCGCATCTAGAATATCACATCTTTCAAAGCGTGTGCGAAAAACTACAGAAGAGGCTCCTATAAAGTATACCTACTATAACGTAAATTCCAGATAACGTAAAAAATGTATGTCAAGTTTTTGCTTCGAACTACGTAAACAATTCCATCAAGTCTCAACATGTATCAAGTCGGACGAGTTCTCAAAATCGATTTGAATGGTAGTTCATCTCGCCGCACTTGCGGGGAAAAAAAGATGTGTGTAGAGCGTTATAGCTATTATATATAACTTTGCGACATTCCAGTTCATCATAATATATCGTCCAATGTGTCAACAAAACAGAGAATAGGATAGCTGTGCAATCGTTCATAAATACTCAGGGGCGATCGATTGGTGCAGGTGTTACAGCGCCGGTCTATCAATCTGAATGTCACGAGTTGGAGTATCGTCGAAAATAAGCTATTATTCTAACCTTGACCCCTGGATACAGATAGACGACAAACAAGTAGAACCACTTTTTGTAGCAATGATTTTGATGTTTGGCCTTATTGTAAATGTACAAAATATTTGTTATTAGTTTTACTTTGCAGAAGACTTTGCCGTTTAGGAAAAATAAGCAAATCGTTGTAAATGAATGTTGAAAATGTGCAGTCCCCATCAACTGCCACACAATCATTGTAAAATTGCCACACAATCATTGTTTATAAAACCAGTGAGATTGATCATAAAAAGGAAAGAAGTTGTTGATGCAGACCAATAATAATGCAGCTACGGTACAGCCCACAAATTACAAGAGTTTAGTCAAGTCTTTCCTTTTTGCATGGCCAAAAGTGTGAGTTTGGAAAGATCTCGGAAGGGATTAGGCAATTTACATATATTTTATTGTTCTTATAACGTAAATTCCCTATAGCGCAAACATTTTTAGAACGGATTATTTACGTTGTAGGAGCGCCTACTGTATTTATTATACATGTACATGTATTTGATTTAAGATATTTTCAATGAGTTATACAAGCTTGGAACTTCAAAATGATATTCAGTTCAAATGGAATTGTGCTATATTGAGTTTTTTCACAGCAAACGGAAAGTTGTCAATACATTCTAGGATCAGGAGACTGCTTGTATGCATAAAGTTAGGCTTCAATGTGTTAAGAACCAAGGCTTGCTTTAATGCTTATCAAGACATGCTTAGTTTGCGAAGCCACTTGAGTGACCAACCAGCAGAGTTGATTACAAAAACTTCAAAGTCAAAACTACAATTGGCTAATGGATAGAGAGAGACAAGGAAACTACTACACTGAAGTCAAATCTGTCAAAAACCTGAGGAGGCAGTTCAGTATTGCTATACCACTGCTTTCTGACCTCTGAAGTCATTGGTCAGAGGTCATTTAAAGGCCAATGCAATGTTCCATAAAGGCTAAAAGTGTGAATATTTGTGCAGGTAAAGTAAAACATGGACCTAGCTATGAGTAACAACTGCCCTAGTCAATACATGCTACAAAGGTTCTGGACATCAACACTATAACCACATGATTAGCGCTGAACTAGAACTGTAGCTGATACCCACATCAGCAGCCAGAGTAATAAAATAGACACGGTGAAAGTGGATTAACATAAAAATTTCAACAATAATGTAAAGCAGTGCTGTTTAGTGTCAGCGCAAAAGAGTGAGTGACAATTTGTAATTGCACGTGAATAGGGGAGATAATTCTGCCTGTCAATATAGCTAGTCACTACTTCTTGGATGGCAGGAACTTGTGTCCTCAGTAAATATAGCAGACAGACTCATTGTGACACCTAATTTGTCTAAACAAACAGCGCATACCTAACAGAATTGATTGACAAAAAATATACAACGACAAAAAACACAATTGACAGCAAGAGACCTATAGTAACGCTCAATGGTCCTCAAATTGCTGGTTGCAGCTTTACAGGACGGAAACGCAATAATTGATAAAAAGCAAATAGCTCATGCACATTTATCATATTTGGCATTTAAACGAATACCTTCAACTAGGAGCAACATAACTAACACTTACTGTAAATCCCAGCAAAGCCAGACAGTAGAAAAGTGCCCCCAGCCAAGCTTTCTGACGACATGATACCTGTCCTTGAAAAGGTCACCGATCTTCACGGGGTGATAACCACCTAACAAATGAAGAATCTTGTCAACAATACCTACATAAATGAGCACACTGGATGTAAAATAAGAGACATTCCTAAATGCGAAAAGTTGTGTCAACATTGAAGTGAACGTTCTGGAGAATGTACTGGAGGCATAAAAAAAGAAGTGATCTTTTGTCCTTGACATTTATAAAGGCCAATTTATATTACGGGGCTCATTATAATTATATAAATTGCAAGTTTTTTAAATAATTTAATGTTTTTTAATTTATTCTGAATCTCACTATAGTATGGTTTAGCAAGTTGGTGCTGATGTAAATATTTAGCAACCATAATATGCTAGCACCATCCAGTGTTCGCCAGCCCACGTCCTCAATATTTTTGTTATGTACATCAGCATTTACCTACTGACCTATTAATCTGCTGATACTAGCCTTCTACAGTTGCAGTTGTAAAACTATTCAAATCGACCAGAAAACATGGGAAGCAGCCACCAAGTAAATTTTAGCCGTGAATGCATCTCAAGTAAGCTTTGCAAAAGGCATCTAAGGAGAGACATAAAATGACACTATATATTTCAACACAATTACAGGTTTATTTCTACTGCCAAGGCTATTTTACAGCTAATTGGAATAAAAAGTGACAATCATGTTCATGCAAATAATATATACGAGGTCTGATCCAAAAGTTCCCGGAATAGTGTTGTATACACTTGCATATTTGCTTGATGGAAAAACCCATTGCAGCGTTCGCTGGGAAACACCTTCGGAGTGTTGTCACAAAATTTCAAGTTGCTATGACAAAGCGTTCTCACGTAAGCCGACGATATGTCAAGGTCTGTCGGGTGCCTTTGGCGATTTTTTAACAAATTTATGGTCATGTCTAATCAATCGGAACAGCGTATTTGCATTAAATTTTGTGTGAAATTAAGAAAAACAAGTACTCAGATAGTTGAAATAATAAATATGGCTTTTGGAGATGCAGCTTTAGAAAAATACAAATTTTTGAGTGGCACAAACATTTTTGTGAAGATAAAGACAACACTGAAGATGATGCGAGGTCTGGCAGACCAGCGTCGGCAAGAACTTGCTCATCAATCGACAGGGTGAGGTCACTAGTCATGGCAGATCGACATTTAACCATTAAAAAGATATCTGGAGAGACTGGACTTGGTTCTGGAACTGTTCAAAAAGTTTTAACTGACGATTTAAACATGAGACGAGTCGCAGCAAAGTTCGTGTCACGCTTGCTAACTGATGACCAAAAGGAGCTGAGGATGCACACTTGCAAGGATTTTAAGGAAGCTTTCAGGAATTATCAAAACTTTATTTCAAAGGTCATTATATCCTTTTTTTCCCTAATTTCACACAAAATTTAATGCAAATACGCTGTTCTAGTTTATTAGACATAACGATATTTTTTTCTTCAAAAATCGCCAAAAGCGCCTGACAGACCTTGACATATCTTCGGCTCACATGGGAATGCGTTGTCATAGCAACCTGAAATTTTGTGACAACACTCCGGAGATGTTTCCCAGCAAACGCTGCAATGGGTTTTTCCATCATGCAAATATGCGGGTGTATACAACTCCATTCCGGGAACTTTTGGATCAGACCTCGTATACTACAGCTGCTATAACGGCTCTGAAAGCCGTACTGCAGTGAGAAAGTGATAACAACAAATTTTTCAACGTATTCTAATTATGACACATGATTACCATACCATGATTACCGACAAGTTGATCCATCTAAATTAACTAAAATGTATGACACTTTATAAAAGTTCCCTACCACTTACACGATCAAAAAGTATAAAAAATTTGCTATGCATTGACTAACCAGTTAACTAATACATATAACATAAGACTAACCAGTTAACTAATACATATAACATAAGACTAACCAGTTAACTAATACATATAACATAAGACTAACCAGTTAACTAATACATATAACATAAGACTAACCAGTCAACTAATACATGTATATAACATAAGGGGGAGATGTCCATTATCCCAAATGGTTACTTGCGTTTGTCGAACATGAAGCCTGTATGAGTGTGGCTAGAATAATCCTTACACCGATAACCTATAGATGAAGCCTAGGTAAAATGATGCAACAGGAGTTTGAGCTGATGACCAAATTTACCGCATGCTTTAACAATATTTTCAAGAAATCTCCATTCCCCTACAAATGCATTTAGATTAAAAACTAGTCGCAAATTTGGTGAAACACCGTAGAAGACAACCCTAGTTGGCTAATATCAGTTCCCGTCTGAGAACAAACGACGTGTACTATGGAAGATTTAATTCTGTGTTAAAAAGTTTTACTACCTAAATGGAATAAAACATGAAAAGCTTGAAAAATATAAAAGAAGACAAACATGGTTTTATACCATGTAACTTTCCTAAGCTGAGAAATGATATCTGATCACGCAAGCAATGTGTTCATTTAAATACTGCCTACCCTAGACCAAAACACACCAATGTTCCTGAGGGCCCCTCACGTTCTCACCTACCTTTACAGTAGTCCTCTGGAGATTCCTGCTCATCCTCATCGCTGCTTGCGACAATCTCGTTCTCATTGTCTTCCTCGTCCGAGTACATTGAGGAAATGGTGTCCTCTGACTGACTGGCAGTCGGTGTACTTTCACATCGCTGAGGATATCTGTGAGAAATTGAATGCGTCAGCTCCCTGGGGTACGGTTATGTTATGTGGGGTTGACAGATTGGATTGCTGTTGAACTACTACACAAGGTCTAGATAAGGCCCAGCAAGAAGCCAGTCGAGTGAAACAAGGAGTGGATATAAAGGTGGGTTCCAGTGAGTAGTATTGAGTAGTATTGAAGACCGCAGTAATGGGATATCAAGTGAATACTTACTAGGCAAGAATAATTGCATAATTGACATCTGTGTTAATCAGTTCAGAGCATTTTACGCTGAGTCACTGACCACTGGTGGCTGACTACGAACAGCTGAGATAGTGTAAAAGTTGGCTGCCTATTATACTCAACTTAGGGTGAATGGAACAACTTCAACTCATTTGTGAATAGTCCCTTGTTGATAGTCAAACGAAAAAAAAAGTATTTCGAGAAATCTAGTGAAGTATATTAAATTATAACCAATAGGCTAGGAAAACGCAGTGTTGTATTTTTGTATTCTCAAGACTGTCATAATAGGACGCTTTTAAGAAGGCAATACAAAAAATAAGGTGGTTATGATTATCACGCTAGACAGCTTCTTGATCACAATTTTTACTTTCGACAATTAGTGCCTAGAAAAGCCAAATGTTGAAGAATTTTTAACAACCATACTCTTCCAAAAGGAAATCAATGCTATATAATGGCATACTTCATAAATCACGTAAGGGATGTATTTCTGAAAATCTATAGAGTTAAAGTCTCAGTTAAAAAATTACTTGTAGACTATTAAATGTACGTGCCATAATGCACAAATAAGCGTTAGGTTTAATGCTTCTTACGATTATAACATAACAAACATGATCAATCTTGAACAAGATCGTTCGACCCCCAGGGTTGATACTCCCCCAAAAGGCCCATTAGACTCGGCCTAAAATCACATTTTAGAAGGGTTGTCAGACCATGGGCAATCGTCAGTGAATTTGCTACTTTACGGGGTCCAAATAAAATTTACTAAGTTTTGCTGAACAATTTCTTTCATTGATTGACTTGATTAGGTGTTCCCCTAGATACATAGCGGATACATATGCTATAGGCCTAGTGGAAATTATATTTATAGCTTCTGAATTATATTGGATGGGCGTGGAACCTGGGAGCCCCTTAGGAAACTCCCAGTGTTTAGGGGTGTATTTCAAATTGACCAACCAGGTGATTGGGGGTACAATATCAAAGTCTGGGCCTAGCCAGGTGGGTGTTTCTTTCAGAGTATCAACCCTGGGGTTCGACCTGCAATTATCTGTTAAAAAACGGTTCCATATGTATCATGTATCAATCATAACAACTTGTCTCTTCTCGCATTAGTGTAACTTTTATTGATAGGTCGGCCTACATCACAATGTTTGCAACTTTAGAGCAAACAAGGTAAAAAGCAGAAATGTTGTGTCTTCAGTCCCAAAAACTCCTTGCAATGCTATGTACAAGTTGATTGTTGTAGAATATGTTGAAGTACTACAAGGCTTTGATGCTTTACAGTTTACACAGAGACCATTTGGGTTATCACTGAACACCAAATCTTTAAGGAGGACAAAATAAGTAACTTTACACAAAAGTTTTTTATTATCATTGGGCTACAAAAACAGCTTAATTTATCGCTACCATGATATGAAACCAGTTGTAACGGTTACTTATGTGTGTACGTAAAATAATATCATTGTTTGTTGATAACCATACTTATAGTTTATCGAAGATCCAAATAAACTAGTTAGCTGAAATAGAGGTTCTCATAAACATCAAACACTAGTATTACATTACTAATAGTTTACCTTTCTTTTTGAAAGTCAAACATCGTGGTGTGAGAAAATTACGATAAAATGTACTGACAACTACTCTGCATCGTTTACAAACTTGTACGTATACTGTTATTACACCTAAAACTGAATGTGGAGAAAACCAATACCTTCACAGAATCATACGTTACCAAGTTATAAGGATATCAAAGTTGGTACATAAATCCTGTAGCGCAGCCTTACGCAAAACATTGTAAGCTAATCAACTTGTTAACTAGGGGTACATCTATATTTAGTTTAGGCTAGCTGCCATGGATTGTTCGCTTATCTGGGTGTTTGAGCACTTGAAAGAGAACTTTTGATAGTTGCAAAATGCTAATACAATGAAACCTCTACTTACGAAAGACTATACGTACAAAATTTTCAAATGACAAAACATCTTTTGGTCGATATTTTGCTTCGACTTGCGAAAGATATTTCTAGATACAGAAGGCCGAAAGCCCTTTTATACTTTGGTCCGTTTGTTAGTTTTGCTCCTTGGCCCGTTTGCACGCCTCACTTCATTGCTTTTTTTAGCGAAAGTCGGTGAATGAGGTGTTTTGTTTTTGTTCGTTGTACAACTTGGAGTACCAGATATCACATACATGGTAGGAAAACTTTCGTCTTGCGCAATTTGGGTTCCGTGTTCTTTTAAGGTAAGTTTTTCAGTTTGTACCCATGTAAAATCTTTCTACTTACGTTTCTTCTGAGCAAATTAAAGCCGAGACAACAGTACAACACCAACCTCTTCTGACCACAATCCTTCAACTTCTCATCATCTTTTTTAGTCAAACATATTGTTCAGTTTCTATTAATTATTTTAGTTTTTTTTTTCTCGCTGGCTGTGTACTTTCTCTATTTATCATGTAGTACTATAAATCTAACACTTATTCGAACATGTATTTGTTACAGGTTTCAACCATTACATGAATTTATAATTAAATACAATTGCTATATCTGAGTTTTGTGAAGGCTTGGAACAGATTACGGAATTTATATGGTAAAATTGGTTTCTACTAACGAAATTTTTTATTTATAAATCAGCTTCTAGAACAAATTACTTTCGTAAAGTCATGTGTGTATCAGTAGATTCACTGTATTTCATACATTATATGAGAGTTCTCTTCACAATCGGTTTCTACGTTAGACAGCTGAGGAATTTATCTAAATGAATCATCATCATTGAATATATTTGATAATTAGGTTATCTTTGTTCTCAGATACAGACACCACCACACAAATTTATAATCTGAATGACTTCTCACAAACTGAACAGCGACATGATGGTAAGAGTTTGATATGAAAAAGTACCAAAAACATATAAATGAAGTATAATCGGTGTAAAGTATAAACGGTGTCTCCACAATGTAAAGACTACCACAACAAATTAAGTTAGACAAGCAATTACTGTCACGAAATCTTAATAATACCACTTAGTGTAAGTTATCTCATCTTTGGCAGCCCACTTCTTTCTATTCCTCTCCCTTTCCCCTTTTCGTCCTTTTAAATTGGCCACATCAACTCGCCCGAGATGTAGACTATTTCATTGTATATCTCAAAGAATAAATACCCATGTGTCATAGCTAACCTACATGTATACACCTAACCCAGTCACCAACCTCTGAACTTTGACATGCGATCTTCTTACCAGGCTGGCTAGGCTAAAAGTAGTAGCTTGTCTCATAAGAAGAAACATATTTTGATTTGATAAAGTGGGTAATCAGTAGCATTAAAAAAGAAGTTCTCATGATCTAAAAATGAATGGGCAAGACGCAAGTGCTGTTCTGCAATCTGGCAACTAAATTTTCCAAATCTCTCTAACTTTTTTTATCATTGATGATCCTCTATCATTTAGCAGATGAGATTTTAATGCTTTGTGGGTGAAAACTTGACATCTCAACAGTAGTTTTACAGTGCGCCCTCGGGTTACAGTGGACCTCTTATACGATTTTTTCACCCAGCGATGTAGAACACGCTGATTTTTCGGCTTCTCTGTATGAAATACTTTTCGTCATATGAAATCAACAAAAATTCTGTCACAATTCAAATTTGGTGGTCGGTGTGCTGATTACGTCGGAATAAGAAATGCCAATATGCTGTTCGCCAAAATCCATTTAACAACAAATGAAAGAGATATGATGCTCGATCTCGCTCAGTTCGGCGTTATTAGCTATTCATTATTGCGAAAATGAAACAGGAAAAAGATAAATAATAAAATAGATGGATGAGATACGATGCTCGATCTCGATCAGTTTAGCGTTATTCGTTAGTAGTTATTGTGAAAAAAGCGGAAACAGATAGGTGATAAATTTTTAGCGATAAAAAAGTTGAAGTTCAGTAAAATAATTACAAGTACATCTAAAACTTAGCTTCAAGTATGTGTTCAGTAAGTTAAATCCATTTATGTTAGACTAAATGTTTATTTTATGCATCTACCTCGAAAGTAAGAACTCCCTACAGTATGTACTGCACATATGACTTTGTAACATTACCTTTTATTGCAGATCACAACCACTAAATACACAAAAGTTACTATAGGTTAACTAACGTTAACATATTATTTTGATACTAATTTTTAATACGTACAGCACTTATATAAAGCTATATAGAGCTATCTACACCATGAACCGCAATCTAAAAAGGTAAAAGTGGTGATCAAGTTAGAAGTACCACAATAGTTGTCTTATGTAAAATGAAAGTTTTCTTTCATAACCCATTATTCCATCAAGTACATTAGGTAATATATTCGTGAGTTTTTTCTGAACTATAAAGAGATAATATAAATATGCATAGTTGTGGTGCTATCAACTTAAAATTTGTATTCCACACTAGATGTTTGTGCCAAGTTCCTATTCCTAGGATTAGCAATAGTTGCAGAGGATTCCATTAGTACAAGACTTGCTGTAGCTCTAGGATAAAATTTACAGAAAAATCTCAAAGTATGAATTTTAATTTATTCAGATATTTGCTTACGATGCCATACTAAGCATACATTGTATTGTTTGATTCATTTTAGAGCCTAAAGGAAAACAATAAATACTTCAATTATATATAGCACTAGAATGAATACATTATTATATCACACATTTTAAAGAACCAAATTTAAAAATCTCTATCATGTAAACAAACAATGATCATTCACATTGTTTATTTGCAAACAAGCAATGTAAATGATCATGTAAATTATCGTTCACATTGTTTGATAGAGATTACATTGTTCATTAAAATGTAAATGAACGATAAAAAGATTTTTATTGTTCAATTTTTTAGCTATGCCTGAATGAAAGCGTAGGCACAGCAATGCTTAACATTGGATGATAGAGTAGTAGAAACATGCAGACTAACCCACTCTAACTTACAGGAAACATATGTTAATTTAAATTGATGCATATTTTTTTATTTTTCTTATTTCTACAATACTTTGTACAATTTCTAACCCACACGTCGAAAGATTTGTAAGCAGAGATAACAACAAATCAAGGTTTGATTGTACTTTAGTTGTTCTGGGAAATGAGGATTGCAAGGCTTAGGGGATTGCAATGAAAATTATGACAATATATGAAGATGATTGATGCAAGGCATTGGAAAGAAGCTATAAAATATGCTGGCATCTAAGGATGGTTGCTCACAAAAATGAAAAGCAGTTACTGTCAGAACAATGAGTTGATTAGGTAGAAGAAAGTTAATAAAACAACTTAGGCTTTTAGCAACCAGAACCTTCTCTTCGTGTTTGAGACAAGATGTCGCTGCAAATCCTGCAGCAAACAACGTATTTACGACATATTTCTTCATCAATCATTTTCCTATAGTGACATTTTAACTAAAGAACTGCACTATTTTAACACTTTCATTTTTTACAAACTGAGCTCTGAGTTAAACCCAAACTTGATGAGCACAGACGTTTTTATCAAAAAGCACTAAAAATAAACACGGTATTTATAAGAAAACTTATAGGTCTCAATCCATTCTTGAATACTGACTGACATATTAAAAACAACATAATAAAGATTTCTACTTTTTAATACAACTGACCCACCAACAAAGAATTAGCTGCTGACGTGAATAAGATAAAACATTCACACATGTAACAGATCTAAACACTTCCTAAACAACAAAGAAATATAGATAAACCTACCATCTGCGTTAAAGCAACAGGTGCAGCTTTTTCAGCAAAATTTACCCAATCTACTCAAAGGTTTACTTGCAACAAAATTCACATTACAGTTATTTGGTATCAAAAGATTCACCATGTCTTACTCTGCTGTGATGTAGGTGCAAAATATGTGGAAATGTGATTACAAGCTCTTAAAAGCTTAAAAACGAACAGTTAATCGTCGCCATCACAAAAATGCCGGAGGTTGGAATCAATTTATTTCTCTGACGTACGCAAGCAACTTGGTTATTGTTTTGATACGTTATGTTATCACGTGAATTGAAAGGCCAATAAAAGGCTCAATATAAAACTTCTTGTAGCACTAGTTTATGACAAACACTTCGGGTTCTACCGAAAAGTCCGTATCAAATATAAAAGCTCCTTACTTTACAGTTTTGTTTCGGCTTGGTCTAATCGTCTAGTCGTAATCTGATCATGTGACCCATACTTCCTGCCAAAAAGCGCGAATAATTTTTGCAGCATTTTTCGACTATCCCAGGTGACCAACAGGCTTGTCATGTTTATCAGAAGATAATATGTACTTTTTCGAGCTAAGGTTAAAAATTAAATGAATTTTTATGGTAGGTTTTGAGATATCAGTGATCCAAATGACAGCATTACAATTATGATGAAACAGATGTGGAAGGACAATAGACATGGTTTTATTGAATGCGAGAAGCATAATTGTGAAAATATTTCGACGAATAAGGTTGTTGCATGAAAGTGTAAACAGAAGCAATCTTGTTCAACTATGTCCTATTTGAGCCGTTTTGAAAAGGGATTCTAATCTACGGCAGTTTCGTGATGGCGGCGATTAACTGTTTGTTTTTGAGATTTTAAGAGCTTGTAATAACATTTCCACATATTTTGCACCTACAACACAGCAGAGTAAGACATGGTGAATCTTTTGATACTAAATAACTGGAACCTGAATTTTGTTGCAAGTCAACCTGTAAACTAAATCCAATGACATTGCATTTGATATAGGTCTAGACTCTAGAGTCTAGAGCATTGAAACTCTCCAGTTGATTGTAAAGCCATAATCAACATTTTGCAAGTTACACCAGACAGACATGTGCAAAATAATCTGGACACGTTTGTTGTAAAACTAAAACTTTCATTTACGACATTGTTACTAATTGTAAATTTAGACCATAGCCATAAATGATATAGTAAATTCATCCTCACTCTGTCCTGATTTCAAGTATGTAAACCAAACAACTGTAAAATTCTGTTTTTAAATAACTATTGAGGTTTAACTCTGAACATTTAATCTTCTAATGGTTGAAGGTAACAACCTGCACAGATATGATCACACCAAATACATTTTTACTTAGTTATTTCAAGTCATATACATACCATAATATTTTTTTTGAAGAAATAATGATAGTATATGCATGGTGGTATATGCATGATGGTAACACATGTAACTTACATGTACATACCATGATGTTTCTTGGAAGAAATGATAGATGGAAGGTTTTGATAGTGAGAGAAGATTGTATGTAACCAGGTTACAAGTGTGTGCAGTACCAAGGTAAGTATATAACTAATAAACTGAACGGCCCATTTTAGAAGGTCGGTAATCTTTCCTAGTTGTGTATAATTACCAGTTCACATGACAGTGACCCACCCTTCTTTTCAATTCGTTGTTATTTAAAATCTTAGTATTTTACGATTTGGCATCAATTTGCAAGAACGTTTTTATTGTGGCAAACCAACATAAATCGCCAGCGTAAAAAATATAACAATCAGCTTTGAACGCAAAAAGGATAAAACTTGCAACGGTTTAAATCTTAGAGGATTACCGTTTCCATTTGACAAAGAAAACTTTGAAGGATAACATCATTGCGGTTTTGTGCATTTCAATGAAGCAAAAATGCTACTAAAATGATTCTTTGAAGAATGTAAATGTAGAGAGTTGTCAAACAATAATGATTAAATCCATTTTAGAACTGCAGCATTAGTAAGGGAAAAGAAAACTGGAGAATAAAAATACTATTATGATTTAATTTGCACAGGAACTCAAAAACTAGTTTTTCAACCTCTCAATCATGCTCACATACATTGCAAGTCCAACATTTCAGATTATAATTATGTTAGAGGTAGCTGCCTAAAGTTGGATTTGGTTTATTTTGTAAAAAAAATATTAATGGGTCTATGACCAAAAAAATAACATTCAATGAGTAACTTGAAAGCCTATTCAAAATAAAACTCGGCTAAGCTGTCAGTTGGTAGCTTGGCCATAATACACATGTTTTAGTTCACCAAAGCAGCATTGTGTTCAAATATGGTATTTAAAATTAGTATTCAAATTACAGTATTTAAAGGAATTCTAGATGGAATTCTATATAGATTCTAGGTGAGTAGCACGTTATAGTTGACTGCGCTTTCAAAATCACCATCTAAAAATCATGTAAATTGTGTCTATTTACTGTTTATAAACTTATTTGGGATGCTGAAATATGCCATTTATAACAAATTTGCTGCTAACTGGGAAGATAACCCCCTAAGCTAAATATGTGAAAATACTGCACAATACCGTTTCATCAATTGAGCAATTAGCAAACGAGGCAACCACTACAGTAAACAAATATGGTCAGTAAAGTAAGGGTTATTCACCCTTGGTTAAATAATTACCACTTAACAACATCACTTCTTCAATTATTAAATTCCAACTAGTATATATATATATACATATATATATCATTTTTTTAACTTCTAGTCGCATCGAAAATAACTATACTAGTTTTCTTAAAGCTGATTTTTGATACCTCGTTGTCTGCTAGTTCAGTACCCAAGAACAGATTGACACGAAGCCATGAATTTTCAAAATTCTCATTGATTCCAATTTCATGCGAATCAATATCAACATTCAGCTTTTTGTCCTCACAAACCCAAAAAGAGAGCTCAGTATACTTTGTATAGATTCAGCTATAGAACAAAATAAACAATTTTTACTGGAATGTTACAAATTTTGGCGTGAATCTACTCTACCTAGTAATCTACTATATTTAAATATTTATAATCATCATAATATATATCTATGCTTGCTTATACATGCTATAAAATTGTCAATCTAATAAAGGGAACCTATACTCTTGAACCAGGACTCTTGAACATTTAAGATTACTGATTGATGATTGCTTAGTGTCAATAAAACAACAGGGCACATTCACTTTTATTTTAATTTTGTAGCAAAGCTGGTACACCTGCTGCGCTAAAAAAATTATTTCATTGCAACAAATATTCATGGACATGTGCTTCTTTAATAGAAAATGTAACTGATACAATAATTTCTACAAGCCAGCAGTAATTATGTTTGCTACCTGTTACAAATTTGTCAGAACCATAAACTTTTATTAAAGTAACCATTGACTAACAAGATATCAACGATATGTAACCAACGACGTTAGGATGAACTATTAGGACGGTACCGGTTAATTTATGTAAACGAGTAAGGTTATAGGGCGTTATTTCTATTCTTACTAGTTGTTACACGATTCAAATTTTTTTAAATGTAATGACTTGTCCGCTGACGATTCGATTGGCAATGTAATGCAAATGTGTAGGAGTAAGACTAATTGGTAGGCCAAAGTACTATTTCTTATACATGTATAACATAGCTCAGCTATGGCCAAATGGCGGATCTACATGTAGATCCAGATGCGGATCTCTGTAGTTTTTATGTGAAACTTTCAAGTTGGCTGTCAAAAAAAAATTTTTTTTAATTTGGTTTAAAAATATATTTGTAAATTTCTCTTACAATTTTTGTAAATTAATTGTTTTCAGCAATGAATTTTGTGAGAAACCATCATAGAACACGACTCCCAAATACTCTTCTTCGTGAACTTTGAGAGTTGCTATGAGAAGCAGGAAACTGCGTTTTGATAGTATTGTGAAGTCAAGGCCCACTCACTATTTTTCTAACTGATATCAGACACATTTATTACAGCAGATTCATTCACTGATTTTTAGCCAAATTATGTATATGAACAAAGTTTTGTAAAATCGTATTTGACACTTCATTTTAAGATGTACACAAATAATTGCATGTATATACTATATATGGTAAAAAAATGTACATCTTCAGCTTGTTGTGGATCTTTAACTTGTCAGATTTGGCTGTAGCGAATCATCACTAAAATCATTTGGTCATCCCTGACATAGGTAATAGGTGTACATATAAAGTGTACTTCGCATTAGAAGGCCTATTGAGCAGTTTATAATGTGGTTTGGAACTATCATTCATACTACATTTGGATAGTGGTGTCTACAAAAACACAATTACTGGCTTCCCTTTTAAAAGTAGTATAATTATATTTTTAACTTTTTTGATTAGGAGCACAACAGTCCTCGAAAATCAACGCCAGCAAAAACAACCAGCTTACAAGAAAAACGCTACCAAATCAGCATACAACAATAAAAACCTACTACCATTATTTTCGATTAATGTTTTTGTACACTAGTAGTCAAGCAAACAGTTTTATTGAAATGTTTAGATGGTGCAAAAAGTATTGCATGAAGAAGCTACCTTTAAAAACAAACCAACTATAAAATACACATTAAAATGTTAAAACATTACTTACACAAGCAAACAAACTGGCAGATCATACTGAATCAATGCTATGAAAGCACAGGGTTATTTAGGTAGGTTCAACAAACTTACTTTTTCTTTTTCCCACCATCAGCTTTAAACTTCCCTTTAACTTTTGCACGCTTTTTTCTTGACTGTATAGCCATAGCTAAAAATAAATAATGTACCTTACAAAATTAAAACACGAATACCATGGTGTATACCATTTACTTTTAATATTTTGTGTCAAATCACTTACCTTTGCGTTGAATTTTTGAGCTCATGGCTGAGGTTTGTGAAATTTTTCACGCCTGCGCAGTAAACAATTCCACTAAGCATTTCGGGGAATCGAGCACGAGGTTACTTTCGCATTGGTGTGCCATAGAAACTATTTGAAGTTGTATTACGTTGCAATAATTTTAATTTTATAAAAGCTACGTACATGTATGCGCTGATGCTAACCAAAGACATCGCTATAATTTTTTGAATAGTCAAATCAAATTAAATGCTGTCGATGCAAACTTAGACCTCTTTCATAAAAAGTAACTCTATGTGTCAGATCATCAGATGTGTTAGAGGTTATAAGGTTTAACATTGTTCTCTTCACTGCGTGCGTTATAAAAAGTGAAGAGAGCTATGTTGCTATAACACCTAAAAGATGGCGGAAGCGCAAATAGCGAGATTGTCCAAAGAGCTATATGAAGATCAGCACTCATTGAATCCGGCTCTCTTTGGAGACGAAGATGACGACGATTTATTTCGGTTAGTTTTGCTACTTTATATACCAAGCCATTGTAATCGATGGCTAAAAAACTTGACAAACATATTCAAGAAGAAATGGTTTCGCTTTGCTGCTTTCATTATAAAACAATATCTCGCAAGTCCCAATTGTAGAAACGCAGCATAGAACATATGTTAAATTAGATGGTCTGTAAGGGTACGTCATTTATTGTTTATATTATTATACTGTGCAGTCAACTTGCAGCAATACTTGTATGATCGCTGCTTTCAAATGTCGCATGAACAAAAAGTAAATTGTTCAGTAAGTAGGAAACTTCAAATTATTATGTATATGTTAAGTCAACTACAGTTTTATGTAAAAGTCTTTAATTTTATAAACATATAACACTTATTAAAAATTATTCATTTTAAATAGAGGTGATAAACATGTCATTGGCTCACACATAGATGATGTATATGTCATTTTCAGACCAGCTTTGGCCGACGATGTTAAGGTTGGATTCTTTAACCTTGATCGTTCATGCCAAACACAACAGACAGACATTGTTCAATTGAAGGAAATGACAGACGTTCTTCATTTACTGATCAAGGTTTGTCCAACAAGTTTACATTGCAGTGTTTAACTTCACCTCCTGCCAATTACAAAGCAAACGACACTCTTAATGTTTTCATTCCTTTACAGGATTCCAAGCACATCAAACGTGATTTAACCTTAACAAGAAAAAAACTGGAGACAGAATATGAAAACAAGTTACAAGAAAAATCAACCGAGTTGTATGTAGGCTTGCATTTGTTTTAAACCTAACGTTGGCTTGCAACAACACCATCATTATTTAAGTGCATCATTGAAAAGTGACTTGTATTGTGCTTCTTCAACTTCTTTAATTTTGAAATACTCAACATAGATTATTCAACGTTTGAACCAAAGCTTTGTTGTAGGTATACCAGAATCAACCACAAGTTGAGAGAATTGGAGGCAATGCATGTCGAGGTAGCATTATATGTACATAAATATAAACAAAATGCTACAAAAAGTTTTTTGTATCAAATAAAAAGTCTGCACAGTTTATTGTATTTACATTACTTTTTACAGTGTTTCAGTAAAAACACTTGAGTGATAGTGCTTCTTTGAACATCCGTCAAAACTACATGTATTATTTGTATACCAACATTAAGGCCTGTTTTAACTGCTATTATTTTTATTATCTACATAAATGCAGAAGCTGTTATACACATCATTATATGTGTATGTGTACCACTATTCTTCCCTGTATTTGAAATTCTATACATACACTTTCATTTATGAACATTTACACACACCTTCATATTTGAATATGTATTGCATCTCACTATTACTTACTGTGTATATACACTTTCATAACTGAGTATATGTATTTGTCACTGTATTTGATTATCTATAAGCAGTTACATATCTGACTATGGATATTCACCACTGTCTCACTTTATAGACTTATATTTACTTAACATACACTATAATGTATATGTTAAGTAAATATAATAATATATATACATGTGTATACATATATATGTATACAAAGTATGTACAAAGTGTATACATATGTATATACATATTTATGCACTTAGTACATACATTTGTACATAGAAATATATGTACCGTATAAGATATGTATTGAACAATACACATATTATATACATATGTATGCCCTTTATGAGTATCTATACAAACCTATATCTGCATATACTACACTATACTTGTAGGGCTGTGTACATACACTTTTGTATATACACTATATTTACATTTACATATACAAATATTTACATATTTACATTTACATCATATATATATATATATATATATATCTATGAGATATAAAATTTATTCATGTAAAACCTTAGATAAAAAACAACTTCATTACTATTAGTTTCATGTCTGTTACGCAGACAATCATCAGATGATTGTCTGCGTAACAGACATGAAACTAATAGTAATGAAGTTGTTTTTTATCTAAGGTTTTACATGAATAAATTTTATATTTAAGCTCTGATCACTCATTGAGCACTATTTGGCAGCTTTAACACACTACTTTGGAATATATCTATGAGATATATATACTAGAAGAATGTCCAGCGTTTCATTGAGTATTAAAAACCAACTTATAAACAATGAGAGGTAATGTAGTTGTTTGCCACTTGCCATTAGCCTGGCAGATTGCCAATGACTAATCTAGGTAAGCTTACTAATAAGAGCGAACTAAATACTTGCTCTCACGGGATAGCAAGTATTTAGTTCGCTAGAGCGTTAGCATATCTTCATCTACATGGTGACATATATCGCCCAATGAATCCATCAATCTCATGTAGCTAAACTAGTAAGGTATTTGCGTCGCGAAAGGGAGGTTCCGAGATTAAATCTTCTGTGATACGGATTCTTCATTCCAGTATTTTAATAGCTATAGTTGGACAAACTAAATTACACACAGACTTTGAGATTTATATATATATTTATATAGATATATATAATAAATTTTAGATATATATATAAAATATATATTTAAATGTATCATACTTAGAACTAAAATCAGAGTGCTCAACATAGGATGGAGCAGAATGAATTAGAAAATTAAATAGTTCACTTATCTTTTTTTCAGCTACTGACAGTTTCTTGCTAGTGCATTCCTCTGGCTGTAGACTTCAACTCCATGTTGAAGTCTACAGCCTGAGGCTTGCACTAGTAAGAAACTGTCAGTAGCTGATAAAAAGATAAGTGAACTATTTAATTTTGTAATATATATATATTATATAATATATATATTTTTATACATATATAGTTTTGCAGGTATGGACCATACCTGCAAAATTATGTATATAGCTATGCAGGTATGGTCATATACGATATGATATGACCATACCTGCATAGCTACATGTAAGTGTGGACTCGGACCTTCCTTTCGGGTTGTCGTATTTATTGTTTACAAACATCAGCATTGTCAAATGCTATGTTTTATTATAAACTGTTTAGTCGTTTATGCAACTAGATACAATTGTTTCTTACAGAGAGTTGGTATCGTAAGACGAGCCTACAGACAACAACTGGCAGATGCTCTTGCCAGAGTTGAAACTCTGTTTCAGGTTTGTTCTGCCTCATTATGATAACCTATCACCTATATTAGTGGCGATCAATAGGTATTTTTTGAATGAAGATTTTTAACCACTTTAATATAACCAGTATTAGAGTGTATATAAATATTTAAACGTATCGAATTGGTCTAATATACTTTTGTCTGTATATTTTATTTGTGACTTGTTGTACTGGTAAATGACTTTGTACCTTGAGAGGCAACATTATTCTGCTGAGGCATATAGTCTAGGACCTTCAGACTTGTGCATTTTTATAATCTGCTAGCAGTAAACTCGTCGATGCTCAAAAGAATAATCTGCTAGCAGTAAACCCGTCGATGCTCAAAAAAATAATCTGCTAGCAGTAAACCCGTCGATGCCCAAAAAAATAATCTGCTAGCAGTAAACCCGTCGATGCTCAAAAGAATAATTTGCTAGCAGTAAACTCGTCGATGCTCAAAAGAATAATTTGCTAGCAGCAAACTCGTCGATGCTCAAAAGAATAATTTGCTAGCAGTAAACCCGTCGATGCTCAAAAGAGTAATCTGCTAGCAGTAAACCCGTCGATGCTCAAAAGAATAATTTGCTAGCAGTAAACCCGTCGATGCTCAAAAGAATAATCTGCTAGCAGTAAACCCGTCGATGCTCAAAAGAATAATTTGCTAGCAGTAAACTTGTCAATGCTCAAAAGATTTTTCATTTTTAATCAGATAGCCTACAGCAGGGGTTCCCAACCAGGGAGGAATTCTCCCTTGGACGGAAATTTTGAATATTCAAGGGGGGACAGAGAGGTGTTTGATTTGTTAACTTTTCAATTTATGTCCTGCAGTGCCGTGTGAGTTTGGGTTTCATCATTTAACATTTTGATTTTATCTATAACTCTAGTTGCAAATAATGAGCTACTAGTCGGAACCCAGATATATGTGAACTCATCCATCCAGATTTTGATTGGATAGTAAGTTAACCTAGTCATAAACCAATTCACCGCCATATCGAAGGTCATGTATTGTTGTGTGTTGTATGCGTGCTGTATAAGAATTAATAATATATTGTTATATGTTTAGATATGTACAATAAAATGGGATTATAATTTGTACCGGTTGTTTTCAATCATGCGAGTTAAAGGTGCTTGAGGAATCAAATTTATGAAAAGGCATAAGGAACTGAATGAAAAAGGTTGGGAACCCTTGAACTACAGGTAGATCATTAAGAGACGGGTTTTCAAAAAGATGGAGTTTTGAAACCAAATATTTTAGCGACCTGACGGAAGGCAGAAAGCACATGTATGAGATGTTTAGACGAAAATGGCCAGAAAATAATGTGCAAGTGCATACCATTTATGCAGAATAATAGATACGCACATACAATAACAAAGTGAAATTTATATATATATATAGATGATTGTCTTCTAAATGTTGCTTTCACTTTTTATATGGATGACAATTTTAATATGCTGTGTGATTTGTGCATTTAATAGTCAGGAGATTTTTGGCACCTATACCTAGTTTATTTGTAACAATTATATTATTATACACTTTTTAAAGAAACAGAAATTTCTATGTAATAGTGTAACCGCAGGACATCTGTAATGATAGTCTGATATATCTTTTTGCTGCCAGGGTGATATGGAGGTTGGTAACCATGGAAACCTTTGCCTACTCTTCTGTTCTCTCCAAATACCTTTTGCACAACTTGCTATAAACTGTTTGCACTGTTCCTCAGGAATACGCACAATATATTGAACACGAAAGAGTACCTTTCATTGTTGCACACACTATTAAAGCGCAACCTTGCTTTACCCTTTGGATTTGCCAGTTTCTCAACAACTGCAGAACTGTTCACCCTTGTACCAAGCCGTATTGTTTAGATTCAGTTGTACAAATTAGCAAAACATTGCATTCACGATTTGAATCACAACAGATCTAACTTGTAGACATTAAATATGAAAGCTGTCTGTGTTATATTTATGTTATTGTATACATAATCCTATATTAATTTATAAACTCAGGCTAGATTTGAGAAACAGATGGAGAAAGATCGAGAAAAGCATCAAGCCGAGCTAAGAAAGCTTCAAAATCAGATAACTAATTTTACACAGACGATACAGCGGAATGAGTCTGTGATTATAATGCTTAAGCAACAGTTGGCATCTAAACAGAAGGTGGAAGAAGTAAGTGTCATCATTGTTGCATTTTTATATGATAGTCTGTGATCATTAGAGAGTTGTGTTCAGAAAATCTAGTTGTCAAATGTTAACAAAGTGTTAACAATGTCAAATGTTAACAACACATTTAGTTAGCGATAGGCAGCAGTGTTCTGTTAAAATGATCTACCACACAGTTATTAATAGCTTTGTTCCAAGCATTTCAGCTAGAAGCAATAACATTCAGGGTGAGCATGTTTCATTCTACTGCTAGCAGTGTTTACTTTTTGAGAGGGGACAACTCCTTAATTGCAAGCAATTATTCATTCTAGTCATAAAATATAAAGTTTTATCAAAAAGAGTTTTAAAAGAAGCATTAGTCTCACAGTGAATAAATATGTCAAAATAATTAACGTGGAAGTTTGAATCGAGTGCAATATGTTTGAGCTACGGTCATTTTCAATAAATTTGTGCGAGTGAGATGTGCCTAAGCTCAAATGAGCATTAGTCAAATATTGTGTACAAAGTTTACTTACTAGATATAGTGACACAGAGAAGACAGGCATGTGATTCCTTATTATCATATGTACTATAGATAATGTTTCGTAAGTAGAGACCTATTTGACCACACCATAAATTATTTTTGTATACATTTAGGTCAATCATTTATTTGTCTGATTGATGTAAAAATATAATTATTTACCATATAACAATATTTTGTCGTTAGTAATGCAGGATATAGTTTGTTTATTATGAAAAACATTGTAGTCCTTATTAGTTTATTTATTTCTTTATTTTACAGGTCTTTCTTTCAGCTATATTTTTATGAGGCCTTAAACTGCATAATAGTTTAATTCATCTGAATTTAAAATAAAATAAAAATTCACACGTAAAATAATCAATCAAATGTATATTCGAACTAGAACATTTGAGGAGTACTCATGAATGGAAAAGTGAAATAAGGGTAGCTGTAGAATTATAAGAGAAATTAAGGTAAGCACTGTGGCTACGGAGATGGAAGGTAAAAAGCATTCAAAATTGTCTGATAAGTTATACTTGCACAAAAGCAACCTGTTTATTCTCTGATCAATGAACTGCATGTCTGCTCTTATTCCTCATAGACTGAGAAGTTAGTCTGGCAAAAGGCTTTCTCTCGTATACCTGTGCCGTCTCTAGATCGAGCGACACAATGTGACCTCGGACTCTCCGCCATAGAGGAAGCCAACCTACAAGAAGCGTTTTATAAAATCAAGCAGTATTACGCGAAAGATGAGGTGTCGGTTATAGTGCTTCTAGTGACACCTGGTGACACCTGTCACTGAACAGCCTCTGTTAAAGCACGCTTAAATTGTCATGCTTTGTAATCACACTTTCTAGTCACACTGAAATCCAACTATTCGTTGCCATGCAAATATTTTTTGTGATCTTGAAATGCTTCTATCAAATATCAGTTGCTAACAATCTGATCATAAGGAAGCATCGACCAGAAAATCATCAAAATCTAGTCTTCTGTTAGTTATTGTTGTTGCTTTACAACTCTTTCAGGCTGCGTACCGTACAAGACAAGTTGCTAGTAACTCTCAATCAAACCGAACTTTGGTAATCCAGTGTTTCTTGGGACACCTCCAAACACGCTTGATTGTGTCATGAAAATATTCCTCGAAGCTGTTCACCCCGAATACTCTGTTTCATTTCTAGTCTCTTATTGCAGTTGGCCCTCTGTGAGAAAAAATTTCTTTTCTTCAATTTCTTAGGTTTCTATTTTTGTTAAAAGTGTTCTACGATGCTGAATGAAGACTGAATATGGCTGCTTCAATTGCTTGCAGAGACGCAGTAGTATGCGGTCATTGAGATCGGCAACGACTGTGAAATCGCGCAGCAATTTGCGACTTTTACGTCATGTAACTGTATACAAGTATTATTTGCTTGCTTCGCTTTTTCTTTCTTTGCTGTTTCAATGCCATCATGTTGTACATTGTAGCCTGTAACAAAGGTTTGGTTTAACCTTCACATTAAAAACTCAATTTTCTAACTTTCCATATTGCTGTCATCAAATGGTATTTGTTCTATTTTTGGCAGTCCCATTTTAAATAAAATCAAGTGCTCCTAAAACTGTTAACAACATCTATAGAATTATCTACAAACTTTTTTCGCGCACGGAGAGTGTTTTCTTAATACTTTATGACTGTTATAAAAAGCTGTCTTACTGCATTGACAGCTCTTAACGTGTACAGAAATAGTGAGATGCAAAATGTTTTTAGAGTTTACAAATCCTTACAGTAATAGTTACTGTAAGCTCTTCCTTGAAAACTGATGCGCACAATGTTATGGAATTGTCTCTTCGTCAACACCAAAAATAGTGCTTTGTCTAGAAATACAAGTTAGCATTTTTTTGGAGAGCATCAAAAGCATTATTTGTCAAATAAGTTGTATACATATATTTATTTTAATGGAATTAGCTAATGTTACACTAATGATAAATTTTTGGTACCTACGTTGTAGCCTCCCCCAAGGGAGGATACCACTAAGATAGATGCGATGACTAAACAACTGGATAGCATGAAAGAGCTGTTGAAGAGCAAAGACAGGGAACTTGGTGCTATGGAGGATGAATTGGACAGCAGAAATGCTGAAATAAATGCTTCAAGTATGCAGTTTTTGTTTCTACAAATTTGCAAACTGACTATACAAATGCAGCACGAACAGTTTGGGTCAACTTTCCTCCATTATTTCTACTTTAGTTGAAAGAACCACCAAATTACAAAATGATTTGGAGAAGGAGATGGTCTTGAAGTCACAGGTATTTAATAGTTTCGCTATCAACAGATCTTTGAAGTTAATAGTTAGAGTAGGCATAAACCAACTATGCCTACTTCAACTGGAGTAGGCAAATTAAACATAGCTTAAATCATCTGCAAATCTTGCTGAGCAGCAAAGCTCACTATCTTTTTTATGTTCCTAAATAGATTAAAATATTCGCTGTATATTTTTTTTAAATAGTTTTGTGTTATTTTTCAATGCTCAGTAATTTAAAGCCAGTTAATCTAGATCTGTTTGCCTTATCTTTAACACTTTTACTGAATCAGTTTGGTTTTATTATCCTATCAGCTTATATTTTGAGAAACTGCTGCAAAGACAATTCTATGATTCCTAAAAATACTTTTGTGTTTTTGAGGGGCAGACAACTTCTAGAAATAACAGTAACTTCTAGAATTTATGGTAACTTTTTTCTATGCTCACCAGGGATAAGGTAGCATCACTCATCAGGTGCATGGCAGTTTTATTTCTTTTTTCATAAAAACAAAGTATTACTATTATCATCGCTATTCCTTTCTTAAATTTTGTCAAAAGTGTTTCAGTTTTCACCATAATGGAGATCTCACTTACAGCTGTGGCTCACCATGTTTGCATGTTACTATGTTTTTCCATGCCAGTCTGCCCTCGTAAGTAATTGCTTAGTATATATAATAAATATAGAGCTTTTTCTTGTATTTTTTTAAATGGGGTCGCAACTCATAGCAAGAAACAGTGCCAATCTCTCAATGCAGTGTTTTTGGAGCATCAATGGCTGCGGTCAATGCTCAAAGCTTTCATTATTTATAGACCATATTTTTTTAGTTCAAGTTTTTTAAAAGTTTTCTTGATTTTTTTAATGACTGAAAAAGTGTCACTTGCTAAAGGTGCCACAGCGGCAAGTAATATCGATGATAGTGTATTCGTTTTTGTTATTTTTTTTCACAACAAATTTAATTGTTTTCTAATTTCACCGAATTCATCTTTACAGATTTTAAAGTTTTCTACTTCTTTTCATTATCTGTCCCACTGTTTGCTCAGCATTCGCGCCAGCGTCTATTGGTCAGCCACACTCTTCTTACATTCCGTCAATTAGTCAGCACAGTGAAGTGTAGGCCAGTTTCATCTCTGGTTGTCTGTATTGTTACTATTATTGCTAAAAATATTATTTACAGATTCAGATGGAACTAATGGATGTTAAAAGTCAAGCGGCTAAAAGTTCCGGAGAGGCCAAAAGATTGGTGAGAGAAATTTATTTTTCTAAACCTAATCTGGTGATGTTTGTAACCAGTCATTTTTTTATCTACAAGTTATCATTACACATTGTAACACAATAATTTCTAGACATCGAATAATTTTTAATGTGTAGTGCATTGCACTACCTTCATGAATGTCTCATGCACTACTAAATACTGTGTACTTATTGGATAATTTGTAATGCCTAGTGTATTGCACTATCTCCATGAATGTTTCACTCATTAATAAATACTTTGTGTTTATTAAATAATTTGTAATGCCTAGTGCATTGCACTACCGCCATGAATGTATCACGCATTAATAAATACTTCGTATTTGTGGAATAATCCTATGAGATCAGTATGCACACGTTAATTTATGGAGTAACATTATTGTGCTGTTGGTGTGAATGACAGAAAGAAATGGCAGAAGATGTAAGTACAGATGTATGAAACTCTAATGCATGTTAACTTTTAACCCAATGCTACTTAATCATCTTTTGAAGCTTATAACTGGTAGGAGTTGCCCTCTCACTAATGCACAATTGATTTGTAGATGAGTGAGTTGCTATTAGAACACCTGGTGCATGCCAACAACTTATATGCATCCGAGTTAATGCCATAAAATAAAGTGCATACCATTATTTCCCCAAGCATTTCTTGTTTTAATTTACATTATTTCCTATAATAGAGACCTGACCACTTGGTGCTGAATGCACAAACCAAAAGGCAGATTTCATTCCTATTATTTTTAGCAGTCTTTCAGCCAACACAGAGGTTTTTGGTTTTCATTGGTTTCTATTTGCATTTATTTTACAATTCAGCTGATATGTCAATTTTATGCATTTGTCTGTAACAAATGTTGTAAAATTGTTTTTGTGTTTGGCAGAAGGATGTCAGCTCAAACGCAATTATGACTTCTGGCTCTTCCTAAAACCTAAAGATTGACTTACTGTTTTATCATTTATTAAATTTTTTTGCAAGATAATAAATAGATAGTAAATAAATAGTTGTATATATATATATTTATATTGATATATATATATAAAAAATTGCTTCCTCACCCTGGTTTTACCCAAGCGGCTGGTAATATCTACTCAACCTCGGGTCTCCCACCAAAGACCTGGGAGTTGTAGCACTCACATCAAGATCTTAGCTGTTCCAATAACATATTTTTTTGCATTTCCCTTGTATAAATATACAAGTGAGTATATATTTACAAGTGCATATATATACAAGTGAGTATATATATATATACAAGTGAGTATATATACATACAAGTGAGCATATATATACAAGTACATGTAAGTATATATATACAAGTGAGTATATATATATATGCAAGTGAGTATATATATATACACACGTGTATATATATATACAAGTGAGTATATACACACACATATATATGTAGCCTGAGTCTTCATTTGTCTTAAATAGAATGTACCATATCATTGTAGCTGGAGAAACAAAAAGCAGAAATGGAGCAGCAATCAGAGGAGGCAACTCGAAAGCTAAAGGAGGAGGTTATTTTTTTATTTTGTAAATTTACCCAACAGCTCCTCCTCCTTTTCTCCAATTTTCTTGCCTCGCTCATCCATCTCTCATATTGTCTATATGTCTTGTCCTCTTGCAGGGTGTATTCCAGACCTTGAATGTCTGGCAGTCTGCGTATGACATCTCTTCACTCTACTACACTCCTCTTTTTACTGTGTGTACTTTTAGTTTACTAGTCCAATAACTAGATATCACAGAATTCAATGTGTTTATGTCACAAGTTTTTTAAGCGAATTTATAGCAGGATAGCTGTTTGTAAATACGAGTGTACATATTTGTATGTTATGGTTGCAGATATTGAGTGCCTCTGCTCAGAAAATGCGCGAAATGCAGGCCGACTTTGCACAGAAAATCGGTCAACTTATGAAGCAAAAGGAAGAGCTGGAAAAGGAAGTTTTGAAGGTAAGTGTTGTATTGGAAGGCTTGACCTGACGATATACTAAGGGCTTGTTATTCAACATACCGTAATAATAGATGCATCGCAATAGATGAAATATAGCGATATCGCGCTAAGCAACAAACATGCGGCAGGGTTCGCTTATAGACTGCCTCAAACCTTGCTAAGTTAATTAGCTAGTAAAGGTGTTTATAACGATGTGATATTAATACTGATAAGCAATAATATCTCTAAAGTACGTATCAGCAGTTGACATTTTAGCACAAAAATTAGTGTTTGGTTTGACCGAAATAGCAGCTACGCGTTGCAGTTGCAAGTTAGAAATATAGACCAATTATGTCTGTCTGTCTGTCTGTCTCTGGCATCTGATAAATGTAAAAGCAAGAAAAAAATGTTCATGAAATTAATTTAACTTTTAGTTAAAAACCTGCATATGTGTATTTTATTGATCGTTTATAACAATATATATTGCTTATGAATTAGGCTTGATTTAAGTCATTACTGTGTTACAGAAGACAACCTTGATTTTTAACTAAAAAGTCTGCTGATTATTAAAGCATATAGTTTAATTAAAAAGCAAAAGGTACTTTTTGCGGAGAAAAGAAGTTCTCACAAGTTTAGCTAAAAGTTGTGTGCTCTTTTTATACATGTACATATGGATAAACAACTCCCACAATTATTAGCGGATGCTCAGTGTATCAGCTCAAACCCTTTGGTTATCAATTTTAAAATCAAACTCGTTAGGTATTTCAATAGCGGCACTAATATTTGTTGATACACTCAGTGCAAGATTCAGACATATTTAGACAACTCATAACTCACTGTAAAATCTCTATTTGAACGTCATGACACTCTATTTTTTAACCCTTCCACTGTAGTGGCAGTCAAATGGAGGTGGCGTTTATTCAAAGATTTTTCAATACATTTTCATCGCTGTAAGCAGCTTTTTTATCCTAATGTTGCTATCAAAACTAACTGACACGAATTGTTCACTGGTGAAGTGATATAGTAATCAGTGACTCGACATGATGAAGAGAGTTGATTTACTGAAAAATTATTGTTAATTAATTCATTGCCTACTTACTCTTGCAAAATAATAACAATAATAATAATAACAATAAATGTGCTGCCACTCAGTCTGTCTTTATCATTTTCTCATATTACGCTCCCTGTCACACTCTATGTCTATGTCACTGTTTATGCACATCTATCATTACATGCATCTCTTTCTGTGATTAGAAATCTGGCAGCTCATTCAAAGGACCAGCAGTTGTTGTGAAGAATCACTCACAGCAAGTTCAGGTAGTCCTCGCTCTTCCTCTTCTCTTTCATACCATTTTATAATTTGTTTACTTCTATTTTTTTAAATTTTTGCAAAGTTTTTGTAAAATTTATTTTGATATTAATATGAATCCGCTAATTGTGATCTAATTGATTGGAAATTGAATTATCATTACATTGCAGTTGGAAGTCTTGAAATCTATAGCAGACTGGCATGTTGTGATTTTTGAACGGTATCATTTTACCGCTGCAGTAGTACTCTTATAAAATACTTAACATGCTTTACACATAAATCTTAGATGTAAAAAGCATTCTTAAACTTGGGTTTTATGTTTTGCAGCAACTGCAAAAAAATTTGCCAAGATATATCAGATAATTTATATCATAACTTTGAATTTTCATTTTGTTTCTCTAAGACAAAGCAATAACAATGTAATGTCGTATTTTATAAGTGGTTTCATAATTCTATTTTATTCACTCACAATCAAAGCTGTCACCTTCAATCACTCTGCAATATCTGATCATTCACTTGCCTATTCAACAGATGAATTTTATGTCTTCCGCTAATCCTGACATGGAACCTGAAGAAACCATGTTCAACCTCACTTCGACTGTGCCTCCTACTAGGAGACAGGTGCTTGGTGACACAGCTCGATCAAAAATGTTAACATATGATGGTAGCTCCAGCCATCAAATTTATCCACCAATCAAAGAGGTAGATGAAAGTGAAACAAGTATACAATATCAAACAATGGAAAAGAAGAGTGTTGTTTCAGCTCAAAATTCCAAAACAGCTCATACCCAAACTAAAGATGCGCAAGCAATTGATGCAAAAGTAAAGGGTGAGCAGGTAAAAAATGCACAAGCTAAAAGCCTACCGGGAGAAGATGCGCAGGTAAAAGATGCGCAGGCAAAAGATGCGCAGACAAAAGATGTGCAGGCAACAAATGTGCAGGTAAAAGATGTGCAGGCAAAAAATGCGCAGGTGAAAGACGTGCAGGCAAAAGATGCGCAGGCAAAAGATGCGCAGGCAAAAGATGCCAAAGTTACAAATGCCAAAGTAACAGAGACTAATGTGCATGTGATTAACATTCCTGCTACATTTTCAAATGCTTTGACTCCAGAGTTTGGTGGGCATCTTAACCTAGCGCAGAAGTGGTCGAAACATTCACAGCAAATCTCTATGAACCCTGCGCCCACTGTCATGCAGCATGAGAGTCACTCAAGTTTTGAGTCATCTCCGGTAGTTGAGACATGGAACGCAAGCTTCAGGTCCTCTTTCTCTGATCAACACAGTGTGGGTGTACAATCATTTGCTTTCGCTTGTTTCTGCTCTCGTTTCGTTCTTTTCTATCTCTCATCTTTGAGCCCACTACAGTTTTCTAATAAGATTTATGTTGTTCTACACGCTTCTAAATGCATTCTAGAAATTTCTTTCAAATCTCAGGTCCTCCATCTTGTATGCGAACTTCTATGATTCTTCTATCTATATAACTTCTTTCTATTAAGCTTTTCGGAAAACGACTAGTCAAAACCATTATAGCATATGCTATAATAATAATATTATTATTATAGCATATGCTATAATAATAATATTATTATTATGATACTATTATAGCATATGCTATAATAATAATATTATTATGATACTATTATAGCATATGCTATAATAATATTATTATGATACTACTATACCATACGTTATAATAGTATTATTAGTATACTATTATAGTATATGCTATAATAGTATTATTAGTATACTATTATAGCATATGCTATAATAATATTATTATACTATTATAGTATTATTATTGTTATACTATCATAGTATATGCTATAATAATATTCATCAATAATATTCTGCCAATATTAATTTTCTGCCACAGCGAGTTATTAAAAACAACTAGAGACTTTATTACAAACCTGTTTGCTTATGTTTCCGGTATGTAATTCCAAATGCATTTTTTACATTTGGTTTATGTTATATTTCATCATGATTTCACATCTAAAAATACTTTCAATATCTGCAACTTTCATCTGTGTTACAGTCAATATTTCTTACATTCACCATTATTAACAGACTACTGAAAGTTCATCTACTGAACTGGTTAGTGAGCGCTATCACCTTTCATCTACAAAAAAGAATCAACACGCACCGGCCATAATCATTAATTCTGATGTTCGACAAGCATCTAAAGAACGTTTTATCACTGGACGCTCCGGTCTTGTTTCTAATGCGACAGCCATTCTGCCAAATGTAATGCGGCTTGCTCGAAAGCTTTTTGATATTGCTTACTTCTTGTGTTGATGTTACCACTTTGGTCTATGTTATGTTCATTTAGTTTGCTGTTTTAACTATGTCCTACAAATATTTAAATATCTCCAAAATAATATAATGATAGTGACTAGATTACATGAATTGTAATTGTTTTGGTTGATATGATAATATTCCAACATCAGACTCATAAGAACTATGGCCTGAATCTAAATCACTAGGGTTCAATCTGACCCACTGTCTTCAGCTTCATTCATAAGCTGGTTTACAATGTGATCTGAAGCTCTAAAACGTCTTGATGAGCAATTATAATTCTCTTCAATAGCAATGTATGAAATACTAGCACCTGGAAAAACATTTTCAAACTTTCAAATATTTTCTAAACTTTTTGAAGTTTCCTCAAAACTTTCAAAGTAACATGATCGACTTGAGTAACAATTTTATAGGTCAATATTTGTTTGACAGAATAGTCTCCTGTTTTGATTCTGTCTGATGCTTCAATGTAGTGATCCTGCATATTTAGTGTAACAGCTTTGGCCAGACTCATTTTATTAAATTAGAGAAAAATAGCAAAAGCTCGGTAAAATATATAAAGTTTATGACATCAAGTAACTATAAACCATTAGCCTCCTTTGATAGCAGTATTTTGGCTGGATGCACCGTTGGCCACTTTTTGATAAAAGGCGTCTGCTAGAGAAGATAGAGCTGTGAATGCATTGATTATTACAACCGTTACTACTGTCATGGTTAACGATAAACATTTGCACATTATTATTAAAATGGACTATTTACAGGAACGTGCAAAAAATGTGAAGACTCCACCAAAGCCACCTGTTGAGGAGCCAATGACAGACACAGCGAAACTAATAAAAAGTGAAAAGGAGCTTCGAATTCATGTAGAAAAGTAAGTACATATATTCACTCTGTAGCTTTGTTACATTTGATGGCTCTTAAATGTCAAATATTTTTCACTTGGTTATGTAGTAAAAATTAATCAAAGAGACACGTGTGAATGTCTTTTGAATAAAATCCCTGGCTCACGAAAGTTAGTTTTATCCTTCATAAGTTTCGTTCCCTTTTATAAGCTGTTAGAAAAAATTCATCACTGTGTTATAATCTATTTCTGTTTAAATACACACACAACTATAGAACTTTACACATTGCCAGATATTTTGCTGGTGAGTGCAAGCACCTTTTGTGATAGGAAAACTCCTAGTTTCGCATAGAATACATGTACAAGCTGTGTAGTTGCTTTGTTGCAGATCTGTTTCAAAATAGATTTATACGTGATACAGTGTTGAGAATTCTTTGCTTAGATATTCTATAAACGACATTATTAAAGTGGTCATACAGGGACTGTCATTGTTGCCGAGATATGTGTAACATGCTATAGTTTTTTTATCTATGATTTATTGCGACTACTCACAATCCTAGAATTCACTTCTAAACCTTTAGATTGAAGAAAGAAATTGAACGGCTAAATAAGGCCTGGGAGAAGAAGTTTACAATCCTACAAGCGAGGTAACTTAAATGCCAGTGCTGTCTGTACAAGCTCCATATCTCACTCCTTGTATGCTTCACAATAGTAGCCTTTCTAGCCTGCTCTCAACTCGTCTTTATGTAATTTATACCTAAAGAGTGTTGTTTTAAGAGCTTGAGATCTTGCCACTCTTTTATAACTTCATCGCAATAGCTTATATTCACACTGTGCTTGTTCTTAGCATCTATCAAAATGTTATTACATAGAGTCATCAGATATTACATAGAGTTATTACATAGAGTCATCAGATATGTTATTACATAGAGTCATCAGTTATTATATAGAGTTATTACATAGAGTCATCAGATATGTTATTACATAGAGTCATCAGTTATTATATAGAGTTATTACATAGAGTCATCAGAGTGGTTATTACATAGAGTCATCAGATATTACATAGAGTTATTACATAGAGTCATCAGATATATTATTACATAGAGTCATCAGTTATTATATAGAGTTATTACATAGAGTTATTACATAGAGTTATTACATAGAGTCATCAGATATGAATTAATTTTTGAAAGCTTTTTATTTCCATGATTTACAAAATATTTTTACAAACAATATTTTTGAAAAACCGTGATGAAAACAATTTGATGAAAACTTTGCAGTTTCTGTTTCATGTTTGTTTACATTTATTGATGAAATCTAAAAACAGAATTCTTCCTTACCCAAACATCTTGTTTTGTGAGATTTGTGTATGAATTATACACCAAGTCAGCAATGAACTAAGAGCAAACAATCTATGTACAGGGCTGGCCTGTTAAGTCTGTTTAGCTGGTCAATTAAAAAAAGGAAAACGCAAGCCAACACGTGTTCACGTATTTTTTATGTGTTTTATGAAAGAATATTCGAAAAACCCATAGTGGAAATCTGTTGTATGTTTTGGATTTTAACTTTTGGTCCTAAATGACTGAAAACAGCATCAAGCACACATGCAAACCTGAACAAAACTTATTTTTGCAATAATGTTAACAGTTGCTAACCTTTCAAATGTGGCATGTTTTGTGAAAATGCATATGACATGTTTATATTCTACTAGCAGAAAAACATCACAAACTGAAAATTTAGTGTGCTAAACAGTTATAAAATCAATGAACCATAGTTAGGGGAGCATTCACCCCCCACTGTTATGTGACGTGTATGTATACATGCCAGTTATCATGTGACATGCGTATATACACGCTAATTGTCATAAGACCTGCGCATAAACATGTCCACTGTCACGTATGTATACACATCAGCTGTCATGTGAGCGGAGTGTACACACATCATCTGCCACATAGGCTACCCAAGTAGTCTCTTTTAACGTTAAGACATGCTATATTATTACTATGAATGTACTAGTACACTGTATACTAATTATTAGTAATGTATTAAGATGCTGCAGGGTGCTGACTTGGTTCTAAAAAGATAATGACTACTCTCACTTGTTCAACTCTGCTATACCAAGTGGGTTCACAAGATTGATTTAACTTTTTCCTTGTAGTTTTTTAGATTCTTTCAGCAGATATGAATAGTGAGAAGTTGTCAACCCATTGCCCATTTCTCTTGAAACTATAATCTTTTCATGCTAGATCTTTTAGTTTGATTTTGGAAATTGTCACAAACTTTTGGAAATTTCAAATTAGCTTTCAGTTTTAATAATGCTTTAATGGTTATATTGTATCATTGTATGCAGTTTGGGTTCGGAAAAACGTTTGCTAGACCACCACCAATGTGCTAATTTTGAACACGATCCTGGCCATGTCTATTATGACACTTTTCTAGTAGCACCATGTAACTTGTCCATTACCAGGCTAGTCTAACTGATAATTATATTGGTAACAACAAAGTGTTTACAAATGCTTTTAATATTATTATCTTATATATTTCAGTTTGTATGCCCTAAAAGACGAGAGCTACCTCCGACAGCATCTGGAAAAGCAGCACACTACCTTACATCAAGCCACGATTAGCTACATGGTATTTTACTGTATTAAATCATTGCTTATATACGATTCCTTTTGATCCACTTCTATGACATAAAAGTCTAATGAGATATTATCATGTATATTCTGTTATCTTCTGTAGGCAGGCGCTCCCAAACAAAATCGCAAACGTCCTGTTTTGGTAAGTTGAATCTACACAATAAGGTGAATTCTTCATGGTATATTGTAAATCAGGCCTATATATGATAACTAAACATATTTACACGCATCCTATTGCGCAAATGTTTGTTATTCTTTAAACTGATAACACATTGGAATCCTTGCATATAGTTAGAGCAGAGGCTAAGATTTTATTTAATTTTCATATAATAGATTAGATACATCACATTGTAGATCATATATTTTACTTTATACCTTCATCCACTTACAATCCAGCAGTTATAATTTGATTGTATTTAACATACAAGTGACAGACACTAATACTTTCACTTGGTCTCTGAAGGAACATCCGTTTATCAAAAATGCGGTATGTAATTTTTTTGGAGCTTAAACCAATCCTTATGTAAGTAAACTTATTATAAACATTTTATCAACTCGATGGGTTTCTGTTTATTATTTTGTGTGAATTTAATTTGGGATAAAACTGAAAAACTTATCTGTATTTAGCACGTGTCTTTGACCGTTTGCTGCCCTTTAGAGACTATCATGACAATGCACGTCTGTCGCAGTTACACGTATGAGTAAAATGGCTCTAGTCTTCCTAACAATGCACACGCTTTTTGTAGCCAAATATACCTAACCGGGCGCCTTCTCCAGACCCTCTTGCTTCCTACACTGTGTCTCGGGCCAGTAACAGACAAATACTAGGTAAGACCCTTGTCTGTTAAATAAAGAGGTTCTGGTTTATATACAGTATTTTTTATTCTCATTAGGCTAAAATCTTATCGCAGATTTTCAGAAAACCATAATATAATCTACTGAATGTAAAAAAACAAAAAACCGTTCCATTTGACCAGAAGGCTGTCACTCATCAAACAGTCATATTAACTAACCATCTATAGGAAACGAACTCAAATATTTTATTTCACAGAGAACCAAATAGCCAGCGATGAAGACGATGATGATATTATGTATGGTCTACAAAAGACTGGGCCCCACAGGTAGGTAGCTAGCTTCTTGTACCGGACTTCTCAGCTGTAAAAGGGTAATTTAAATTCACCACATGTCCACAGCACTAGGTATACCAAATAGTACGGTCACGCCTGTGCTTATAGAAGTGGTACAATCGCATGCCCTACATAGCATGACAGGTTGAGTAAGTGAAAAGCATTATTTTATCAACTTAAAATGAATCATGCTCTAATCTGATTGTCCTGTAATGATACCAAAATGATATTTTCCTATTACTCCCAGCAACAGAGATCATTTGAGTAAAATAAATGACTAAGGTGATAACAGGCATTAGTAACATGATAGTCGAAAAGAAACTTCTTAAATAAGAATATTGGTTCAACTTGCTCCAAACCTAAACACTCAAACCTTGAATCTTCATGTATACACTGCAGAGAATTGCGCTTTTGCAAATTCTGGTAGTTTAAATAAGAGTTACTTTAGGCTCTCAGTTTCACTCTAACTTGATTTCACAACATTCAAGTGTTGTAAAAAAATCAAATCTAATTCAGCGAGCTGTTCAACCTTGATATGATTAAACTACCATCTTTTTTCAAACAAAGCTTACAGATTTTCATTGCAAATGTCTGACGATAACTGTTGAAAACTTCAAGTTCATTTCGAGACATACCGCATTGACACTTGACAATCCTTTGTCTAATTGCTAGACCTTATTATGTATCTGGTCAAGTCAACTGTTTATTTACTGGTTAAATAAATTCTTTAATCTCAATCAACGAATCATAAGCAAGTATTTATTTATCCAACATACATGTATATTATAAAGTGTGCCTCCCATTGCATTCATCATGGTTGATCTGTCGAATCATGAATATACCCTTTTATTATCCAAATAAATATATAAATTTCATTTTAAGCGTACTAAATATCTGCTCACAATCGTAATTTAATAATACATGGCATAACGCGTGACTGCTTGAACGAGAGTAAAATATAAGTACGCAATTGCACAACTTCTAAATCCAAGTAACCTCCTGTTTTTAGTCGTTGCATTCTAAGATTGCTCATTCATAACTGTTCATAAACATTATAATTACAATATTATTTTACACAAACTAACATTTTAAGAGTAATTTTAGCGAAGAATATTTAATAAAGAATGAGCTAATAAAAAGCTTTGAAAAGCTTCTTACAATGATGGTTTAACTATAAAGCTCAAGATCACATGAAATTCTATCCCTGTATATCAGCTGTTGGTTATGTCTGTTGTGTCAATGATTTCTACAGAACTCCCCAATTTTATTGTTGTATTTTTTTCAGATTTGTCGCCAAGGTAGTTGATTTCGATGTTAACAATTACGCTATAAGTTTATGATTTGTTCTGCTTGTTTCATTCTACACAATTAATTTACTGATAATTCAATAGCTCCGACCATACTCTGAACTCTCTATGATGTTTATTACTGTTTGTTGTAGACATAGTCTTCAAAGCGCAGCATGAATGTAGAAAGCTTGAGCGGAAAACTAAACAACACTCAAGACTATCAGAAATATCTTTTCCGGCCAACAAGAAACAAGTCTGCATTTTTCTAATACGAGAATGCAGTCATTAACACAGATAATTTGATGCTTTCACTTTTTGTCACTCAATCATAAATACAATATATATATATACAAATATAAAATTAATATATATTAACAAATATGTTTTAATATTTTACAAATAAGATAGAACATGGATGGTGTCTCACCCTAAAACACTACTCGTGTCAAGTTTTCATTTCGGCAAGAGCTTCTCTTTCTTGCGCTAAAAGTTCTTGTTCCTTCTGAGCAACCATCCGTTCGTAATCCTCCATAGGTTTGTATATGGAGTAGACGAGATGAGAGCCAGCGAATGTTGACACAAGACCAGCTAGTGCAAACCGCAAGTACTCCCCCCACCCAACTCCTAATGGCATTTTATCTGTCACTCTTGCGAAAGCCTGTTAGTTGTGTCAGACTTGATCTGTAAATCCCTAGTCTGCAATCGCCGAAGTGCCTCTCTGGTAGCTTGCTTTTCTTTAAACACTTTATCTAAAGCAATTTGAAAATACTTCTACATAGTTTTATGACTGCTTAGTAACAGGCATGAGAACAGTGAACTGATGCATAGGTCATATAAATGCACCTATCAGTTCTCTTTGACAGTTTTGGTATCACAATGTAAAAGAAGAGCCAATTAGCACATCTAATATCATCTTATAAATGTATGTTTACCTAAGAATGCAAATTTACTAGCCATATAAAATATGTATGAGAAATATATGAAAGCTGGTTTAAGAGCTTTAAGGAGGCTGGTTATTCTCCAGTATTTCTTTATAATGAGAATTGTTAATAAATTAATCCTTATCTATTAGCTAACAAACACTGTTTTAATTACCAGAAAATAAAGCATTATGTATAATGCTACTCACATAGCGATGTTCTATAGCCACAACTACACTATAAACAGAATGCAAAGTCAATCAACTTACAAAAATTAACGTCGCCAACTCGCCAATGGATCATAGAAAATTCAATGACAGCTCCTGCGATGAAAAAAGCTGGCAGAAATCTATACTTTCCAAACCACTTTTTCCCAGGCCAGGCTGAAGTAATTTTGAAAAAAGTCTGCATCTAGGTAAGTAACTGCAAGTAAATACATGTATATATCAACACATCGAAACACTTAACACTATGTATGTAGGCATTTGGATACACTCTTATGTACTCAAGGAACAACAGCAAGGGTAGTTTTGAATTTCCAACAGCTTTATAAATCTTACTATTTTGATCGCATAACAATGAAAGTGATGAGTAGATTTCATAGGCCTAAACAAATGCTTGTTGAGTACCCTCATTCGACAATAGACATTTACCGTTTTATCATACATACTCCTCTATTTTATCACATATACCCCTTGATTTTATCATACATATCCTTCTACTTTATCATACATACTTCTCTATTTTATCACATACATGTATACCCTTTATTTTATCATTCATATCCCTCCATTTTATGACATATACCATTCAATTTTATCACACATACCTCTCAATTCTATCATACACACGCCTCTATTTTATCATACATATCCCTCTATTTTATCACATATATCCCTCTATTTTATCATACATACCTCTCTATTTTATCACATATACCCCTCCATTTTATTATACATATCCCTCTATTTTACCACACATATCCCTCTATGTTATCATATATATATATACCCCTCTATTTTATCATACATATCCCTCTATTTTATCACACTCACCTCTCTATTATATCCGGCATACCCCTCTGAGCTATGTGTACGGAATCCAAAAACATGTTTAATCTAACAAAATTAATGCGCAGACATGCTTCGAACAAAAGATTAGTAATCAAATTAAGATAATTCCTGACTTCCAAAAAATCTTTCTACATTTCGCAACAAATTATCAGTATCCACAAATGTTCACTGCATGTTTTAATAATACAGAAGGTAACTAAACTAGAGCTGTACATGTATGTGTTGGTCAGCGAGAGGGCATCTGGCCGAGAGAGGTAGTGTTATATTATTCATGAAATCAATAAGTCAAAAAAGTTGTTAATAAAACCATTAAATTTCATTCCCTCTGACAAAACAATTTTTATACCTTGTATGTAGAAAAATACCTATAATGTTCAGCTATTATTGCAAACAGCATTGCAGGGCACTGTTTCAAGTCAATGGTGCCAAGTGTGAGCTAAATATCTTACTAAAGGTTTTTGTTTATGATACACGAAACAGTTGCACGTAAAACTTCTTATCATCAAAGCAATCTGTGCATCAATGATTGTTTCCATTTTATTCTAATCCAACACCTCTAGTCTGTGTTATTTCTTGCCAAACCCAACCCTTTATTACGGGCTAAATCTGCTTTCTGCAGGCTCCTTTTGATTTGATAGCATTTTAACATATAAACTTGGCCATCCATGATAGCACTTTCTCTCGATCAAATTGAAGTATAACATTTAACAGGGCAGGCAATCATGGTTAATTACAGTGGAACCTCGGTTCTCGAATGCTTCGGTTCTTGACGTACTTGGTTTTTGACCAAACTTTTTTAGATTTGTTCGTCTCGGATCTCGAACAAAAATTTGGTTCTCGACCAAACCAGAGCCTGCGCATTGGAATTAAACGTTCAGAGCAGCTCCGGAAACAGCATGGAAACATTCATTACCATGGCTCAAAAAAACAAGAAAGATGCTGAGGAAAAACGAAAAATATTGAATTTAAAAAGGAACTGATAGCGTCATAAATTCTTTACAAAAAGGAAGGAACCATCTGGGAAGACGTCTCTTCTATTGAAGCGATTTTCTAGGGAGACAACTCTTCTAGTTGAGTTACCGTGAATTGTTTTGGAGGATTCTCTTTCAAAGATGTGAAGTAAACGTGCCATTGCTGCTTATGCAGTCAAACGTGGATAACTCGCCCTCGGATAGCTTGAACACATGGTTAACTCGAACGATTTTGTTTGGTCCGTTCCCACGTAATGATAAATTGCTTTAGATAACTTGACCTCATCTTTGTTAACTCGAACAGTTTTTTGCCCAACGGCTACCGAAACAGTTGTTATCGCTTTAGTAAATCACTTTATTCCAAGCCATAGAGATATACCTCCACTTTTAGTAGTTCATAGGCGTCGTTATCATCATCATCGGCAAAATATTTTTGTCACGGTTTGGCGAAATTTGATTTTTACCAAACATCCGCTTAGCGATGGCCCTTCGGAAGCGAAGGAAAGTGAAATGCATAAACTTCAAGAAAAATCAGCAAAATTGATCTTGGTTACAACACTCAAAAGAAAAATATGTCTTTTCTACTGAGCATTTCAACAGCAATCAAGTTTTGCCAATTTTAATCTTAAAAACGTCCTGGCAATCTCATCACCTTAAACAACAAACCAATCTCAAGTGATAGAAAGATCTCTATACCTTTGATAGAAAATTTTTAAACTTTATATTAGAAGCAGTTAATTTGAAACAAGCCATTTATGCTTATGATTTATATTATAGTTTGGATATGTTCATGTATCTACTAATAAATACATGGACTTGTGACAGTGCCCTGATAACTTGAATGCTCTGATAACTCGAACACTTTCGCTCGGTCCCATGAAGTTTGAGTTATCCATGTTTAACTGTATTTTCTTTTTCACACGATTTTTGATGTAACTGATTTGTTGTATTTTTAGCTGTTTCAATATCAATTTCTGCAATTGTTTGTATTGTATCTCAACCTTTAATGTTTTTGATGTTTTAAGATCAAAACATACAAAGTGTTTACTTTTTGTTTTCTCTTTTCATCATCATAGATGGAAAATATTTCATTAAAGTTGAACACAAGCTATATCTACTTGTTTTTATTTATAATATGTAGTATACAGTACAGTTTATGGTGTAAAATGTTAAAAAAAAACTTTACCGAAGTTGTTAAATCGACTTGAAACAAATTAAAATTTACATACATTAATTCTTATGGGAAAAATTGTTTTGAATCTCGAACAACTTCTGGAACGGATTATGTTTGAGAACCGAGGTTCCACGGTATCTAAACATGCCCGAACCATGTCTAATTCATATGAATAAGGATAGCTTTAAATAATAGTAATCTTGTGCTTTCAATACCTCAACATTAGTGATTTTATCTCTACTTGAGATATCTATGATCGACTATAAATAGTTCAGCACATATACTTGCAAAGTATGATTGCATATTTTAGATAGCCCACGTCACAGTACCATACAAAAAATTTGCTAGCAATGTAAATGAACTTAGCAGTTCACTCTGATTAGTGGTTTCTCCAGTGATTAACCTTTAAGTTTCCGTAAATGATTGGCATTTCCCTTTTTTGTGTAGAATTTTATTATTCAGGTAGGAATTGTCGGCTTCAAACTTCTGATTGTTTACAACTTACATTGTTTTGATGAATCACCATTAATAGTGGTTGCATATCTACAAGTGTGGAGACAATGCCTAAAATCTTTAGAAACTAGCAAAGGCATCGTGTTTTTTTAATATCTACTTTTAGATACGTATAATTGTTTCGCAACACCCACAAACCTACAGCCTGGATTTCAACAGGCCTACGAGCCACTAGAGCACCATTATCATAAAAAAGCTAATGCATTGAGCCCAGAAATCAATTTTCCTTTCTTTTAGTCTGGGTGTAAACTTTGAGTTGTCATTGATAGTTATATCAATGATGACGGAGTGATAACTCTTGCTCAACTCAATTGCGTATTGCAAAGCTGTTATTTTGTGGCTGATCTATTGATTCAAGTATGTTATAATTAGTAGAATTGCGAAATAGGTTTTGCTATTATGGAGGTTGAATAACATTTGGGACTGTTTTAGGATAATGTTTTACATTGTAAGTATAAGCCTCGTTACCTCGTAGAATACATCATACTGGACCACCTAGGGGTGTAAGGGGTATGCCTCATATGATAAATTAGGTTTTGCTTATTTTAATTCAGTTTTCTGAGAAGTTAATATAATATTAATGTTTGTTTGGTGTCAGTACAGGTAGAGTTAACCTGTTATATGTTGGCTCGTTCCTTTGAGCTCCCGCACTGTCCGTGGTAGGAAGCTATTGTGGTATGTATTTTTATTTGTCTGTAAGGAAGTGGGTTGTCCTTTGGATCTAGCTCTGGTTATCGTGTTGCTCTCCACGTTCATTAGCTCGTCATAGGATTTGACTAATGCCGGGTGAGTTTCTTCTTTGCTGAGTATTCTCATCAGAAGTCTTAAGCGCTGGTGCTGTCGTCTTATCTCTAGAGTTGGCAAGTCAAGCTTCGCTCGTGCTTCGCTTACTCCTCTAGTTCCTTTAATTTGAGCAATAAACCGAATAGCTTGATTCTGTACCATCTCTAGATTACTTACTTCGCGCTTGTTTGTAGGGTCCCAAGCAGCAGCAGCATACTCTAGGTGGGGAAGACATAGTGATTTGTACGCTAGTATTTTGGCTCTTTGTGGAGCCCAGTACAAAGCACGCTTGATGATCCCTAGTTGCCATTTGGCGGTGTTGATTTTTGAGTCTATATGTTTGGTGAATTTAAGATTGTCTTGTAGCGTCACACCTAGATACTTGCTGTCAGACACCTGTTCCAGCCAATGTAGAAACTAGCAGCTTACTGTTATTGCTACTACCAACTATCAGTCTTGTGAAGTTTCAAATTTCTTACAAAAAAGTTTAGTTTTGCAGTACAACCAGCAGATATACAAACGCATCTATGATTCTAAATCTTGAAAGCGACGATTTTGAGTTATGATGTGTAGGACACACGAAAAATATTAAACCTACAAACTTGGAAAGGTTTTGGTAGCTGTAATATTGACATTTCTACATTATATTATACATTATATTAATATATTATATTTATACAGTATTCAGATATTTACAACAAAAATATCGTTCATACCGATGTGCTTCGCACACACATAAATTACGAACGCAAAACAGCCCCACCGGATAACATTTATAGGTACCTTGCAGTTCATGCACCGGGCAGGATGACGATGTCGCAGAGGATAGCGGTTTTCAACAAGCAAGTAATACATAGAGCGGAAGATAACTCTCTTATTGCAGTCGACGGCGACCTTTTTAAAGCCCGTACCGACCAACTACACAAAATCCATCACCAACTTCCAGGCAAAATATTTGCTACGCAGATACTGGCATTTTAAAATTCTATTGGCTAATGTTTTAGCTTGCGATCCATATTTATTTAAATGTTGCAAATAATTTTTTTCAGAGTAACTAAAAGAACTGGTGCAACAGGCTATAAGCGCTCAGCCTTTCTTCAGAACATCGGTCAGTAGACAACGAAGCTCGATAGCTTAGATGGAGGAGTACAATGGTAGATTAATTGTGATTGTTTCATGAAAGCTTTACTAAAATTGACTTTTTGGAGCTATATTTATACAAATGGCGTTAAGTAATTAAGCTTTAGTTTGTTCGGAAATCAAGTTATCAAATTAATCTGCTATTTGGTCTTTCTTCAAAGGATAAACAAGTTTTGTTGTACAAATGTATCTTTACGACCAAAGGATCGAATATTCAAGTTTAAAGGCTATCTCATTCTGTATAACTGTTTGGGTGTTTTTAAAATACGGTCAAGGATTAAAACTTTATTCTGATTACCATTTATACAAATAGAGAGATTGACATAAACATACCAACCACTGCATATCAAGTTATTAACATATTGGTCAACCACAAACATCGAGCTATAGGTTCACCACGTTTAGTTGCCAATTTTATTGACACTTTTGACTAAAAAACATTAAAACATGACTAATAATAACTATTTTGCTAAGCATTGATAGATACCAAGGTTAGATCAATCTTGTTTAGTAGGTCTACATTAAAGTTTGTACCAAGCATGATTTAAGTAAGGTAAAGTCGGCTTATCATGACTATTAACCAACAACAGCTCTTTGTGATAAACTGCTGCATTCTAGTTTGTTTAATTTTAATGAAGTTTTAGTTATCTTACCGCTGACTAGTATATTCTGAACTGGTTGATTTTGGTGCGAAGGCCATTCGATGAAATCGTCATTGTTGGCTTGTAACTGGTCTTTAGGTTTGATATGGTTTAACAATTCTCTTCAAAGATAATTACAAAAGCTCTCTTATTATTCACTTGGAATACCATTATTACAATTATTATTGGAATACCTCTCATTATTCACTTCAGCTTTGATGCAATTTTCATTGTTGTAAAGATCACAAAGAAGATCTTCCAATTTTAAGGCCAGCGGCAACTTTTAAGCATTAAGAATGTATTATGAACGCCAATGCAACACCAAAACATAAAATCTTTGTTTTACAGGAGGTATGAACGTTCACATGAAACGCTAACAGAAAAAGAATGAAATGTCTGCTGCGGCAAACTGTGTTCCGGTTGCCGTTGGAGGAATACCTCAAGGGTATCCAATGGCACAAACCTCTTGTTCAAGGTACTCTAAAAATGTCCAACTGCTTTTCAGCCATTGTTGTATGAAAAACTCATTTTTATGATGTTTTTTTAATACGATTTAGGCTTTTTAAAGAAGAGATCTTAGATCCGGGTTACATGAATAGTGGCTACCCAATACAAAATGGGTTGGCACAGGCACAAGCCGCATCAACAGTTCAGATGACATCTAGTCCACAAGTTACAGACAATATACCTCCTCCTCAACCTACAGACAATGCGGCTCACCCGCAGAAACAAAAAAGGTCAAACACTCGAAAGCCTAGTGGGGCGCCTAAAATAAAAAAAGTTAAAACGGAACCTGTTGCTAACTTGGACCCTAGCATAGCTCCACAATCACAGATTGGTGATCACATGCCAGTTCAAAAGAAAAAAAGGGACAGATTTAAAGGTATGTCACCAATTCACCATGACATATTGCTAATATTGTATGTGACCTACAGCTTGCAGCCATTCTTCCTACCCTTTTCTTTACCGTGTTTTAGTATGCTTTTACTTTTACATTTTTATTTTAGGAACAACAGAAGAAGAGGTGCTAACTAGAGTATTACCAGATCATGTAAGGGAGGACTTGGATATTCTCATTGTGAGTTGTACATCTCTCTTTTGAGTAGACCACTCCATTTGGTTAGTTTTCTGATCAAGTTTTATTTAATCATATCTGAATATTTAACTTCTTAATTTTGACTTTTTCTTTGTTACCATAACCAGCTTTTCTTGAAACACTTGCCTCTGGTCTACATACTTCTGTATACTATTTTGACTTGATGTTTTTGTACTCGGGCAACTTTATTGTTTAGTCTTGCCTGCCCTGTCTGTCCCGCCCACACAGTCATGCCGGCTCTTATTCCTCCCTGTGTTTCTTTTTTTACCGTAAGTTTCTTCTCTCTTCAGATAGGGCTTGCCTCTTTTTGGGCACTTTTTTTCTAACCATTTGCCTTTTATTAATTTATTTAATGAAGGCATCATCACAAATTCGCTTTGTATGTTGACGCTATATTTAGCCATCATATTCCATAGTATGCAGTAAATCGCTTGGTAAAGAGTGTATATCTGGTAGTCCAAATCTCTTCGTTAATATTAGCTTGGTAGTTTAAAATATGTAACCTTAATAGGTTTTGTATGGTGAATAAAAAGGGTTGAGTATAGCTTTCTGAATGCCCTAAATCCTTCTTATTTGGTGCATTCTGGGATATGTTGTTCAACTCATAATTTTCAGCACATATTTGCAGAGTCGGTTTTGAGGGTGTTTGATCGTATTAGACTAGATCCGAAAGACCCAGCAATTTTCCTTAAATTGCTGGGTCTTGCGGATCTAGACCATAACTTGGAGGCTCCATGTACCACTCTGACAACATGGGCACGTTAAAAATCCATTTCTGTCATCATGTCCATCTCTGTCCATCTGGCTCTGTCAGACTGGACGTGTCGCAAAATGTATCCCTTCGGGTTAACCTGACAGTTCCAGAAGAAGCCCTTGATAAGTGTTAAGACCACCTAAGGTAGCTTGTAAAAAACTAGTCCTGGGGGTGTGTTACTCTACCAGATAACATGAGAACGCTACCAAGCATTGTCGCTACATGACAAAAGCATGTCATTACTTACTGCTCCTATTAGGGAAGTTTCCCTCGCTCTACTTCATATGAAATATTTGTAGCTGTGTTCATCATACTCGGTATTCTATCAAGGTGACTACAGGTCATCAGTGGTTTTTAGAGTGTTAGCCACTCAAATCTGTAGATCTGAACTAAAGTAGGTTTTATAGGCCAATTGAGCTTCCTTTGGTGATTAGCTTTGGTTGGCTGTTAGACTGCCAAAAGGAAAATATTTGTTAAGCATTTGATTCCTCCTAGATTGATGTATACACTAATTGCTAAGATTTGTTAAATCTCACCATAGCTAGTTGGTAGGTCTGATGTAAGCTTTTTTCTCACTAATACTTGTAGCATTTAAGTGCTTCTAACTTACACTTAATCAGTGAATACAGGTGCCATTTTAACTATGCCTTAGCATTTCTTTCATACAAAAGAAAGTGTTTCTCTGTGAATTAATTTTTGAGAAAATGTTTTAAGGGCTTTGGAAAATAAAAAAAGCTTTTACTCCTAGGCCTATAAGAGTCGCTAGATTTGTGGTTGTAATATACTGAATCACGTTTTATTCAAATTTTTCTTTCTCAAGTGATACAATAGATTTGGTTTCAGTAATTGATTTTGTTAGTGACACAGGGTGTCATTCTTATCCTGGCTCTCTGCTCTACTCCACAAGGCTGTGACCATAATCATCCGCTATACTCATGGAATTTTTGTGGATACAATTGTTGGTCTTGTATGCGGATAAATGAATAAATAGCCATTGTTGCCTCTCAGCGTGTCGTAGTTTGACCTGTATCATGCATGTGGTATCACACCAGTCACTGCGAGCTTGTCAGCTATATCGGCTTTGTTAGCGATACTGGCTGATGATTTGCTGCTGCTAATGTATCTTCGCCGCATTCATGAGAATTAGTGTGTATTGTTTCGCTAGACTTCAGAGGCTGATGAATAAGCTAGATGAAAGCCTCACGCTAGCATGATTTCTTGTCTACCTACCATCTACTGCCTACTAGCACGTAATCTATAAGCATAGTTTAGAGCTAGTCTTTGCCTGGTTCTCTCATTGACTATGGCTAAGAAAGCAATGAATCGCTAATCTCATTGCTGGCCGAATCAATCCGCATTATTGTTCCTTTGCCGTGGGATTTCAGGCCAAACTCTTTTGTTGTTCCTATTTATGCATCAAATCACCATGAGTTTATGATTGATTAATGCACCTAGCCAGTCATGAATCCATGTTTGGTTTTAGGTGGGTATCAATCCAGGACTGACAGCAGCCTATGTACAACACCACTATGCCGGGCCAGGCAACCATTTTTGTGAGTCAGCACCTACTCTTAGATATGCTATTCCAGTTCCTAGCAGTCTACCTTATATTGTTTGGATCGCATCACTTACCTCTGTCAAATCAACCAGTTACTCTTCAGCTAAACAAGTATTATGAGATGGCATACTGTATTTGAAAATGCTGTCTCAATGTCGCAGTGTTTTAGAAGTGGGTGGAAGATATGCGCTGTATTTATTTATAGAAGTGTGCTGAGAAAAGTTTTACACGTCTATATAAAGGCTACATATAATGCTCTAGATATGGATCATTGCCATGAAACGTAATTGGAGGGGGTCAATGCTTATGTATCAAGTTGACACATGTAGTTACACTGTTCAGACCCATTAATTATTGATGTTTGATGTCTCTTTTGGTTCCACCAGCATTCATAAAACTTTATATGGAACAGGGAAATGTCTCTACTTGTCTGGCATGATTCCTGAGCCAATGAATGCGCTTCAGGATGCTGAACTTCAAAATTTTGGGATTGGATTTACAAACATTGTTGCCAGGACTACAAGGGGCAGCGCTGACTTGACCAGGTGAGTGCCTTGACAACATGGCACTTGGTTTTGTTTAATCGGTCGCCACGCTTGTTTATCGCATGGCAATTGTCATGATTTACTAGGCTCTCTCACTGTTGTCACAACTTTTGCCATAGTTACTTATTCTGTCACTGTTCTAATATATAGACACTTACATTCTCACAATTTGTAGCCATTATGTAGCAGTACTCACCATTGCATAACCTTGGTGTTCGCTCTATCACCACACATAAAACATATTGTTTACCATGTCACCACACAACATTGTAGCGTCATAATTTGTCATCGGCTATCTTTACAAATGGCAGTAACTAGCAGAAGTAACTAGAAGTAACCAGTAGAAGCAATTGCTAAGATAATTTGATGCTGTGTACCTTATAATATATCGGAATGCAAGATGATCATTATTCGAATGCGTGGCTCGGCCTAGCATTGGCTTGTCTTAATCTGTTCTATTTTTATGTAGCTTTTTATCATTTTTGCATATTTTGCATTTGCTGTCTGTTTGCTAGTTATCTCCCATGTAATTTCTATTGTTGGTTAGCTTATTGGCATAGCGATCAAATATTGACTAGACCTTGCAAGCTCTGCTGCTTGCGTCTCTCCCTTTAAACTTTCACGGGGTAACCTCATAATGCTGCAGAGTGCAGACATTCTAAGGCCTGATACTCTGACTCTTAGTCTTATATGATTAACAATGTCATATATTGTTATTTTAGTAAAAAATTGAAGAATTCAAATATATTTCATATTTGGAAATTTTTATCTATATAGCTAATTTTTTAATAAAATTTGTATAATCAGCTTTTTGCGCTGTAGAAAGTAAAATTGATGGGATGTGAAATTTATGTATTGGATGTATTTCTTGTTACTTAGTATATATGCCTGAACATTTTCAAGTATGAGAATTAAAGCAATTGATGGTGAGGGATTTTGAGTGGTTTTTAAAGAAATAATCAAATTAAAGATAGGTAGAATTTTGTAATTATTGCACGCAAGACGAGATTGTGGTTTTATTTCAATCATTTATCAAACATTTCATGAATATATTACCTAAAACTATGTATTTGCAGTAAGGTCATTAATTCATTTTTTTAAACGCTTCAACTTTGCATTTGACTTGTGTGCCCATATCTTATCAGTGCAAGTGATCACCGCTAATCGCTTCCAATCATTACATTAATTGTTATGCAGGGTTTGATAACTCACAAATAGTCACACGATAAATGAGCCAACCTGTAGGCATACAGTTATACATTGAGTTATAAAGTATAAGTATAAATTAGGTTGTCTGCTACTATCACACGCTGACATTATTGCTGCCAATTGCTATAGCATTGTTTAAATTGCTCGCTGGATGCATTTGTAAAATTTTTTGTCTGAGGTATCTAAAAGTGGTATCCAGCTCAATCATTGCTCAAATACCTGAAGTAGTATTTTTTTATACCTGACAGACTGCCAATCACTTGATGGCATGACAGATAAATAAAACATTTTAAATAAGGGGCCAGTCGTAGAGATTTCCTATAAAAATGTTTGAACCACCTGACTTGCTAGATTTTGATCGCAATTTTTTCCGAGCATTAATTTGAGAGCTTAGTTCATAATCACACCATTGTTGTGCTCCTTGGAAAGTTGAGGAAGTTATTGCAGGTTATCTTGGCTGAGGTGTAAACTGTGATACGTGTGTGCGTACTAGATTTAGTTTTCGTTTTATCACCTGCTTGTTGTGTCACTACTTAGCACCTGTTCAACTTAACATTTTTAGACATGAACTGCCACTCATTTGTCACATGACTCACTTGTATTCATGCAGAAAAGAGATTTATGAAGGAGGATTAATACTCAAGGAAAAGATGCTAAAGTACCTGCCAAAGATAGCCCTGTTCAATGGCAAGGGAATATATGAAGTCTTTTGTGGCCATAAAAACTTCAACTTTGGCCTACAGCCAGACCCTTTCCCTGGTTGTCCAGACACCGTGAGTCTATTGCTAATAGTTCCTTTAAGTAGATGCAAACTGAGGGTTAACTGTAGTAATTCATATTGTCTTTCTGTTACGCATGCTTTTTCCAACATGTCATACAGCAGTAGGAGTTTTTTTTATTAGTCTAGAGATATGGAAATGGATAGGTCTATAAAGCCGTGTTTTATTGAAGCAACTATGTCTCTAGCGAGAAAATATATCCACAGAGAATAAATGCATGGCTACACACTGATATAATGCATAGTTAATGTCGCATAGAGTACATATCTGTTGTGGCTACACATACCAATGCTACTAAATGGTTTTGTGTTGACTAATGAATTGACCAATGAGAGTTGGTTTCAGTCATGTGAAGGTCACCAAGCCCTCACTAGGTTTTTAATTATTGTAGTTAAAGTATCACTGGCAAATTGGGATGTTTTCGTATAGCCTCTGTGTAGATGGTACGCGATTGGGGTACAGCTACAATCATTGGATTCTAGTTGTGCACCCTTCACTATTTTTTGTTACCACAAAAAATATGGTAACACGTTTCGGCCACAATAATGAAACAATTGCTTTATAACCTATGTGTTCGGTGTATGCTAAAAATGTTTGATTGTATTAATTGGAAGGTCATCCATAGATTGTCAGTCACATCACTGAAAATGGTATGCAGAGGATAACTCCAATTGTGTGGATACTCAAGAGCTTGTCGCGTACCCATTCCGCACCAAATATTTTTGATATTTTGTAACGAATGCAAAAAGTATCTTTAAGTTTCTCATATGAATCATCGATAATTTGTATTAGCGGTAAGGCTTGTCCAGCTAGTTGTGTCGCTATATTTTTGCTTCAAAAAAAATTTGACCCATAATTGATGAAAATCAGTCAAGTAAAAAATACGTTCATATGATGAACAAAACTAAAGTAAAACTTCAGACTTCTGCAGACTCAATTATCTAAAAAAGTTATTTGATGTTTTATGGTCAGGTTGAATTTAGGTCAGTGACCTTCACATATTTGTTACACATGAGAACATTCTTGTCTATTAATGATTAGTTGTTTGTGTGAGATCCTCTCATTGTTCAATAGCAAACCTGTGATGCAATCAGCTTGTGCTGGAAATTATTAAATTTAAATTGAGACTTACGCCTGGTTCACACTATATCGTCGTATTTTGATGTAGTCCTTTCGGCGTTTGTCGGCGACTGTGTGCACCGGAAACTGATAGCGTCGACGAAGCAACGCGGATACATCGAGAAAGTTTGCAAACTTTCGCCGAGCATCGACGACAGCCTCTACAATGTGCACCATTTCAGCCATAGTAATTCGCGGTCGTGGATAGCATGATTTATTTCCGTTTATGATAGTTGCTGCAAGACTAGAATTGATTCGAGCATGAAAAAAACCAAAAGGTTTCTTTGTCACATCACGGAGTATTTCCTAATGCAAATGCGGATGGGTTTGTGATAGTGTGAACATTGTTATTACAGACGATCACCGAAGTATTGTGGAATCAACGCCGCGATACAGCTATATAGTGTGAACCGGTCTTTAATTGGGAATCACCATTTTCAGCTAACCACAAATGTGTCAGTACTGATGTAGACCAACATGCTGGTTTAGATACAAAGTGCCCACAACACGTTGGCGCTTTGGCTATGCAACCGACGCATTTCATCGGTGTGCATAGCCATTTCTTAGTTAGCTGTTTCTATTTTTCATTTGAGTTGGAATAATCGGCTAATAAAACTATCTGATAAAACCAAGTAAAATTACTTTCTATTTTATTTGGTGACAAGGTGCAATGGCAGCCGTATGATTACTGGCAACTTGTAATAATGTATATTGTTCTTAGCGAAAACAGTTGTGAACAAATAAGAAACGTGTAACAAGGGATGAACAATTGTTTTCTATTAAATGCTAACATGTTATTCTAGAATCTAGATACTAATGCCTTCCTAAGCGCCTTTCGAACATTTTACTGCTTACATTATTGCTCTCAGTAGTTCGAAGCCACACCTTCAAATCAGACACGCTTTTATAAGTTGCACATAGCTATATATCGTGCTCAATGTCTAATGTTAATTATTATCTTTTGTTGATTTTGTATGACTTACCGGAGACTGTAAGGTGATTCGAGTCACAGAAAAGTGTTTATCTCATCAACATTGGCTTTGGTGTGTTGTAGGTTGTGTTTGTCAATCCATCTTCAAGCGCTCGATGTACACAACTTCCTCGAGCTATAGACAAGGTACCTTTTTTTGAAGCACTGAAACGTGTAAGGGACCACATACGGGCCTATGGTACAGTTAACGGTATCGATAGGACTACCGTTACTTTTCCTGACTTCAAGCTCGTTACTGCTCCGCAGAAAGTTAAAAAGGAAGTGAAGAGTGAACCAACGGAGGTCACTGAAGGCACTCCACAGGCTGCTGAAACTAACAATCAGCAGGCTCCCACTGCTACGGCTAAAGTTACAAAACCAAGAAAATCTCGTGCCAAAGCAAAGAAAGAAAAACCTGCTGCTACTGCCCCTGCTGCTGCTGACAACACTCATGCTGCTGCACCTATGCTAATAAATGAAACGAGTGGTATCAACCACATGGCAGCTCAGCCGCACTATGTAACCAGTATGCCTCATCATCAACAAGCAGGCATACCACCGCAGCAAATGCATAATGGCCAGCCTGACACTGACTTCAACATTAAACGCGAAGTGGTTGATACTTGTCATGACAAAGAGTTGGCAGCCATCATTCAACAAACTATTAATGCCCAACACTCGATGCTTCAACAGCAACAATCAATGGCGCCAGGTCCCTCTATTCCTCATTCTATGAATGGCGTCAATCCCAGTATGGTCATGCCTTCTACAGCACAGTCCACTGTCAAACAGGAACGCTCGGATTGGAATGGATATGGTGTGATGCCATCATACAATAATGGAAACACTCCGACTTCCATGTCTGCCTATCCACAATATTCATGCTATTGGAGTTATCTTCCTACGACTAATTCATTTATGACCAATGGTTATTCAGGTGTTCCTGCTCCTCAGATTGCCCATCAACAAGCAGTTGCTGCTGCGGCTGCTTTGCATACGTCTGTTGCTGCGAGCCAGCCTAACACACACGTAGCTGCACCCCCTGTGGTCAGCTACAACTCGCCCCAAGAGGCCAGTTCTCCTGCCATGTCTAGTCAGAGTAACCTGACACAGGCATCTTTAGACTCTCTACCAAAAGCTGACTCGGCGAGCACTGTGGCCAGTTGGCTACAGTCTATTCCCCACTCCTAATTATCATGTAAGCTACCTTCTATGTTGTCTTCTGAGATGACATTGTCTAGCCTCGGATACAACTCGTGAAAAATAGCATCCAATTTTGTTTTCATACAATTTTATACTTTAGCATTTTGTGTCCTCTTATTCTGATAAATTTTATTGTCTACCTTTTCCTTCTCATCGCATCGTAACAACCTTTTTATTATTTTCGACTTTTACTAATAATATTGCTATGGTTTTGTCTATGGAGCGTGGTTGTGAGATTGCTGAGAAGCTCGTCATAGGTAGCCATCTCTCTATAAGACAGCACATCAGCGATGTGTACGTATTTTCATGAGTTTTTGCAGGGGATACTTAGGCAAGTGTGCATGTCTATTCTTTACCTGTACAATAAATACTTGAACATGCCAGTAGCTGCCGTAAAAATAAGTTCAGTGCAATTGCAAAGAAAACGAATCATTTGTGAGCACAACTGTTTAGCTAATAAAGCGTATAAAAAACAACTCGCCTCCTTCAATCTTTAGTAAAGTGATTTAGATAAGTGATGATTAGTTTATTTCAGTAAAAGCTGCTGTTACAAGTCAAGACGATGCATAGTGTTGCAGATAAATAACAATTCTACTGAAGCTTGAAAAATACTACAAGCATCAAAAGTATGAAAGGCAGAAAACTGGAAATAGAAGCAGAGCGCATCACTGCTTATGAAAAATGTAGAAAGCTTGCAGGTACTCGGGTATAGGCCAGTGAGAGAGGGTACAGGAGCCATCACATAATGATCTTCGGCTCAGGTACGGAGGAAGCGATGCTCTTATGGGGCAATACATAGGCTCCATTAATATATAGCTCATCCTTCACCTCTACATCCTCACCAAGTACGCTGACATTCTCCATTCGCACCTGGTGAACAACATTGCGAGCTGAACCATAGACAGTTGAGGTATATATATATATCTCAGCGTTTATGTTAAATTAAAAACCTATGAGATCGTGATGAAACCGCAAAGAAGTCAACTTTCGCTTCTAAAAGCAGGCATTTAAATTCCATGCAAAAAATAATGACAAAAACACAACATATAACTCGAAGGCAGTTACGAAATTTAGTTGCTATTTATCTATAAGGCTCTGTCCTATGACACGTTTAACTCAATCTAAATGTATACAGTCCAGCCTTCACATACAAATGAAGTTCGTTTCAAGATCTGTTTCAAAATATGTTAAAACAGTCATATATTGGAACAAATTATCTTCCAAGAATACATTGTATTTTGTTTAATTTGTTCAACAGCTGAAAACCTGAGCTCAGAAAACAACACTACAGGTAATTAATTAAGCATAGCAATAAAACCTGCGTTATATGAAACAAACATTTTTTTTAATAAAAACTAAGTTATAAGAAAGACTTGATCAATGATCAAAAAGGAGGATCAATTTACCTACATTAGAGATGCTTTCAAAATCACAGACATGATGAAGCCTAAGTTCGGCAGAGCAGTGAAGGATAAGATACGTGATTTAACTTACACTAATTAGACTAAGTGAAATTTGAACTAACTTAACTAATCTAGTTATTACTATTTTGTCGTTAACCAGCTTTCACTTTCAAAACTGCAATGTATCAGAAATCTTTGAAGGTCGTATGATGAAACATTCGTGTGTCAAGTCAAATATTTATTCAAGCTTGACTTTGTATGTTGCAGTGAATATATGTATTGTAAATCCTTGTGTATCAGCTGTCATTATGTATAAGTCACATCTCAAACATTGAAAGTTGTTTTTTGGGTTACAGGTAAATAGTATGTATAGGCCACACCCACCTTTTTCCATTCATTTAACACACTTAATTTAACCTAGCCACCTGAGTCATTCGCCAAATCTACTGTCTTTGTTTGTCATGACACGCATGCGTTGGCTGACGATTTGGCAATCGAGCAGTGAGTGAGCTCACTTTTGCGAAAGATGCATTATACCTTCAGCAAACAACAGTAAACAAGCACCAAACCAGCGATCACATGTCATCAGCCAGCACGATCATCGAGGAGGGCAAAATACGACATCGCATTTTAATTGAAACGTGTGATTGAAGCTTCGGAAACTATCAACTGAAATGTTGCTGTCATTTTTGGCATCAAAAAAAAGCAAACCAACAATGGAATCAAGTGCTAGAGTCACATGACAGTGACCGCAACTAATGATCTCATTACGTGAATACAAGTACTGGATATTTCCTAGCGTCTTATTGTTGAACCAATCATTTTTAGCATTTGCGTGTCCTAAAATGTATCTTAACCCCAAACGCAGTGGGGGTTAAGATATAACTTTTAGACTGCTTGTATAAGCCGCACCCCAAACTTTTAAACAAAACTTTAGGTTTACAGGCCGGGGTTATACACGAGGAATCACAGTAAGTGAACGTTTGAGTGTATCTATACATTTACAACAGAATTTTCTCACAGAATTTCCAAACCTAAAAATAAAATGACAAATTTTATTGGTGTGAAACTTACATGGTACACTCATATTCACTTACCCAAGGACCAACTGTACTTTTCCAGCCTACAATGCATGACTTTAACCAAGCATGAGATTTACAACGAGAGCCTTTCAGCAATGTGGATCGTTTCACACAGGCTCCACCTTCCACAACAACCTCTGGTCCAATAACAACATCTGGCCCTATTCTACAATCAGGACCTATCTTGGCGCTGGGGTCCTACAAAACAATGACAAATACAACTCCTGTATTATTTTAAGCGTAGGAACTACAACAAACAATATATAACTAATGTGTCTGAGTGAGTCGAAATAAAACTAGGAAATGTATAGGGCGTAGTTTTTCTCCAGATCTGCATTTCATAGTAATCTTGTTAGCTATCATAAAAAACTGAAGGAGTTCTCAATAGTACATTGACTTTTAAAACCGAATACAAAGAAAACAATTTACATAATGAAACCAGCCTCGACGTGTCTATCTTTACTATTACAGGAGCTGCGTCTGTACGTCTGGCTGTTTAAAGCCACAGTAGGAGGGTGGCAAAAAAAATCGCATTGTACAAAATTCGAACTCTTGATATTCGGCTTATCAACACAACACTCTTACACCAGGGCTAATCATCAATCTTCCAGCATATTACCATAGTTGCATAAATTCTTACTCTCTGTGGTTTATCTGTGGTTTGCTTACATATTTAAAAGACTACCCTCTACGACAAAAGTTACCAACACAGAGTTTTCACTTTTTGAAAATATCTTTACAAAATCTTCATGCAAGTTAAAAAAGGAGAATTAGGGGATATAAAACTGAATGACCCAAGTGTATCAGGTGGACTTAAAATGATCGTATAACTGACAAACTTTAGTGTGTCAGGTGTACGATGCATGTACAACTTGAGACAAGGTTTCTGCAGCACCATATCATCAGGTACATAAGATTCCAAAATAAAGATCAATCAGAATAAAATAAGAGGTAAAGTTTGAGGACTCACGACAAGTACGTTTCCTTCTATGCCAGGTCCGCTGTGTAACAAATGGGGTGATTTTGATCGCAATGAATTTAAAAACATACACATGCCGGTTAGAAAGTCTTTAGGCTGGCCAACGTCCATCCAAAAACCTAGAAGTATATACATGTATTATATGCAATATCCATGCATGTTATGATGATATGTATAGAAGATAGTCGTAATCCACAATTATAAAGTATACCAACCAACCAATGTAATTTAGAAGCGCTCATATGAGTCAGGTACACTAGTATAATCATATGACTCAGAAACACTAGTACAATCATGTGAGTCAGATACACTAATATAACCATATGAGTCAGGTACACTAGTATAATCATATGAGTCAGGTACAGCAGCATGACCATATGAGTCAGGTACACCAGTATAAACATATAAGTAAGATACGCTAGTATAATCATATGAGTCAGGTACACTAGTATAACCATACAAGTCAGGTACACTAGTATAACCATATGAGTCAGGTACACCAGTATAACCATATGAGTCAGGTACACTAGTATAACCATATGAGTCAGGTACACCAGTATAACCATATGAGTCAGGTACACTAGTATAACCATATAAGTAAGATACGCTAGTACAACCATATGAGTCAGGTACACCAGTATAACCATATGAGTCAGGTACACTAGTATAACCATATAAGTAAGATACACTAGTATAATCATATGAGTCAGGTACACTAGTTAACCATATGAGTCAGGTACACTAGTATAACCATATGAGTCAGGTACACTAGTATAACCATATGAGTCAGGTACAGCAGCATGACCATATGAGCCAAGTACACCAGTATAAACATAGGTCTATAAGTAAGATACGCTAGTATAATCATATGAGTCAGGTACACTAGTATAACCAATAAATATGCTGATTATTAAATATAATAATACAAGCTGATTATTGAAGACATTACTGAATTACTGATTTGTTCCCGAGCACCATCACCATGGAACCATATTCAACAAAACTCAAAGCGTAAATTCAATAAAACAAAGCATTTAATAAAAAACCAATTACCTTTCAACTCTAATGCAAACAAGTTTTGATCATTTGCCATCACAGGAAATATCTCCTTCTCTATAGATGTTGGCTTAAGCTGGAAGAGGATAAACTTATCACAGACGACTGCCACAGCTATTTAAAAACAGCATGACTAAACACAGAATTCAACTATAGCAGCTATATTTATAATAACTAATACAACTATAACTATAACAACTATAATAACAATAATAACTATAACAACTATAACTTATAACTATAACAACTATAACTTATAATTATAACTATAACAACTATAACAACTTTAACTATAACAACTTTAACTATAACAACTATAATAACTATAACAACTATAACTTATAACTATAACAACTATAACTTATAATTATAACTATAACAACTATAACAACTTTAACTATAACAACTTTAACTATAACAACTATAATAACTATAACAACTATAACTTATAACTATAACAACTATAACTTATAATTATAACTATAACAACTATAACAACTTTAACTATAACAACTTTAACTATAACAACTATAATAACTATAACAACTATAACTTATAACTATAACAACTATAACTTATAATTATAACTATAACAACTATAACAACTTTAACTATAACAACTTTAACTATAACAACTATAATAACTATAACAACTATAACTTATAACTATAACAACTATAACTTATAATTATAACTATAACAACTATAACAACTTTAACTATAACAACTTTAACTATAACAACTTTAACTATAACAACTATAATAACTATAACAACTATAACTTAGCTAAACTTAAATGTTCAATACAATTTCTCAACAGTATGAAGTTTAGCTGTATAGGTAGTTGCCCAACTAAATATACACATTCCATGCTTGACGCTGGACGTCCAATCTTTGGTGACTTGTACTCAGAAAAGATACCTTTTTTAGTTTTGTCAGTCCATGCATGAGGTAGAGAACAAGTTTTGGATAGCACAACTTTCTTTTAAACTACACTCTAGTAGTATTACAACTAAAAAGCCATTGCGTTGTACCAGATTTTTGTAAAAAAAATCAACTTTCATTAATTACGCAGTTAAATTATCAGAGCGGGTAATAGTGAAATATGTAGAATGTTTGTTTTCATTTGAGAAAAGATGTAAAGGTACGTACTGGAATACGCTGTAGGATATCAGGGTTGAATATATACAGGCCTGCATTAATCTTATTTGACACAAATTCCTGTGGTTTTTCTACAAAATTTGAGATTTTTCCAGATTCAGTATCGTAGACGACGACTCCATACTTTGAAGGTTCCTCTACTTTGGTAACCTAAAATTTAAATTGAGCCATTAAAACTTTTATTCATTCGCAATAGTTGTTTGGGCACATTCCGACAATAATAAATGGACATATAATGAGAAAAAAAAATTTGTAACATTATACATGTAAATAATAAAATAAAAAGGAAGCATTTGAGTCCAGCACAACTAAAACTACAATACACAATGAGTATGGCTCAGTGTGCAGCGGATTGAGCTGATTATTAACATAAAAATCACTGGAGAGATAAGCTAGAATTAACAATATTGGTTTATAGCGTCCCCTTGTTACTTCATGGTACAGTTTTTGTGACTTCAGTACTTGGCGAAGTATAAATAAAACAAAGATTTAAACGTATCAATCACTGTCAGACTCCGAACCAGTGAGATCCCTCCGCAAGCATCATGGGGACAGCAGTTGTCGCGCCTCAAAGTTCGTTGTTTTCCTATTGCATTTTGTGAAATGTAAAAGCACAAAGTGCTTGCAACACACTCCATTATACTTTGAGAAATTCCTCCAAGATTACACTTCCGAAAAATTTTCAAACCTTAAAATCGCTTAATAAAACAGGGAAAAAGAGGAAAATGCTTATAATTAGCATAAATCTATATATACATTATTATAGGGGTGACGCTACTTCGCGGATTTTTATCTATCGCGCAGGATTCTTGGTTCCCAATAACATCCATAAACAAGGAAACGGTATACTCATAAATCTGTACAAATAGACCACTATCCAATGACAAGCTATCATACAACATGCAACTTTTAGTATTGCAAGGGCCTTACTAATTTTGACCTACATAAAGTATACTAAAGCATCTATATATATATATATATTTATATATAAATCCAAGTGTTTGTTTGTCTGCCGTATGTCCAGTCGATAGCGATTGGTTAAAATATGCATGGGCAGTGCTTGAACTACTAGAAGCAAACTACTAGAAACACGCTTGAACTAATATGAACTATAAAATATGAACTAAAGAAAAAATACGTGCCCGGACTTCCCCAAAAACAAAAGTGAAATATTTTTTCTTAACGCCCAGACGGAACGTCGGACATGGCTCTTATTATAGTAAAGATTTAGACTAGCTCCTAAATTACTTAGATTCGTTAGGTTAAGAAACTTAGCCAATGGAACTACATTACCTGCCACCGTTTAAAAGCTGTTTTAAATCTTGAAGAAAAAGCATAAAAAGTAAGAAGTGTTTTCACCAATCTGTTTTAGCCATGCCTCAAGCTTTTAAATACATGTATTTGAATTATGTATTGGCTGGACACACACAAAAATAAACACCTTTATTCAAAAGTTAGAATGGTAAATGTTGTACCGGTATATGTTGATTAAAAATAAATTTTCTTTGCAAAAACTTTTTTTATTCCCCGTGCAATGCCAGGCATTGAGCTCGTGTTAATATGAGATGGAACATACCACAATCGTCCCCTCCTTGCCATGGTTTTTATGGAAGGTTATCATCTCATGAAAAGGGAAGTCACATATGACATCGCTGTTGAGGACAAAGAATGGTTCTGTGTCTTCCATCAGCAAGTCTTCAGCTAGTGCCAATGGTCCAGCTGTAAAATGTCAACAACATAATAATCAATCGGCAATCAACTTCATCGTGAATGTGTGATTGGTTGCCCAACAGTAACGAGCCATTCCCGTTCATTGGATTCACTCAGCGTAAAAGAAGTCAACTTAAACTGTTTTCTTAGACTATAAGTTAATTTTCTGATCAAGTAAACTCATGCTTTCCAAACAAAATAAGACAAATGCATATTATTGTTTTACTGAAACAGATTTAAAACTTATCAATTATATTTTACACTATTTCAGTATGTTTTAATTTATTCCATTCTATGCTATTCTATTTCGTGGTATTCCATTCAATTCCGTAATAAGTAATTTGAAAATTTTAATATTATTAAAATGATGATATCAAAAGTTTCAAAAAAAGATAGCGCTTGTATTACAACAATATTAGGGATTCAAGCTAATTACAAAAACAATACATTTATCATCATATTAAACCTGCTAACAACAATGGCTTTGTGAACAATGAAACCTGAACTTTCTCTCAGGTTAGCCTACACAATAAAAATTTAGCAATTGACTGAGTATTCTATTGATGTCTAAGTATAACAATGTGAAGAATGCTGGCAAGCAAGCAACACATAGCTAAATCTCTTAAGAATAGATTAAAATGTATGGGAGTTGGGAATGGCATGAGTAAGGTAATGTTACATCTTCAAGTAATTGATAAAAACTGAGGCCTAAGTGTGAGCACTTAAAAAAGGCATCTCTGTCCCTCTGGAGCGGAAAATCAGGCTTAACGGTGAGCGTATTTAAGAAAAACAACATACCTGTCCCCAACGGTTCCACTTCATGAGATAATGAGATTTTAACTCCCAGCTAAAAATTAAGAAAATCAAATAAAAAAGCGGGACAAATGACAATTCATTTTCTAACAACTCCAAAACATTTAGCAACAAAAGAAGCATCTAAAGATCAAGTTCAACCAAATCAAAAATAATGAGCAAGTAAGCAATTTGACTTGTTAAACTCACTCTTTCTTCCTGAGCTTTCATTTCAGTTTCTAACATCTCTGCTCGATAACTTACAGCGAGAATTATGTGTTTCACACCAACCTGTGGCCAAGTGAATATAGTGTGCATTATAGTGTGCACACATGAATTAAATAAACATGGCAAGCATAGAATAGCATAAATTAATTTTTTCAAACATCAAAACTTTGTCCACATGCAACTTAACAGCCTTCAAAAAGTGTAGGTCATAATGTCATAATGCCATAAGGCCATAATGTTAATGAATGGCTGTTTGTTCTTTATTAAGATACAGCAGTCTTTGTATTGTCTCTGCTCTTCTTTGCATTTCATTCTCCTCCTACCAACTAATAATACAAACTAGACATTATTTGTAACTAAACCCATATGAGAATGTGCGATTTTTGTGCTTATGTGAGTTAGTAATCAGGAAAGTATTATATTGGAATGCGAAAATCACCACGAACTACTTAGAAAAGGTGGTGTACCTCTACAAGAGCTTCCACTTGATGGAGAAGCATGGGTTTGTTGGCAAATTCCACTAAAGGTTTTGGCTTGCTGAGGGTGAGAGGCCGCAATCGTGTGCCATAGCCACCAACTAAAATTAAGGCCTTCATCTTCTGCTGCCAGCTAAAAATTGTACATAATTTTGAAACACCCGTTTGTCCAAATTTTGATAATTAAATCACCCAAACTTTATGCACTAGATATAGTATCCGAACTTTATGCCTACCTCCATTAAATTAGCATAATTTAAAATAATTATTTAAAATTGTGACTGAGGGTGCCAAATGTTCTGAGCAAATTGGAGTGAGCCCAATTTTAAACAATTAAATTTCAATATTTGCAATAAATATTCTTTTCTTGCTGTGCATTTAGCTATTTAATAAACCTAAGAGTTATAAAATTCAAAGCAAAAATTTCGCTCTTACCAATATCAGATTCTAGCTTCCCAAATGTTGAAAGCACAGAGTAGAACATAACTGTTTTTGAACATAACTAAATTTTCACTAATTTGGTTTAAATAATGCATACTGTCTGCAGCCACAACATTTTCCATAATAAAAATGAAACAATGTTAGTAATTATACCATGTTGAAAAAAGTATCTAATTTCTTAGTTGCCAAAAATAAATACATTTATGCCGCAACAAGCGATTTCTACACAAAATTCAATCATTCACAACAATTGACTAAAATCTATTGAGAACATTTAGATAATTCTAGCTAAACTGACTTTTAAAGACATCTCAGCAAATTGTGCCGGTTTCATTTTCTACTATACATAAGCTAATTTGAATTTGAACCTTAAGGGATGGTGGATGGCTAGTTTTACAAGTAATAACAGTTAAATTATATGTTCCATCCCAGAAATGAGCTCCCCATTCAACTCTTTTGATATAAATTAGCATTTATTACCACTCTTGATATGAATTAGCATTTTGACACTGCTGCGTTACTAGTGAGCTTAGCAAGTTTACTTACCTAGGCGCAGCAAAAACACACAATTGTTGCTCGCCAATAAGATGCTAATCAAATAATTCCTTCAAACTAACTGTGTTTCTGTTGCATAGATATTGCAAATTTAAGGAATTTTTTGGTAAAACCACAAATGTTCTAACAAAACACAAAAGTAACCTACTACCCTACTGAGAGTGCAATAGTATGTTAATTACTTAGCATCTATGTAATTGCCTCACCAATGGCGATCACGCAGTCATTAGAGAGACATTCACAGTCACAATGTTAAGCCAGTCATTGTAATATCTAAGTAATACAACACAACTAGTTTTATTCAAGAAAATAGCTAGCAAATAAGTGGTGCAGTATGTTTTTAGAATAACCGGAGATAGACATATAGCAACTCTTGCAACGGCAACGCGATTAAGGTTTTAATAAACAATAAATCTGATTTAGATTAAATTCAACTAATTTCAATTTTGTATTACTAGCAGAAGACGGTCAACCTTTGTTTTATAATTTTTACGCGATTGTTTCCTGAGCTGAAAAGATTTGCAAGTTCAGTTGTTTTGTGAGCCAAATTGCTACCTTTTTGAGTTAAATTTCATTAAACTTCATTTTCATTATGCCAATGAATGGGCACGCTTATAATTAATGAAAAATGTTAAAATCAACTAAAATACAGCAACACGACAATTGCACTTTTGGAGTGTATTAAAAACTTGGTAACGTTGGCACAAAACATTTTTTAATGTTGTATTGTAACAACGTTTAACAATATCCGGTTACAAAAATAGAAGCCTTGTTTTTATTGGCTGAATTGAAAGATTTAGCTGATCCAGCAACAATATGTTTTCAATTAATTGAGATTCGTTTTCATTGGTTTTCTAGCAAGCCAATAAGAGCTCTAGATTTTGATAATTGCTCAATCAGAATCGAATTATACTCCGTCAGGTTGTTGTCCTTTAAAGAGTGATCTTGTGTAGCGCTGCGCTTTGGCTTTGTGCTAGGCGCGCAAGATGATATTATCGTGACTACAGCTTATGGGTGTCAATGCAAAGCCCAGCAACCGGCATTGCGTTAGTATCTGTTTGTTTGTGCGGAGATTTTGAAATGCTTATCTCTCAGACCTGACGTCTTGACCATATTCTTATTCTTCAGTTGAAAAAAAGTTGTATTATTTTAAAAGAAATTAGTAAATCAGTCACCTCAGTTTTTCATAAACAGATCGGTAATCAATAAAGATTTAATGTTGTTTCTTTTATATTGTGTACCAAAAAGTATTTGAGAATCCCAAGTCAAAACAACCGATCGTAGAGTAACCAATCAAGTCCTTTTTGCGGACAATACAGAAACAACGACTGTCTTTAGTTGTAAATGGTGAATTAGCTTTTAAAATTTCAATTTGTATTAAAAATTGCAACGGTTATTTTGTAGACAATTACCAAGGGAGTCGAAAAGCGTAAATATAAGGGAATTTTTTTCCAAGTATCAGTAATCATAACTACAAATTTTGGATTTGTACAACAACAACGAGTTATTTTTGTGTTTTTTAGGCCTCATTATGCTGAGCTTGATACTTAAACAAGAAAAGAAAAATCAGTAACGTACGCTGCTACTTGAAAATTCGTTCTTTTGTTAAGTATGTAATATATAGCCAACTAATATACTGTAAGATTATAATTTGCCTAAAACGATTATTGTGGGTTAATATCTGTTTGATTCCAATGCAGGATGCAGTTCTTGCTTGGGATTGGTAATATACCCGTAAAGAGAGTTGGCAAGCACTTGTTATTACTTACTGTTGGATTACAAATTTCTATTCTGTTATTGGTAGATTTGAATCGTTTTGCTGGATCTCCAGAGGAAAAGATCTGTTGGGATTGATAATGAATTGTTGGCGAATGTGTGGAGGATGGCGAAGTCGTACTATTGTCATAATTTTTCTCATCGTATTTCTTTTCATTATCAGCACATTTGTCGGTATGAATGTTCAGGAACCAAGCATTGAAGTATCCCTAAATACGTTTAACCAGCTGGCAAACAAAGATGATTTTTTCCACCATGTTGAGGATATGCAAAGATTACGTAAATCCATCATTGTAGAGCTAGGAAATTTAGAAAGTGAAAGAAATCGTTTGAGGTCTTCCGTAGAATCACTAAGCAGACAGTCTACAGATTATAACAATGAACTAAAGACTTTGGAGCGCAATTTGCTTCAAATTAAGTTCAATATACAAAATGCATTGGTAAGCCAAGATGAGGCTCTAAAAGAATATTCATCAATCAAACTGCCTTTGAGACTGCTGCCACAAAGTGAGCGAACAAACCATGCTAGTCCAACTGGAGAGTGCCGGCTTCAAACATGCTTTGATTACTCTCGGTGTAGCGTAACTTCAGGTTTCTCAATATACCTCTATCCCTTAGTAACCGACAATAATTTGTTGCTTCTGTGGAAGTCAGCACTTTTAAACTCTGGCTATATTACGGATAATCCAGATGCTGTTTGTATTTATTTAGCGCTAGTAGAGCGCGAGGACTTTCAAGCACAAGAATTAAAATACTGGAGCGGTGATGGACGAAACCACGTAATAGTTAGCGTGTTTCCTAATAGTTACACTGTCCCAAAATCTCGCGCTATGCATGCCCAAGTTATTTGGCGCAAATACAGTCCAGTCACTGGTTTTGATATTATGTTACCATACAGTCATCTTGAAGAAGTCAAATTTCATGATCTTCCACTGATGTTACCAGTTCGACGACCAAATCTCTTGTCCTTTCTCGGCAAATCACCATCAGTGACGAATGAACAAGAGAAAAATTTTATAGCTGCATTCAGACTCCTAACTTCTCCGGATTTATCAATAAACATAGAAGTTGATTGCCAGGCTATCCAACCCTGTACAACAAATCAATGGTGTCTATGTAGCAGTGAAGACATGGTGGAAAATGAGATTAACTCAACTTTTATTGTGGTGCTCAATGCTAGGAGTATGCCAAGTGACCAGTTTTCTTATAGATTATACCAAGCACTAGTAAAAGGAGCTGTTCCAGTCATACTTGGAGATGAACATACACTGCCACTGGATGAGCTAATTCCTTGGCATACTGCTGCCCTTTTGTTACCTTTACAACGTGTCACAGAGTTGGTGTACATTTTAAGGAATATCTTGGAACCAGACATAATTGAATTTAAAAAACAAGGGCGTGCAATTTTTGAAAATTATTTAATGTCAACACCGAGAATTGCAGAGGGATTGCTTGAATTGTTGCGGCAACGTATAAATATTCCTCCTACCGAGGCTCCTCTGCCTGAAAGTGAACACATTTACACCGAAAGTAACCCAATGCCTATGTTTGAGACTCGAGTTGAGCCAAATGATGTGCTAGGCCCAGTGGAGGATCAATACCCCTCAGCTGCTTATCAACGAAACTTCACTAGTGGGCGCAGCCTGGTTGGATTTTTTTTTGGGAGAGCTGCTACACGTTTGTACCCACATACTCCATGGGATCCCATTTTACCTACAGATGCCAAGTTTCATGGTACGTGTTTCTATCTATTAATCAATTGTTAACATTGTTCCTTTTCAATATTGTGGTTTTGTTGATTAATATAATTTTGAGTTGCGTAAGCCCAACCTTTGGTGCGAGATACATAATATGAGTCGGTGAGTGAACTGAGGCTGTGGTAACTATTGATGATCAGAAACTTGAACTTTTTAGTACTCTAAGATGATGATGGCTAGCTTGTGCAAAATTAATGAACTTCATGATTAACAAAAGTACAGTCGAAACTGGCTAACGATCGCTTCCACATATGAATTTTCCAATACTAAAATTGAACAAATGTTTGTCTCACTATAAATAGTAATTTCCGTAAAGGTTTACTTGCAACAAATTTCACATTACTGTTATTTGGTATCAAAACATTCACCATGTCTTACTCTGCTGTGTTGTAGGCGCAAAAAATGTGGAAATGTGATTACAAGCTTATACAAGCTCAAAAACAAACAGTTATTCGCAGCCATCACGGAAACGCTGAGGTTGGAATCCCTTTATTTCGATGATGTACTCAACTCGATGTGGTTATTGTTTTGACACGTGAGGTTATCACGTGAATTGAAAGGCCAATAAAAGGCTCAATATAAAACTTCTCGTATCACTAGTTTATGACCAACACTTCAGTTTTTACCGGAAAACCCTTATCAAATATATATATATATGCTCGCTACTTTACAGTTTTGTTTCAGTTTGGTCTAATCATAATCTGATCATGTGATCCATACTTCCTGTCAGATGGCGCGAACAATTTCTGCAGCAATTTTCGACCATCACAGATGATCAACAGGCTCCTCACGTTTATCAGAGGATGATATGCATTCCTTCCAGCTAAAGTTAAAAAAGTTAAACTAATTTTTAGGCTAGGTTTTGAGATATCAGTGCTCAAAGTGACGGCATTACAATGATGATGAACTAGACTCATAAGGACAATAGACATGGTTTTATTGAATGCGGGAAGTATATTTGTGAAAATATTTCGACAAATGGGGTTGCATGAAAGTGTACACAGAAGCACATCGTGTTCAACTATGTCCCATTTAAGTCGTTTTGGAAAGGGATTCAATCTACGGCGTTTTCGTGATGGCTGTGAATAACTGTTCGTTTTTGAGTTTTTAAGAGCTTGTAATCACGTTTCCATTCTACATATTTTGCAACTACAACACAGCAGAGTAAGACATGGTGAATATTTTGATACCAAATAACTGTAATGTGAATTTTGTTGCAAGTCAACCTTTAATGTGATGTTGAAAATTTCTTGCAACATAACAGTACTGTGAGTAAGAAGGTTCATAGAAATTGAGAATAAAACACAAAATAATATGAAAAGTAAATTAATGTAAACTGTAGATAGGGTAAGTTAGATTAAGTTATGTCCTATATTTTTGTCACTCTACCACCTAATCCACCCATTTTTAGACACCAAATTGTTTTGTGCTTACTGACCCTTTATAAAAAATGTAAAAAATCACAATGCAAGTTGACATGCTCATCACTTATTCGCACTAGTGTTTTATAATAGACAATCTGTTTACTTTCAGTGTTGGCCAATAGCTTTCATTCTGGGACAGCTTATGGTAATAATGAAGCAATGCTCTGCAAATTCATTTCCTGTTGCGAATTAATTCTTAGTAACTTTCAATTCTCACTAACTAAAAGTTTACCTTGTAACACAATATTGATGAACAAGTTTGGTATCGCCGAAATACAGTTACGATCTGCTACTGATCGATTGACTGTAACAAATTGCTTCAACTAAGAACAGGTGGATAGGATAGCACACAGATTTTGTTATGACCGATTGTAAACAACATCGTGTGCTCACCAACAGGGTAATTTGGTGTGTAGTTTAGCAAGCTCTCACTAGGAGGCTAAAAATAAAAACAATACAGTTAAATTTGGCAGATAAGAAACAGATTTGCTAGTTTTAATTGTTCTTCTGAATTAGTTGTATTGCTATTAATAGAGCTGCCGGTGAATGATGCTAATTAAATGCCTGTACCCCTCAGTTGCACCTTTTTTGCAATTTAAAGGATTCATTTGAATAATCAACTTTTTTCTCACGTGTGGTAGATGTCAAAATGCTTAAACTTTGATTTGCTCTGATTTCAAATCACCAAACTAAGCTGCTATTATATCATTTTTATGCTGCTCGTTGGTAAAAAAATTTTGTTGCTGCCACAAGCTGCTCATTTATTAAAGATCCTAACTCCATTTGGCAAACGATACACACAGCAGTAAAACTAATTCCAACAGTGGTCTTCTCTAGCAGGGTTGATCTGGCCAGCCATAGTACTGTGTTTTTACCTGAGTTTACTTAATGATGTGCATAGTTGCTACTTGAAAACAACCATGAAGCTTCTAGTGTTATTTGTATAGTAATCTGTAACACAGCTTTATGTTCATAGTTATCAAAGTAAGATTATGCTACTGCGTAGGCCAAGATAAGAATAATAGTTTACTGGCTGTACATACTGTCTACGGTCACTTATACCAGACTCCAGTGCGATATTCTCTCATGGAGGTTTAGATCAGGGTTTATATCTGAAAACACTCTTCGTTAAAACTTTCTTGTGGCGAAATAAAATGACTTACATGTACCAAATTCAGCGTTTTCCTCCTTAACACATTCACCCCTCCGGCACATTCACCTTCCCTAGATCTTCACTGTTTGTTTATCATTTATGGAGGGATAACTCTGTGTTTTAGGGCCCAACAACCATAACCACTGCTGGCAGCATACATAATTATGTGTTATTTGAAGGTGTTATTCACCGGGAACATAAGAAGTCAGTAGCTTTTGTTTCCTCCCTCTCTTTTTACACATAAATGTTGCAGGTTCACCATATGGTTTTCGTCCAATCAATGGTGGTGCTGGAGGAAGTGGAAAAGAATTTAGCCAAGCATTGGGTGGAAATCATCCAAGAGAACAGTTCACAAGTAAAGTTCTTTCATTTTGCTTCAAGGATGCAGCAATATTTGTCATTTTTATTTTGTAACTGCAGGCGACTTGCGCTGATTGCTTCAAATTATTTTAGAAGTTACTAGATGAATTTGATGCTCAGTTGAGCAAGTCAATAAGGTTTTCAAGTTTAATTTCATCTTGAACTATAATAGTAGTTATGCGCTGTGCTATTGAAGAGTATATTAGTTCAGATGCTGTCGTTATGATCCAACAGTCATCATAACTGGAGATCAATGGTAAATTAGTCTGAAAGCAGATATATATTAATTTTTTTTTGGATGATGTCTCTGCGTACAACCGTTGCTTAGGTTGTTCACCATGGTTCTATTTTGCTTCATATTTTGTCACTTCCTCTAAACTCTCCTTTCACGCTGATTGATATCACAAAACTTCCGACCATATTTGGTCTCACTTCTTTCGTGAGCATTTATATGAAACATTTTCGATTGGCTCACAGTTATTTGCAGTTTTAAAGAGACTCTGGTTTTATAACACCTCATATCTTAACCAATTAGAATTTAAAAAATCTTGAAACTGTTTTGTTTTGGATACCAGACACAAATTCTAAATTGCTTTGAATGCTAAAAAATGATTCAAAACTTCAAAACACTTATGCGTTTTGAGGGAAGTCAAGGTAACTGGATGATGTAGCTTGTTTGCTTATTGAAGTTCATTCTCTCATTATCTGTAGTCTTTAACTGTTGTATGCAAACGAAATAATGGCTGTGTTTTGCGTAACATATTATTGTACCTGTATTTTTTAGTAGAATGAAATACTAAGTTCTTTCTACCCTTATTAACAGAATAATTTCAAAGAAACTAAGCTGTTACAGATATGGCATACATTCTCCAGAGTAGCCTCCTCTATTAATAAAGTATTCAAGAAAAATTCAATCTTACATAAATTTTGTAATTGTAATTTTGTAAAATAATGGAAAAATACTTTAAAAGGTTGATTTTTAGAATTAAAACGATTTGCTTTTCAAATAACCTAATGGAAAACCAAAAACAGAGCTTGGAAGATACCAAGAATGAGATTTATAGTTACAGATCTCTGACTTGTGCATTCTGTACGCCACGTCTTGAGCGTCTTGCACCGTTATGTATGACATTCTGTTTGTACTGCTTGGTTTTTAACGAATAAGAGGCAAAAACTGGGGCCGATGGATAAAGGTAGGTCTGCAAGAACCCATCTTCTGCTTTATGCTGTCTGATATTAACAGGATAGCGCTTGCTGTATACGAGATCAATTGCTCTAATATGAATAGGCTCATCAAATTTTTGTTTCTTAGACTAACCAAAAAACTTAAAGTTATAAAGTACACCTAAATCTATTCAATATGCATGCTTATACCCTTCAACCTGTGCAATACTTCTGGTAATCCACTTGTCTTCACAGTAAAATCTGTAAGCTTTTTTGGCTCTAATAATTTTTTTCCGAAACTTACTCTCTGTCAGATTGTAGCATTCCTACTATGGAGTGTAAAACATCAACTTTTTAAAAGTTCTGCTGAGGCAGCCATCCTTGTTTAAAAGACGTTCTAACTCATCAACCCCACCACCTTTCATAATCAATCAATAGCTTAAAATTATTGCAACCTTTTAATGATTATAAAATAAATATTTATGAAATAATACATCATATAGATCAGATATGCGGGATGATTTGAATCAATGAAGTAGCAACTTTTACTGTTTTGTTACAGTCGTCATTCTGACATATGACAGAGCCGACTTGCTGCAGCAACAACTCGCCCAGTTCAATGGACTTCCATACCTAAATAAAGTGCTTATTGTTTGGAATAACCCTAACTACCCACCAGCTACTTTCCAATGGCCTCATATTCATGTACCTATTCAGGTAAACAGTGATACTTTCATATTTTACGTACTTTTATTGATTGTCTAGTCTGCAGTTTAGATTTATTCACTTTGCTGTTTGATTTGTTTGCAACCAACTTTTCTTTTGTTGAAAACCCTGTTTTGCGAATGAGGACAGTTCATCGCCTCTTTGCGTCAATTTTCAAAGGTTTATAAGCAAATTAGCTGTAGGCTTTGTAGTAGTATAACAATTTTTGGGTCAGGAAAGACTAGTGCGCTATCATTGTTTTACTATATCTCATCTGTTGGTTTACAGGTGTTAAAATCTGCGAGGAACAGTTTGAATAACAGGTTCCTTCCATACAAAGAGATAGAAACAGAGGCTATCCTCTCTCTAGATGATGACATGTATTTGAGACATGATGAAATCATATTCGCATTCAGGTAAACCTAACTGTGACCTGATTATTACACTTTGTGAGGTAGCAGTACTTCATGCTGCACTTTCTGTTTGTTTGACAAGGTTTCCTAATGAATTGAACCGGGTTACTGATCAATAAGTGCTTTATATTCACTTCAAAAGTTAAAACGGCCGCAGCGGTTTACAAAGACAGTTATATTTGGTTTGCGATGTAAATAATTCATTCCGAGAATGCTCATGTCATAGAGGTTTTACGTTATACGAACAGCAAAATACATGTAAATTGCCTAATCCATTCCAAGATCTCCACAAACTCACCCATTTGGCACTGCAAAAAGGTAAAAACTAAACTTAGCAATTTAATGACAGTACGGTAGCTGTGGTATTAGTAGTTTGTATCGACAACTTTTTCCTTATAACTTCTACTTGGTTTAGGGTTCATAACTGCGATAATTTTACATTTAGGTGGATCACACCTTTAATCACCGTTTGAATGATTTTTTTCACTATTTTCTATGCTTCAAGAAAAAAGGTACTAAAATAAAACAAAAATATATCTTCACCATAACAAGAGCAGTCGGTGTCTGTATGTCCGCCCACCTTTCCGAAGTCAGGATTAGAAGTTAGAATGAAGGAATGTGTTCAGCAAGCCTTCAACTCACGACACTTAGCTTCGTAGAACGACACTTTAACACCTGCGCCAAGCGATCGCCCTTAGTGATTTCTGAATATTTGTGCAGCTACTTATTATCTCTGCTTTATCGGAACACACCTGGCGATCTCTCACCACACACTGGACTGCCAAAATACTTGATATAATACATGATATAATACATATATAATACCTGATATAATACACGATATAATACATATATAATAAATGTACCTCTGTACATCATTTTTCCTCCAATGCGTGGCAAGAGAGGCTACTTAAGAGGCTACTAGCCTAAGAGGCTAACTATGACTCTCATCGTTTTAACCAAATTTGAGAACTTGCACAGATTTGACACTTTGTGTTATGTAGAAGTGGAATTTTGACAAAAATAAGAAGCAAAAACTTTACATAAATTATTTATGTTGAGTGGAGTCTACCTTGAAGGTTGACTTGCAACAGAATTCACATTACAGTTATTTGATATGAAAAGATTCACCATGTCTTACTCTGTTGTGTTGTAGGTGCAAAATATGTGGAAATGTGATTACAAGCTCTTAAAAGCTCAAAAACGAACGGTTAATCGCAGCCACACGAGACCGCTGTAGTTTGGATTCTCTTTCCAAAACGGCTCAAATATGACTGACGTAGCTGTGGTAGATGATTTCTGTTTACACTTTCCTGCAACCTTAGTCGAAATATTTTCACAAATATACTTCACGCATTCAATAAAACCATGTCTATTGTTCTTACGCGTCTGTTTTATCATCATTGTAATGCTGTCACTTTTAGCAGCGATATCTTATAACTTACCGTAAAAATTCGTTTAATTTTTTAGCATTAGCTTGAAGGAGTACATATCATTGTCTGATAATCATGACGAGCCTGTTGATCACCTGTGATAATCGAAAAGTGCTGCAAAAGTGATTTGCGAAGTATTGGGTTGTATGATCAGATTACGACTTGCCAATTAGACCAGGCCGAAACAAAACTATAAAGTAGCGAGCATCTATATTTGATACGGGGTCTTCGGTAAAACCCGAAGTCTTTGTAATAAACTAGTGCTACGATAAGTTTTATATTGAGCTTTTTATTGGCCTTTCAATTTACGTGAGAACATCACGTGACAAGACAATAACCAAATTTCATGACTACGTCAGAGAAATAAAGAGATTCCAATCTACGGCAGCTTTTCGCTTTTTAGCTTTTAAGAGCTTGTAATCACATTTCCACATATTTTGCACCTACAACACAACAGAATAAGACATGGTGAATCTTTTGATACCAAATAACTGTAGTGTGAATTTTGTTGCAAGTCAACCTTTAAAGGAGTTTATGTTATCGGGGCGTCTACTCTACAAGAAACCAAATACATGTCTGTAAATCTCTGTGTTTGTGGTTCTCACTCTTTTTCTTAGCGCTTTCGCTGTCTATATGAGCTGTACATCAGTGCTTATTACTTCTGTCACGTCATTTATTTGTTTGTGCAGTATTCTACAAATATATGAAAAGCTTTTATGGTTCTATGGCTTTTTGCTATATTGTTGTTTAAGTTTGGTGAAAACTTGACACTGTTTGAATGTAGCATTGATGAGAAACTAACAGGACTTCAGTGTGCGTATTGGCGTAACAGACATAAACTTGTGCAATACAAATAGGGCTATTCGGATTAGTAACACTATTTCTGTTCCTCTATACGAGTTTGAGTCCTGATTACGTTTCTGTGGACGGAGTTACCCTGCATTTTTATAACTTTCATTGAGTTTTAAATCTTTCAGGCACTTTACAATAAATTTAGTTTAATCTCATGATCAGTTAGACCTCTACTGATTATACAAAAGTTTTAAATTCGGAGAACTAGTTGTAAAGAAGTGCATGTGATAAATTGAAATGTTTTCTGATGTAGTGTCTACATAAGTTTATGAGAGATTGTTTGATAGCGACTTGCAATTTATTTCTTCCGAAATACTTGCTCACTCAAAATTAGCATTATTAGCTGTCTGCTGAATATTCTAGAACCACACAGTTTCTTAACACAAAAAACCGCCTGGCGGATATTATAATACTTTGTGTATGTAACTTCAATGTACAAATATTAAAAATAAAGTTAACATAACTCCAAAATATAAACATTGGATATTACAGTAAATGTCATAAATATACCTAAAACAAGCATCATTATCCACCTTATTCATCATTTTTTCTCACGTCTAAAAATGTTGAATAATACTGTCCGTTCTGCCATCTCTCTACACAATGTAAGTGGGAGCTCTGGTTGCGAATGAAAGTTATTAATTTTGAGTGATGAGTTTCAGTGGCGACCTTCACCAGAATTTAGTTAGACTTGCTGTTATAGGTGTGATCTAGATTAGTGTTGTGACTAGGCACTTGTGGAATTCCCCACAATGTGTAAGGGAACACAAGTTTGCGAAGGCAGAAACTCGGAACAATGCAATTTGAGCTAGGTTCAAAAGGAGTCCAGTGTAAACCAAACCTCAATCTGAATATGAAAATAATTATGCCTTGATATGGACACAAATCTTTAATAGGGTTCTGCAAAACTTATGCAGAAAAGTGTTGTTCCATGAGTTGTTTGTTCCTTACATAAAACATTTCTGGTTTTGTAGTTAAAATTCACCAAGTTGTTCATATCCGATATGGATAACACCATCATTTGTGATAGAAATGTGTGTGCCTGCACTGAGGAATAGTAAAAAGTGGCTGTGTTTCTTTAGAGTTTGGAGAGAATATCGAGACCGAATAGTCGGTTTCCCTGGTCGATATCATGCGTGGAATGAGCGTGACAACAAATGGAATTACAACTCCAACCATTCTTGTGAATTGTCGTTGATTTTGACTGGTGCTGCTTTTCTGCATAAGGTATGTTTACATGTAAATATTCCTGTTTTTCATGGCTACAGCATCGTGTACTAAAATATCCTGCTGTAAAAAAGATATTTGAATAGCACGCTTTATGAATTTAATTTAGGATTTCTTGTTGATAAAGTTTTACAACACGCATGCTTGCACACTGCTTCATGGTCTATAAGGAAGGCTTCACTTTTTTTCAACTGTTTTGTTAAACTCTTGCGTGGGAGTTTTTTGATATTAGCTACAAAGACTGTGTTAAACAAGGTTTCCATTGATATTATTTGAGTCTAGCACAATCTAACAAGAGTCCAGCATTGGTTGGATTTGGAGTGCAGTGGAGCCGGTTTTATACCTTTCTTTTATGGCAGAATTAAGGCTCAACCTCTGCCTTGAGAATAATCTGCTACTGTGGCAGTTAACTCGCAACATTACAGACTTTTACTATCTCATCTGGCAGACGGTGACAGGTGTTACATTGCTTATTGACTAGTTAATAGATATGTTCTGAGATTCATAAGCAGTGCAGTCCAATTCATATCATACATTGTAGTACTATCTGTATCAGTACTCGTACTTCATGGCCAGAGCCATACGGGATAAAGTCGATGAGTTCATGAACTGCGAAGACATCGCCATGAACTTTCTAGTTTCTCACTTAACTGGAAAACCTCCGGTCAAGGTATGAGGCCTTTGTCAACATTTCTGTTGAATTGTCTATTAGGTTACGATTTACAGATTGTATTCTGAGTAACTAAAAAAACAATTCTGTATTGCTATTACCGTAAGTATAATTTATTTTTCAGCAACTTTCTATGAATATTGGCTGACTACTGGCTAATCGCATCATATATTTTACTTGTAAAAAGGTGACACACAAAGTCATTAGTTATTCTAATTGGTGTTATTTTTGGTTTTCAGACAACATCACGATGGACATTTCGATGTTCGACTTGTGGAGAAGCTTCTCTATGGACTGATGAATCTCACTTTAGAGAAAGACACGAATGCATACAATATTTTACACAAATCTATGGCTATTTACCCCTTATGTATACTCAACTACGCACTGACTCTGTACTTTTTAAAACTAGAGTTCCTCAAAATAAAACAAAATGTTTTTCATTAGTATAGTCAGTATTATCGTTTTTCTCCTTTTGTAGAATTTCTTTTGCTTAACATTGGTCAGCCTTTGTACATTTGTATCCGACATTTGTCAAACTTGTGTAATATTTTACATAAATGTATATGTTTTTATCTATTTGTATGTATAAATGTGTTTCTTGTTAATTAAAACTGCACATATAAATAGCAGTATCTCTTCCATCTACCTAATGTTTTGATAAGTCAAGTTTTTACAATACAGCATGTAACAATCAATATATAGATTTCTGTTGTGTTAATTTTAGTCTTCATGTTACTAACAAAGAATACATTTTTTTTAACATAATTTTAGTTTTATAGGATGTTTGCTTCTGGTAGGCTAATTTGCCAAATGAATTGTGTGCAAATCCATTGGGGCTGTGCTATGTTAACTGTATGTGATATGTCCTTGGTTCAAGTTTGTTGAAGCTGTACTAACAGTCATTGACGAGCCACTGTAGCAAGGTTTTAGTTAAATTCCTAACCAACTGTTTAAAGTTTTAAACCCAGCAATGATCCAACCATATTTCATACAAAATTAGAGTTTCTACTAGATTCCATAAAAACACACTTGGTAATCTAAAGATGTTTCTGGATGCTATGATAACCATTTGATATTCGTATTAAGTAACATGAGCATCATCATTAAGTTGTTCTGGTTCCTTTTTGTTAAAGTCAGAGCACTAATTGTAAAGAAGTACATTTGAAGAAATGAAATTTTGCAAGTAATGTTTGCATAGGTTAATGAAAATTTATGTGATTGCAATTTATTTCATGCGCAATTTCAAAATTGAATTCCGGAGTCTTTGACAGGTTGACTGCATGTCAAATTTCATTTATAGTCTGACAAGCCTGGTTTTATCATTGGCTATGTGACCTACTTTTAAATGCCATAAATACACAATATTTGGGATATAAAATGAGTGAGTGAAACTGGAAGCAAAGCCATAAAAGCTAGTAAAATATTAATTACATTTACATTAGCAAAATTTGGCATTTTCAGTTAGAAGCTTATTTATAAACAAGCCTTTTTAAATATACGTGTATACAATTACAAAGACATTCAGTCGCTTGTATTTTTAATTACTCTTTATTTTTTAATACTTATACTTAAATACATTTCTTGGTTTTTCTAAACAAACTTTTAATCATCAATCAAGATTTCAAGTCTTATGAAACAGAAAGATCTTATTTAAAAGACAGAATATTTCTTTGGTTTAATTATTGATTATAATAATAAAATTTCTTGTAAATTAATGGAGCTGACGAAAAGTTGAATAATCTTTTAAAGCTTTTTTATTTTGAAAGTGCAAAATTGTCATTTTTACTGAATATTTAGAAGTGAATGATCAATCTACAATTTGAATGAAACTAGTCGAGTGGCAAAGTGTAGTTTTGATTCAAGTTATACAGGATTACGCAGTTAATTTTACAAGTTTTAAAGTGAAATCACACGTTGACAGGTTTTAGAATATGTCAATACTTACTAAATATGCTTTAAAACACTAGGAGACACTTCTTGGTGTTTGTATGGCAATCTTTCAATATATGTAGTGGCATGATGTGTGCATCAAACTGGACATACAAATCATGCATTTCAGAGTAAATTCTTATGAAATTGATCAACACGTCGTTTTGATATACAGCAATGATATACAGTCTCCCAATGGGGGCTGTATATCATTGCTTTTATTAACAGCTCTGCTATCAAGCAGAAAATTAAGTTAGAAAAAAGACAGTCATAAAAGCTCAATAAAATACATGCTTACAGCACAACCAGCAAAGTTTACAAAAAACTGCCATTGCAATCTAAACTCTGTAGCAAAAGAAAATTGTTAAATTAGATAGTAAGTTTTAAATGGCACACAAAGCAGTGTCTAAAATTACCTGCAACAGAAGCGTATTATATAAAATAGCTGATGAAATATAAAGCTTTAATTACAAGCGGAAAAACCTGCAAACAAAATAAATTTGGCAACACTCTGAGAAAAGCAAATAGTACTTGTCAAACCTATTCTGGATTTACTAGTTGATTGTCAACTAGCCTTGTGTAATTGTAAACTGAAGCAAACACTATTTTAGCCCACTTTGTAGGCTAGCACGACTTAGTATATCATATAGAGCACACTCATGAATATGGCACGATCAGGAACCTAAATTGGAGTTTTCTTCTCACTTCAACTTGACGCTGACCAAAGATAATGAACACTAATCCTGTTATGTACCTAGGTAGTATGTAAAGTAATTACGTACTGTATTTACATATTCTAAGCCTGCGCTCCAATGACTACGAAAAACAATTACGATTAAAATACGATTTAGCTAATATATCGTTGTTTGATGGCTACCTTATCATTTAAGACGTTGGTATACCAGAAAGAAGGCGGTACAAGAAATCAAATATAGTCATGCACAATCCGACCAGTGTAACGTGACAGATTTTCGATTGAACGCTCGTACATATAAATTTCTGAAAAAAGGCAATTATTGGCTGTATGCAACGTGACCGATCACAGACATATTTTCTCGTAAAAGCGTATGCCCGACCATTCGAGATGCATGGATATCAGCAAAAAGTTTGCATGTTTATTGGAAAACATGACGAGAGAAGCATTAACAATGCATCGTAATCATTTTACTGCAGCCTCATTTCAACTATTGAACGCTACGAACTCGACTAATTCATATGTAGTACAGTACTAATCACAATTCTTAATCACCGAGTGGTGTTCACATCATAAACGATAGTTGAGACGCAGCTACCCTTCACAACACATATATAGCAGTCTATTATTTCACATTATCTACTGTCATTACTACTGAGAGACAAAAATGTCGTCGACATTTGTTGCGCGTGTCCAATTTTTGGACGACACAGATCCATTTTCTAGCACTAGCTATCCTGAACCTTCGAGACCACCATCATTCACATTTCTCATGAACGTTCATCTAGTTAACCAGCTATCAGGAATTCATAAACTCCTCTCACCTCCCCATAAGGTAAGGTGTTTTTACCTGCAAATTAGCTTTTTTAGTACATCGTTTTAATTCTGGTCAATTTGCCAAAGATGAATGTATTTTATTACTCTTTTCTCTTGACATCTTTCTTATTGCCTTAAGTTTTGATAACAGCAGTATTTATACAGGCTCCGATTTTACGTTTGAGAAGAACTAAGTAGGTGTAAGTAACTAAAGCAAAAAAACATTAAACATTAACAGCTAGCAGGAGTTGTTCTGTCTGACAGCATCTTGGTTTATAGGTAGTTAAGTTCTAGTTAAAATAGGGTCTGGTAATTAAGCAGAAGCTAAAGGATTATTATACATGTCTTGTAGCTAGTTACTGCACAATTTATGACTACAGCTGTTATACAGCAAGTTGTATGATTAATGACAGACCGATTCCTTCTGTAGGAGGGTGTGCATACTTCACTGTTGGCGTATTACTCAGTGATGCTGAAAGGAAGCATTGACTAATTATTATAATAATAATGCAACGGCCCTTAATAATTTAATACAACCTCTGCTGAGCTGTTTATTCATAAGAGCCTTCTCTCTTCATGCAGCAATCAATGACTAATTATCAGTTAGGCAAATCTTTCATTCAATGATACAGCAATGATATATCAGTTTTAAGACTGAATCTATGAGTCTTTGATCGATTGGCTGCATGCTAAATCCCACCTACTTTGTCTTACAGCAATAATGTTACGCCCAAGCAATTGGCTTGCAGGTGCTGTTTGGGCCGTGTTATTATGTACCAGCTGAGCTGGTAACATTATGACCCTTTGCGTTTAACTCACCGGGTGATAAACTGTAAAACTTGGCATACAATATTCTTTAACTTTGCAGCTGGTCTTTGAAACTATAATGTAAGCAATCCATACTATTATTTATGAAGCAATGCTAAGAATATTATCCTTAATCTTGTCACTTTTAATTCAAACTTCAACAGTCTCCGACTGCTTAAATGCCCAAAAGTTGTGATTTGTTCTTCAGCTAGAGGATTGCGCCCTGCAACTGTGTAAACATAACAGTCTCGGGCAAGGTGACTACGGCATATATTTAGACTTGGAGTCAACTCTTGATGATCAGCAGGAGGAACTCGAAGGCTTTAATGAGCAGTAAGTAGCGGAGGCGGTGATAAAGTTGAACATAAACGCACTGACTTGGTCATGTCTTTGCTAGAAGCAAGTCTTAAGGACTGTTCGTGCTCACATGACTGTATCTTGCGGTTGCCCTAGAAACCTTCGTCTCAGATTACTCTTCAATTACATTTGAGTTCTTCCACTTCTCTTCGGGTCCAGCTCAAGTATGTGACATTTTACTAACCGTGATTGATGGCTTATCTTGTTAGTACATTCGGCATACTTATAACTTGCTTCAATGGCATTCTGCCTGATACCCAAAGATTAGGTTGTTGTTCTGCTGATCTACCGAAAAGGATCCTATTTACAGGAAGATAATGTTTTTCATGTACGAAACCTTTACCAAACAGTGAATTCAAAATAAAATGTGAGGGTCTGTTAACTATTTCTATCCAGCCGACTGCGCTCATTCAACATGATAATTATCCCTTATCTCTAATTAATCACACTGCTCAAAATACGTCTGGGCGCAGCTCATTCATGCAGCGCGTTGTTCTCTCTATCGCAACTTACAAGCTTGGCTTCCCATGCTACTTGTAATAGCTATTATATCGTCCCAGGCCAGGTATATGATGTTACATACTAGACAAGACAAGGAACGTGTAGAGCCAAGTATATAGATGAGTTGTTAGTGATTAAGCTTTCAGTAAACCAAATTAGGATGATCTGAGAGATTAATCTTGCTAGGAGGTAAAATGTTTGTCTGTTGGTCCACGACACTTGATATGATTTACCTTTGTCAATCAGCTTCACGGTGTCTTCTCCTTCGAGTTGCTTAACGTCAATGTGATACCAGTAGTTGCTGTGCTGTAGCATTGCCAGCATCAGTAGAATTTCGATTTTTAAAATTTATTTATTACAAAAACATTTTGTGTCAAAAATCTCTGCCCGCCATATTTATTACTTTGCGATGCTACGGCTACTCTTTGGCAACTATCTGATTGATATGTCAAGGCCAACTTTTTTTTCTGTGACCAGTATTTTGCTGACGGAGCTGATCTTGACATTTTATCACAACTGATTTAATTGTTACCAATCTTTGCCTGCATGCCATCAGGCAATGGTTATTTCTCACCAATTTTTTAATGTATGAACTTTTTTGACTATCAAATTTGTGTCATGAATGATTGTCCGTGACAAAAATTTGATTGATCTTTCAAAAGATCGATCGTGCTATACGCGTTAGTTGGTTCATGACACTTTAGGGCCTACAAGATCGTTATTCTTTGATCCAATCCACATCCTCTCATTTGGCGCTGACGAATGTTTGAGTTCTAACTGTAGCGGTCATACAAACGTCGTACCAAGGTCAATAGTAGCAATAAGTGAGTCAGGCACGCGCGCCTGTAAATTGTCGGCCATATTTATTGCTGTTGCTGCTTTTTGGTTCATCAGGCCAATATTTCAGGGCCAATATACTTTCTTCCATGAGCAACCTTTCTCAACAGGATCAGTCTTTTAAATTGTGTCCATCTAACTGAATAAATCCAATTTATATCGATCTTTACTACCGTGACGATAGCCCTCGGCTATAGTTTTATCAATCGTCTACCATGTCGGAATTTTGCCAATCGAGTTAGTGTCATGGACAGTGGCTCATGGACAATAGCTCCGTAGTAGTATTATTTTTGGCCTGACGTTTTGGCCTTATTTTTGCTTGGAAATAACAAACATATTTGCTTGTTTCATTAAAACAAAGAATGTACTGTCTAGCTGGCATAGCCACATGGTTGAAGAAGCCTGATCCGATTACAGCGTATCCATATCAGCCAACAACCATCCATAGAATAGGGCTCAGCATTTGTCAGGAATTACTATTCGTACATTTGGTGTCTTCTCTGGCCTGTATATCAGAACTTACTTGTTTGCTTAAGAATAGTCAGGAGTAGTAGTTTGGATTGCTTTGGTGCGTTTCTAATGGTAGTCATAGATACATTTATTCTTCTTGTCTATGTACCAGTCTAATGCATGCGTCGTACGAATTACTCTACATACCGCTAGTTATAGTTCAACTGCCGGCAAATGTAGTTCATTTCATCCATTCTACCGTCCAAATGCCTTCACAAGTATTGCAGGTAATTACAATTCCTCCCAGTATATGTAGCATTAAAATAAATGAATTATATAAAACTATGAAAAACTACGTTATAGAAGTAAAATCAACAAAAAGAAGCTTTTATTGTTAAAGAAACCCGAGTGTAGGCTCAGCTATGCCTAGTTTTGGAACTAGAGATGTGCTCTTTAGCTTACTCTAACACGGACTAGTATAGTTTAAACTATCTTAGCTTATATTATTATATATGTTTTATTATTGCTATATCTTAACATTTTACTTTTATTTTTTCTCAAACTTTCCACTTTCCAAACTGCAGTTTCAAAAAATCCAAAGTTTGCAAGTTGGAAATCATCAAGGTAGAGCCAAATATTTTCTCAAGTTATACATTGTACGTTGCAAAATTCTTATGCTGAGGTGATTGCAAGTGAAGATTTGAATGCATTTAGTAGAGTCATTATGTGACACTGGGTGCCTTTCAGATAATAACCATCTAAGAACATATCCACGTCCTTAAAAGCATTTGGATAATTAAATTTCCAGGAAGTCACTGGGCAGTGTGAAATATTGAACACTATTTCCAGTTTGGATAGTGAAACTACCAGCTTATCATGATGCATGGACTGCCAGCCATTTCATAGTTTAATCTGTCGTTTCAAATTACTCCAAGGCCTAATTCCTATCATCAATATAAAAGCATTTTGAGGTCTGCCGTCACTCCTAGAACTAAACCTGGTTATTTGAACAGTTTTGCCGTAATAAACTGTTTTTTTGTCTTAATTTTGTCTTAACTTTTATTAAGACAGTTTTGACAGCATGGCTAAATCTCCCTAAGAGATTTAGCCATGCTGTCAAGTACTCATGCTTCTTACATGCTGACAGCCTCATTCACCATATATTGTTTACATATCAGTTTCTATATTCGACAGGTTTAACTTTTATAAATCACTACTAACTTCACCTTTAGTAAAGCTCGCCAAAGACCTTCCAGTTATTGCCGGTATTTCAACTCAAGTGCTTGGAGCACATGTGTGTCATTGCACTGTTTAGGAGGACCTTATATGCAGCTTACTAGACTAATCCTACTAGTGTTACATGTTCGCTGGCAATGTACTAGGTGAAGAGCCGGAGAGAGCTCGGGAGAGCGAGTCTTATCTTTAATGTTTCCAAGCTTGTTTGACTGCCTTATTGTGCCTTATTGCTTCAATTGTGTTAAGTCTTCGTTTGTATGGGCTGAAAAACTGTTTACAAGTTGCCCAGTGACTATTTCAGTTGATGGCTGACCATCTAAAATTCTAAAGGCTGGTTCACATTATATCGCTATTTGTCATCTTGGCGAGTATTAAAGACTAGTTCACACTATATCACCATTAGTCAGTGTTTTCTTTTCGGCGTTCATCGTCGATTATGTGAACCGTGAACCGATGGCTTCGATGATGCATCGCGGACGCATCGGGAAAGTTTGCAGCTATCAAACTTTCCCGATACTTCGCCGAGCATCGACAACCGCCTTTCAAACAGCCTTTTTTTTACATGTAAACCATTTCAGCGATGGTAATTCGTGATCGCGAATAGCATAATTTATTCATATCCGTTAATGATAGTCTATTACTATGTGCACCGTAAACCGATGGCATCGTTAAGGCAACGCGGATTTGTCGAGAAAGATTACGTCTGTCTAGCTTTCCCGATAGTTCGCGGCGCACCCATGGCAGACCGTGCAACGTGTACCACTTCAGCGATGGTGATTGATCATCGCGGGTTGATCGATCTGTATCGTCTTTCATGACAATTGCTGCTTGACTAGTATTTTATCGTTTCCGCTACTACATCGCATAATGAAAATGTTATATCACAGATTGTTCGCTGATGTAAACGCGAATGGGTTTGTGATTATATGAACATTGTTATCTCAGACGATCACCGAAGTATTTGTGATTAACACCGACATTTGGTGATACAGTATAAACCAGCCTTTAGTAAAGTTTTTCAAGATTTTTCTGCTAAGATCAGATCGAGTTACAGGAAATTACTAGTTAGCCAGTTTTCTGTCATCCTGGAGACTATTTGATCAGCTTGGCAAATGGCATTTCAGACAACACAGAGCACCTTCAGCAATGCCTACCATTGAAGTACTAGTCCTTGGCTCCAGTTAGTAGTTAGTTAGCTATTAAAGATGTGAATAGGCTGCTGAATGCAACTCCTGGCCATTACCATTAGCAACATCTGCTGCTGTGACGCCCATCCTCCTGTTTTGATCTAAACATATTTCACACTGTTGATTCACAGTTCATGTGACACGATAAAAAAGGTAGGCCTACTTTTAAAGGCTAGAGAAATATCAAGTGAATTTGTCAACGAGTTTGCAGACATTCATACAGATCGCTAGTGTACTTGTGTGTATATTTTCATCTGCTGCTTTGTCATAATTGGCTAGTTGGTCGGCGGAGAGTAGGTTTTGTTCACTATGTTTCCATGACATGGTTGGTCTACAAGTCTGCATCATGCGCAAGATGAAAACAGCAAGAACTTACATTCATCTCACTTCCTATATTTCAAGTCAAGAGAGTTTTGTGACAAATTTTTATTGAATGTTTCATGCTTGCGAAAGATGAAAACTGTTCTTGCGAGTGATGTGCAAAAAAATGCTGTGCAAGCTATTCCATTTCAAGCAATTCCGCACTTCCGTCATTCCTGTTTCGAATGCGTGCTGCTACGCAAGACAGGAGTCTGCTGCTATGACCTCTTGTGTAGAATTCCTTTTCTTGTTTAACAAAGCACCCGTAACATACAACATACAAATGTCCTCTGAAACCATTATCACACGGTTACTCATCGTGTACATAATTCCGAATACGCGTCATCTGCACAATGAAAACATAGTGATAACGAAACCCAAAACATGCTAAAAGAATGTTGTTCCACCTAAAATAAAATATTGGTGGCTCCAATCTAATATAATGCCATTTTGAATAAAACTCATATTATTAATACAATTGTTAGAAATGATTACTAAAAATTACAGTTTATATTACTAGCATAAGAATAAAATGGATTTCTTCAAATGCAAAGGACGAAAGATAACACACACGCTGGACGCCTCTAATGTGCTTCGCAAAGTGTTGATTTCTAGGATGCTGATAGTAATAACGTTACACTTCAAGTGTACTCCAGTCCTCAGGGTTATATAACTCTGCAGCATTTATTGTTTGAGCGTCTCGTTCAGTTTGCAATTGTGAAATGAAATGTCAGGGTGCAGCATGATTGTTCTTACATTCATCTCACTTCCTATGACGTCATTTTAAGATGATACATGTGTGATAATCACCTTACGCTTACAACTAAAAATTTCAGCCTGCAAATCATTTTAAGAAATTGTTTTGGTGCACCAGGAACAGGCGAAGTGAATCCTTTCCCCTTGCTATAAGAGGGCACCAAAGTGAGAAGTCCTTGAACATGGCTCTCCTCAGCACTTCTTTTGTAGCAGCTTTGTAGAGAACACACAATTAAAGCTTGCTGCATGCTATCCTTTGTTCCTAAAAGGATTGCGTGGACTCACTCACCTGTTTGCTTATCTTAAGCTACATTCTGATAGTTAAATAATAAAGGCTCTTTGTTAACTTGGCAGACTATAAATACTTGGGTAGAAGTACTTGTAGTATTTAATGATAATACCGTGAATATTCGTTTATAAACAAATTAATAGTTATTAGGTAAAAATAATACAATAATATTATTAAAAGAATCAGATTTATGTTATGGTATTACCAATGTTTTGAAGTAACCAAGTGTCATTTGAAATCGTCAGTCAATGTCAATTTTCTTCATAAATGGAGCACTCTTGGCTTTTGTAGTCAAAATATTTGACATTCCGATAATAGACGTGACAGCTGGTCATTTTGTTTTTGAGATTCTTCGAGAAGCTTGATTAATGATAACTAGAAAGCTTACAAGTAATTCTCACCCAGTGACATATGAGATGATCATTTTCCCTCCGAGGACATTAGATTATTAGATATATTTTCAGGGATTATGGATAGATTATTTCTCACATTGGTTCTCATAGACTCCTGTGTCATGTATATTTGTCATATGACTGCTCTTCTTTGTCTGACTATTGTGATGCAGCTCCCTAGCGAAGGGAAGCCTACCTGACTCTATCGGTATGATAGCAAACCTTGGTGTATGCGCAAGGTAGAAGGTAGTGACCGACTACACACAACGATGAACTGCAACATCGATGCGTAGTGAAGAACTGCTAAATGATGCATCGTGTTAAAAAATAGATTAACCAATGAAAATTGGCCTCACTTGTGTTAAGGCCATGACATTGTTGCCAGATTTTTTAGTAGCATTATTGAAGTATCGTCAGAATATTTGTATTGTAACAAGAACCATCAACAATTTGTGTTAAAAATAGCGTTTGTGCAGATACTCGCATTGCTATATTTAGCTCGAAGAAAAGACGCTACGCGTCAATGATAAAAATAATCACGTACAAAAAGATTTCAAGTTAATGGCATAAATTGACTAGCAAAAAGAATTTCAACCTATTGAATTACTGAACAAATTATCTTAAATGTTTATAAACAATTTCAACTTATACTAATGACTTCCATATAGGCCTACATGTATATGTTGCTAGTGAGAATATCTTTGTCCATATATAAATAGTTGTTTATGTGAAACCCTGTTGACATCGTCGTTCGAAAGCAAATTTTAGACGCAATCAGCATGTGTTGAAAACGATCAAAATCGAACCAATATCGTAATTATAATCTATTCTAACCAATCAACGATGCGTCAGTTTATATCTACCGATGTAAACATATGTGTTTGTTTTGAAATGATGCATCGACAACTGATACTGATGCATCGGCAATTCATTGGCTATGTAAAAGACATTTTTCATGGGGTGAATAAGTGCAATTAGAAGCACATTAATAGTCGTATCAAGTGAAACACATATCTTGGTTTGCTTTCAGACGCAAGAACACAATAATTTTGAGGACACAGCTATCAGTGAGAGTTCATGCCATCATAGGTAAGTGCTACCGAGACTCTGATAGTCTGTACAGTCTCGTGTATATTTGAGTGAATCTGTCTCCGATGTTATAAATTAATCTTTAGAAAAACAATTACAAATTTTTTTTTAAATATAAACAAAAAAGATCTGCTCTCACATCCTTGTTTCGACACACTAATTTTAAAGGTTAAACCATAACTGTCACGTACAACTTTTATCGTATTTTCTAGGTAAATCAGCCACGCTGATTCCGATTTTGTATTCAAAATAAAGATTGGTCCACTAACCTTCAAAGTCATTTAGGCTTTTTTAAAGCGTTTCAATATCCGTTTCGAAAACAACACAATCGGCATTACAAGCTCCGCCCATAAATATGTGATGAAACCTAGCTTTTTCAGGAACGGAAGTTAGGAATGTTTAGTCCGATTTAGAATAATAGAGATCGGTGTCTTAAAACCCATTATTATCCAAATCCAGCCTGTTAAATAATCTCAGTCTTTTATGAAAGGTATATAAGCTATTTAAAATTGCTCATAGCTTGTTACATGATGTTTAAATGGGCTGAACGCCGAAAAAAATGAGCTCAAAAAGAGCAGTTTTATCACAAGCTGGCGTTGTTATCGCGCTTTTTTAAATATGCAATGTTAAATAGCTTATCTACCTTTCAGAAAAGACTGAGATTATTTTTAAGGCTGAATTTAGATATTAATGGATTTTAAAACACCCATCTCTATTATTCTAAATCGGTCTAAACATCCCTACGTATCTTCTGTTCCTAAAAAGTTGGGTTACGTCATGTATTTATGGGTGGAGCTTGTTGGGTCGATCTTGTTGTTTTCGAGACCGATATTAAAACGCTGTAAAAAAGCCTTCATTACTCTGAAAGTTAGTGGACTAATCTTTATTTTGAGTACAAAATCGGAATCAGCGTGTCTGATTTACCTAGTAAATACGATAAAAGTTGTACGTGACAGTTATAGTTTAAACCATGCGTTACATTACTAGTTATTAGTTTATCTTCATGCCAGCTGTTGAAATACATAGGATATTTGGTTTAACTATTTAATAGTCATATTGCTACGTGTTCTCGTGTTCTCTCCAGTTCATGCCTTAATGTGGTATTAATATAAGATGTTCATATTCACAAGCTTTGTGAATATAAAGTTAATACATTAATATAACTAATATATTATATAATAAATTGCTTATTACATAATACCTCATTTTCAATGATAATTGAAAATGAAAAATGAAATGAAGGTATTGACAAGCTTAGAGAGTTAAAAAGCCACTGGTGGTTCATCCATGCTGGTGCAAGCCAGATGGCTGGCATTCACCAAGAACAAGTAAAGGATTGTGATTTCAAATTTCGATTAGTAGCATACACCAAGTTGGTGTACCATAACCTTTTTGTATAAGTACGAAAAATTATCTCCTAGCGTAGTTAACTTTGGTATCAATCAATGATACAGCCGCTTTTGTCGGATTCTCCCGGCGTAGGGGAGTATGCTTTAGGGTAGACGTTTGGTTTTCAGACGCTAATAGTTTCTGCAATGCAGTAGTTTTACATTGATTGGGCACCCAAAGTGCGAGATAACCGAGTCGTGTCGGCATTCATTGTCGGCTTCAAGTTTATGGATACGCATGGGCCGAACCGAAAACCTATCGTGCAATTTATCGTGCAATCGTTCTATCAGGTATTTTATCGTGTGTACCTCTCTGGGGTGCCATAGGTAATTCGAATGTACCTTGTATCGTATTTAATTGCTGTTTGCCCGATGAAGATGTGAAACTAACTCGCAGTCCGCACTGGACTTTGTAAAAACTCTATTTGATAGTTTACAATTTTTATGTACTATTTAGGAATAGTCTATTCCCGTACAGGTAGGCCACAAGTTGACTAGTCTATATTCCATGAATGTGAAGGATGCAGTGAGCGATTTGTGTAATAGGTCAGGAATCTGAGTGTTTCAATAGAGCGCTATGAGCATGCTCATTAGTTTTATTAGCAGCTGTTGATTGCTTGCATCGCTGAATTGTAATCACCCGTAGCCCTTAAACTCGCACAATAAACTACACGCGCGCTTCTTTCTAGTGCAATAACATTACAAAGCGTACAAGCTAATGATCTCACAAACTAAACAAATGAACAAAAGCACGCGGGAAGGTGCTTTCATGCCTAACGTGTATTGCAGCATGTTATGTGTAGTTATTTGCTTATCGTATTATTACTGTCTCTATTCTTTTATAGAAAAATTGATCAATTCTGAAGGCAGAGAGCTAAGACGGGCGCTGTTCTCACTCAAGCAAATATTTCAGGTAGTAATCCATGGGCACTAGCGGATCGTGTTCACTAGGAGGCTCGATTCACTTGTAGATGGTATTTACTTGTAGACAGCGTTTACTGGTGTCCTGCGTTCACTAGGAGGCTCTGTTCACTTGTAGACAGTGTTTACTGGTGGACTGTGTTTACTGGTAGACTGTGTTCACTAGTGAACTGTGTTCACTTGGAGACTGTGTTCACTGGTGTCCTGCGTTCACTAAGAGGCTCTGTTTACTGGTAGACTGTGTTCATTGGTGGACTGTGTTTACTGGTAGACTGTGTTCACTGGTGGACTGTGTTTACTGGTAGACTGTGTTCACTGGTGAACTGTGTTCACTTGTAGACTGTGTTCACTGGTGTCCTGCGTTCACTAGGAGGCTCTGTTTACTGGTAGACTGTGTTCACTGGTAGACTGTTCACTAGTGGACTGTGTTCACTGTTGGCAGGAATATTTTGATTTTCAATTCTGCTGTGACAGAGGCGAGTTGGCCAGGTCTGATTGTACTGCTTTCAAGACTTTGTCACTGCAAACTGAAGAATGTCATCTAGTTATCGAGACTAGTGGAATATTAATCACTAATACATGCCTTTTAGATCTGCTAACTCAATCATCAATTTGTCTCCTACGTCTGATGCTTGTCTAGATTCTTTTCGTTTGCCTTGTCTCTGTTTAGTGCAATGAGCTCTCGTGTTGTTCTGTAACTAACTGCTGACAGATGGACAAATTGCATGATAGACATAACTGCCTATTGTTTGCTTATTAATAAACGCCAATGTTTGTAGCTGTGATGGAAAGGTTTGTGGCACTATAGAGCACTTTCCTTTTTTGTGGTCTGGGAACGATTTAGTGTTATAAGTGATCAATGATAAGTGATCAATATTTTCTTTTCAGTCTATGGGCTACCCTGGTAGCTGCTTCTTTGTCTCGCTAGAAAAACCAGCTGTTTATTTTGCAATCAAAAATTACCAACAAGATTATTTGTTGTCTAATAAAGATTTCTACAGAATGCAGACAGTGTACGTACGGAGAGTTTGCTTGATGCATATTATATGATATCTTGTTGACTGTTGTCATCGGTCATTTCTAATCATATCACCCGGCAGTGCCCATGTTGCAACTATTCGGCCATCGCTGATAAAGACGTCATCAGCGTCATGCAAATAAGAGTGTAATGTCTGTTGTTGGCAAGTTTAACGTGTTTGTGATCTGAGGAAACTCTCATTGAGTTAATATAATATGTAAACAATAACCTCAATTTTACCTCTAAGCATGATTCGCGTCTGCATTGTGTAATAGACTTGGGAGTGCTCGGTCAATGAGAGAAAGTTTTCGAGCAATTGTAATGCAGCTGTTTAGGGATTGTTGAAGTTACACTATAAAAGAAATTGTAATTGCATTCTGTAGGACGACAAGGATCTGGTTCATGAGTTTGTCTGTAGCGATGGCCTCGATTGTCTTATCAAAGTTGGAACTGAGGCTTGGGAGGATCAAAACCACCAGAACTACATATTGCGAGGTATGATAGTAATGCTCCGTTGTCATGGCTACTTTGTAACTCGCTTTGATCCTAAGGGTTTCGCTCCATAGTTTTGTCTCACAAGTAGCTAACGCTGGTTTTTAACTTCTTCAACAGCGGCCCGATAAAATGTTAATTCTTACTAGTTTTACCATTGTGCGGATGATGCGGATTTGGCCAATCAAAATTGCTGTGCGATATGTGCGATTCGCGTGTTGCGGATTAACGCGGGAGCTTTATTAAAAAAGAAGGGATTGTACGCTAGAGATCGTAGCAGCGCACGCCTGTCTTGCTTAGTAGCACGCTTACAAAATAGGAATGACTGGCATGTGAAAAATGTTTAAAATGGAATAGCTGCACGACATTATCTCACGCATTATCGCAAGTGCCGTTTCCATGTTTCGCAAGCATGAAAAATTCAATAAAAATTTGTGATTAATGAAATTCGCTTGACTTGCGGATTTTTGCCGTTTCCTTTTTGCGTATGCCACAAACTTGCGGATTCACTGTGTCACGGAAACGGTGTATGTTATTTGTACACTTTTAAGATAGTCATGTAATAGTTGCTGGGAAGCGGTTGGATGGTTTTGGTGAAGTCGTATTTAAAGGAGAAGTAATCGCCGGAAGGCGGTGGAGACATTTGACAAAAGAAGACAACTCAATTATAATCAGGAGTGATTTTCTGAGGCTTGAGCACAAGCAGCAGCGCTGGTCAATGACACTCAAGATTTCTTGTGGTTATAGTTATGCAGCCAACTATCTATTTGGCTAACTAAACGGGTTTAATGCTATGGGCATTACTGTTTTAGCTTCTTTAAAGGCTGGTTCACACTATATCGTCATATGACAGCGGTTTCCTTTCGACATTCATCGTCGATTATGTGAATCGTAAACCGATGGCATCGATGAAGCAATGTGGATATGTCGGGAATGTTTGCAGCTGTCAAACTTTCCCGATATTTTTCCGAACATCGTCGACTACCTTTTTAATGCGAACCATTTCGGCGATAGTAATTCATGGGCTCGGATAGCATGTTCTATTTATTTCCGTTTATGATAGTTGCTGTGAGACTAGTATTTGATTTAAGCACGCAGAAAACAAAGAGGTTTCTTTATGAACATTTAAAAAGAAAAATGAAACACTACGTCATGGACTATTCGCTGATGCAAACGTAGGTTTGTGATAGTGTGAACATTGTTTTCATCGCCGATCACCGAAGTATTGTGGAATCAAAGCCGACATATGGCGATATAGTGTGAACCAGACTTAATCCTGGTTCCCATATGTAATGCGAGACTCTGGTGATAATCTTCGTGCAGCGAAACACTTGCGGCGCTAGGCTCAACGGCTAATGTTCACATAAAGCTGCGTCGCTGGTGATCGCGTAAAAATGGCCGCTAGCCCTGCTATCTCGAAAGTGCTGATCTTCCCATGTACAGTGCATTTTGGGAAGGCTTTGCCTGCTGCTCTTCGCGAAAGTTGAATAGTACTGAACTCTTGCGTTGACCGCTGGCAACTACTCGCGGTACTCGGTACGTAGGTTTACATTTCATCGCTGATAGCCCTGCGATGCTGTCGCCAGTGCTTGCGGCGTATATGGGAACCCGGCTTTAGTCAGAGATTTGGTAGAACTTTGTATAAGATAGCCTAATATTCATTACCAAAGCTAATCTTACCACACAAATAGTTATGTATGCATTGTGGTCGTACCTAATGTCTCGGGAGTGTAATGCTGTAACATTTACACTGACAGCGTGCTGCTGTTTATCAATGTGATCAATATTATATTGTTTTTATAATGACACACAAAAGTCAGCAAAGTTTCATATAATTTTATAATTTATTAGATTTTATTTTTATCAAACTTAATTTAAAGATGAACGGACCCAAAATCTCAGTAGATTTCATCAGAAAGTATCAGTATTTTTCTATCATTTGCGATTGTTTCAGATGGTTGAAGTGGTCTGATTGCCAGAATGTTTCAAGATTAAAATCGTCAAAACTTGACACTCAGTTAAAACGCTCAGAAGACAAATATGTGCCGAAATGATGTCACTAGTTACACGACTGTCTGTCTACCTCGATATTTATGTCGGCTATTGTGTTCAAGTTGCAGCGTTATGCGTCTCTATTCTGTTAGTCTTTTTGCCGAGATAGAACTATAGATATTATAATCGCTCTTTCACTTAAATCTGAGCATTCCAAATAAAGATCTCATTCCAACTGTTATGTCTCTGGGCTGGGTAGGTCTACAATGACAAAAACTACATCAAATTTAAGCTTGATGTCTTAGCTTTATATTTATACAAGCGGAATGTCCAGCGTTGCACGGGTATCAAAACTCTGCAAATAAACAGCGTCAGGTAATGTAGTTGCCTGCCATTTGCCATTCGGCTGGTACATTGCCAATGGCTAATTTGAGTAAGCTAGTATTGCTAAACTTACTAATAAGAGCCGTGAGAGCAAGCTTTAGTGCGTTGTGTAATGCAGAGTGCTATGCGTATTTTAGCTGACATGAAGACTCGTCGCCAAGTGAATCATTCTAGCTAGCGTAGCTCCATTGGTAAGGATATCGCCTGGAAATTTGGAGGTTCCGAGATCAAATCTAGCATGAACCAAATTTTTCATTCTTGGATTTTAATAGCTGTATTTGGACACACTGAACGGCAGACTGAGGTTTATATATATAACTAACGGAATGCGTTAATGAATGACTAGCGGATAATAAAATAATTTCCTAGTAAATTTGAGTAACATTTCTGGAAAGCTAGATCTTTACTAAAACAATACCGCGTTTTAGGCCAGCTTAATAATCGTTATGCGTAATGGTCAACATTGCTAGTTATTAACTTTAAGCAAACACTTTAATCTGAGTATCTTAACCAATGTAACCACTATTTGCCCAATGAATCCATCGTATTCTGTGTAGCTTATTGATTAAATTTGCCACATCTAAATCTGGAGGTCCCGAGATCAAATCCAGCACCCTGCGGAATTTTCGTCGATAGATTTTAATTGCTATGACTGGAAACAGGATGTAACAAAAAGACAGACGCTAAGATTTATATATAAAGATTATTTTTATTTCCACCATTTCAATGGTGTAAGTTTACCAACACCACACACAATATTTATTTCAGTTGCCCTAACAACATGAAAACAGCTTTTTAATGCTTCTCTTGTGTATGTAACTGTGAAAATAATAATAACCATCATTTGAATACACTCACATAAAGGACAGAAAGTTGAAAGATTGATTTTAACATGAATTAAAATATGAAAAAGTTACTATTTTGTAGTAAAATTTGTAGAATTTTCATTTCACACTTCCTTTAATCAATACTGAGAAGCAAGCAGTTGTCTTTTCATGTATTTTCTTAAACATGTCAGCCATCATTTAATCTTTCAGCTCTCGGACAGGTGATGCTTTACGTCGATGGGATGAATGGAGTTATCAGTCACCCGCAGACTGTACAATGGCTGTACAACTTGCTCTCTTCTAAGGTGTGTGTCACACAAGTTTCTTCATAAATCTATCAAGTTGGAATCTCATTCTAATTTAATATTAATTTCGTGTGTAGAACCTGGGCCTAGCAAAATGAGCTTTTAAAGGAATCAGTTAAAAGTATGGCACCAAACCAATCATTTGTGTTGCATTTGTTCAACTTCTCAAGAGTGAATTGAGGTTGACTAAAATGGTTTAGTTTCATGTGCTAATGCTAGGCGCTAGTCTGCAGTCTGTAAGTAATGCTAATGTGTAGTGGTGCTCAGTGAGAGCTGGTTAGTGACCGTGAGTATTTAGTAGTCATAGCAGGCCTACTAATGTATATAATCCGCACACTGTCAATTATCGCCCTGTTATATAATACTCAAGCCCTCTATCATGGCTTGTGTGTCTAATGAATATCATACCACTGGCTAGGTACACACAAAACTAGAATAAATCTTGTGCAAGGTTTATACTTTATGTTGCTGTGTCAAGGTCATTGTGTAGAAGCATGAAAATATGAGAGCTTCATCGTTGTCTGCCAAACTATGAGACTTTGTTGAATTTTTGTTTCACTTAAATTTCGTTGATTTGTCTCGCGCTGATAGATATTGTTAATAGCAGAATAATCTGGAATTTTATTCTAAATGGGATAATCCCTCTGATAATCCCTCGGTACTTCATGGTTCAGCTTTCAAGGCTTTAATATTTTGTGGGTTAAAAATGTTCATTAAAAAATTAAAAATTGAAGAAAGTAAATAAAGAAAAAGAAAACTAAAAAACATCTCTCATAATCTCTCACATTTAAAAAAATGTACAACAAGCCCAGTTAATCACAAGCATGACCAGATCAACACCATGCTAAAGCGTAGGTGCATTCTCTGGCTTAAAATACTGGGACTGTGGTTGAAATATAAACTGGAATTCAATAAAGAAAACTTCAATTTATCTGCTTATTATATATGAAACTTAAGCAATAAATACACAAAGTTTAGAGAGCAGTTCAAGTGTTCTGGTCTTATAATTATGGTTCAGGATTTAAAATCAGTTTCTGCTTAACATATTTTCACTTTTTATGATGGTTGCCGGTCCCAGTTAATCGTGTAAAATGTCATTTTCAGAAAAATGACAGACCACTGTTATTAGTTATTTTACCTTTACATTAGGTTATAGTATTTCTATATTTGTAGTATTCAGTATTTGTTCATAAGAATAACACGAATATCTGTTGGTGATTGGGTTGTGCCACTAGTTTGAAGTTATCCACCCATTGTACTGAGGTGATTCCCTGGGGGAGTGTGCCGACTCGATGCGTTATTGAGCATACCATGTGATAATAAGATATACTGTTTTGCCAGAAATCACAAACTGTGAGTTACTCATCTCAAATGAAAAAATGGAATGGCTCATTAGCTAAAAAGGTAGCTTAATCATCACCCACATGCTAGGGTTTTTGATCATCGACAAAAACATTTAAAATCACAATTTCACTTTACTTCGATAGAAAATAAGCTGACTCGTCTTTACATGCCAATATCCAGTATTTACAGTAAAAATAGCCGTGTCACTAATGGAGCTCATTAAAAATTCTTGATATTTCTGGTCTGCCAGTCCATGGCTAACATGACGATGGAAAATTGCAAATATTCCGGCAGTTCATTTACAGTTTCTTTACAGCCCACTTTCTTCTTACTATTCGGGCAAATATTCTAATCGAGTATTTGTCCATCGGGCAGATGTCTGTCGGGAAGATATCTGTCTGGCACTTCTCATAGGTTTATGGCAATGGTATCGGTAAATAGCTGTCACTCCGGCATCCGCAGAAAGTGTGACGATCCCCAGTCTATAAATTTGCATGTGTCTATGGATTGTCTAACTGTTCTTTGATGGATATTTGCAAAAATAATTTTTAGAAGTTTTATTTCAGCAACCATCGAGGTTTTTGCATTTCATTATAGCTGGTAAACTGCATGGTTAATGTTGTTATTTTCTTTCATTGTGTACCCTAGTGTTTTATTTATGGCAATAAAGTTTCATCTCAGTATAAATTATGTAACTGTGAATCATGTTATTCGTGTTATCAGCAGACTTTGATCAATTAATGCGTACATGTAAATTGGCAGAAAAGTTTCTAGTTTCTGTTCGGCTTCATAAATTGTCCAATCGGTTTGCTTGTTACCCTGTTGGTGCGTCTGACAGCTAGTTTTTTTGTTGTGGTGTATGAAGGCTGATTAGTGTTTTATGTTCAGATGTAAATTCTTCTACAAGAGCTTGTGTTGCCGTCGATGATATGTGATGTATTCAGACTCGTTCAGTACGATAGCTGGTTTGCTAGAATCTATCAATGATATGTGATGTATTCAGACTCGTTCAGTACGATAGCTGGTTTGCTAGAATCTGTCGATGATATGTGATGTATTCAGACTCGTTCAGTACGATAGCTGGTTTGCTAGAATCTGTCGATGATATCTGATGTATTCGGACTCGTTCAGTACGATAGCTGGTTTGCTAGAATCTGTTGATGATATGTGATGTATTCAGACTCGTTCAGTACGATAGCTGGTTTGCTAGAATCTGTCGATGATATGTGATGTATTTAGACTCGTTCAGTACGATAGCTGGTTTGCTAGAATCTGTCGATGATATGTGATGTATTTAGACTCGTTCAGTACGATAGCTGGTTTGCTAGAATCTGTCGATGGTATGTGATGTATTCAGACTCGTTCAGTACGATAGCTGGTTTACTAGAATCTTGTTGTATTTACAGTTTCGATTGGTACTGAAGACAGCGCTCAAGCTGCTCCTGGTCTATGTCGAGTACACAGAGAAGAATAGCCACCGCTTGTATGAATGCATACAAGAGATTGACAATGACAAAAGTAAGCTTTCGCCTACCATTTTGCGAGCCTTTTTTCTTTAATGTTATTTTTCAAGAAGGTAATTGATCATTTTAGAAATTGTGCTTTCATGCCTGGGTTATTGCAGCAGTCACTTTGATTAGAAAACAGGAAATTCTTAAAAGGTTTTTAGCGCGTGTGCCAAATTAAAAAAAACCTTTCACAAACCAGGGTTTATACGGCAACACTAATGGGAAGCTTACTTCATCTGCTGTCTTCCTGTGTTGACCACTGTGTAACCTTCTCACCCCCAGCCGCTCCGCACATCGGGAGTTGTTAGAAACTTTGTACACTCCGCTGACCTGGCTACCGGCTAGCTGCCATTACTTGGAGCGACAGACAAACCTTTCATAGGAATCATATCATTAGCATGCTAATTGACTCGCAGTAGGATAGAGAAATAGGCCTATAGCTAATCATTGCCTTCTGCCTTTTATCCATACGTGTTGCATCTTCCTCTCTGCAAGCGCTACTAGCAGTATTTCCATTTAACCGGGAGTCTAGATGGTTGATCGCTGCAAATGATTTGACATAAAATGACTCGATTTAATAAATCCTTTTAAATTATGTTGATTTATCCCATAAAGCGTGGTATATGAACTCGACAGTCAGCAATGGAAGCTCGTGTTGAGCTTTGGTTGGGTTTCAAACAACATTTGCTCTTTATTCTTTGCTAACAAATTTGGCAAAGCTACTTCAAAGTTTGAGTGAAATCATTTGCTAGAGGCAGCAGTTTGCTAGAGGCAGCAACAAGTAGATACAAGAAACTGATTTGCATTAGTTTATTATAACTTTTATATTTGTTATCTAAGGTGCTGTTATTAGTATCGACCAGTAGAAAATTACTATTGAAAATGTTGTTCCAAAAAACATGTACACACAGAAGATCCATTTCTCTACGCATATAATTGTTTTTTTTGTGATTTGTGATTTATTTTCATCAACAAAGTTAGTTAAGCAAAAGAAAAAAGCTGGAGGAGCGATGAAGCCCATAATATGCAATAGCATAGCTAGTCGGGGCGTTGGGCTTGTTGTCATCGGTTTTATTCACATGTCAAAAAGATACAACCTGAGTTCTTTCTTGAGACTGGCCATCTTCTCTATGCCTTTAATAGACTTAGGGAGTTGATTCCAAAAAAATGGCTTGCTGGAAATTCAAACTGCGATGGCCTGCACGGTTATGTTGTAACTTATGTAGTTGTAACAAAATAATAAGTTATGTTGTCCTTTCACCATAACTTACTATTTTGCTGTTTTTGTCTTTTCTTGTACTTTCTGTTGTCATGCTGAGAGCATTGTCAACATGACAGTTAGGATTAGTTCAATAGTCAAAACCTTTTTCTTTTAGTCCATTGAAGGTAAACTAATGTGCTCTCGGTATGGTGGTTCATGTTGACATCACACCAGTTCTCCACCAAAAATGGTTATATAGCTATATTAGCAACACAACAGTATAAACACTAAAGGGTGTGCTATTATAAGACTCGAATAGCTTAAATCCAGTTCACTAGCTCCTTTGGTTTTGCCATGTTTGTCTTGCAGAGATATGTGTATGGGTAATTAGGAAAGTCACATGTATGTTCGTTCCCGTATTTTTATACTTAGAGTTGTAAGTTATGTACTAACTGCAATATATGCGTTTTACTTGATTAGAAAAAGTTGACCTTGCTAAAACATAGCAGCCAATTTAATGAGTTATATAGTACGTATTTCATTCTCTCTTCTCGTCTTCTGGAGTTGTGTGCTCAGTCTTTAACTTGAACCGTCTCACCCTTACAGGAGTGCCTCCCTTCCAAGGAGTTGTTGATATACTCAATGAAAAGCATGGTGGAGACTCGGAGCTCTGTCTATTCGCAATGACTCTTGTCAACAAGGTACTGTTTGTGTATCCATCGTTTTTTGGACATCATCAAGCCGTTTGCACATGCGCTCGTTCATGAAAAAGCCGCCATATTTGTAGAAAACGATCGTTATTCTTTTATTTAATAGTATTTTTGGTGTTGTTATGGTACTATAATAAAAAAATTGCAAACAAAAGCATCGTTTTCAAAAGTTCATTGCAAAAGCTTCGTGTTTTAACAGTGTTTTAACTTGTCTATAAAGATGGCCGACAACAATAACATGACGTGACAACAAAACGAAGGATTGTCATCTTCTATAATCAACAAGCTAAGTTAAACTATTGTTTTGCAGCATCTCATCTCCACTGTATTAAATATGTGTAGTTTGACGATCGATCTCTCTCATTCTTTCACTGTTGTATGTTCTGTGCTGCATTAGCATGGTGGGAAGATGAAGTGGGTTTAACAGAGGACATTAGTAGTTCATCTGTTTTCACATTTTGTAGATACAATTGGGTGTTTTTTGCTGAGGATTGTATCGCACCCTCCAGTATGCAAAATTTTAGTTCTTATCTCTTATTCCAAAGATCTCTCTGTTTAGGATACTCCCTTCTTCCGAAACTGGGCTATCACTAATAAAAAACTTTTTTTCATCATTTATGTTTCTATTTTTACTATTATTTTTTTCACTTTTTTGCAGTGTTAATTTTGCTGTTTTTCACAGATACTGAATGGCATAGCTGATCAGGATACTTTCTATGACATAACCGATTATCTAGAGGAGCAGGGGATGGAGGCTATCATTCGCCGGCACATGGCCAGAAGCTCAGCTGATCTTGACCTAATATCTCAGCTTAATCTCTACGAGGCAGCGCTTAAAGCCGAGGATGGAGATGCGGTTGAGGCCTCTGACATCAGGTCAGTTGTTGGCCTTTTTGCAGGTGCTCACAGAATCTTATTAGATGATCTTAGCAGTAAATCTAAACTTACCGTATCTATTGATGTGTCCAATTTGTATGTGAAGGTTTCTGCAATTTATTAGTACACATACTTTTCTTATTTACGATTTACATTTGTTTTCTTATTTGCCAATTGTTAGGATGGTTTGAAATTTTGATGCCTTTCGTAAAGCTGTGAATGTCGCAAAGCATGAAGATATTTAACCTACATAATATTTGCATGCCATTGTAAAATTCGCTTACATTTGATTGGCCTACTTGCGAAGTTTAACATTTTATTATGATATGGTGAGGTCATTGATTATGTTGTATTTTGTTGTTTGTCTGTCTTCTGTTTAAAAAATATTTGTGTTTGGTTGTTAGTGTTAGCGAATCGTAATGATCTTTGCGTATTATTAAAAATGGGAATGATATGAAAAAACTTGTGGCAAACTTCTGATTGGTCAAAGTAAAATGTAAACATGAAAGGAGATAATTCTATATGTTGACCCCATTGACAACAATTGTATCCTACAAATGGCGTAGAGTGCTGCAAGAGAAAGTGACTCCAAAAACTCAAACAAAAACATACACATGGACCAACCTTTACCGTAAACAAAAATGTTGCGTTAACGTACTAGTGGTTAATGTAGTTGTAGCTTTGTAAGTTCAAATCAACTGATCTCAATTTGACCATTGGTTTCAAGTAATCGAAATACTGACTTGATGATTGGATTAAAATGATAATGGAACAAAACCGGATCTTTTCATAACGGCATCATAAAATCTTCTATCAACAAATTAGCTAATGAGGTGACAGGTTTTATGTATTGCTGTAATATAATTGTACCCATTTTTACATGAGGATATTTGGTAGATCTTGGTTAAAATAAATGATATCTGCCATAACTCGGAATGATGACAAGTGCTTGCTGATGGTTAACTGTCTATAAAAGTGAGAAACTTCATCCAATATTGTCATATTAATAAAGATGTATGGGCTGTTTGTTGCTGGATAGTATGCTTGTTGATAGTACTTCATCGTAATATTTTCGCTGGTTTTACCATAAACCCTAAATTACATTAGAAATAATGCTTTTCTATATCAATTAAGGCATTTGATTCTGCAATTGCGGTGTATGAATGTTCAATTTACTGTTTATATTATGTATCTCATCTTGTGATTTCTAAAGCTTCCATATCAAAAGTGAAACAAGAAATGAATTTAATTTGTCATTGCATCAATGCTCGTTACATATAGCATTGCTGAAACTATTCACGCTCCGACTGCTCAGGCTGTGACCAGCTCATAACCTCTATGACATTTATAAACAAAGACGATATTTTAGCAAAACTATTTTTTTAGCTAAGTCTATTCAGAAAGTTTGAAACAACCAAAATGAGAGCATTGGGAATGTTCTTTCATGAAACTTGAAATATTCGTATCTGTGTTTATATTGTTTCTAATACACTCTTCCTTGTCTCAAAGTTCTCTAATCCAACTTTTGCTGCTATTTGTTATTATTTTATGGCTTGACTCTATATTTCATAATATATGTTTAATTTAATCTTCAATTGATAGACACATCTGTGCAGCAAGGTTTTAGTATTTCAGTAGAGTGATTTGGGCTCTTGTTTGTTTAACATGTTTTACATATGAACATCATACGAAGGTACCACAGAGGTCAGATTCTATGACACTAGATATTAGGATTTCTTCAATTGGCAGAAACATATTCAAACCAGATATAAACTCATCTTCACATGCTATAATGAGTAAGCAATGAGGCTGTCTACGCTAGTAATTTGTCACTGTAAGTGGTTTTTGTTAGAAAAGCTCCAAGGCTTAAAAGTGAAGGCGATACACGGAAAAGTAGAAGGTCAAAGGGAGGTAAAGAGTCAAGTTCATCTCCCGTCACTTTAAGGAAGCCATCAGTCATTGAAGAAGAGCCTTCCAAGCCGACCCCGGGAAAGATCAAGACTGACGCGTTTGAATCCAAAGAATCGTCTCCAGCAGAACCCATGTCTTATCTAGAAAAACGGCGAGCTCAACGGGCGTAAGTCAACTCTCGAATGTTTAAAAAGTATTTATAATATATCGATGTTAGCTGCTTGTGTGTTAATAGCTAATCAAAATTCGCTAAGTGATTTCGCACTTTTCATGTCTTGTTCCACCGGGCGTCTGTGATATTGCTACTTCCCATAAAGGGGATTCATGGCTATTTCATTGTTGTGCGTAGAGCCATGAAAGAGAAGGAAGGAGAGGAGGGGCGGCAAAAGTCGAGGCCAGGACGAGCTTATAGTTCTAGGAAGGGAGCTACACAGATGACTGTGGAGAATGGAGAGGTTCAGCCAGTAGAGAGTGGTAAACCTCTGTCTGTATGTAAGTTTATATCGTTTGATCTACTACACTTGTAAGCTTGGCCTCACTCTAGCGTCTGCATGCCCAGCTCTCACTATGGCTTCTACTGATGAGTAGTCATAATTTGTTGGCCAATATCTTAGTGTCCATATATTCTTTCTTCATGATTTTACACCAATATTTTTATAGTTTTTATGTTAGTTTTTGCGCGTTAGTTGCAATTTCTAAATGTGAGTAGCCATTATTTAAGAAGTTCAAAATTTCTGGATGTTAAAAACCCAGAAGAGACGAATAACCTTTTTCATAGGTTTATTGACATTATTCTACAAATCACATTCTGCTGTGTTTAGTAGGTGACCTTGTTGATCGGATGCCATAGCTGTTTTAATGGCTGACTCTGGTACCTCGCCATGAAAACTGTCTGATAGATTTTTTTTAGTAACCCTGTACTCCCAGTGACCATTAAAGACATTTGGGCAGTCTAACAATGAGTCTGTAGTACACGGCCGTTATAAATTTTTTACACATTGTTGGAAAATACAGCGAAAGAAAAAATATTTGGCTACATTGATCGTAAATACTGAAGCTTGTAAAGAGTAATTCGTGTGCGGTCACAATGTAGTATGGAATATTGTCATTCAGTACCTTCATAGCGAAGACCTAAGTACTGCCCACTCTTTAGTCTATCTGTAAATGTTAAGCATACTAACAACTCTGTGTGCTATAAACTCTGTCAACTCTTGCAGCTGAAGGTTCGCTGCATGAGCCAGATGACAGGGCGCCTGTTATAGGTTTGTCACCTCTTATAGGTTTGTCACCTGTTCATTGTTATGGTGGAAGTTCATGTTATGACATTCAACAACCACGTATCAATTATGGTTTGTGCAAGGCTGCCAACACAGTGACCAGAAAAATAGATGACGAGTTATTTGGGCTGCCTAAACGTAACCAACTTTAGTAGATCATTGAGTGATTCGATTTTCTGTATATATAGCATCAAAAAAGCTCCACCAACTACAGTTTGAAATACTACGAACTAGTACAGTGCACCGCCGGATTTCAAAGTCCCTGTCAGGTTTTTTTTGTCTTACGATGTGAAACACGATGTTTTTTTGCCCCCGCCATACAACATTTTTTTCGCTATACGGTAGCAGCAGAAATTTCTTTCGAAATTCAAATTTAGCAGTCGGTGTGCTGAATATGTCGGAATAACAAAGATGCCGATAAGCTTTCCCTGAAATCCCTCCCACAACACATGAAGGAGATACAGTGATCGCTTTCCCTCTCAGTTCAGCATTCTTCGTGTTTCTTAAATGCTTGATATTGCATGAGTGAAACGGAAATTGGTGAAAAAAAAGCAAAAATAAAGTTTATTTACTATGAAATTTAATTGATTATAGATATATAACTATATAGCTACATTTATAACTTTAATTCGTTAGCCATGGGTCTTATGTTCGATAACGACATGATAAAGGAAAAAAGAAAATGATTACCATTGCAATGAAGCTAAAGTTACTACCGGTAGGTTAACTAAAAGTTAACTATAGTTACAGCATGCATATAAAACTGAGATGATTTTTACCAAGGGATGTTTGCATTAAATGATTACTATAGTTTTCTATACCTATCTATACGACATTTTTGTCTTACGATGCCAGCACCAGAACGAATTAATGTCATATGGCGGGGTGCACTGTATATTGCTATACGTAAATCTCATAAGATTACAATGGAAAAATGATCTTTATGAAAAATGATGAAAAATTGTTCATCCATTCATAATCCAAGACAAAATGGAAGTGTTGGCAATCTTGTAGGGAAACAACTCTTACAACTTTTATTTACTTGACCCTGTTGCTTATTTTATTGTCAGCGGGCTCTGCTCAGCCCACCCTCCCTGACCAGCAGCTTGTTCACGCTAATCTTCCTGACCCAACTGCACGCAGATATCGACCTGACCCTTCACTCTTAGAGCAGCATGTGCATGCATTACCCGCATCAAGCCAATCTGGTCAGAACCCTTCCGAACATTTCTTCAGCTTTCTTAATATTTCCTTCTTTGCAGGCTTCCATCAAATGGCTATTTGGTTATAAAAACTCTTTGCTTGGTTTCTTTGGTTTTTAACCCGCTAAGGTTGGATGACTATACACACTGTAAAATATCTCATCAACTAATAACATCCCGTTGGTTAGCTTCTACTGGCTCTTAGCCTCGCTTGTTGCATCTTTCTAAATCTGAAACAACTTTTACACGTATAAGGGACTCATTTGTTTTTGCATGCATTAATTCTATTTGCCTTGTAATGTAATGCGTGTGCGCTATATCGATTCTCATATTATTTGTCTCATTGGCTAATGGGCTGTCCCGGTTTTCACAGTTTTCAGTTCCAATGGCCCAGTTCTCAAATGGTCCAGTGGGCAGTATTGAAAAGTGGGTGTTTAATAAATAATTACAAATTTAATGAATGATTATCTTCAGAAATAAGATTCCCTTTAGCAAGACCTACGGTTAATTAACTAGAAACTGTTACGAGAGGTTTTGAACTTTTATAGTTTTACAATAGCAAATCAGGAAACTTTAGTCAGCTAAATCTGCATACTGTTTTTTTTGGCACGATTTAGAACTGGGCTAGCGTAAGTTCATAAAGCATCGGTGGACACTGAGTATTTTACTTGTGATAAGATTGAATGCTGCTGACATAGATTCTCAGTGAATGTACGGCTTGTGCGCTGCCGGTACATAGATTTGAAATTAAGTGCCTCAAAGCTAAACGCCATAATACAATACTTCTTGTATGTTTTGCAGATGAAAGGCATCTCAATAAAAAACTGGCCAATGATGAGCAAGGGTGAGTGGTGGAGTCGAGTACATGCATAATCTTTCTTAGCCCTAAGATATATTTCAACCTACCTTTTAGTTGAGTATGCAACCTTCATTTCTTGGCTCATTTTTAGCAGTCGCGACTCAGGCTATAACTCATGGCGGAGTGATAGAAGTGAGAAAAAGGAACTGGACATGAAGTCTCCAACAACCCCTGGTGTCATGTCTAACAACCGCCGCTGGATGCTTTATAAAATGACAAAACAGTCGGCGGATGAACTGAAAGATTTGCCGACTCCTAAAGAGCAACCCCAAGTTACAGAGGATCTCTCGACAAGAATCGATAAGCTCAATGAGCCCGCCGCACTCGGCGTGGACCACGAGTCGTCTGTGGTTAAACCAGGTAAACTGGATGCAAGGAGCTCTTTAGTTGCTGATAAGGAACCAGTTCTCTCCGTCACCAGTCAAAATGGACAACTGGTCACAGGAAATAAAAATGTGACCGAGTTGAGAGACAAGCTGGCTAACAACCAAGTCAGCAGGACTATGTTAACTCCCAAACTTCCTGTCGCGGTCAGTTCAACGAGTATTCCATCACAACCTGACCCGGACAGTCGATGGGAGGGAATAGAACGGGCTGCCAAGAAAAGGGCTCTGAAAATTAATGACTTGGATTTTACTGATCTCAAGGATATTGATGATGTGAATGTTTTGCAAGAGGCTCCCATACAGTTTACCGGTCAAGCACCGCCTCCTCCGATGGGCGGCCCTCCGATGCCACCTCCTATTGGAGGCCCACCTATGCCGCCGCCACCTTTTCCTGGGGGAGTTCCTCCACCGCCCAGTATGATGGCACCGCCACCTCCTGGTGCAACGCTTCCTCCCAAGACTGGGTTGAAGAAGACAGACAATGGCAGTGCAGGTAGCAAACCGAGGAAGACGATAAGGCTTCACTGGAAGGAAGTGAGGGATAAAGTGGTCATACCAAACCCAACTGCTGACATCAAAAACAAAGGAACTATTTGGCAGAAATGTAAATCGACTGCTATAGATGCTCAAAAGTTTGAGCATTTATTCGAAACAAGAGTTGTGGACCAAAAAGCTAAGGTAGGCTATCGTTCCTCAGAAGGTTTAATCGTAACATCACCATTTGTCAATATGCATGCTGTTGAGGTGGCAATTGCTGACTGCCTGTTATCGCTATAAGTGCTGCCTTGCTTGATAATAGCTATCTGGATAGCTGCTGCCTCTTTTGATAATAGCTCTCTGGATAGGTGCTGCCTCTCTTGATAATAGCTTTCTGGATAGGTGCTGCCTCTCTTGATAATAGCTCTCTGGATAGGTGCTGCCTCTCTTGATAATAGTTTTCTGGATAGGTGCTGCCTCTTTTGATAATAGCTTTCTGGATAGGTGCTGCCTCTTTTGATAATAGCTCTCTGGATAGGTGCTTGCTCGCCCATATCTGTTATAACAATCACTGTGTTTCCATGCTTCGAAGATTTTTTTTGCCGGATTTCAAGTTGAACAGAGAGAAGCAAAATTATGACGATTTACTTTTGGATCTTTTCAATCAAGTTTCTTTTTCGAAGGACAGGTTTTTTGAAGGCCATTTGACCACACGTAATCAGTAATTTAACAAATTCTTCAACAGTTACAAGCACTATTTGGTTTGCATTGACACCCGCTTGTTTTACCAGCTGTTGGACCTTTTATATCAGTTTAATATAACACAATTTTATGTTGTGAATATTTTGAATTAAAAACTAAAGGCTAAAATCTTCAAAAACGTAGAAGAGGGTGGCAGCCTTTGCAAATCTATAGTGTTACATAGCTAGACTGGTTAACAACAGTGTAATATCCGCCGCCGTCACTTTCTTAACTGAATGTATCTACAATATGATGCCCCTTACTAAGCAATAAATTTGAGCCGTATATGATCTTTGACAGCACGGAATTATGCTTGTGAATAGTTTTTCAAAGGACTGACAAGTCCTAAGGATATGCTTGGAGCATGGAATTGCAGTGAATATCCCTGTTTGCTCATATGTTCTCTTTTATATTTGCATGGTTACGGCATTGTCTGCTCGTTGCATGGATTCCCTTATGCCTATCTAGGACGAGGTGAGTAGACTCCTGTTACAGCTTACTTATTGCACTGCAGCTTGTTTATTTGTTCATTCAACATTCCGTGCAAGTGGAATGCATATCATGACTGTCTACATGTAATTTTCCTCAAGGTACATGCCGTAAATCCTCGCATATAAGTTGGTCAGTCACTAGAAAAGTGCTCCAAGTAACTTTAAAATAACATTTTTTTATAAACAACCTAAAGATATATTAGTAGCCTCTGTGACTTTTTGGTTTGGTCTTATTGCCTGCGCTGTTTACAAGAGGAAGTGGCACCGATAAGTCGAGATTGTTTTTAGAAACAAACGGACGGATCGAAGAAGATAATAACGGTGCTCGACTCAAAGCGCTCCAACGCTATAAATATCGGCCTAACGAAACTGCCTCCTGCTCGGACCATCAAGGCAGCTATTCTCAAGATGGACAGCACGATCATCAACAGAGAAGGAATTGAGGTGAGCGATGTGATGCATCATTACTTTTCTTGGCTAATCATTTTAGTGAGATGTTTAAAATGTCTTTAAATCTTTGTTTTTACTAGTAACTTTAGTTGGCTTACTTTAATATATTGAATGGAAATGGCCAAGCTGGACAGGTTTCAGTTGTTATAATATCAAACACCAACTGGAAAGTTTTGACTGGAAACCCACAAGTTGGAAATTTTTTTATTTTGTTATAGTATCAAGCATCAATGTGTTCTTAATTTGAGGAATTGACAATTTTGCTCGATTGCGTTGCTTTGTTATTATAATATGTACATCATAATCGCTTAGTTTTCCATCCTGCTGTCGCACTTAATAATACCATTGCCGTTACATTTAACTCATTGGCGAAATACATCAGAGTTATTCAGAAAGTCCCTTTCATAGTGTCAAACTTGTTGTCACATTTATTTTGTTTAAATAATGTTTTAATGGTGCATTATGAAAAATATTTTTTCTTAGAGATTATATCAATGGTAAAAAAAGTTGCAAAAAATAAATAGGATAGATTGAAACAACAAGTTGTGCTTATAATCGCAACAATTAGAGACTGGTTACTTTTTTAAGCTAGCAATTCTTGATGGCTTTTAATAGCCATCAGGAATTGCTAGCTTTAAAAGCTATCAATAATTGCTTCTTTATAGCTTGGATACAGATATTGGTCCATGTTGTATATTTATTATTTATTGTATGTATCTCAAAATTTAGCTAGGACAGGCTGTTTTGTTTGGGTTGTAGATAAATAATTTTAATAGTGAGTCTTTTGCAGGTTTTATTTCAAATAGACAGTTGTAGTTATTAACATATGTTGACAAGTTTCATGGTTTCTCAAATATTAACGCTCTTGCATATATAACTAATGTTTCTGACTGAAACTGCAAAGCAATGAAAGGAATTGTCAGTGGCTGCTACAAATTGATGTTCATCATGCAAGGATTTGGATTTCAGAAGGCCCGGCCCAACGTGGTATAGTATAACAGTGCTTGTGTCTACTTTTAACAACTGCCAGTTTAAATGTGTCCATGCTGGTCATGGACATTGCCAGCCCTGCAAGTGACCTTCAGATTTGACCTTTTTGCCGGCTGTCTGCGAAATACGTTTATTCTGCTCCCCTGCTTTTGTTGTAAAATAGTGTACTACAATAAGGTTTGATTATAACTAAATGTATTATTATTCAGCAAGATTTTTATTCTTATAAAATGTCCTTCATCAGTATATTTTTGGGCTTTTTTTTCGCTTAACATAAAGCTGCCTGCGGGCTCTGTCGACATTTTGCTTTAGTCTGCATGAAAAAACCTTTGCACCAGTGGCTCTTTCATATGTTGGAACAAGAACTGTAGTCCTTAACATCTGTAAGATTAATAGTCGTGTAAAGGGAGGAGAAAGTTTCTTCTGCAGAAGCCTGTTAAATTCTGGATTCCTTGCCAAGTTCGGCTAGGAAAAGGTTCGGAGGGTAAAAGGAGGGTAAAAGCTATTATCAATTTAAAATGAGCTTTAAAACTTTGTAAATGCCAATGGTTTTGCATTTAGAGAATGAGAAATAACGCAGGTGTGTAGCATAAACAAATATGCTGCAGGTAAGAATGCAACAAGAACGATTAGGCATGAATTATCGTGTTTGTGCTCCTAGTCTTGTTGAAGATTATAAACTTGTTGACCTGTGTCAAACATGAGGTGTGAGTCTTTTGTTAATGTTACTTTTGCGTTTTATGTATACTGGACCTACTCCTTTCAATTATAATAAGCAGTCGATCTCAATCGCAACCATAATGTGGGATATACCTTTGGTTAGAAATGGTTCTGGTTGGATCTCTAAATACATACATGTATGTGACTGGCACTTGCTATGAAACTTATCAATTTATATATTATTTATTTAATTGTTTTTAGACGGAAAGACATCATATTCCAAATTCTGATAAAGTTGTATAATTTTAGAAACTACTCACAACGATGGTGCCGACCGATGAAGAGAGGCAAAAGATTTTAGATGCCCAAGTCCAGAATCCTGACATACCTTTGGGGAACGCTGAGCAACTGCTCCTAACTATGTCATCTATCAGTGAACTCGAGGCTCGACTTCAGCTCTGGGCCTTCAAACTTGACTACGATACCAATGAAAAGGTTTGTGATCTTTTATGCAGGACAAATCATAGATTTGTTTACCAAGTTTTTTGGTATGTAATCATGCTGGCTGTTTTTTCTTTCTGCTAGCCCCAATGTATTCAGAGAGTGTGTTTCGTGGTATTGATACTGTTTTAAAAATATTGAAATTTGCTTGAAGTGATTGCTTATTGTTCTCAGGTCATTTACTAATTATGGTAGAGCTGAGTACAGTTTTCATCTGTTAAAATTTTTTTTCGAAATAATAAGTGCAGGATTAATTATTTCGAAAGGTATTATTAATACCTTTCGAAATAGTTTCATATAGATAAATTTCTTAGCTGTCAGCACAATAGCAAGCTGTTGTGAAAAATAACTCACCATATCATTTCATTAGGAAGTCTATCTATATATAGATCTCAAAGTCTGTATCTGTGCGTAGTTCAGTATGCTCAGCTATATCTAAGGTAATAAAATATTGGAATGAAGAATCCATATCGCAGAGGTTTGATTCCGTTCGCCAAGCAAATTTCTTACCAATTTAGCTATGCGAGATTAATAGATTCATTGGGCAATATATGTCGCTATGTGGGTGAAAATACACTACCGATCTCCATTACGGCGTTACGTAATTTTATTCTTATTATGTCTTGAGAGCAAGTAGTTAGCTCTCATTAGTAAGCTTACTAAAATTAGCCATTGGCAGTATGCCAGGCTAATAGCAAGTGGTAGGCAACTACATTACCTCTCATTGTTTATAAGCTGATTTTTAATACCAGTGCAACGCCAGCAATTCCCCTAGCATATATAAATCACAGTATTTGTCTGTTTGTTGGTCTGTCATTTGTGTGTCCAGTTGAAGCGATAGTTATAGGAAGGAAAAATCCTCTTCGCTTTGGATTATAACTCGGAACCTCCAGTTCTGCAGATATGCAAGCTAACCACTATGCCACGTAGCCTACTTGTACTACAATAGAATATTTTTGCCCATACTTATTGCACTTTTTTTACGCTTGAAGTGATTTACAAAAAGATATTCACTAGAAGAAAGTATGTGCTCAGACCTTTCCAAAATGCTATAAATGCATGTACATATATATATAGCATACACTGGATTAAACTTATAGCACACAGAAATCAACAAACCCCTTCATTTAAAAGTTAGATGGTAAATAAATGTTGATTTTCTGTGCAAAAGCTTTTTTTATTTTTTATTACCCATGCATTCATCTAGTGTACAATATTTTATATACAATGTATATACAGCACCATGAGATAAGCATTGGTAGGATTCATTGGCCTCATATAGTAACTCTAGCAATGTTTGGTAATGCCAATTTGGACCATACTGCTCCGTTAGTCAGCCTTTCATAAGTGTTTCTAGGGAGCTAACTTCAAGTAGCCTTCATCAGGCTAGGTCCCACCTCATTTTGATCGCCGGATTTTCCAACTTATCAGATGATATCCCTACAGCAAAGATTGTTGAATCAAATGGGATAAAACGGATCTAGTAGATACCAACATAACCTTAGCTATGAACTGTGGTAACATCGAGTGGAGGTGCCATCGGCGGCTTGCTGCGTTAGCTTAGTTTTTCAGCAAAAGTATCATTTGTTGCAGGAGATCGCTGAGCCCCTGTCCGACCTGAAGGAAGGGATTGTTGCCCTGCATGAGTCAAAGACCTTCAAATATATACTCTCTGTGTTACTTTCGATTGGTAACTTCTTGAATGGTGCTAACGTGAGTCTCCCATCTAGTAAATATTGTAAAATTGTTTTGATAAAGTTGTACTTGAAGATATGCTTTAACTAGCTGATGGCAACGAATGATTTTTCAGTCGAATGTCTAGCGAAATTCTCAGTTAAGGTTAGTTTTTGACTCCTCTGTTTATTCAAGAGATAAAATATTTAGAACTCATTTTGGGTCAGCCAATAAAAATATCACAGGATACACAGCGTTTTTGTTTTCTTTCAAAACTTCTTTCAGTATATGCATAAAGGAAATGATCAATGGTGACATTCTTAAATGGAAAATGTCATCATGAAAACTTTTCTGTTATCGGTTAATTGGCGATGATGATCAAGTGTTTCAACACATCACAACTTGGTTGTTGATTATTTTTGTTGGTGCAGACAGGCTCATTGTTGCTTGTCATTTACACATGGAATTTTGGTCATATCTAATTCAAATCTGCAAAGTTGTCTGCTGTAAATTCTTCTCAATTTTATGATTTGGAAGGTCTTTCTAATGTTCCTAATCACATATTTTAGAGATGCGTTTCATCATGAAGTATCCATTAATATTGTTTTTTATGAGTAGATGCATGTTAAAATATTTACCTTTAGGCTTCTGGGTTTCATATTGACTACTTATCTAAAGTACCTGAGGTCAAGGACACTGTACACAAGCATTCTCTTCTTCACCACCTTTGTGTCACCGTTAGTGAGCTCTACACCGACAGCACAGATTTGTATTCAGAAATCAGCGCCATTGCTCGCTGTGCAAAGGTAAAATTATGTTTTTGTGTTGTATCTAGCATCTATTGTAAACAATTATATTATGCTGTTTGGTTTGATTTTGGTCGTTTCCCTATGGTGTTTTGTATCACGCGTTATGAGGTCCGTTGTATTGTAAGTTTCATTGTTTGTGTTTGGTGGTAAAATGTTAGGGAACAAATTTCTCTGACTTCCAAATTTCATTAAACCCTAATCACTGTAGATGATGTAATAAGAACATATTTTGAGAGCTCCGATCATAGGTTGCCAGATTACCGGTTGTGAGTGGTAGTGCGCTTGAGGGTTTCAGTTGACTAGCTTTTAACACTTTCACAGCTGCTATGGATATATTTATCAGGTGGATTGGGATGAGTTGAAAGATAAATTGAAGAAGCTGGAAGAGGAATGTCGCAAGGCAATGGACAATCTGCGACTCGTAGCCAAGCATGAAACTTACTCATCTAATAATCTCAAAGTCAAGCTGTCTGAATTTTTGTCAGACTGTGCGGAGAGAATTGTGATACTTAAAATAGTGCACCAGCGTGTGATTCACAGGTATTTAGTAGGAGTTAAAGGCATCAGGTGCTGCAGGTTTTGCAGGCATTAGATGTTGCATCAATAGATGTTACAAGAATTATGCATTTAAAGCGTTATCTGGTTAGTCATTAATAGCATTTGACATTACAGGTATTAGGTATGACAGGTACATATATTGGGTGTTACAGGTACATGTATTGAGTGTTACAGGTATATGTATTGAGTGTTACAGGTACATGCATTGGGTGTTACAGGTACATGTATTGAGTATTACAGGTATTATGCCAAACAGAAAATGGGTGTTACTGGTTTTAGGCATCAGGTGTTAAAGGCATCGTGCATTCCAGGTAATGGGCGTTTGGTTCGACAGGCTTTAGGTCGAACAAGTAATGGGTGTTACAGGTATCGGGGGATACAGATATTGGATCAGTCATTAATAACCTAGTGCATTAGGTAGAATGTAGCCTTACAGAATGATTGCTTATTGTCACTAATTTTGTTAGTTATATAAATAGTTATGCTCGATATGATATGCTAATGTTGTTGTTGGCTTTTTAGGTTTTATAAACTGCTTTTGTTTCTGGGTATTGGTGCCACAGATTGTAAGGAAACAAAAGTACATACTTTTTGCAAGAATGTTAGTGAGTTTGCTCTGGAGTACAGGACGACGCGAGAGAAGGTCCTTACACAGCATGCAAAGAAGAAATCTTACAAAGAGCGAAAGAAAACACGAGGAAAGCTGATTGTTGATGTAAGAGTTTTTGTTCCAAATCTCACTTTGCATGCTACTAGCTATTCTAGTTTCCAAGAAAAACTCTGGTTTCGGTAAATGAGAGATTGCAATGAATTTTTATACCTCGCAAATACACTTTAATGCCAGTATAACTCTTTGCTAAAATAGTTTTTTTCTGTTCACAAGAATCTTTTTCTCACTTCAGACGAACAACTTTGGTAAAAGCACAAAAGAAGTTAACCAAGAGGAACAGATGCTCACTAGTCTTCTCTCTAATGGAAAAACATCAGAAACGCTGCCGAGAAAGAAAAAAGGTCGGCAGCTTTTCGGTATCATAATATTCTTGCGAAGCATTTGTTTCTTATGCCATAAGCCACTCTCTAGGTAAATCGTTTGTCTATATGTACCAATAATTGTTGCAGAAAATGCTCACCTCAATGTTGCAAAACGTAGTAGCCTAAATATGCCGAGTGGAACAGAGGCAGAGGACACTGGAGATGAGCTATTAGAGTCAGCATTCAGGTCAGCCGCTACCGCTGGCCCACGGATGAGAGGCGAGAGGAAGCGGTCTCAGTATCGACACCGCAAGTCATGTGAGTAGCTTTTCATGCACTTCAATATTGCTTAGTGTTTGCTTGTAACCGCTATCATAGTGGTGGCCAAATAACTACATTGTTCATGCTGCTGATGAATTATCACTGTTTTCATTACGCGGATTTGGAGTTATGCATACATTGAGTTACTGTGCGATAAGTTACTGTGTTTTAATGGAAATTCGCATGCTGCAGATTTACGCGAGCGCGTTGTCAAAACAAGTAGGAATTTTGATACCGGAGGTCAAAGCAGCGCATTCGGAACTGCTTAAACCAAAACAGCAATGACCGAAGTGCGGAAAATGCTTAAAATGGAATAGCTTGAATGACATTGTCTTGCACATCATCGGCAAGCATGAAACATTCGTAATAATTTGCTAGTAACAAAATTCATAGAATTGTGAATTTTTGCCCATTTACATCTCGCAGATGACGTAAACTTAGAGATTAACCGCTTAATGAACACATGGTGATGAAGAGGTGCTACGACGTGACACCTGTAATCTTATAAGACCTATTTCAAAAAGCTGCTCATTTAAACCAAGCTAAGCCTATACTATGCCATTTTGACAAAACTGCACAACAATGAAATAATGTATGCATCATGCAAAGCCAGCGGCCAAGGCGTCAATTAAAAGCTGATTTAAATCAGAATTTGCGAACTCTAAACATGGCCAACTCTAAACATGGCCAACTCTAAACATGGCCAACTCTAAACATGGCGAACTCTAAATTACTGGCATGTTAACTGTAAAAGATTGAGCTAGGCAAGGTGATACATGGTTATTACACTCACTACTCATCGGCTGCCACTGCATTTTGACAGTTCGAGGTCGTACAAGGTGAGTTGCATGAGTTGCTCATGTGTATCACAAGGCATGACCGATTGCTAAGGCATTCTCTGTACATGTTGTGTGAGTACTTGGTATGTGCAGTTACTGATTGGTCAGTTTTCTGTCCAGTCAGCAGTGTGTGTATGTGCACTCGTCCGATATTTGCTATAGGGCCATGTCCACATGACAGCCGCACTACCTGCAGCTGTCAAGACTCATCGTGATATAAGGTAGCTTTCGCTATCGTTGCCGCTTTGTTTTGCCTGTTTATTATTTTGTTGTGAAACAACTGAGACTTGTTATTGGAGAGCTAACAAAAATTACATTGTTATTTGCCTTAGCTTTATATTAATTTGCTGTTCTAGTTTTATAGTTCTGTTGTTTTAACATTTTATTCTCGTTGGCGACTAACTTATCTTACTTTTTCTTGCCCAATTATAGGGAGGTTCAATGCTCAACCAGAATAGATGAAATGGTAAACTGTGTACCCTGCGATTATGCGCTTGAGTAGTCTGTAATGTCACTTTGTGACTAAGCCAACCAGTCTGTCTGCATGGCTTTTACTTGGTAGCCCATGTACCATCATATAACAGTTTGTGCGTAACATACCCCTACTTTCCATACAACTCGTCGAATCGCATATTGAAGCTGACATGTTCTTACTGGTTTCCAAGTGTCAACAGCTGTTAGTCAGGTTTTCCTGATGCATGATTCTGTGTGGGGTTTCCAATTATGTGTAGGTGGCTTCAATTTCTTCAAGAATAATTAACCCCCTTTCTTCCAAAGCAATTGCCCTCTCTACTGGTGCACAGGCTGTATATCTGTCTTTTAGTGAGAAGAACACTTAAGGGTGAACTGGTTGATGAAGAAGGCAACAATGTGGAAGAGATAGTATTTGTGCAGTCAACAAAACAGCCCGAGAGTACAAAAATGACAGACAAAGATAGTAGGCCCCCGCGTTTTAGGAAGGGTGTATCTGAGAGATACAAACATATAGCGTCTTAGGTTTGCTATTTCATTCGCTCAAACTCTACAATATCTCTTTACTATTGAACGGTTTCAATATCTGATATTTATTTTTGCAATTACATAGATGAATAATAAAACTTGTATGTACACTTTTCGATCACCTTGTTGTCCAAGGCGCCATCCTGAATCATATGAATGACTAAATCAATTATAAAATTGTAAAACACATATACAAGTAACTGATCGAATACATCAAAGGTAATTTTTGAGTGATGCTGATACCCTGTCATCTCTATCACAGACCATCAGCAGAGTAGGGAAAATATATACAACAGGTCAACAGAAAAATGTTTCAGCAGAACTTCCACCTATGACCACATTCATTGCAGAAACAAAAGGTTGTCATGGGTTCATCAGCAGACCGGGTCTGCACCTGCAACAAATTGTTCACACAATTGCATTTTTTTCTTAAACTTGACATTCAAATATGATAGCAAAAGTAACTACATGTAGTTACCAATTCAAAGAGTGTCTATATTCCTTTTTATAGAATGAAATAGAAGAAGCCAGAATAGTGAGACGGCATACCTGATTGTAGGTGCAGTTACGTTTGCCACACTTGCCACATTTGAGAAGATCTGTAGTTGTACCACTGGATACTGCAAGCTGCGCATCATTTATAGCTGCCTTGTTGAACTCATCTCTTTTTTTCTTCATTTCATCACTGGCCATTTCCTAACGACATTAAATTCACTTGTACGAGAGCAGTAATGCAAGTCGATCACTAGCACCAAGTCTAACCCTGTAGTCTAACCCTGTTTCCCACCATTTGAAGAAAATTCCATTATAACAATAACTATTATGGGTGCGTTATCATTCCATGTAAGCGGGTGTCTATCAATTTGAACAAAACTATATCGCTATTGCAACAGATTGAACATCATCAGATTTTACCAATTGAATTTCTGTTTTGTTTGTATCAAAACTATTAATTACAAAAACAGCACAAGCAAAATTTTCACTTTTAGTTTTACTAACAAGGAAAAAAAAGTAACATTTTGCTAGATAAGCTTCCATACGGTATTGCATAGCTAGCAATTGAAATATGTAGCCATCAGCATTCCAACAGCCTATCAGGAAAAAGGTCTTAACTTAAAAAGGTCTTTAACTGGTTTTGACATAAATGCAGGCATGACAAAGTTGTCAGATAAAGTTGCTAAAGAATCTTAGGTGACTAAGATTGCGTGATTATGAAGGAGTAAATGAGGTAATACGCTTCTGCATTATCTTTATCTATTACTTGAGGCAAGACAAGACATTCCAGACAAGAGATTCCATGTATAGAGCAAGACATTCCATGTATAGCAGTTCGCAAGTTTTCCCCTGACAGATTCTACAGACAGATTCCTAGCGACTTTCATACCCAACAACGAATGCATAAACATTTGTTGAACTAGGAACACCTATGGAACTCACCTCTGGTGTCATCTTGACCAATTTCTCGGGAGTAATGCTACCCAGAAGCACATTGATCCGTAAATGAGGGTTGTTCTTATCACGTAAATTCGATACGCGACTACGAACCTTGTTTTTGTATTTACTGTCAGTAGATTTAAATTCTTTATAAATCTCTTCTTCGATAGAGACGGCAATGATTGCTGGTGTACCACTTCCCTCGGGTAAGTCTGAATCACAAGCAAAAGTTCTGGTAACAATTTGAACAGAAACCTGTTAGTTTCCTGGCAACGCAAAGAGATCAAGAAAACAGACATGGTTTTTAAGTAGACCTCATGGTAAGTTGGTAGACAAAAGGGGCAGCTTTTTTGTCAATCTCATTATTAAGACCAGAAACAAGTATGCAAACAAAACATAAAAACCTTAAAAAGCATCTTCCAATAACAAACAAAATTACACAATAGATGAAATCTACTAAAGCAGATCATATCACTAAAAAGCTACAGAGAAGCAAATGCCGTAAAACCTCCATTTGAACGCCACGGTGCTGTATTTTTCAACTCTTCACTGTAATGGAATTTTATTAGGGGTGACATTCAAATAGAGGGTGGCAGTGTGTTTGACAACTAACTCATCACAATTTTGGGAAAACTTTGGGAAAATTCAACGCTGTTACGGGGAAAGCAACGATAATGCCACCTATATTGTGAACTCTCCTTCGGGAGGAGCGACATTAATGCCGTCGGCCTCAGCATTTTTGCTAAACTACTTTTCATATTCGTTGAAGTTGCAGACCGAGTTAAACAATTAACTACTTTGATTATAACATATTAGCCAGATACTGCTATCAGCTATACAGCGACGGAATCGCTTTCAAAGTTTAAAAGAAAAAACTGTCAAGCTTTAGAATTAAAACATGGACTTCGATACACCATAACAATGGCTGCTATTACATCACAGGGTGTTACTGAACAGTATTTTCATTATTCATCAAAACGCTTTTAAGTCTTCAGGTCAGATATTGAACCAAATCGATTGTGACAATTGATCTTCTCACCTACACCATCACTAAAACCATTGCAACCACTACAGCAACAATGAAAGAATTAATTGCTATTAATGAAATTGAGTCATAATTAATACGATTTTGTGGGCATTTTTTTACTGATCACTTTTTATTATGGGTTCGTAAAGATCAAAGAATGGCAAGATGGCAGAGTCTCAGTGGCAAAGTGGCTTCTCCTATAGCAACATTCTATTAGAGGTGACATTGAAATAAGGGTGGCGTTCAAATAAAGGTTTTAGATGTAATTACACCAAGTTGTAGTGAGTAGTTTAATGAAGTATGAAGAATGTTCCAGCAGCTAAAATGTCATGATGTCATTTATTTCTGAGTATTTCACACAATTTTGAAAACTTACAGATCAACTCACCCTTGACCTCAAACTGATTGATCTTGATTTTCCTACCATACGTTTAAGTTAAGTTAATTGATTATCCATCAGAGAACATGATGCAAAGTGTGAATCTGTGCACACCCACACAACTGAGAGAGATCACAGCAACTCAACCATGATAACTATAAACTAAAGATGTTGATAAAAGGAATTGCCATAAAAAACATCAGATCATTAAAATAGATAACAATGTCTACGGTGCGAATCGCTTTGCACAGTATATGTTGGTCAGGCACTGCAATATCATGCTTCGTGTTATTTGAATGATTTCAACAAATTGATCAGTTAAACTCACCATTAACAATATCTCCGTGATGTAATTTTTCATACAAAAAAATGTTTGCAGTTCATAGAGTTAATCTTATGACATAATATAACAATTAGAAAGGTAAGGTACGTACTTGCATCACCTAACAACGAGGTCTCCAGCATCTGTGCGCATTTAGACCTTACTGGGTCTTTGCCCATTGGAGGAAGACTGTGTGACGGTAAGGCCGATCTAGTGGGCTCCTCAGTTTTTGTTTCCGATTTCTTATTATCCGCTGGTGCTTTGCTGCCATCTCAAAATAGAATAGGACCAACTCTAAACTATACATAGACACTCTTCTAAACTTATATGCAAACCAGAGACCAAAAAAGTTTCATTTTGTCTGAACCAAAATACCCATTTTCAATGTTCAAAACGGAATATTTTGTCCAGGACAATGTGATTAGTTAAAAACATGCAGTTCAAACATCAAGAAATAGTATTGATGTTTTTAGCTGTATCCAAATCACAATTTTTGTTTGAAATCAAATCAGTTATAAACTGATTTAATTGAAATCAAATTACCTGTTCATGTCAAATGATACCTAAGAAACCACTCAATAATGATTTGAAAATATTTGATAACTTATTGAGTATGAAAACATATAAGAAGCAAAACAGAGTTATGATTCTTAGATGTTTTCACACTTGATGAATGAATGGTTTTGATGAATGGTAACCTATAGTAACCGACCCTACCTCTGCATGGTACCTTATGGTAACTTACCCTACCTCTACAAAGTAGGGTAGGTTACCATGCATAAGGTTACCCATGTGATCAATAGAAAAATTCACCTTGACCACATTATAAATTCGCTTTTACAAAAAATTTTGTTGGAAATATTGACAATATGCTGAAAGCAAGCTTAGCTAGTAGCCTTCATCCTACTTTATTTTGTCAGCGTGAAGAATTGTATAATATGTATATAATGTGATTCGACTGTTCTAAATATAGTAACCCTAAAAATGTTCATAATATAGTCACTACTATAGAACGATTACGCATATTCTAACTAGCTCCATTACTATTATTGTTATCATCAAATCAAATAGCTGTAAATCACAAATTAATCAAAAGTTACCATATAAAAATCTTACAGAAATATAGAAAATAGCAAAAGGCAAGGTCATCTAATGGTTAAGAGAGACAATATTCATACAATTACTGTCTGCCATTTTTCGATTAATTCTTGTCAGCAAAGCATCTACGGCTTCAAAATATTGTTGACACAGCAGTAACTAACAATAGGCTGGGTAGTGTAATACCTGTATGATATTACCCAAAATGTCTTTGATAATAATTTCACTAGGGCGAAGTTGTTTGGAATAACACGTACTTCTGCTTTATAACCAAGAAATGATCTTCCATAAGATTGCAAGAAAAAAGTCCATTAACAATTTTCGTTAACAATCAAACCAAAATTGTTTTTCAAATCAAATCCTAAATCCCTTTTGCACTTGTTCAGGTTAAATCAAATTAGGATTGACTCAAATCGCTACAAAAGGGAATTTGTTTCAGATATTCGAATCATCACCGATCTAGGCCAATATCTGATATAAGCTTTATAACCAATATCCGATATAGGCAGAGCTCTGTTCTTTATTTGTTATTGTTATATTATTAATCATTATTACTATCGCTGATATAATGGCACAAATTCATGCAAGACAACCAACCTGCGGGTAACAGCTTCTTCCAGTTTTTAATCAACTGTTTTGAAAGAGAAACAGTCTCAGGTGTTGAATTGGCTGATTTTCTAAAGTTATTGACTATTACACCAATTTTAGTTCTCGTCAACACATCGAGGGTTATTTTAGATGCTTCTAACGCCTGCAGTATGTCCAAGGCATTCACCTGAAATCACAGCCACAAAACATGAAACTGAAACACAGCTCAGATAATTAAAACTATGAGAACACTAGTTTAATTAATTGCATGCTGCTATATACATATCACTAAATACACTATTTTCATACGATTACAATAAAACCAATATATTACATGACTGCATGTGCTAACACAATCAAACCTCAACATATGGAGTTAATCTTATGATATTTGCTTCAAAACCGCATATTTGCATGTATGTAGGAGCAACTATTCTTTAGAAAAATACATGTATGTGTTTGCTTAATTCCAGAGTCTAAAATATTTATGTTATATCAACTAAATGTATGTAATAAACAATTGCATTATATAAAACTATTAAAATAAATCCAAAAACCTGAACTGCATATAACTGTATTATGTAAAAACTAAATTAATAAAGTCAAAACCAGCAAAGAATATTGTTATTTTTCTCTATCTTAGAGAAATGTGAACAGAAGTGTAGACTTGGCAGTACATACGTTTAGCAGTAGAGCGAGTGAGAGTAATATGCAGTCAATCTTATTCTAATTTACAACAGCTATAGTTAAAATTAGCTTAATTCATATATATTTTTTACTTTAATACGCAGTTTTTTAATTTTTTAAATTTTTATTATTTAAAAAATTATGTTGCAAGATATTTCAGACAATGTATGTTAGAAATTATTTCAAATATAAAAACACTTATTTGTTCACATTTTAAGAGTTGTGTTGGAAGATTTGTATAAACAGGAGATTATATGCTAAGATTTGATTCCATGTGCTGTTTGTTTAATATTTAAATAAACTCGATAATATGAAAGCCAATGCGTTTCGAATACTAACATTGTAAGTTAAGGTTTGACTGTATGTTTCTTAAAGCTATTGAGGTAAGTCTCATTCATCGGAGTACAGATTATGAAAATTATTTTATTCCAAACTCATCTCTTTGTATCATCATTAAAACTACCCTACAGGATGAAAATATTCGTTGGTCATAAAAATTCGCAATTTCGCGAACAGTCAATCTCGCGAATTATTAAATTCCGTGAATAATTAGCTCTATTTTTAATCACAAGAGAGAATAACTACTGCATCAAATTGAAAACTAGTCGCTAGCCTAGTTTTTAATATAAATACTAAACGCAATTGAGTTCCAAAACATTCTTAAAGTCATTGCCTGAGCTTTGAGCTAACATCATTGCCAATGCATCACATTTATTTACAAAATTATTCGAGGTTGTCACAAGATATGCAGAATGGCGTCATCGCGAGAATAGCCGCTAGGCAGAAGTACTAAACGTAGCCGAGTTCCAAAACTTCTTTAAAATCATCGCCAGGCTTCGAGCTTTATTGCCATTGCGTCAAACTTTATAAAATTATTCAAGGTTTTCACAAGTTATTCGGCATGGCTTCTGTGCTATATTCGTGTTATTTTACACTGCATTGTATAATACTAGGAGTTGTGTACCTCCGAGTTTTGTGTTAAAGGACGTCAAATAAATATAGACAGTTGCGCTCGTTACAACGGCAATGGCTACTTCTTTATTATCAGTGTTCACGTGCAGAATAAATAATCTCCTACCATCTAACTAGTAACAACTACACATGGTGGCAGCGGTGTTTGTATTATGTCTGACGAAGAGGGGGAAGCCGGTGATGCCGATGAACAAACGGTGGAGCCATTAAGAGTGCATTATTCTGCACTCAAGCTGTACCCACCTGACAAATTTGATTTTGCCGAACCTGCCGGTTGAACCAGATGGTATAGTAGATGGAGGAGGTATAGAGAAGCGAGCGGTTTGGATACTAGACCTCAGCGTGAACAGATTAACACTCTTATTTATACGTTAGGGGAGCAAGTAGAGGATGTAGTGCTTAGCCGTGGAATAGAAGAAACTGACTACGATTCTGTGATCGATGCATTCAATGAATACTTCGGAGTTAGGAGAAATCTCATTGTTGAGAGAGCTAAATTCAACAAACTGACACAAGGAAGTGATTCTATAGATGTGTTTATTCACAATCTATACCGCCAAGCCGAGTTTTGTGACTATAGAGATCTACGGGAAGAGCTAATACGTGACAGATTAGTAGTGGGCGTTACTGAAGACAAGTTGAGTGAAAAACTACAAGCCGATGCAGATCTGACGCTAGATGACGCAGTGATGGTAGCTAGACGCTTTGAATCAGCTAAACAAGCACAGTCAGTAGTCAGGGGATCAGCTGTAGATGTACATGCCAACAGATTCAGTTCACGACAGCCACAACATAGCCGAAAGAATGACACATCTAGCTCAAACCGAAACTCTTACTTAAAAGGACACAAATCATCGAATACTGGTAATGTTAGACACAGGCCGACAACCCAAGGACACGCCAATAGCTTTGACAACACTTCTGCAAATAATAGGGTTGCCTCATCTATCCCTAAAGACCGATGTAAACGCTGTGGAAAAGCCCCACATTCCAGAGACTCCTGCCCAGCATTGAGATCTACTTGTACTGCATGTGGCAAGAGAGGCCAATGGAAGCAAATGTGCTTTTCTGGAAAATCTGTGACTGAAGTCGAGCTGTTTACTGGAGAAATCAAGAACAGCGATAGATATGGTAGTAAACCATGGATGGCCAAACTAGCCATTGACATACAGGGACATACCAACACAGCAACATTTAAACTAGATTCTGGTGCTGCAGCAACTGTGTGTGGACCAAATGCTATATTCGCTCCATTGCAGCCCAAAACTAAGAGACTAAGAGGTCCTGGTAACTTAGAAATACCTTGTATTGGTCAAACTGATGCAATTCTTATACATGGTAACAAATCTATATCAGAAACAATTTACGCTGTGCGTAATCAAGATGTGAACCTATTGAGCAAATTTGTATGTCAAAGTCTTGGTTTGCTTGCCTGTAATGTTGATAATGTTGATGATTTTGCGAATGGTGTTGATAATTTTGTTGATAAGACTTTTTCAGGGTCTAGGAGCTGTAAAGACTGAATGTGAGATCAGACTGACTGACGATGCCAAGCCGTACAGCATATTCGTGCCACTAGCCGTACCCTTTCCATTACTTGACAAAACTAAGTTAGAGTTAGAGCGTATGAAATCTTTAGGCGTTATTGTAGAAGCGAAACAGCCTACGGAATGGTGTACACCGATGGTCGTTGTACCTAAACAGGCAGTGTTCGTATCTGTACAAACTTTACGCAGCTAAATAAGTACGTACAACGTGAAGTTTTTCCCATGGCAACCGTCGAGGACAGCCTGTCAAAACTTAATGGTGGTCACATATTTTCAAAACTAGATGCCAACTGCGGATTTTGGCAAATACCATTGTCTGCCAAATCCCAACATCTCACCACTTTCTTGACACCATCTGGACGTTTCTACTACCGTAAATTGCCATTTGGACTAAAATCAGCTCCAGAGACATTCTGCAGAGAAATGACAAAAATATTACAAAGGATCGCAGGTGTCGTAGTACATATGGATGATGTATTAGTGATGGGTAATGACGAGAGAGAACATAAATCCCGTTTATCGCAAGTGCTACGCCGCATGCACGACGCTGGTCTAACGTTAAATCATGCCAAGTGTGCTCTAAAGAAAACGTCAGTAGAGTATTTAGGGTATCGCATTGATGCTAGTGGTATTCACGCAGGTGAAAGAATATCTGCATTGCTTGACTTTCCGACACCAACGTGTGTACAAGCTGTTAGGAGCTTCCTAGGCATAGTCAACCAATATGGCAAGTTTAGTTCTGCTGTAGCGCATATCAGCCAACCGCTCCGAGAGCTCTTGTGCAAAAAGAGTTGTTGGATATGGAATGATTCCCAGCAAAAAGCGTTTGATCGTCTCAAAGAGGAGTTTAAATCTACACCGATTCTTGCCCCGTATGACCCAAATAAAGAAACATATTTGTCAACGGATGCGTCCGACTACAGGTTAGGAGCTGTCTTGAGTCAGAAACAGTCAGATGGCACCCGGCGACTAGTAGCTGCCGCAAGCCGATCTCTGTCCGAAACTGAACGTAAATATGCCGTAATAGAGAAGGAGGCATTGAGAGTTACTTGGGCCGCAGAAAGGTTTGCTCGATATATCATTGGTATACTTGACCTTACTATAGAGACCGACCACAAACCTTTAGTGTCACTGCTTGGAGATCAGGAAATCAGTAAACTGCCAGCTCGAATACAACGATTCAGGCTAAGACTAATACGTTTTAAATGCCAGATAAAGCATATTCCCGGTAAGGAGAATGTTTCTGCTGATGCAGTGTCGAGATACTCGTGCGCCATTCCCACAGAAAATGATACTCTATTTGTAGAAGAAGTACACACGTATTCTCGTCAAGCTATGCTCATGCCAAGCACAGATATGCAGGTCGAAAAGCTTAGGCTGTCTCAAGAAGCGGACGAAGTGATGTGCCAGGTCAAGAAGTATCTAAACTCTGGGTGGCCACACTATTTGTCCAATATCGATTCCATAATTAAACCATACTTAGAAAGCAGAGGGTATATTACGCTGTGCAATGATTTGTTGACTTATCAAAACCGCATAATTATTCCACAAACAGATTGTCTGGAAACTTTAGCCAACCTGCATGAAAGGCATTTAGGATTAAATAAATGTACCGAGAGAGCACGTCGATGCGTTTGGTGGCCAAACATGGCACAAGAGATAGAGGAAATGATTAAAAACTGCAGGGTATGTAAAGAGACCGCTCCTGTCACTAAAGAACCTTTACTACCTACAGCCACTCCTAGCCGACCATGGCAGATAGTAGGCACCGACTTATTTTATCACAATAGAAAGCCTTATCTACTCGTGACTAACTACTACTCTCGATACCCAGAGGTAGCCCTACTACCCAATGAAAGCAGCAAAAGTGTAATCAACCAGATGAAAAGCATTTTTGCCAGGCACGGAGTACCCGAAATGGTTCTGTCTGATAATGGACCACAATATTCTTCACAAGATTTTAGAGACTTTGCAAAAATCTACAAGTTTCAAAGTGTGACTTCATCGCCTATGTATCCCAGAGCCAACGGTGCTGCAGAACGAATGGTTAAGACTATAAAGTCCATACTTCAGAAACCTGGAGATTTGTAGCTAGGACTTCTAGCTTATCGTACATCGCCGATACATGGAGGAAGATCGCCCGCTGAGTTGCTAATGAACCGTAGTCTTCGTACACAGGTTGCTCAAATTCACTATCACACAATCAGCCAGGTAGATCACAAAGCGTTCCAGTCTGTCAATGAGGAATACAAGGTGAAAATGAAAGATCGACATGACCGATCACAACAGGTTAAAGAGTTGCCTACCCTATGAAAAGGTAGCCCCGTATTTGTACATGATTTACAACGATATGGACAAGTGAAAGAGGTGTTACCTAACTGCAAGTACATAGTATCTGCAGGCAGCGAGATTCGCCAAAACCGAACAGCACTTATTGACTCGCCGCCCAATACTGACAATTCAATACCTGACAATCCGGATTCACACAGTTCTTTCTCAGGTTGTGCCCAAAGTATGGATAGCACGCCTACGACTTCGAGACCACGTCGTACAATCAACGTCGACTGATTGAAGAATGCTAGGCATCGCCAGTCAGTCAGATTATAGCTTTTATATGTTATTCATTTTGTAGCTAGTTGCTTACAGTACTCAGTGCATTTCCCTTGCTAGTCATGTTAGTCATATCACTTTGTTACTCATGTTTGGTTTTACTCATTTCAAAAGCATTATCTGTTTTACTCATTGCTTCAAACATACTTAGGAAAGGAGATGTGCTATATTCGTGTTATTTTACACTGCATTGTATAATACTAGGAGTTGTGTGCCTCCGGGTTTTGTGTTAAAGGACGTCAAATAAATATAGACAGTTGCGCTCGTTACAACGGCAATGGCTACTTCTTTATTATCAGTGTTCACATGCAGAATAAATAATCTCCTACCATCTAACTAGTAACAACTACACAGCTTCAGCATCGCAAAAAATCTCTCTTAGTCTTTTTACATTGAAATCAACTCCATCAATCTCTAATACCGAAGTCGAGGACGATCATGATTCTGATCTGGACATTATGGTATGTATTTGATTTGCAGTGCAGATACGTTTTTTCATAATCAACTGCATTAGTTAATTCTTTTGTTTAAAAACTGATCGCTTTCATTAAATACTTCAGCTATTGTTTTTGTACTTCCTTAATACTCGTTAATATTTTTTCTTTTTTGTGTTTACTGCAGATTGAGAATGAAACAACCTACTTCGATTACGACAACTAGAGACAAGTAGTAATATTCATCAAGGCAGGAATATTGGCAGAGAAGCAACCAGTCAACCTAGACCCCTTCATCGACTACAACTCCTTGATATCGCTGCAGCAAACGTGATTAAATTATATATTTTATTTCATGTATAGATATATTATAATTTATTACAAACTTGAGTGTACAAATAAAATATTTCAAATACAAATAAAATTTTACCAACGATGAATGGAGTAAATATAAACAGTTTAGTCCATATGGCCGTTGTCTAGCAATAAAATTAAACTGGTACTCTTGATATGTGAATACTAGCATGTAATGGTGCTTTCTGACTAGTTATTTTGGTAATAGCAGCTCTGTCGCTGTCACAGTCTTGGGTAGATGTTGAAGGCGATTCTCTTGCTACTACATGGCTGGTAAGGAAGTTATCATCAGAACTCTCCTCGTGGCTTACTATTGCAAAGTTCTGCCGGTTGGCCAAAGATTTGTGCTCGTAAAGGCGTTTTTGTTCCTTTTCTAAAAACAGATATATTCTTCTCGTAAGTAGCTGCGGTCACTTCAACCTCAATTTCCAGACCTCCCCGAATGATTGGTGATCTTCTAAAAATGACATCTACCACCCTTGCAATCATTGTTCTTCGGTGTATGATGAAATATCTCTCTCACACTAAAATAATGAAGCGGGAAAGATGGAAAAAATAAGTATTGTTTACCGAAGAACCAAATTAAAATTCAACTAATTTAGTAAATGTGAAAAACTCATCACTTACCACAAGTTGTTGGCTTATCAAAGGCCTCCAAAGCGATGAATATTCGTGAAAACCTCTGGACGCAGCAAAAATTGTTTACTGTAGCTTAGCATGATCGCCTCGCAGTTGTAAGCTAAATATAATCCGGAACACGCGGTGTGCGCATGCGTAGGAATAACTCTATTACTAGCCGCAATAGAATTAACTTTTCCTAGGGAGTGGCAGTTTTCAGCCACAAATAAATTCATCCGCGAATATGCATGAAAAGACAATTTTCGCGAAATATAACTCCGCGAATAAATTCATCCTGTAGGGTAATACTAACCAAACAATGAGCTTCAGCTTTAAAAATTGACATAGTATAAATATATCACTGCCATATTATGCTTTAACTACTCACTGATGCATCCTTTGATGCTTTCTCCAGTTTCCGACCAAATTTCAGCACCTCTTCTTCTGTCACCATTATGGTACTGCAATAACATCCTCAGTGCCTACCATATGCTTAAAGGTTGACTTGCAATAAAATTCTCATTACAGTTATTTGGTATCAAAAGATTCACCATGTCTTACTCTGTTGTGTTGTAGGTGCAAAATATGTGGAAATGTGCTTACACGCTCTTAAAAGCTCAAAAACGAACAGTTAATCGCTGCCACCACGAGACCGCCGTAGATTAGAATATCTCTCCAAAACGGCTCAAATGGGACGTAGTTGTACAAGATGGTTTCTGTTTACACTTTCATGCAACCTCATTCGTCAAAATATTTTCACAAATATACTTCACGCATTCAATAAAACCATGTCTATTGTTCTTACGCGTCTGTTTTATCATCATTGTAATGCTGTCACTTTTAGCACTAATATCTTATAACTTACCGTAAAAATTCGTTTAATTTTTTAACCTTAGCTCGAAGGAGTACATATCATTGTCTGATAATCATGACGAGCCTGTTGGTCACCTGTGGTAATCGAAAAGTGCTGCAGAAATTATTTGCGAAGTATTGGGTCACATGATCAGATTACGACTAGACGATTAGATCAAGCCAAAACAAAACTGTAAAGTAGCAAGCATCAATATTTGATACGGGGTCTTTGGTAAAACCCAAGTGTTTGTCATAAACTAGTGCTACGAGAAGTTTTATATTGAGCCTTTTATTGGCCTTTCAATTTACGTGAGAACATCACGTGACAAAACAATAACCAAATTTAATGACAACGTCAGAGAAATAAACTGATTCCAATCAATGGCAGCTTTTCGTTTTTGAGCTTTTAAGAGCTTGTAATCACATTTCCACATATTTTGCACCTACAACACAGCAGAGTAAAACATGGTGAATATTTTGATACCAAATAACTGTAATGTGAATTTTGTTGCAAGTCAACCTTTAACATTCACATTCGACATAAAACCAGTCAACATGGCGTGTTTTGAAAAGAAGACAACTAGGTGCAAACCATTTCACAAATTATCCACAACTAAACAATACATGCTCTAGCTAACGAATGCTTAAAATGGGTGCAACAGAAGTTGAGTAACTTTTCATCTAAAACATAGGGGAGAGTGGGGTACGTTGCAACAAAAAATGCAGTTATGGGTATAACAGTTTCTTAAAATATTGGAATATAATGTAGATAATCACAAAGGATGCAGAAATATGTTTTACATACCGTATGTATGCCAAATACCAATTCTATTGATTGTATACTTTGGAAAATATCACAAAAGCACTAAGTTACTAAATTCAAAGCACCCCGGTAGGGGGTACGTTGAAACACCCTATGGGCCAGTATGGGACATGGAGAAAAATCCTTGATTTTCATAGTAAATTCAAGTTTTAGAATTGTGTTTTCTTGAATTTATTTTTAGCCAAACAATTCAAATTTCCACTAATTATCTGAGTGAGAAAAACTTGAAAAGAGTTTGCTATGAACTTCAAAATGCCTCAAAACAACCAACACAACAAACAATCTTCCACAGTAAAACAAAACATACATGTTGATATAACTATCAAACTTTTCTTTCTATATATTAGCATTTATGGCCATGATATCAATATTGTCCAGAAATTTAGGGGTTTCTCGTGAGGATTAACTTTTAGCTACGTCCTCGAGATTTGTATCAAACAGCAGTTTCAATGCTACCCAAACTGTTCCCTCTATAAGAATAGAGGGGCAATTGCGACATGTTGCAACTTGCCCATCTATTCTATCATTAAAATGTGTTGCAACTTGCCCCCTACCCTCTGTGCTTCAACCCAAATGACTCCGAGTAACCAGAATGCTCATCCCAACTCAGTGTGATGTAACATCATCAAGTTGGTGGATGCATTGTGAAGAGAACATGTTTATAGCTGCCTCCACTGACTTTTGTTAACATGGAATTAGTACAAAAAAGATATGCAATTCTTTAAATTTGGATATAAAAATAAAAGGACAAAAAATTATCAATAGACTTTACAAATTCATGGCTCATCTAAATTGCTGTTCGTTTCATTTCATGTAACAAAATATCTCATAAGATGACCTAGAAAACTCTTTAGTTAGTGAGGTAACAACTTAAGAGGAGCAAGAAATTTGAGGAGTGTTTCAACGTGCCCCGCATTGTAATGTGCCCCACTCCCCCTACATGCGAAGTTACCTTGTCGTCACCTTCACTTTAAACCTGATTGTGATTAAAAATTGTACAACTGTCTTTAGACCAAACCCAAATATCATGGAATTAGCCAATTATTGGCCTAGTAGAGTTGGTTTGGCAAAAGCTGTTGCTAAAATACAATTTACACCCTTGAAAAATTAGAAAGGATACTTGCGAAGAATGTGTCAGTATTCCGGCGAAATTTAAAGCATATAGAGCATCATGCTGTGTGTTATATGTATTACAGTTATGAATAGGGAAATTGAAACGTTCCTTACGGAAGAACCTGTGTTTGTAGCCTGTGAGTGTGCTTATGAAACAGAAATATTTGAAACTTGAACTTTTCAATGAGTGCACCTAGCCACTTTTTCAATTGCATGCAAAAAGCGAATTCAGATACAACTGTTACTTTTACTAGCGGCCTGCAGAAATTAAAGAAGGCGACGCATTTGTGATGTGGGTCTGTCCATAAATAAACAGATTTGGAAGGAATTTTTCAAAAAGGGGGTTTTAAAAAATAACTTTGTGCATTCAATAATAAACACCTAAAATTGTAGGAATCTGGGACTCTCCAAAAGATATGCTATGTCTATGTATAACAAAATCATTATTAGATCATGGGTATTTTATGTAACATTTTAAACAAAATATCTTTAGAAACTAAATTATCATTCAACAGGGGTTTAGAATATTGAGCCATGATTAACTGTTGTAATGGTATTACGTGACTTGTCTACTATCTATAAAAACCATTCAAAACTTTATATGTATATTGATATTCACCAGGCACGCTCTATACTGCAGGCATATTCTTTGTTGCACCAGTGAAAAAAAATGAAAAAGTTAGCCTCACACTGTTATTATTCATCAAAGAAATATTTTTTAAGATCCTAAATTAGTTTTACACCTATTTGAAGCTGACAAGCAGACCTTCACTGTAATTTGTGAACTTTTCTTATAATTGTGTCACCGTTGCAACTTCCCTACAGCAAGCGTTTGTTTGGTCATTATCTACTAACTTATTGTACCAGTTATCAAGTATATCATAGTAGTCAAAGATCAAAGGAAATATATTTAGCTAATGGCCTCAACTAACTACTAATACATAACTACTATTTCTGAAGAGAGGGAACTTTTAGATCAACATTGGCTGCATATACATGCCTTAAAAGGTATTCAGCAAGTACATCATGTGCAAGCAACAAACAAGTACTCTGTTTCATATAGTCGAGTCAGCCAGAGTTCTGACCACAAAAATACACTCTTTCGTACATCTAGATGGTGTTGAAGCTGAACCTGCTTCACCATGTTCATATGATGGCAGTCGCAATGATGAAGGTGGTAATAACCAGAAAATTTCCAAGATGAAAGTAGCCGACTTGGTTTTAACGAAATAGCAGGAATAAGGCCTTCAAAAACTATGTAGGGTTGGTTAGAGGGGTAGACGGTGAAGATTATGAGATTCAGTTTTTAAAGCGGGCAAGTTCTAGTGCTAACACTTTTAAAGTAAAAACTAATGATATTTCATGGGTGACAATTGACCAGATCACCATGTCACTGTCTTGTCCGACACTAAACAAGAGAGAGCAATACTGCTTTAAAGAAGACCTATCACTAGCAGAATGAGGTCGTATTCTTAGCTATTCAATATTTTTGGAAACTTCATATTTTAAAGACTTCTAACAATATCACTGTACTTCATGTTTTTTTTAAATTCTAGATAATATAATTACTGCTGAATGTATGTGTATATATAAACTCTCGATTTTAGTTAGCACATCACAATTATGTTTGTTAGTTTTTACTCTATGTTAATTATGTTTAAATTAATAATTTCATTTTATTTTATCACATCAATAAATCATATGCATTAAAACATAATCTATAGCACTAGTTCCCTTCAAAACTCAAACGAGTTGCAACCAGACCTGCCAACCCAAGAGTGGGGCAACGCGTGAGATTTGGTTTTGGGGCAATTGATGTATCAATGATAGTATATATGTAAAATTGTGGAAATTGGGGCAAAAATCTCACGCATTTTCATTTTTTCTTTGGGGTGATTGCGTGAGTCTCACGCCTAATGCGTGAGAGTTGGCAGGTATGGTTGCAACGGTGACAAGAAGCTGTTGCAACGGTGACAAATGTTAAGGCTTGTAATTTACCTTCATCTTGACATATATCACTATGTGACATGGTTTCTATGTAGCTATGCGTGTTCTAAACATAATAACTAAACAAGACAATTGTGGTGTATCATAAATCACAGAGTTTTTTAAATAGCTAAAGTAACTTTTAAAAGCGCTATTATCTGACGTTGCAAAAGTGACACACGTTTTTGAAATGTTTGAAGAAACTAAACGAGTTGTGCACATAACCAATATATCATTTCATAGATAATTGCAAGCTCTATCAGAATATAGCATTTAATAAGTTCAAAGGACTCTTAATAAGCAACTACATGCAAAAAACTTCTCTAACCGTTGCAGCGGTGATTATGGACAGACCCATGTACGTCTTTATTGAAGTTCATGTTTAGATTTTTTTGGTAGTTGTTTTATTATTGAGAACCTTTCCTTACCCTTAATATATGAACTTGCTGATTACGCGAGACACAGATATCACGAAGCTAGATAGAAATAACCTGTAAAGCGTTAGGTAAAGATCCCTGCAGATATCGAAATTTCGTGCGTAATTGTCTTAAAATGGTTCGCGGAAAATGGTGATTTGCTTAAAACAGAGGCTAAGAAAAAGATGTGTTGAAATCTCTTTAGCTAAAGAGCTTCCATCGACATAGATCGCTGTATACTTCCCCAAGATGGTTACAAATTAGTAGCGGAAAAATGAGCTTATAGACTCGACGATACGCATATCTTCGCGTGCGCGTCCATTCGTTTTTATGGGAGTAATCTATGAAACCACGGCAATTCAGTCTAAAATGTTACGATGCAGGTAGCAATTGACAGATTTAAATTTTCTAAACACTGTATAACCTACATATATCGTAAGTTTGCTATCTCAAAACACTTTTGCGAAAAATGAATGTAGTGTAATAATAGGTCTTGCTTTCTTCATGCAACATACATTAACATTAATATATTTTGTGGGTAGTTTACTACTTTTATACATTATAGTGGAGTGTCAACTAAAATGTCGAAAGTACTGTTCCAAGGTTGGCGCATTAACCTATACTTTTGCAACGTCGTTAGACAACCTAGTTGTCGCTGTATTAGCATCACCAAAGTTAACGCCGCTGCCGCTCCAAAGAAACCAGTCGGTTAGTAAGATTTACTCTTTGTCTGTTGTCATGTTCATATAGTCAATAAAAGTATTGTATGGACGGGCACAACTTTATTGGGACGGAATTAGCCTTTTCAACGTAATTGTTAGCCTTGCTAAAATATTAGCCAATACTCAGTATTTAAAGTTTAGCCAATACTCAGTATTTAAAGTTTAGCCAATACTCAGTATTTAAAGTTTAGCCAATGCCCAGTATTTGAAGTTTAGCAATTGGGCTTTAAGAATAATGTTACGCTCACAGTGTTAAAACGCTGTGAGAGATCATCATGTATATCAGTATATGCCCAATTATATATTTATAAAACTATGTGTACTAAAAAAACTATAAGTTTAATTAAAACATTTTATTACTTAAAGATTCGTGCGGTAGGCTTGCACACTTCAGATAAAATGTCAAAAAAAAAAAATTCTACTAGCAGTAAAGCTGTATAAGCACATAGTACACATAGTTTTATATCAGCTCTGTTTTTACTCTAAACATTGAGCACTTTTTTTACTAATGTGTATCAATATAACTTTTATATATATATATACATACATGTATATGCAATTATTAGCGTTTTACCAATTGTTCCACTCTCTTACTGTTCATTTTTTGTAACTTTGTGAGTCAACTATTAAACCATATTTTAATACATTTAAGGTAAAATGTTTTGTTGATCAAGTTTATCGTAGTTATTAAAATCTCTTTAGATTTATTATCAGGCCTGTATTCTCTAGTTGCAAGTTTGGGCAGCAAATGTTAGGCGACTGTAAGCCCCCCCAACAGGGTTCGGGGTAGCGCCCCGAAGCTCTGGATTTTTTAAGCACCAACAACCCTCAAAGTATGCATAAATGCAATCAATTGTGAGCATCAAAATCTGCATTAATATATTGTTTATGGTTCATAGTAGGCAAAACTTTTTCTTTATTCAACGAACGATATAAAACTTATAACACTACAGATTTCTGTAAGGGACATTGACAGAACAAGAGCTATTACTTGTTTATTGTAATTGCTCTTGTTCTGTCAATGTGTCTATGGCAGGAATCTTTCACAACTGATTCTGTATCTATTTCAACATCTTTATAGATGTGTAATATTAGAAGATTATTTACACCAGCCTGCCCCATGGTGTTCCTCATCGATGTTTTGATTCTACATTCATTAAAATTTATATGATAAGGAAAATGCAAGTTTGGGGATCTTCTTCACACTCCCACTATAAGCAATAAAGTTCAGTTTCCAAGTCTTAACAGAATCTCACAAGATCACTCATTTGGCGAGATCACCACGGAGACAATATAGAACGCTAGTTGCTAGTAAATTAGTTGTCAGAAATTCCAAGTGAATGGGATTAGACTGCAATTCTTAGTACATTGCCGCTGAAAATCATTAAAAAGTTGGGGCGGCTCCGCCACCCCAGGGAATACGGGCTTGCATATTACACTTGATTAACTTGGTTTTAGTTTTAAATTTTACATATATTTTTACGCATAAGTACGTATGTTGATAACAAATCAGTTCTCATATTTTTACATTAGGTTACTGGTAGAACTGATGGTGCAATGACACAATGAGAGTTGGCCGCATAAATCGGTTGCAATGGTGGATAATGAAACCAGGCATTACTTTGTTAGCAAGTAACTGCTTGTCACAAAGCACATGTGGGGTCCATCAAATTAAGGATTTTGGCGAAGCAACAGTTCTAGTTTACTATTTTCAGAGTACCTTTGCATTAATTTTTGTGTAAAATATCCTCCATGGCTCAATTCGCTGTGAACCGCTACAGCGTAGAACTTAAGAGTGCTGCAGACGAAAAAAGAAACAGCATAATAATTTGTTTATTTAATGGAGCCACTACAAACTTTGATTAGAATAACCATTTTTACATTGCGACCCAGTAGTGTTGATTTCGTCAAGCTCCAGTATGACCCTGAAATCTTTATATATTCACTCAGATTGTAAAACAATATGTAGAAAATCACTGGTTCTTCATCTCATATGCTTTATCTTGTACCTTGTAAAGTTATCCATTTCACATTAAACTTTTCCTACTTTTTAGGGCTTGTCTCAGGAGCGGCTAGACCCGGAATTTCCGTGGAAACAGACCCGGAAATACTGACGAAGTTTTGTTGTGGTGCTAACATTTACAAGGAAGGAACAGACCCAGAGATAAAATCAGACGAAGAGTATCCAAGTTGGTTGTGGGAACTCGACCTCGAGCCACATACCCGATCAGTAGACCACTACGATAAAGACACTTTCAAGTATTGGAGGAAAATGCGATCGCAGCATATAAAACGATCAAATGCCAGAGCTAGAATTAGATTTAAATGTTAATTACATGATCTTTATATTTAGAGATTGACATATTGAGATACAATGGTTTGGAATCAGTTTGCAATGAATAATTTTATAAGTTATATAAAGACTGCTGTAGTCCCTTAAAATGTAATCAATGCTATTTGTTCTGAAGTTTTAAATGATTATTCCATATAGTAAGGATTCCAATGATGGATGATAGTGCACCAGTGGCACCTTGAACCACTCCAGGTACCTTGGCATATTGAAGCCCATTCAATGGTATTAAGATGTCAAATGCATTTTTAGCAGTATCTAGTATTGTGGGTAAAGTTTCAGGCACGAAGTCGGTTGGCTTAGCTGTTGCCTGTTTCTGAGTATGATATTGTTGGATTCTATACCAGTCATGGGCATTGCGGATCAAGTTCATAACCAGACTCAATAGCCAAAACTGATTGGAAAGTCGAGAAACAGGAGTTATATCAATCTTTATCGCCTTAACCCTGCGAAGCCAAATAATGTGGTCTAAGAAGAGAAAGCAAGCACTCGATATTCTGGAGAGCGCCACACAGGTTTGGATTACAAGATTTTCAATGTAGAAAGCATCCTTGGCAGCGTATAGCATTTCCAGGCTTTTGCCTATCCGCATCACTGCAATAAATAAAAATTTGAAAATTTATTACTAATGCAGTGTTTTCAGATGGCAAATACAAATAAAACTGGTGCAATGATATTAGAGATCATCGATGAAGTATTACTATAGTAAGCTTACAGAAGCACTACATGAAATTTAGATGAAATATAGTCGCATAATCAAGGCACAAATAATTTCATAGACTTATGCTAACCATAGATTTGATTTCAATATTTGTTTATAACAGCAGTGCATTTCAACAAACAAACTCGACCACTGTGAATAAAATGAAAGCAATATTAATCTAGCAGCTTGTCACATTTTTTCAGTGAATCAAGAATCCCATTATGCAATAGAATGGCACAGCACACTCTATGTGTGTCTAAACAACATTTTTCTTGGTTGTGTGGGGAATACACATGGCACTTGCAAGTTATTGAGTTTAACAAAAGCATTCACTTAACAGTTCACTTCAAGTGGTGAACACGTATTTGGTCAGGCTGACAAACATCTATTGCACTACCTTCACTTACGTTTCCTGGCTGTGCTAATGCCAGCGTCGAGTCTTTTGAATTTTTTTACTAAAACAGCATATTCAGAGCTGTCCAGGCGATCTAGCAGATCTGAAAGGCCTCTGAAGCTATACTGCAACAGTCTGAAAATGACATGCAACATGATAATATTAATTATATACTCCCATATATTCACACTATGTGGTTATTCAGCACTCTTCTTTTTATCCAAATATTGCACATCTTGGAAACCCTGTTAATTATAGAAAATAGTGTATAGTCAGGATTCTTACAAGCTAATAAGTTGTTGAAAAATTGGAAATTATATTATTCTGTCCAAATTATCCACCACAACGATAGTCATCAAACTAGCTGGATGCCTGACGTTGCACGGGTAAAAAAAGTTTTTGTACAGAAGTATTTTCTTTTAATTAACATATTCAACATAAACATTTACCATTCTAACTTTTAAATCAAGGTGTTTGTCTATTTCTGTGAACTGTGCTGTTTATGTTTACTGAGCATATTTCTGTGTAATTCATACCGTACAGGCTGCAGTGCCTACAAGAGATCTATACTGATTGCGATAGTTTGTTGGCTATATGAGTTTAAGCATTTTTCTTCACTTATGGAGATGCATTTTCCTTCTGGTATGGCTTAACACATAAAGCTAGCTGCAGTGTTTAACGCATAGGTATTGGATATAATAATAAACCCTACTTTATTGTTGTGGAATGTGATTCACTGAGAGCTGAGCCTAGGGCCTAGGGCCCAGCTGAGCCAGGCTGTGCTCAGACATGCGAAATAATGAGATGAAGAGAGCTAGGCCAGTCAGAGTCAACCTGAGTAGAGCCGAGCCAAGCTGAGTCCAGCCAAGTGGAATGAGAGGGGGGCCTCTTACTATATAAGAGCACACGCTTTGATGAGAAGGCAGAGCTGATCTGCGCCTGTTATATGACTTGTTGCATGCTATTCTTGTAACCACTGTATACTAAGCAGATAAAATATACGTATGAACTCTTGCACTGAGTCTTGTACTTTGGAGTAGTAGAGGGCAGCACACAAAACCTTTACAATATTATATCTATGGTTTATTATATTATGGTTTATATTATTATCTATGGTTTTATATTTATGGTTTATTATATCTATGGTTTAATCTTGAAGCCATGAAAGATTGGCATTTATTCCAAGTATGTGCCAAATTTATTCCATGGTGTAGCAAGTTGGACAGTGTAGTGTATTTGATAAATAGATGTCCACAGAACTGGAGGTTGTGAGTTCAAATCCAGTTTACAGAGGATTTCTCATTTTTAACACTTCATCGCTATAGCTGGACAGACAGAAGTACAGACGAACAGACAAACTGAGATTTATATAGATAAATTAAAGTATCAACCTGTAAATGAATGAGCAACACCACCTACTGACTCTGAATATGTGTGCACACAGTTTGAACTACACAGCATCTAACCACAATAATAGGAAGTACTAATAAGTAAATAATAAACTCATGCTTGGTTCTATAAGCACCAGTGTTTACTGCAATACCTGCATAATTTATCTCTGCCAGATACAGTGTTACCAAATGCTATTGCCTTCTTTGGAAAGTTAGACATTCTCTAGTGATGAGCCTACAATAAAAGCAGCGTAAATGCAGTTATAAGATATGAAACATCCCTCAATTTCACTGGATTCTATTTAAGGCCTAAGAAAGAATCAGATAAAATGTTGGGTAAAAGTGAACACTCTCCAGTAATAATATAGCCAATCCTGAAGAGTGTCCGCACTTACACCAGCACATCGTACATTCACCAGCACGACTTGCCATAAAAATAAGAGCTGTGACTTTTCTATCAGAAGCCACTATTACACAATAATTTGAACATGTCAGTTAAACTTTTTGATTGCGCAAAGCTGAAACATACAAATGACAACACATATCTAACTTCAGTTAATCCCTCAGCACAAGTACATTTATTATTGAAATTAATATAAATGTGATTAACCTGACCAGAAGGCATTAATCAATGTTATCACTCTAACATGACGCTGAAAAAGAATCAGAAAATGACAGCTCAAGTTTTTAGGCATAATGCAAAATGGAGATTTAGAGAACTTGACAGTAACAGAAAGAATTGAAGGGCAACGGAGCAGGGAAAGACAGCATGGCTGACCTACTTGGGAAGCCTGAGCAAATGAATGGCGGCTCAACTACCAGAAAGAGAGAGCAAAGGTACCTGAGCAAGCGTTGTTGAAAAGAACAAAGGGTAGGAAGTGGTGAAAAACCATGATCACCCAAATCCTCACAGGACATGGCACTTGAGAGAGAGAGAGATGATGCTAGAAGTGTTGAGTAAAGTTATCTATCTGTTTGGTTATTATGATATGAAGGAATTTGTTCATTCGTACACAGTTGAACTGCAGCACTATCTCTGTATTAAATGATCAATCACTACCAACAATCACTATCAACCATCTGTATCAACAATCGCTATCAACAATTGCTATTAATAATCGTTATCAACAATCTCTATCAACAATCGCTATCAACAATCGCTATCAACAATGGCTATCAACAATCTCTATCAACAATCATTATCAACAATCGTTATCAACAATCGCTATCAACAATCGCTATCAACAATCGTTATCAACAATCTCTATCAACAATCTCTATCAACAATCGCTATCAACAATCTCTATCAACAATGGCTATCAACAATCGTTATCAACAATCTCTATCAACAATCTCTATCAACAATGGCTATCAACAATCGCTATCAACAATCGCTATCAACAATCGCTATCAACAATCGCTATCAACAATCGCTATCAACAATCGTTATCAACAATCTCTATCAACAATCTCTATCAACAATGGCTATCAACAATCTCTATCAACAATCGCTATCAACAATCGCTATCAACAATCGCTATCAACAATCGCTATCAACAATGGCTATCAACAATCGTTATCAACAATCTCTATCAACAATCTCTATCAACAATGGCTATCAACAATCGCTATCAACAATCGCTATCAACAATCGCTATCAACAATCGCTATCAACAATCGCTATCAACAATCATTATCAACAATCGCTATCAACAATCATTATCAAGAATCGCTATCAACAATCGCTATCAACAATGGCTATCAACAATCGTTATCAACAATCTCTATCAACAATCTCTATCAACAATGGCTATCAACAATCGCTATCAACAATCGCTATCAACAATCATTATCAACAATCATTATCAACAATCGTTATCAACAATCTCTATCAACAATCTCTATCAACAATGGCTATCAACAATCGCTATCAACAATCGCTATCAACAATCGCTATCAACAAACGCTATCACCAATCTCTATCAACAATCAATATCAACAATCGCTATCAACAATCGCTATCAACAATCGCTATTAACAATCGCTATCAACAATCGCTATAGACAAACGCTATCAACAATCGCTATCAACAATCATTATCAACAATCGCTATCAACAATCGCTATCAAGAATCGCTATCAACAATCGCTATCAACAATCGCTATCAACAATCGCTATCAACAATCGCTATCAACAATCGCTATCAACAATCGCTATCAACAATCGCTATCAACAATCGCTATCAACAATCGCTATCAACAATCGCTATCAACAATCGCTATCAACAATCGCTATCAACAATCGCTATCAACAATCGCTATCAACAATCGCTATCAACAACCGCTATCAACAATCACTATCAACAATCATTATCAACAATCGCTATCAACAATCGCTATCAAGAATCGCTATCAAGAATCGCTATCAACAATCGCTATCAACAATCGCTATCAACAATCGCTATCAACAATCGCTATCAACAATCGCTATCAACAACCGCTATCAACAATCGCTATCAACAATCATTATAAACAATCGCTATCAACAATCGCTATCAAGAATCGCTATCAAGAATCGCTATCAACAATCGCTATCAACAATCGCTATCAACAATCGCTATCAACAATCGCTATCAACAATCGCTATCAAGAATCGCTATCAACAATCGCTATCAACAATCACTATCAATAATCACTAATCATTTTCATCAATTAAATACTGTTTGATATCATTTTGTTCTCATTTTTAATATTTTCACTTCCATCCAATCTTATTACAGCCTGCAACGTTGTATTTGCTGATTTTATGCAGCCCTTTCAGCAATTGATTTTCATATATAAACATGTCTGTTACAATATGAAATTAGATTTAAATTAATAAAATCATGATGGTGTAGAATGTGTTCATCACCAATAATTTTTTTTAAATATAATTTGTTTGCAGAAGTCATAACATGACTTGCGATCATGTGAGCACTGGGAAGGATCATCCTAGTAGCAAAGACATTCAACTCTTTAGTTGTTAACCGAGTGACAAATCCAAAAATACTCAATATTTTTAACAGCAAGTGCTTTATAACAACAATGCTTCTTCTCTGAAATGGGCTTACTAAAGAGAAATTTTTTTCAACAAAACAACTAAACTGGTTGTCTAGATTGTCTAAAATGTATGAAAGTTGGTGTATGCATGATGGTATGAAGGAAGACATCAAAGAAAACTTTGAATGTCTACCTGGATCATATATTGAGCTTGGCTCGAAACATTTCTAGCAAAAAATCTCTGTGTCTACATCACCGTAATGTGTGGTGTCAGACATTTCTGTACACAATAGAGGCTCACGAACTAAAAAAGTTTTACAGTAATATTGATCAGTAATAAAGCAGAAAGCATCAATAGAAAATATCAATTCCAAATAAATCAAGTTATCTCTTTTCAGTGAGAATATGTTAAAACTAATTCTATCTTCACAAAATCTGATCACTATAATATTTATGTTATCTTTTTTGGATGTGAATATGTACATCGGATTATAACATTCTTAATAATAACATAAGGATTTTGGGCAAGAGATGATTTTGTGATTCTCAATGTGTCTTTGAAAATGAAAGTTCTTCACTTTTTATGAAACTTTATTCATTATTTAGGCACAAAGTGAGGAGAGTGATCAACATTCTAAAACTACAGTCTACTGTCGCCTATCCATTAATTGAAAAGCAAACTAAGCAGATCTAATACATAAACCTGAAACAAATTGGAAATTTTTGCAGATCTTTTGGCCAATTCAAAATCAAATGAATGAAAATTAAATAAACAAAGTATGTAAATGAACAAAACTCAGTCTAACGTTTATTGATTCCATAAGACGACACAAAAATAAATGACAATCAGACACAACTACAAACATAGACAGGTAAATACTGAATAAATAGAATTATGACTAAATAGAAATTATATATGTCTATATTTATGTCAAGGATGTAGCATTCCTTTCGTGAAGAAATTACAGTAGAGTTTAACGATTGATAATTATTTGGAGGTAAAAGAAAAACAGAAAGCTTTTTGTTGAATATGGAATAATGCACAAGTCCAACCTAATACAGTCACTTAGGATTTGTAGTTGTCGTAATCAACACTTCAGCATGCCACCTAAACATAAGTGATAAGTTTACGCATCATGGCTTAGTAGTTTGAAGGATCATGTGTTGTTGTATGACAGTCAATCATCTTTTTAGCAGTGCTGATATGCTATTAAACTATACATGTTTGCTTGCGTGTGAAGAGCTGTCTCACACTTATCTGTTCTGAAAACTGTCTGAGGGCTAGAACACTTGAATTGTCACAGCGTACAACTTGATTGTTTCTTCGTTGATCTTTGTTGATCGCTTCTCAATGTCAAGCTAAAGATGAAAGGGCTAAAGAGAGAGAGAGAGAGCTATATACTAGGCTTTAGTAGTACATGGTATCTTGGTTAACCAATCATGTCTTTCACCTGATTGGGGAACTGTCACTCAAAGCAAAAATATATTCAGTCGATGAACTCCAGTTGTTAGATTCGCCACCTCTATCTGCATCACAGTATCTAGAGTGCATCTTTGGTAAGTGAGACAATCAGTGAGCAGTCGATGGTGCCCTTGAGATACCCTAAAACCTGTTTGGGTGCAAAAATATAGACTAGAACAAGTTTGTTGAGAAAATGCAAGTTTGAAGACAACCCAAGTTATATCAGGTCTGGTAGCTTAGAAGTAAATGAAACCACCTACATGTATATATGTTGACGATATGGAAAGTCTTTTACTGACTTGTGTTTGTTATCAGTCACTTTCTTCAATTCGAAGTCTTGCCGGTTGTAGTTTTGGCTGGTTTACGATTGTTGTACATATCAAAGCGTTTCAGGATCTTTTCAGTGCACGTTTCAAGAATATCTAGTATTTGTTATCACCCTCACGAATAAAATCAGCACGGCGAAACCAGTTCAACTCTACATGAAAATAATGTTGAAGCATGTGGTTAGTTTCTATTTGATATTGGTCATTGTTTTAGCGGATTCCCTGTCCACCCAGAAGATTATACAATGTGTTTTAGACACATGGGTCATTGTCTGTGAATGTGTCGGTTTAAACAAAAGAAAAGTCAATTATGCTTCAAATCTGTTGTGTCTGAACTCTTTTAGTTCATATCAGGTGTTGTGTAAGGTGAGTTTGTTTGTATCCAAATGTTGCCAATACATGTCAGCACTGAAAAGCGCATTTAAGTATGCTCTTTTCATATTGAGTTGGTGCATGACCATACTGTTCTTGGTAGACGTGTTATGATGAATGTGACACAAGTTGTGCGAGTAAGTTTTATAGTTGGGACTGTGAACTTGTAATGTGAATTATGTCTGATTTGCCTCTTATCCTCATACGATCGTGCATACTCACTTGCCTTATGTTTCTTACCTCCTTCTGAGTAGCGGTACTATATTCTAGGTGTTATTTCGTTGATTGTGCTCAACTCTTCATCTATAGCTGTTTTCCAGTATTCTGAACCTAGCAGGTTCATTGCGTGTTCATATGATTCCAATATTGTAGATGCAGCAGCTTATGTGAAGTTTATGGAAGTCTTTAAACAGTGATCACTTAGACAGGACTTTTTTGTTCTTGTAGGAGTCTATTATGGCTGTGATTCAATGAAGCAACAGTCTATGGTGGTCTTCGGTCTGATGTTCTGTGAGGGTGATGATAATGATAATAGTGAGGGTTGGATGTTTGATGAGCTATTTCTAACTCTTGACAGAAGTTAGTGCAATGTGCTGATCAACAGCATAGTCCGTTATCGGAATATATTTCCTCGACCAGATCGAACTTCTGGAAATTGTTGCTCAGCGCTCGAATGACTGACCTGGTTGAGGCTCCAGTGAGTGGATCATAGGTGATGTATCCAGAAAAGAAGTTAATAGTAACTAGTGCTGTTTGATTTTTGAAGTCCATGAGGTCAGCTCTTAGCATCTGTGAATGTCGAGATGCTGATACTTGTCTTTCTGGAGGACGTGGCTTCTTTTTGGCATGATTTTGACATTCACTACATTGATTGATCATGCCGGTGATGTCATCTTGTATCTTTGACCAGTAGACAGTGCATCAAGCTCTGTGTAGTATGGACATTAAACCTTGATGAGCGTCATGTAAACGCGTGTGTGGGCTTGCATGTTGGCAGGTACAACTATTCTGCTACCTTTCATAACAAGACCATCAAGTATGGTGAGCTCGTTTTGAAAACACCAGTAATATCTGAGATGTTCGGACAGATCTTGCATGCTTTTAGGCCATCCAGTCTTGATGTAACTACTGAGTGCCTGAAGGCTTGGGTCTGATTGAGTTTCAGCTTGAAGAGTTTCTAGACATGTAGGTGCAATTTTCAGCAATTGTGCTATTGCCACATCAAGTCCTAGTATCTCCTGATCCTTTCCTGGCTTCAGAAGACATGAAAGTAAATCAGCTAATAAGACACCTTTTGCTCCAAAATACTTGACCTGTATGTGATACTTGGCCAAAAAGAGTAGCATTCGCAGGAGATGAAATGGAGATAAGCTGATGGATTTCTGAAAGGTTCCTTCCAGAGGTTTGTGATCAGTGTGAACTGTGATGGAGCATCCAAATGCGTATGCGTGAAGTTTTTTTACATGCGAAGAGTACAACTAGTAACCCTCGTTCATTGTTTGCATAACTAGTATTCGTTCTGGTGAGAGACTTGATAATGAATTTGACAGGTTTTCCATCCTGAATAAGAACTGCTCCAAGTCCTTTCAGAGATGCATCTGTTTCAATGATGACAGGTTTGTTGGGATTGTAGTATACCAACTTGTTAGTGGAAGCAATGTCTTGTTTGATGGCGTTGAAATATTTCTGCATATCACTATTTCAGACATAGTGTAGATTTTTCTTTAGCAAGTCTCACATTAGATGTGTTTTCTTGGATAGGTTTGGGATGAATGTGGACAAGAATGCAAGTTCCTGTAGTTCTTGCTTGTCTGTTGGTAGAGCCATATTGATTACAGCACTCACTTTTTAGGGCAAAGGCTGACACCTTTAGGAGAGACGATCCTTCCAAAGTATTCAATCTGACATTTCTTGATCGAACATTTATTTGGATTGAATTTGAGACCAGCCAGTTGTGCTTTTGCGACAGTTTGTAGTAGATGAATTTCATGACATTCCTCAGTTGACCCTTGCACTTTGATATTATCTGCACGTGGAATGTTTCAGGTATACCATTCAGTGCTTGATCCATGTGTTTACAAAAGATTTTAGAAGCAACAGAGAGTCCGAATGAGAAACGCAGGAAACAGTATTTTTGACATTGACACAGAAATTGACATTCTTTGTTAAGATGTATTGTCCAGTATCCATATTTTGCATCGAGAGTAGAAAAATATTGACTGTTTTGAAAGCTGTGCTGAGAATCTTCCCAAGATGCAGTGTAGTATAAATTTCTAATGAAGTGTTTGTTGAGGTTTCTAGAGTCAAGACATAGATAGAGGCTTCCATTCTTTTTTACCACTGTAATCAAGTTGTGTACCTAAGCCGTAGTTTCAGGACAAAGTCTGATGGCTCCTTTTTCCATTCTATCGACTTCTTGTTGCAGTTGAGGTAGGATACTCTGAGGCATAGCTCTGGGTGGAAGTTGTACAGGTTTGGCTTCTGAAGATAGCTTTAGAGACACTTCTTCATCAAATTGTAAGGCTGTACCATCGAAAGTATCTGGAAACATGAGTTTTAGGTCTTCCAGCAGCTTGCCAGTTTTTCTACCAAGAAGTAGATGTTTTCCCACTTCCTTTGTAGATCTGCATAGTTGACTTCAAACTTATTTGTGATGTGGACTGCATTGACATTATCCGAGATAGACGGTACATTCTGCACCGGGACCTCGCATAGTATACATGATGAAGAGTAGTTGAGAAAATGAATTTTACTATGGAACCGCATACCAAGAATAAGTTCAGAACCAGGTTTAGCGAAGTAGAACCTAGCTTTACTGTGTATGCTGTTGCATGTCACCATGCTATCAATAAATATGCAGTTCTCCAGATTTGTGCCTGATACACCTCGAAGAACAATGCCACTCAGCTCCAAATGCTTGTTTACTAAGTCCGACAGAAAATCAGATTGCCAGTGGCATGCATGAAACCATTGTTCCAGCATGGATTTTCCCTTTGATTATTGGATGTTTTGTCGGAGATGAGCCAGTTGCATGAGTGAAAAACCTGACAGAGGTAAGTATTTCATGTGGTTGACATTTGGCATTGACAGTTCCTATGGATCTGATATCGTATGTGTCTTCACAGTCGTCCTAAATATCTGGATCTATGACATTTTGATGTTTGGTGCTTCCGGGTCTTTGTACTTTCTTTTTAAAGCATGCTTTCTTAAAATGATCTTTGTAATCGCAATATCTATGGATTGCGTTTCTTGCAGGACATTTGTCTCTAGAATGAGGTTCTTTGTCACGTCAGAGACAAGGCTTAGGCTTAGTAGTTAACTCACCGAAAGTTTTATAAGCGAATGGTTTGGACGTTGACTTTTGTCTTTTAACATTAAGCTACGATTTTCAAGTAGGATTTCTGTATGATGTTGAGTGGACTTGTGAAGTAGTCTTTCAAGTTCATCAAGATGCTTCATTGTAGAATCAACAGTTTCAAATCGTCGTAGAAGTTGCAAGGTATCCGCAACTTTGATGTCTTTGGCTTTAGCCATGTGCTTACGTTTACATTCTGTATTGCAACAGCCGTGTATCAGTTTTTCTGCAATCAAGAAATCAGTATTGTCTAGAAATTCTGTCCGAAAAAATCGATGATTCGAGAATAGTATGCAACTATGTTTTCATGTAGATTTTGTTTGATGTTGTAGAAGATCTCCCTTGTCTCTCTGAAGGAAGTTTCACACGTAAGACAGGCAGCCAATTTCATAGCTGCGTCTAAGTTGAGAGTGGGGTTCTCACTAGTGCTAGCCTCAATGAGCCATTCAGCTTCAGGCTTTGTCAGCAAGCTGTCCACCCAAAATTCTCTCCGCTTGACTACGCCATAACTGGAACTGGATACGCATCATTAAAAGTCCCATCAGCTTGGGTGAGTGGTCTTTAAGCCTCAGCCATATGTGATCAGTCGTCGATGATGGTAATATGCATACGTATATCCACTGACGAAGCATTGGAAATTACTCGTCGCACACAGAATTGAGTTCAATCAGTGCCAGAAGAGATTCGGTACGATCCAGGTCACCGTGTTTTATATTTGTATATGTACGCTCAATAAAGTTGATGAATATTTTCCAATTATCATGAGTATGAGCATATTAACATAACTCAAATAGAGACAGACTACGACAACGACTCACTGAAGTTGCTATATAGCCACAAGAGTTTTTTATTAGAGTTGCCCCGATTTCAATATCGGAATCGGTATCGGTGCCGATATGGGTGTCAAGTATCTGAATCAGTATCGGCCGATCTTTTCTTAAAAAATCAGAAACTTCAGATACTTTTTGCAGATCAGCTATTTAACAGAAAACCGTATTTTAGCCTGCTACACTAATAAAAAATCATCAGCTGCAAGTTCCTTACTTTTACCTAATGAATTCCAGGCCTGTCACACAATCTATTTCATGTCTATAGCACGATAAACATCAACACAGCTGAGAAATCTTTTGGCTTTAGTCAGAACGTAATCACCAAGTGCGGTATTTCCCAATTACAGCGATATGATTTATTGCAGCCAATCACGAACAAGAGACCGATGAGAAACAAGAATGCGGTGTAATATTTCTATGTATATTTCTATTTATATTTTCTTTGCATTATATTTGTATAATAAAATTAACAATTATCTATGCATCACAAAAGATCTGAATCAGTATCTGAATCGGATTATTTTTTACTAAGAATCGGTATATCGGATCGGTATCTGAATCGGCTGCTGAAATTAGAATCGGGGCATCTCTAGTTTTTATATAACCAAACTAGTAAAGCTTACATATCTTGCAGCTTACTAGTCCACAGTTTCCATAGCTTACAGCTTACATATAGTAATGAATCATTTGACTGTGCTGGAACAGTATTAATATTATTGTGATGAAATTACGTGGTCAGGCTATGCATTAGCAAGCCTTTAATATAACACTGTTTGCCAAACGCAGGTCTTTGCCGTTTCTAAAAATTAGCTTCTCATGAAATGTTGCAAAGCTATTGATAACCTGTGTTCCGCACTTGTTTGTCAACTGTAAGCAATGAACTTACCATTATTCTTTATGAATACTGGCTTATAAAAAAGCTAAGTTTAGGGTAAGAAGAAAATTGCTTGCTTTTCTTCTTTAGGAAAACCCGAGGCATTAAAAGAGAGAGAAAGCTTTCATGACAAGTGACTAGAGATTCGTTTTGATGTACTGAAAGGCTGTAGCTGCTAGTTTGTGCAAGTTTGCTTGACATTGTTATGCGTAAAGTTTTGAGCATTTCGATCTATTTTTATTGTTTATGATTGGTGACGGCTAGATTAACCTATTGGGCAGAGGTTTATCTTTTTTGGTGGCAAATACTAATTTGTTATAATATATATTGTTGTCATGTTGGTCTGCATATGATCCTTGATTTTTGCAGCTTGTTTTACTCTTGCACTTAACTCATCACAAGTGTTATGGAGTCATTGACCAAAATATGTAGTACACAAATGCAGCCATAGTTATATAATCAAACATAGTGAGATCAGCCAACCTGTAATAGATCCCACATAGTAATGTTTGCAAGTGTAGTTATCCGCTATAATAGTGAGAAGCGCAAGCAAAAATTTACAACGGTATATTACATATCAAACTTAGCATAGTGCGTATAAGTAATTATAATGCAACAAAATACAATTATAATCAGCGTAAAAATATTCATGTTTGTGTCAGAGATGTGATTTTTGTGTGTAAAATTAATACAATTAATTATGACAACCGATTACTATTTTTAAGCATAACAAAAACAGGAAGTTATCTGCTTATCATGGAGTAATGCACAACGGGGTTTAAACGTTGTCTAAGATTTGTAATTGTTGCAGTTAAGATATCAACATGATATACAAACGATAACATTATGTATCAGCGATTAACGACATAAAATAGCAAAAAAATTAGCTATCCTTCCATCAGTCTGATCGAACTTTACGTGTTGCTGATCTATCTCAAAAAATGGTTTAAAGGACTGCGCAACAGGTTTGTTTTAGAAACGCTTATTGGTAATTTGTGACGAAACTAGGCAGTTTTGTTACAGTAAATAAATGTAAGCAGATTTTCTGAGCACTTTTTCTAACAAATTGGCGATTGCGTGAGCTGAATTAGTAAACTGTACATTAGCTACGACGTCTGTTTTCTTCGTAGCCTACTATCAAAAAAGTCACAACTTCAACCAATGTACTTTAAATACATATTTATTCTACGATTTACTAACATGCGGATTTCATAACGTTGGCTGAAAATGTGCCAAAGCCGCTTCCGTAGCACCGCCCACAAGCAAGTATGTCAAGGCTATAATTAAGCCTGTTTTCTACGGTAACGTTGTTAGATCATTTAAATCGTCATCTCTGTTTCTGAGCTAGGTGTACTCCTAAGCTAACTTGTATTAGCGTTAAAGGCTGCCTCCTTGGTAACAAGATGGCTTACGAAGGTCATGCTACAACTTTCAACTTGTGCCGATTAGCTACCTTTCTTTAGAGCTCGCAATCTTTATTTCTTGCAAATATGGCGCTGATCATTAAAAGTTTAGGTGTTGATCCTCCCAACTATGATGAGCTATCAGATGATGAAGATGATTTCGTGAAAGACCCTTCCCAATTCAGAGCTGCGCTTCCACAGCCGTACCGCTTCGTGGATGAAGTATTATCACTGTTTATTGACGAAGTGTGGGAGGAAATAACTTTCAAAGAAAATGAAAAAGCAGTTGAAAGAGCAAAAGTTAGACCTCCTAAGTACGAATGTGCTGTTGAGATGCAAGTGAGTCGTATATATTTTTGAATTGCAACCTCTTTTAATTTCTGTCTGACACGTTCTATAAGTTGTGCATTAAAGTAGTAATTATGAAGGGCAATGTAGATTTTTTCTTTTGCCCATCTAAACAGTGTTTCACTAGTAGTTAAATTATCAAAAGTGACTTGCATTTTTTAATGAAACTGCAGTTGGTCCCGATACACTAATTGGTTTTATCTAGTGTTTCTGTTTTATGGTTTAATTACTTAAAAAACTTACAATTTTATCTATAAAATTTTATTTTTAGAAAAACGTCTCAGGATGCTTTAATAATTTAAGGTGGAATGATTCATACTTATGCAGCTGGTTGCAGTGCAGTCAAACGGATGTTTTGATTAATTTTTCAGGAGCACACACAAACTAAAGCTTTGGCTGCAAGTCATGATGGACGATACCTTTTTATTGCATCTTCTGGAGAGCTATCTATACTGGATGCTTCGAAAAAAAAAGTTCTCTACAAGCATGAAAATGAACATCTTGATTTGCATACACTCATTTGTTGCATCATTGGTGTGGAGATTTATCTTCTTGTTGGTCTTGATGAGCAAGGTAAACTTTTATTGGGCAGAATTTCTGACATAATTTAAAACAACTTGTACATATGCTATATGCAAATGTGAGGATTCGAATAGCACATGCGTTATAAAATTATATAGTTACCTAGAGTAGCATATGGAAAAGCAAAGTATTCTTGACAAAGTGTTTGCTGTAACATCCATTTGGATTAAAAATACTTTTGAATATTAAAGTAATTCAAAAGAAAAAAGGAACTAGAGAGGCTCTTATTGAATTTGCTAATAACACATTTGCTGCCTTAAACGAGAGCAAGGTTATTTTGGGCATATTTATAGATTTTTCACAGGCTTTTGATACAATTGATCATCGTAATCTCTTGACAAACTTAAAAGCTTAAACTTTTCAAATAAAGCTGTGAAACTCTTAGAAAGTTATTTGACAAATCGAACTCAATGTGTTTTTGTAAACAAGCATACTTCCTTGCCTCTCAATATTTCATGTGGTGTTTCTCAGGGCTCCATCTTAGGACCCACTTTGTTCCTGTTATATATAAATGATTTAATTGATTTCTCTAGAAACTTTAAAACAATCCTCTTTGCTGATGACACAAATTTGTTCTATTCTTCAAATAAAATAAATGATGAAATTGATACAATAAACTCTGGACTAAACAAAATAAAAAGCTGGTGTAATCAAAATAAACTTACATTAAATATTGATAAAACAAATTATATTGTAATAAAAAACCCACAAAACAAATTTTTGCTAGCTGGAAATTTAAAAATGAATCATTTATCTATTTCCGAGACAAACAACATAAAATTCCTCGGTATAACTATAGATCAAACACTAAATTGGTCCGCTCATATAGCTAATTTAAGACAACAATTTCACAAAAGCTTAGGTTTAATTTACCTAGCTTCTAGCTATCTTCCTACTACTACCCTCATATTACTATACAACAGCTTGATAAACAGTAAAATAATATACTGTGTTGAGGCATGGGGGAATGCACCTGTTACATACCTAAATTAAATACTTACCATACAGAAAAGATTACTTAGAATCATTTATCATAAACCTTCCGCATATTCTTCTGCTTCACTGTTTAAACTTAGTAAAATTTTACCTATTCATCAACTTTATACTTTACGCATTTGTATTCTAGCGCATAATAAATTCTACAACTGTCCTTCATCACATCCAGCTTACCCTACTAGACATTCATTACTATCTCTTCTACTCCCGTCTTCTTCTACTACGTGTGGACATAGACAGGTCTCTTATCAGATGGCACGGGCTTGGAACCTATTGCCTGGCAGTCTACGCTTGATTGCCAATGCTCACAAATTTAAAGTGACTTTGAAACAACATCTGCTTGGATTACTGGGATAGCTTAGATCTATTGACTTTTAGCTGCTTTGTCTGCTGACTTGGGTTCAGCGCCATGATTAGCTCTGCTATTGCGCATATGGACGCTCACTTTCTACAAATTTCTTATCTTTTATATGTTGTATATTAAAATAATGAAAATAAATACATACATACAATTCACTAAAATTTGTTCCCATACTGTCAGTGTAGCCTTTGAACCATAACCCTCAATTGTCTAGCTGCGGGTTATAGTTCAATGAGAACAGTTCTTATAGCGCTGCTTGTTGGTGTTGGACAAAATACAGCATGTTAGGCATTTAGAATCGCTTAAAACAGGACTTCTGCGTGATGCACATTTAGTGATATCTACTGGGTGTTGTTGACTGAATGCTATGTAAATATGGTTTATGAATAGGTTTAACAGAATTTGTATTCTAATGTGTTACAGCTGGCATATTTTTAACATAATAGAAGTATCGGCTGGTTTAAAATCTGTCAGTTTATTTACTACAACTTGTTTATGTCACGCTTATTGGCAAAAACCAAATTGGATGCGGAAAACTTTGGCTGAAGATCAGCGAAATAACTTCATAAATGTAAAGCACTATAACTGTCGATTTGTACAATCATGCCTGTAATCATGCTTGTAATCATGCTTGTGGTCATGCTTGTAGTCATGCTTGTGGTCATGCCTGTAATCACACCTGTAATCATGCTTGTGGTCATGCCTGTAATCATGCTTGTGGTCATGCCTGTAATCATGCTTGTGGTCATGTCTGTAATCATGCTTGTGATCATGTCTGTAATCATACCTATGGGTTGATTTAAGTTTGATATAACTTTTTTTCTACAATAAGTTGATGCATGTGCTGACTAAAATAACATTTGAAGACCCATAAACATTAAAGCTATAATATAATAGTCTTCGATGCAACAATTTCTTTAATATCCATTTTTCTAGCAGTATGTTAACATAGTTATTAAAAATTCTGTGCCAACACGACAAAATTTATTAATATAAAAAAATAACTTGAATGTTTCGATAGTTTTATTTCATTTATCATTGGTGTGCCATTTAAATTCCCATGAGCGATTTTTTATTATCAAGGAAAGCTGCAGATGAGTGTAATGATGTTACTACAGGAAGCACTGTATTATCGCTTAGTCACAGTCGCTTCACCATTTGCAGCTGATAAATTTGCAGATAGAAGAAGCACCCCAAAGCTTGAATGACCTCATAAACTGTATTGAAGTGTTTCAATACATTTTCAAGACATTTTATATATATTTTGGACTTCTTCTCGCTTTACCAATGTTGTAAACTGTAACCTGATGTGCAGTAGTAGATTACTCTCAATCTTTTTTTTGTTTTTTGGGCAAAATAGATTTTCATTGCAGGAGTGTGCCATGTCTTCTCGAGCGCTGATGAAAAAATATTTGAAATGAAAGTTCTTAATGAAGATGTTGGAGATAAATTTCATGTGACCAAATGTCAACCGTCATCAGATGGTGACTACCTCGGACTGGTGGCAGAAAGTGAGTCTTTGTTTAGATCATTTGCTTGTGCCCAGTGTTAGCAATAGTCTACAGCTAGTGAATGGCCTTCTAGTATTGTCTTTTTGAACTGTTTTACAAAGCCGCTGCTATAGCGAACCGCTTAAAGTACCTTATTGTAATTTAATCTATTTTTTTGCTAAATCTTTATTATTTTCATGCTAAGTTGTCTCTCAGCAATAAAATTTCTTTTTTATTGTTAAACATGTGGTTTTAAATAATTAAACTAAATTCACTGCTTTTAAGAAACAAATAATGTGTGTCTTCTAATAACTAACTAAGATTATGTAAGGTGATGCAGAATTTGGGCTATCCTTACTACAATATTGTCAAGCGGATACTTGTCAGTAAGTAGTGTTTCCAGCATGACAATACTAATTTTCAGGGCAAAGATATTACAAACTAGCAACTAACAAATAATGTAAACGCATTAATGCTGGATTAGCTGGGCAGCACACATTAAAGCTGGACTAGTTGAACAGCATACATTACTGCTGGACTAGTTGGACAGCATACATTACTGCTGGACTAGTTGGACAGCATACATTACTGCTGGACTAGTTTGACAGCACACATTACTGCTGGACTAGTTGGACAGCACACATTAATGCTGGACTAGTTGGACAGCATACATAATGAAGGCTTTCAGAATGACTTGCTAAGACTAAGCTGTCAGTGTTTTTGTAATGTTGGCCAGATCCAACCAATAGTGATGTGATGCTTGAGGTCTACAGCTTCCCAAGAGATAGTTGGCTTAAAGAAATTGAAGACATCAAAGCTAAACTACATCAAAGTGATGCTCCTAAGTTGCAGGAGGCAGTTGAGCCAGGGCTTGAAGAAAAAGAAACAGAGGTTGGTGAACTCGGTTTTAGAATTACACAGCTACTAGTTGTTTTAATAAGAGTCGTCTGGATAGTGGGTAAACAACTCCGTTTTGTAATGCATATCTTTAAAGCTCACAGCATACATAAACTGAATTGAATAAATTAAGAATCTCCTGATTGTATATTAGCTATTATATGCTATTGCTGCCAAATTGAATGTGCTGTCCATACATTATTGATTAATTGGTATTTTCCAGGAACCCAGCACATTGACAACAGGTGAGGGTGAAGAGGAGGAAGTCTCGGGCAGAAAGTCTGTTGACTCGGTAAGAGCCACTGCTAGTAATTTTATTTCAATCTTGATAAAATCGTATTAAGAAATACATTGTGATAGTTTAAAACTTTTATGTAACTATCATAAATAATTGTTGCTATGCGCAGTCACTCCTTAGGAAGTCAAAAAGGCTTCCCATAGCTGAAGGGCCAACAAAAAAAGGGCTAAAGCATCTTGAGGCTGTTCGACACTCTATTCCTCCTAGAGTGTCAAGCAAAAAACAATCACTGATTGCATCTACCAAATCACCACAAAGTTCGTCAAAAACATCAGTCTCGGGGAAAGTTTCACGCAGATCAGGTTCTACTTCCGATCGACCAGTATTACGCATAGTTAAATCCAATAAAAGTCGCCGAAGTCGACGATCACAGGTTTCTAAGAGTTGTCAGCACTACAACCTTTAGATTCACCTCTTTATTAGCCATAGAGAGTGTCACTGTTGTTTTTGACCAGTTTAGACGCATGGTTCATGATAAGCTGTCTATCTACTCATACCCTCTTACCAAAAGATTATTAATAAAACTGCATGATTCATAAACAGTTTTCATAGTTGCAATGTTTAGTAAACATGCATAGTCAAGAAGTGCTAATTTTTAGACTAGCTGTATGCTCAGTTGGAAGATAATTTTAATTACATATCTAATATATCTACTTTTGCAAAAATATGTATTTAGCGACTGTATGCGTAAGTCTTTAACAACTTTATAGTGTAGGTTTCTACTTACTGTAGACATATGTTTACACCTACTGTAAGCCTCTCTCCAACTACCATGTTTTTCTTGTCATTGTGCTATCTTACCTCGTGTATGTACCTATTGTAACTGTATGTTTCTACTGACTACAAGTGTTATATTCTACCTGCTATATGCGTAGGTGGCTTCTTGTGAAAGTGTCCGTATACCAGTAATTAGTCTCTGTAATTAGGAGACTGTAACCCTCTCTACTCAGTAAATAGTCATAACTACTGCACGTATATCTCTTTAAGTATTGGAGCTAAATTCTTATATAATAATTGTCTTTTGGTCAAATGACTATTTCCTTGCTGCCGGCATATCCTAGACTTCCATGCAATGACACACACTTTTACCTTCGAAGTACATGTACCAGCTTTTGAATGCCTTCAGCATAGAAGTCTTTAGATTGACTTTTTTAAAAGTCAATCTAAAGATTTCAAACGATTGACTTTTTAAAATGTCACTGATTGACTTGTTAAAAAGTCAATCACTGCAATCTTAACCTCGTCATCGATGTCGAAGTGGGTTCTTCTCAATATGAATATTAATTGTGAATAATGATACTGGTTTTTTTGTTATTTAGTCTGTTGTGCTCTCTTTATCGGTTTACAATGTAGTACCCTTGTACATACAATATAGTTAGTACCCTGTACATACAATATAGTTAGTTACCTAGTACATACAATGCATTTCATCTGCCTGCCTCTACATGTAAGTGGAAGTATGATTATATGAATTTAATATATATTAAATATATATATCATACACACACATATATATATATATATAATATACACACACACACACATATATATATATATATATATATATATATATATATATATATATATTAGCTGTACTACCCGGCGTTGCCCGAGTAATTAAAGAGTCTTTGGACAGAAAATTTATTTGCATTTAACATTTACAACATTTCCATTTTACTTTCAAACTTCACATTATGAGAAAATATTTTTGTGCAGTTCAAATGAATTAAGAGAAAAAAGAAAACAACTATAAAGGTTTTCAAGCTTTTTAAAACAACAAAAACTTTTAAATTTCATATCATGAAATAATTGTTTTATTGAAATAAATTAGGAGGAAAAATAAATCTGTAAATGAGTTTAAATGTGAAAGCAATAGCAAGTAATGGCTAAATACAGTCTGTTTTGCTATGATTACATTGAAAAATTACTTGGTAAACGATTATATGATTTTAGTTCGCTTCAGTGTTGGCATCACAAGGCGAACATACCGTATAGACTTATAGAGTGGTATAGACACCCATAGTAATTATCTAATGCAATCACTGCCTATTAAAAATCATCAAAATCATCATCATTAAAAAGAGTAACAAAACAATATGTTAACCTCAGTAACTATAGTTACCTACAATAACTTTAGTGCATTTTGTGGGTATGATCCGGAAAAAAATGTAACATTACAATGTACTACGTGCAGAGTTCTTACATTCAAGGCAGACGTGTAACATAAATGCTGAATCTAACGTATATGAATTTAGCTTACTAAAAACATACTTGAAAAAAGTGTTTGCATACATTTTAGTTAACTTTTAACCTAAATTGTATTACTTATCTGTTTTTGAATCCATTTCTACCTTAACGGATGACGCTGAACTGAGATACAATCACCAAATTTTAATTTCGAGAAAAATTACTCTTGATATCGTTTTGCAGAAAACAAATTAAGCCCTAGTACGGCGAAAACGAAAAAAAAGTATCGTGTTTCTTAGAGTTAATAGAATTCATAGTTTCAATTAACGCATCATTTAACGTGGAGATACCTAAAAACTAATGTGCTATTATCAGAATTAAGGAAACGCAGTGTGGCTGGGAAAAAGTCTTCTGAGCAGCTGAAATAAATTAGGAGAGCAAATAAACGTAGATGTGAAGTAAATAGCAAGTATGTAAACTACAAAACAGATGATTTTGTAAGGATACAACTGATACAAACTGAGAAAACCCAATATAAATCGATATTTCGTTGTAATCAGTACAATCACCAAATTTTAATTTCAAGAGATTTTATTGTTGATATCGTTTTGCTGAAAAACATGAGCCCTAGTACAGTGAGGATAAAAAAGCATCGCGTTTCATAGAGCTAAATGAGTTCATAGAGTTTCAATTAATATGCCACTTTGGGTGTAAAAACGAAAAAGGATGTATGCATTATGTAATAAGAGTGATGAAATGTAAGAGCTTTCATGCTTGTGGTTAGAGATCTAGATTGCAAAATTGCGGCCGCAATTTTTGTGAGTTCAAATCCAGCAAAACGTTAAATTTTAATTCCAACATTTTTATAGCTATAGCTGAACATACTAAAGGACAGACGACAGGCAGGCGACAAACTTTGAGAAATATATATACATGTACATATGAATTTATATAAATATATCCATATCTATGTATATTTATATGGAGGATGCATTCTATGCATGAAGCCTTTGACTGAGTTCAATACTGTCTCACTGAAACGAGCTGCTGTCATTGATCCTGGTCCAAAATGCTTTGAATCTTTTGTCTAAATGGGTCATCTCCCATAACCTCTACGCCTCATCATATTGCATCATTTGCAGTCATATTACATGAAATGGGTCACACATTGCATTCTACATTTAAATAATGGGTCATTTAACATGACCTCTTTGCCACACATATCGCTCAACTGTTTTTATTTTGTAAGTTTCTTGCATCACTCTCTCAACTATTATTCTTATATGCTGTTCACTTACCATGGTTACTAGTCACTGCTATAACCAGGGCACATAGTTTAAAGATACACTCCTTCTGTTTTTCATGAAATAAAAGTGAAACAGTTAAAAACATGCTTGTGTTTGTCATAAAGGTTGTAACCTAAGAATGCTAATAAAATCGGCTGTCTAGGTGTGTATTCTTTTAATGAGCAATTGAAAGTACTGCATGAAATTTCGCTTACATATGCCAAAATTGTGTTTGTGGTACCATCCTTTTAAAATATTTTGGTTTTTGACATCGTGCATGTGCGTACATCTGTTACTGTACATGGCAATGATTATCGCTGGTTTTCTGTTGTTCTGTAGGTTGAATCTAAGAAAGGCTATAATTTCAAGTTTACAGCAGCAAATTTAGTCATGCGGCAGCACCGTCCAGACAAGCTTCAAGGTTGGTCTCTATATACGTATTACTGATTTGCTGTTAGGATATCTAAATATTGCATTATTACGTCTTATGTTGAGTAAAAAGACTAAATAGTGCATTATTATGTCTTATGTTGAGTAGAAACTACTAAATAGTGCATTATTATGTCTTATGTTGAGTAGAAAATACTAAATAGTGCATTATTATGTCTTATGTTGAGTAGAAAAGACTAAATAGTGCATTATTACGTCTTATGTTGAGTAGAAAGAACTAAATAGTGCATTATTATGTCTTATGTTGAGTAGAAAAAACTAAATAATGCATTATTATGTCTTATGTTGAGTAGAAAAAACTAAATACTGCATTATTATGTCTTGTGTTGAGTAGAAAAGACTAAATAGTGCATTATTATGTCTTATGTTGAGTAGAAAAGACTAAATAGTGCATTATTATGTCTTATGTTGAGTAGAAAATACTAAATAATGCATTATTATGTCTTGTGTTGAGTAGAAAAGACTAAATAGTGCATTATTATGTCTTATGTTGAGTAGAAAGAACTAAATAGTGCATTATTATGTCTTATGTTGAGTAGAAAAGACTAAATAGTGCATTATTGTGTCTTATGTTGAGTAGAAAATACTAAATAGTGCATTATTATGTCTTATGTTGAGTAGAACAGACTAAATAGTGCATTATTACATCTTATGTTGAGTAGAAAATAATGTATGGATGAAAACCTAAACTGAAATCTTTACAGCCAATCAAGGAATCTCACCATCTGCAGCTCTCAAAGAGCTGTCAGACCCAAAGCTTATTCTTGGATCTGGACATGGTCATCTGTTGACACGACCGTATATAGACATCAGACAGGAAGCATTTGATGAGCTGCATAGAGACAAAGTCATGTACAAACTTACCGAAAGTGTAGAAAGCAGCCACCTGTAAGTGATCAGCTATTTGTACTACTTCTAGTCAGTTATGAGTCTAATAGAAATAAAATGTAAAATATGTTTACATTTAGTTGTCTTGAAATACTAAAACAGATGTAAGCCATTCATCTTTATGTGTAGTTCAAGGTCATACTTACCATTGGATAATAATATGAGTATTTGGTCGTTAAATTCTCACAAATTTTATTAAATATATTTTTTGCTTACTGAATCAACAAAAAAGGCAAAATATAGTTTTTATCATTTAGATATTTTTGTAGATAGTTTTTTCCAAGCTCGAGTATGATGTCTGCTTAGCTTACTGCAAGCGGGGGCTGTACGTGTGTTTAAGAGCATTGTTGTTTGGGCAATGTCTCTGTAATCTTGGCTGGACATGTTTGAGTCTAGTGGCAAGGAAACCTTGATAACTAGAGACATGCCCAGTTGCAGAGTAATTTAAGGTTGTATGTTATTCCTGTCACCCGTGATCTTTTTTGGGAGTTGAACCCCAACCTGTTGTTTGTTGTCAGGTGCTCCAAACTACTTGACCCTTTTTATATCATTTTGCATGGCATCATTTTCTATTTAAAAAACACCATTGACTCCAATAGTGTTACTTTCAACCTATTTCTCTGTGTTTATGAGTGGTTATGAACCGGAAATTACCCAATACACACTTTAGTTTGCATTTCATTGTAGGGAATGCAACTTCCACTTTTTCACCCCAGGTCTGGCAATTCCATACGGAATTGAACAACCGGGTGCACTTAGTAAGTATTCTATAGTATTTATAGTGTTGATCAGAAGATCAGGGTGCGCATATGCGGTATTTCTTTCTATGGCATTGTAGATATGTGTAATGGAGAACAGCATAAAATCTCACCATTTGTTGAATGTGTCAAACTGGTATTTTTTTTCAGTAGTAAATAATAAGTTGCTACTGTCTTTGTTACATACACAATACTATTTCTATAACCTAAAGAAATTAAAATTGTTCTTTCATCTGAGTTTTGTTGTATTCATGTATAAAGCTGAATCTATTATAACTAACTGTATATAATTTATGATGTGAATATTCTATATATTTCATGTTAATGATGAAACGATCCTGTCTAACCTTGATGGTATTTAATGATGTTTGTGATGACATCATGCATGACAATCGACAATGTGATGTCATATCGTCATATCACAGTGATGTCACAAGCAATGATGTCACAAGCGATATCAACTTATACAATCTTGTAGTCGCTAGACTAGTTGTAAGCCTAATGACAGTATGCTGTGCTAATGATGTCATCATTTCTTATGTTAACAGAAAAGCCTACATCCATTGGCGTATGGTGGAGTGGAAGTTGCCAGTTCATATACTATTCCCTCACTCGACCAGTCAAGGTTAAAAAAACAGCTGGGGACTCGCAAGATGCAGGTATTTAATTCAAATATGTCACCTTACTGTTTGATAAACCATTGAAATTGTTTGCTGGCAATCTACTCACATTAATAGTATGAATGTCATTTATGGTTCATGACATTTATCAGCAAGGTAATGCCAGATTTTATGGAATGATCTGAACAGGATACAAAATCCCTTATAAATTAAATAACTACTTGAATCTTAAATGCTCACCTTATAATTTGTAAAATGTATTTTCCTGATACAAATCTAAATTTTCATAATAAAATTAGTTTTAAAAAAACTTCCTTTTTTTAGCTACTAAAAGTTGCATGCATTCCATAAAGTAAATGCTTGAAGTTTTAAATGCTTGAATGATATTTCAGTATTTGATAAACAGTCTTGGACCAGATAACAGGTTTAAATCATTCTTCATATTCTGTTGCTACCAACAGCAGGTCGAAGGGGTAAGGTTAGATTAGTACTGCCTAATCAAACGGCTCCTTCGACAGACCTACCCAGTCCAAGGCAGCCAGGTAAACTCACTATCATATTGGTCGGCTTTGCAGACAATGCTTGCTCATTCAACACTTATCTGTTGCCCAAGTTCTCCTTGACACGTAGCCATAGACACGTAGCCATAGACAGTCTTGATTCACATGTCTATATCACTTCTATATTATTGTTTGTCTTTCGCGAGACATCATTTACTAAATTTAGCTGTTTAGTTCCTGTGTCTTGATTTCTAGCAAATATTCAACAAGTCAGCCTTTGATTAGAATTTGTGACTTTTTATAGATTGTTTCAAAAAAGTGACAAGTACAATGTTCAGATTTACTTTGTATGTGTTCTGACATCTGTAAAGTTCAGCAGATCTGGAGGGTCGGGTAAAACTACCATCATAAAAACTGCTGTCTGGATTACCCGCTAAACAACTTTAGTAATATCAATGCTCACATCTTATTCACTTGATAAATAAACTAGTAAAAGGTAACTTCAACCCTAAAATGAAACGAACTTGACTTAGAAAGCAAACTTATCAAACTTTAAAAAGTAAAGTTTGTTACAAGAGTAATTATGTTACTACACTCGTCAAACTAAATCAATTCTTACATTACTTAACGAATCTATGGAGATACATATCACTCAACAGTCAAACAATCAACTTCCTCTCTCTTCTACATGCTAAATGTCTCTTGCATAGATAAGCATCCCATCATAGACCGCTGTTCATAACACTTTTATTAGCTCTTGTATTATAGAACTGGACATAAAACCAGAGACGGTGTGGCCACAGGCTTCTGTCATATCAGCCAGCGCAGTGAGCCCTGATTCAGCTCTGGTTGCTATCGGACTAACGAACGGCCTTGTTACGGTCTGGGACAAGTACTTGTGTAAGCATTCGCTTTCCTAAAACTTATCTAGTACAGACGGACGAGTTATGTTTAATTGCTAAAACTGAAAAACATCCAGAAATTAACAACACTAGAAAGTCAGTGGTGCAGCTTATGGTTCAGTCATGACACCTACTAGCATGTTTAATGAAACAAAACTAGAAATTGAAATTATTGGTGAAACTAACAAAAAATTTCAGCTTGCTGCTGTATTAATGCAATGAACTGAGTTGACCTCTTGCCATCCTTTGCTCTGGTTTTCCTTTAACAGAAATATCTTTCTAAATCTCCAACATGTAGAGATGTAACTGGAAGGCATGAAAAAAATTAACAAGAAATACTCAATTCAGTGTAGCTTTGAGACACTTCTGGATTTCTCTCAAAAACTGGAAAGGAAGTGATTTTCTAAAAACCAGCTTATATGGTTGTAACAATTAACAACTTGCGAATTTTGTGATTTGAGATGAATTGACATTTTAACATGCTTGTAGCAGTTGAAAAATAAATACTATATTCAGGGTTTAGCTCTTTATTATTTAGTAACTTGCTGATAATGTGCATGTTTTTATTTTAAACATACTGTTTTTAGGTTGTGTGCGCAAGTCTGTGTTGATAAGCAAATTGGCTATTACCAATTTGGATTTTATGGAGCCCTCCATATGCCCGCAGTTTAACAATAGACAACGGAGTTATCCCACAACTACTTCCTGTTACATACTCGTTAGATGTGCAGACAGCTCTTTGCACTTACTCAACTGCGGACCTCTGGACAACGCCCCTCCTATTACTATAGCCAATCCGTGAGTCTACCTTTTAATGCTAAGAATAGCTGACTACAGTCAAACCTCTAGATATGAAGTTAATCTTTTCCGAAATTGTCTTCAAATGTCAAAACTATATCAGAAAAAATATTTTTACCAGAATACACTTTATTTTTTTTAACTCGTTTCATAGCCAAACAACCTAACGATAAATACTTTAAATAATTATGTATAGCATTAAGCAAATTCATTGTTGAATTTGCTTAAATGCAATGAAAAATAAATTAAAACACTAAATTATATGTAAGGAACTGAATTAGTAAAGTAATTGAAACGTGTACATTGAAATCAAATGTACATGGCGAATGAAGGAGTAGCTTTTGTAATACAAAAGATGGATGGTGGTGCGTAGGTAAAAATAGTGATAGAGGTATGGAGTTCGCCTAATCTACATATTTATTTATATCTACATGTTTATTTTTTAAAGTTTATTTTAATTATATGCCTAGCTTTCACTTATTTTAGGTTTTCATTTATGTGTATCATTTTTATTCTTTCCTTTGTGATTGACTGAACTGAACTTGCAAGAACCGATCTAAAGATGTCTCTATAATTTCTTGCTTTAATTACAAGGAGAGTAGTATCTTCTTTCCCCACCGTCACTTGACTGAGTCTTCTTAAATCTACGATTTCAAAACTAAAAGGAAAAATGTGAGGAGCTGTTTAATATTATTTTGCAATTAATGTATCACCATAGAACCAAACTATGTGAACAAGAGCTGCGTACATATGCACTAATTTACTCCAGTGCAGTGTTGAGAAATTTTAGAAGTCACATAATGGAGATTAATTCAGATGAGTTGAGTGTATGCTTAAATTTTACGTCATATATAAAAATCCATTTGCTAATGTGATCATCAAGCCGTTTGACTGCACTTTAAAAAATTGCAGTATTATCACATCAAAGCTGATTATCTTACTGTTTTAATGACTAGATATATAGGACATCAGTAAATAACTTCTTAGTTCCAGGTTTGAAATACTGCGTGCCTTTTTAATTAGTCGAGTAGCTTGAATTATTTTTTCCTCTTATGGAAACATTTCATGTATGAAATTGCATCTGATGCCTCACATACTCTTATTATTGAGTGTTTATTAGGTCAGTGGATGATGACCATGTCATAACAGCAATCGATATATTCCCAGCCAAGTGCCCTGAAGTTGTGAGTAATTTGTTATTCAGTGTGGATATTTTTTCAATTCATGTGCTCAGTTGAACTAGAAAGGAGTTACCTTCATTCACATTGACTCTTTTGGCAAGACCCTCAACGTTATATTCTTTAGTCAGACATGCTATCTCTCAGATATGTCAGGCATTTTTCTTAATAATATGAATTTTAGATTTTGAAAGTTCACAAGAACGGTACAATGTTTTTACAAGATGTGATCTCAGCCAAAACTCTATGTGAAATCGCACTACCTACAAGCCATGAACTGACAACTCCCTGGCAGCCAGTTATGTCTATATCAGCATTCGGACAAATGCTATATATTAAAGGTTTGGTTTAGTGTAACTTTTTTGACTGCTGATGTCAAATTAGATGTCGCTTTCTCTTGACAAGATCAATACAAGCAAATACAAATGTTTTGCAGCATTAACCAAATAACCTGACAAAAGCTATTATCATATTTTACACTTGCTTGAATGTTTGTGTAATGTTTTGTCGGTTACATGGAATTAACTTTTAGGCCATACCAAATAACACATCTTAAATAGATATAGAATGCTTTGAAGCCGACAAAATACTCTGGAGATGAAACAAACAGAATGATCGGTATGATTACAGGCAGTCAAAGAAATGAAGAGGAATCAGAAAAAAGTGCTTCATCACTTTTTGTTTTCCAGTTCCGCTCATTTCCAGCATTAGATAGTTATTGGGTGAAATCTCGGCCAACAGTACCCTACCTAACTGCTAGTCCCATAGAGACTCGTGTAGCTGCTTTACTTAGACAAAGGTAATTTTTCAGTTGCAAAAGAAACCTTTTACCTTCGCCTACCAAAATAGGCTCAAGTTGAGCAGGACAATAGATTCTAGCGAACTTGAAACAAATTATTTTCTAAGTTTTGCGGTGTGTTTATACAGTATTTGAAGGAGTGCAGTATAGAGTTGTTGAATATTTGAACGGGTGCTAAATGTTTGAAGAAGTGCTATATATTTCAATTGAGTAAAAGATTGTGAATGATACAGTGTATTTGCAAAATGCCGATAGACTTCCTAAGGTGCACTATCCGTTACAGGGTGAAGACATCAGGAGAACGACAGCAACGATTGCAGAAACGATGGCCCTTGATGAAACAGGAAGCTATCAAGATTGCTCAGATCAAAAGCCACTGACACAAAGTGCTAGACACGCCAAACATTTAGCTTTTGTTACGCGGATAAGCAACCTTGAAACTGCTAATAAAAAGCGGAGTATGAAAAATATGCTCAATTGGTAGCACTTGATCACCTATCAGATTTTCTACATCTGACCTGTTCTGGTCAAGCGGTGATATCCAACAACTATTAAGCATGGCTTTTACATCTCACCATATTTATTGTATTTATAACACTTGTACCCATATTAAATTTAGCAGAGATCAAGTAGTAAACTTGCCAAGCAGTTTACAAAATCACAGTTAAACGAAAGCCATGGCATTATGCTTACAACCTACTATAACAGACCAGCACAAGAAACGAAACCATTAAAGAGAATCATCAACCTACTGGTCCTCTGGAAGGAGGCCATCACACGCGATGGCTACTAGCCTCTCCCTCGCTGGATTGAATGACTCCTGCAAGGCCAAGGTCGACTGGTAGTACTCCACAGCCCGACTAAAATCGCCCTGCAATAATATTTCTTCGTAAAATATTCAAGTCATCTCGTTAATAAAGAAGCTCGTACACAAAAGACCTTTACAACCAAATGTAGAAAATGTGGCTAAACTAAGACAAACCTTTGTGGCATACATGTTGCCTATAGAGAAGTGAATAATATAGACATCAGGAGATGACTCCAAGGCTGCAAGGGCTACTTCCAAAGCATCATCTATGGCGCCGACATTGTGTAAGATGTTGGCGAGACTAAGGAGGGGAATGTGCTGAAATACAACAGGAGACAAAGCTTATAAAGAATTGATGATACAGCCAACATTGGAATGTTTTGAGAATGTTCATGCACTTTCAGTTCTGCAGAAATAAATGGTTGCCGATGCTGTGCTGCTGATAATTGGTTTAAACAAACATTTTTCTGAAGCTTATCACACCGAAGCAGAGCAACTGTTAGTCACATATTTCCTGTTACTGTACAACTGAAAGTCTTCTCTTTCCAATGAGCTAGAATGAAATATTTTAGAAATTTTTCTAAAACTTCATAGACTTATTAACTTCATTAAAAATTATTGTGATATTAATATTTTTGCCAATATAACATGGCGTTAATAAACTCACAGCATACCTACTTGTTTAGCAATGCAACATTCGACATAATTTTTGCTGTTCAGCTCTGCACCAAATGTTAAAAAAATTTGACAAACATAAGAACCGAGGTTATCTGTACGTGAATAGGACAGAAGCAACAAGAAAGCACCTAAAAATAAACCACCAAACATTATCTTTCATTCCTATAAAGCATCACACTCGAGAAAAAATCTATTAAAATATTTAGAGATAAGCCATATCAAATATAACATATCAGAGACCACCTCTGAACATTGGAAAGGTTGAGGGAATAGTAAGTACATATGCCATGAGTCTGAAAGGGTTAAAACAGCGAACTAAGCAAACAAATGAGAGACCAGTAAATATAAGAGTTAGTATACAGTCAGAGTCCATTTAATGTGTGACAATAAAATGAGCAAGACCAAAACGATTAACAAAACACAGTCCCCTGTGCTAATAGAACATCCTCAACACCATCAACTATCCCTGATATATAATATATATGATATGTTAAATTACATGACTAGTTATGATATTACACCAGGTTGCTACAGTTCATCGTATGCAATCACTAAACTCATTTCCACAGCTTATTAATCAGTTTGTCAGTATTATCAACCAGATTAGCCTGTGCACCCAACCATATGTAAATAGACACACAAATATTCCAATTCATTAACAATTGCAATACCAAATAATCACCGGCGGACATAATTTTATGCTTACAACTGTCTAACCAGGTACTCAAGTGCTGATGATCATTGTTATGTAGAGAAACCGATGTAGTCCTCATATTATATGTTTGCTAGTCAGCTCAAACGTGTCATCGCTGTCTTTTAATTATAGTAACGGGAGTTGGAGATCCATTCTGTGCAAACAACATGCGCATGCATATTTTTTTTCTGATAGATTCCTATTTGTAGGCTAAAATGGTTGAACACAAATTTCTAAAATAAATATGTTCCAAATTTTACCAGAGCGGTGTGCATTAAAGTTCAACCGAAGGAATGTTGCAGAGCCCATAGAACTTTAAAAAAATTGAGAGAGAAAATATGCTTTAAAACAGTTTTACATCTTGTAATTTACAGGCCTATAAGTATGTTAAGTGAAGGCTGGTAAAAACAGTGAAATAAAACTTTTAAAAATATTTATATTTAGATCATGTTGAATATTTAGATCATGTCTGTACGTTGGGTGAAAAGCATGAGAAGCAAATGATTATGCTGTAAGCAGCAATGAATTGGAAAGTCCAGAATTCACAATTGCTTCCAACAGCAAGAAGGTATGTAGGGTAAGCAGTAGATGCAAGGGCAGTATCTAACACTCTCTGCTTACCCGAGTCTCAGTTGGAGAATTCATTAGCGCCATTCGGAGACAGCTTATGGCTTTAGATACATGTCCTTCAACCCTCCAATAGAGCGCTCCGAGACAACCCAAAGCCCATGATGCAGGATTCTTAGCCAATGCCTTGCCAATTCTTATGCCATGCACATTGGAGGGCTCCAGCACAGGCCCCAAATTTTCTATTACCTGAAAGTAGGACTTCTATGAGTTTGCTCTATCTACGGGGAATGAACTTAAGCTATGGGATGTATCTACACAATAAAACTTACTACAATCAGCTTCTTATCCTTTTGATTTTGTGCAACACATAATATTGTTGCAGTTGTCGAGATTAGCACTCTAAATTGCTGACCTTTTAGGGAGCAATGAATCAGTTAGCGGTAAATGAGTCTTCTATTTCTCAGTGTTTGGGTACTAGAGCTTATCATACAGTGTTTGTGTACTAGAGTTCATCACTATATCATCATACAGCGTTTGCGAACAAGGCATATACAATACACACAATACCGTTTCTATAAACATGGAATATACGTGATATCTAAACCAGCAGACTGATGCATATAACAATAAGCAGAACAGCTACACCTACATCTCGAAGAGCGGGCTCTGGAGATGAATGAAGCTTGTCCTTATCTGCTATGCTTGGCAGGTGGTCAAACAAGGATACGCTTGCACCTGGAGTGGCCTCACAGATAGGCGCTACATCTTGTCCAGAATCGATGTCATCTTCCATATCTAGAAGCTCTCCAATTCTATAACATGCATAAAACTCAACGAGATGAAAAGACTGTGGGCTGAAATCAAACAGGACTTCTATAAACTAGATCTTAGCCATGAAGACTTTATAGAGGGCAACATTAGCAGCATTTTGACAACTTTTTATATAATGGAGAGATGCAACACCGGCAGTTCGACAAGCTCCTCTATGAAAATAAGAATCAAGCTAGTAGGAAAGAACTAATACATACTTGCTGTATGGTGAATGCTTGCCGGTGACGGAGAGCCAAGTCGAGGTAAAGGATTTGAAATCGATTGGCTGAAAGTCTTCACAGTCAGCTGTGGAGACTTTGAGGGTATACTGTGGCAGCATGACACCTGCAAAACATGCCACAGAACAATAATAGAGAGCTGTGTGTCGAGGTAGAAGATATTACAAGCAATAGTGACAGAAGAGATGTCTGGACCAGGGATGAATTCAATGAATACTAGTAAAACACTATTAAATTAGTTTGTTTCAGATGCATTTGGAGTGACCTCTCTCTGAACTAACCGCATTGACACCAACAGCACGAAACGCTGAAGATCATTGGAGAAAAATAGACTATTGAGCAATGCTAATACTAGAATCAGCCTTGCAATGATTAACCTGCAAAGCACAAGCATAATCTTGTCTTTTGTATAAATAAATTATTTTATGACACCTGTACTATAAATTGTATATATTTTTAGTCCATGTGTGTAATAAATTTACTTATACGGTATCACAATTTTAGTTTTCAATTGTATTATATCATTTAATAGTGAATGAGTTTTTATTTCAGATTAGTACCCTGCTAGTTCAATGTGTCATGGAGATTGACAGATGTAATAACTATACATACAATTAATATAAAATGCTGGAAGGCAATCAATTGGCGCAGGTGTTAGTGTCGGTCTATCATGATAAAAGTTGAGAGCTTGAATCCCATACAAAGCAATCTTTTTTCCAGCCTCCCACCATGGCTTCGGACGAACGGAGCTTTTATTATGATGAAGATTGGACCACTTCCTTTTAGTGCACTATGAATTCTGTTTTGAAAATATTCGCTGACAATCAGTGAGCCAATCACAGCACAGTGGCTAGCGTAAATATTAGGACTCCTTATACACACGATTATGCACGGGTTTACCACTGGCCTCAGTCGCAATGCAAACAACAGCTACATATTTGTCATGGAACTCTCTCTACACTTTTAGTGTACTTCAGCCTTAAAACTTCAAAAACACTAACAGCGATTATGGTCATGCAATGCAGCAAAAGTAGCATAAGAGTGTGACCATTTCAAGCAATCTAATTATAGTTCAAGTAGGAGGAGTCATCCAAATAAATGTAATTCATTAAGCTTTCAGATGGTCTGACAGCTAAAACTAGGAATTTAGTCACAGGCCTATGCATAGCAAAATTTGAGTCCAAAATAATAAGAAAATTTACACTTTTATTTTGTAGTAGTGTTCTCACTGAAGATATTGAAATAGAAAGCTCACATTTTCTGCATTCCACTTTCAATAAAAGTGAGAGAAAAACCAGCTCGTTATGAATCAAGAGATATAACCTCGAGGCTGCGGCTCCTTCCAAACTCATTGAGATACATTTTAATTAAATCACAAATTACTTCATTATCAAGTACATATTATGAAGCTAAAAGATTTTGCCAAGAAGTCTAGTCTACACTCAGCAGAATTTGTATGTCTATTATGTAAGCAATCACATTCAAAGTGATATCCTAAAAACATGATGTGTAAATAAAAGTATGTAACTGACTCGTTTAAAAAAATATAAACAATCTTGCTGAGTTAGAACAGAATTAGCATAACCACCTGATTTTTTCATTTTCTGATGGATCCTAGCATAAATTTACAGAAATTTAAAGAATTTGTTGAATGTTTTCAAACACAAATGATCTATCCATATTCTAAATGAAGTGGGAATGGCATATATATGATACCTGCATATGAGAACATAATATATCTAGAGAATTAAAAATCTGAGGAAGCCTGAATCTAAGGAAATAAATAAATAAGAAACACTCACTAGTCCGTGGTTTCACACCAGGGAGTTCAATCTGATCAGGAGAGGCATCTTTTTTACTGAAGCACCTGATGTGATCTTTCTCCTCAGTTGTCACACAGACGATATCTGCAACAAGACTACCTTTTATTCCAGCCAGCCCTGAGAAGCCTCGCAGTATACCAATATAAAACAAAGGGTATTATACAATGCTAATGGCGAATAAGGAAACAAAGAACGATGATGTGGAATTGTCTGTATAATGGGAGAGGATAAATCTCACCAAATCAATGGTAAAAGTTTAGTGAGTCGGTATGAGAATTTATGAGCAACTCATTTTTATCTATGCATATTTTTTATTGCTGCAGTATAAGCTCAGTAAATGAAACTGCTGAATTGATGGCTTTTCATAAACAAACAATAATAATAATTTATTTTAATTGTTTATTTGTTCTAAATATTATCAAGTTGATGTTTCCATGATGTACCGATTAACAACAGAAATTTAAAAAAAACGAGTTATTACAATTATAAAAACAGTTCATGTCGCCACCTAAACTGTTTTGAATATTTTATAAAAACAACACAAAATAATTCGTAATTTATAGCCAGCATCAATTGAAATGCAGTATTCACATGTATGTCAAGCAAAGATCTAGACATATGTGGGAAGCCACAAAATTCTAATCTCTTTTCATATTTACAAGGCTCAAAATTACAAGTTATGTATATTAGAACTACCCTAAAATATCTCCTTGTCTGATCAAGTGGAGTACATCTGTTACTAAACCATAATTTGGAAGAATGTGTTGAATAGTCCAAGTACGTAATCCCTGACTGTTCTGAGACACGAGGCTAAAGTTACTGGTTAACTTACCAGATAACCGTCTATTGTGGAACTTATCAGACCAAACCATAGACACAAAATACAGCCGCTCATCAGCATTGGTTAACGCTAACACTGCCGACAGAGTTAGCTGATAAAACCAGATTACAAAGGATTGAGTAGAATTGAGTCAGGAGCCACATATGGCAGACAGTAATTAACGCAATTGAAACAAACATCAACAGGGCAACAAAGAGAAATGTGAAAAAAACCACTCAAGAACAGACAACTCTCGAGATGACCAGGCCACATCTAAGGCAATGATATTCTATACTTTAACCACAACTTAGTCTAAAAGGCCTACTGGCTAGGTTATGGCCATATTCTGACATTAGATTCTTGATGAAGCTATAACAAACAACAAGAGTAAATGGACCTACAGACCAAAGCCCACCAGACACGCTATGCACCACTAATAATATATATGGTGTGAGTGATTAGCTTTAAAGATGCATGTCAATCCAAACATGGACAGTACGATGACAAACACCCTAATCCACCGGTTCTCAAGACAACCAGTGCAACCAACTATGACTAAAAGCGGCTTAATCGAACTGCTCTGAAAAAATTAAAAACCTAGAATAGGTATATTTTTTGGTTTTTGTTGAATTTTATTTGTGTTAGCTAGTTTGTGGTTGACACACACTTGACTGCCAAAACTTATTACCCGAGAAGCGATGCGAGGAGTTGTCTCCAGTAGCTGCTATTCAACTCATGTGGTCATTAGACATTTTATGTATTTATATTCAAGTGCCTGACTAGGAAACAAAAGGTATGCAATGTGGTTAGATTGCCAGGAAGGATATCTGAATGCAAATCTGCTCACATTGCCAAACAAACAATGCAGGCTACACTGCCGAGGCAACTCCAAATAGCGCTCTGCTAAGAGGTGTGACATTTTTACATTTCAGAAGCCAATCTATCTTTAGTAGAAACTTTTAGATCTGATCCTTGAGGTAAACAATGGAGAGTAATCCAAACATGAGAGCACTGTGAACCCCATAACCCTCTCAGGCAATCAATGATTTACTCGCAAATAATGCCTGTGAACCGATGTATCAGACAATTTCTGCTTGAATCTGCCAATAAGAAAAGCTGTAACTGATTTCACCCTTCACCGAATGATATCTGGTCTTGCATTAGAATATCCAGTCAAGGATGGCTACCATAAACAGTAGAAATTGTTAGAAACTGCAACATTTGTTAAGCAGGAAACAGCTACAGATAAGAGCACAACCATGTTTCCACCATGAATGGCAGTAAGTTGCCTTGAGAGACGGAAAAGAAAGCTTGTCATGTTACAATCAAGTAGATCACAATGCGAAATAACGAAACAACGTCAACAAACTTTTACCATCCCGCAGCCGCTCTTCCACTAGCCACGAGTTGTGGTGCTCTACCGTTTTTATCACATTTGCTGTTTGAAAGAAGCTAACAATGTCTAAAATATGGCATAAGTATACTGAACGTCTGACAAATCAAAACATCTGTCAGATCAAGACATTCTGAGCTAAGAAACATTTAACAACTCAGAATAGCATATTACACATTTCATATTTACTGGACACTTAACAGTAGTAGACGTCATGGTACTCCATTCAATGACATCATGACTCATGGCACCAGACATTCAATGACATGACTCATCGCACAAAAAATGCAATGGCACCATTACCATGACACCAGACATTCAATGACATGACTCATGGCACAAGACATGTGATGACACCATCACTCATGACACCAGACATTCAATGACACCATGACTCATGACACCAGACATTCAATGACACCATGACTCATGACACCAGACATTCAATGACACCATAACTCATGACACCAGACATTCAATGACACCATGACTCATGGCACAAAACATGCAATGGCACCATTACCATGACACCAGACATTCAATGACATGACTCATGGCACAAAACATGCAATGGCACAGTTACCATGACACCAGACATTCAATGACATGACTCGTGGCACAAGACATGCAATGGCACCATTACCATGATACCAAACATTCAATGATATGACTCATGGCACAATACATGTGATGACACCATGACTTATGACACCAGACATCCAATGACACTAGACATTCAATGACATCATGACTCATGGTACTGCCATTTAATGACACCATGACCAATGACACCATACATTCAATAACACCATAACTCATGACATCAGACATTCAATGACACCATGAATTATGACACTAGACATCCAATGACACCATGACACTAGACATTCAATGACATCATGACTCATGGTACTGCCATTTAATGACACCATGACCAATGACACCATACATTCAATAACACCATAACTCATGGCAACAGACATTCAATGACACCATGAAAAGAAGAACTAGACATTTAATGTCAATAGACGTCTAACAACACTAGATCTATACTGACCCTAGGCATCTATTAGGTACAGAAAGCCAAATGTCATGGATACTCAGCAACAGATACAAGCTATAGACAATCAATAGTAACAGCATTTAACTACCTTTGTAAATGTAAAACCTTAGACTTCTTCTAGCATAGATGCATATCGCATTGTCACTTAGGTAGACACAGAGACAGTAGAACTGCCTCGCTGTTCATCAAACTTGTGGAACATGCCAATATCTTATAGAGCACCATGCTAAGAATTTAGAAGCAGCTATTTTTATAATATGAAACACTGCCAGCACACCTGCTGTTGGGCCAATATTTCCTAACAGTAGACTCGCCCAGAATGAGTGCAAACCCTTACCTACAAAGCCTTCTAGTTCATCTAGCTCTCCCGTACTCTTAGATCTCAGTCTATCATAAAGGTTTTCCTCATCATCAATCATGAGCTCTCCTGCTGCCTGTCGTTCATCAATGAATTGCAGAAGTTCTGTCAACACTTTCTCTAAATGATCTATCTTGTGCATCTGCGTGAAAAATGGAAAATAGACAGGTAAAAAAAGTAAGGCAAGTAGGCAGAGGAGAGTCGTAGCTTATACAACCGCTGGTAATAAGACTAGCGACAGGTAGAAACAAGTGATAAATGTAATGATCTTGGTGCATATATTTGAGGGCTTATTGCGAATAGCAGATTTTGGGCAACACTGAAGTATTGCTTGAAGGTCGATCCATGACCAGAATCAAACTAAAGAGTTTCTTTAATGTACTTCAGCTACATAAATGGTAGGCATATTTTCCTTCATCGACTAAAATATGCTTAATTCTAAAATCATGAAAATTCACTGTGTTGTCCACATTGTGTCATCTTGGTCCCACAACATTACCTACACCGTAACCACTTATTAATGATATGAGTTCATTAATCTCCCTATTGGAACTATTTTAAATAGTATATGACCGATGCCTGCGACCTTGTGCACCAGTAGATTAGTGCATCACAGTATTGCTACTACTAACACTTAGTACTATTATATTATAGTATTGCTAGATAATCAAGAGACAACTCTTAATTCTAACAATCATTACCGCAAAAAATTGTGAAAAAACAACAGAACCATAACTATAAACTACCATAAACCATAACTATAAACTACCATAAACCATAACTATAAACTACCATAAACCATAACTATAAACTACCATAAACCATAACTATAAACTACCATAAACCATAACTATAAACTACCATAAACCATAACTATAAACTACCATAAACCATAACTATAAACTACCATAAACCATAACTATAAACTACCATAAACCATAACTATAAACTACCATAAACCATAACTATAAACTACCATAAACCATAACTATAAACTACCATAAACCATAACTATAAACTACCAATAACCTTAACTATAAACTACCACACGGAGAATGTCTCAACAGAACAGACTACAACAAAACTTTAATTCCGCTGAGCTAGCATCTCAATATATTTTTATTAAGAGCAAAAATACATGTAATACCATTTTTGCTTAACCATAGTACATACAAAATAGATATATTTCAAGGTCACACAAATACATAAATAACTCCCTCCTTACAATGAGTCATATGTATGACAGCGTGAGTATCAGACGGAAATTATTTTTGCTTGATTGGAAAAGGCCTAAAAGTCATAACACTAAAGAAAGCTAGTTGGCAGAAACATTACATTGTTGCCAACACTATGATGAGATAAAAGAGCCCACAACATTCATACAAGTACACTAGATGAATGCCCGGCATTGCGCAGATAATAAAACTTTTTTACACAGAAAATTTACTTTCAATCAACATATACCATTCTAAATTTTAAATAAAGATGTTTGTTTATTTCTCTGTACCGTGTTTATTTCTGTGTACTGTGCTTATTTCTGTGTACCGTGTTTATTTCTGTGCAATTCAAACTGTAGCGACTGCAATGCCTACTGCAGCTCTATACTGATTGCAACAGTCGTGCTGCCCGTGTGAGTTTAAGCATTTTTTCTGGTCAAAAGTTCTAGTATAATGCTAGCTGAAATGTTTAGCGTGAAGCCATGAAAGATTGGCATGTGTAGTGAGTATGTGCACAATTTATTCTATAGTATAGCCAGTTGGACAGTGTAGTGTGCTGGATATATACCTGTCCACAGAACTGGAGGATCCAAGTTTAAATCCAGTGCATAACGGATTTTTCATTTTTAAAACTCTGTTGCTATAACTGGACATACAAAAAGACAAACAAACACTGAGATTTATATAGATTGGTGGGATTAATACCTACATTTGAGGTAAATGCAGAGTCTGTACATCCTAGCCTTTCTCCATCCTTCAGTATATAACATTCTCCCTCCTTGACCTCTATTTCCTCATCAGGTCTGACAAAAAGCATTCGCTGAGTCCACTTGTCTGAAGAGATAGCTTTAATCTTTATGCAAGGGGTTGTCCCTGGCTAAAGTTCATAGAAAAAGTCATTAGATCATGATCTAAATGAAATTCTGTTCCCAACTACCATCCTGAAAAAAGCACATCTGCCCAACCAATTTGTCATGAAACATTCAACATGAAAACAAAATATTATTGAAAAAAGAGTATCATGCACACCTTGTGCACTATATGTTCACAATCATCTCCTGAACAAAGGCCACTTGCTTTGTGAAATTCCTTCATTGCATCAGCTTCAGTAGGGTTCAGATTGTTATTCTTCCTAAGAAACCCTCCTAAACTTAGGAACTCTGCAAGAATAAACAATATTTTACCAGCAGTATCTCTACGATTTGAGTTACTAAAGCAAACTGCTCAGAAACTAAGTAGTAATAGCGTAAGCCCTTAAGCAGTCTCAACTAAGCAAGGACATTTATGCTATGAAATGTTTTGCACTACGACGCACCAAATTCAACCACCTTCAATAGTTGCACATAAAACTTGACCCACCCCATGAAGGACCCCCATTCCCTAAGAGATCACCCATTATGGGCATCTGCACATAGAGTGCTCTAAAGGTAGCGAAGCACATGCCACAATTTTGGCCGCTGTATCACAGTTGCTCTAAAAAAATAAAATTCTTGAATATGCCAAAAGAGGATTCCAAACTATTAGTTTGGAAAATCAAAATACAAATGTAAAAGAGAAATTGAAAAGATTTGCTTCACTTGAAAGAACTAGTCTATGATACAGTACACGATAATAAGTCAGTATTAGATGGTTTCTACTTATTGACATTTATTTATCATCTACTTGAATATTTAGTTTTAATTTATAAATTCATTTACATTTGCTGTACCGACCACGAGCTTCTCGTAACTTGCCGGTGGAAAGCCCAGCCAAAACTTTTCCCTAAGTATTGTGTCAGAGTCAGCTATGTCAATGAAAGCCCACCGACGCCTCAAACATCTGCACAGCATAACAAAATCTTAATCAACTAAAAACAATAAAACGCTCAGAATAGTCGATTAATGCCGAATGCCATTGTATACCAGCAGAGCTGATAGTAGGTATGGGAGCAGCATCAAGATAGCAGAGCCTCACGTTATGAAAGATATGTCTAGGGGATATTTAGGGAAAGCTAGTGAGATATGCAGGAAATGTTAAGGTGTAGAAACAGCCAAGCATGGAGAATTAGTTGAGTGACATAAAAACCTATGACTAACAAGGAGTAAGCAGACGAGACTATCTTACTTCGGATCACAGTTAGGTTGGGTATCATACCAGCCCCATCTCTTGCTGTAATGGGACACTGACTATTAAAATCGACAAGTAGAAGAGCACCCTAAAAGGTTAGATGCCGTGCTGTTGTCCAGAAAGGCTGCATGAGACTGCAATTATTACTTATTATCATCTTCTAGGACCAACAGACAGGGTCAGCAACTCGGTCACATAGCAGACCTGAATCTACAGTTGTTAAATGAAACGCGAGGGGGCTTGTCGGCATCATGATTGAGCCCAGAATGCAAAATAAATTGTTAAAATGCTCTTAGCCCGCGTCATAAAAGAAGTTGTGTGCTCCTTGCCTTTTTAGATTATAAAACGCTTGTAATCATGGTTAGACAACCAGATCTTTGGCTGCCGAAAGAAATAGTCAGAATAATGAACTGGATATTATCGCACATGGAGCAAGTCGAAGAATATTAACCAAAATGACCCCAAACCAACCATATGACAAAAAGGTGAAGTACGTATGATAGCTCTGTAGATCAATAGTAACCTGTCAATGCTGTAACATCTACTATCATGCACACATAAACCTGAGGCTTCTCAAAGTTACTATTTGTTGTTAGGAAAATTTTCAAATTTTAGCCTTTCAAGGGTTTGGTCAAAGTTCAGAGTAAAGACTGGTTCCCACGATATCGATGTAGGTCAGGGTTGCCCTCTCAGCAATTATTAAATTGCTGAGAGGGAAAATGCTTATCAAATTAGCACCGTAAACTGATGCCATTGCTGATGCAAAACAGAAAAATGTTGGAAAACATTTCTCGATATTTTGCCGCCCATTCACGACAGCCTACGCAATGTGCACCTGCCACGTATTACTTGAGCTATATTTCCCTTCATGACAATTGCTGCAGGACTAGTATTTTATCGTTTCCAAAACCGCATTGTATAAAGAGAACGGTATGCCGCAGACTATTTTCGGATGTAAACAGAAATGGGTTGCTGATAGTGTGAACTATATTATCATAGACAATCACTAATGTATTGCAGGATTAATGCGAACATACTGAAACATAGTGTGAAGCAACCTTGACAGATAATTTATATGAAACTAGAAAAAACGAGTAAAACATCAAGAAAATACAAACGCCTACCGGCGTTAGTCTCAGGCTCCTCACACGGACGAATGGTGAGACAACTTGGCTGATCACCTCCCTCCTTGCACTTCTGCAGTTTACTCTGGGTCGCCTTACAGACCTCCTGCAAATAATTCTCACTCCAGCACTAACACTTTCAAATGGCCCAACCAATGATCCCCAATAGGACAACTCATATTTAAAAACAGAGCCAATTGAAGCGCTCTGAATTCCAGTTCTGGTTACGACTACTCAGACAAATAACCTTACAGGAAGATTTTAATGCTCATGAAATCTATGTGGCCCGTGTACTGAGATCCAGTTAACTGTCATCTGGTGCATTTGCTTTTAGAAAGCTGGCAAAAAAGGAAGTGCATCTGGTTGCAACAGACCCTGTAGGAGTAAACTGACAGGCCTCTCAGTCTAACAGACTGCAGTAACTAAACAACAAACTGGGTCACTCCACCCAAACACTTGAGTACGAGTTTGTCACTATTAGTGTATCATAGCAAAACTTTTCAGGTAAACTATTTTTCGAGGTATTTCCAGTCTATCTCTACATTAGCTATGTCACTATGTCATATTACAACCTCCTCATGGTAAAACTAATGCTTATTTACGAAAGGACCCTAACAACTGTACAAGACTCATCGCTTAGCATAAACAACAGAGCACAACTAGTGCACACTTTGTTGGCCATGACATAAGAGAGCGCCATGCAGAAGAAAGGAGTGGGGGAGGGGGCAGTCTGGCTGAAATAGACTTGCCTTGACAGGTTTCTCCTGATCCTTAGAATACTTTATGACACACTTGAGATTTCTAAGCATATCAAGGGCCTCCGTATAAGTTGAATCATATTCCAGTGCTCTTTCATAATGATGTATTGCTCCAGTTTCATTTCGTCTTATGGCCAGAAGATTGGCTTGAGTGAAATGTGTCACGGGCTGCAACAACACATGGCATTTACTGTAATTGGTAAACAGTGTACAATGTGTCAGCCTTGCAAAAGATACACGGAAATGAATTAATTACTTATCAAATGAGACTGCATGATGCGGCATCTTAAAGTTTGGTTCATAGCAACATTTTATATTGTAAAACACTTGACATACTGAAAACCGAGAACATAAAATTGGATTATATATGCTTGACATAGTAAACTTGACACTATATTAATCACCACAGCCTCTTACCTCAAACGGACAGAATATGAGAGCTTGCCGAGTCATGTTAAGGGCATCCTCAGATTTGTTCCACTTGAGGAAGATGTTAGCAACGTTGACAAGAGGCACATCCACGTAGTCAGCGGGGACAAAATGGAGGGAGCGACGAAGACACTCTATAGCATGGTAGTTGTTACCTACTACCCTCCAATACAGACCCGCCAAGTTGTAAAGCAGCCAGCGCGGAGCGAGATTCTGCAAAAATATCTATGCGATACAACATCTGAGCATTTTACACAAAGATGTCAATATACAGATGAGTTATCATCGAAACAGATAAAATCACCATGTTTTTTCATAGAGGTTATGGTGAGTCACGCTTAACTAGAATGACTAGAACACAACCACTACCACAGAGCACTTATTCACAAGTTTTGTACTTCACAGCGTAACCAAGACATCTCGGCCTTTCGATCTTCGTTGAGCAACTACCTGAAGGTAAGTACAGTATTGAGAAGTTGTCTCCACAATGAGACAAATACTTTTACCGATCACAGCCACCACCATCAGCAACAAGAAATCAATGTTTTAAAATTTAATACTAATGAAACCCATAGGTCCGAGTAGCTCCTTGGGACTAGTATAGTTAAGAAGTTAAAGATATAGCGTAATCTACCTACTTGCTTCAAAGCTGTTAGAATTCTTTGGCCAACTTCTTCCTCTTCAACCTCTCCTCCGTTCACCCAGCTAAGCATAATCTGAGCGGAAAAACACAAATGACATAACAAAGGGTTCACAACTAACAGCAGTGATCACACAGCATAGCACTTTTGTCTACAAAAATAAATTGACATTTCAACAAACAAAAAATCAAGATAATGAGCTTAAAACTCAGGACATCACCGCACAAGAGTGCGCAAGTTGTGACTGAGTTGTCGGGATTGTTAGACTAAATGACGCAGTGTAAAACAGATCGAAATTCCTAAAATGATTTTGCCAGCATTACACAGTAAACATAAAATCTCTAAAACCTACCTTCCTCATATCTGCCTCTTCTGCTGACCTCAAAGGTACCTTCTCACGCTGCTGAAAGGCCTCGATGTGATCGAGGAACATTTCACCTTGCTTTAAATCGACTATATTAACACAAACAGGTGGATACCATGGAAGGGCGTGCTGCTCACCCGCCTGTATGTCTATTGCCTCGGTTAGGAAGACATGAGAGCTATAACGGAGAAGAAATTTATCTATTAGCCCATTATAACTGTGTCCAGCAAGGCAGTGCACGAGTCTGGGTAAGTGATGGGTTGGACGAGCACAAGACCGCTCCAAAAGTTTGGGTTTTAATATTTTTGTACCTAGACTTAAATGCTTGATGCCCTATGGCACAGTGCAAGACAGGTTCGACTGTCAACCATAAATGTATACAATTACTATGAGTCACAAGTTGTCTGCGTGAAATAAAATGACAATTAAAGCCAACTGGAATAAAGACTCACTCAAAGCCTTTGTTCTCCGGTGGTAAAAAGGTTGAGGGGTAATCTTGCCAGCCAAGTGGCTTAGCATTGTGCTTTTCACATTCCTCCTTACTCGGCCAATTGGAATCGAGATATGCTGGCTTGAGTGCTGAGGATGTCTAGAAACAACTTGAGCATATAGACTATCACATATCAAAGGAAACAGCTTACCGAGCTCAGATATAACCAACATAGGCTGAGCTATAGACGAGTGCTTCTCCAAGAACAGCTGCTAAAGAAGAACCATCAATTACGAACCTGCTCGCCTGCTGCGTATGTTGGAGGGTGGACGGGTTTGCTGTAATCTTGCTTTGCTCCATTTCGAGTGCGAGCAGCGACCACATCATCCCTATATGTGCCTTCCTCTAGAGCTTTCACTCTGTCAGTTTCTTCCCTCATCCTTTCCAACTACATCAATAACATGGGATTTGCCGACACATGAAGCATTAGCGCGTATTCCCTGAATGATTATACACAGCCAAAGAGCGCGAACTTACAAATACAACTGAACGGTCTGTAAAATGGCACAACAAGAGAAAGCCTTAAAAATATTCTACCTCTGAATCCGTTATGGGTATGCTAGAGAACTTTCTTTCTATGTCAAGGTTATCCTGAGAGCTGTTGACCTCAAGCTCTTTGTTAGTCCACTCACACACTACGGTGTGTTCGTCGCCGCTAACAGCCACGTGACAATGCTCCCCTAAAGGCAGAGACGATACTCTCTTTACTAGACCGACAGAGATTCTTTTCCTAAACTGACATGGTTCCTGCTAAATGACTCGGACAGAATATACTGGGGATACAAACCCATAACATGGCGACCAGAGGCCTTGCGCGCTCGCTCGTGCTGGAAGAACTCTGCATTCCGTGTGACTCTGTCACTCCTGAAGGCCTGCTCACTCACCATCTTCTCTGTCAGCTGTTGCAGTGACTCGTGCTTCTTTTGGTACTTGCGCAGATTCTCAAGAGCCAACTGTAGATTCCTGCCAGCAGCAACATACAGACAGTTACTTACTGTACCATTTACTGTACAATTACATGCAGTGCAGCTACAGCATGTACATATAACTGTACAGCATGTACATGTAACTGTACCGCATGTACATGTAACTGTACAGCATGTACCGTACAGTTACATGCTGTACAATTACGGAATCTTCCCATCATGGAGAGAGGATTTAATTGAACATTTTAATCACCACACCAGTGTTAGCAAAACCTAAAAAAAAACAATTTTATAATTTTACAAAAAATTAACTAAAACAACTGACCGATGATGATGCAATGGTTTGCAGGTTTGATAATCTTACCAATAGGAACACACTGAACATAGATTACACTTGAAACTCTGTTCAATAACTAAACTTTCACATTAATCAATCTTACAATCAGAGGGTTAGCTGCCTTTCTGAATGCCAGAAGTTCAATAGGCTGCCAACTCCAAAAAACATGTCTGAACTTCAAAGCGTGTAATGTCAGTTTTAACTTTCAATGTTAGATTATTATTATAATTCATATTATAACACAGTTTTAAAATATTCATCAGACTAATTAACATAAACTTGACTAGAATAATAACAAAGCTCTATATGTGTTAGAGTAAAATGTAGAGAAACTGAGTAAACTAAACCAGCTCCATGAGCACATGACTCCAATAGAAATATAGGTTAACATACATGTAGGGTACTACTACTATCTATGTATTCTATCAATTAGCCTACCTGTGCTGTTCTTCCAGAGCCTGTTCTAACTTGGCGTGACAAATAACAGCCCATCTTCTCTTCTCCGCTGCCTCAAAGTCAGGTTGTAGAGAGAGTGTGTTGTCAAAGCAATGTATAGATCTATTGTATTCTGTTAATACCTGCAATGGACCTAACTGTCTTCAGACTATCCAGCATCAGCGCAAATAGAAACATGTACACTGTGTTTCACACACTGATGTTGCAATACTGAAGGTTTTCAGAGCAACATTGATTCATCGACATTTATCTACTATTTATCTCAATTGAAGACTGTTTAATGCATACTGCACGTACCTTTTGCTACGACATTAATATACTCAACATGTCAAACAGCAACAGTCAGTAATAGGCTACTAATTTACAAGTTAATGCAAGACTAACACACTCTCAATTAACTATTATAAAAACTAATTTACCACACTTTCATCATTAACCAAAAGCGAAAATAATAATTTGGCTGAGAATAAGCGTGTTGGGCCCGCTACACTGACATAGCGAGTCAGCATGTATTCTGCATGTAGAGAAGATGTTACTTACAGCATAGATGTTGCCAAGAGTGAAATGGTGAACATTGAGGGTGCTGGAGAGGTCAAGTGCTGCCTCCACCACAATTGCTGCTTCATGGGAGTACTTTGATCGATGAAGAATGTTACCCAGACTCACGTAGGCAATGTCTCTGTAGTCACTGCAACAGTCAATAAACACAACAATAAATATAAATACAGTCAAACATGGATAACTCGCCCACGGATAGCTCGAACACATGGTTAATTCAAATGGTTTCTTTGGTTCGTTCCCACGTAATGATAAATCGCTATAGATAACTCGAACTCAACACTGTTAACTCGAACTGTTTTTTGCCCAACAGCTACCGAAACGGTTGTTATCGCTTTAGAAAATCACTTTATTCCAGGCCATAGAGGTAAACCTCAACTTTTCGTAATTCATAAGCGTCGTTATTACCACCATCGGCAAAATATTTTTGTCAACGACTTTTCTAAAGGTTTGGTGAAATTTGATTTAAACTAAACATCCGCTTAACGATCGCCCTTCCGAAGCGAGGTAAAGTGAGGTAATCTTTGCATAAACTTCAAGAAAAATCGGCAAAATTGATCGTGGGTAAAACGCTCAAAAGAAAAAGATGTCTTTTCTTTTGAGCATTTCAACAACGATCAAGTTTTGCCAATGTCAATCTAAAAAACGTCCTGGCAATAACATCCCCTCAAACAACGAACCAATCTCAAGTGATAGAAAAATCTATACTTTTTGATAAAAACGTTTTAAACTTTACATTAGAAGCATTTAATTTGAAACAGGCCATTTGTGCTTTTGATTTATGTTATAGTTTGTATATGTACATGTATCTACTAATAAATAAGTAAATACATGGACTTGTGACAGTGCTCTGATAATTTGGACGCTTTGATAATTCGAACACTTTCGCTCGGTCCCGTGAAGTTCGAGTTATCCATGTTTGACTGTATATCAAATCGACAGAGATGTTTTGGAGAGTAAATATAATCTGTCATGATATTTTCAAAGAGAAAAATTAAGACTTTGTAAAAAATTTGTAACAAAGTAGACGAGACTAACAAAAATCAAAAGTGGGTTTTTATTGACGGTGAACTAGTTGAAAGTAGCTCTCTTAACTCTGTATAGGTTACATATTTCATGAATGGTTCAGCGATATATGAGCCAATAGACACGTCAACATTTAGTAGATTTACCAAGCAACTATAAAACAAGTTTATCAATAGTTTTATTTACCGACTGACTGGTGATGAGAGAGAAGCCTAACAGCTTTTATCAACTGTAGATAACGCTGACGAGTATCTCTACCACTCTAAACCATAGACATATTAACTATATATAAGTATAGTTATATACTTATACATGTATATAACTATATATACTAAGTATAGTTATATTTATATACCTAAGTATAGTTATATACTTATATATAACTATATATACTAAGTGTAGTTATAGTTTTATACCTAAGTATAGTTATATACTTATATATAACTACTAGCTGTGCTACTCGGCATTGCCCGGGTAATAGAAAAGCCTTTTTGGACAGAAAATTGATTTGTATTTAACATATAACAACGTTTGCCATTCTAGCTTTCAAACTACATATCATGAGAAAAGTGTTTCGTCTTAAAAACAATGAGAAGTAGTGAGAGTTGCTTGCTATTAGCCTGGCTATTAGCCAAGCTTGCTTGTTAATAGCCTTAGTATATATAGTTATATACTTATATATAACTATATATAAGTGTAGTTATATACCTAAGTATAGTTATATACTTATATATACTTATATATAGCTATATATACCTAAGTATAGTTATATACTTATATATAACTATATATACCTAAGTATAGCTATATACTTATATATAACTATATATACATCTAAGTATAGTTATATACTTATATATAACTATATATACCTAAGTATAGTTATATACTTACATATAACTATATATTTTTAAGTATAGTTATATACCAAAGTATAGTTAATAGGTCTATGCTCTAAACAATCAACAAATACGGTCGAGAAAAAAATCCCAATGAGATTGCAGTTGTATTCAGCAGCATTTATTGAGTGTTAATTATCAATATTGTCACAAGCTCATTGATTCTTAAACTAGGATGGATTTCATTTTCCTCAACAATATAAATACATATTCATATCAGAACATCCTTGAGAATGATTTTGGCAATGCTATTAACATTTGAATTAAATTTGATTGCCTCAGTACTTTAGCGAGTATAGTGAAATACCTAGGAGAGTAGTGCAGTGCCCTCCTTAAGCATTCAATAGCTTCATATGAGTTGCCTTTAATTCTCCAATAGAAAGCTGCCATGTTATACAACACCCACGAGGTCTGGTTCTACAATCACACGAAGACACTGCTAACCAATTTCTGTATTTTCTGCTTTGATGCATGAACAACAATGGTGTAAAGAATATCATTTACCATAAACCCTTCGGCTCCTGTAGACAGGGCTCGCATTCGCCAAAAACGGCATACATACCTTTTCAGATCTATATTTATAGTGCAAAACACATTATTATATGACAAAGCATGAAAGAGACCTTCTCAAAGTCTGCACTCGAGCATCCCTTTGTCATAAAACGTCAACTTTCACAAGGCTGCAAAAACTCTGCATATTGAACCTAGGTGTATGACATGGCATTAATAGAACATCTTGTCAACCTGCAAAAAGCGTCAACAACTCACCAGTTTGAGTGCCTCATTAACAAGATGGCCGTATTCATCCTCACTATCCCTCCTAGTTATGGCGCTCTTCAGCCCAATCTCTGACATGCCTTGAAGGAGACGCCTGCCTTGCACACCCTAACAATGGATGTTACAAAACTACACTTCAAACAAGTTTCTGACAGTTTGCTTTAAGAAAAATCAATTTCTATTAAACAATCTGTTATCTCATACTATAATACTGAAAATTGTTAGTCTTAAACCGGAGACTAGATGATGAAGGAATGATGAAGCGCAATAAAGGTTTAGAGCTAAGCATCTCAAACACTCCTCTGGTTACTATAACTTGTAATTATTCACGCTTCACTCTAGATACCAAAACCTTACTTCATCACTTATAGAAAGGTTCATGAGCTCTTCACCAAGTATTTAAACGAAATGATTAAAATCAAATGCTTTATAAAAAGTTGTTTGCTCTTGCTTCACTGTTAGGATGAAGGAGAACACAATCTTTAATTTCATAGCTAGTTCTGGAAATATGTTCACTGCTCGTTCACCGAGCCGCTACCCATGTTTGGTCAAAACCATTCGGTGAGCGAGTTATAAATATTCATAATCTCTAAGCACATTTAAACGCAAGATGCCGACAGCACGAATATTTACTTCTTCAAATATAAAATCTTCAAGTTTGCTTTAAGCTATTTTAAATACAGTAGAAAACTAGAAATTCCCCTGTCATACAGCCCACGACCAAAGTGATATTGGAAAAAAGAAAGGGTACTGATGGTTGAGAAATGCAATATTAGCAGTCAAATGGCACTGCAGTGCAATAGAATAACTGCAATGGTAGCTGCAATGTACTGGGTGTTATTATGTACAACAAAAAGCAATAATGAAAGGAAAAGATTATATGTTTATATCTCTGCCCCGCAATAGAAGAAATGCAATTATTAGAAGTAAAATGCACTGATATTATTAGAATAACCAATATTATTAATATAGTAATACAGTAATAATAAAAAACCAATGCACAATTTTGTTTACATTTCAAAACGCCATAGCTAATAATATCAAGAAGTTGTGATATTTATATAGATTTTTAGAAAATCTATTTAACAAAACTTCAGAAAAAATAATAACAGTAACATATTGTCCAACATCGATCACTATATACTTCGATCTTGTAAATTCGAATGCTTATTCTTATAATTAAATCTTATAAAATCGAATAATTATTCTTATAATTAAATATTGTAATAATCTCATAAGCAACGTTAAAAAAATATAATCGTCATTTCATTTGCTTTCACTGCTTTGGACATCAGTTGGAATACCAAAGTACTCATAAGTGTCCAAAATGTCAGTTACTTTGAAATCGGCCAAAAAGAAACAAACTTTTCAGTACTTCTACGTTAATTACAGAAACCTTCGGCAATTGGACAATGCTATAGACTGGTGAAATGTGCATGTTTTTTTTTCGTGAAATGCGCATGACTTAATGGTTCTATTCTCTGTCGCTCGGTGTTCCGTTTACCGGTCTTAATTTTGATAAAATAAGGCTTTTCAAGTTTTAATAACGATTTCAGGCCGAATTAATCTGTCTATTTATGTATAATCCGATCAGATGGGTAGTTTAGGAAATTTTCTACAAATAATAAAGACTTGGTAACATATTTAAATAGGTTTATATGTGTTTTGTATCGTTATTATACTTAAACGACTCCATTGCACAATGGTTAAATTTGTTGATGAGATTTCGGTACAAGGGTTTGCGACGGACGTTGATGAATAATTTTCGTGAGTTGTGTGCACATATGCATTTATCATAAATCTCCCAAACAATTGCTTCGCTCATGTTTGGTCGTGGGACAATTGCAAGCCTAAGGCTTTTAATTATATGCAGTAAGTCGTGACTATTTGTGCAGATATGTTTCAAAAGACTATCAAATTGGGTCAAACTAGTAAGGGAGTAGGTGTTACAGAATAAAAAAACATATGCTGTGCAATGATGCCGTTTACCTCAAGGTGTTCAAAGGCGTACATGCTGAACGGGAGGGGAGAGTTACAATGGGGTGGGGAGTACTCAGTAGATGGAGGGTTCTCTAGATTAAGGTGGTCCTCGGCACTACAATACAGAAATTCTAAAACAAAACCTAAAATAGTGCCTCAATTCTCTTTGAGCAATAATATACAATAAGAACATATTATTACTGACGCCAGATGGTCATGAAGACATAAATTTTGTTATATAACAATAGTAATTATGCACGCAACAGCCAGTCATTTCAAACAATTTTATTAAAAATTCTGCTTGTTTTATCTCATCAAGGGCAGTCAGCCAATAGGCTAAGTCATATAGCTACACAATATTCATCATGAGCTGAGGGAATTGTCATCCACAATATTAAGATTAAGATTTTGAAAAGCTTAAGAATTAAAACCACAAAAGTGTGACACCATCGCACTTGTAGCAAGTACCTTCACTACATGACAGTACCTGTGCTCAACTGTCTTAGCTAATTTGTGGATAACAGCCTCTTTTTCACTCAAATCCAAATCAGCATTGTACGTGTCACCAGGCAATGTGTCAGTCACAGTGTCAGCCACACCAACACTGAAACTACTGATTAATATATAATTAACATATCATATTATATGTTAACTATATAACTAATATACGGTATATGTTAATGCTTATCAATTATTAATTATAATTAATTTATCATTATAAATAATTAGCATATTATATGTGAATTATTATAATATCATAACATTAGATGTTAACATAATATCTGATTACTTTATTAAAACTGATTTAGCTAGATCTTTTCATACAACCGATTATGTGACCAAGTATACATAGAGACCTCGCTAGCTAACCTAGTAATGACAAATAAAACATGAGCATATGCTCCAATGTACATTGTAAGTATGTTTTCATTTTCAGAGTAGCTGTTCTCAGTGTGTCAAAGTTCCAACTCACCGAATTCCCTTGTTTTCTAGTGGTAGGACTGTGCTGATATAAAGGTCAAATTCTGGTAGCCTTTTACCAGCCTTGACACAAGACTCCTCAGTCATGAGAAACTTCTCCTCAAACCCTGGTATAAAAAGTAGCAATGAAAAGTATATTTATCTTCAAATTAACAAACAAATCTAAACCTTGTATATGATGTCCAGAAGTGTGTGGCATGTCGGTAATTGTATTAAAGGAAAGATAGATGAAAGAAATCAGAGTAGCTCACAGAATAAAACTTGGTGCAAAGTTTAACACGTGAAATTTTATACAATTCAATCCTGAACACGATCATTGTAGAAGAAAATGAAAGAAATAAAAAAGAAGCGGTCTGTAACAAAGAAACAAGCTAATTATAGAGTTCAGTGAGCCTCTTTACTAGCGTATTTGAGTACATGTATTTAGTGCTAAACTAACTTCGATAGAATAAAGAGAGGAGTTACAAGCGTAGGAATATAATCCCTGCATCCACAGTGGAAAATGTAATGTACACGGCAAAACCAATGTGGGAAAGAAAAACAAGTGAACTCGCTAAACGATTAAGGTTTTTTCTATTGTTCCTTAGCAGTTGAAAATTGAAAATACCCCCTTACTAACCATCATCCTTGTCATCAGTGCTGTCAACTATATCCTGATTATCTGAGATATATGCTTTTATTTCCTCGAGTTGCTGCACCCGCTCCTCCTGACGCATGAATGCCACAAGGTCATGCGGCCTTTTCAAACTCAGACTTGAATCCGGCTAAACGTACAACCATAAAGATAATTCAAGATGGCGTGACAACTCACCTAGCAATCCCGCAATTACAATGCAACGATGCTATTGACGCTAGGAATACCTCAGCCTGCAAACCTACAAATTCTCAAGATATTTCCAGTGTTAATCATATAGAAATGTAAAGTTGCACAATCTAATCAAATTGCCTCGCTCAACATCCAAAAATAGGAATCCTAGCTATTAACTATTTATAGATTCTACGACTTCAACAAATGCTACAAATAAAGGTTACAAAACGAAGTCCGCAAATGTACCTGCTCTTCAAGTCTGCCATCTTCTGTCACGACCCAGTGTGTGGATGTATCAACATGAGCAGTGCCAACTAGTACCCCAACTAACACAGCAAGCAAGAAGTCGGCCATCTAAAAATCAACATCAAACTAAAAACAGGCAAGCACTCGTTGAAGTGATTAACAATTACACTAGCGCTTTCCATAGAAGCTAATCATGAAAATTACAAATCCCAGCCTTGTTTATAATACTGAAATTGAATTTTTCAACTTTTAGGAGCAATGACTAACACTCCTGTACATAGAAGTTTATCTGATGGCATGGCTGTCAAGCAAGTTAAATACAGTCAAACATGGATAACCCGAACTTCACGAGACCAAGCGAAAGTGTTCGAGTTATCATAGCGTTCAAGTTATCAGAGCACTGTCACAAGTCTATGTATTTATTTATTTATTAGTAGATACATGTACATATACAAACTATAATATAAATCAAAAGCATAAATGGCCTATTTCAAATTAAATGCTTCTAATGTAAAGTTTAAAACTTTTTTATCAAAAAGTATAGAAGATTTTTCTATCACTTGAGATTGGTTTGTTGTTTGAGGTGATGTTATTGCCAGGACGTTTTTTAGATTGACATTGGCAAAACTTGATCGTTGTTGAAATGCTCAGAAGAAAAGACATCTTTTTCTTTTGAGGATTTAACCAAGATCAATTTTGCCAATTTTTCTTGAAATTCATGCGAAGGTCACCTCACTTTTCCATGCTTCCGAAAGGCGATCGCTAAGCGGATGTTTGGTAAAAATCAAATTTCAACAAACCTTTAGAAAAGTCGTTGACAAAAATATTTTGCCGATGGTGGTAATAACGACGCTTATGAATTACGAAAAGATGAGGTTTACCTCTATGGCTTTGAATAAAGTGATTTTCTAAAGCGATAACAACCGTCTCGGTAGCCGTTGGGCAAAAAACTGTTCGAGTTAACAGAGTTGAGGTCGAGTTATCTAAAGCAATTTATCATTACGTGGGAACGGACCAAAGAAACCGTTCGAGTTAATCATGTGTTCGAGCTATCCGAGGGCGAGTTATCCATGTTTGACTGTATATGGTTCTTTGAACCATATATGAACCCCACCTCATGGTTTGTTCCTCTAATAATTGGGTGAACATATGCATCGAGGCTGGCATGGAAACTATTTGATTACACAGTGTGGGATAATTGTGATGCTCACGTGACCTTGGACCACAAATATAGCTATGCCGTGCATACATTTCAGCCTGAATATAGCATGTGAACTATAAGTTAATAAGCGTTACCACCAGTCATTAGATTGCATTACTATTGCAAATAAATTGATGAAAAGTACACATAGAAAAGCTTTTACTATGTACAGTATTACTTTTTACGCTTCAATCCAAGTTATTTGTGTCTTTACATTGAACACTTATGCAAATACTGTAAAACCTCTATGTGAACGCTACCTCCAATAGAATGCTACTATAGAAGACGGGTTGAAAAATACAACGGCATCCTTTTATTGAACCCTCTATTTGTCCGCCACTTTGACATTCTTTGATTTTTACGAACCCATAATAGAAAGTGATCAGTAAAAAAGTGTCCACACAATTGTACTAATTATGACTCAGTTACATCAATAACAATTAACTTTGTTGTTGTTGCTGTAGTGGTTGCCATGATTTTAGTGACGGTGTAACAGAAAATCGATTGTCACCATAATCAAAACTACACTTTGATTCAAAGTCATTAAGGTCTAAATCATCCATTGTTTTCAGATTTGTCCATAACGTAGTTTACAACCTTATCTGAGGACTTTAAAGTGCTTATTGAACAACGAAAATACACTTCAGGAACAACATACGACGTGTTGTACGACGTGTTAGCAGCGATTGTTATCACGCATTTTAACTTTAAAACATTAAAACCATCTTTAAAATTTAAAAACGTACTGTCCGTTTTCCAATTCCAAAGCTTAACAGTTTTCCTTTAAAATTTTAAAAGCGACACCATCGAAATATTTACCACGCTAATATTCACAGTCCCACGCTAATATTTTATAATGAAATTAATTCATTGTTCAACTCGATCTGATACTTCAAGTTGATGTGCTCTTGAGATATTCTTGTCACTTGTTATTTTCTTGCTAAACAACAATATATAGTAAATAGTAAGATAGTAAGATAGTAAATAACGATGAAACAAACATTGAAAAACAATAATTAATTTGATTTTTAATAATATGAATACAAATATTATACTGTTTTTAAATTAAATTTTTTTTGTTTTTACATAAATTGAATAGTATTTTTAAATGTAATATTTAATAGGTATTTCATATTTATTTGTAATATATACGTGTATAATGTATTACATTATATTCATTGTTTATTCGATTTTAAACAAAGTATAAACTTTGATATTTTCTGTTTGGTACAGTGCATCCCTGATTTATGGCGCTCCTTTTTCATGGTTTTTTGTCTTGGGTTGCAAAACACGATGTTTTTTCGTCCCTTCATTATGACATTCTTTTCACCATATGACGTCAACAAACGTGTCTCTCAAAATTTGAATTTGGCAGTCAGTATGCTGAATACGTCGGAATCACAAATATGCCGATATGTTATTTGCTGAAATCCCTTCTACAATGCCTGATAGTGATATGATGCTCACTCTCTCTCAGTTCGGCATTCTTTGTACTTCGTAAATACTAGATATTGTGTGAGTGAAACAAAAATTTGTGACAAGTAAGTGAGAGTGACAACTTATGGCGCATTTTAGCGTTTAATATAATATTTACTATAAACTTTAAATAATACTTACTATAAACTTTAAATCATTATACGTATATAACTCCATATAAAACTTTAATTAGTTAACCATACGTCTTAAGATCGATAATGACGTGAAAGGAAGAGGAAAAGGACTTCTATGGCAATGAAACTCGAGTTACTAAGTTAACCATAAGTTAAGTATAGTTACTAAGGTTAATATACTAGTTTGTTACTATTTTTTATAGAGCTGCACAATGATCGCGTTAATTAAACGATTAACGTGACTAATACAAATAAACGATTAACTGAGTTGGGCCAATTAATCTTCAATTAAAATGCAGGTGATGATCTTGATGTGATTACTTTCCTTTGTACTGTTCAGTACCATACGTTAGTAATACTAATGTAGCAGGTTACTACCATTTAATTTACTAACAAATAAATATTATGACAAGACACTTTCTTTACCAATAAATTAAACCACAATTATTTTGCACTCAACCATGAAAACACAGTGAGTCTCTAACATTAAACTTGTTTAAACAACACAATGCACAAGCGCCGTGCTGATCCAGCTGTAAGCGGCCATGTTGGTAGTTGTTTGAACATGTTTCTAGGTAAAAGCATTAAAAGTGATTTCAGTATTATTTAATATCTTACAGTTTATTTTTGTTTATTTTTAAAAACTTTTTAAAGTAAATTATACATGTATTTTCATTTTTCAAAAAAATCATAATCATATTTCAGCTTCAGAATATTAGTAATACAAGATTGACACTTTATTGGAACATGATAGCAGAAAAATGTCTTCCACCCTAGGTAGCGCATTTCTGTAAGTTGTTGGAAGCGTAAACAAGAAAGCGAAGTGCAGTATATGCCAGAAACATACCTGCCAACTCTCACGCATTAGGCGTGAGACTCACGCAATCACCCCAAAGAAAAAATGAAAATGCGTGAGATTTTTGCCCCAATTTCCACAATTTCATATATACTATCATTGCTACATCAATTGCCCCAAAACCAAATCTCACGCATTGCCCCACTCTTGGGTTGGCAGGTCTGCCTGTGAGCGGCTATTCTCTAAAGCTAGCAATGTTGTATGTAGGAAGAGGGCATCTCTTTATTCAGATAATGTGAATAAACTGTGCTGTCTCAACTCTTGGCTGACTTAATTATAGACTTTCATTGACCGTTTTCATACTCATAATTATTATTACATTGTAACTTATGTACATTGTACATAACATGTACTACTGCTAACAATTGCTTAAAATATAATTAATCTATATGTAGCTGTATTATATGTTTTTGAATATGCAGGTTTTTGCTAGATTAATTCTAAGATTAATCGAAGATTAACTGGTTCAGACAAGTTATTAATCGCGATCAATTTTTATAATCGTTGTGCAGCTCTAATTTTTTAAAATAAATGTACAATAATACTGTATATAAAATTTTGACGTTTTCATCAGAGAGTGTTTTGCATTATATAATTGTTATGGGTTTCTATACCTCTCCATACAACATTGTCGTCTTATGATGCCAACACCGGAACGAATTAATGTCGTATGGCGGGTTACACTGTATGTGAAAAACGGTTTAACAAAAATGCTGAGTCCGATGAAAATAATGTCAGGCTGCCCATAGGAGAGTGTAAATGACCTGAAAGCCTTTTATAGGCGACATTAGCATCGCTTTGCTTGTAAAAGGCTCTAATTTATCTTAACAAAATTCTGATGAGCTAGTAGAAAAATACAGAAGCCCCCTTTATTTGAACTGTAATTAAACGCCACTACAGGAAAAGGGTTAAAAAATAGAGTTGCATGGTGTTTGTTCAAATAGAGGTTTTACAGTAAGAAAAAAAGAGGCTTTTACAGTGCGAGTAAGAAAATTTTCTCATGTTATTTTCGCTGTAATGTTATAAAGCAGTACAAACAATTACCACCTTCTATAGTTATAACTACGAGCTGTCATGTTCCATGTTCAATTATGTATTATAGATGATCATTTCACTTGGGAAATGCAAATGCTTGAAAAACCCTAGCCGGGCCCTTTTTCGAACTAAAATACTGTATTGATGAAAAAAAAGCATCTTAAAATATAGCTGGAAACTTAGATTGGGCGAAGTTTTGTACACTCTATTATTCCAGGCATTAAGCTCAAATGCGAGCTAATGTAACAATTCTTGAAATACAGAAAAACTCAAGCTTTAAAGCTTAACTACACCGATATTAAAGACGGGCACAGAACTCTTATGACTCAGTATTCATTTCGACAGCATTCCACAGCGACCATCATACAAAAACCTAAATGCACAAAAACCTAAAATCACTAAAAAAAGGCTTCAGATGTGCATAAGGTAAAGGATATGATACTTGTATGTGATTACAGCAAAACTATATGTGAAATAACCTTATATTGAAACTGTGTGTAGAAGCTAGAAAAGATATAGCCATGCGCCAAAAATATAAGAAGCTTATATTAAAAGTTGTATCAACGTAAGCCATGTTGAGGATAATATATTTAGCTTGAAATACCATGGTACATGGATTTGCATTCATGAGAGAAATAATAGCAATCTATTTATTACCCACGTTGTTATAGATCATGTAACATACAGCAGATGCATCATATTTTTCATTTTGAAACAGGCTAATTTGTTTTCTGGCAAAGATATCGCCTTTTATGATTTGATAGACATGACTGGTGAAAAAAATATTAACAATATAAGTTTCGTTACATTTTAGAACAATGGACAGCATTAAAAGCACATAAGTTGAAGCTTATATATTTTGTGTGATACTCATCAAATATTTGAGGAATGACTAAAAGTCTTGCTTTTGCGCTCAACACCTGAAATGAATTATATATATATATACTTCAATTAAGGAGAATGTGTTTGAAGTATACAGCTTGTTGTGCAAGTGTTGCAAAAACCCAAAAATACGACCACGGCAACTTCGGTCAAGGTAAGCACAGATAACTTGTAAACAACTTTTAAACTTATATAGTAGTAAACTTAACTCATAACACCGAGAAAGGAAGAGTGAGGCAAGCACATAAGAGAAGCATTAAAATTTTACATTTTGGCCGTTGTTTTAAATTCCAGGTTTCTATAAAAAAACTAATAACAAAAAAATTGAGCTTAGTTAACTCGATTTTATACGCAAGCATGTAAATTGTGGTATAAATCTATATTGATAGCATATTTTCTAACTATAATGCCTCGGTCTTGTTGTTAATAGTAACGTAATAAGAGTGTAATTGATGACATTTATACCATCAATATATGTAGCATATCGGTTAAACTATTATTTATATTATTAATATGCGAAAACTAAGCAACTAAACCTATTAATATTTTTGTACAAAATAGTATCTTGCGTGCAACAAACACAGCTATACATAGTTTGGCAGAAATGTTAGACCGGATGTTGGTTCATAGTTTCTGATTTAAAATCCAATGTAATCAATCATAGAGTAAACAAACTTGCATTTGAATAGATCTTCGCTTAAAAAACTTGACCATGTTAATGAAGAGTGCGAAGAGGTCATTGCCAGAACTCACGATCGACTTCAAAATGGAATGGAGTTATGAAATATGTACTCTACTGTTGCCGTGTGTATGCTCTGCCGGTTTACGCATGCTCGGTTTACATCAGCAGCACGCCACTCTCGAAGCTTCCAGCGTGACTAGAAGTTGTTGCGATCACACCGTTCAGCGCAGTTTGTTGTACCGGTTCGGCTAAATTCAATAAGCTAAGCAAAATGTTGGCGCTAAGGAATATCGCTGTTCACTGTCCTAATTGTTTACCGTTGCAAAGACATATAGCCACACGTGCTCACGGGAATGTAAGTACGGCAGTGTTCTTTTATTATAGTGTTCTTCCTATAAATGCTCACCAAGATTAACCACAGTGATGCTCACGCAATATATTGTTTTGCAAACTGTACTATGATGTGTCTACGTGCCTTACGTATTAAATTGATGTTCATAAAGATGTGCTTACATTGCATTATCGACGAGCAGTGTCAGAATGTTGTGGTTTCCGATTTTTCATAGTCGTCTCATATTATGTTATGCACATCGCTTATTACATGTGGAATTATCTTGCTGTTACGATGTATTTTTAGAAACTAAGTATTTTGCGACATGCCCTCAGTAAAGACCTTTCTTTCTCTCACAGATTATAGTAAGTAATATTTTATACATATGTAATCTTCTAGGTATAATGACTGGACACATGTGAGTCTATCTAGTAGCTATGAGTAGGCAATATGTGTGGAACAATTTTGTGATTTTAAAAGTAAACTATGGTGTTTACAGTTGGCATAAGACGACGTCGTATTAGTCTATATTGACCTATTGATATAGATCTCGGACAGTTGAAAATTGAGATTATGCGCCTTTGTTAAAAGTTAATTTGTAATTATCTGACATTGCTGACATTCAAAGCGTTGTACCAGTAACACGACTTAGTTCATAAAGTCAGCGGCAGGTAAAATTGACTGGAGTGACTCATCAGAATGCAGACTGCGTAAGTCACATACCTTGAAACTATTAACACGAAGCATGAAGAAATTTGCACATGTAGCACCCATGTTGACATATCAACTGAAAGATTATATGAGCAGCATACTCAAAATTCAAATAAAGAGCTCTACTCACAATAAACGACGTTTGGCGTTATCGAACCCTCTAATACCTACAATATTTTATTCCTCTCCCTCCAACTGCTCAAGCTTGACTTTTTCATCATTGAATGCATTTGTAATCACTTTATATGGAAATGTGGATCAGCTACCTTAGCTTCAAACATGCAATTTCATAACATTATTAAACAATGATCATAAGATTCAGTTATAAGTTACAATTTAACTTGAAATTATATTTTTAATGGTTCTACCATTTTAGTCAGCCATGAATGCTAGTATTGCATTTTTTCTTGACTGCAACAAGTTGCGATTCTATGTTCTGTATATCAAACAGTGTAAAGAATAGAAAAACGGGCTTGAAAATTGATTGCAAGCGTTTCTTATGTTGTAGTTCCAACGGGGTCAAAGGATCTGTCATTGGAATTGATCTGGGCACTACAAATTCTTGTGTTGCTGTTATGGAAGGTAAAAGTGCAAAGATTTTGGAGAATTCCGAAGGAAATCGTACAACTCCATCTGTGGTGGCATTTTCAGCTGATGGAGAAAGGTTGGCAGGTATGCCTGCGAAACGGCAAGCTGTCACTAATTCCAGCAATACGTTTTACGCTACCAAACGTTTGATAGGTCGTCGATTTGATGACCCAGAAATTCAAAAAGACATGTAAGTATTACGACTAGTGATTGTCATCATTCTCCGTAAAAGTAAAGAATAAATTTGCTCATGCTTGGAAGGTACAAAGGTGTCTCTTGTTTTAGGAGAATTCATTATACTGCTTCACAATCTTGTCATGTCTTTTTGTAATAGCTTTACCTTTTACCTCAATAACACCTTAAATTCATGTAAACATGGTATTTTAGTGCATATTTACGAAATGGCAGTTAGGATATTTGTATAGCAACAATTTGTTGTGATAATTATTTTCACTTTTTATGATCCTGTTCTTCTACTACTACTCTGAGAACAGTGATGCGAACAGTGCATCAATATAGTATGAGGGAAAGCCCTGAACAAGGCACTCACTTTTCACTTGCCAATAGGTGAAATTTTTAATTAATATCTTCAATATACCAAATTATTCATCTTTGCAATTTTTTATGTAATGTTTGTACAGTGGAACCTGGGTTCTCGAACATAATCCGTTCCAGAAGGTTGTTCGAAAACCGAATTATTCGAGATCCGAAACAACTTCCCATTAGAATTAATGTATGTAAATTTTAATCCGTTTCAAGTCGTGAAAACAACTTCGGTTAAGTATTTTTTTAACATTTTACAACATAAACTGCACTTATACTGCTTACTATAAATAAAAATGGGTAGATTGTAGATTTTTGTCAAAAGATTTTTTATTTATGGTGATGAAAAAAATAACAAAAAGTAAACATTTTGTATGATTTGTTTTTAAAACATCGAAAACATTAAAGGTTAAAGTACAATACCAAAAATTGATAATGAAACAGCAAAAAATGCAACAGATCAGTTACATCAATAATTGCATTTAAACAACAAATGCGTTTGGAGGTGTCAATTAGGACAGTACATATAAGTCTAAAATGTTAAGCTATTATATTATTTATAGTCAGTCATATGTGGTGTGATAGACTTTTTGCTAAGTTTCAATTTATGATTGTATAAATTGCAACAAATTAATAATTTATGCAAAAACTTTGCTGTTTGCTAAATGATTTTAAATGTAATTGCAAAATTACTATGTTTGAGTAGGTTTGAACTCTTGAAATATTCTGCTCAGTAACAAGGAAGATTTCAGAGTTTGCTCTGGTTGAACTTTCATTAATCATTAATCATGTTTCACTAGATCATTTTTATAATTCTGCATATATGATCATCAATATATGATCCTTTAATATGATCATGAAATATTTACAAACCTCATTTTTAAACGGTTCACAATAGCTACAGATGGTAGTATTTTGCAAGGAAAATGTGTTTGTTTTTGTGTAGTTTGTTTACAAATCACTCATGTTTGTAAGCATTAAATTTTTTCAAAATTGTTCAAGAGTGCACAATTCTAAGATTTGAATGTATTTACTTTATGGAAAGTTTAAACTTGTTTAGAATTTGTTTTTCGAGGAATTCAAATTTGCTGATTTACATGTACTATATTTCTGAAGTTACACAGTTTATGCAAATCAGATGTCGTGAAACGCTTTTAAAATTTTTTGACTCATTTTTAGTCAAAGAATCGGTAGTATTCACGTAGGTGTACATAGCTTAGGATGGTTTTTAGACAGGATTCACATTTTAGAAGGAAAACACATTTCCCAGAATAGTAAAAAATTTAAAATAAACTGGCAATTTGTGGGATGAAGTAAAAACGTTTTGAATTATGGTTAGAATTAAATATTTTTTAAAATTATCTTTCACAATTTGTTTCATGCATATATTTTATTGTTATCTGCAATGAGAGGTCGCTAAAAATGTATGCGTGGCATAGATCAGCAGCGCTCTTTGGAAAAATATCTTAAGCGAAATACAGAGATGAAGGAAAATGATTACTAATTGCGAAGAGAAATTTAGATTTTTTACCACAACTCGAAAACATAAATCATGTGTGTTAATGCCATGATTTGTGTGTGAAAGTGAGCTATAATATCTGTACAGTCATCACACGTTCTAATCTCTTGATATTCAATATACTAGACCTAGCAAACTATTGTGAAAGTTTTGTAAGTGTTCATGTTTTTTTCAAAACTTTCATAAAGTTGTGAACAGTACATTTTTTCATCATTGTCTTATCAATAATTAAAAGCAGTTTATTATTGGTTCAGAATTACATATGTAAGGGTCGCTTCTTGAAGCTTGTATTGCAACTGTCTTGCTTACCAGTACATTGCTGCAAGATTGTTCTTCATATTGAAATATTCGTGTTGCACAAATTTTGAAAATAAGTTCTATGGTGTATCACTGCTTGGCACGTTTTAGGCAAAACGTTTCCTACAAAATAGTGAAGGCCTCAAATGGGGATGCTTGGGTAGAGGCCAACGGTAAAATGTACTCTCCTAGTCAGATTGGTGCCTTTGTTCTCATGAAGATGAAAGAAACTGCAGAGAGCTATCTTGGGAGCACTGCGAAGAATGCTGTCGTGACTGTTCCTGCCTATTTTAATGATTCACAACGACAAGTATGTGTTTTGACCTATGATGCCTTAGTAATTATTATTTAAAGTATAGTAGCCAAGTTATTCTCCATTTTTAGTTTGCGTTGAATGAGGGTATCATATGCTTTGATCAAAAATAGTCATCAGTTAAAATGTAAACAATTAAAACATCATGTACAAACCTACTACCTTGCATCATCTGTGAGAAGATTATACATTTAATGAAATATACCGTAAAACCTCTATTTGAACGCCATGGTGCTCTATTTTTCAACCATTTCCCTATTATTATTAATAGTGGCGGTCAAATGGAGATGGCATTCAAATAGAAGTGGAGTTCAATTAGAGGTTTTACGGTAAATAATAATCTATCAAATGCAACAAATATATATATTTAAGAACAATTGACGTGCAGAAACAAAACTTATCAACATCATTTGCTTGGCCAGTTGCGTTCTGATTGTTGCAACTGTTGAAGATGCGTTCGATCAAAGATTGCTGCTGATGGGACGAACATCTTCTGGCTGTTCAATACCTTCAACAATATTTTCTGACCACATTTTTTCTTCTGCACTTCTGAACTAGTCAATATTAGCGTCCAAGCAAGTTTTTGGGCAGATCAAAACTTTCAGGAGTTGCATTCCATACAAATCATCAACTTTTAGCACCATTGCTAAGCACAACGTTCAGCTTAAAACTATTTGTTCGTATACCATTGTGAATGTAAGCCATTTTTTACATTCATCAAAGTATCAAGACTGCGTTAAACAAGGAACTACTATTAGTCTGGTACAGTTATTAATTATTTCAGTGGTTCAGTTTTAATTAAAAAATCGAAAAGCTTTCAAGTTGGAAAACGGACTTGGGTATGAACAGAAACAACGAAAAACTAATTGTTCTTGATTATACTAACCGAGTCATTGTTAGTATGATTTTGTGGATACTGTTTAGTGATCACTTGCTATTGTGGGTTCGTAAAAATCTATGATTGTCAAAGTGGCGGCCAAATGGAGGTGACGTTCAATAAAAGGGTGGCGCTCTATTATTCAACCCTTCCATAGTGGCGGCCAAATAAGGGTGACGTTCACTTGAAGGATTTGCGGTAGATGTTAAGAGCACTCTTTTGTTATTGAGATTTATTTTTTTCACTCGTTCCACACATATAGCTGGTGTTGTTGCTATAATGTTAAGTTCAGTGACTATGCAAGTACAAAAATGTAGTATTTCAGTAAAGACTGTTTGCAGTAGATGTAGCAATTACACATTTCGTTATTTTTTATCTAGATAAAAATATAATCGTAAAGGTTGGTGATTAGCATTGGGTCTGTTTGTAATATTATGTGGTCAAAAACATGTACATCTCCAATCATATCATCCATTGATGCTCCAACCAATTAACTATTGATGTTATGAAAAACCAAGCTGATGGTTTAGGAAAGTTAGCTGGTGGTTGTTGAAGGCATATTCCTTTTTGTTCATTTTCACAAACACCTCGATATTGTATGAACAGGCAACTAAAGATGCTGGACAGATTGCTGGCTTGGAGGTTTTGAGAGTCATCAATGAGCCGACTGCAGCAGCTTTGGCATATGGTCTAGATAAGTCTGAGGATAAGATGTGAGTGAAGTTTGTGCAATTTTCTGTCGGTGGTAGTTTAAGAATTTGTATGCTGCAAGTTTTCTTCTTCTACTGTTTGTTAATTATACTATATAGTAAAAATATGCACTTGATTAATTAATCTCCCTATTCGTTTTAGAATCGCTATTTATGACCTCGGTGGTGGAACATTTGATATTTCTATCTTGGAAATACAGAAGGGAGTTTTTGAAGTAAAATCAACAAATGGCGATACCTTCCTCGGCGGTGAGGATTTTGACAATGTACTGCTAAAATTTTTGGTTGCCGAATTCAAAAGGGATTCTGGAATAGATGTGACTAAGGACCCAATGGCTTTGCAGAGACTGAGAGAAGCTGCTGAAAAGGCTAAATGTGAACTTTCATCATCATTGCAGGTACCTTGTCTTGAACAAATTTCTCCCTTAACTATTCATAATAACTAATAAGCCTATGGAGCACAGTGTGCCCTCGCCATACGACATTAATGGAGGTGGAGTTCAATTAAGGGAGTGGCGCTCTATTTGTCAACCTTTCTCTCGAGGTGACGGTCCAATAGAGGTGACGGTCCAATAGAGGTGACGGTCCAATAGAGGTGGCATTCAATTATGGTTTTTATGGTATTAAATATTTTACTTAACTTGAACTTTTTCATCACTAAAATTTTATTACCCATCGGTTTCCGCCTCCTTCCTAAAGTTTTTGCCAATATCATTAAAACCTTTTCCAACCTAATTCGACCAGAAAGTCAAAGCGATGCTGTTCTAGTAATGAAGTGGACTTTTTTTAGCAGATTGAGAGAAGTTGTTCATTCCCTGACCCACTGTTCGAAGGGATCTCAACTCCACCTTTGCAACTGGTTTCAAAGGGAAAATATTACATACCACTTTTTACACGAGGAATGCTGAACCGAGATAAATCGGTCATCGTATGTCTAGAGCAAGATTTGAATTAACTGATTCTTGCTGATGAAATCAATCAGTGTGTTGGGACTGTTAGTTTATAATCAGGTTTGGTCATGGGTCATGTGTTCTGTTTACAGACCGACATTAACCTACCATACCTTACAATGGACTCGAGTGGCCCCAAGCATATGAGCATGAAGCTGACTCGCTCCAAGTTTGAGTCGCTTGTTGAGTCATTAATAAAGAGAACGATAGCTCCTTGCCACAAAGCTATGCAAGATGCTGAAGTCTCAAAGAGTGATATCGGAGAGGTGTTGCTGGTTGGAGGGATGAGCAGGATGCCAAAGGTTGGTGAGGGGAGATAATTGAGTCAATATTTGAAAACTCATTTCAATATTCTGTATGTGCTGGATTTCAATATGTTAATCGTAATGCTTGGCTATGTCTATTCTCTCATTTCAATATAGACAACTGTTTTATGTCCCGTAGGTGCAGCAAGTGGTTCAAGAGGTGTTTGGTCGGAGCCCTAGTAAGTCTGTTAACCCTGATGAAGCGGTAGCCTTGGGGGCTGCTATTCAAGGGGGTGTGCTTGCTGGTGATGTCACTGATGTCCTTTTATTGGATGTAACTCCGCTTTCCCTTGGTATTGAAACACTTGGTGGAGTCTTCACTAAACTTATTACGAGAAATACCACTATTCCCACTAAGAAAAGTCAGGTCAGTACACAGCTTATTTATCGTGCTGATGAATTTAGCCAGTCATTTCAGCAGATCGGTGATTTGGTTAATAGTTTTACTTTAAAATAAACTGTTCTATTTCATGCTTTTTTCCATGTACTAAATTAAACAACCACATTGTTCTTCACTTTTTAATCGTTAGGATTTGCATGCCAATATTTTAATGTAATATTTGCAGATCGGGTAAGTCTTCTATTAATAAAATCAACTAAAAAACCTCTGCAAATATATCAACCAGCGAACTTTAAATGGTTGGTTTTTTTATAGTCAATGCTTATATGTTAATCTTTAGCAGTTTGATGCAGCTTATTTCTGCTGAAGTGAAGCAGTATTTGACTGGAAATTTAATTTTTCATAATATGACATTGTTTTCTTTGTCTTGTATTTTCTATATATTATTCCAGTGTTATTTTTTCAAATGACCGCTTTGATGTCAGGACTATTGACTATTGCAGGTCTTCTCCACAGCAGCAGATGGACAAACTCAAGTGGAGATCAAAGTGATGCAAGGAGAACGTGAAATGGCAGCAGACAATAAAATGTTGGGACAATTCCAGCTAGTGAGTTTATAAAAGAAAACAGTTCCCTCTGTTAACTGTTCTAGAATTGTCTTTTGGCAATTGTCACTTGGTATGTGCCTAATCATATTATTGTTATTTTCAGGTTGGCATTCCACCTGCACCAAGGGGTGTGCCTCAGGTTGAAGTGACATTCGACATTGATGCCAATGGTATTGTCAATGTTTCAGCCAGAGATAAGGGCACTGGCAAGGAACAGCAAAGTTAGTACCCGTTTTCTATTAATGAATAGCAAGTTTTTTAGAAAATTTAGGAACATAGGATCGATTTGAGAACCAGAACATGCCATTTAATTTAAGCCGCTGGGCTGATTCTCATCTGAATACAACCAGGCAATATCTAGTTTGCTGCATCCTCTCTACTTGCTATGCAGTTATTTTTTTGGCCTTCAGTTGATGACAACTACTAAAAGGACTAGTTGATGTCATCTGTACTACAAGGTTTGTTTGCATGTTGTTGCAGTTGTGATACAGTCATCAGGAGGTCTTAGCAAAGATGACATTGAAAATATGATCCAGAATGCTGAGAAGTATGCTGCAGAGGATACAAAGAGAAAGGAAATGGTGGAAACAATGAACCATGCTGAGAGCATGGTCCACGACACAGAGAGCAAGATGGAAGAATTCCGATCACAACTGCCAGAAGATGAAGTTAGTGTCTCATTGGTGTATTGTTCAGTCTGGTTAAAATACCTTACTTAATACAGGCTTTTAAAGGGTCTCTAATATTATTAGTGTGTTGTATAGGTGGTTGTTTACTTTACAGTATAACAAACTAAAAAAGGAAATCACCAAGTTGAAAGAGATGATAGCCAACAAAGACAGTCATGCACCAGAGGATATTAAGAAGGCTGCTGAGAGTATGCTGAGTCTCTAATATTATTAGTGCGTTGTATAGGTGGTTGTTTACTTTACAGTATAACAAACTAAAAGAGGAAATCACCAAGTTGAAAGAGATGATAGCCAACAAAGACAGTCATGCACCAGAGGATATTAAGAAGGCTGCTGACGAATTTCAAAAGGATTCACTGAAACTATTTGAAATGGCATACAAAAAGGTTTGCTTTAATCTACTATATAAACGGCAATCGTCTGTCTGTCCGCCTTATAGAGTACTGTACTTTTCGGACTATTAGCCGTTACCAGGTATCCAAGGCGCATTAATGAGAATCTCCGGTTAGTGAGCCTCTATTCGTCGTTTGCCGTTTTACACAAAAATGACGTAATTATTACGTCTCTATGGCTTTCTTTTAGCTTGATGACATGCGACGCTTTTTTTCTCCTCGACGTATTAGGGCTGATTCGTTTTCGGCAAAACGGTATTGACAATAGACTCTCTCGATATTAGAATTAAGCGATTAAATTTTATTAACTCTATGAAACACGATGCCGTTTTTGTGAACCTCTATTTCTGGGTTCAATTGCTAAATCGCTGTTAAGGTCACCACTTTTCACGCGGACAATTGTATTATCTCGAGTAGGAATAACATCTAGATTCTCTCACCTTCGACCTGACAAAGACACTACAATATTTTATTTTTACATAACATATCGTCGTACCAGTATCGTTGCATTCAGAGTTTTGATGGATAGCTGTTGGTGGAACAGTAACTTTTTTATACACACACTTCTATGCAAGAATTGTTATTATTAATTCAATATATTCGCGAATTTTATTTTGTTTTCTCATTTCGTATTAATTGTATCATTACCGAATCATCTCATATTGTAATCGTAGCAAGACAGACTCAATTTAGCTATTACTTGCTAATTATTTCACTGTTACATCTAAACCCTTTATAGTCGTTTTATTTTTAAAGATTATTTGACCTGCACGAAACCTTTTTTTTGTCATGATATGAAGTTTAAAAGTTGTTTGACAAAGTAAGTTTGAAAACCTTTACAGTTGTTTCAGGTGAAATGGCAAATGTTGTCATATGTTAAATACAAATCAATTTTCTGTTCAGTTTTTTTATTATCCGGGCAACGCTGGGTCGTACAGCTAGATGTATTAGCTTACACATCTTTCCTGTTAAACCCAACCCGTTAGTTTTTCGTAATTAATTTCACATTTTACAACAAACATTTGTAAGATTTATCGTGTAAGATTGCAAGTATCAGTTACTCTCCACTCTCTTATATTTACATACATTTACATACTTGGAGAAATATATATATAGATATATAAATTTAAATTATTTTATTACATTTATAAACTTCTTATGATATTGAAGTTTATAATATAAGTTTTGTAAAGTTTGTTTCATCGTTGTTATTATTTCAACTTGCATTCTTTTAAACATAAATTGAGTATCGTGTTTGAAGTTTAAACATTATTGATTTTCCTATCACTGTTATTATTACTTGATTAGTTTCCAATCTTCATTATTAATATTATTCTTTTATTCAACCATTTTTGGCAGGCATGGTTTTAATAAAATTTCAAATACAAAATACTATGATATTCTGTCATATTTTTTAGTCTCGTCGTATTCAAAGAATTGATGGATAGTTTCTGGTGGGACAGTAACCTTTTTATACCCATACACTTTTATGCGAGAATTGCTACTATTAATTTAACATATTCATGATTTTTATTTTGTTTTCTTAGTTTGTATTAATTGTATCATTACCGTATCATCTTTTATTGTAATTGTTGCAAAGCCGACTTAATTTAGCTATTACTTGCTAATTATTTGAAATTTACATTTAATCCATTTTACAATTGTTTTATTTTTTTCAATTTATTAGACTGGCAGAAAACCTTTTCCTCATGATATGAAGTTTGAAAGTTACAGTTGTTTGACAAAGTTTGATAAACTTTACAGTTGTTTTTATTTTCTCAAATTACTTCAACTACACAAACCACTTTTCTCATGATAGGTTACCTATCATGTTTTCTCGTGTTACCTATGTAGTTTGAAAGTTAGAATGGCAAATGATGTTATATGTTAAATACAAATCAATTTTCTGTGCAAAGACTTATTTTACTACCCGGGCAACGCTGGGTAGCACAGCTAGGCTTGGGGCCGTGGCGTTACTCGGGGATGCGGTGAGACCTTTTTCGCCCCGAGTACAGTGAGAGTCTCCAGGCATGGCTTTCCGGATGAATGAGTTGGCGAGTGCGAGACGATTGGTTGCGAATGCAAGGTGATTGATTGCGAGGTGATTGCAAGGCAATTGATTGCGAGGCGGGTGCGGGCCGATTGATTGCGAGGCGAGTGCAAGAACGCGATTGTCAACTGCGAGGCAGGTAAAAACTGGTCAGCTGAGGCGGGGGCTCAGCAGCAGAAGTGCGCGATCGTCAACTGCAAACATAGACGGGTATGAACAGATGCATGAATCTAGACACATGAATCTAGAATATTTACTAGATTTTACACGCATCTAGCTTTAAGACAAATTGCAAAATTCCATTGTTCTCCCCAACATTGACATGTATATGTGCATGCATACTCTGATCAGGACAACAATTTCAGTAGACTGCATATTTGGAGTTGTTTTACAGTATGAAAGACAACTCTCAATAAACCTTATGCTGCACGTAAATCTATTCCTGTAGGCAGGTAATGCAGCTAGTACTGAATATATTTCGTGGATACCGTACTTTTTAGACTATTAACTGCACCCTTATATAAGCCGCATCTGCTTTGCTTTCAAAAAACGATAATAAAACAATACATAGGCAGCACCTTTGCATAGGCCACAGAACTCAGGACGGTGAATTTTAACACGGCTGCAACTTTGCTAGTTAAAACGAACAGTGCTTAAAGGCACTGTTTCATTTTAACTAGTAATTGACGCTTTTTAAGTTAGAAAGCGTTAAAAAATTTAACCTAGTGCCTAACGGAGCAGTACCGTTAGGCATTGTTTCGTATTTTCTTTTACCGCCAGAGGTGCACTAACCGAAGATTCTGGTTGATGCGCCCTAGCCTTGAAAAACTACAGAATAGCCGCACCCTTATAAGCCGCATGGCTCAAAACATCAGAAAAAGTAGCGGCCAATAGTCCAAAAAGTATGGTATATTATTCCATTCATGAGCTTACACACATACAGTTTTGTGTGTACGTAACAAACTGCATCAACCATCTGAAAAATTGTTTTGTTCAGGTGGACAACATAACTGTGTTAGTTATTTTTAGTGTTACATCATTTGCCTTTCTGTTATACCACATGGTGGTGTGTTGTAGATGGCTGCTGACAGAGAATCAAATGCATCCTCATCATCTGACACATCCACTCAAGAGACTACGCAAGATGACAATGAACAAGAGCAACAGAAAAAAGAGAGCAAGTGAAATCACTGCTAAACAATATTTGATGCTGCCAAAATTATTCCACGCAATATGCTTAACATTTTATTGCGAAGTAACTTTGTAATTATGTAAATTGTGTGATAAGGTTTTGTCTGTTAGAACAATACTCTTCTTGACAAATGATTTAGCATAAAATTAACTAAACTTCAATGCAAATCCCACCGATGAGGATTTGCTGACAAACGGAAGAATATAAGGACATTGGATTGGTGTGAATGTATTTAAAATTATCAAAACTTCTATATATACATGGATTGTACAACAATGGATTTCTTCTTTTATTCGACTCTAGCATTCTTGGGATCACATCATGTCCAGCTACAATATAACAATCCAATCATAAATGATCCATTCATTTCGTACAGCATTCAGATTATCCGGTGTATCAGTCCACGAATCAGAGACTACAGTAGAGAAATGTCAATAAAATGCATACTCGGCTCTATATCAACTGAAGTTAATATTTTATAGTTGCAAATTATACTGACCAAATCATCATCATCCATCGGTACAGGCTCCTGTTCTACCTTATCACCACCTTTGTCTTCTAGGAATTTGTCTTTTTCCAACGAGGTTATGCTGCTGTTAGAGGCCTCATTGCTGTCTATCAATGTGATGGATTCTGCAATGAACAAAGAGTGTTTTGAAAACAATGCAAATGGCTTAAATATTTATAATTACCTCTCCTGTGCAAAATTTTATGGACCTTCACAATTATGGATAAACCAGTACCAAAGGATTTTTTTATTTCTATAGAGGAACACCTACACTTTGAATAACATACTTAATCCATCTGTATTCAAACATGAGTGCATGGGTTACCATACTCTAGCAGCGAATGGTATTCCAGGAGTTACATGTATGCTTCTAAAATCTGCTGTGACTGAAGAGCTAGTGCTAACAACAAGCAGTGGTTCTCAATAGACTCCTGGATTGTTATGGCTTTCATCTTGGAATACAGCATCTTAAAAACACTACGAGTATGTACTGAAGAGAATAGAAACTTGGATGTGACCAACAGTGCGATAAGTGAGCAGCTTTTACCTTTGATGAGAAGCAGCCAGAAATCAGCAGGTCCCTTTGTTACCAACAGAGCCTTCATTGATAACAGAAAATCATTCACTATTTTCAGAATTTCCTAGAAAGACAAAACAACTTCACTCATCCATACTCAGTGCACTATGCTGCATTGATATAGACCACTAGTAGCATCAATATAGCCATTTCTTATCTTGGACATAAATCTGTATTACCAGCAGTAAGCATGCACAGGAATGTGATCAATATGCAATGCACTGAAGACTGTATTAGGCTGAAACAGATTTATTTGTAATAGCTACTACCAACTAGATGTGGTTTAATTTGCAGTCAATGTGTAATGGCACACTTCCAGTAAGATACGAAATATTAAGGACCTACACAAAACAGCTGTTGATGATGTACATACATACATATGAAACAAAAGCCAATGACCAAGATTGACTTGTTTATTTAAAGTGTAGCAGCAGTGGATATGAAGTAGGAGCAGTAGTTCTATAGAGACTATGAGCACATGCATATATAAACTTCTGAAATCCATATAAACCCTCAATTACTTTTCAGACTGGGTACAACAGTAATAGTCACTAGTAGTTCAGGCAAACTAATCAGTCATTTTTATATTTCAAAAAAATATCTTCCAGCTAAATTTGACTCAAATGTATGCATACTAAATATTTGAGACTACCAAATTGATTGAGGTGAAGTTTAAAGTTGTATATTCATTTATCCAGACTAGTTTGCTGAGATTTCATGGCCGGATTTCAATTGACTGCAAGAAATAGCAATGTTAACAGAAAACAGGCCCACAAGTCAAGGTCAGCTTATGACATTGTTCTATGCGTAGTAGCTTGTAGATTAGCTTAACTGACGGCAACTATCAATATTGAGCTCTAAATTATCTACAAACGACCCTTTATTTTTCTGACTGCATAGTCATCAGATGAACTACTTGACATAAGCTATGTGGTTGCCTAGCAACAGTCTATGCTTCTCTAGCTGTGCAAATCAAACTAGCATTTAAACTGGGAAATGAGTTTTTAACAAAAAGCTTCTTTAAAAGGCCTCCCTGACCAACGTGCAACATAGCGAAGCCTCACTGATACCTCGTCATCCTCAGCCACAGCCTCAGCTCTGAAGGTCTGCAGACACTCTAGAGCCTTGTTGTATAGTGTTTCACCAATTGAATCCTGGACAAGCTGAAGAATTCTTTCAGCCATACTTTTGAATGCTACAAGGTTATTGCATACCATAATGGACATGAATATAATTGAGAAAATCGTTTCAAATGCTGTGTGTCAAAATTTTTTTATAACCTTCAAACTAAATTATATTTTCTTTCCCTGGTCTGCCTTCTAGACAACAGTATATTCAAATACTGCAGTCTACACACTTGACTGTTGCCAGTACAGTTACTCATATAAGAATGCATTTATATAGCAAAATGATTGAATTGTTTTCATACATAGAGCATAGCTAGAAATCCAAGTTGTTGCACTTTTTTTTCAAGTATTTAATAAGTATTGCAAAAATAAAATGGAAAATTTAATAGAAGCAAACTTTTCTCATTTTTGAAGCATTGCAATATAATATGGCTCTAAATGATAGAGAGAGGCATATGATAGGGTAAGCAGAGCATATCCCAAGAAATTAGGTGCTATAGCAAGGCACCTACGACAATGCTATAGCAAGGTGCCTGCAACAGTGCTATAGCAAGGCGCCTACAACAGTGCTATAGCAAGGTGCCTACAACAGTGGTATAGCAAGGCGCCTACAACCGCGCAGCTAGTAAGATTGGTTGGCCTGACTATAGTTAGGTTTATTTGAAATCATCAGAAGTAAAAACAGAGTGGTAATGAGTAATACAATTTTTTAGCGACTCTAGTTCATAGTAATCTACATCTGTTATTGACCTGCGCGACTGATAATGTGCAAGCATGCCAAATGATTAATGCATATTCTAAAGTGATTACTCCATCATAAACTTGTCTTTCTACAACTACGTTCACAAAATTCTTAGACTTGCCAGGGCTATGCTTTATTCAAAATAAATGGATAAGAAAATGGTGAAGCGACATTTCGATCACCTCTCAACCATTCTTATATCGAGTGCACATAAAATGAGACCTACCAGAGACAACTAACTTTGGCTGTTTTAGCATCATCTTGAAATCTTGTACAGGAGCAATGCTTCGCACCTAAATGAAGAGGTAAAAGGTAATTGTAACAGGTAATCTAATAGGCTTAAAGTTTAAGAAAAAATTAGAAGATTTTTCTATGAAAATAAAGTAGACAGTACTCGCCTCAGTTGGAATGTCTTCATCTAAAGATCGCAAGCTAGTTAGATTTGTCGCTTCACCATCTCCCTTGTCAGCAGGGTTGTGTGCGGAGTCAGTCACATTACTATACACATACATGTATATACATATATATACGTATAATAAAGACTATAGTCAATGCATGCACTCTGATCACAACCATTGTGAATACATTGCAGACAGATACAGAGAGACACTGAAATAGTTAAACCCTTAACTCTCTGGCCAATGCAAAAAGTGGAACCATCTGTATAATGGTTAATAGTGTGGGTTGGGTGTCTACACTAACGTTCTTCTTTAAACACACAGAACATATTTATCTCAATTATTTTATATTTAAAGGTTGACTTGCAACAAAATTCACATTACAGTTATTTGGTATCAAAAGATTCACCATGTCTTACTCTGTTGTGTTGTAGGTGCCAAATATGTGGGAATACGATTACAAGCTCTTTAAAACTCAAAAACTAACAGTTAATCGCAGCCACACGAGGCCGCCGTAGTTTGAATTCTGTTTCCAAAACGGCTCAAATGTGGCGTAGTTGTGAGAGATGGTTTCCGTTTACACTTTCATGCAACCTCATTCATCGAAATATTTTCACAAATATACTTCACGCATTCAATAAAACCATGTCTATTGTTCTTACGGGTCTGTTTTATCGTCATTTTAATGCTGTCACTTTTAGCAGTGATATATTACATCTTAACTTAACTTAGTGGTACTTATAAGGCAACATACTAGTAAAAACATATCAAGTAGAAGAACCAGCTAAGAATAGTAAGAATCTATGACATGACAAATTCTTATTTACTCCAGTCACTTGTCCTACCTGTCCTTGTAGAGATTATTTTCACCACCTTTCGTTAACTTCTCATTCTTCTCTAGTTTGTAGAGCTGGGTGAAGTTTTCTTGTTCTCTGTCAGACCATCGAGAACTGTATGCAGTGTTATTTACCGCATTGCTTATAGCAGACGATAGTTCAGGTAAACTGCATGTTTCATCAGCTGCCTTCGCTGCCAGCACCTACAAGTGTATGATTGAAGATAAATGCATGAACGATTGACATATATGTACTGAAAACTTGCAAAATACATTATATAAAATGGTGATTCCAACTAAACAATAAAGCAACAACCAATTTGGACCAATGCAGTTTTGAAGATTATTAACATAAAACAGTTGTGTGAGAAAGACCGATAGCTGACCTGAAATAAACGCTGTAACGTTGGGTTGGCAATATCGCTTGTCTCAAATGGTTTCCCTCTGTAAAAGATATACAATTGAAGGAATGATCAGCAATGCTAACTAATAAAACTCATCTTGCCATAATGTTGTATCTCTCAAATGATTACTAGATTACTGAGTTATCTTCTCCAAATACAAAGGGAAGATGATTCATACTAAATCTACAAAACGATACCAACTATGAAATCAAATGCAGCTAATTGACATGACACGCTGAACAGGTTTTAGAGGTTGGCTCTTGCCCTCAAACACGTCTAAGTATAACATGTATGAAGAATGCAAGCATAAGGAATGCCACTAACCTTACACATAATTATTCCTTGCAAGCGCACTTACTGATTGCGCCACAAATATCCAGAAACTTTTTAATTAGTGGGAAACTTCCAATTTCCAGCAACTAACTGATTTTAGTGAATGGTAGAAGTTTTCTTTCAAATCTAACGAACATACCCCGGCTGCAGAATGTTACTAATAGGCTAATGCTAGAGAAATAATGCTTGAACTTACACTTGGTTAACCACATATATCATAACATAACTAAAACACCCTTAGCACAAACAAGACAAATTTACACTCAGGTGAGACATTATAAAAAAAAGTTAGACATACTCTGGAATGGCTGACATATCCATTGCATCGATCAGCTCATCCACTGCTTTCAGTTGCTCCTTTGTTGGTCCTTTTTCTGCTGCATCCGCATTTTCTTCAGTATAAAGAGAAGGAAACTCCAATTCTCTCATGTCCTCCGTAAAAGGCAGTTCAACAAAGCATAATCCCTTCAACAGCGAGGAAGAATTCAAAATGCGAATAGAAGCACCATGCAACGTATAAGATGTTCAATTTTTTAATTTGACGACCATTAAACAGAAAAAAATGAAAATTTGTGGAAGAGCTGAAGATGAAATTTTTTTGAGGATTCTCATTACTATTATTTTCTTTCATAAAATAATTCATTCATTTGCTCTTGTTTGCTGTCATAGAAAAATAATTTATCAGAGCTGTCTAAATTACAATATTTCAACTATGAATTCTTTCAGTAGTCACACATTTTGGGGCTTTCGACCTCGTAGACCTCACTTATATTATATAAGATAAATTGCTTCATATGCTGATTAAAAAGCTTCCAACTAGAGCTTATGTACATGGCACTAAATTTTAAACTAATATAGATACATACTACCGTAAAACCTCTATTTGACCGCCACTACGAGAGAAGGGTTGAAAAATAGACCGCCACTCACTAATTGAACGCCACCTCCATTTGACCGCCACTTTGACTATCTTTGATCTTTATGAACCCATAACATCAAGGGATCAGTAGAAAAGTGTTCACAAAATCGTATTAATAATGAATCGTTTACATTAATAACAATCAATTCTTTCGTTGTCCATCTCTCGTTAAAACTTCGAAAGTAACACCTTAGAAATAATTAATAATGTTCTCAGGCTAATAGTAGTTCAATGCGGTCTTAATACTTCGAAGTACATGTACCTATATGAAAAACGATTTAAATTTACGATGGTAGATGGACTTTGAAAGCAACATCACAAAAATAATTAATATCTGTCTCAAGCTAATAGTAGTTCCTTGTTTAACGTGGTCTTTCCATTTCGAAGTACATGTACATATATAAAAAAAGGATTAAATTTACGATGCTAGCTGAACTTTGAAAACAACACCATAAAAATAATTACTAACTGTTTCAGGCTAAAGTAGTTCCTTCCTTACCGCGGTCTTAATACTTCGGAGAACATGCACATACAAACTGTTTGCAAGTTTTGGGCCAAAGGTTACGTTTAGCGAGCAAACTTTTACGCGTTGGGTTTGTGCTCAATGCAGCGCGTAAAGGTTTTGCTCTGCCATAAAATTGTTCGGACGCTAATATCAACTAGTTAAGCAATGCAGAAGAAAAGTTGAGGCCAGAAAATATTGTGGAAGGTATTGGAAAACTAGAAGACGTTCGTTCCATCAAAAGCTACAATCAAAACGCAGCTATCCGAGCAAACGATGAAAATATTTTATGTTAAAACCGTTAATTTTTGTTTCAGCATGTAATATAAGCATGGTTCGTTTATGTCACTTGTTCATGAATATATATTTGTATCATTTGATAGAATATCATTATATAACTTATAAATATGCATATTTACAGCATGTTATTTAATAGCATCCTTGCAGCAATCTCAACACGGCTTACAATGGATCATGCTCATAACACCACTTCTATTGCACATACAAAGCTAGTTTTGGCTGCAAACTGTAGCAAACATATCGATGAGTGCAATGAGCTTTTATTTAACAATGTTAAATAGAGATATAAAATAAAATGTCTTAAGATTTAGAATGCAGTAAAAATTGAAAATGCCAACAAATTACAAAGAAGGACACAGGCTATAATATCATCGCAGGTCAATTGCAAGCAATAGATACCAATTGGTAGAAATATTTCTCGGTTTTGGTTTCTCGATGCATATTTATTGAGAGATCTTTGGCAAGTTGGAGTTAAGTTAGCAGATTTATTGCATCCAAAAGGTTTAATAGCGGTCCACCGGGAAAAAAGAGCAAAATATAGGCGACATTCACTTCGCCCGTAATAGGGCTAAATTTATCTTTCGAAAATTCTATCTAACCATTTGAAAAATACACCGCCACCCTCTATTTGAACACCGCCTCTAATTGACCACTACTATAGAAGAAGGGATGAAAAATAGAGTATAATGGCGTTCGATTAGAGGTTTTACGGTAACTGTGAATATTGGGTCTAAGTCTAGAGTTATAACATTTTGTTTCAATATTAAAATTCTACTTGCACTTCCAAGCTGCCGTCATGGGCCGTTATGTATGTGTGATGCAGTCAATAGCATGGACAATGGTATTACTAACAATTGAATTAAAACTCAAAATAGGATTAAAAATCTTCCAAGTCTAGATGAAAGATGTTTTATGAATAAAGCATAACAAGCTACGTCTGTGAGGCAGTATGTTATAATTCTTACATTTTTGGAAAAAATCAAAGCAGGTCAAACTTCTTTTCTGTGTAACATATAGTTGGACTAACTTACTTAGTAGTTGCATTAAGAGTATAGGGAAATATGAGACTAGTTTTTAGTTGGATCAAGCGTGGCAAACCAACTAGTTTTAACTACTCATTTTAACCACTCAGTTTCCACAGCAGGTAGAAGTACTAGAATGCCATAGAATAGATACAAGTGCATACAACAGTATCAGCTACCTGCACTCCATCTGTCACAGGCATAAGAGCTCCTATAGTAGGACTAGAATTTGCGCTGTACACCTTCCTAACAACGGCAACGCTGTCTGTGTTCTGCAGGGCCTGAGTAAGCGCAGACACTGCCACGGCAGCTTCCTGGAAAAAGTCTGATTCGTAATTCACCAAAAATATTCAGTATTAGCAAACAGGCTTCAGCGCTGACAATCATCCGACTACACAAATTGTATCTTTGTAATTATGGTCAGCCATAAGAACAGATTTAGAGGCATCATATCTTCTGCAGCAGAAAGAAAGTACGCTCTCAACTACAATACAACATCTACTAAAAGATTTGAACCTGGTTGTTCTTCCTGCCAAGAACTAGCATGGTGTCTTTGCCAGCAAAATAGTGTCGCTTGATATTGGAGGAGGAAGTAAATCCAATAACACTGAACTCTCTCACGTCACACTTATATTTCATGTTTGCCATGTCGTCTGCAGTGAAGGGCACCAGGTCAGTGCCATAGCGATATCCTATCAAGTAGTATAACATAATTAGCTTCTTCGCAAATATTTATAAAAATATTGCATACCAATGTAGCTGGAAAAGCAAAAAAAATTTCACTGTGAAGGAACTAGGCTAATCAGAATGCAAATGAAATGCCTACCTTACTAATTTTAAGAAGCTTTGCACCCACATACCAGATGCTTTGTAATATGCCGCTAATGTGTCCATTAATTGAAGTGAATATCTTATATATCACTGAGACGCTGGCAGTCGCTTGTGTCTTGAGAGATCGTCATGCGTAATAATTATGTGCGCAATCATTCATGGATGTAGAAAGGTGGTTGAAGTGGCATAGATGGTAGTGTGCTTCGCTGGGAATCAGAATATCCAGGTTCGATTCCCGTGCGGTACAGTATTTTCCCAACCCAGTTAGCATGGATCCAGACAGACACGGCTCTTATTATAGTAAAGGCCAGTACGGTGGTAGTCCCGTGCGCCATGAGAGATTAGCACGTGTAATCACTATGTGCCCAGTTATTCCTCGACGCGGCAAGGTGGTCCCATGGTGCAGTTGGTAGCATACCTTGCTGCAACCAGGTATGCTACTAACTGCACTAACTGTACCAGATATCTGGCTGTACAATTGGCATAGCCAGATATCCGGGTTCAATTCCTGGGAGGCACAATCTTTTTTCCTAACGCACTTAGCGTGACTTCGGATGGACAAACACGGCTCTTTTTGTGGTAAAGATGATAGTAAAGATTGCCGTGGCATGCTTTAAATGTCATTTTCATCATCACATATTTGATAAAACAGGTAAATACCAAACACATTAAAATGATAAACAATAAAATAGTTATGTTTAATTCTGGTTCCCAAGAGACTTGCATTTATGATGCCATTAGCTATAGCCAGAATAGCTGACATTTACTAAATACTGAACTCCGATTATCATTTATGTTAATTCTATGACTTGTCTTCCTATGAACATAATGGGAAAGGCAACATAAATATTACTTTGTGAACTAACACAGGAATTTTTTAAATCGTTTTTTGTTCACTTTATTATTGAGATGTCTACAAAACGGTTGAACAGTTCCTTATCAGTTTTACTACCCTAGGACACTTATATTTCGCTAGTATTTAGTTTCGTGAGTAGCTCACAGAGTAAAATTTCGAAGCAACTTAATTTCGCAGCTCTGATGAGTGCGAAAATATAGTGATGTGAAAATAAATGCAGTGGAACAAACATAATTAGATTCCTCAGGTTCAGTTAACCGATAAAAAAAATTTCAATTTGCTACTAGTTTGTAATTGTGAACCGCAGGTAGAATGGTGTGGGCAAGGTCGATAATGCAATTTGATCGCTTGCTGCCATTTGTTTCTTGGACTATCAACAGGCCCGTTTTCACTGGGGCAGCTGGCCGGCTGAGCCGCCCCAACTTTTTGGGAATTTTTTACGGTAAGTACAGTCCAACTCGGATAACTCGCCCTCAGATAAAATGTAACATTTCATCTCAAACACAAGGTCAACTCGACCAGATTTGTTTTGTCAGTTCCAACGCAATGATAAATTCCTTCAGATAACTCGACCTCAACATCATTTATTCGACAAGTTATTTGCCCAACGGCCATGGACGCGGTTTTTATCGCTGTAGAATATCACTTCATTCCAAGCCATAGAGACAAACATCAACTTCTAGTAGTTCTTAGGCATCATTATTATCATCATCAGAGGCAAAATATTTTTGTTAACGACTTTTATAAAGGTTTGCAGAAGATTAAGTTTTATCAAACACCCGCTTGGCCATGTCCCATCGAAAGTGTAAAAGCCTCCGAATGAACTTAAAATTAAATCCGCAAAATTGATCTTTGTTAAAACGCTCAAAAGAAAAAGATGTCTTTTTTTCTGAGCGTTTTAACTGCGGTCATGTTTTGCCTATTTTAATTTAAAAACGTCTCGTCAGTCACATCACTTAAAACAAAACAAATCTCAAAAAATTACAAGTTATTGAAGAGGTGTCAGTGGTGAATCCAAACCTTTCCAGAGCCATGCTGCTTGTGTAGTACTGCGAGTGTCAGTGCATGTGTCTTATTTTCTTTCGACACACGGTGCTCACTGCATTGATTGATGTCCCCAGCAAACGCTATTAACGCGTGTGCATTTACATCAAATTCCTATCATTATAAATCATTGTAATGGGAAAATAATCATAATTAATTGCAAAATAATAACGTAATAAATTTTGACAGTCAAATTATTTTGTTGGTTTATATTTTAACGATGCTATAGTGGTCGTTAAAAACGTTAAAATAAATGTCGTTATAAAATTCCATTCTAAAGTATCAATGAACAAAGCTATTTAGTTTCGCTTTTTCGCTCGTTTATTATGATAGTTTAGTTTCGCACATGAAACTTTCGCGAGAGGATGACACCGCGAAAACGCGAAAGTTAGATGCCGCGAATACATAAGTGTCCTAAGGTAGTTTCTAGATGTCAGAATGACACGATGATATAGTTTACTGAACGAAACCAATTACTGTTCTCTGTTCAACAAAATTTATTCCCGACTAGCTGACCTTTAATGATATCTTCCTTGTCCACCTCAGTGCTAGTGTCGTCAGGAAGGAATGTGTCATATTCTCTCTTAATTTCCTCGTTAGGATTACGAACCGAACATTTCTTGAAAGAGGGGAGGGCCTCTCTTGTCACCTGCCAAGGAACACTTACTGCTCATTGTCACGTTAGTTTAAATAGCTACAAAAACCCAACTCACACCTTAAACTTACCCATTTAAAACCAGATATGGGAATTCGTACAGAAGAACCAATCACCAAGTCAGGATTCCATGCCATTGAATTCTTTTTTTTGCCTTCAAAGATGGACACTGCAGCCAACGCTTCTCTGTAGGAAATATCGGTAGAATTACCAAGCTGACAATTATATGTCTAAATAACTTCCTCTTCTCCCTCCTTCCCCCAATATTGTCCATCTCCAAACATCTACCACCTTCTTTAATTTTGTCTTCCCAACAGTTTCTGGAATACTTCTGCATCCCATATTATGATCAGAGAGGCTCTTCACACAACACCAAGAACTAGACCATCAAGGTGATGAAACCTTCTTACCTGAAGTCATAGGCACATCCATCCAATTCATTTACAATCTGTTGAACAATAGATTCGGATTTCGACTGATTGGCTGTTTTGGGCTTTGCATTACCATCAGGGGGTCGATCAGGTACATCCTTTGATGTTCCTGGTTGGCTGGTGTCAGGATCTGTGGTACTATCTTGACTGCTCGCAAGACCTCTGAAAAATATAATTTCTGATAAGCAACCCTTGGAAAGAAATAGACAAAACTGATTACATTGCAGCTTTGCTAGGGACTTTATTACAAAAAAATCTTTAATCCTTTTTATTCTTCCAAAAGACTTTACCCACAAATCAACAAGGTTAGCTCTATCGGTGGAAACACATCATAGCAAAATAATCACTTAGTCTTATAGTCTGAGGTCCTTGTAATATTCGGTCAACTTACACAAAATGCAATTCTATTTGATTTTCTTTCAAGCCCTGGATAATACTTTTTAGCTCCTGCGACTCCGACCTGACAGGGTTGTCCATGTTAGACAAAATCATAATTATTCGTCTCCCGTTGTCCATCTTCTTTTTTAGTTTCTTATCGGTGATTGAACTGTAAAAATATTTGAAACAGAATTCAACACGAAGTAACACAAGTGCAAAAAGTATGCTTAATATCCTATTGGCTAAAAAAAACTTTAGAATCAGCTGTTCAAGAAATGAGAGAAAATGGAAATTTGATATTCAGCTTGAGGAGTTTCTGCTGGTTAAATAATTTAAATTGTTGCACCATTGTCTATAAATGAATCTAAACATTAGTTTTCTTATCGACACATGGATAGAAATGCACTGCATGACAGGCAAGCACCGTACTTACTTTAACTGATTCATGAGGTAGGTAGAAACAACTATCAATGCATCGAGGACTAAACATTACTGGATAAGGAAAGTAGACCGTGTTGTTCTATTTGTGGTTGCCAAAGATAGAAAGTTTGAAAAAAGGATACAGTCTGCCCGATGATTGGTTGCTTCTAATTCTCCCTGGATATGTCTGCACAACTCCCAGTCTGCCGGCCTCAGGTCCATCTCCATACTAATATGCTGATAGTCCGTGTCCGTAGCAAGTTCATTGGCTGTTGCATCAGACCCGTATGAGAATAAGCAAAGCCTGTCATCTGATTGACTGAATATCTGCCACAATAATAACAGACTATATAGTTTTTATAAAAAAATTCGTTTTCGTAGAGTAGGATGTTTTCATGCAAAATGTTGCCAAAAACTTGATCCTTCAAATGTTACCTTTATACTCAGGTCAGTAAACCATTTATAAATGGAAAAGCTAAAAATATGAATTAAACTACCATGTAAATAATAGAACTTACCTTTCGTTGAACGAAAAGGCTGAGAATGTTTTTGGCTTTGTCCAAGTCGGAGGATCCATCTTCATTCTCATGGCCCATAGAAGGACCAACATCAAGGAGTAGACCAACAATATCCTAAACATATACTCTGACTAGTTGACAAATAGGTAAACTCCAATAACAAAATTCCACAGAATATAGCCCAACAATATTTGGTGCTGACACATTCTGATTACCCATCTGAGAATACTATAAAGAGCTATCTGGTAGCCTTTTAACTCGATAGGATGACAGACGCTACCCTACTCACATATCGGCAAATCTTTATGTAGGCATGCATAGTATTAGATATTGCTATGCTTATTATATGGAACAGTAAATGTGAGATTTATTTGTTTAGCTAACGACTGAGAAATAAGAGGAACTTGAATTATCTTGTTGAAGCCTGGTTAATAATGGGTTTCCCGAATGTGTTTTCGTCTATAAAATATCCACTTTGCAATAGTAATGAAGAATAAATTGATTATAACGAAGTCTTTGAAGATTGATACACATTTATCATTTGTTCATGTGGACAAATTATAAGAATAAGCTACAAAAAGCTAGAAAGTAACAAGTCCTAATTTCTGTTAGGTTTAGAGTAAAATGACACGCTTGAGGATTACGTTACTCCAAAGCATTATCATCAATTTGTTATAATTGTAGTTCAATGATTAACTTTTTTTAAACAAATTGTTGGGAGAACGCCAAAACCAAATAATAGCTTGTATACCAGCACCACCATTTTCACCAATGCTGATGTATTTTAAAATTAAGCAGCCATCCTCAAATAACTGGTCGAAAACCTTGATGTTTTTTCAAGGTGTGGTCAAACATGCATATTTTATACAGTTACAAGACTAATACTTCAAATGGCCTAACAGCTGGTGTTTATATGTAAAAGACTGTTACATAACATGATGTTAACAGCTTGCCTCACATGAACATGATTCAATAAGACCTTTCAATAAGATTACGCCCTTGCGAATAAAAGGAAAGGAATGCATACTAAAATCTTACCATTGCTCAGTGAAAGCACATTCCACTTGATATCACGTTTTTTTTAAAGCAATGCAGTCAAGATAGCCCTACAAACAGTTCAATAGAAATTAGGAAGTTCCTTAAAAAAAGAATTAGTTCTGTTGTATATCCTTCTCCGCTTGAGAGCTATAAAAATATCTTAACAAAATTATCGATCAGTCTATCACATGAAGCTTAATGGCTGTACTTAATCAACTACACTAGTTTTTATGTTATTATTTGTCTTGCTTTATATTAAATTTATCCCCCTACTCTTGATAATGTCAAGAGGCAAGCTATAATTATTCCCCCTGTACCTTATAGTTGGAGTTTGACGCTTATAATAGAATATACGATTTTTTTCGGTATTTCTAGTATGTGGTACTTTTTTGACAATCTTGTTAGTGCCAACCTTGATTTAAAAACTTGAGGTGACTCCAATTTGCTTTACTATACTCATTGATGCTAACTAGGCTGAACTGAAAACATATAACAACCAGCGCTATTGTAATGTAAAATAGACTGCTCGCTTATATAAAGACAGACGAGTGTGTGAATATGTGTGCGATAGTTGAGTATGACAAGCGTGCAAGTTGATGCTTTGTTTCAACAGTGAAGTTAGCCAGCCAAAGAGATCACAAGATTACCAAATATCCGCTATGATCAAACTACCAAATCAAAATATATAGCATCCCACTTTTTCATTGCGTGTGTCTGTTAGCCAGCGTAAACTCTATGCATTTCCACATTTCAGCAATTTTTGAGCGATTTTATCCAGACTTCACATGCACATGGTCCATGCCTTCCACTAAGTCGCTAAAAACATTTGGCTTCAAAAATCTGTCTGGTTGCTGAAAACCAACTTCTTAAACACCCACCTGCGGACTATCAGGCTGAAAACGAAAGAAATCATGGGCATCACCGGGCTTACTGCTAGTAAAATATAAAACTGAAAAGGATTGAGTCAAGTGTCATTAATCAAAAATGTCCCAAAATATAACTCAGAAGAAAATCATCTTTCTTAAATCTCTTTGTTATAATATAATAAAGATATTTTGGGAAAGATGATTTTCTTCTGAGTTATACTTTGGAACATTTTTTATTGGTAGTGGTAGTCTAACATATTATGTTAAACTACCACTGTTGTTGCAGAAATATATAGCGGCCGATCAGGAAAATCACTCACCAGTAGCTGCGAACACACTTTTCTAAGAAAAATTATGTTAGATGAGATGTACATACATTCTATTTGAAGCAATTGTCTTGTGGAAGTTTCACGTGAATCCAAAATGATGCACAGTCTTCATAGCAGTATGGTTGCCAGCAACAATAGGAGATTAAATATTGAATGCTGTCATCATCTGTTCAGGGCTCTATCTAAGATTTCTATGTGCTCGACCATCTTTTTTTGTTGGAAAGCATGAAGCATTATGAAGTTGTTTTCCATCTGATACATTGCCTTGAATTTATATGTTAAACACCTATTGTCAGGTTTCGGTCAGGGTGTCAACGACCTCATAAAGGTTGCTACAAAACTGTCCTATCAAAGTAATTTGCATTTTTGCATTGCTGTATTATGCAAAATTTAAATGTGTTCAGACACCATGCCTAAGTGTGCAGTGCTTCGTCACAGTAGGTGTTTTCTTCATTTTCTACAGTTAAAAATATAAATACAATTAAATGACTAGCAAACATAATGCAAACATCATCATATTTATTTAATGTATTTCACACATTTTATCGTAGTCATGAGCACTCCAGCATAGCAGTTTTTCACCAGATTCATGACAGCCATATCCTTATAAATAGGCTATGTTGGCCTTACAGCCTGCTGCACTTTTTCATGTGCACTAAATTTTAGCCAGTTACATTTACTACTAGGGAGGAAGGTGGTGGCCTTACAAATAGATATATGTTAATAGTTTGCTTTAACCATACGAGTTGTAGCCATAGTCACGATATTGTGTTGCATGTGTGCCGACATTTTATTTCTCCCTTGACTTTTTTTATGCTATTTCGAGTCATCTCAGGACTTTCACATAGTTTTACTTTGCACCTTTTTACATTGATTTCTTTTACCTTTTTACATGATTTACATCAATCTAAACGAGAAATGTTTTGAATGCGCCTGAAATGTTTGACATCTTGTTGAATTTTAACATAACATGGGCTACAAGTGCTGTTTTGATAACAAAGAATTTTTTCTTTGCTAGCTGTAACTCTGTGCATTTGAAGAAATGTTTTCAGCTACCAATTTTGTAGGGTCTACAGAGTTGAGTATTTTTCTAGAGGCTGCTTCGATCATCACATATGTTTGGCAGGGATTTATGAAGTATACAGAGTGAATTATGCGAATCTCTTGGTAAAAACTTCCATCAGGAAACGGGGTCAGTAGCTATCTTTTTTGCTTTTCTGTGGCATCATTTCAAGTTAGCTTTTAACCTCTTTTACACTTTTTCTATAGCTTTTCATGCTACTTATGAACTACCGTGATAGTCCCTCACTATTCGCGGTTAGTAGTTCTAGATTCACAATTTAATGTCTCTGTCCACATATATTCATAAAACCATAGACGCACACATACATCCACCATATGTGTTGGCATTTCCTCTGACAACCCTTTCTAGTTAGGTAACAATTTCGAGCCAGAGCTGCAGCACAACACACACAACTAATAAAGATGTGTTTTCAACTCCTTCAGGAGTATCATGAATGACGTGTGTTTCGTCTATTGACATTGGATCTTTAGTATCAGTCAACTATGATGACCCTCTTCTGTAGTATTTTAATGGCATTATTATTTATTGTATAGACCTATAGATTTCTATTTGGTTACCAAAACGAATTAAGATAGAGAACGCAAAATTAATAATGAAGTAACATATACTTCTGCAAATACTGAGAAGATTTTCATCAATTGACATGACTGATATGTACTGCATCAAAATCAAAAACGCTCATATAGGTCTGCAGCATTAAAAAGAATGTTACGAAATATGCTGAGTTTTCCCCGTTGATATAATTCGTGATTGTCATTTTCAAAACCTAAAAGTTATCAAGTCAGACAAAATGTCACCAACTGCTGCAAACAAAAGTATGATTGTTAGCTAAAAAAGCGAGATGCGCAGAGGCGGAGCCAGAATGTTAGATGAAACCGAGGAGTACAACCGATAGCGTTGGCGCCGCTAAACCGAACATCTACTCAAGCTTTACTATTTTAACTGCGCCTCATTTGTAATCGTAAACATGCGTAAAAAGGATGATGTATAGTTAGCAAAAACATTTGGCAACAGGTTGTGCAGGTCAACAAAGATGGCGGTGAAATTGAACAAGACTGTCACGCTTGTGGGTGACAGTAAATAGCTTGTATCGATTTTGCTGCAATAAAACGTTTAGTTTCTCTATGACTGTGCTTTATAATTAAATTTCTGTGTGTAAATAATCATATGGTCTTATATTTAATTGTTAATTCATAAAAAGGTAGGTATAAACAAAACTATATTAGCGTTTGACGTTGTCATCATTGATTTGAACGCTATTTGTTTTAATATATGTTAGGATAGTCGCTGGATTGTTCGTATATCGTTTTAGCTTCAGTAAACTGATCAAGGTGAAATACTGGTATTAAGATTTCACTTTTTTTCTATTTCTTTAACACAATGTTCAACATCAAACTCAGTAAGTCAACGCGTGTTGTGTACTTACTCCAGTGACTTAATGAACATTCTTTCATCGTTTATTTTGTTAGCGAGCAATATTGTTTTAACGTATTTTGATCTTTGCGTATGAACTTCGTTCGATATGTCAATGTGCCAGGTTCCTTCCTCTCTTGGGGAATCACAGCCATACATTAACAGGTCTACCGGCCGGTCATGCCACCAAACGTGATCGCGACTTGATTAAACCCGTAACCAAGCCTGCCAACTCTCACGCATTGGGCGTGAGACTCACGCTATCACCCCAAAGAAAAAATGAAAATGCGTGAGATTTTTGCCCCAATTTCCACAATTTTATATATACTATCATTGATACATCAATTGCCCTAAAACCAAATCTCAAGCATTGTCCCACTCTTGGGTTGGCAGGCCTGCCCGTAACTTGAATGGAAGAGTTATAGTTACAAATGTATATTATTTGACTTTGTTTTGAACCACTTGTACACTCTACGGGAAACCCATGTTTGTTGTGAGTTGCAATGCAAAGCTGATGCTATAGGATGGAGCATACCAAATCGTATGCTTGTATGCTTCTATCTCATAAATGGAAGCTTGTATTTCATAAAGAATCTTTATTAACAGCACGATTTGAATGAAGGCAATAATCTCATATTATCAGATGCCTTTTGTAAAATGTACCACTAAGCTATTATTATTAAACTAACCAATGGTACCTGACAGTCCAAATTTACCTCAATTCTAAATTAATTAATATACACATATTTGTCATGAAAATGTAATTGCTCCTTGTTATTCGATGTATGTTTCTGGCCTTCTGGTTAATAAGGTTAATAATACTTTTCAGTCTTATATGTTATCACAGTGGGACAGACTGTTGCAATGTCAGCGCTTAAGATGGGCATGATGAATATGTACATGCAGTATGTTGATAATTTTTTATTGCTTTGCTAGTAAGAGTCAATAATTATTCTAAAAATAAATCAAGATCAGTTGAAGTATTTAGGAACTTGAACTAGTATTTTGTGCGCACATGTCCGTGGCTAACTTGTTGAGATTATAGATCTCTCCAAGTTAATAAAACAGTTGTTGTGATCATCTTATCACGTTGCAAGAGAACCAAAGCTTCATTTGGTCTGAGATTTGAAAGACTGCTCCCTAACATGGTGTTAACAGATTGCTTCACGTCACTGTGTTTCAATGACCCCTTTTAAGTAAATGAATGCAATAGTGCATTGTGTCTTATGTATGATAGTTGAGTAATTTACTGGTTTATATTTCCATACTCACAATTGCTAGTTCTGACACACACTGGTTCTGCATTTTTCATGGCCTGGCACATCACATGGAGGACATGTCAGTGAGGCGGTCAAATGCTATCTCTAAGTTGACAAAATTCCTCTTTAAGTGCTGTGAGTCCTCTTTATACATGATTTGCTTGTGTTTCTAGAGTGGATGACACCCCCATTCAAAGTTTCCACAATAGCCTAGCAGAACTCCAGCATGGATACTGCAAGACTAGTGCAGAGCCTTCCCCAAGAAACCTTTCGACATCTGGTTAGATGTTACCTTTTTTTTTAATGATTGTGAACAGATTTTCGCAGAGACAGTCAGTGAGATTCATTCAAACTAGCATCAATTGATGTCTTTCCGTTTTGTGTTTAAAATTGTGATGTTTCTAAATTATTTTGCTAAAATATTTTGAACTGGCTGGAAAAAGTTGTTTTTCTCGCTTTACATTTCTGTCTTTTTCTAACCAATTTCATACGCGAATATATTATGCCCTTATATGTGTAACTTGAAAACCATTAAACGTTCATTTTAGAATGACAAATGCCGATTTGTCATTAATCATTTTGCCACAATCGGTTGCACACTTATAACTGATATGTAGTATGTTTTGATAGAAAATGGCGGGCGGATCAGCATGCCCCTCGCCGTTGGATAGAATTCGTACAGGAAAGAGAGAAAGAGCTGCTCAGCTAGGTCTAGCCACATATAACTGTGAATACTCATTCGAGGCAAACCAGTCCTTTCCCAAGTCAACATTGACCAAGCTACGAGAGGAAGTTTCGTCGCCTACCAAGCAAGACACACTTGCAGGTTCATTCCTTCAATATTCCTGCTAAACCTCATGTCTAAAGAAGATCTTTAAAAAGTGGTCAAATTTATGTTTGTAGTTACGATCGCATATCTCAAGGTTGGCCTGATATCTTATGTTCTACAAAGAACTATGTATGATCATGAACAAACAAATAAATATAGATGGTTTCAAATTGTAGCCTCTTTAACAAGCATGTCATCAAGTTATCTAGTCGCAGCAGTTTTTGGGCATTTTCAGGTTATATTTGTAGCAATTGGCAAAGGGGTTCATGATGTCAGCTTCAGTCGACCTGCTTCACGAGGATCTTTTGGGGTTTCTCCTCTTCCACCAACTGATGTTGCATCTCACCTCAATGCCTCCCATGAACAGTCCCTCAATCAGAGCTGGATATTCTACAAGTACACTGCCACTTCTGGTGCTAGCTCTCCCGAGTCACAGTCTCTCACCGAAAGTGCCCCGCCAACAGATCCTTTTCCTATCAACCCAAACAAGTCAGTGGTGACAATCAACCCGAGGACTACTGAGGTGAGATGCAGGCTAGGGTTGGTTATCCTAGATATATTATATGCATACTTTGTATATGGGAGACAGGAGAAGTCCATTTAAATAAGAATCCAAGGAGATTGTCGATGAAAAATCGAAGTCAGATGTCCACAAGAGGGTTATAGGATGATGTCGTGTCGATACTTATTCCTAAGACCAGACGATTGGCTCATTTCCAGTGTTAGAATTCTATACACACAATTATACTGTTTGTTTTTATCAATAGGATTTTAAAAATGCTTACAATTGCCCCATCGTCATGCATTACATTCAGAACATAAATTCATAGTTATGATTGAATGTTTGTCCAGATATTGATGGCAAATGACATGGCCTGCGAGCTCTTTGGAAAGGCAGATGTGGAGTTGATAGGAGAGCGACTTACTGAGTTGCTCAACCTAAAGCATAAGGGTCAAGGTAGCCTTGGTGAGCTGGATCTTGACCCTGAGACGGGAGAAATTGTCCAGATTTCTGGCAGGATTGTGAGTAGATATGTTCTACCAATTCTTATTCTTTGGCTGCTGCCATTTTCTTATCAAATCTTTAGTCACTGATGTTATTTTTTCATCATGTAATGGTTTTATAGGATAAGCAAGATCAAAAGTCATGAACATGGTCTATTAATCAAGTTACTTAATCTGTACTGTTTATGTTAAATTGGATTTCTTAAATAAACTACTTGATTCATCTGATTACATTTGATGGCTAAAAAAAGCTAGCCGTCTTATATTTCACGGGCTTCAATAGCCTAAGAATTTGTTTCTTAGATGGAGGCATCCCACACGGATGGTGTGTCTCTCTCAGTATCAGTTTGGACAAGCTTGCTAAAGACTGACAGTGGCAACAGGTGTATCGTGGTCATGGAGCCTGTACAGAAGATAGCTTCCACTGCCACAGTCTCCCATAATGTATGATGGTGTAATCAGTTCCATTCAGTTTGAATATAGTTCGATATCGAACTATCTTCTACATCAATCCTAGAAATCAATTGCCAACAAGTTCATCATCTCAAACAATGATTGTTTTTGGGTAATCGTTTCTAAGTGATGTCCTTGTTTCTTGAATGAAAGCCTAACAAATTTAAAAAAGATTAGTGTTCAAAACTAGTCTAATGTAACTCAGGAATCAGCTGCCTGTGAGCCATTTGTTCCTTTTATGTAAACTCCAGAAGTAGCCCAAGTTTTATTTAAATAATCTGAAGAAATCATATTTCCATTCTATTCCTATGTTGTTACTTCATAACTATCTTTTACAGATCATTTTCTAGATAGAGATTCTAGCAGTACAACATATAGTTGATGAGTAGAGCTATTTAGTTTTGTGGTTTTTGCTTTTCAAGTAGCCATTACTGCTCTTCAACACAGCAAGATGTTCGTATCATTGCCTAGGACATAGCTTTTAGTTTAATAAAACTACACGTACTGCGGCTTTGTTGGCTGTATCGTAATCACTCTCCTTTATTGCTCAGTCAATACGGCACAGCTTTTGTTCTCATTTGCCTTTATTATTATAATGTGTCTATTTGTCTTTGATTTAGTCTACAAAGCATTGCTGTGTTTACCCTAATGACTCGTTTATTTTATATCTGCAGCGGCTAGTATTGACCTGCGACAATAGCTTCGTTAATCTGTTTGGATACAGTTCAAGCGGCGAGCTGATTGACGCGGATATCGATACGGTCTTGCCTTTTATAAAGCTTCCTTCCGAAGGAGGTGCTCTTTTAGAGGTAACTATTAATCCTACAGTGTATGTATTATTTGATTGTCTTAGATGGCAATACCTTGCTAATGTAGACTCAATAAAATAAGTCTTATTTAAGCAATGTGCGGACGCAGAATATTGGTAATGAAATTGAAGCCTCCGTTCTTATGATATGCTGTTTTTTATGAAGAAGTTACTCATCGTGATAAATTTGGCAAACATGAAGCTTTTCTTGTTTGTTACTTCTAAGCTGAAAAGGTTGAAAATTGCACTTTTAAAGATGGTTTTGTCAGTCACTACCTTTTAAAAATACACACATGGGTGATCGTTGACATTTGAGCTGTTAAAAATGTCAACGGATCAACGGAGTCAGGCTTGAGAAAATTGGTGATTAGTTTTTTTTCAAGTCGATTAGATATTACTCTACTGACCCTTTGGCTATGGATCCTTCTTTAGATACATCTGTTGTTCAGCTAGAACTATTTCTCTTTTGCAGGAACATAGAAAACAAACCACGACTGGTTTGTCTAAATCAGGAAGTTCCTTTCCAGTGAGCCTTCGCATAAACTCAACCACTTCTAAGGAGACAGCAAGTAAGGCATTCTCTAAGTGACTCTGTATGTAAGCTCAGCTCTTTACTGTAAGAATCTATTCGTACACAAATTTGTAATTCCTAGTCAGCGCTACCTATTTTCCATGTCATTGTGAACTACCATACAGGTCTTGGTGTAGACTTAGTGTCAAGTCAGGGTGTGGTGGCTCAGGCGGGTTGTTCACACAGTGGCTGGCTTGTCAAATGCATTAGAGATGCTCATGTCTGTGTTACATGGATTGATGGAGAACAACACAGCATTGATCTATCGACAATAATCAGTTCAACTAACTTCCTGATGATGAACACATGTTTCTTGAAGAGCTATCTCCTTCTATGCTAGAGCATTTTCATATGGTTATGTCTATTTGTCTTGCAATCTTTGCATCTTTAGAATGATCAAGGTTAGTAGGTGAGCTGCGATGGGACGAAAATAATAAAACACTTTGTATAACATTTTGCACTTTTCTGCTATGGTACAACAGTGCACTATTGTGCTTTGATGATTGTAGAAAAATCATTTTTGCCACTGAAAAATCCATAACGATGTGTTGAGAGCCTTCTTGGCAGCACATCTGAGATTTTTGTATGATTAAAAATTGAGCAATAAAAATACATGTAAATACTCACTAAAATATAATTATCAAAAAAAGAGTTTTAATTGCATGTAGCATCATGTATCAGATATAGCATAAAAGCACATGGTATTCACACCTCCCCCTTAATCTCTAGGATCACTCATCTACTATCATATCCAATGTATGTTGTTGCCAAAGCTTATGGAAAGCTCATTCACTGATAAATCATCTTCCCGAGACATAAACTGAATACTCGTCCCTTCAGGTTCAGGCGTCTTAAGGTGTGAGCACACTAAAAGCGAATTAAGCCAAACTGTAGCGACTGAGACGTCAAGTGAATGTCACTTCAAAGCACATGTGGTACGATATAATTCGCGTCCATCCACCCTTAATTTAAATTTTGAATTAAAATGTATTAATTATTATGATTTATTTACTTACCAGCTAGCTTTAATTCTTTTGCGATTTCTTGACAATTATTCCTCTTGATATTTTCTCTTTTATATTTTTGGTGTCTTTGATTATAGAGGCATGGCCTCTCTCTTACTAGCGCAATGAGTTGTTCTTCCATATATGATCACGCTACTGTTATTAATTAATCAATTTATTATTATTAATACACTAGTGTTTGGTACGACCACGCTTGCAGTTTTTGCGGTCTATGGCCTTGGAACAGCCAATAGCGTGCATGAGGTCGCACTCAAAATCAGACATGTTTGAACGCTATGAAAACGCCACAATCTTGCCACTTTGTCGCATCGCTTTATTTTCGTATCACAATCGCTCTAGTGTGCGCACACCTTTAGAGTAACAATCTCAGGTGACTGATGTGTCTAGTTGTACACATAAGTATTTTCAATTTAAGTACTGTGTGAGATACAATTGATGTCACCACCAACATTTCATGGAGTCGTGAATCTCACATTCGGAGGTTTTATGTGGGCCCTGTCACATGGTTTGAAAGGATTCAGATGTGTTCCTCTTGTGTCTTTAGTAACCAAGTTGCAAGACACGTCACGGAGGAATTGTGTTGCACAGTTATGAAGTTTCTCTACTGAAGTTTGACTATCAGCTTTGGATGACGATTTGTGCCAATAAAGCACCTTTTGTATGGACCTGCCAGATTGACCAACCATTCTTTTTGTAGTTCTGTGGTTCTTCTCAACAATTACATCTTGTTTTTGCTGGTATGCGTAGATAAATACCTGGTCGTCATTCCATTTTTCATTAGTTCGGCCATATTTGCTATTCAATAACACGGCCCATTGTCACTCAACAACTCCGGTGGCATTCCTCTTTCCAGGAAGACCTGCTCAAGTATTATAGCAAAGTTATCAGTATTTTCATTACACAAATACACTAGATGGAAAATCTGCTTTTCCACAATCCATCGGCGTGAGATAAGGAGTCATTGCGGTCCGTGCCATTGGGATGTGTGATATCGTATGCCAGCCTCAACTATGTCTTCTCGACTCCTAGCTCACAAGATCCGATTGTATCACCACCATATCTACTTGTCTACCTACCTGGCACTCCCTAACGACCTTCACTACATCATCTTTCACAACTGAATCACCCCATTTACATCTAGTCAAATAAATACAAGGTGCCATCAACACCAAAATGTGTATCACGGAGATTTTGCAAGTTCTCAATCGAGCATGGATTGGTGTAACCAACATCTATGACTTCAGCAGAATCTTTGAACCTTGAATCTTGAATTTTCTGACTTTGTCAACTGAATCTCTATGCTCAATTCATCCAGATATATAACTATATAACTAATATATCATACTGAGTTGTCTTCTTATGAGCATTTCACCAAAGCCCCGTCAGTTGGTAGGTTGGAAAGGCCGGAAACAAAAGCACTTTTGATAAGTGGATCACCTATGAATGAGTCTGACCTATTAGCTCGACCAGGCACCTTGTCAGCAAGGTGTATATCAACGGATTCACCATCACACAGTACCCTCCTCTCCAACTGCTCATAAGATGAGAAAGGATTGATACCAAATGCTTTACACAACCGACTCCGACAACACAACTCGACTTTAGAACTAAGCTGTTGATATACCAAGAACGCAGGACCAGTGAGGAAGAGGAGAAACTTGGGCAAATCAAAAAATCCCAACCAACTCTCAACCAACCCAAGCTTCTTGATTCAAACAAAGAATTCACCACTTGTGTTCTGGTTTTTATAGGTCTTAATAAAGTCCAAAATCTAATACTCCTATTCGTGATTGTGCCGGAATATCTTGTAAAAATATGCGATTGAACTTTTGTTAAACTTTATTCCAATCTTCAGTCTACTTCATCGCAGCTCGCAAGCTAACTGAACTCCAAAAGGCTGCCCGGTTTATCTACATGTACTTATGTTAACTCAACTGGAAATGCTGCTTTGCAGTTTTTATAGCATATATTGTTGTCATGTTCAAGATATAGCATGAGTGCGTACATGATATAAATTGTTATCAATTAGATCAATCTCGTGAGGTTTAAGTCGATTTGTCATTCTAGCTTAGCATGACTGAAATTGATGCTTTTATAGTTATTGTTGAGCTAACTTTCATTATTAAACCAGATCAATACATATATCAATACATGTATCTAAAACCTGACAGAATATCATTTGTTCCCTTTCATCAACATAATTACCATGTATTAACTATAGTACTTTTGCATGTCTCTGACTATAACATTTGTAGGTTTAGCATCACGTGGATTATCAATATCAAGTTTTGGTGTTGATCTCTATAGTAGCCGTAGTGTCACCTAGCTGCTGTGGCTTGAAGTTAACTTCATGTTTTAAAACATTATTTTTATGTACATGTAATATTGATATATTTCTAGTACAGGGTCTCTTTCCTTCTCAAAGCAATTTGCATATTATTTCTTTTTTCTCGCTGTAGGCAAGCCAACGTACACTGTGACAGTCTGGGTATTCACAAGCATCAGTGGTCTGGTGACTGTTTCATCCACTGGTGCTATCACTGCTATCAATGATAACTTTGCCAAATTCCTTTGCGGCTATCAACCTTCAGAGCTGATTGGAAAGGTTGGTTGTTTATAATTCATTTAGTTATTGCTGCCTTAATCAATAGTTTAATAATGTGATATTTCAAAATTCGAAAAATGGCTTTTGTTGAACATAGATATTCTGTTTTGGATGTTTTTAATCTTGATGTTTGCTCTTTTGAACGAAGACTGGTCACTAATCAGTAGGTTTGTTTCAGCTACTTGTACACAAAGTAATTTCTACCACTTATTTTTATTGACAAATGGTATACTTTGATGAGGGAATAGATTTCTGTGTATAAGGTTTGTTTGTAATGAGATCTGCACTGTATTACTAACAATATCCTGGAAATGAAACAATTGTTGCTCTTCAGCAGTCCTTAAAGAGACTTTTTGTTAAAGTTGCCAGGCAGGTGATATTAAGTAACAATTCTAATCAACCCTTACTATGCTAGTACACGTAGCATGGCCTGTTTAGCTGATCTCTGATAGTCAGCCGTAACTAAACTCATTCATCATTTCAGCCTATCAACTGCCTACTCCCTGACCTTGAAGGTAGTGATATTTTGCATGGAGAATTTCTCGACAGTGGCTCCATACCGCTGCCTCCGTTTGAGGATGAAGTTGCCGAGCCTCGATCTGAGTGCTCCAACAAAAGTGTGTTTTCACTCACAGCTTGTTAAACGTTATTGGTTCCTATTGACTAATTCAGCATTGGATCTTTCTTTATAAATTTATCTCAGTGGTTCATTTTTGTTTACTTTGCTTTGTCTTAGCCATTCTTGTCTGCCATACTTCTGTTAGCATTCAAGTCATGCTAGTGGCAATCTCTGTTGTCGGCTCTCTTCAGGTAAAGATCTGGAGCAAGACCATCCAAGTCTTTCGCGGTGTGACACGGATGTCCTTTTAGCTGAAGCCACGGCAGCATTTTCTCATGTTGCGCTGCATTCAGACCATGATGATGCGTTTGAGAGGTCCAACACAACAGATTTGATAAGTGCTTCTTCTCAGACGTACGAGAATCGAGATTCTAGCTATGGTCGGTTTTATTCTGGCAGATTTCTTTCTATTAAATTTTTGTTGTTTCTCATTTACCGGAAAACCTCTATTTGAGCGCCATGGAGCTGTATTTTTCAACTCTTCCCCTATAGTGGCGTTGTAATAGAGGTGATGTTTATTTTATGTAATCGAGGTGGCGCTTAATTTTTTGATTAGCTCGTCAGAATTTTGGGAAGATAAATTTAACCCTTTTTCAGAAGAAGCAATGCTAATGTCGCCTATATTTTGCACTTTCCTTTAGGCGGAGCGACATTGGCCTCAGCATTTTTGCTAAACTGTTTTTCATATATGTTTGACTGTATGTCAAAGTATCAGACCGAGTTAAACAAGGAACTACATTGAGTAAAAGTAAAATGAAGTAAAGTGAATAGTGAACAAGAGATTGCTATATAATAAATCTGCTGTCCATGAAATTTTTACTATAATAAGAGTCGTGTCTAGTCGTCCGAAGCCACGCTAAGAGCATTTTAAAAATGACCTCGCAGTACTTGAACTCAGATATTCTATTGTGCAGCCAAGTGTGCTACCAACTGCCCCACTCAACCACCTTCGCATATCTAAGAATAGTTGTGCACATACAGATAGGTATTACACATGATGATCTCCCTTGCTGATGCGCAGGCATAACAAACAAATTTGCTTTAGCCCATTGGGAACTTAGACTAAAATTATGTTATTGTCTTGGTTTGAGTTCGCACAAAGTGCATGGATTTCGACTTTTCATACTTTCAATGGTAGCCCGTTTGAAATCATATCTGCTTGCATTACATAAGGTTAGTTATAATATGTCAATAGTCAACGTGAAGAAGTACTGAAGCTGTCAAATTCTCAGGATTCATACAGTTGGCAAGACAATCAAGGAAACTTTTGCAGTTGCAGTGGATGAAGGCTGCGAAGCCTGTCGACTACACAGGCAGACGGTTTCTGGAGTAGAACCCGGTGAACTCCTTGATTGCTCGCACTCTCCTACTAAGATCGCAGCTGACGCTAGTCCATTGCTAGGGAATGTCTCTGAAAGTTCCTCAAGTAAGGATGTTCTGCAGACGGAGGGACCCTTACTAGAACATCTCACATCAACTCCTTCGCGAGTACATCATGTGAAGGCAAAGGAAAGCTCCAGCAGTAGCTATCAGCTGCAGGAAGGTTGTTATGGCGGGCGGGTTCAGCATAAGGATGGCACCTTCCTTGGTAAGTCGCTAAGGCTCTGTGCTTCCCATGATTGATGATCAGAATTATTGACTTTGGGATGGCTATGATGGACGATTGCTATAAACTCGTAAATTATATACTTCTACAAGTTGTTATATCTAAAGTGGTGTTGCGCAATATTTGATTGTTTGTGTATGTTGGAATGTTCATCTACGCAAAGAGTTGCTTCGAGCTGTGGTATCATCTGATAGTTGACTGTGAATGTATGTAGGAGTGATCATACACACAAAGAGTTACTTTACGCGGTGGTTTTACCCGTTAGTTGTCTGTGAATGTATGTAGGAGTGGTCATACACGCAAAGAAGGTGGAGTCAATGAATGGTGAAGTCAGTAACTGTCTCTGGATTTCACAAGATCCTGAGCAACTCGGGGAGGCTGCTCAACACCTCGTTAATTTAACTCTCGCTTCAAGTTTCTCTCAGTCAATCAACGCATCTTTACCTCAAACCCCTATTTCACAGGCAGGCCTTTTTGTTTCTTGATTCTTTTTATTTCTAGACTGACCATTTTTTGTTTATAATAAACGACAAGTGGCTTCTGTTCCATTAGTTAGGTCATTAGCACTTTATAATATATTGCCTGTTCACCTTTTAGAGGTCTAAAGTGTGTCAGCCTATTTTGCTGCCAACTGATCTGCTGAGTTGCCATTTTTCTGCTTTTAGGGATTTTAAAGATAGGTCAGTGTTTTGTTTAAGTCCTTCATGGGTTACTATATGTGAGTAGATATATATACAGGCAAACTCGGATAACTCAAACTTCACGGGACCGAGCGAAAGTGTTCGAGTTATCTGAGCTTTCAAGTTATCAGAGCACTGTCACAAGTCCATGTATTTATTAGTAGATAAATATACATATACAAACTATATATAAATCAAAAGCATAGACGGCTTGTTGCAAGTTAAAAGGCTTCTAATGTGAAGTTTTAAAAACTTTCATCAAAAAGTATAGATTTTTTTATCACTTGAGATTTGTTTGTTGTTTTAGGTGATGTGACAGTCAGGACGTTTTCAGATTAAAATTGGCAAAACTTGATCGCTGTTGAAATGCTCAGAAGAAAAGACATCTTTTACTTTTGAGCATTTTAACCGAGATCAATTTTGTCGATTTTACTTAGTTTATCCAAAGGTTACTTCGCTTTTCCTTGCTTTCGATGGGCCTAAGCGGATGTTTGGTAAAATTTGATTTTTTGCAAACCTTTGGGAAAGTCATTAACGAAAATATTTTGCCGTTCTTAGACGCCTAAGAACTACTAAAAGTTGGTGTTTATCTCTATGGCTTGGAATAAAGTGATATTCTAAAACGATAACAACCGTCTCGGTAGCCGTTGGGCAAAAACTGTTCGAGTTAGGGATGTTGAGGTCGAGTTATCTAAAGCAATTTATAACTGCGTGGGAACGGACCAACAAATCCGTTCAAGTTAACCATGTGTTCGAGTTATCCGAAGGCGAGTTATCCGAGTTTGACTGTATATATATCTACTCACATATAGTACTTGCTTCCTTACTTCGGTTTGGTTGAGCGCTCCGTGAGAGGTGCGACACTCTTAGCTTTAGTGCAAAGCTCATCACATTTGGGATTTGAGCACTCTGGTGTCAGCACATTGATTCTCCTAAAGTCTGTGAGGCAACCTAGTTGTTTCATGGCAGGAAGTCAACTCTCATTGGTAATGGGATTTGGCTCCTTTGCCTGCTCTGAACTGCACTGGTGAGGCTTCAATAGCCGAAACAGTACTGTCTGTAGCATGAGTATATATATACATAGATGCCATTTCACAAATTGAGTTTATATATATATATAAGTTGAAGTGTTTGTTGTCATTCGTATGTCCAGTTAACAGCAATTAGTTAAAATACGCACACTTGCAGTTCAGTGTGTCGTGAGAGATCATGACGTGTAATGATTATATGCACAATTATTCTGAAGTATGGCAAGGTACCTGCATGGTTTAGTGATTGTGCGCTTGGCTTCATATTTGGGCACTTGATTGGGTTGAATTGGGGATATGATTGGACCTGATTGGGGATATGGGTTGAATTCCTGTGAAGTTAAAGAAACTCAGCGAATGGTAATTACACCACCTGCCACTGTTTATAAACTGTTTCAAATCTTTAGCGAACCTGTAGCATAAGAAGTACGAAATATTTTTCAACAATCGGTTGTAGCTATACCTTAAGCTGTCGGGTATTTGAATTATGTATTGGCTGGACTCGCACGAAAATAAACAAATACCTTCATTTAGAAGTTAGAATGGTAGATGTTGCTTGAAAATAAGTTTTTTACACAAAACCTTTTTTATTACCCACGGATGTCGAGCATTTATTTAGTATATATATTTCATAAAGAATAATAAAGAAAGAGCACTGGTAGCTATCTTGAGTTCCATCTTTCTTAAGTTATCACCTGATGAGAGTAGATCTATATCTGCTTGAAACAAATTTGTGTTGATTGACTAATAGCCAAGCGCTCTGTATATTTCATACCATGGAATATATAACTTATTAGATTATTGATACAAACGAAATTCATCAATTGTTTTAATCTATTAGTTGTTTGGCCATGTTTTAATCTGATGTTTATGTGTAGTTCTTTTAGAGCAGTTATTTTTAAATGTTATTTTACATGTTCACAGTCAAACTCATCTAATGAGTAATATTATATCAAATTTAAACCATCTAAGCGGCCTTAGCTTGCCAACATCTAGAATAACCGCTATCTGTGGGATAGTTGAATTTGTAACTAAACAGGTTGTAACTAAACAAAACCTAATGATATCATAACTTACCTTTCTACATTTATGCGTAGTCAATTCGTACTCGCAGAGAGTTTTAAGTGAATGCCATAGCATTGCAAGTAGATTTGAACCAATCACATGCAAAGTACTAAACACTTGCCCTTTTGAAAATAGCAAAATGTAGGAAAAACCATGTTTATTCAACTTTGCAGTTGCCGAACAAATCAGAACACCTCGAAGACACAGTAGAGTTTCCTCCCTCAGATGGTCTCTACAGGGAGAAGTATAAAACTACTTTATCTGTAGGCAAGGGAGCTTTTGGCTTTGTCAAACTTGCTCAGAGACGCTCCGATCAGCAGGAGGTTTGATCTTAATAACCTCATTTTGAATTTGGAAAAGAATATTAGTAGTGCTGTGCTGTTATACGGCACACTGGCTGATCTTGGCATAAACTGAATGCATATGAACATCAGGTGTATATCATCACTGAGATATCCTATTTGCTTTCAGTTTGTCGTGAAATTCATTCGAAAATCCAAAGTTTTGAAGGATTGTTGGATAGAAGACAAGGACTTAGGTTATGTTTCTTTGGAGATAAGCTTACTCTCTCAGCTCGATCATTGTAATATTGTCAAGGTGAGTGGCTGGCTCAGGTGTGCTGTCAGTATGAGTAGTTTGGGCAGGTGTGCTGTCAGAATCAGTTTTAGTGTAGGGTGGGCTGTCAGAGTGTGTGGTAGGTGCAGGTGTGGAATGAGCATATATATATGGTGCAGTTATGCTGTCTGGATCATTAGCTGATGCATCTGTGTTGTGATTGTGAGTGGTTGGCGCAGTTGTGCTGTCAGTGCGAGTAGTTGGGGCTTCGGGCAGGTGTGTTGTCAGGCTGAGGAGCTGGTGCATGTGTACTGTCAGAATGCGTGGCTGGTGCAGATGTGCTATCAAGGTGAACAGTTGGTACAGGTGTGCTGTCAAGGTGAGCTGTTGGAGCAGGTGTGCTGTCAAGGTGAACAGTTAGTACAGGTGTGCTGTCAGGATAAGGAAGCTGATGCCAGTATGCTTTCAGAATGAGTGGTTGGATAGCAAGTTAGTCTATTAGCAGCTTGCCATTGACCCAAATATACAGTCAAACCGTGACATGCAAAGTTATTCTGTTTTATGACATTCTTGATATGCTAAAACCATCGTGTGTCGGAGCAAACGCTCTTATAAGAATACATTGTATTTTATTTAATTCATTTTACAGCTAAAAAAACTTAGTGATAAATACTTGTTGAGATTATTTATAGCATTGAAACAAATGCATAATATAAGCCTTTGTACAAAACTATATGTAAAACACTAAATTTTATGTAAAAAACTAAACTAGAGGTAGGAATAGAAATACAAAATTAGTGAATTTTAATTACGTGAACTTATGACTGCTTTATCCAACTTGGCCGTAGCATTGTCGACTGGAGTGAAAATTGTGAATGAATGGCTGCCAGTGAATCGGGTGAATAGTGTTACCTTTGTATGTATAAAGGGTTTTGAGAATGTCTCTACTCATTGAGATTTCATTTCAATTTTGCTTAATCGCTATTAGTTGTTAATATTTGATTAGCATATTCACGAAAGATGCTTTTAGATGTTTCATCATTCAAATAGAATCAAGCCTTTATGTACTTACAATTAGCTCATGTGAATGTCCCAATATGTGAGGTAACATTGAACAAGATATTGGATTCTGTTGCAGCTAACACAAGTATTTTCTAACATGCAACATTCAGTTTTTGAAGCATTGCAGTTTTGCAAGCGAAAATGACGAAGCTGGTACAAAGAAATGTAAAAAAAATATTATAGAAGCCAAGTTATGTTAAACTTCAAATCTAAATCGAAGTAAGTTATGGCCTAGTTAATTTAAATTTCACTTTGTGTAATTTGAAGTAAGTTATGCTGTGTATCTTTATGATATCCATTATTAGGTGTCTTCAAGGTAAAGGAACAAGAAAAACCTTTTTCTTATTTAATATTACTTGAATTAATTAAGTTTTTTACATTTAATTTAGTTTTGTCGGCTTTTTACATTGTTTTTTTGTATATGTATTATCTATTTTAATAATATGTGCATTACCCGCCATATTTGGTAAGTCGTTATCGTAGGTGTTTAGGCTGTGGAATAAATTAATTTCGTATGTCGAGGTTTTGCTGCATATTTAGGGTTTACAGAACATGCATAAGTATTATAATGTTGCTCTTTCGTTCAGTTAGTAGATGTGTTTGAAAACAAAGAGTATTTCCAACTAGTCATGGAGAAACATGGAACTGGAATTGACTTGTTTGAATTTATTGAGAGAAACCCCAACATGGATGAGCGGCTTGCCAGCTACATATTCAGACAGGTTGTTAATGTATATAGTCTAGACTTGGGTCCTTCTAAAGCTGTAGACGGGCGCATCATTTAGAGGAATGTGTTTGAAATTGTGAGGCTTGTATTGTTATCTGCATTTTTAGGTCAGGCTAGTATTTCCATTGATTCATGGTTTTCTTTTCAACGAGATTGCTGTCTTAAAAATGACCAAAATATTGCAAACAGAATATGTGTTATGCAATTAAAAATTCTGAGGATTCCGGTGTTCATTTCAAGTCTTAAAAAATGTTTCCTGTTTAAAAAATAATGTCAATTTGATCATTCCATGCTATCTTCCGCATTCGTAAAACCCTTGTTCATCAGTAGTAGCCTGACTTTTATAGATAGTTGAGGCTATCTCATACCTCCATTCGCTCTCCATCATTCACCGAGACATTAAAGATGAGAACATCATACTCAATGAGAACTTTGATATCAAACTCATCGACTTTGGCTCCGCCTCCTTTCTTCAAAAGGGCAAAATGTTCTCAACTTTTTGCGGGACAGTCGAGTACTGCAGTCCAGAGGTTTTGCTCGGAAATAAGTAAGTCTCATGTTTCAGTCAGAGTTATGTTCTCTTTCTCTTCTTGCTCTCGATGGTCGCTGTATTGTCTGATAAGGTTCCCAAATGCAGATGAATAAACTTGTTGTTTGCCTGTATGTTTATTGTGCCGCCTGTTTTCTGCAAAAAATTATTTCTCATTTTTATCGATTAGCTTCTTTAAAATTCGAATCAAGTTATGGAAACATATTAACTCATTCCTTATGTATTTTTTTAGCTGTTACATAATTAATTTTGTGAAACTTTGCTATTTTGGGTATGGGCTAAATTTTTTGTACCATAATTTGAAAGATATTTGTCCAATTGCCACGAAATAAAAATGAGAGTGATCAGTACATTTTATCTTACAATATGAACTAGTTTTAACAAGTATATATAGTAATCATATTTTTAAATTCAAGATTAGAGAATCAGAAATTTACTGTGAAATGTTTCTTTTTATTCTACTTTTCCTAGAAACATTAGCTACAACACAATCACAAGCAACATCTGAGTCATCTGAGTCGTGACTACTTTTACTACTAAACGAGGACTCAGAGCCCGATGAGATAAAATATTTTCAGCATCCTCTGCACAAAGTCCAGACGTACTTATTTTGTGATCGGAAAATGTACATAGTATTTGCGAAAAAAGTATTGAAACTCAAACCATTTTATCTTTTGCCATCTTTCCAGTTTTGAAATCAGAGTAAAAATTGATCAGATGACATGCTGTTTTGTACATTTTTGTATAAAAGAAATTATAGGTCTACTCCTAATACAAGTAATCAAGACCACTATTTCTTAATGACTCATTGAGCGATTTCTGAAGTGGTGTTCCCCCATTATGAAATAAACGATCCCACTTGTCACTAAAGTGGTGTTCCCCCATTATGAAATAAACGATCCCACATGTCACTAAAGTGGTGCGCCGTAGTCAATGTGTTACTGTAAAACCTTTATTTCAACGTTATGGCGCTCTCTTTTTCAACAACAAAAATTGACGTTTTTCAAACAAAAATATTTGCATCATTTGCTTGGCCAGTTGCATTCTGATTGTTATTTTCGTTCGAAACGATTTCTTTTTTTTTGCTTTTAATACCTTAAATGTTTTTCGACCTCAACTCATCTTCTGCGCTGCTGAACTAGTCGATATTAGCGTCAAAACAATTTTTTGGTAGAGCAAAACTTTTATGCGTTGCATTTCGCACAAATATAATGATAATCTTTCAGCCCCATGGGCGCTAAGCAAAGCTTTTAGCCAAAAACTAGTCATTGTTACACCTCGTAAATGTAAACCGTTTTTCACATACGTCGAAGTATCAAGACCGTGTTGAGCAAGGCACTACTACATGTATTAGCCTGATACAGTTATTAATTATTTCTGATGTTGCTTTCAAAGTTTTAATGAAAAAACTGAAAAGCTTTGGAGTTGTAAAATGGACTTTGATACAAACAGAAACAGCGAAAGAATTAATTGTTATTGATGTAACCGAGTCATTGGTGAGAATTTGCAGTGATAGATGCAGATGCCAGGTGACAGATGCAGTGATAAATATTGAAATGATTTTTCCAAATATCTCGAAGGGTTAGGTTTGTGTCACTAGTCATCCCGAAGCATCGTCGAAACAGGAATTTAGAGCACAACTTCTTAAAACGTCCGATGATTTGCTGGTTCATAGATTGAATTGGAGGTGTGGTGTTTGCTGGGAGAAACTTTATTTGGTAAAATGAAATTCCCCTGTCAAGTCTTCTTGCGAATCTGGAAAGTGGACAGGAGCATTATCCATAAGAAGACAGCAGCATAGTGGCAATTTCTTTTCCACCAAATATTTTTTTACGGCTGGACCAAACACCTCATGCACCTATTCAATACAAATTTGCCTCGTCAGCCAAGCCTTTGTATTTTACCTCCGCATAACAGGCAATCTCTCTTTAAAGATCTGATTGCGTCAAAAATCGACATCAGCTACAATTTGATGTCATTTTTGTCTTTGTAGACTAACCCTGTCCAGAGATATAAGCGTTTGAATGAGATCATGTTGTGGACCACTCAGATTCGAGCAGGTGCTTTATTTGTGGCATATATAGTGATACATATAAAAAGAGTCCACTAGCGATAAACATGCGATCTCTTTTTTAGCGAATTATCAACACGAAATTTTTATATAGGCCGTAATAAATGTTATCGTTCGTAAAACGCGTTGTCTGTGATCTCGAAGACTCTTGTCGTTAGGGATTTTACTCAATTACTAACTCGCGTATCAACGTTGTTATTTAATTTACTGAATTAATTGACATCGTTAATTTACTGAATTACTGCATCGGCGTGTTTTATTGACGAACAACAAAATTGTAACAATGCTTCCGGTTTCAGCGAAGATGGCTCAGAGTTTTCTGAACATTAGGTGGTTAAAGATTGGGGCAGACAGCTTATGGTTAGAGCTGACAGGCGTCAGCAGCGTTATGCTACAGAGGAAGATAGGAAAATGGAGGTAAATTTATTTTTAATTTTGTGTCTCCTATATATTTACTAAACTGAAGGTATTAATTTTAGTACTCATGAATACATTTACTAATTAATAAAATTATAATTGTTTACTACATGTATCACGAATCATAGTTTTATTGCTTTTTTACCGTTTCACCTAGCTATAATATTTGCTTCACATTTTCTTTGGCAGTGTTAGCTAGTAAATTAGATTTGTAATTAGAATTTATGTTCGCTTCTCAATTGTAGAAAGTGAGGAGAATCGATTGATCAATGCTCATCTTCAACTCCCAAAAACAAAGCTTCGAATTGTTGGCTTGGCGTACTTATGCTTTTGTTAAACATTATTCTTTTTAAAAATTACACTCACAATCTATCTAACATACAAATTGAAAGCTTTCAGTAGGTACGCGTTAGAACGACATATCTATCATGAATGACATATATTTATTACATTTGTTTTATTGATTACAGGATGTTTATGTGGCGCCACCAGCGGCGCAGTTGTGACAGTCTGGAAGCTGCAATAAATGGGAAATAGAGACATGAATGTGTGCTGCACAAACCATGATATGTTTTGTTTGAGTTTGCTGCAGTAGATTAATTTGTCCTATTATATGAGCTGAAACTAAGTGAGTGGCCAGTACTTGGATGGATGTTTTTAATAAAAACTTTATGCCAAGAAAAAAAAAATTTGACTTGTAAAAATTTTATAATAAAATAATATTGTTGGAGATAATGCAAAGCATGAATTGCAGAACATATTAAATACATCATAGCCCTGTTGCCACTTGTGCCCAAATCTTGACTGATAGATGGATTTATGAAGTGTAATCAGAGCTGTATCGACAGGTACTTTTTCATAGCTCGACTCAATTCCAACGGACCACATATTAAGAGCTTAACAAATTTTATGCTCCACGCTACTAAGTGAAAACATGTGAATCCACAAACCGCCAACCAGGTGCAAGAATGGCTTTATCAATCTTTTGCCAGAATCAGTGGTTAACTTATTTCAAAGAAATTGACGTTGTTTTGCCATCACTATTTCGGTCAACTCATAAAACCATTTGTTTTGTACTGGAATCAACTAATCAAATATGACCAGTAATTTTTTTCTACAAATTGATACTAATAATGACTAGATAACGTTGACGATACATGACATTATAGGGATGCAGTTGGTTTCACTATATATTCGAGCATATTCTTTTCAAAGATGCGGCTTGATTATTTTATTTAGTAACTATTTTCCGGGAGGGGGGTAGCAACTGAGAACTTCGCTGATACAAAGGCCATGATGAAATAAGTTAACTCAATGACCTAATTACCGTAGACTGGTAGAATCGTAGTCGGTACTCAAATGTTTTCACAGCATTTAGAGAAAACTAATATGAAAAATTTTTAATTTGCCTTGAGGTGTTTGCAACATTTATAATATTGTACCTGTAGCTAGATTTAAAATTTTATCTTAGCAATCATGAGCAAATCCAAAATAAAATCTAGACATAGGCCTCGTAGGACGAGACTTATCGCAATAGCCGATGTGGATACGAGAAATAGAGACAGCCTGTTTCACTATATACATCATTTTGAGCAAGTCTCGGCACATCTTTTTTTTTGAGCGTTTTTACCTTGATCAATTTTTGTTGATTTCAGTCTTCAACTATCTTGACAATGAGATCGCCTCAAACAACATCGATTGCTAGAAAAAAATTTATACTTTCTATTGAAATCAACTTAAATTTGACGCAATCACATCTTTAATAACATTATTAGCCTTGAAAGCCTTTGGATTTTCATAATGGTAAATGAGAAAAGGCTTTATTTTGAAGTCACCCTTAGCATTCCCACGCAACAAAAGAGTTGGTCTATCCTTCATTAGTTTGTGTCCTAGCATCGACATCTCGCAAATGATGTACGGTTCTTGTGGCATTTTCTTCCAAAAAAGTCCTGCTTCATCCATATTGAACACTTGTTGAGGAGCATATTGCTCGGCATTGATATTTTGCTTGAATTCTATTTTTAAAGTCATCAGCAGTTGTTTTGTCCGAACTTGTTGCCTCCCCATGACGAACAGCGGAGTGTATACCACATCGTTTTTTAAACCTGTTAAACCACAATCTGCTAGCTTTAAAATCAAATCCCTCAGAAACAGTAGTAGGATCTTTTTTTATCAAATCCTCATACAAATGTTTTGCTTTGGCACAAATTGTATCGTCACTCAAAGTGTCCCCTGACAACTGTTTTTCGTTTACGAAAATAAGTAGAAGCTTTTCCCCTTTTTCCAATTCCTGCGGCCTTTGTTTGGTAAAGATACTAGATCATTTAGTGACATCGCTTGCTTTAATCTAGTCTTTGGTTTTTATGATGGTACTTATTACCATTGTACCTTATTCTTACGATGGTCGATTTTGCCATGCCAAGCTCCATAGCCAACACAGATACATGCACACTAGATTAATATTTAGCTATCAATTTCTTTTTAAATTCAACATTTTGGTGAATAATTTTTCGTTTTTCCTCAACGTCTTTCTTTGTTTTGGAGCCATGGTAACGAATCTTTCCATGCAGTTTTCGAAGCTGTTCCGAGCGTTTAATTCCATTGCGCATACTCTGGTTTGGTCGAGAACCGAATTTATGTTCGAGATTCGAGACGTACAAATCTCAAATATTTTGATCAAAAACCGAGTTGGTCGAGAACCGAAGCGTTCGAGAACCAAGGTTCCCCTGTACTGTGAATTGATTGTGTGATTGCCCTAGCCTTTGAGAAGTCATTAATTTTCAGATACCGTGGACCAGAGCTGGAAGTGTGGTCAATGGGAGTTACGCTATATACCCTAGTTTTTGGAGAGAATCCATTCTATGATGTAGAGGAGACAATTGCAGCCGTACTTAAACCTCCATTCATCGTCTCATCTGGTGAGTTATCTAGTGACTTTTTGGCTCTCTGTGTTTATTATATTTGCTTACTATGTTATTGTTGCTACGGATTTGTAATATAAATTTTACACTCCATGGTAACTACATGAAAACACATTATTAGATTATTTAGCAGCTTTGCTACGAGTTAGGCCGTTCATCACAATTCTGTTAAATAAACTGCTTAGTCTTAGTTCAGCGAGTGCTTTTTTTTGGTGCTTTTCTAAACATGTCCAAACTTAGACTATAATGATTGTGCCCGTCATATATTCAGAAGCTCAACAAATATTGGCATGCACCAAGTAGCTTTTAATTTTAACTTTATTCTTTATTTTAATCCACTTTCAATTTATTTGTTCATCAGCGTTGCTGCAGCTCGTCCACTGGATGTTACACCCAGACTCTCTGTTTCGTGCGAGGATTCGAGATATATTAAAGCATAAGTGGGTCACCCAACCTGTCAACATTCATAAGTACAGCTGGGAAGAGGTGCTGCCCAACTTTGGTAAGGCTCTCCTGGCTCCTTTTACAGATTATTATTGTAGACAGATATTAGTAGGTATCTACTAATATGAAATATATAAACTATATAAGCTGTTAGCGTATGTTACTTTTTGGTATGAACAAATAAATCATTTTGCTTTTTGTCGACAGTACAACAATCTTTAATGAACTCAAAAACGAAAATCTAAAAGTATTCTGATGGAGCATGTTTGAAGGGAATTTCTGTCTATGTTAATAGGATTGCTAAAGCTGAATGGTTTACCTTTATTCTCTTACTTTTGAATTCTGTGTAAATTTAAGTTGGTTTTTTAAACTCTAAATAGATGTATATATGAGAATGTCTAAAGTTTCTTTCACAAAGTCTAAGTGCATGCTGAACAGGCAACCAATTTTTCTTATTGCAGCTTTGGATGATCCTAGAAAAATTTTGTTTGGACTGGTGTTGTTGATTTTTAAATTGGTTTTTTGTGTTAAATTGTTTATATTGTATTAGTGATGCTAGGTTGTCAGAAATTCCTTTCTTGAAATTTTTTGTTATCAGTTCATTATATTTAAATTGTAAAATAGCACCGCGTTCTTTTAGTTCCTCTCTACACATTGTTTCTAATGTTTTCAGTCTCTCTGATTTTATGGCTTTTTCGCAGTATGCTTTTTTCATTCTGCTCACTTTCTGCTATAGCTCTCTAACGCAGTTGTGTTTATGTAGAATTCAATGGGAATGTAGCAGCTGATAATAGACCAAACCCTCTGCTCTCGTCTGATGATGAAAATAAAGGATCTTCTCCTAGAGGCAATAGTTCCAGCGATAACGATGATGATGATGTTAGGCTGGAAATGATCAAATATCTGAATGATGATGTGTGATAATAGCCGAGTTTGTGCAATGCAGGCTGGGAATTATTTATTAGCATTCCTTTACATCCAAGCCATATCGCAGTTATCTACTTATTTATAATTTTAGGATAATTTTAAGTAAGTCTGCAATATAAGGATTCATGTAGTCTATGCGTAGGATTCGTGTAGCCTTTGCGTAGGATTCATGTAGCCTATGCGCAGGATTCATGTAGTCTATGCGTAGGATTCATGTAGTCTATGCGTAGGATTCGTGTAGCCTGTGCGTAGGATTCATGTAGCCTATGCGTAGGATTCATGTAGTCTATGCGTAGGATTCATGTAGTCTATGCGTAGGATTCATATAGTCTATGCGTAGGATTCGTGTAGCCTGTGCGTAGGATTCATGTAGCCTCTGATATATGATATCATAATATGTTAGTTCAAGTTTTCTATCATTAATGGTTTTATACAATTTTATTTTAATCAAATCTTTCCACATGCCCGAATGTTTATTTACATTCTTTAACTTTTCTCAAAGGCAGCAATGAGTTTAAAGGAAATAAAACCATAAATGACACATTTGATGCTGTTGGCATTCCTGTCAGCAAGATTTTTAGTAATTTCAAGGAACTATGTGAGTCAGTTATACTTATACGCATTGCTTGTAAGTATTGCGGTTAAAATATAATCTAGACATATACCTTGTTCTTCAAGTAATAACCCTTATTAAGTTGCATTTTAGATGACTTCCTGTTAAGCTAATACATAGCGTGTGCCATTTAGTAGACAAAAAGAGGTAGCATAATATGAAGTATATTTGTTTGTTAAAAACCTAAAACCATATTCTGACATTTGCTGATACATTTGCTCGAAGGTATAAATTGTATATACATTATTCGCAAAGCAAAGGTTTACAATAAAAACAATCGTTGTAAGTTGATAGAGTCGCCTATTCAATATGTATGACTGTTGGTGGCTCCAGCTCCTCATGCTTCAGCTTATTCTCCTGGAGGCTTTCTGTTATAGCTTCATCACTTAGGTTATAGAATTCTCGTCCCAGGGGATTGCCATTGGTATTGCTTCTGCTATGGATGTTGCCTTTTTCGAGATTTGGATCATACCGAGTGAATTCTCTAAAGAGTGCGTCAGATTTTTCATCTATGCTATAATCCCTCAAAGTTTGCCTACGCCTATTTCTTCTCCCCTTGCTCGAACTCCGAAATAACTTACTCAGAAAGTTTTGCTTGACGCTGTCGTTTGTGACATTCTCAGTTTCTTTTTGAGTGCGTAGAACAGCTGTTTCGTGTTTACCAGTTGTGTAGCTGGTTGTGATACTCTCTTCTGTTTGCTTTTGAGATGCAGAACCTCGACCCTGGAAGTCTCTTCTCTTTCTGGAAGCGCTCCTTTGCCGAGTGATTTCTAGGCCAGAATAGCTAGCTGTGCTAATCGAATGTCGATTCAAACTGCGTTGATAGTTTTCATGAAAGAAGTTAGCCTTAGCAACTGTAACAACTTCTGGTATTTGTGTTTCTAAGCTCTTATAACCGCTGTCCACCTTTGTCGTTAGCCTCCGTTGCTCACTAGTCCGTTTATCGGAGTCCGTTGTTGAAGATTCAAAGGAAGTAGAAGTTGCTTCCACTCTACTTGACTCGGATGTTCTTGTCCCATCAGTTGTATCTACACTGTCAAAGCTCCTTTCCGTGCTATTATTCTGTTCAGAGAGCGTAGCTCTTGTGAGGAAATCTTTCTGTTGCTGGAAAGTTTGTCTTTTGGTGTATAGCTTCTCTGGAGGATGCAAAAAGTTAGCGGACAAAAGGAGACCTCCACCTGATGGACACAATGAATTCGTTAAAGGTTAACTGACAGCTCATGAAACCAGTTCAGTATTAACAGTAGATAACATTCCAATTTGAAGTTTCATAACTATTTTTACATAATTCTGGCTAAATACTAGGTTTTAGCAACATTTAAAGTTATATGAATAGACAAAAAGTATTGTGACATTTGTAAACTACATTTTACAGTGTAGCGAGTGCACATCATAAATTTTTTAAATTCAACACGTTTCTATTCAGTAATAGCGTAGCGACACCTCAATATGGCGCTGCTGCCATCATGGAAACAGCCATGTCGTTCTCATTCTGTGGTAATTCAGTATAGCTGGTTGGAAACGAAACACTCATATAATGCACCATCTTTGTGCCAAGTAAACGACCTTAGCAACAAACAGCATCACATTTGTGCTTGCATATAGCTCTTGCTTTCCTGTTGCTTCATATGCAGATATACAAGATCTTTCACATCTTGTCCCATCTTTCGCTAGGGACAAGAGCATTGACCCTAGCGTCGCCTAACCATCGCCCCACTAAAGTGCCCTATGGAAGAATCGTCCTTTTTATCACCAGCGTAGTTAGCGCCTTGGCACTGGCGCGCGCAGGTGTCGCTACACTATTGCTATATGGGAACTTAGTGATGGTAATTCATCTGGGTAATACTCAGCTTTTTAAATATTTTTTTGTATTTCTCATTATTCAATTCAGTTTTTTATGTGATTAAAACCATCGCTACTTATGTGAGCTTTGTACACCAAAATAATAAAATCATATTAATTGTCGTCCGTTGGTTATACAGGCAGTACGCATTTAAGCATACCACAGACTAAAACCAGCCATCACTTCAAAAAAAATTTTTAACCCCTTAAGATGCAATAAGCTTATGCTAACCATTATTAATGGTTCTTTGATACTCGTCTTCATTGATGTCTTCATAATCTTGTCCATCACAGCTGGTATAGACAATATTACACATCCTTTCCTGACTTCTAGCATTTTCACTTTGAAATTGCTCATCGCTTATCATGTTGTAGAGCCCACTGCTTCCATTATCCTGAAAAGTAGGTAGTTATCTTTGAAAATATTAATCTAATATTTTGTAAAAAATTCAAGATTATCTAAGCGTGTACCAGATACCCAGGAGTGAAAAGAGAGTAGTGCTGTAATGACTACAAGTACTTGATGAACAAATTAAACTCCAGACAATGTTGGTGCTGTTTGATCAACTAGAGTTACCATGTATGTTGGTTGAGATTGTTTTTTTTTGTCGAATTTATGTTTATCTTCACAATATATGAACATCTGTAATTGCTTATTGCTTGTGACCAATTAGTAAGACTAATGACAGCAAAGGAGAACCTACGACTGCTTGAGGCTATTCTAGACGATTCTCACAGAAAGCAGGTCATCTAAGAAGTGAAGCTGGTCATCTAGTCCGCACATTTAAAAAAAGTGCCTGATCATCTAGTCGAGGCATAAAACGGTTCATCTAAAAAAGCACCTGCTCATCTTGTCAAGGCATAGCAAACGATTAATTTAAAAAAATACCTGCTCATCTTGTCAAAGCATAGAGAACAGCTCATTTGAAAAAAGTACCAGCTCATTTGGTCATGGCACAGAAAACAGCTCAGTTAAAAATAATCACCCGCTCCTTTAGTCGTGGACAGGAAGTTAAATACCTAAGTAAACACGATATCAAACTAATATAAACTGCCACCAACCCCCTGCTTAGGATTTGGTTGTAAATGTTCTCTGGGTCACTCCTTTAAAATCTTTAAGAAACTTTTAATGCGTGTTGCCAGTTGAAGTTGATTGATCAGAAGGCAGTTTTACATAACATTCGTTATATACTATAAATACCCCTTCAACATCATCTATGCCTTGCTCTTCTAGCATGGATCTAAGTTGCCAGAGCTGTTTCGGATCATGCATGCTTTGCGCACTTCCTTTACTGTGACTGTCTATCACAGTTGGCTTATGTTGGTCCAAGTAAGTATTTTCCATGTGTGATAAATCTATAAACATTCAACTTTCTATATCAAACTTCGTGAGATAAAATTCATGCATCTGCTTATTGTAGCAGTTTAAGCGTTTAGTATAGACCTAAATCTTAGTTAGCAGGTAAGTATAATTTGTTATTTTTTTATTCTAGTAGTCAATATGTAAGAGAGCTAAACATCACCAACTAAACTCTCCAGCAAACCAAACAAAAACAGTGATCTACATCAGGTACAATGACCACATCAGGTACAGTGAACACATTTTTACAACAGTTGTTGATCAAGCATTTAACTCACCTATTCCTGATGGCAAAAAATGGTGGAGTAAGTGTTGATATGGGGAACGCTCATCTCTCTCCAGACTGCTGCAATTTTGGCTCAAACCATATTGGCTGAAACATATAGCATTTGGTATTAAAAGTATTGAAACCATTTGTAAACTGATATAGTTATATTTTGGCTATATAAGTCAATATATGAGAGAAACTATAAAACAATAGAAAAACTTACAATACCCCAGACGCAAAATAGATCCAACTTTAACAATTTGGTTGTAGCTGATAGCCAGTCTGATGAACACAAGTAAAATATGTTTCAGAAAGCGATATGCAGCTTTTTAGAATAACATGAGCAGCTCTTAACGCATTTATGTAGATTGGACAGTCTTCAACTGTCTATAATAGTTGTCTATGTACGCTGCCAACTCCTGTAAACTTTATTCCACAAATCTGCCTTACTCTGCCAGTCAGATAACCACAACTCTAAATTTGTGTGAGATTTGTTATGAGTTCAACTTCAGTATTTAGAAACAACTATGTTAGCTGTTGCACTATCAACTAGCATAGAAAGCAAAAATAGTTACGCAATTTGAAATAACTACATACATACTTGTGTTCATTCCAGCTGTGCACTCTTCCCTTGCGTTGGAGCTTGTAGCGAGAGCTTGTTTCATCCTGGCTTTTTATTAGTCTTTCCCATACTGGATGTCTGAACACCTCTGTTTCTGCTGACCGTCTTTGCTTGGGGAGACTGCTACATACATTGTTACATATTTGAAAGATTATGCCACAGAAACTTAGTGTCTTTCCATCAAAATAATCGTTTGAGTTTAGATAAGCTGAACCTGAAGTATTTTCATACAAGTGTCCGTGTTATGACTAGAAATAATTTTTATTTCAGGTAATTTTATTTGACTTCTGTAATGCTACTATGCCATATTTGAACTATATTTAAATCATTGCCTAAATTCTCCACCTTAAATTAAACATTTCTATAGCACACGACTGTAAATTATAAATTGAAAGTTTTAAAATATGCTTTTTAAACTATATAAATATAGAATTTTAAAATGTTTTGTCGATTTTTAGTTTCTGCATTTATTCTGACTAACTTGACTCTGGTGAAATTCAAATTATATTTTAAATTACCATAAAATACAATCATGTTACAGGTATACAATCATGTTTTTATCTTCAATAATTTTGATAAATAACCAGTTGTAGCAAACTTAAAGAACTCTGTTCATATCTGATGCAGCTCGTGATGTTGCAACAGTCTAACAGTTTTAAAAATGTTGAATCCCACTTGCCTAAGTTTTATTCAGAATTATTATTTATAAAATATGAGGTGAATGACCAGTTGTAGTACACTTACATTGTCATATACATATATAAAATATGAATGTTAACTTATATTAGTGAAAGTTATAAAAGGTCTCACTGATCAGTGAGGCCTTTCCTTCATCTCTGGCTAACAATAAACCATTAAAGTGGTTTGGTTTAAAGAACATCAATAATCTGAAGGGAATACCTATGAGGCATGAGATAGCTATTCTTGTGTTGGTTCTCCAACTGGTTGGTGGTGCCAGCTTGATCCCCAGCATGCTTGTAAGCTTGACAGTCTACAGCCATACATAAATTTGTGATTAAAGATTTTGCTACTGAACAAATAGTTACAGGTAAAGAACATCATATATCAATGCATACTAGCGGAGTTACCTGCACCCTACTGAGGTTTACACTTTTCATTTGCATAACTAATAATTGCATAATAACTACATTGTAGTATTGTATAATACGAATTGCAGTAATATATAATACAAACTGGTATTATATAATACAAATTTTAATATTATAAAATACAACTTGTAATATAATATAAGATAAATTACTATACAGAAAATACATGTCGACATTATTGTTATGTCTCAATTCATAAGGAAATATATTTTCCGTTCCTTAAATACCATAAATATGGTTCCTGTAAAAACTATTCAAGCAAGTATCAAACTAAATTTTTATAATTTTTATTTAAAACAAGTTTTTAAAAGTAGCAACTGTGAGGGACATGCTTATTTATATATCATTGGCTTCTCCGTAAGCTCTAGACTTGTGTTTATTTGCAAGTGACACAACATTTTATGCTGATGCCAAGTCAGCACAGATGCATTACAAGAGTTCTAAGGATTATTAGCAAACATACAATAACTGAGAAATTAGCATATTTGTTTTAGTATATTTGTCATATTGCTGTTAATGTAATGCCTTTTTATTACTCCCACACACCTTCCTTCTCCATATGCGGAAGTTTAAAATGCTATTACAATAAATCAGTTTTTATAGATAGTCTGACTGTAGCAACAGGTCAAGGTTAACAAATGTATTTATTTGGTATACTTTTCTTTCTCATAGCCCAAGATTTACTAGACAGGATTTACTGTTATGTTCTGAGCAAATCTTCAGCGTAAATGGTAAATAGTTTTCTGTTCACAAATAAAACCTGTATGATGTATGAATAGAATGCTGTAATCTCTCCTTTATGATACAACTTCTGTGTATGGTTATGTTTTATATACATAAAAAATAAAAATTAGACAATTTTTTATTGTCTGTTTTACTGTCCAGTCACATCCTGACAGGCACGTGGTGCCCGTCACAAGCACGTGGTGCTCGTCAGGATGTGACTGGACAGGAGTCACAGCTTGACAAGTACCACACGTGAAACAATGTTATAGCTGCCACAAAAAACTTTAGTCAAAAATTGTCTAATTTTAATATACTCGACTCGCAGAGTTTAGAATTTTCTTTTCAACTGAATTAGAAATAACATATATAATTATACATACGTATATATGTTGCGTATTATATATACACAACATTATATATATAATATATTATATATATGTGCTAATCACTTAATGAGGAATACAATATTAGTTTTGAATTATGTTCTGAATTTAATAATTTATTTTTTGTTGTAAAAACAGCTATGCTCATATATAACAGAGTGAAAGCCTTTTATGTGGTTTTTAATTCTAACGTGACTGTGTTTCGCCATTGTCTCATGTTTCGTCAGTTATTCTGTAAAGAAAAAAACCAATGACTTTGCCTCACTTTTTAGCAAATGGGTTTTTACCAAAATTCATTTGCTAATAAGTTTCTGTGTAAATAACATCCTGATGAAAGGAAAACCACATAAAATGTCTCTTCTGGAATTTTTGCTGTTACTTATTTCTGCACGTTTGTTTTTTGTGCTCTTTGTAATAAATAAAATATTAGATTTTCATTATTTTCATTAGGTAGTTTTTCTAAAGTAGATATTTTAATGGACTTCCTAAAATTTGAGTACAAACTACATAAAACAATTATTGAAAAATTTTGTTGAATTATCTCTGTGCTACTCATGAACTAGATTTTTTTTAACGCATCAATTTTAATGAAAAGATTTTTTATCAATTTTTATGAATTTAATTATGTAAGCTAATGGTGTATTAGTCAATCTTTGGAAATGACACTAGCTGATGACATATTAATTAGCTTTTTTAATTGATCGTAGTTGGTGGCATGTTAATCAGCTTTTCGAATTGATTATAGTTATTAGGATGTTAATCAGGTTTTTGAACTGATCCTAACTAATGACATATTAATCCTCTGCCAGAAAGGTGTTTCTGTTTCCATTTGGTTTTTTGAAACCTACAAACGATGTAGACTGTTTGTATCGACTTTTAAAATTCAAAAATAAGCTAACATCGTTATTACATTTACCTGTACATTGTTTGCTGTCAGCTGAGCTGGGAAGATTTTCGCGACTTCTCTTGCATCCTTTTGTACTAGATAAATTTCTTGGAGCAATGTGAGGACTTAGAAAGCTATTGGGTGACAACGTTTCAGTTTTCAAGAGCCTGCATAGCAGCATCAGATAACAAATGATATTCTCAAATGCATGTGTACAGAGTATACGAGTATCAAGGAAACAACACTGAAAAGGTTAGAGAAGAGAGAGGCAGGTACTGACTATAATATACGAAACGATGTATTAAGAGATACAGATTTAGGCCTGCCAAATCAATTCTTGGGGTTTTAACGTAGCTAAAAAGTTACTTTATCTTGAAAGAGGTAAAATGATAATAGCTCAGATCACTCAAGGGCCATTCCATGGGGACTGGTCCAATGTGTGTGCTGACCCGTCACAGATATGATTAAATTTAATCCTATGTGAAAGAGAATGTCAAACTTAGTGGGAATCCAAATTTTTTAGTCTCTAAATATTTCGTGGTGCTGCCGGTATCACCCCAAAGTTTGCCGTTCAGGAGGGGCAACTCCGAATTGGACTTTTTAAGGTTTTTTGATAACAAATATCTCTAAAACTATATCTTCTAAAAATCTGAATCTTTAGTTATGTCTTTTTCCACAGGTCATCTATCATTTTCATTTAAAAACTTGTCTGTCGGAGGCTTTCATTTGGGGTCAGAGGTCGCTAAAGTAGGTCAGCGGGCCCTATTTTTGGCAAGTTTTGTAGATTTAAGCTATTTTAGCGTCACGTAAAACCCGAATTTTTTTTCTTTTTTTTGGGAATTTAACTTTTGATATATGCTTATTAATGTATTTTCTACATAAAAATAATTTATATTTGTCAGGTTTCATCCTCGTGTGGGTGTGGGTGGGACAAATCCAACATGGCTGTCGTCGGCAGCGATGGAAAAGAGTGACGGAAACCACTAAAAATCACAGATAGCATGAAAAATTATATAATAAAATAATGTTTTATACAGATTTCACACGCGCTGATTCCAAATCTTGTCTCAAAATCTATGATATTCTACTAGAAAATAGATTAATAGCACAATGAATTGAAGACACGTTTATATAAAAAAAACCATTCAAGGCCGATTTCAACACAATAAGGCTGCCTTGTCCGGTCCAGTGTATCTGCATAGACATTGAATTCACGATTACCATTTATGTGACAGTCATCACATTTGGAGCATAGTTAGTAACTGCTTGAACATATACCAGTTTTAACTTACAATGACATCATGTTAATAGCTGAGCGATTTCTTCCTGTAAAATTTACCTTGAGTCAACATTTAATGTTGACTCAAGGTATATTGACGGTGGTTAGCTGTCTCAAGATTTGCCCGCATCAAGATATGTTGAATTGGAACATACAGTTCATCTGGTCGTAATGGGTATTTGAATACCTTGGCTGGTCCATGAGGTAAGAGAGAGTTAATTTTTACATCCTCTTCTTTCATGTATATTTCTATCACAAATCCAATGTACCAGTCCTTTTCATATTTGTAGGCAAGGTAATCCCCTGGTTTAATTTCCGCCAACGCAATTAGCTGAGTCTGAATTAGCCTTGTCAGCAAATTTCCTGTAAAGGTTTTGCCATAATCTATACTGATAGATACTTCACCATTAGATGTACGCCTGCCTTTAAGGATTCTCCCTATTCTTTCGAAACGATGATGGCTATGGGATCCAGGTACAGGGACGCCATCTGTTTCAAATCGTTGTTCTTGGAGTAAACGCACTTTGTCGATATCTGTCTCATTAAACCATAAAGTTAGCACTTTCGTAATGTTTGATTTCGCAAAGTTATATAGATCTTGAGGCGTAGTAATAAAATGTTCCGAAGTTCGCTGCAAGCTTGCTCGACGTGCCTGGTATTTAATGACGGCCCCCACACCATCGCAGGCAGACTTTCCATGCGATGCTGCATAGTAGTGCCATTTGGCCGGCACCTGAAAATCCTTGGTGTGAAACCTCAAATTACAAAAGGCTTTGTATGACTTATATTGGCCTGTGCAGCCATCTGTGAAGTAGTGTATCATCGTAAGATTTGGCAGTATCCGTCTCAGTCGAGGAAGGAAATCTTTGAGCATCGTATAGACAGCTAAATGGTTGTGATACAAATAATCACTTACATAACAGTAAGATATGTGTAAAAGTTTTCCCTCGGTTGATTTGTAATATACTACTATAGGATGTAGTGTGGCCTGGAGATTGTTCCTGTGGAACGATTGGGAGGCATCTTGTACAATAAAGGAGTAATTCTCTGCGAAATCCATCTGTATGATGCTTTCCGTAGTCTGAAGATTTTGTTTCAGATTCTGGAGAAATGCAGACTGCTCCTCTTTTATGTAATGGTGGGCACTTAGTTCATCAACTTTTTGGCACATTGTGTCGATAAATTCGGAGATGGTTGGACAGTGTTTCACAATGTTTGACCGGTCAGTAGTAACCCACTGGCTATATGTGATTTCATCGTCTCCTTCATAGTCAGCTTTGTCAAACAGCTCAGAAAGGCGGTTTCCAATGTTTGCTTGACCTGGACAATTCTCACACTTTCTCAACATACAGTTTGCCTGCTTACGATCACAAACCAGCATATCAAGAACATCCATGTAGTGATTCAGTTCCGGCACTTTTTCAACCATGAAACGAAAGTTTTGGTGAATGGTACACACACAAATGGAATAAGTACCATTTGTACTGGCAGTTTTGCAAAACTTTGGCCTAAGTTCGCAAAATTTTGAAAGCTTTATCTGGTTACCGCTGATGGGGTTTCGTTGGCAGAAATGGTTATACAACTCGGTAAGATTGCATAAAATCAGGCGTTGCGGTTCATATTCTCTAGTACCATCAGAGCTTCTATGTGTTGAGACCTGTTTTGCTCCAGGCATCAAACGAAAAAATTCACTGTTTTTGTAGAAGTTTTCTACATCAGCTTTTATGTTAGCCGCTAAACCTTTATTGCCTTTTTTGGTGGATTGGGGTGCGGCTAAGATGCCTTTGGTTCGCTTTAGCTCTCTTGCTTCTTTGACTTGCCTTTCGGACACATTGAAATCTTTGCTAATCTGATCTCTTGGCCAGGAAAGGGGCAAAAGTGTTAACAAAGAAACTTGCTCCCTACGTGTGCTTATTTTCATCTTCTCTCTGATATCCTCCATAAGGTCCGCAAAAGGATCTTCTTTAGGTTTTTCGCTGGCAGCCGCTACACCAATAGATCTTTTTATTACACTCTCTAGATTTTCTCTAGTTTTTTCTGCTTTCCTTTCAGCATATTCTGCCTTTCTTTTCAGAGGTAACTTTAAAACTTGACTCGTTTTAATGGGTGTTGTTAAAGATTCTAAAGACGTATTTAGTTCTTCGACATTAGATTCTATCAGTTCCTTTGAGTTTTGAGGGCAATACTCTTCTTTGACGTTGTCTTTGCAAGTATCCAAACTAGAAATACAGTTTCTGCATATTTTACGATCAATGTGTGTTTTGACCGAAAATGGTTTTTTATATAAAAGTGTCTTCAATTCATTGTGCTATTAACCTATTTTCTAGCAGAATATCATAGATTTTGAGACAAGATTTGGAATCAGCGCGTGTGAAATATGTATAAAACATTATTTTATTATATAATTTTTCACGCTATCTCTGTGATTTTTAGTGGTTTCTGTCACCCTTTTCCATTGCTGCCGACGACAGCCATGTTGGATTTGTCCCACCCACATCCACACGAGGATGAAATCTGACAAATATAAATTATTTTTATGTAGAAAATACATTAATAAGCATATATCAAGAGTTACATTGCCAAAAAATGAAAAAAAATTCGGGTTTTACGTGACGCTAAAATAGCTTAAATCTACAAAACTTGCCAAAAATAAGGCCAGCTGACCTACTTTAGCGACCTCTGACCCCAAATGACAGCCTCCGACAGACAAGTTTTTAAATGAAAATGATAGATGACATGTGGAAGAAGACATAACTAAAAATTCAGATTTTTAGAAAATAAAGCTTTCGACATATTTGTTATCAAAAAACATAAAAAAATCAGATTCGGAGTTGCCCCTCCTGATCGGCAAACTTTGGGGTGATGCCGGCAGCGCCACGAAATGTTTAGAGACTAAAAAATTTGGATTCCTCCCAAGTTCAACATGCTCTTTCACATAGGATTAGTTTTAATCATATCTGTGACGGGTCAGCACACACATTGGACCAGTTCCCATGGAATGGCCCTCAAGTATTGCATCAAGGGAAAACCATCTATAGAAGTGCATAGAACTTTTAATTTATAAAAATATTTTTTATTTGTAACTTTGCATTTATTCCTATAATTGCAGTTCAGTAGATAGATGTTGGCCAGGTTTATTATGAAAAAAAGAGGTGTTTTAAGTCGAAGTATTTCAAAAGTAGTTGATTACCTTGTAATCAACTACTTTTGAAATTGCTAGAAACACAATAATTGTACGTCTCTTATCTCACTGAATATATGTATTTAGCGCTATACCTTTTTATTAGTAAACATATCAACTATGCAAGTAAAGGCTCATGCTTACTAACTTTCAAAAAAAATGTTTAGCTATTAATTCATTTTCATATTTTATTATTTAAGCGGTACATTTCACTTAGAGCATGCAAATGCTATACGCAAAGTCTTTGCATACAAGTTGCAATATTTTCTTTTGATCAGTATACACTCTTTTTAGCGTACAAAAATGTAAATACATCTTTACATTAGCCTATAATCGATACTTAAATTTTAATCTAATTTTCAACAGTATCATGCAGATTATCAGCTGGTGTACAAACATATTAAAATGCTCGTATCTTCTTTATATTCTCTCCTTTTTTATGCTCAAGTTCATGCCTGTTCTTCACCCAGTTTTGGCACAGCCAATCAGCAACCATCTTTAACCAGATCAGCCAATCTAGCAATAGTGATGAGTTGTCCTTTTGTTTTATGTGTCTAGAGCATTGATGAAAAGCTTTGTTATTGCGTTTTACAGAACAAAAAATAAAAAATTCTAAATTTTTCAGAAATTTGCTCGAATTTTTTTTGAATTGGCTAAAGTTTAGTTTTAAACTAAAAATTTTGTGTGAGTTTAAATAGTAAAAACATATTGCTAGAAAAATGTGTAAACATTTCGAGCCAGAGAAATGATTTGAACTCATACAATATATCTTATGCAATAGGAGACATATAAATTAATTTCAAGTGCAAGTCACATGGAATTGTCTTGAAAAGAATTACCGTATACTGCAGCCTTTATTTATAGAAGTGTTGCAGCTGTTGTCTCAGCTGCACCAACAGCAAACATTAGAAGTCATTACTTCAAATACATGTCATACACTACTCACCAACTACCAGTGTGCTTTCTGCTCTGTTGAGGATAAAACCGGTCATAATAATCCACGTTTCCAAGAAATTGTGGTTCTACAAAAGATAATATTACGTTCACCATATTGTGATGAAAGCTAGCTGGCCCTGTGTTCAAGCCAGTTTGACTGGACAACTCGGCTAGCGGACCAGATAGTGTCAAGTGACAAGAAGAACATAGAGCCTGACCCAGCATCCAGCAGTTGGAGGTTGAGCTTGCTTTGCCAGCAAACATATATAAGGAGAAGCCGCACGACAGAAAGCAGAGCACCTTTCACCTTTGCTATACGTATATCACTGTGTATTTTATATACGTATAAAAAATATTTATGTATATCTCAACTAACGTTTTAAGTCATTTTTAGATTGTTATGGGGCCGTAAAGGAGTCAGCCGACTTTTTAAACATATCTTATATTTTAATATCTGCGATCTATGAATAGCAAAGCTAGCAATTTGTGGAACTTAGCTGATTATGAATAATTACATTTATTAACATATAAAGTACGTATTACACAACTTGGCAAACATTTTGTTCCATTCACTAAAGTATCTATAGGAATATAATGGAAGGCACAGAGGAGCTCTCCAGACTTGCACGCCATAACGTAGTTAATGGGTTAACCCTGTGCTTACAGTTATTAGTTTATCAGAAAGTCAATAGAAGATTTAGAAGAGGTCTTCCTGTACCATCATTTATAAGTGTTCAACAGCCTAACTTGAACCTATGAATTCACAGATAGGATACTTGTGAATTGACAGCAGGATCAGTATTGTTAGAGGTCAGAAGATAGGAAGAGACTTATCGTACAGAGTAAGAAGCAGTTGTGACTATCCAGTATTGATCCTGGTTTAAAATGGTCACTATTCCCATGTAAAGGATGTATGACACAAATAGAAATATTTGACTTGATCAAATACTTCTGTCTAAGTTATACATGTATGTGTACACATCAGAATGGCTACATACGTAAACCAGACTTTAAAAAAGTTTAGATTATAAACACTTTTATTACCGTTCATGAACTGACACGTTCTGAGCTATAGTATTTTGATACGTTTAATTTTGTTCCTTCTGCAGTCATTTAGCACTTCGTGCTATATGACCACAGAAGGGCGATTAGTGTATACCAAACTTTCGACCTCTGAGTAATTTTTAAGTCTACCTTATTCCGGTGAGCTCTCTTGATTTCTTCCAATTACATCTGCTTTATTTACAATGCATACAATCATTTTTAAGCAAAGGGTTAAAAGTTTAATAGTAACTAGACAACAGGAAAACCATATGCAGCCCTTTCTATCACCATAAACAATGTGAACATTAAAATACTGACAGCGCTAAGCTTCTGGGCATAAAAATAGACAATCATTAACAGTTCTCAAGCCATGTCTACTTTATTATTTCAAAAACTAGACCATCAATTCATGCTCTAATTCAGCTCATAAGATAGTTATAAAACCAGCAGGTTTGTCACTTTTACCAGAATCGTATATAGTCAATGCTGTCATACGCTGCTCTAAGCTGGTATCCCTGTGAATCAAAGACTGATAACGAAAAATTGGAACACTTTCCAGAATTGTGTTTTAGGGTTGTGCTGCCCTGCTATGGACAGTTACGATCAGGGTGCAAGAGTTGTACTACCTGCTATGGACAGTTAGGATCAGTGTGCAAGGGCTGTGCTACCTGCTATGGACAGTTATGATCAGTGTGCAAATGCCGTTAATGTTGATGAGCTAACTGTATTATTAAATATTTGCTGTTTAAAATACTCAAATCGTATTTCCAATCTGCCTGACAACCCATTACATTCCTACTTCTCTTAAAACCACTACACCTTATACCAGACACCAACATCTTACCAATCCACTCTATAGGTAGAATAGTGTAATGCGAAAAGAGCTTTTTTCCGATACACATAATTGACTTTACTATCCTTTATTTTATTTTCATATTATTTGTTATCGCATTTATATTATTTGTTTATCTCATTTATATTATTTGTTTATCGCATTTATATTATTTGTTGTCGCATTTATATTATTTGTTATTGCATTTATATTATTTGTTGTTGCATTTATATTATTTGTTATCGCATTTATATTATTTGTTGTCGCATTTATATTATTTGTTTATTTCATTTATATTATTTGTTTATCGCATTTATATTATTTGTTGTCGCATTTATATTATTTGTTGTCGCATTTATATTATTTGTTATCGCATTTATATTATTTGTTGTAGCATTTATATTATTTGTTTATCTCATAGTCTAATTTTATTTGAACACATTGATCGGTGATAATAAAGTGCATATCTACCTATAACTCAGTTTACCATTCTCATTGTTTTTAGTTCAATAAAGCTTGACATACGTGAGCTTTCTTTCAGTGAATTACCTAGATCATAGCTGATTATTGACTTACAATGTTTCTAACTAAAGATTTTAGCTAATCTGTGGAGAGCTAAAGGGCGCTAAACACCCTATTTAAAAGTGGAATAGCGGCCTTAGTAATCTACGCTGTCATTCTAACACAACGGAGCGTAGATACTCTCTAGGGATACCTCGAGTAAAACCATGTCTCTTCTTAGCCAGGCTAATCAATCTTATGCATGTTAGTTAGGTGGTGACTGACACTTGAAAAGGGTCTTGAAAAGGGATATATTGATTCACCTTACCATTCCAGCCATTAGTAAGGGGCCTATCATCTTCTCCTGATATATCTTCTTCCATGTCGTTGTTAGCATCTGTTGTGCTGACCCTGCAACTACTGCTTAATGATTTGTGTGAGCAGGTGCTTGAGTAGGGTGATTTGTGTGAGCAGGTGCTTGAGTAGGGTCCAAGGCCAGTGCTACAGACATGTCAGCGCTGAGAATTTGGAAAATAATTTGAACCTGATGCAAGCTGGCAATCTAAACTGGCTTTATTTATTCTCTATGGGAAAATCAGCAAGTCTTTTCACCCATAGAAGTATCTTTTCAACAAGGACCAGTGTTGGATAACTCCAAGGTTTTTAGTTAACCTCAAATATGGGAAATTTTACGGAGAGCCAAAGCACTTGTTAAGATGAAGTTGAACACTTTAAATTGGTTGATAATAAAGTGTATTAAGTATTTAATATGTACTGGTTTGAACAATTAATCTCATTATTGCAGAGAATTAATTAGACTTCTGCGAAAAACAAAGGATTTATTTTTAGATACACAATGTACAACTGAATGAGCAGCTTTAAGGAATTGTGGCTGTTTCAAAGATTTTAATGTTCTTTTATTGGAGGCTGTACTAGCGGGTTACACCAGTACTAATTTTTACATGTTACGCTAAACTTGTACATTTTGTTTAGTGCACTCGGAGAGATCATCAGGTGAAATAACTGTATGATGTACAATTAGTCTGTAATGCTATGACGCGGTTGACTGCCGCAGTGACTAATGTTGGTCCGCCATGCTGAAAGCTTGGAGTTCAAATCCTGTGTGATGCAATATTTTTTGCCAACCTCTAACCTCGGCTTCAGTCAGCCGGATGAACACGGTTCGTACTATAATAAAGACCAGCTAAATGCCCAGCGTTGCACGGGTAATAAACTAATTACCAAATGAATTTGAGTAACTTAAGCTAGTAGCTTAAGCTAGTAACTTAACCTAGTCTAAATCTTTACTATAATAAGAACTGTGAAGTCAGCTTGAAGTTACAACACATCATGACGTTACGCGACAGCTATGCTAGTATTTTTGTAAGCACCGCATAAGTTTGGGCACAATTAGTAATTAATGTCGCCAATCGCATGAGTAGTGTAATGGGCAGTAGTCTGTCTGGAAAACTGGAGGTTCTGAGTTCAAATCCGAGGCCAAGTGTGTTTTTATTCCTAAACTTTTATCACTATAACTAGACATCTGGATGACAAACATTGAGATATATACATATAGATTAATGATTGACTGCAATGGATATAACATATAGTTTAAGGCAAACCCTTCTGCTGGTCTGTCATGAATATCTGAATGCTTGTTATAGCTGGTGCTTAACTGCGATCTCGGGGGATTTGCTTCATCTTTTCTTTCTTCATACTCTTCAATATCTAGTCTAAAATGTAAGATTTTTTACTGCTCTGTTTACAGACTATCAGTTTGGTTTTAGTAACTAGTAACTAGAGCGAGCTGTAAAAATAATATTTTTATTAATCCAAAGAAAAAATATAACAAAAGTTGTTTTTTAAAGACACCTCTCTATATTATTGTGTGAATATAATGAATAAGTTATAGCATGAATAACTCAGTTGTATTTGAGAATAGCTATGCTAGTGTTGATAAATAGTTCGTCTTCTTTAACATTGTTTGGCTTACCACAAAATAGCAGAAAAAAGCAGGCATGCACGTTTTGATCAATGAGACAAGACTGAAAATTTTCAACCGGTAGCTAACTGTTTTAGAAAAAATTGGAACTTTTTTGCTTACGGCAGTATAGTATTGGTCTGATAGTATTGGTCTGTAAGTCATAACTAACAGATATATGAGCTATAGGCCTACTTTAGTCAAGCTATCACTTGGAAAGCATAGTTGAAAAATACAAACTCATTAAATCATTAAAGGTGAGAAGGGCCGGAGACAATTCTGATTTTCCCCTCATAGTCGATTTTAAAGGTAAACACATTTAAATCGAAAATAAAGTTAGCCATTCTAAGCGCATTGCACTTAGAATAGCTAACTTTGTCAAATCACAATTATATAAAATTGATGGATTCATTCAAATCCTATCGACTGACAAATTTAACGTTTTACTGCTTGCATTTTAAATTTAATTCAAGATGCTAACATTTTTTTAAACAAATCTATAAATGAGATTCACAAAGTTTGAGACAGGCGTAACATTTTCGCGTATATAATAAAATCTTTTGACTAGGTAATATTTTTATTTTTAATATTTTTACTAGTTATGAATAATTGAAACAAATTACACTTTAATTGGATTAACGGTGTGCTATTTAACTTGCATGATGATTCAGTAAGATTGCTACAACATTAACTTTAAAAGTTTCAAAAACTCTTTATGAAGTTACGCAAAATTTTCTCTGTATGTATTGATGTATTGAGAAAGATTTAATGAGGGGTCAAAGATGGGGGTCAAAGATGGGGTCAAAGATGAGGGTCAAAGTTGGGGTCAATATGATCATACTATTACGATCATATCAGAAAGCACAATGAGGAAAATTAGCTAAATTTAATAGCTAATGTTAGCTATTAAATTTAGCTTTTTTAGCTAATTTAACTAAAAAAGCTAAATTAAGAACTGCTGTAGTCTGACATAGGAAAAAAGTGTGTAAAAGTATATTGGTCGAAAAGCATGCTGTCTTAATAAAAGAAAATTGAATCACGTTTGGTATTATGTTGGAATGTGCTACAACTATACAGATAATTTTTGTTTTAGAGAATTCCATTTTTGTCTGTTGTCTTCTGCAATGCTGTTACATATATCCATTGAACCAACTTTAATCATTGCCTGAATTCTCAACAGAACTGAACATTTTTCTGGCTTACAGACTATGAAAATATTTTCACTTATGTTGGTAATGGCGGTAAGAATTAATCCAGTATCACACTATGCACAGATTCCAGTTTTTATTTATATTTAGGACATTGAGCTATAAGATTCCAAATAACAAATAATTCAATAAATATCATATATTGAATAAATTCTAATTAAAACAATGCAATAATAATCTCTGATCAATACAAAAGAAGGTGACAGATGCACAGTTTATATATATATCTGCACAAGCAGCATTAAAAAAGTATCAATAACTTTACTGTCATCATTCAGGTAGGCCTATTATCTAAGTGTCAAATTTTTTATAACAATATTTGTAACCTTTACGTTGTGAGAAGCTTCATTATATCTTATTGTAAGTTATGTTTGTATAAACAAGCAAAAAAGATCTGGTATTGTGTAAGTGAAAAATATAACTTGAATCTTTAATTTTTATTCCTCGATTCTAAAAAAATTTAAACCAATACCACAAACGAACAAACAAAACAAAGATATAAATAGGCAATCTTTATCTCTGATTGGCACAATTAGTCTGAGGCTTATAAAGGCGGTGATTAGCTCAGTTGGTTAGAGTGTCAGTCTGTTAGGCGGGAAGTGTTATGGTGAGAATCTCAGTTGAGCGAGTGGAGTGTAACCCCATAGTGGCCAATACATATGTTATTTGTCTCACCACGAAATCAATTGCATTCTCCAAAATGTATTTTTCAGCCCTAATACCCCTTTTGAGTAGTGACCCCAAAACATTCTGGGCCTAAAACCTGAGAGAGCATCAATGAAAACCGTGTACCAATTTCCAGACAGATTGTTTCATAAGAAGTTAGTTTCTATAGAGGACATACCCACAGACAAATGTAGCCAAATATATATTGCTGACTTGAGCGTGGTCTTTAATGGTCTTTAGCTGAACTTGCAATAAAAAATATTCTATAGAATTCAATTCTCTTTCGCCAAACTATGTTCAATGCACTGGCAAAATAATCATTCGAATTCTATTTATAACGCTGTATTTATATTATCATATTATTATTCTTCTATTTATAATACTTTATAATGGTGTATGACTGGTGGTGTATGATACACCATAAGTCACCAGAAGAGTGCAGAGGCATGAAATAGACTTGTATATACATGTATGTATATATATATATATATATATATATATATATATATATATATATATATATATATATATATATATATATATATATACATATATATATATATATATATATACAGTATATACAGTATATACATGTATATACATGTATGTAGATATACGGTATACATGTATATATATATATATACCGTATATATAAATATACCCTAGCTATATACCATATGTCTATATACTGTATGTGTATATAATGCATACATATATGGTATATGTATATATGGTATATATATATATATATACATATATGTATATATACATATATGTATCTATATATATGTATATATATACATATATGTATATATATACTTGTATATAGATAAGCAAATATGGTGGACTCACCCAGTTTGTGGTGGTGCTTTCCTCAGGCAGTATTTGAAACAGAAAAGCAGCAGGATGATGAGGGACAGCCCACTAAACACACCTGTTAGCAGCACTATTAACTTCACTTGGTGTATTGTCACCATTTCCTGACTCATCTGCGCTCCTTCTTACAGTTTCAAGGCAGCAATGAAAAGTGATGAGTTGTGCTGCCACGCAATGCACTAGCGCTGAACTGCATGTGGTAGTCTTACCCACAGGGAGCTGAATTGATTAGGGAGACATTCGGTATCTATGCCAATCGCAGTTGGCAAGTCGGCCATGCCGATCAATAGCACATGTATTACAAATCTCGGATGCACTGGCGCCCCGCTAGCTAGCAAATATGAAATGTTACCATACCCTCTAGGGTCACGTGTATTCTGACGCTGACTATATGCCTTGACGTTTAACTTTCCATCCATGCTTACGTAGGCTAGTACTGTTTTTTACTTGTTACTAGAATACAATCTTATTTATATAATAATCATCATGAATGCAATTTGAACATATAACTTATGCAATATCTTATGTAGCTTGCCGCATCATCTAGGCAGGTTTGGTCAACAAACTATTTCAATTACTGCTCTTTCCTCAGCCTTTTCACAAATTATTGATAAACTGTGTGACTGCCCTCTAATGATCTTCTGCATCACACTGGCAGCACATAGTCAAAGGTTAGCGTGAACAGGTCAGTCAAGCCACAAGCTGACTACAATAACTAACTCTCCATTATCTTTTCTTATGTGTCGTATATTATCACAATCAGTTCTGCTTAAAGAACACACGCTACTAAATGTCGTGCGCTGGCTCGGAGTTTAAAAAGGGTTTTTGTATTCTTTCCAAGAAAGAATACGAAAAATAGTTTTAAGGCTTCCTGTAGGTGAAAATATCCGGACTACTGTGACCACCTCAACAAATACTTTCGTCGACCATTTCACAGGCAGTTTTAAAAAAAGCTCACAGTTACGTAACCAACAATTGTCTGGCTAAATCAAGAATATTATAAATTAGGAGCAGTGTTTTTTATTTTATTACAACAGAAAAAGAGCAGATAACTCTGTCATATTTTGTGGCTGAACATAAATTATTATGTATGTCAACTAGAATGTATTCTGAATTGAGTTGAATGTATTCTAGAAAGTTTCTTATGAATAGGATTTTGGTATCCTACAATTGTTCTTATAATAGACAACTGACTGCTTGCATAAAGTACTCTATTGTACCCATTTTTAACGCGTTTTGATCTGCATGGCGAATGGTGTATAAAAACCATTGTTAAAAACATATTTGTCAAAACTATAGGTACACACAACATGATACAAATAATTTACTGGCTATCTAAGTGATTAATTTTTTGAATACACTTACCATAAAATTATACATAAACCGACTTGTCTTAAGTTCCATTTCAAGTTCCTAAACACCATTTAGAACTTCGGAACAGGATATGGCTGTAAACTTCAACTGTTTTGAATATTTACTAACACAAAATGGTTTAAGGTAGTTTGTAATTCATATTACATGAAAGGTAGTTGTAAGAGGGCATCAAATTTTTACAAGTGTATTTTACAAGTTACACCACAAGAGGCTGGCAACTAATTATGCATGATACTTATTTTAAGACAATTACTAGCACCTATAGTTGTGTGTTATAATACCGTAGAACAATTACATGTTAAGTATGTAATAGTAAGAATTGGAACATTGTACATTCTATTAATTATTACAGTTGATGATTTGGTTCTGTGCTACATCATCAAATGATAAATAACACTGTGCTTTCTAAAGTATTGCATACTGTTATTTGTTGCTAGGATACAAACTAAACACATCTGTTTCCACTGGCCATAATTTACTACAATTTTTTTTGCTATACTACGAACCGTGTTCGTCCATCTGCCCATTTCTATTTAAAACCATTTATAAATAGAAATGGCTTTAAATCCCAAAGTGTTCTCTTTCAATTAATTGAAATATTTTAGCTCTGAAATTGATTCAATTTTATTGAGCATTCATCTTAAGTACACTGACACTTTTTACAGTATCCATATATATAAATATATAGGTATATATATATATATATAAATTGTTTCCTCACCCCGGTTAACCCGTATGGGTGGTAGTTTCTGCTCTAACTCAAGTCTCCTACCAGAGACCTGGGAGTTTGAGCACTCGCCTTAAGATCTTAGCTGTTCCCAGTAGCGCACTTTTCTGCAACTCACCTGAGTTGATTGCTGTTGGTATTTGGGCAAGCCACATTTTATGCGCCGGTGTTATTGCGCCCAGTGCCCCAATGACTACTGGGATTACAGTTGTTCTTACATCCCAGCATTTTTCAATCTCTTATCCAAGAGAGAGATATTTCTCTACCTTTTCTTTTTCTTTGTTGTCTATATTGCAGTCATTGGGTACTGCTATATCTATTATAGTAGCTCTCTTGTTCTCCTTGTCCACCACCACTATATCTGGTTGGTTTGCTAGGACATAACAGGACATTTATATATATATAAATATATATATATAAATATATATATATAAATATATATATATAATGTACATTAAAACTTGTATTTAAATGCCACCTTTGTTAAAACACCACCTCTATATGAGCACTACCAAAGAAAAAAGTTGAAAAATCGAAATCCACCCTGTAATTGAACGCTACTTCTATTTGAACGTCAAACCTATTTGACTGCCACTATTTGACATTCTTGACATTGTCGAACCCATAATAGCAAGTGATCAGTAGAAAAGTGTTCACAAAACTGCACTGATAATGACTTAATTACGTCAATAACAATTAATTCTTTCGTTGTTTCTGTTCGTATCTAAATACGTTTTCCAACTCAAGTCTTTACGGCTTTTTATTAAAAATCTGATCGCATCACCATAGAAATAATTAGTAACTATATCAGGCTACTAGTAGTTTCTTGTTTGATCTCGCATAGATTCGTTTTGTTTGCACAGTGTGTAAATTTTATTGCATACAAGTTTTACTTTGCTAAAAAATTGTTTGGACGCTAATATCGACTAACTTGGTTGTGCAGCAGAGAAGCTGAGGCCAAAAGATACTCTAGAAGGTACTGAACAGCTAGAAGCATATAAAATGGTTTCAAGTGAAGACAACAATCAGAACGCAACTGCCCGAGCAAACGATGCTAATTTTTTGGCTCAAAAATGTTATTATTTGTTTCTGAATGTATTATAAATATAGCTTGTTTATGGCACTTTTTCTTGAATATATATTTGTAGTGTTTGATAGATTATTATTATATAACTTATAAGCTTGCAGGTTTATAGCATATTATTTGTTAACATAATTGCGGTTATATAAACTCAGCTTACAATATATCGACGCTTATAACTCCTCTTCTATAGCACATAAAACGCCAGTTTTGGCTGCAAACTGTAGCAAACATATCAATGAGCGCAATGAGCTTTTATGCAACCTTGCTAAATATAGTTATAAAAAGAAAATATGCCTTCAAATTTTGAATGAAACAAAAACCATGAAAGCTCCACCAACTTGCAACGAAGGCTATAAAATCATTGTAGGTTAATTGCAAGCAATAGATGTTAAATGGCAGAGACATGTATCAGTTTCCCTAAGCACATTTACTTAGAGAACTACGACAAGTTGGAGGTAAGCTAGCAAATTTCTTGCATCAAAAAAGTTAATGTCGCGCTGCCCAAAAGAGAATGCAAAATATAGGTGACATCCATTTCGCTGTGAAAGGGTTACATTTATTTTCAAAAAATTTTGACGAGGTCTTTGAAAGATACTACAGCACCCTTTATTTTGACGTTACCTCTAATAAAGCGCCACTATAAAGATAGGGTTGAAAAATAGCGCGCCAGAGCTTTCAAATAAAGGTTTTACGATATATATATATATGTATATATCTTTTAGTACATGTACATCTATCTATCATCTATTTATCTATGAAGCATGCAAACATTTACGTAATCAGTTTTTAGTATCGACCAATACAAAGCTCAAGTCATCTACCAATAAGAGCATTACATGTAATAATCAGAAGAATGCGTAGAGGTAAGGCTTCATGATGTTGGCGTCATGATGTTGATTTATGAGCCAACCCTAAGGCTATGATTAGATTTTGAAAGAACAACTAAAGAACAAGCCATAGAGCAAAACTTACAAATTTGGCTTACGCTTTCTAAAAATATTTTACTTGAATCAGAGCTCATCTAACAGCCTGTTCTCTAGCTGATTTGCAGCTCACTGAGAAACTTGGCAACTTTTAAAGAACTAAGTCACCGCACTTTCGCATGTTCTTGCATTAACAGCCTAAAAACCATTTAAGATATCCAATATGATCTAGTAGAGTTTATATACAAATGTTTGAATAATCAAGGAGTAGCTTTTTATTAGGTAATTGTGGGTGGGCATAAGTTAGTAATAAAAACAGCGAGCGCACAAATATTTTAGCTGTAGTTAAAGGAGTTGCTTTCTTTACATAGGTAAGATAAATCCTTTGAGAATAAAGAATGAAATTGGTACATACATGTAAATAGTGTAATAAATCAATCTTTAAAAGAGGGTTGATACGTTTAAATAGTTGTGAAAAGACAAAACCTTTCAAATAAATTTTTATGAAAAACCTGTTCATGCTAAAAAATAAATACAATATTTATAAATATCTGTAACTCCTTTAAAAGTTTCAGGTCTGGGACTGAAGTGCTAAATGTAAAATACGCAAACGCAGTAAGTTATATAATACTGACCATAGATTAGATTTTATTCTTTTTTTCAATATTTCTAAAGCGTTAACTTCATAAAAGGCTTGTTGATTACCTCCATACCTATAATTGCTAAAAGCAAATTTAATTTTAGATTGAGATGTATATTAAGATGGGGGAAGATACTTGGTTCAAGGGAGGTCGTTTTTGGGGTTGGGGAAGGCAGAGTTTGGATAAAGCAATGTTTGTATATATTGTTATTTTCAAGTCTGCACCAAGTATTTTAAAAAAAACCAAGTTATTTTCAACACTCTACTATATACAAGAAATGTATACAGTATAGCGTTATATGGTCGCACAGCAGTGCTTGCTTGAATATACACTAGGTAGTGAAATTTCTGAGTTGCTGATTAAAGTGTAATGGGAATATAGTTAGTAAAATATGTACATTGAATATGCCCCGTATGATGTATATGAGCTTGTACAAAGCCTACATGTCTGTGTACAATAACTACATGTTAATGGTGCTTTACAAGAGTTGGTGCTAAGTTAGTGAGTCGTGTATAAAGAAAGATTTATTCCTTCATTTGTAGCATTCTACATTATCATACACATTCAAGGTAATGCCACCTAAAGTTTCATAATAAAGTTATGTAATGGCTGAAAACATTAACTTCAAGAGTTTTCAACAGTAGAAAAGCTTGGTTTAACTTTAGCAACTTGTTGAAGTAATAAGCATCTGAAGTTTATGCTTTCCTAATACTTATTTCAACATGCACTGCAAGCTGTTCAATTAAAAAATTTTTTCTAAGGATTATGGTGTAATTCTTCATTTATTTATTTTAGTTCCATGCATAATGTCTAACCAACTTGGTTTAAAACATGATTTTTATAGCTGATTTATGAATTCAATTGAAATAAGTCTATTTTTGATTTTAAAAATTTTACTTTCACTAAAAGCTATTGATTTCGTTTAAAATTTAGTAAGGATTGAACCATACTGAAATATTTTATGTAACCATTAGAGTTTTGAATAACCAGCATCAATACATCTCAAGTTGTTAATTGCACAAATGTGCGATATATCTACATGGCGTAAACTGCGGATATTCAATGGTCACGATTTTGGGGGCTGTAACTCCTGCCTTAAAAACCTGAAAACTTCTATAATTCAGTTTATTGTAAGTTTGTTAAAATGATGTTGTTTTTTACTCAAATAATTGAAGCATTGAGCTTCAGCTGCTTTATGCAAAGCAGACGAATTTCCTCGGCTGAATTTTTCATCTTTGAAGGCTCTTTCTCACAAATAGCACCAGTAAGTTTTAAAGGTTGTTTACATTGCTCCAGTAAAAATATATCGGACCCATTCATATGTATGACTGTATAATCATTGATCAGATTTGCTATCCTATAAAAGAGCTACACACTGCCAACTTTGGATATTTTGTAAAACAATAGTTAAAATTTCATGGTATTTTGTATTTACGTACATGTATATTTTAAATATAACTGAAACTTCACAAAGCTAGTATTGGCTGTATTGTTGCGCATATCGAAGCTTTCAAGTATTGAAATAGAATTCTCCTCTCCGAGTTGAACAACAGGATATGGCCACCATCTTGCTGCACATGCTTTAATAATCATTAAACTGGTGAATTATTTTCAAATTTTTATATTTTAGGCTAATAAATAAAATCTAAGATAAAATTTTAGGCAAAATATTTTGTTAGTTTCATCTGAATTGCATAAAAGTGTTTTTGTGCCGTTCAAATATATTTTCAAAAAATAAAACAATGAGTACATGGAAGTGTGTGTATAAAAACAGTTTACTGTTGCAGCTGAAGCTCAATGTATTCAAAGTTTTGATGGACGATACTGGTGCCTCTTGATACTGGTACAAACATAAAAATGAGATATTCAACTGTCTTTGTTTGGTACTTTGTCTGACCAAACGGAAAGAGAATGTAGAGGCAATTCCTACTTGAGATAATACAACTGTCCTCGTGAAAAGTATTTAGCCTTTAGAGATTTAGCAATCAAACCTTAAAAAAATAAGGGTGTAACAACACATAGGATATTGAAGCGGCATATTTGAACATTAAAAATTAAACAATTACGTAATAGAAAAAAAATTTGCTTTTAAAAATTTCAAAAAATAACAAACGAAAAAGGTAATATTAATTAATAATAAAAAGTGCTCATTTAGCGTGTGCGATCGCGAAAAAGATATAGAGTATTGTATGTAGTAAGGGAAATGGAAATGATAAGAATGGCTTAGTCTTGTGGTTATGTGCACCTGTTAGTAGACTTACGATTTGAATGTCGCTCAAATGCGGTACGAAGGTGATTTTTCACAGCTAAAATTTCATGGCTATAACAGGATAGACGAACGATAGACATACACTAAGATTCATATACAGTATGTAAATTGAGAATCTTGTTATAGCTCATACTGTTTTACTCGCAATATAATTTGTTACTAAACCGTTTTGGAAAAGTGCTATCATGATCGGGGTAAGTTCTGTCATGGCACAACTTATCCCATATTTGATTGCAGTAAAATAAGATTTGTATTTTATAGCAAAAAATGGCACACAATTATACAAGAAAAACTGAGATAGGCTCTACTTCAGAGAGGGACTTCATTCAAGCATCAACTCTTGAGAATGAAGAAAATTTGAGAAGCAGATCTGCAGCAGAAGAATGACTAAAATGTGGAATTAGAATGAATGACATTGGCAAAATATCTGACAGCAAAAAATGTTAGTTACAGATATAAATAAATTGCTGCTGCACATCAAGTGTTTACAAATGAAAAGGAAACTTGCGAAGCATATTATTGCAATGGCAGACTGCTTTTGCAGGCTAGGACCTAAAATGTCGAAAGCTAGTTTTTGATTTAGCAAATGCAAACAAAATCAAAGCTCTACCAAGTTGGTCAAAAAATCAAAGTGCAGGTTGCGATTGATTAAGAGGTTGTATGAAAAGAACAAATCTGTTGATTCGGCAACCAGAAGCCAATTCAAATGCACATCAAACAGCTTTCAACAAACCTGCTATTGAGCACCTTGTTAAAAGTTTGTACGATGTAACGCTCAAATATAGCTTCACAGCAGATGCTATTCATAACAAAAATAAAACAGAAATCACGACGGTTCAAAATCCGCTGCACTGGTCCGCTGGAATATTTCCTTTAAATTTAATGATTTCTCAAAACCATGTACAGTCAAACATGGATAACTCGTCCACGAATAGCTTGAACACATAGTTAATTCAAACGGTTTTTTTGGTCCGTTCCCACGTAATGATAAATTGCTATAGATAACTCAAACTCAACACTGTTAACTCGAACTGTTTTTTGCCCAATGGCTACCGAAACGGTTGTTATCGCTTTAGAAAATGACTTTATTCCAAGTCATAGAGGTAAACCTCAACTTTTCGTAATTCATAAGCGTCGTTATTACCACCATCGGCAAAATATTTTTGTCAACGACTTTTCTAAAGGTTTGGTGAAATTTGATTTATACCAAACATCCGCTTAGCGATCGCCCTTCGTAAGCGAGGTAAAGTTTGTTTGTGAATATTATTTATTGAGGTTTTTATGAGAAAATAGTGTTCTGTTGACCTCATGGTTAAAAGTGAGGTAAGCTTTGCATAGACTTCAAGAAAAATCGGCAAAATTGATCGTGGGTAAAACGCTAAAAAAAAAAGATGTCTTTTCTTTTGAGCATTTCAACAACGATCAAGTTTTGCCAATGTCAATCTAAAAAACGTCCTGGCATAACATCACCTCAAACAACAAACCAATCTCAAATGATAGAAAAATCTCTATACTTTTTGATAAAAAACGTTTTAAACTTTACATTAGAAGCATTTAATTTGAAACAAGCCATTTATGCTTTTGATTTATATTATAGTTTGTATATGTACATGTATCTACTAATAAATAAGTAAATACATGGACTTGTGACAGTGCTCTGATAACTTGAACGCTCTGATAATTTGAACACTTTCGCTCGGTCCCGTGAAGTTCAAGTTATCCATGTTTGACTGTATTTGCTGCAAATATGGTAACAGACCAATCTTTGTCAAAAGATGATGCAGCTGGATCAAGCAACTCTAGTGATCAAAGAGATGAGATTATTTCAGAGACACCTCAAGTTTCAATAAATGTTGGCATTTTCGCATAACTCAAGAAAAAATGTTACCTCTTTCAAAGGCAGGCCTGCATAAACAAACAAACAGAAAAAAAACTTCCCGGCCACAATTTTGACGAACTCACCTGAAAAGAATTGAATAGAACAAAAACAGCATGATAAAAAAAACCAAAAGCAAACAAGCAACCCTACAAACAGAGGAATGAAACGAAAACCCAAAACTGTTGTTGAATCTAACACAGATAACAAGGATATGGCGGAGCTTACAGCAGAGACCAATAGCCGGCACAAAAAATGTTGAAGTAGTCAGAATTGGTGTTCATCTGCAGTAAGTGGCTTTATGATAGAGTAAACAGGCATTTTTGATGCTATTCTATGCTATCTGAAAATATAAGTCAGGTTTTTTACTAATATTATATGCTATGAAGTTGGGTTAAATAATAAACCTATTTTAAAATTTACACTTGCAGTTAAATTGGGCATTTTTTACCTAGCACTATTTACCCCAGGCCATTCGGTTGGGTGGCACAACTGACCCACTAACGGGGTAGGTTGTGTCACTATAAACTGCTACAAAAATGTAAATTGTACAAAATATTTTGCTGCTAATCATTAGTGCTTATGTTTAAAAGCTTTGCAAGGTTAATGTGTACAGTAGCTGTGACTCTCAGTAAAATATCTTCAAATACTTAAATTTTAGGCCGAAAATACTGAATACTGGCACAACTTACCCCGCCTTCCCTAACATTGTATATGTACATGTAGCCATAACAACTATATTTCAAAATCATGAATGTGTAAGAGTAAATGATTGAACCCATAACATCAAAGAATCTAAAAAATACGAGTTTTATTCCACAGTAACTAGCGAATGCTAAATGTCAGCAAACCCTCCTACATGTAGGTTTTGTGGTATTATGCCAAACAACCCTGACATGAAACTATCATCTGCCTTTTATGCAGTACCATGTTGTCATTTGTTGCTAGAATACACACTGAACATATCAATTATGTGATAACCTTCGTAAATAACCATGTGAAATTTCACCAGGTAATGAACTAGATACCACTTATACCATGTAGGTTGTATAACCACACGCACTTGCAACTATTTGGACATGCCATTTGATATGAGATAATACAATATAAAGTTGTGCATGTATGCAAACATTGCAACCCAGAAAGTAATATGAAATGACATTGATTTATTGGAATGGTACCAGTAGGTGAATATACACTTTCTAACTTTCAACTCTGCCACAAAGCAATATATGTGTAATAATCCTTGAAAAACACATACTAGCAGTATGCTATGTAATAGTCTAAATATACAAATAGTGTGAACCACTGCATTTAATTGTTAGTAAAAAAGTTTTTACCTATCCAAGTTACTAACCAACAAAACAGAAACACTTCTACGGTAACAGGAAGCAGATACAAATAATACCAATAACCCCACTCATCCACATCGGTCATCATTCTGGATCAATTAGACAAGTACAGTGGCCAGCTCTATGTGTACAGTCAAATTAACTATAAACAGGTTGGCTAAAACTGTTTAGTTTTGTTCCATAGGCTCAGTTTCGGTGGTCGCAGGTAAGCTATTTGCTATTATATCCAATAAAGTATCTGTTTGTTCTTCAGTAAGCCTCTCCTCACTTTCTTCTATCAACAATTGTATCTCTACTGCTGTCGTTGGTCGGTGGTTTAGCAGCTGAAGCTTCTCGGCTTTGGTTAATTTGAAGGGTTCTAGTTTGCGCACAAACTCCTGAACAACTTTTTTGTTTTGGTGTTTGCAAGCGGTTTTCTCAAGGTATTTGATAGTTTCATAACAAATAGTTGCAAGATTTTGTTGCTGACCAGTTACCACTGCAGAACCTTTCCTTCGAGGCTGAATTTCTTCCAACAGCTCGAGCACTTCTTGGTTACTCAAAAGTGCTTTACATTCATTCACAACTTCCATACCACCCCTCCAGTGCAGGTATTGAAGATTGTAAAGTAGCAGCTAGTACAAATCCCCAAGTTACAGCTACTATAGCAAAGCACACCTAAAACAAGGAGTACAATTGATCAGTAAAGCATGTTTAATAAAGAGATTTTTGTGTATCATTCAAAATATAACACCAAGTTGTATTTAAAATAGAACTTTCCTACAAAAATATGTTATAATCGCTGATCAGCCTCAAACTATTTTCGCTGAACGGAAACAATTAAATGACTTAAATGGCAACTGTCTCTTTGTTCCCCCTTGTCCTTTTTCTAATCTCTTTCCACAATGCTGCTTTCCAATATGTTCAAACTATTTTCAATTTTTTAAGACTAATAAGCTAAACTTGCTTGAATAGTACAGCAAGTTTTCAATACCCATTTGCCTACACCTGTAGTCATGCATCATCATGCTTCTATCATACAGATGAGTCTTTTGCATCATGTATTACTACAGATCATTAATACGCCTTCCTTAAATTGCCAGAGTGAGCAATTTACAGCATTAAATGTACAAGCTTCACCAAAATTTGAAAAGAGCCCCAAGTGTAGTACCAGCAACATCTGGTGGTGGTAGGGCTAGAACTGCAGCACACGCACATTCAATTATATATCGGACAATCTACCATCGGGCTTTGTCACAGCTATTGGAATGGTTCTATTTTAGAATAATGATTGCTGAGAAAAAATGTCTAATTTATCAAGAATCAACAGCAGCGAGGCTGAATTGACTGGCTTTTGGGTTACTATTTAAACATCCATTCCAATAAGTATCAAAATTTGAGATGGATTCAATTTACAAATTTAATATGGACTAGCTGTGCTACCCGGCGTTGCCCGGGTATTAAAAATCAGCTTATAAACAATGAGAGGTAATAAGAGTTGCCTGCCACTTACTATTAGCCTGGCACAGTGCCAATGGATAATTTGAGTAAGCTTACTAGTAAGAGCTACCGTTTCTCATGATGTTACGCTATAACTTTTCGTCGTGACGGCAAGCGGTAGCGTATTTGCTCCCATATACCGACATACATTGCCTAGCGAATCTATCAAGCTCAGGTGGCTTTATTAGTCAAGTGTTGGACTGGTGAACAAGAGGTTCTGATATCAAATCTTTTGCGATACGGATTCTTTATTTCAAGATTTCAATAGCTATAGCTAGAACGACACACAGACCAACTTTGAGAAATATATATATAGATTGGCTTGAACAGTTTCTGACATTCATTTTTGTTTGGTTTATTATAGAAGACAATATTATTCTTTCAGCTGAGGCAACTCATTTTTGTACCCTGTCTATAATGTGTACATTTTATCATACACTGCGAAGCATTTGGCACTTTTTTACAAACTATTTATTAGTTTTGTAATGTTTTATTTCCAAACAATCTTTTTATTAGGATGTGGATGTGGCCTTGCAAGATATAAATGACATTAACAAAGTTATCAATGATGCACACCTTCATCACTGCTTTGATTTATTAATTTAACTATAAGTTCAAGATAAATTTATACAAGTCATAAAAAGGCTTATTATACTACCACACGCACATTGCCGAGAACTAACTACATATGGTGCTCTAACAAAGCGATGTCACTATTTGGCCATTTATTTGAATTGGATTTCAACAAAGCACTGCAATACTTAAGGTGGAGTCGCAAAACCACAACTCGTTAGGCACTCATTTTAGCTATATCGAACACCATTTCTGAAATCTTCGACCTTTGTGAAAGGTAGTAAATATAATGTTATAACTTAAATATAAGTTATGTACAATATTAATGTTAAACATAATGATATTGCATTTACTTTGTTATTCATTCCGACGCATGGTCGTTCTAACACTCGCTGCTTACTTGTAGTACCACTAGTAAACTAACAAAGCAACTATTTTGAAGACTTGAAAAGTTGAAGCCGTCAATTTTTCCTACTAAAATAATTCACCAAGTTGGTTGGTGATGTCCGCCACCTTTTGAACACAAGAAAAAGCAGTATAGTTAAGTGGTGTCAATTCCTTCCAACGACCATTCAAGCTACCAGCGCAATAATAGTTTCATTGAAATGTATTTTAACAACCAACATTCCCTAAACCTAAACAATTTGAAAAGTAGAAACTTTTTTGTTCGACCACTAGTATCAACAATACATGGATGAAGCTAGTAGGCATATAATTAGGCTACGCATCTATAAAGCTTTAACACCTGTTGTGAATTAAATGTTTGAGCCTAAACTTGACCGACAACATTTGCATAGGCAAAAGAAGATATTGCCTTAATGCGAGAATCCAGCACAGCCGTCTACGAGGGAAACGTGGACCAGCCTACCGATTTTAGGTGGATGATTTGTGTTGCACGCTTAATCGAAGATAAAGGTAATTTATAAGTGCCATGTAACACGTACCATATATTCTACGACGTTAATGCCACGTTTGCTGAACTCTAACACCATACTACATAATATTTATCAAGTAGTAATTAGTGTGCAGGGTCTCGTTTTCATTCGCAAAATTCTTTTAATGGAATGTGTCTAAAGCGGAGTTTAAATAAACGTGCACATTACGTCGAACAGTTCAATATTCTCTATAAATTAACTGTTGGAACGCAGGCTCTCGCTTTTGCGTTTTATACACCCCATTGACGTCGGTTTTGCTGCACTAATAAAAGGTTTGTAAGTTTTAACTTTTTGTAATTCAGTAGCGAGTCTAATATTAGGGTTTCTCGGTAAAAGCTTTTTGTTTATCGGCGAGAGCAAATCGCTTAGCGATAAAATAAGCCTGTAAGACTTTTTTTATTGAACCTTTCTTTAAAATTGTTTTTATAGTATGCTTGTAACTTAAAATAAATGATATTTTGTGTTTGTTAAATTTGTGATAAATTATTTGTGGCAGACAGTTTTGATGGTAAAATTTATATCTAGTATTTCATTTAAGATATAAACTTACAGAAACTTCTATAGTTCAAGACTCATAGAGACAGTTAAATATATAATATATATTACAATGCTAAAGTTTAAATACTTTATATGCGTCAATTATTGTTTGATACTGGCTTTATAGTATCAGAAATTCGTTTTTTGAATACCGACCAATTTAACAAGTCTATCATGCCATTTCAGCAAAAGCTGTTTGTGAACAGGTTTTGTTGGAAACTATGAGAACACCACAAGAAAACTAAAAAGTTTTTGCATCATTTGAATATTAATGAAATTTTGGCAAGCTAGATAAAGAAAACTATGATCAATCTTCAGTGTAGCTAATAATGATTACCAGCCAACCTTTGATTGAATTATCAGCCTGGAGGCAAAACCTGAATATTTATGAGATTGACATGCTGTAAATAGATATTCATTTTAATTTTTAATAGTTATGTATACATTTATATCAGTTCTGTACACGAGTATGTCAAGGCTGCACTAAAAACACTCAACAACTTGTATTGCTAAGAAGCCTCGCCTCTAGAGGAAACTAATGCTTTATTAAGAGCCAAGTTATTCTTAAAATTTAGAGGATGCTTACATCATTTTAGCAGCTTAACTGATTTTTATAATTAGAAAAACTTTTGCTTTCACAACATCATAACTACCATCCACATCTAGAAAAAACTTACACTATATCAACAACCAAGTTACCCTCCACATTTAGAGAAAGCTTACATAATCTTAGCAACCTAACTGACCTTTACCTTTAGATAAATAACTTAGTTTTGCAACAGGCTAACTACTTTCTACCTTTAGAGAAAGCTTTCACTATCTCAGCAGCTTACAGACTACTAATTAGAAAGCTTATAATAGCTGTCACCACTGCTTATTGACTCTAGCAAAACACAAGATGAAACATGTAGCAGTATCTTTCTTGCTTGCTCGTTTCTTTAGATGGACTAATGAGCAATAAGCTCAATTCTGCTACAGAAGTTGAGATTTAAAGAGAAACATATATATCATTTTTAGTCTGAACCAGCCTTCATGTGTTGTGAATTTTCTTTGCTAAAATTGCTGCCAGATTTTTTATATATCTCGGTTGCCATAATGAAACGCTTAACTGCAAGCATAACGAACATTTGGAGTATGTTCTTGATATGATCTTCAGACACGACAAGTAGGCACGAAGTATAAGAAGTATATGGTGCTCTGCACATATGGCTATCTAAATAGCACAAAATATTTGTAGCTTGGCGCCCATGACCTATCACACCTTTCCAAGCGATTAAACCAATGTGTGGTTTGTGTTATGCTATGAAATAATTTTGTAGTTGAGGCAATACATTTTTATTGTTAGCTATAGATATATACCTCAATTTTCTGAAGCGTACATTGCAACATCAAATAAGCATTGAATTACTTTAAACCAGTAGGTTTGACACCAAACTAAACCAGATGTTGTTCTAATGTTGTAAGTTGCTAGAAAACATGGTTTAAGCTGAGTTCTAGATACCGTAAAACCTCTAATTGAATACCACCTCTATTTGAATGCCGCCTCCAATTGACCGTCCCCCAAGGAAAAGAAGAGTTGAAAAATAGAGCGCCACTCTCTTATTGAATGCCACCTCCATTTGACCGCCACTTTGACATTATTTCATCTTTATGAGCCCATGATATCAATTGATCAGTGGAAAAGTGTTCACAAAATCATATTAATAATGAATCATCTACATAAATAACAATTAATTGTGTCCTATTCCAAAGCTTTTTGTTTTATTTTCATTAAAACTTTGAAAGCAACACCATAGAAATACTTGATAACTGCCTCAGGCTAATAATGGTTTCTTGATACTTCGAAGTGCATGTATATAGAAACGGTTTACATTTACGATGGTACAAAGGTTATGTTTAGCAAGCAAGCGGTGCATTTGTGCTAAATACAACATGTAAAAGTTTTGTTCTGCCAAAAAATTGGTGCGGTGCAAAAGAACAGTTGAAGTCAGAAAACATTGTGGAAGGTTTTTTGAACAACCAGACGATGTTCGTTCCATTGAAAACAACAATCAGAACGTTGCTATCTAAGCAAATGAGGCGAATATTTTTGTTTTAAAAACGTTAATTTTTGTTTCTGCATGTAGTATAAGTATGGTTCATTATGTCACTTGCTCATGAATATATATATTTGTAGCACTTGACCGATTATCCTTATATAACTTATAAATATGCAGATTTATAGCATATTATTTAATATGCTTACGCTTACAATGGATCGAAGCTCATAACTCCTCTTCTATTGTACATGGAAAGCTAGTTTTGCCTGCGAACTGTAGCAAACATATAAATGAATGCAATGAGTTTTTGTTCACTACTGGGAAATATAAATAGTAAATAAAAATATATCTACAAATTTAGAATGAAATTAAAAAAATGACAGCTCTAACAAATTGCAAAGCAAGGTACACACTATAATATCATTGCAGATTAATTGCAAGCAATAGATAACAACTGGTAGAGATATCTCACGGCTTCCCAGCGCATATTTTATTTAGAGATTGTTGACAAGTTAGAGGTAAGTTGGGAGATTTATTGCATTCAAAAGGTTTAACATTGCTCCACCGAAAAAAGAGGGCAAACTATAGGTGACATTTGCTTTGCCCGAAAAAGGGCTAAATTTATTTTGCTAAAATTTTGACGAGCCATTTGAAAAATACAACGCCAGCCTCTATTTGAACGCCACCTTTAATTGACTGCCACTAGAGATGAAGGGTTAAAAAATAGAGCGCCATGGCGTTCAATTAGAGGTTTTACGGTAACTTGCATAAAACATTCTAAAGATCTATAAACCAGTCTCGATCGTTTATGAATATTGATGGTTCAAGTTTTCAAAGTTTCTTTTCAATATACATTCAACTTCATTTAAAGTCATTGCTCAAAAGCTTCATGTTTAAACTTGAATATTAGTAATATATTTCTTTACATGGACTCAAATATCTTCTATCCGTCATTTATTATTTTGCTGGTTGAAGTTTTATCCCATTTCTGCATAAACATTGTGTTTACTCGACCAACAATCAATTGATCCTGGTGCAACACCCAAACCATATCCAACACTGTTATATTTTGAAGTCTTTCATAACACCCAAACGTTATAAGAAAGGTTTGCTTTATGATTCATAGGTGGTCCTTCAAACTGCAAAATATTTTCTTATCCGTAAATATGCCAGATGAAACTACAGAAATCGATCGAGCATTGTTGAGATTGGTGGCAGAGATAGCAGAAGCAACCGACAGGGTTGTCCCTACCTTACTCTTACAGGTTCGAGGTGAGTTTAGTTAATTGCACCCTTTCGCTGCCGAGTCTTCAGACCACCATCATGATCACAGTTGCGTAGTTGCTTTATAATGAGTGGCTACACACTGGCGGTTCATATACATGTATTTGATACTAAATGTCTCTTGTTTTATTTCTGTTTAGCAGCAGCTGGCAGATAGAGAATCTGCCAGCGAATGTTTTTGATATTAGGCAATTTTCCTTTTCGTACTTTTTTTGTGTTTTGACTTGTACTCAGATTTATTGTGATATAGCCTATGTGTAATAAAATTGGTGAGTGCTTCTGAATCTTTATTCACACAGTTGTAGAGGTTTTCCTAGAATGGGTAGGTAAATTTATCCCAAATATAGCTTTTATCAAACACGTGCCCATCCCAGGTCACATGTGATAGCTTATAATGAATTTTTGGGGGCTTTAACATAAATGTGTAGCTTGATATAAAACAAGTGACTTTGAGTTTTCATATATGAACAGCTCGAGTTAAGTTGAAGTGCCTTGATTCGCAAATATCAATCATTAATAAACAATTCAGATGCTCATGATTATCTTAATGTATTAAACACAATGTGTTCTTAGCATCTTTGTTATTTGTCTGCTTATCTTCCATCTATATTCTATCAAAGTCTCAACTCTGACTAACCGTACTGTCTTTGATGGTATGCATTTATTTTTGGTTACCAAATAGATTTTATGTATTTACTAGATCTCTTCAATCAGATCCCTGCTGGCACAAAAGAACAAGCACATTTTAAAAAAGAAGTCTGGAATTATGAACTCATTCAAGTTTTAGTGCTTGTCTTAAAGCAGAATTTTGAGTATAGTGATGGAAAATGGAAGTCCGCAGCAGAATTGGCCACCTTCGCGAGGTACTGTGTGTTACACTTGGATTAGAAGTGAGGGCATGGTTCATCAGCGCTGCCTCGATCTTTACGCTATTTCTCTGTATTATGTTTAGCTTCGTTCACTGTTTTTTGTACTACTGTTGACAAGTGTATAAACTCCTTGTACTAATGTATAAACTCTTGGTCACCTATGATGACATATCATTCAGATTTAGATCATAGATTTACATGAGAATGACCAAAGGTTAACTTTCCTGAAGGTGTGTTTGGCTACCAAAAAAGTTTCACATTCGGCATTCTTGCAAAGTGTTGAATTTCATTTGTGCTGTGGGGGTTAATGCTTGGGTCTCAGGCTGTGATAAACAGCTGCCATTTACTAGTCTAAAAGTAGCCGCACTTTTGCTGGAACTATATAAATCTAGGTCTAAAAGGAGTTGCCTTTTCTTGTCAACTTGATCAACTTGTTATTGTTTGTCAGCAGTGAGCAGAGTGACTTCTGAAACTATTTCATACAAATCTACTAATCACAATTACTATTCTTTAAATTGCTGACTATTTTTGTTGTATTTGTGGCGAGTCCACTATTTTGATCAGTACAGAAATAAAGGGTTTTCGGGCTAAACTGAAATCACGAGTGTTCTGATTTATTAAACTGAATAGTTTCTCTGCTAGAATTAATGCACAACAGCCTCAAACAAACAATCTAACATGGTGGCAGCGTAAATAGTTACCCACTCGTCTATTATGGATGGTATTTCACCTCCGGGTCAGCTTGATTTGAGATATAAGGACATTGCTGGTGAATGGAGAAAATGGTCCGGGGCTTTTGAGGATTATCTTCTAGCTATTGATGTGACTGCAGGGACTTTGGCTGCTGAGAAACGAAAGTTAGCTTTGTTTCGCCATGTCGGTGGGGAAGATGTACGTGAAGTGTACAGTCAAATGGAATTCACTAAGGTGGTAGATGGTGAGACTAAGGATATAGATGAGGGTACAGAAAGCAGGAAATTGAAGGATGTCCTAAAGAGATTCCGTGAGTACTGTAACCCGAGATCTGGCATTGTAGTCTCCAGGTATGAATTCCATAACAGTTCCCAGAATGGTGAGACTGTAGATGTTTATCTCATGAGGCTGAGGCGTTTGACAGAAAGTTGTGATTTTGGTGATCAACGTGATTCCCTCGTGAAAGACAAGCTGCTGTTCGGACTGGATGATAGCAAGACTATAGAGAAATTGATGAGAGAGTCCGATGAGAAACTTTCGTTAGATTTTGTTATCAGGGCTATTCGAGTAGCTGAGGCAGCTAAGGTGGCAAAGTCGAGTGAGAAATTGTCTGCTGATGTGAATGCGATTGCTCTTGGAGGTAGACCAAAAACCAGTCGTCCAACTAATATGGACCGAAGAAAGGCTAAGGTACACTGCGGAAAGTGTGGGAAAGAGCATTTCCCAAATAGATGCCCTGCGTTTGGTTCTAAATGCTACAAGTGCAAAGGAAAAAACCACTGGGCTAGTGTTTGCAGAGGTGAACCAGCTGTTGATGAGTTGTCTGAGGATGAGAATAACTCTACTCAAGAGGTCTATTTTGGAGAAATAGTGCAGATAGATAATGTTGACACAGGTTCGTGGTTTTCGGTTCTCAATGTTGGTACGAGAGAGAAGTCTAAGCAGTCTGTTAAGTTCAAGCTTGACACTGGTGCGGCGTTGAGTGTATGTGGACCTAGACATGTGATTGGTCAGATGAAACCGACTAACAAAAGGTTATTTGGACCAGGTCGAACACCACTGAAATGTCTGGGAGTTATTAGTTCTCTTGTCGGCACAGGTGATCGTGTTCTTTCAGAAGACATCTACGTGGTCGATAATCAGACTGTACCGCTTCTGAGTAGAAAGGCCTGTGAGAACCTTCAGCTGATTACAGTAGACAAGGAAAAGTGTGCAGTTGAATCGGTGACCGTGAGCAAACAGCTGTTCCGAGGTCTAGGAAAAATCGCTAGAGAGTATTCTATCACTATGAAAGATGATTCAAAGCCTTTTGCTATCAATGTCCCCCCGTCCTGTACCTTTTCCGTTACGCGATAAAGCTAAACTGGCCATAGAAGATATGGTACAGCAGGGTGTAATAACAGCCGTGGAGGAATCAACCCCGTGGGTAGCGCCGATGGTGGCAGTACCCAAACCAGGTCAGGACAAGGTTAGAATTTGCACGGACTATACCGAACTAAACAAGTTTGTTATGAGAGAAATTCACCCCATGGCCACTGTCAAAAATAGTCTGGCTTCTATCGGTCAGGCGAAGATCTTTTCCAAGATCGATGCCAATAGTGGCTTTTGGCAGATTCCGTTGGATGCAGAGTCCAGCAAACTTACAACATTCCTGACTCATCAGGGGCGATATCGATATCTTCGGTTACCTCAAGGTCTATGTAGTGCACCAGAAATCTTTCAAGCAGAAATGAGCAGAATACTGAAGGATATAGCAGGCGTGGTCATTCATATGGATGATATTCTTGTGTTTGGTCAGACTAAGGAAGAGCATGACTCGAGGCTGAGAGAGGTTCTGGGTAAAATCGAAAAGGCAGGTCTCACATTGAACGAGTCAAAGTGCGCGTTTGGAGTGAAACGTGTGTCTTTTCTGGGGCATCTGATCGATGAGCAAGGTATACACACTGGCCCTAGAATACAGGGAATTTTGGATTTCCCAACGCCTATCGATGTTAAAAGTGTGAGGAGCTTTCTTGGCCTAGTGAATCAGTATGCCCGGTTTTCCTGCCGCCTAGCAGAGGTGAGCAAACCCATCCGTGAGCTCTTACAGAAAGACATTGTTTGGACATGGGGAAAGGCACAGGATGATGCTTTCCAAGGCATCAAGGAGCTGTTCAAAGAGCCTCCTGTGTTAGCTGCTTACAACTCGCATAGAGAAACCATCATATCAACGGACGCGAGTAATCATGGACTGGGTGCCACTTTGAGTCAAGTTCAGGATGATGGTTCAAGACGATTGGTTGCAGCTGCGAGTCGGTCGTTGTCTGAGACAGAGCAGCGCTATGCTGCTATCAAGAAAGAAGCGCTTGGGGTATGTTGGGCGATGGAAAAGTTTTCGCATTACATACTTGGTATGAAGAGTGTGGTTATCGAAACAGACCACAAACCCCTGAACAGTCTCTTTGGCAACAGATTCTTGGACAAGTTACCTCCCCGAACCCAGAGTTTCAAGCTGAGACTGCAACGTTTCCAGTATACTATCCAGCATATTTCTGGTGTTCATAACTCCTCAGCTGATGCGCTGTCTAGGTTTAGTATCTCAAGAGGAGAGGAGGTTGATGAGCTAAGAGAGGAGGAGGCCACGCACTTTGTTAACGAAACGGTGGTATTGAACGGTCTGGATAGTCGACTGGAGGAGATGAAGGCTGCTCAGAGGGATGATGAGGGGCTCCAGAAGGTAGTCAGTCTGGTGAAAGATGGATGGCCACACTATTTGTCCTCAGTGGACAGCGCTCTGAGACCATACTATGATCGCAAAGAACTTCTAACAGTGAATAAGGGCTTCCTTATGCTTGGAAGTAGGATTGTAGTCCCTCTCTCGGAGCATTACAGGGTGCTTCAGGACATTCACCAGGGCCACTTGGGGATCACCAAGTGTCAATCTAGAGCGCGGAACAGTGTATGGTGGCCATCTATGGCCAAGGCTATCGAGGACATGATATCTCAGTGTCAGGTCTGTAAAACTGAGGCTAACAAAGTTGTTGAACCACTGCGACCTATCGCCACTCCTGATAGACCGTGGCAAATAGTAGGAACTGATTTGTTCCAGTTCAAAGGAGCAGTGTACTTACTGGTAGTCGACTATTATTCCAGGTATCCAGAAGTAGCACTCCTCGATGATGGTACTACCTCTAGAAAGATCATCACCCATCTAAAGAGCTTCTTTTCCCGGCATGGGATACCGGATGCAGTAGTCTTGGACAATGGTCCGCAATATGCTAGCACAGAATTCTCCAGTTTCGCTGCAGAGTATAAGTTCACTCATGTCACTAGCAGCCCCCACTATGCCCATGGTAATGGAGCTGCTGAGCGTGCAGTTCAGACCATAAAGAGGATGCTTCAGAAAGACTCGGATCCATATCTGGCAATGTTGTCATACAGAGCGTCGCCTATCATTGGTGGTTTTTCTCCTGCAGAGCTACTGATGGGTAGAAAGCTCCGAACCACTGTGGTCACCCATCCGGACAACCTAAGACCTCAACTTCCAGACCACAAGGTGTTCAAGGCTAGAAATGATGAGTATAAGGAGAATTCGAAAGCCTGTCACGATGATGCCCACAAAGCCGTTCCGCTTCGCCCGGTAAACAAGGATGCTTCGGTGGTAATGAGAGCCACTCGTGGTGAAGGAGTTGTCATCACTCCGTCCGATGATCTCACTAGATCTGCTGTGGTCCAGATGGATAATGGTAGTCGCCTACGACGCAACCGTTCTGATATTATCTCACTGGCTGCTAATCCTGAGACCCCTTCACCTACTGTCACGGGAGTCTCGCGATCCGGTAGAATCGTTAAACCCCCGCCATACCTTTCGGACTATCAGCTCTGATGAGCCGCGCATAGCTAGCACGCTGAGACGTTGAACACTATCAATTATTCGTTGTTTTATTTTTGTTTATTACCTTCATATTAATCTCGGGGTGAGATGTTGTATTTGTGGCGAGTCCACTATTTTGATCAGTACAGAAATAAAGGGTTTCCGGGCTAAACTGAAATCTCGAGTGTTCTGATTTATTAAACTGAATAGTTTCTCTGCTAGAATTAATGCACAACAGCCTCAAACAAACAATCTAACAATTTTAACTTCCAAAATTTGCAAAAGGCCTGGTCTTTGAGGGGGTCCTTCTTGGTGCTTTCCCACAAGTTGGGTTTATACTTAAAGTGTAGATTTCTTTATAAGTTTCTTACAGTAATTTTACTAGAAATCTTAGGTTTTTTTTATTGGATCTACTGTAATCTTATTTTATTATATTTTATATTTTAGATTTATTCTATGTGGGCTTATTCTATTGCTTTGCTTGGATTTTTTTTAAATGATATCATTTGAGTGTGTGCATGCTTTTAGTAATGCATCATGTGAAAACAAATACATGTATGATGCTCTGACAAGATGCTATTAGTGACAAAATTTATGAAGCAATGCGCACTTTGATTTTTACAAAAGTATTTATGTTACAGGTCTGTTAGAAATGAAAATTTGTGTCAAAAATGTTTCAATATTTGTCTGTTTTATAGTAATTGTTGATATTGTTTTGATAACCTCATTGGACATTACAGCAACCTCTTCATTGGCTTGGATCCTCCTGAGTCACATGAGTATTATGGAATTATCCTTCCTACGGCCAGTGAGAACATGCTCATGCTTAGCCGGAAACTACAAGTGGCCTATATGGAGCAGGTGAGTGTTGGCATTTTGCCAAAGGTGGGTGTTGGCATTTCGCCAAATGAAGTCTATTGTATTTAACTGTGTGGAAAAGTAGAGAAAACTCCTGGTATATCTTGGAGGTTGAATGGTGGGACCAGCTGGAGCTTATTTGGTTTGAATCTAGCCTCTCCTTATCAAGTCAACTTCATTCTGACACCTAATTTGTTTGTTAAACTCTTAGCATATGATGTTCCCTGAAACTGCAGTTTTATAAGTGACAGTAAAAAGGTAGGTCACCATTTCACAAAACACAAAACAATAAAAAGCTCATAAGAAGCTATAAGTTAAGTTAATTTTAATCTGACCTAGTCTGAGTTAGAAAAATTTGATTTCATATCTCTATTGTTACCTCTACCTTTGCATATCTCTATTGTTAGCTCTACCTTTATATGTCTCTATTGTTACCTCTACCTTTGCATATCTCTATTGTTAGCTCTACCTTTATATGTCTCTATTGTTAGCTCTACCTTTACAAGTCTCTATTGTTAGCTCTACCTTTACAAGTCTCTATTGTTACCTCTACCCCGGAATATCTCTATTGTTACCTCTACCTCTGCATGTCTCTATTGTTACCTCTACCTTTGCATATCTCTATTGTTACCTCTACCCCGGAATATCTCTATTGTTACCTCTACCTCTGCATATCTCTATTGTTACCTCTACCCCGGAATATCTCTATTGTTACCTCTACCTTTGCATGGCTCTATTGTTACCTCTACCTTTGCATGTCTCTATTGTTACCTTTACCTCAGCATGGCTCTATTGTTACCTCCATCTCTGAATCTATGCATGGCTGACTGAAACTACACCTTTCTCTTAGTGTTCCTAAAATAATGTGACAGTAAAAATCTTTTTTGTTTATTGCTACGTCATTAATTTAGCTTATTCAATGTAATTTAGTATTTTACATTTAGTTTTATGGATTATTATTTGGTTTAATGTTATGCGTAATCATCTGCAGTATTCCTTATTTACAGCATTCTCTTTTAAGAGTGTGACAGTATGTCAACATATGACAGTTTTGACATTTGAAGTACGTGTAGATCTTAGAATGAATTAACTTCAATATGTAGAAGTTTGACTACAGGGTTTCAGTTGAGTTCCAAAATTAAAATGCAAATTACTCATATATTTTAACATATTTGTAAACATTTTAACTTATCGGTACATGTTATCTTGAATGCTGTGTATGAGTTGTTTAAACCGATCTATGGCTTATCACTACACATTGTGCGAGAGCAACGCTGTTGGCTACCCTTATAGAGAGATGCATCTATGAAAAGTGACCTTCTTGGCCATTATCGTACAACCCTTGAAGCTGTCAACACTCTCTTTAGTGGTCACGTCTTTATCACCAACCATGGTATGTCCTTCGGCTTTGATGCTAGTCTTTGTACTGAGAATTTCTTACCTCAAGTCTTTTTTATAGCTTTTGAAAAAAAGATTCTAAATAGTTTTCTTTTTTTAGCAAAATAGGTTAATAACAATTCCCACAATTCTCACTGTACACACACTGTACATGCACTGTACACTGTACTCGCACTGTACCCGCACTGTACATGCACTGTACACACAATGGAACACGCACTATACACACCCTGTACATGCACTGTATCCGCACTGTACACGCACTGTACATGCACTGTACACACACTGGAACACGCACTATACACACCCTGTACGTGCACTGTACCCGCACTGTACACACATTGGAACACTCACTATACACACCCTGTACATGCACTGTACCCGCACTGTACACACATTGGAACACTCACTATACACACACTGTACATGCACTGTACTCGCACTGTACACACACTGGAACACTCACTATACACACACTGTACATGCACTGTACTCGCACTGTACATGCACTGTGTGGCGGTGTGACTGATCAGGTGGTAAGCTGAATGAGAGGGAATGGTTAATATTCAAAACCGCTTCACATGTCACACTTCTTTAACTCTATTTTAGTAATAGTTCTCTGCCAACAGCATTAATAAAAACTTCGTTTTTTGTGTTGTTTTTCCAATTACTTTAAACTAAAAGTATGCGTGGTATCTGTAACTCTAACGCTGCAAGACATAAACATTTTCTTGTTGAGCAACAAAACATTTTCTATAACTTGCAACTGGCACATAGACTCAGTACCCAATAAATTTTGCGTGCTACCCATCGGTTATCTGTAAATAGACGATGACTGATCTTATGGTGCCCATTAATATACATTGTACTTTCTTAGATTAATCAGTAACTGAATACTGCAAGTATTTATCTAACTTGCAAACTAGGCACAATTTATCGCTCCTGATGATTGTCTATTAGTGTCTGATATATACTAAGTCTTAAACTTCTTACTGAAATTCATCACAATTCACTTTTGTCATATGCAAGTATGTTGACTTTCGCTCTACCGACTTGACTTGGGTCACTGTCTGATCAAAACTTTAAAATAGGTTATTTATTTCTGCAGTATTGAGGTCACAGTGGCTGCTTCAGATGCTGATATCCGATGATGTCGACACGTGTCACGCCGTTCTCAACCTCACACAGTACGCCATTCGAGTCAACCCGTAAGCGATTACATTTATAACAACCTTAGAACATGTACGGTATATGGAATTATCATCTCGTGTAGAAAAGCAACTACCACTTTCATAGCCCATAGCTTGAGATTGTTCGTTATATAAATCTATATATATTTTTATTGAGCAGTCCATAATCATTTTTGTAGAAAAGATGTTTTACATATGGTGCTGCAAAAAAAATTGAAGGGTATTGCCATGTGGTGTCATAACCTTAAAAACAAAAAGTTGTACAAGACTTGAAACTACTAAATTTAAGCATATATCTTGTTCACATCAGGTTTACATCTTGTCTCTTTTGACAAAAGATTAGGAGAGTTAGCAATACAATTGTTAAGTGCATATTTTGCTAAGTACAACATACAATCATCATGTTGTGGATATCTGGTACTTGAGAAGTGAAATATATCAGTGATGTACGAAGGAGTGAAGCCAGTTAAATTCAGTATTGTGAATCCAACAATGTAAGTAACATAAGCTAACATATCTGTTGGTGGGAAAGCATCGCCCTCCCACCGAAAAAAAGAGTATTTTTTTCTAAACAAAAACGTAAATGGTACTTAACAAGGTGGTATCATTGAAAAGAATTGCTACAAAATCCCATGTTTCGCTTATAGAAATGTCATAACTAGCTTATACAAAATGACTGAATAACATAATATCTATTTTGTTTCAACAAAGTTCTTTATGCTGGTGACAGATTGCAGTTGACCAGACTTATTATTTTTGTTAGTAACTATATGCTGTATTTGCAATATTAAACTTCATAGCCTAACACAGACTAGAATGTGGAAAGGAAGTTTTTGTCAAACCCGCTATAGATTTTTAACTGTCTGTAATAAATTAAGTTTTGTTACAATTACATGTATTTGAATAGGAATTTGCTTGTTAGAATTATATTTACATATTTTTCAAGTCCAACATGTTTTTTACATAAATGAAAAGGCATTGCACTATTTGCCTTATGTAAAAACTAACAGTTTAGACTCACTAGTAGGAAATAAATCAGAATGTTTCAGTATGACCTTTAAACCTTAAGCAGCTATAGTATACATTATATTTGCTTTAATAACGTAACGAGTTTCTAAGCAATTATTTTATGAAAAACCTCTGTGTTTTAGTAAATAACGCACTGAAGAATTCAGCATTCAACAAGTTACACGTGGAAAGTTTTAAGGATCTGTAGAATGTCTTCTGTGTAGCTCTATAGTTTGAAGCTTTCTTAGTATTGTCTGAAGAACTCTGGTAGTCAACTCTTCGTGTGTCTAAAGATCTCAGTCTAACTTCATGATAGTATGTTTACTATTCATATTCATGCTGGATGTATTCATGCATATGCTGGTGGCCGCTTGGCTATTCTTATCAAATGCTTATTAAACTACATTAGCTCAATCCTAATTTTACAGGAAGGTTGTGTCCAGTCTAGATGAGAAGGTATTACATGCACTTTTGGATGAAATGATTTTTAAAATCGTCTCTGGTGATGATAAATATGTGGCCAGGTGGGTATACTTTCTCTTACATTCAGGCGTGTCCGGAGCTCTTACTAAATTGAATATATTCATTACACAACTTGAACAGTAATATAGTTTATTTCTATTATTTTTGGTCACCCAAAACACCAGATCTGAGTATGAGCTAATTGTAAGACCCGCACTTCATAACTTAATGTAAAATACTTGTGGGAAGACAACTCTATTGGTATGATGTTATTGCGCATTCATCAGCTATGAATTCGATTCGTGGCAAGAAGATCTGCTGTCATAATCTTTCAAACACATAAACAAAATTGAAACAGTTGCTAGGCTCAGAATGAAGCTTGGCATTTCTGACTGTTTAGTTGTTGTTGGTGACTATGTGAGTTTGGCTCACTCATGGTGCACGAGTCATATTATTACCAGCATTAACATATATTAGCAAAGATGTTATACCCTTTTTGAAAAGTCTCTGAAACATGAATTCATGAACAGTTTTACTCAATCATCTATTGGTTATGTTTTAGTGCTGCCATATCCACCCTGATACTCATATGTCAAGTTCAGCCGTACTTCATACAGATAATCTGCGGTCGGTACAGAGGCTTACGGCCTCTCATGAGTCGCTGGTCTGGCCAGGTGTGTCTATTGCAGCCTATCAGACACTGTCTGTTTTAGCTTTGGTTATGTTGTGGTTGCAACCTGTTCTAGATTGTGTTTTACCCAAACAGTGGATGATGCCTAAGGAGCTATATTTAGAGTAGTCAGCTAATATGGATTTCTGGTCATCAAGAGTTTTATCTGTGAGATGCAACTAGTGACAACGATTATTAGTGCTATAAACAGCGTTCATTATTCATTAATATATATTATAATATATATTATATAATATATTATTATATATTATGTACTATACATTAATATATTATATATATTATGTAATATATATTAATATATTATATGCCATGTGATGTGTAAAATAATATTATTTATAATATTTATAAAAATAGTATTATTAAAAAACTCTTTCAGCACTATGAAATAAAAAAATGCAATAAATATCGTCTTTGTGAAAAGTGGAAAAACTTATTTTTTGGTTGTCAATAGTTTTATTGATAACAGTTGAAGTGTTTAAATTTATATTATTAACGGTTGCACTATTAATAGCTATAGTTTTTGATATTTTTGTACTTGTTGCATATTGTGAATCAATAACTGTAGCAGGTTCTCATTCTACTTTTATTTTACTTTTGTATTGTTTTTTTTAAAAATAATTTGATTTCTTAGGGGTTTGGTAAAGACCTGAAGGAGTTTGTTGGCTTGCTTGATGCTGGCAATGCGAGGCGGGTTGAAACAGAGAAATTTCATAGAGCCGCTACACTGATTCAGTCAACATTCAAAAGCTGGAGGACTCGAAAGGCTCTGCAGAAGGCCAACACAGGAATTGCTAAGCTGCAAAAATCATTCAGGTAAGTAACCTCGCATAGATGTCTTTGTCTGTAGAAATCATGCACATAGATAACTTCCCATAGGCTTCTTTGGCTGCAGAAGTTGTTTAAGTACATAACCTTCCATAGATATCATTCATTGCAGAATTCATTCACATAACTAAGTTCCTATAGACCTCTATCGCTGCAGAAGTTATTCAGGTACATAACTTTTCATAGATATCATTGGCGGCAGAACTTATTCACATAACTAAGTTCCCATAGAAGGTTGCCAGAATCTTTCAGGTTTGGGGCCTCTTATAGATCTGTTTGGTTTGTAGCTAAATAGACAGCCAAGTGAGGGTGAGGGTAACTTACACACAGTCAGATAATGTTGACGCAGATCTAGGTCAGTCTTGGCTCTAAATTTTGTTTGGTTTTTTCCCTAGCATCTACTAGAACCTTGTCACTTTTGAATTGTTATGATCCAGTAGGATGTTACTGTGAGTGCTAAGGAGATGTTCTGTTTAATGTTTCCAAATTTAAAAAGGCGAACTTTTCAATTTTATTTTGTTACTTAAAAGGATGACAGCTATTAACAGGCTTAAACATCTTACTGAAATTCAACACAGTTCATTTTTGTCATATGGAAGTATGCTGACTTTCGCTCTACTCACTTCAATTGGGTCACTAATAAATTGGGTCACTAGGCTCACTCCCATTTTAAACTAACTCATATCACTCAGACTGCGTTGAACAGTGCTTTCTCCTCACATAGACCTTGAGAAGGAATTATACTGAGTAGTAAGGATATTTTTAGAAGGCTTTCAGAGCTGACTGCAATATTGATAAAAATAACTCTGTAATGTTATTTGCAATCGTCTACTAATTGTATCATTTCAAGCATGTCATTTAATTGGTAGTTGTCTTACCTATATTTGCCATTTGCTGAGTAAGCAACTACTATATAGAAATTGACTAGGAAAGGTGACTGATTTGTATGTATTTATAGCCAGGTCAACTTTATTCTTCAAGTAAAACCTTTCAATAGTCATTCAGTCACAGTTTAATTAGTTTTTTTATTTTTGACTAGCAACTTAGGGTATACGGCACGGCCATCATTAAAAGCAACCCATTTTTACTTTTGACTGCCAACTGCTAGCGGCTGATTACATGACTGTTGTTAATTGTTGGCTGCCTAATAACTACTATTTAGTAGTTAGTAATTGTTATGCCGCTTATCATAGCTGCTAGTTTTAAGCCATTGCTGCCATATTGAATGTTTCATGCGCTCGCCTCGAGTTGGCAGTTGCCAACTTTGTTGACATTGCTTTGGGTGAAGCGATGGAACGAGTAGTCCGCCATAGACATCCAGGCTCTATTATTTTGTCAGACATTTATTGTATGAGAAAATTTTCATAGACATTTAGTTTAGCTAGTATAGATATATATTAAATAGGAGGTACTCTACAGACATTTAGTCATTTAAGGTTGGTCTATTACATGTATGTTGAATGAGGGTAATCTTACCATAGACATCTAGGTTGGTCTATTAGATGTATGTTGAATGAGGGTAAGCTTACCATAGACATCTAGGTTGGTCTATCAGATGTATGTTGAACGATGGTAATCTTACCATAGACATCTAGGTTGGTCTATCAGATGTATGCTGAATGATTTTAAGCTTACCATAGACATCTAGGTTGGTCTATCAGATGTATGCTGAATGAGGTTAATTTTACCATATACATTAAGGTTGGTCTATCAGGTGTATGTTGAATAACAGTAATCTTACCATAGACATCTAGGTTGGTCTATCATATGTATGCTGAATGAGGGTAATTTTACCATATACATCTAGGTTGGTTTATCAGGTGTACGTTGAATAACAGTAATCTTACCATAGACATCTAGGTTGGTCTATCATATCTATGTTGAATGATGGTAATCTTACCATAGACATCTAGGTTGGTCTATCAGATGTATGCTGAATGAGGGTAATTTTACCATATACATCTAGGTTGGTCTATCAGGTGTACGTTGAATAACATTAATTTTACCATAGACATTTAGGTTGGTCTATCATATGTATGTTGAATGATGGTAATCTTACCATAGACATCTAGGTTGGTCTATCAGATGTATGTTGAATGATGGTAATCTTACCATAGACATCTAGGTTGGTCTATCAGATGTATGTTGAATGATGGTAATCTTACCATAGACATCTAGGTTGGTCTATCACATGTAACTTTATACAGGGTCAAGCAGAAAGTTCAAAAGAAGATTGCAGATGAGCAAAAGCAACAGTCAGCGCTGCAACACCAACTGTTGGTCTCTCGAAAGAAGGCAATGAGGGCCACCCGAGAAAAGAACATGCAAATACTCAACATGCTGCCAGCGGCAGCCATACCTAAGCATTTGGAGAATGTGCAACTTCAAGCAGCCATCACGGTACAAGCTGCATGGAGGGGCTATGTGCAGAGAAAGGTCTTTGGCAACCTGCGGACTGAAGTGTCTAGGACTAAAGCGGCTACAACCATACAGCGAGCGGTGAGTAGACGATTCATAAGTGGATGTAACGAATGCAAAGCAGGCTTTTAATTTTCGATACTCCGCTTTAAGGTAGCTGATCAACATCTGTTGCAAATACAGGTTTCACTAAAAACTATTGCAGTAAGAGTGCTGTTTCACTCGATCCCAAATGTGCAAGCTAATATGACATCAGGCAAATATAATACCTAAATATAATAAAAAATGAAAAATAAAATAGCTTTATTAGCAGTCAGTGAGTCCATTTTATTCTTGCGATTGATGACACGCGCGAGCTTGCGATCTCTCCTTAGAGATTTTTAAAGAACTATAGGCTATGCATACCAATCCTTTAAATATTCATCCCATTAGGTAAACTCTATAGGCACATGGACAGTATGTTCAGGACCCTAGATCAGTTACATTGATTATGAATGCGTCTGGGTTGATAAATAAGTTATCATGTATGGTACTGTAGGCACGAAAGTTCTTAGCACGTCGAGCCAAGCTTCGGAATGATCCACCAGCCTGGCAGAGAGCTGAAGGTCTTACAGATGAGTGTCGTGTTGCTCTGCAGAAAGTTATACTCGACCGTCGGGAAGGCAATCCAGTATGTTTTTCAACAAGTGCTTTATGTATTCGAATGTGTAAACCGTAGAAAATTTGTTTCACGCTTTTACATGGAGTGGAACACTTTATGTACTAATATAATAATAGAATGAAACACTCTGTACTAGTATAACAATAGAGTGAAACTCTATGTACTAATATAATAATAGAGTGAAACACTATGTACTAATATAACAATAGAGTGAAACACTATGTACTAATATAACAATAGAGTGAAACACTATGTACTAATATAACAATAGAGTGAAACACTATGTACTAATATAACAATAAAGTGAAACACTATGTACTAATATAACAATAGAGTGAAACACTATGTACTAATATAATAATAGAGTGAAACACGATGTAGTAATGTAATAATAAAGTGAAGCAGTCTATAAACTAATATAATAAAATTATACTTTAAAAAATTGTTTTTAAAAAGATCACGTACTATTAAGGTCTATGCACGGGTCACTTGTCTGCTCTTGCAAGAATTAGTCAGTCGCTCCTCTGTTTAAGCAGCTGTAATCTATAAATGAGAAATAGCTATGATAATTTTGGGTTTTTGTTTTATCTTATTTCATTTCACTATTTTTGTTCTTGCTGCGCTCCAGTTAACTGATTGCTGGTCAGAGTGCAGAATAGTCTGCTTTGTTGACTTGGCAGAGAGCAGTTCCAAGGTCGAATGCCTGTCACCACTAGTAATCTCTTTGGGATTTGAGTTTTGCCTGTTTTCCGAGGCTCTAGTCCACAGCTGCTTATCAACAATATAACAATATATCGCTTATTACAATATCCCAGTTTGTCGCTTGTCTTATATTCTCATGTACTCTGGTCTCTCACAAAAGGTTAATTAATAAAATTAATTAACAAAGCTTACCTTTTAAGAACGGCGAATTAGATAGACTTGGGAATAAGCTCGGCACTCACTGCCCTTCTGAGTTATTTCTTTTATAGATTTGCGTGCGAATGACCATACATGAACTGTCTTAAGTTTGTTAAAAGTATAAGGCTAAACATAGCTATTTGTCATGTAGAAGGCTGCTAGCGAGTAGCTGTGTCTCCCATACTCAGCGAGTAGATAAGTTTACTAACTTGACTAGTTTACTAGTAGAAAACCTAGATTCAACATGAAATTTAAAGCGATTTTGTAATTAGTTTAACAATGACTGTTAGACCACCAGTACCATGATAGACTTTTAAACAAATGTTAGGTATACAGAGGAATATGCTGATTATTGGGAAATGTTTTTACTGTTCCCTCTTGCACTGATGTCTTAGTTACAAATATTGTTATACGTCTGACCCTAGCTGAGTATTGCATGCACTCAGCACTTTTAATGTAAATATTCCGTTTGTACATGGCAAGTTTTGATGAGAAGTTGATTTTTTGGCCATGCCTTTTTTTAATTGTAATAACATTAGTAATGTAACAATAAACTTATCCACGTCCTTTTTCAATAATAATAATCTACATATATATATATATAAATCTCAGTGTTTGTTTGTCTGTCATTCATGTGTCCAGTTATAGCGATAAAGTTTCAAATACAAAAGATCCACTTTGAAGATGATTTAAACTGAAAACCTTCAGGTCTGCAGACGGGTGAGCCAACCCATTAGACTACATGCTCAACTAGCTGTAGTGTTGATTAATAGTGCAAATCTTTATTACATTGGTTAAAATAGGCACACTTAAAGCGCTTGGGGAAATACTAACGGCTATTAACTAACACACTTGATCATTACCCGTAGTGTATCGCTTATTAAGCTGACTTCTGAATGGCTTACTATAGTAAAGATTTTGACTAGCTCAAGTTACTAGCTTACTAGGTAAGTTACTCAAAATTCTTTGCGTAATTATTTTATTACTCGTGCAACGCCAGGCATTCGTCTAGTAATAATAATAATGTAGCAATAAGCTAATCCATAACAATGTAATTATAAGCTAATCCACAAACATTTTTAATAATAATGTAATTATAAGCTAATGGGTAGCAACCATAGTTCTTGTGCTGAGTTTTTTGGTTAATTATGTTCGGCAATTACGGGAGCCTTCGTAATAAAAGCCTCCAGATGTTTGGTTGCTGCATGCTTAGGCGAGTCAGTATGTCACTCCATCTCATGTGCTCTACTGTTTCTCTCTCGACGCTAATGAATTCTTTCACTTTTCAGTATAAAGAAAGAACGAGAGCTGAGCAGGAGGATCTACACAATCGGTGTCAAGACATGCTCAAGCGCCACGTGTTCACTAATAGAGTCGACCGAAGAAAGAAACTTCATAGAGATGCTCTTCTGGCTGAGTTGGAGACTGATTCAGATCTCTTGTTAAGTAAGACTGTGTTCCCAGTGCTGATGTTATTATATTAACTAGTGACCTGATAGTCTGTTGTGCCATGAGACATGATCAGGTTGGCTGAATGCTGGAAGAGCTTTGTTTGATGCAAGTATTAGAGTGTTGTTCCGCCAAGCCAAATGTCACAAGTTCGAATCCTGTAAGAGGTAATCTTTTTTTTCAATCTTCACTGTGACTTCAGACTGGCAGATAAACAGACATGACTCTTATTATAGTAAAGATCATAGTACAAATTTATGCTTTGATTACGTATCAACAATTTGATAAGAATGATAAGAATTTGTAGCCTATTTGAGAAGTTACGAGCTATGTGATTGTTTTTTACATTTCTCGCTGTCCTGGCATGAAGATAATATTTCAGATGAATATAGTATGTGTTGAGCATTGATTGAGTTTGGTTTATATATTAGTGTTGTTGATTGGTGCTCATTAACATGAATGGCAGAAACTCTCTCTTGACATCTCTTCTCACCATCCAAGTTGAAATTGATGTTTGGCCTAGATTTGCAATTTTTTATTTTTTCAAATAACATAGGCAACAAAACGAGCTTTTTACATAGCTAAAACATCCTCCTACAGAACAATGATATTCCGTTATGTATATATTTAATCTGCCTGGCTGCTTGTCTACTTCCTTTACACAAAGAGATATTTTAAATATAGCTGAACCTCGGGCTCACAGTTGTTCGCTGATCAATTGGGCTGCTTGCAAGGTTTGAGCCTTTTAAACTAACCATTGATTTCATTGAACCGTGTATTTTTATACAGCCTCAACGCAATGTATTGACTGACTCCCTCAGTGTAAACAATGGAATCGAAAAGGCGTGGGTGGATTGCACTCACAGTAATGTTCTCTAGTCTTTCTAGTGTAATTTTTTTGTAAACAAAGTTCCCACTGGTGGCCTGGAAATGGAATATTGTAGTCGTAGAATATCTCACGCTTGGTTGATTTTCTATACCAACATTGAATCGCATTTAGGAATATTGAGTAACTGTATGAAAAGCATTTTATTTATCACTGTAAATAGATTCACGCTGACAGACAAACATTCTTGGCATTAAACATAAACAATGCTTTTGTAGTTGATCAGAAAAATTGCCTCAAACGATTTTCTTTTGTTTTCAGAAAACTATAAAAATGTTTTTTACTGAAAATAGATTATTAAATGAAATAGTATATAGCCTACAGCATATATAACATCACAGCTATGTATGTTATATATATGAGAACTGTAGTGTATGTGGTAGGAATAAGCTGTGGAGAGAAGGTTCAGTGTAAGCATATTTTGCCTTTTTGAGTTTGTTCGCATTGAAATGATATTTCTATATTTTTTATCCGATCTGTTGTAGAGATGTCTTACTAGTGCTGCAGGAAAGCTTCACATCAATTTTAATTACTGGCTAGTAGAAGCTAAAATCTTTTAAACATGATCTCTAATATTTTCAAGTTTGAACTTTTGCCAAATTTGCGTTGTAAATATGTTTTAACAACAAATTTTCAGATTTAGTTTGGCGAATGCAGATTTGAGTAAATTATGAAGCTGTAAAACTTTATATTAAAATAAAATTTTACTCTACTTGGAATCAACATCTATACTCTGAATTTACTCAGAAAGAAAATTCAAGCAGTTTTCTTTTAAATGGTAAAAAACTAAAACACCGCAAAATATGTCACCTAACATTGTTGAAGTTTTCTAACAGTTTGCAATGACCTCATTATTTTAGATGCTCCAAAGTTGAGCGAACTGCACGAAGAGGACATTGATAAGTTTGTTTCTTGGTCAGTGCCTGTAGCGACGAAAGCGCAGGGAAACCATACGAATGAGCTGCGACGACTCAACCAGCCCTGGTGGAGGAAGCTTGACGACGAGAGCCATCAAATGCCTTATAATGACGACATCCTGTTGTGATAGGAAACGCTCATTTCTGATTTAATTAACAGCCTTAGTAGAGTTTTATTGCTTATATAAGTGATCTCATGACATGTTTTAGATGAGAATTTTCATACTTATGAGTTATATCACGAAGTCAAGTGGTTTTCTAGGATTCATCAGTTTTTGTGCTTATCAAGATAGTGTTATGCAGTGATAACATAAAACAGTCCGTCCGTATTTCTTCCTCAAAAAATGAATCATTCCTCAAACACTTTTTTCATTGTTTTTATGGCAGTTAGAAGTTTTAGTTATATGGTATGTATCATTGACTTTAATGCATTCTTGCTGGTGGAACAATCCTATCTCTTGGCTGGGAGGGTGGCCAGCGCTCCGTAGATATGAATAATATTTGTTGAATTTTTTGGGTTTAAAAGAGTTGTTTGAGTGGGTTGTAAACTGCTACAGCTATCAACAAAAGTTTTAAAAAGTTCCTATCGAGATGAACATTTAGTGGCATCTTTGGATGGCTCAGGTAGCTAATTATAATGTGAGACAACCAATTATTGGGAGTATAAAATTTTTATATTGACCTTTGTATTACAAATAATATCAAAATTCTAAGTCATCTCTCCAAAATAATTGAGATGCGAGAATAAAAATACATTTTTGTTGAAGAACAATTTCGCAACATTTGATGTCATCAGTGAATTCAAATGTAACAAAGTAATTACTTTTATCAGCATTTTTGGTTTTATTTATTACAATAGCAAAGTGTTGCATAAATCTTAGTAAACATAAAAATAGACTGCAAAATTTGACAACATTGTTATAAAAAGAAAAAGTGTGCTGCGAAAAACTATGCGTAGCATTGTCAGATTAACAAGAATATTAGTTTCATTACATTTCATTTAAAATGTAATAAAACATGTCATGGACAGAAGTTACAGTTATGACTAGATAAAATGCAGAGGCTGCAGCTAATTTGCTATGATTGTTATTTGAGGTGGAGATATTTCACTAATTCCATTATTCGCATCCAATTTCGATGTTGTTACACTCAACACTGGCAGCTCTTCCGATTTTGTACAATTTATCGCCTTCGAAACATCTTGAACGCTGCCAGTGTGAGGCATGTTGTCTACGACATCAACTAGCAGCTTCTGAGACTCCGCTGTGTTTGCACTTTTATGACGGTTTGTGAGATTGGGTGTTGATGCTCCACTAAGGTTTGGGACCTCTTCCATTAGCATGTGGATATTGCTGTGTGATGGCATGACAATTGACACCGGTTTACTGTCTTTTTGCTCGGTTTCACATAGTTTTGTGCAGAAGGATATCAAGTGACAGATATAGCGGCAGATGCAAAACAAAGTGAATAGTCCGACTAAGGCTATTCCGGTGACGGGTAAAGCAATGACCCAAACATTCACTGCGGAGTCTCCTTCTCCTCGCACTCCTGCAATAAATAAACTAGTTATACCTGTGTACTAATACCAAGCCCAATTGGTTGAGCAGCTTATCGAAATAACTAAAATAACTGCTCAAGTATGAACACAAGCTACAAACTTTAGAACCTGCTAGTATGTAGGTAACATACAAGTAGTTCATTACTTTTTACCAAGGCACTCATAACAACATGAGTAACTGAGTAGACGCTTATTGCCTAAGCATAGTATACAAGCAGTATAGATTTGTCTTCTCATACTGTATCAGTTGCAGAGAAAAGTTGTTGACATGAAGCCTACTGGAGGCCATATTTTAGAATGCCTAAATATGATCAAATTAAATCAGTCTAGCTCGGAATGACAGAGTAAATGATAATAGATTGTCCTCACTCAAGTAATATACGTAGTTTTCAACGAACGAATTCAAACTTTGTGTAAGCCTTCCTATACTTGAGAGAGTATCTATAGGAGAGTATCTATCATCATGTTTCATCAGCTATAACTAGCAATACACTGGTGAGTTAGCGATCGCTGAGTTTTCTAAGATTAAGTTATTAAAATATCTATAAATAGATCTATGCTCATCAAACCAGATTGGTCTGTAAGCTTGTCAAATACAATCATATTTGTATCCCGAAAAGATATGAGCAAAAGCATTTCACCTTTACACAATACAACTCATTGTAGTGGTATTAAACTTTATCAAAATTTATTGATAAAAATATGGTAAATGCATACATTTCTACAGTAAAAAAATAAGATTTGGCTAGATTGGAATCTAATACTGTATTTTGGGATTTCTATCAAAAAGGCTTCAAGTAAGTAAGTGAGTAAGTATGTGTGTGTGTGTGCGTGTGCGTGTGTGTGTGTATTTTGTCTCTGTAAAGAGGAATAAAATGTTTGTATATATGCTTATAAAAAACTGATGCTGACTGAAAAATACATAAATAAAATAGAAATGTAAAACCATAAAACTCATATGACTTGGTAAAAGTGTGATTAAGATACGATATAGACTTAGATCTAAAACAGTGTTTGCGTAGGTTCACTCTAAATTTCATCACAGACAGTTGTTCTAAAGGTAGCTTTGTCAAAACTAAGATTGGTGTTGCTTCTGATGTTATTAGTTTGTTGTATTCTGATGTATTATTTTGTTATGGCTTCTGATGCTTTTGGTGGCTAGACAGCAGTCATATAGTTGTTGGACAGGCTTGGACAAGTTATTGCTGATGCGTACTTGGTGATCAAACGCTTAGCAGGTCCACAAACAATAGAAACAAAGTAAACTCCACAGTCTCTTACTGGATAGCTACTAGTGATGCAATGACTTTATCAATCTGGTTTATTCCAGTTTATTCCGGTCTTTCTGAATATGTACTGTATCTATCTTGTCTCACAAGCATATACCACGGCTTCTGTGTTGGTAAATATGCTTGTGTTACTTAGCGACTGATAAATAGCCATTACCTTGACAATGCCTCTGAACAAAGTGCTGGTCAATCACCCACGTTTACAGCTTATGACTTTTAAACTGTTCATGAAAACTCGATGTCAGACTATCTAATCATTAAATTACAATATATATATTATATATTATTAACAATGGCTTCTTTCTCCTATCTTGCTGATATAGCTTCTATGGTCAGCGTCGTAGCCCCATTTACCGATCTGACCAGTTAGTTTTGTTTTAAAACAATTGTTTAGTCACCCTTCTACTATAGGTACACAAAGGCAAGTATAATGCATAATTAAGGCTATTTTCAATATGTCATTAGGTGAAATTTGTAAACAATCTATTTCGGCATAGATGACGACCAATGAGATGTCAGGAAAATTATTTAAACAGGTAAATGATTTGAGGAGTAGCTGCCAAGCAAGACTAATACTGAAATGATGATGGTTGTTTTCTTGGTTTCTCCAAAGTATAGAATAGGATTTACTACAATGATTGACTACACATCCAGAGTCAATTGCCAACCCCAACCAAGAATTCTTGCCCCAACATTGACCTACATACCACAAAATATTATAGTCTCCGAGAACTTCTTCTGTGTTTTGAACATCGACCATTGAACGTTTGTTCGTAGCTCTTCTTTTCTTATAAAGCTGTTGGCCTCTTCCAATGAAGAGAAGAACACTGCCAACATTTTTTCACAGTATCTCCCATCAAAATTCCCCGGGAATCTTGTATCAAAACGTGGCTGTTTTGGTTTAACAATAGGCGGTCTAAATGTCATCTATGCCAAAATAGATTGTTTATAAATTTCACCCTGTCATTATACATTCAAAGTAACATATTTGATGCAAGAGCAGCAAGCCAATTGAACAGGTATTGCTGTAACTGCTACTTGGAAAAATGTTCGTGTCTTGACAAGACAATTGCTTACTACATTTTTTTCAAATTTTTGAACATATATTTACATTTCTCTAATGATATATATCAGTTGGGTCTACAGACACGTACACTTCTAATAAAAACGAATGTGTACATTCAGTCAAAAAGACATGCATGTGCTACAACGCTCATGAAAACACATAGGCCTACACTTGTACATATAATCTTTATATATAAGAATGTAGGAACACAGAGACTCACAGATGCACATCTGCGTACCTCGCTGCAAGAATGCATATTTAAATACATAAACGCTTTATATAAGTTACGGTAGTTATACCTGTCATAGTCAACCTTCAGGTAGCTTCTCCAAAGACTGCCTATTACAAGTTACGAAATTGAAGTTTGGTCGAAATTTTTTGCTAATTTCTACCTAAAAAAGGTAGCCCATCATAAAAATACAGATTATAATTATATTATGATTTCAGTGGCTCAGAAACCTTGGTAAAAGAAGATAATCATTATCATACCTTTAGCTAGCAGGCACACAGAAGCAATATGCGTGCATGTCAGATAGGTCGTAGCGCTGAGTGAGTGTTTGTTGACCATCATAGCAACTCTGTGAGCTCTCACTGAATAATGGTGAAACAAACAACCTCTGCTGTCGGGACAAGTCAGCAGCACGCCGTCACTGCGTAAACTACTTCTCATATTGATTGTTAATGTTCAAAAAGGAATCTATTTATCTAACAATAACGACAATGTATGACCAATCAATATTATTCTCATAGCGCATTTTCTGTCATAGATTGTCAGTGGACATCAATTAAACAGCTTTTATGTGAGAATTACTAAAATGTATGAATGGAGCAGAGTTGTAGAACAATATTTTGGTACAATAAGTTAGTATTGTAGGCTATAGTTGTTGCTGTTTCACGATTGATTACATATTGAAAGAGATCGGCACTTACCGTACCTAATGCTCTAGAGCTCGTGACCTTGGTTGGGGTTGGCAGGTTTTGGCAGGAAAGATACTTGACCTTGAATTACTGCTTCTCTATATCACTCTGTCAAACACATGGGTAAACGGTGACCTTACCAATCAAGTATGATAACTGCATAGCTGACTTCAAGCAGAGGCTGTGTGCGTTTTTAAGAGCATTGTTGCACAAGCAATGGCTCTGTGATCTTGGCTGAACGCGTCTGAGTTCAGTGGCAAAGGAACCTCAGCAACTGGAGACATACCCGGCATCAGAGAGCAATTTGAGGTTGGAGGTCATTCCTGTCACCACCAGTGACCTTTATCGGGAATCCAACCCCAACCTGTTTTTCGCGGGTCAGGTATTTTCGACCAATAGGCAGCAGCTGGTAAATCCAAACGAATTCAAACCAATGATGGCGTGGATACCACTGATGAAGGTTCTACTCATGATTGAAAGTAGCTCATATATTTTATACCTGCCGGCAGCGGTATGAGACTAGCTGACAGTTATTAAGTTTATTTAAAGAACAACAAGTTTATCATGCTACAAAAAATAACATTTAGAGTAGTTTGTCTCACAGCCATGTGATTAACCTGAAAGCCCAACTGTGTAAGAGGTCACAACCGCAAAGGGTAGTTTGGACAAACGTCTGCTTAAATATATAAAATAATACATATTTCATATGGTTAGAAAGTCTATTGTATATAAACAGAGGTTTATATATCTAAAATGAAACACGTTCATAAATATAAAAATATTACACTTCTAGAACATGTAGATGACCACAAGACTCCTTTGTATAAACTACATGTTACGAAACGCACGTGTCACTAACACAAACGACTAACATTGTTAAATGAATTTTCTGTATAATTAGTGAGTGATGCAAAAATGAAGAATATTAACGTCAGCTAAGTTCGTCAGCTTCTGTTTGAGGAACAGTGCTGACTACTTGTTTTTTAGGTCTCTTTGTAGCCGTCAGTGACTTTGATAACTTGGAAGAAAACATGTACATAGTTGGATTTACAATAGTATTTGTATATAAAAAACATTTCTGCGCAAAAATTAACCATTTTTGACTGAGAGATAGCTGTGTGGGTATAAGATTAATCACAAGTTTGTAAGTGAGAAAGGTCCCGTACTGCAATGCTTGCATGATGACCAAAAACAGGATTATTAACACTTGATGCTTTTTAGCTCTTTCAATTTTGCGAGCCGTTTCAGAGATGGGCGACTCCAACGCCGTGATGAGAGACCGTCTACCCAGGAGCTTTTTTATTATTCGACTGTAGCAGAAGGTTGTAATGGCCAGTGGAGCTAAAAACGCTATAAAGTAGTAGGCAGATTCTAGAATCTTCCGGTCAGTTGTGTTGAGAAAGGCTTCGCACACCTGCACTGTTATGAATCCTTCACAGCTGTCAGGAAAACGCATGGCTGGTAAAACTACATTATGCGTCTTCCAGTACGCTCGGTCTGGAACAAACCGCAATTCGTTGATAACATAACTTTCATTGTCTCCACCTCGGCTAATGTAATCGTCAATTTGCTCAGCCAATCTTGTTGTGATAGCCTCCGGAATGGCGAAGAGAAGGGCAACAGCCCACACGCAGCCCATTGTTCTGATTGCTCGCTTATCTACTGCTCCAGGGCGCCTAGCAGCATTCAACTTGCTGATGGGGTTAGTTCGTGTTGAAAATACGCTGAGGTACCTACAAGAGTATAGAAGATGTTGTTAATATACTGGATAATGTTATCTATAAAATGCTGAAAAGTGCTAGTCGGTTTACATCTGTCAACAAACTATTTTAGCAAAATTGTTTGAATATTTCTGGTAGTTTTTTTATATTGGTAATTGGTAAATAATAACGCAAACGACACTGTACAATTCATAGCCTATTAGTAAGGGTAACTGAGGTATGATGTCCACAAATCAAAAAATAGTTATATGCATCAGCCTCGGTTCTACAATAAATTTCACAAATATTTATCCATAACTCTTTTAAGTTAATAACTATTTAAATGCCACAGCCAGTAAAAAACTTTCCAAGAAAATCGCTGCTATAGATATTAAATATGAATTTTGGCTAATGGAAATGCTGTTTGTGAGAAACTAATAACATTTGTGAAGGGAGGATTGCAATACTAATTATAATTATAAGAAAGACAAAACATAGTTCATAGCTAATTGCTTTTTGTCAAAATGCATTTGCACAATTATTCTATTGTTAACATCTACCTGTATTCTTCTACAACCTAAATTTGTTTGTTGAAAACTGCTTACTAACATATCAATGATAAACTCTGAAATTTCATTTCATTTGTAAGTCAAAGACTTAAATTCTGTTGTATTCTAACAGTAATGCATATTATTTTATTATGGTTGCCCCAAAAGTGCTCAAAAGAATCTGAAAAAAGAATTGTCAGTTTACAAATTATGTAGCACTATTATACACGCTAATAATCAAATGCTATTAGCTAACACACGGAAAGCCTAACTGATACAACTCGCACAAAACCTGCCCATCTCAACACATGATGACACATGAGCATCAACCGCAGAACTTTAAAAAATAAGGCAGACCCGCTAATCGGGACCTTTTGAAAGATCCGCTAACTGGCCTAGAAACATTGATCTTTCTATAGACATTCTTACATACACTTCTATAAACATATACTATAAATATAATAATTTACCTTTCAATAGACAGTGCGGTCAAGGTAAAAATATTACCAAAATGTGCAACGGTTTCAACATACGCGAATGTTTTACAAGTCCACAGATTCGTTTGGTAGTTGTCCTCAGCAATATTCCAATTTTGGTCGTTGTATCTTCGGTAAATGCTGTTGGGCATTCCTAAGATTGTCGCAACGAGGTTTGCTACGCATAGCGAGATGACAGAGTTATCTGTTCTTGGTCGTCGAACCGCTTTGTCTGACGAGCAGCACTTAGGAGATATGAGCAGCCAGAGAAGATTAAAATTAAGAATAAGGGAAAATAAAAGTATTGTTAAGTAGACCGAAATGTAAACAGTTTTTTCTTGCTTTGTTGACTGCAGCTCTCCAACGAATTTTATTCCTTTTGCGGTGAGATTTTGACGAAAATCATCACACACTGTATAAAAACTATATTTTACAGATGCAAAATTTATGTTGTCTGCTGGCTTCTCAGCCATTTTTAAATCTAGCGTCAACCTAGTTCCAGCAACGTGTCTTAGCAGAATGACCTCCTGTCAGAGAAAATCAACTAAAGAGTAATTTTAAAGATGTATTCAATATCTGGTTCATACCTGAGAGTGTTTTATTACTGGTTAAAAGGCTTCAGAGATAACAATCAATAGGTTATTACGATTAGTGTGTATCCATTCGACTTACTTCTCCTTGTGCTTCAATAGGTAATCGTTTTTAGTATACGACATATTTTTTGAGATGTATTCCATAATTGTTATAGATAAACCAATTTTTGTTACAGCGACCTACAATTCACTATCCTGACTCCTCCATAACGCTATTAGATTACTAACTTTCAAAGCACTTTTGTTCAACTCACTTGATAGTTCCTGATTTCTGAATGCTCATTTTTGTTTTTGACATGTAACAAAAAACATCACTTTTGTTAATAATTTGCTAATGCTAATAAAAAGTGGTATACATGCAAATAAAAACACAAAGCTTATTTTTAAGTTTGAATGACAATAAAACATTTATGGTATTTTATGAATAAAAACTTTCCATATTGTATTTTTTGCTATTGCTACATTTATTCTATAAGTTATAAGGCTGTTAAATGTACTATTATTGACTTGTTTTTGTAATAAAGCTAGTCGCAGACTTCCACAGATTTTTCTGCATGACACATTCTGTTTGCATGACAGCAACATTACGTATTCCTAGCTCAACAGACTTCACTAAATGCACCTGTACAGCAATAATTCTATTGATGCAAATATGAACAAATAATCAAACAGTTACTTTTAGCTTGGTTGGTTTTTTCCACACAAAAAATTGCTAAGCAAAACATTTATTAAAAGTTTTATACTAAAAATATTATTAAAATTTAGTTTTTTTATTTTAATTGCTTGTAAAGTTTCAAATTGTCAAATGAAGCTATATAACTATCACAGCTATTTTTTCAAGTCTGCTTGTCAAATCTTTACTATATTAAATGTCATAATATCTGTCTGTCTGTCCATCTGTGTAATGTTATGTTTAGTGTTTGATTGTTATTGATAGTTGTGTAAGAGAGTTAACTTGTTAGTCACTGTTTATTGAAGTCGTAACTCAAGATGGTAGAGCGAAGCCCGTCACCATGTTTCTCTACAACGCAAAAATAAAGAATGCTAAATAGGGTTGGAGCAATACAACAAAATGTACAACATAACTACTATGAAACATGAATCATGTAAACATGTGAAACCAATACATTGTCTATTGGGTTGTGAGGATAGGTAGGGTATCAGTCAGTATGAATAATATCACAATTTGAAAGTTGGGAATCAAGGTCTACTTGTAAAATCTTTACTATATTAAACGTCATCATATCTGTTTGTCTGTCTGTCCATCTGTAGCCATGGTTGAAGGTTGGGAAAAGATTACATTGCACAAGATTTGAACTCACAACCTTCTACAACACTCTCACAACTGCGCAAATAAACCACCCGATTCAGAAACATTATACATAAAGTTAATCCACCTGTCGATTTCTCACAGCGCACAAGACTGCCAGGGCTTTTGCAATATTTTTATGACATGCTGTCTCGCTATTACATTATAAAAATAATTTGGCAAGAAGGAGCATTTTTAATATTAGTTGTTAGTGATTAATGTGTTGTTTGTTTATGTTTTACAGCTGAAACATAAATCACTATAGCGAACGTTGAGACAGTATATTTTTCATGTCAGTTCAATATGACCGCTACAACAGGAGTGACCAACCTTTTAATCACACCATAACAAATATTATCAACAGCTGGCAAGCCAAGCTAGAAAAGCAAAAAAAGCCACATAAACCAGTAAGCTATAATTACATTACACTAGAAATAAGCTATGAAAAGCTTGACAAAAGGGACAATAATATTTCAACACTCCCACTAGGTTGCTGGTTTTGTAATATCAAGTAAGTCCCATCAGATTTAGTAATTTTGTGAACCTCTCACGTGGTATCGGCTTAGTCAGGATGTCAGCTACCATACGATCAGTAGGGCAATACTCTAAACTAATCTGCTTGTTTACTACAGCTGCTCTCGTGAAGTGAAATTTGATGTCTATATGTTTTATGCGGCCATGTTCATTAGAATTTGTGCGATTTTTATGGCGTCTTGATTGTCAACCATCATCTTGGTTGGTTCAGCAGACGCTGATAGACCAATGTCGGTGATGAGTTGATTCAGCCACATTGCTTCTTTAGTACCATGGAAGAGTGAAGTATATTCAGATTCAGCAATAGACACTGCTACCACGCTTTGCCTTTTGCTTAACCAGCTGATCGGCGAACCAGATAGTAAGAATATGTTTCCAGACATAGAGTGTCGATCATCCAGATCTCCTGCCCAGTTAGCATCAGAGTAGCCAAACACTTTGTTATTACTAGATCGGTGATATGTGATTCTGATGTCGAGTGATCCCTTGAGGTAGCGTAATACGCCCTTTGCTGCTGTTAGACGAGCTTCTGTTGGGGCCGCACAGTATTTAGAGACTGCTCCCACTGCATGAGAAATGTCTGGACAAGTTGCTATAGTTAAATATAAGAAACTTCCCACCATAGCTTGGTAGCTCTCCGGTTGCACAGGCTTGCTAACACCATCATCCTTTACGAGCCTAACATTCACATCGGCTGGTGTTAACATCGGTTTTGCATCTTCCATTCCAAATCGTTTTAAAATCTGTAACATATAGTGATTTGTATGTAAACTAAGAGTTTCCTCCTCTTGTTTAATGTTGATGCCCAAGCAGTAATGCAACTTTCCAAGATCTTTCATTTTGAAACGTGTTGCCAAATTTTGTTTGGCCAAGTTCATCTCATGTTCAGTGTCACTCATGATGAGATCATCAACATACACAGCTATAATTGTTTTAACACTATCATTATCTCGAACATAAACACTAGGAATCTGCGCCAGATCGTCTGAACTTGTTTGATTTGAGATATTCATCCAAAACGATGTTCCAAAATTTTGGTGATGTACAGCGATTTGCGAAGTTTTCATACTAGGTCGGCCTGTTGTGGTTCAATGAATCCTTCAGGTTGAGTCATATAGATATCTTCTCCAAGTACTCTGTTCAAGAATGCAGTGACAACATCCATCTGATGTATACTCATTTTGCGCTGTAAAGCATATGCCAACAGCGTACGAATAGATGTGAATTTGACAACTGGTGCAAATGTTTCTGCATAATGTATTCCAGCCTTTTGTGCATATCCTCTGGCGGCTAAATGCCCCTTGAACCTGTCTACAGTCCCATCAGCAGTGAGTTTGGCTTTAAACACCCATTTAGATTCTATTGGCGTTCTACCTGGAGGTAATGGTACAAAGTCCTATGTATCATTTTCTATTAAAGATTGGTATTCAGAATTAGCAGCAGACAGCCACTCCTTAGCCTCAGAACTCCCTCTTGCTTGCTCAAATGTTTGTGGTTCAATAATTTGACAAGCTTGATATTTGGTATGAGAAATTTGTGATGTTTCATCCGCATATTCGTCTATGCCGTAACGTACAGGGGTTCTTTGTACACGATTAGAACGCCTTGGCTCTTCAACGATTTCATGTATAGTGTCGTTGTTAGCTTCTTGGGGTGCAGGCACAACAATGTCTACAGTGGCTACTGGTACATTACTTGATGATATCTTTATCTGACTCCCGAAGTCTGGCTCATTAAATACAACATCACGTCTAACGATAACCTTTCTAGTTTGCTCGTTGAACAGTTTACAGTATAAGCTTTCGATGTGATACTGTATCCAATAAAGCGTAATTTATCCGCTTTGATATCTAACTTTTGTCTCTTTTGATCTAGGATATGGGCATAGGCTGCGCATCCAAACACTCGTAAATGCCTAACATCTGGTTTCCGTCCATACCATTTTTCGTAAGGAGTTGTTGTCATTGTGTGATTTAGTGGGAAGACGATTCCTAACATATACCGCTGTAGCCACTGCTTCAGCCCAGTATTCTATTGAAAGTTTTGCATGAGACATCATAGTTCTAGCAGATTCACCAAGTGTACGATTGAGCCTTTCTGCCACACCATTTTGTTCTGGAGAGTAGGCTGAAGTTACTTCATGACGAATTCCTAGTGTCTTTAAATAGCTATTGAACTCGTTTGACATATACTCGCCCCCACCATCAGACCTAAGAGTACTTATCTTTTCCCCTGAAAAGTTTCTAACTAGAACTTCAAATTCTTTAAATTTGTCAAGCACTTCATATTTATAACGTAAAAAATACACTGCATAATATCGAGAAAAATCATCAATGAATGATACAAAATATTTACTGCCACCAATCGATTCAGTTTCAAAAGAGCACACATCTTAATGAATTAATTCTAATCTACGTTTAGATCTGATACCTCCCACTGAGTGAAATGGTTTTTGAGTCATTTTTCTTTCCACACAGCTCTCATAGAAGGAAATACTGCCACTTGGAATTTTGGTCCCCATTAATACATTGTTATAATTACACTTACTTAGAGTTGTTTCACTTGCATAAGCAAAGCGTTTATGCCAAGTGTCGATAGCTGTGGCTGCAATTTTGTCTGTGTTTCTCCATACTGGCTCACAATCCAGATAATAAAGTTTATTCCTTATAGTACCCATAGCGCGTACTCTTTTCTGTTTATCTTTTAACCAGCATCTGCTTCTACCAAACTGGATAATTTTTCCTTTTTCGGGGGCTGATCTTACAGAAAACAAGCTTCCAGCTAGACTTGGCACATGTAAGACATCATAGATAATAGCCATCCTACGAACTTTGCGCCCTAGGTTAAGCATTACATGAACGTTACCAATGCCTATGGCATCAACTATATGTCCATCACCCAGGCTGACTTTCTCCGAGGTATCCAAGGTATGGTACTCACTAAACCACTCGCGGTGAGGTGTCATGTGACGAGATGCACCTGAGTCTATAATCCATGGTGAATTTTGTGTTGATGTAGAGCTTTCTACAACAAATGCAAAGTCAGTATTACTATTATCTGTTGATACTTGTTTTGCTGTGTGCTACTGTGATCTCTCTTGATTGTCTGGACAGTAATGACAAATATGTCCTTGTTTTAGGCAGCCAAAACATACCAAAGGCTGTCTCGGTCTGCTGTAATGTTTTTTTGTGACCAGAGCAGCGTCCGGCGGGTGATTTAAGTTGCTTCTATCATGTTGCCTTTCTAGTCGTTTCTGCTCTTTATTTTTCAACAATTGTTGTACAAATTCTATGTTTAAATCATCCCCTCGAGCCTCAAGCGCAGTTTCTACGTTACTATTAGCTGTCAGGAAGGCTGCCTAGCAGTGTGACCACCTAATCCTTTTTATCAACAGCTGCATTGATTGCTGCAAGTCTATCAGTTAAGTCCTTCAAATGTTCAAGGTGATGTTCTATAGGTGTACCTTCTTTTATGACACTTCTAAAGTATTGCTTTTCTAAAAACAGTTTGTTCGCCAAGGTAGTATTTCGTTCAAAATGTGCTTGCAATTTATCCTATGCAGATTTTGCATCTGCACATTCTGTTATAAGATACAGTTCATTGTCACCTACTGCAAGCACTATAGTAGAGAATGCTTTGCTGCAATTCTTCGTGAATGCAGATTTGACATCGGCAGCTGCATCATCTGCAGGAGCTTCTTCGGTTGCCTCCACAAAACCATGCAAGTCTTTGGCTGTCAACAGATGTTTCATTTTGAATTTCCATGTTGAGTAGTTGGTTCCACTCGGTTTGTCTATCGACCATTTTTCCTCAGCCATTTCGAGTGATTACTCCAGAGGTATAATATAGTCTTTGCACCTAAATAATCCAGTTTTCCAACAAGGAGTCAAGCAGTAGTCAATCTGGTAACTGGGCCCATAACCTGTTGTTTGTTTATGTTTTATAGCTGAAACATAAATTACTATAGCGAACATTGAGACAGTATATTTTTCATATCAGTTCAATATGACAGCTACAACAGGAGTGACCAACCTTTTAATCACACCATAGCAAGTATTATTAACAGCTGGCAAGCCAAGCTAGAAAAGCAAAAAAGGCACATAAACCAGTAAGCTATAATTACATTACACTAGAAATAAGCTATGAAAAGCTTGACAAAAAGGACAAGAATATTTCAACATAATGCAGCTCATGGCAGTGCTACAGAAAATGCTTCAAATGTCGCTCAAGCAATAAATACACATGTCTCACCCTAAGGAATGCTTTATTGTCTGTACAGTATAATCTTGTATCTCTATCGAAGCAAGACAAAAAAGTGAATAGGTAAACAATTTTGGTTGGCAATCGATAACAGCGACCCATTGCTGTCTTTTGTTGATGGTTTGTGAGAAGTTAAAAGCGGATAGCAAAAGATTGATTATTATGTTGCAAAGAATTTTGTGTTAGCTGTTAGTTTATTCTTTTAATTTGGTAGTCTCACACTTTTAGACCACGAATGCGATGTAAAAGATGAGAAGACAAATCAAAATCATGAACAAATGGCATTGAGTAGTTTTGCTTCGCGTATAATAAGCTTCTTGTCTGTTTGCTTTCATTTTTCTGCTTAACTTGTGTGTGCTGTATTTTTACTCTGTTTTTACTATTATTCATAACTATTAAAATAGACAAAATGTGCTATAAAGCAACAATGCAATTAATATAAATTTTTTTATTAAAATTAATAGAAACTGAATTAAAGATTCTATGACACTTCAATGCATGAGTTGCTAAACCATCATACGCGTATGACACATATCAAACTTGAAATACTAATGCAGAAACATGAGAGGATGAGTTGTGTGATGGTAGACGTAGTAATAGTTTTCTGTAATGTAGGCTACATCTATATTCATTTACAAGGCGTGGCTAACACTATTGATACTTACTCGACACTTACTTGATAGTAATAGTACACTTGTAATTAGCCCCAGGGGCCTTGAGAAAGTGCCTCAGAAGTAAACATTTGGTTAAGACTTTGGTTCACGAAGTTTGATGGGCATTGATGCTCACGAAGTTTAAAAATTGAAAACAAAGAAGTACCACAACTTTTGCTAGATGATTTTTATGATCAAGTCAGAAGTTCAGAACCTTCAGAACCTTGTACAGGTTTGAGTAGGTGTAGCCATAGAGTTATCTCCCCCTAGAGTAATAACTACACGAGCGTTTCCGGTGCCAACAAGGAGCGTTTAAGCCACGCCTCTTTTTTGTGCTAGTCAGTCGTAGTGATTGACTAGATCAATAACATCAGCCATGAGAAAGGTTAAACAGGGAGCATGAATTTCCAGTTAAGATAGTAATTAATGCTCATATTAAAAAAATGATGTTTATAGTTTATTACTCTAATATATGCTTATTATTTAAAGCAATTCAATTCCTACCAGGATCAATAAACATATTATGGAAATGTTTACTTTTTCATATCCATTTCCATCAATGATATACAGCCCCCACAGCCCCATACAGCAATGATATACAACCAATGATATACAGCCCCCTGTATATCATTGTTTCCATAAACATAAATATTTCCATAATTTTAGGGAAATGAATATGGAAATTTTATTTTAGAAATATGGAAATGTTATTGAAATGGAAATAATATGGAAATGTTATTGAAATGGAAATAATATGGAAATGTTATGGAAATGGAAATAATATAGAATTGAAGTAAGGAAATGTTATAGAAATGGAAATGAATTATGGAAATGATATAGAAACACTATGGAAAAGAAGAAGGGAAATGTTATAGAAATAGAAATAATATGGAAATGAATTATGGAAATGTTATGGAAATGGAATTAATACGGAAATGAATTAAGGAAATTTTATGAAATGGAAATAATATGGAGATAAATTATGGAAATGTTATGGAAATGGAAATAATATAGAAATGAAGTAAGGAAATGTTATGGAAATAGAATTAATATGGAAATAAATTATGGAAATTTTATGAAATGGAAATAATATGGAAATAAATTATGGAAATGTTTTGGAAATGGAAATAATATAAAAATGAAGTAAGGAAATGTTATGGAAATGGAAATTGTGACATACACGTAATCCCTGATACCTGCATGACTTGCAAAGGCACTGAATAGATAGTGTTAAGTAAATGAGTTAATGCAATCAGTTACTCATAGATAAGATAGATAGTCATACTGGGGTTGTATTACATTAGTGTGATGGGAAGCTAGTTGACTGCCATCAACTATGAGCTGTACTACCCGAGTTGCCCGAGTAATAAAAAAGTCTTTGGACAGAAAATTTATTTTTATATAACATTTACCATTCTAACTTTTAAACTTCATATAATGAGAAAATATTTTTAAGCAGTTCAAATGAATTAATAGGAAAAAGAAAACAACCGTAATGGTTTTCAAGCTTTTCAAAAAACTACAACTTTTAAACTTCATATCATGAAAGAAGTGTTTTGTTGAAATAAATTAGGAAAAAAAACTGTAAATGTGTTTAAATGTAAAATAATTAGCAAGTAATGGCTAAATATAATCTGTTTAGCTATGATTACAATAAAAAATTATTTAATAAATAAAGTAATAAAAAAATCTATTTTATTTTTAAATAGTTAAAATTTAGTATAATTAAGTATAATTTATTTTTATCTAACATATAACAACATTTGCCACTCTTTCAAGCTTTTTGCTTGCTTACATCAAGCAGCGATGTCCACTAACTAGTGGTCATCTTTGCTTCAAGCTAGTCTATGTATTTGATTGATATGTATTGAAATCTAATATTACATGCAAGGGCTGTTTGTGGACTGTGGGTCAATGAATCACTCTATCACCATTCAATGTCAATACTTTCAGTCGATGGCAGTCGATTAGCTTCCCATCACACTAATGTAATACAACCCCAGTATGACTATCTATCTTATCTATGAGTAATAGGATGAGTACAGCCCCCCCCCCCCATGTGTGGGGGCTGTATATCATTTGAGTAACTGATTGCATTAACTCACTTACTTAACACTATCTATTCAGTGCCTTTGCAAGGCATGTAGGTATTGAATTGCTTTAAATAATAAGCATATATTGGAGTAATAAACTATAATCATCATTTCTTTAATATGAGCAATAATTACTATCTTAACTGTGGAAATTCATGATCATTCTCATGGCTGATGTTATCGTTCTGTCAATTACTACGATTGACTAGCACAAAAAAGGGGCGTGGCCTAAACGCTCCTTGTTGGCACCGGAAACGCTCGTGTTGTTGAATGCACAGTTATCACTCTAGGGGGGAGATTACTCTATGGGTGTAGCTCATTTATCAATGCCGAGCTGTTGAAAGACTTATCTGCCTCTTGCACGAAAGAGGACACAAGTCATACATTTAGAAGCTAATTAGCATTTGAGTTCACCCGTTTCGAATGCATCATTACCGAGTTGTATTGCACTAGTAACGCAGGTTACAATTCCGCCTTCAACACAAGACTAATAACATGCACTCTTACTAGTTTTTGCCATTTTAGAAGCTCAACATAATCGTTTCTGATGGTACCTAGCAAAGCTATAACTTCCTGATACTAGTAAGAGATAGATTTTTTTATATCAAACAAACTGATCTAGCCTTTGTAAGTTACTCGCTTCTATATTGGCAATACATATTACGTAATGCTAACCTTTTTGAACAAAGTAACATTTATACTTTGGCATCATTGGTAATGTGAATATAAATGCCAATTAAATTTGTTTAAAATAAAATATAAATCTATTTTGGCTACAGTGAACGATGATTACCATCAAATGTTGCAAACATGTCCACTTGAATTTCATCGTTGAATAATGCGTTCTTAGAAATATGAATTTGCTTGTATCAAATCAATCAAAAATAGTTTAATCTTTGATACATGCATTAAAAAGAACGGTTAGATTTTGCATGTCAGTGCCGTAAATTTTATGGGCTAAATTCCTGTTTTTATTACGTTAAACTAGTTTGGCCGACAGCTGCTATTGCTAACGTTTCAGTTTAGCAATATGTGACAACTATAGAAGCTATATTTTTCAGTAAACTTGGTAGTCAAACTATTAAAAAAAAACTTTGATACACACTAAGGCTGTTGTTTTTTGACAAACAATTTTTAACGCAAACATAAATTACGGTAGACGGTGCACGCTGTTTAATACCGCAAGTATTTTTACTGACTTACTTAGATTGTACCACTACTACTGAAGTTCATGTTTTGCTACCTATATACTAAGCTATAATTTGTTAATTTAGAATTGCTAAACCTAAGTTTTTGTGCCTAATATTACAAGTAAGTTTTACAGCTTTTACTTTAACAAAAAAGCTAAAACGTGAGGACCATTATCTAGTGCACTTTTTAGAAGACTCTGTCAAATAAAAGACTGTTAGTTTACGTCAGTTTTGAAGGTTATGTGCTGAATATATGAAACTGAATATATGAAATGTAGGCTACTTTTTTGGAATACTCAAATGAAGTTGAGAGAAGAACTCTGTGTATTATGTCCAGATTTATGGAAAGTTAGCATTTTATATATGTTGGAAATTCAGGAATTTGGTTATGAAAATGGTATTTGTAAAAGCAGTGTTTTTCTGTAATCATTCTTCTGTAATCATAATTCTGTAAAAACAGATTAGCAACATTTTCATCATGTAGGACTTTTGTAAAATCCTCATATTGTAAATCCACTTTCTTTCGGCATTTCTACAGGTTCCCTTTCTTGTTGTCAAGGTTATGAGTTTTACTAATATCTCCAGTTTGCGTGCCATTTTTCACAATTTGTTCGGTAGTTGTATCTAGTTGTATAACATAACTCAATAGTGATGTTTGCTTAGGGTAAGGGTTGTGAAAGGTGATGCCATATTACTTATGTTTATATAGCGGTTCAATACTCAGTTTAAAAACGTCATTATCATAACTTGAATTCATGATAAACATGCTGCATTAATTAAATTATTTGCACATTTTCTATTTGATATACTTTTTTGTCTAGCATTTTCATTAGTAAACCAAAGGGTTTTACTACCACAGATGTACTCACTATCAGTATAGTGCCTGGGTTTATCTTATAGATATAATACACAAAACTTAAATTGAAATTAAAAGATTATAAATATAATTATAATATTTTTGTTCATGATATGGATTGGTGCAGTTAAAAGTTCAGCGGCTAAGCTCTTTCACGCACTAAATGTGTGTGGCCACGTAAACTTAGTTGTTAGCTATGTGTGCATTTTTGTCATTGTGCCATAAATGCATAGCAAATTTATAAAAGCATATCGTTATGCATGTTGAATGTGGTTTTAAACTTAAAATATTTTTTGTTTGGTCACCGTCCATGCCAATAAGTACACTTATCTAGCAATGCAAATATATGAAAATTGTGGAAAGATTGTTGGATGGGGCTATACAAATTTTGAAGCTTTTTGGTATCGAGCCAATATCGAAAGCTTTTTATTAGACTGCATATTTTTGTCATTTTGTGGAGCTTATAGCCTGTGCTAACTGAAAGTCATAGGAGTATTACCTTGATCAGCTCGCATTAAAAGTTTTATTGCTAAATATTCAGTCAAGTGTGAACTTACCATAATTTTTACATACAAACATTTTGACATACAACATAAAATTTGAGCAAATATTTGTCTGAAATTTTTTGAAAATGCATCACTACATATGTACACAGTTTTTCTTGTCATAGTTTGGTTCTACAGTGCTCATATAATGCTAAACAGCGTTTTATATCTTCCCTCTTAGTCGTGATCTCATGAAGTGGGTCCCAAAAACAAGTGCTGGTTGTAGTGGTAAAAAAGGTGATGGTTTTTTTGGAATTAAAACATTAGATAAAAAAAACATGAACAAACATTTACAGTCCGATTCTTTGTATCTTTGAAGTGGTCTTGTAGTTATCTTGAAAAAAAGGTTGTAAATGATGCCAAGAAAGGAACGTTTTGAAGGAGTTAAAATGAAGAGGCTAGAGGTGATATTTTAAGACAAACTAAAGAAGTAAAATAAAACAAATATAAATAAATTATGTTAATTTAATTTCTATGTATTCTTAATTAGACTAGTTTTCTGTCTCTATTGCAACCGCTACTGACTTTTTTCCTGTATCACATTCGATCTGCTCATTTTTAACTTAAAGGCGATCTGAAAATGAAAACCTTTTTATTTATTATTACTTTATTTAGTCAGTTGTTTATGGTGATTATGTATTCCTAATTTTTACACATTTCTGTATAATAGATGTGAGAATATTATATGTAAAACCTAAAGTATTTATCACTAGCCTTTTTAACTTTAGAATGCGTTAAACGAAACATTGTATTTGTATCAGATTATTTGCTCCAACATGTGATCGCCATTAACATACTCAGTAAATATCAGAATGGCTAAACATGTTTGACTGTAGTTTTTATTTTAATACAAGTAGGTTAACATTAGCTTTATGTGTTGAATAAATATTTTTATGTATGTTAGATTTCTATTAGCTTTAGGCTTTAGTTTGGCTTTCCATATTTGACAGCCATCTACCACAGCGCTGTTTAGCAGTCTCCTTGTTTAATAAGTGAAATCTTATGTTTGAACGCTTTACAGACTCACGAGATTCGTTGATATATTTTTGGTTTTCAACAAATAGTTTCATTTTAATAAACCAAGCTTGATTTAAGTGGTATTTTGTTTTTTGTTTCAAGGCTGTATCATAAGTTTCAGCAATATAATTATGCTGTGTGGTAAAATTTGAGCATTTTAAAACAATTTGAATTACAAAATAAGTCAGGATTAGTACTAAAGATGAGAATGGCTGGACTGACATACTTGTTATCTTCTATGTTTATAGAAAGTTATCAGCAACCAAAATTGAAGTTCCTTATACACCAAAAGCTAGACGGCGGTTTCTGCCATGTCTCTTCAACCCAGATTGGTTAACTTTGATGAATACTGGAAAGATCTGTCCGTGACTCTCCGTGCTGTTATTACATGCGGAAAAGTTGAAAGGAGAGTATGGAATGATAGATTCTCGTATCCTTGCGAAATACGCTGTTGCTGATTAATGGCTGTTTACAGGTTTTCTAAATAGAGACTAGATGTCTTGTTAGTTCTGCTAGTTAATCCCACAACCTTACCAACTCAGGCTTGTTAGAAAATGAAAAGTTTTGACTTGGGAATTAATAGATTGATACTTTACACGCAGGCTCCTATTTGCAATCTTCAGTCTAGCAGCGGTTAGGCTAGTACTTAGCTTCTGTTGGCTTTGTGCTCCATTCAAATATGGTATGATCACAAACTCTTGCACAATTGGGACCGCTCTGTAATGAATATAAATTTTTTACCAATTGTATAATTTATATAATATAATATGCAAACACTTGGTTTGGTCCTTAATGTTGTATTCCAGAGATGTATATGCCTTATGTGTTGCTTATCCCGAGCCATTATACAAAGAGCTTTACCATGAAGTTAGGATGTATCTAGAAAGCCATGTAAAAGAAATATATAGGGTAAGTCTTTATTCACACTGTAATCAATATACCAGTCTTCACGGATTATCGTCTTTCCGCATACTCTGTCCCTAAAGACTCACACTATATCGCCGTTCAGGTGAACTGTGAACCGATGGCATCGATGAAGCAATGCGGATACGTTGGGAAAATTTGCAGTTGTCAAACTTTTCTGATATTTCGCCGAGCATCGACGATCGCCTTTCAAGTGTGAACCATTTCGGTGATGGTAATTCGCGGATAGCGTGATTTATTTCCGTTTATGTTAGTCGCTGCAGGACTAGTATTTAATTTTAGCACGCAAAAATAGAGGTTTCTTTGCGAAAATTTGAAAAGAAAAATCAGGACACTACGTCACGGAGTATTTTCTGATGCAAACGCGGATGGGTTTGTGACGGAGTAAACATCATTATCATCAACCATCACCGAAGTATTATGGCATCGACGCCGAGATACGGCGATATAGTGTGAACCAGCGTTTAGCTGTGCAGTGTATAATTTACTACTTTGGCCTTCGTCGGTATAAAAACGTCATATTAAATAGCACTTATTAAATAACACTGTTGAAATGATAAAATGTTTGATTTTTAAACCCTTCCCTCTACTGATGTGGCACAGGACATAACCAGTTCTGGAGACGAGTGGTTGATGTCCAAGTATTATACATACTGGCAGCAATACAGCAAAGGCTGTGAGTACATCAATGCCCTATTCAGCTACCTCAATCAACAATTCATTAAGAAACAAAGGAAGACTGGTTCAGATTACGCTTATGGAGACATCCATCCTGTCGACCCAAAGAATCAGTTTATGGAGATTGGAGAGGTGAGCCCTGAGAGAATATTTTCTCTTTATGATTGTAGTAGTCTTTATATACTGTCAATGACCTTGCGACTTGAAGGTTTCCTTCACTTCATTGTGTACAAGTAACAACCTTGTTTTGTGTTTGAAATTTTGTGTATGAATCAGATTTTTTGATAAAAATGTAATAAAGCGGCTGCAACATATTTAATCAGACAGAAAATAGTTGAGCTTACGAAAGATGTTTCAGTTGCTGTGGAAATTAGGCATGCGTTGCTGTTAGCGTTTTGCAATATGGGATGCGTGTCTGTTTCAATTTTGAATATGTGAGGCTGTCTGTATGCTCTTTTCCCAATGATAGCGCATCTCTTCTCACATTGACAAGATTTTGTGCTGTCACTATGTCACCCGTTCATGCACTCTTCTTTTTCCCTAACACGCTACATTTAGTTGCAGCTTAATACACAACATGACTTTACTGAGGGCTTAAGTAAGTTTGGATGTGTTAGTGACATCATCTCCCATTTTCTTTAATACAACTATTTATGCAACTTGCAATCAATATACATGTGGTAAGACCATTAAATTTTTTTTACAAATTTTTTTGCAAGTTTTTCACTAATAAACCAAACTATCTTACTTTTGTTCAACACTATCAGTAGGGTGCTAGGAATCATTTTATGTACTGCTAAGTGTGCTGCTTTGGTTTATGTTGTTATTCTTTTTTACGTATGCTGAAAATAGAGTTGTACATGTTGTTAGTCTTTCTTACATATGCTGAAAATAGAGTTGTACATGTTGGTAGTCTTTCTTACATATGCTGAAAATAGAGTTGTACATGTTGTTAGTCTTTCTTACGTATGCTGAAAATAGAGTTGTAAATGTTGTTAGTCTTTCTTACGTATGCTGAAAATAGAGTTGTACATGTTGTTAGTCTTTCTTACGCATGCTGAAAAAGATTTGTACATGTTGTTAGTTTTTTTACGTATGCTGAAAATAGAGTTGTACATGTTGTTAGTCTTTCTTACGTATGCTGAAAATAGAGTTGTACATGCTGTTAGTCTTTCTTACGTATGCTGAAAATAGAGTTGTACATGTTGTTAGTCTTTCTTACGCATGCTGAAAATAGAGTTGTACATGTTGTTAGTCTTTCTTACATATGCTGAAAATAGAGTTGTACATGTTGTTAGTCTTTCTTACGTATGCTGAAAATAGAGTTGTACATGTTGTTAGTCTTTCTTACGTATGCTGAATAACAGTTGTAAATGTTTTAAGGTTTTCTTCTGTATGCTGAATTCACTATGGCTTGATGTTACCTACAGACATCTCCGTTTTGGTATTGCATGTGGACTAAAACTTAACTCTTTGTTTTTCTCAAGTTCTATCATGATCAATTTAACAGACAAGCACTATAAACACAAGATGGCTGGATAAAATTTTCTTAATGGAGTTCGTCAATTGAAAAGCTTATAGTGAACTTTATCAATACAAAAATATGAATAGTAATAGTCTCAGAATCAGCGCCGCCAGCCATGTCTTTTCAGCATGCAATAAAGACATACTTCTCTTTTTTTATAGTGGTTTTAATCCTCAGCAGATGTAGCATTGATCAGCTATGCTGTTAATGTTATGCCTGAATCGCTATTGAAATACGGTTGTCTCTTTTTTACTCAGTCGTTACTAACACCTCAACTCTGAAGGTACGTAGTATGATTGACAGTTTACTCATGAGAGGTTACTATGAGAGTTCACCTGTGTATTTCTATATAGTGGCAATTGCAGGTTCGACAATTAAAATAGCCAGTGCCTAATTGCAGCTGTGTGAGCTTCGTTTTAGACGTCTCAGTTTTGAGTCAAAGGCTACTTTAATTATTTTACTAATATAATTTCATAAATAAAATTGTGCCAAGTTTTCAAGTTTAATGATATCCAGGTCTCCTAAAACCTAGGATTCTTTTGGTTTTAGTTGGCGTATGATGCATGGAAGAGACTGTTGATTATACCTATAGAGAAGAGTCTTGTTGATACAGTTTTAGATGAAATTCACAGGTGAGCACTTTGTCATGTTTCCTTTTGACGAAATAGACAGTTTTTCTTTATTTTTACCTGCGATGATAATTGATCATAGCTGTTTTTCTGTTATTAGCATAAGTTACTGTAGCAAATAGGAAAGGATACATCACTTAAGGACAAAATTATATATATATATAATTATATATATTATAATTATATATATATTATATATATTATATAACAAAATTATATATATATATAATTATATATAATTATATATATAGATATACTAGCTGCAATACCCGCCTACAGTAACAGATTCACGTGCAGCATAAGGTTTATTGAGAGTTGGCTTTCATACTGTAAAACAACTCCAAATATGCAGTTACATCTCCCTCTCTCCATCTCTCCCTCTTTCCCCTCTCTCCGTCTCTCCCCTCTCTCCCCCTCTCTCCCCCTCTCTCCCCTCTCTCTCTCCCTCCCTCTTCTCCCTCTTTCTCTCTCCCTCTCTCTCTCCTTCTCTCCCTCTTTCCCCTCTCTCCGTCTCTCCCCTCTCTCCCCCTCTCTCCCTCCCTCTTCCCCCTCTCTCCCTCCCTCTTCCCCCTCTCTCCCTCCCTCTTCCCCCTCTCCCTCTCTCTCTCTCTCTCCCCCCTCTCCTCCTCGCTCTTCCTCTCTCTCCCCTTCTCTCCTTCTCGCTCTCCCCTCTCTCTCTCTTCCTCCTCTCTCTCCCTCTCTCTCCCCTCTCTCTCCCTCTTTCTCTCCCTCTCTCTCTCCCCCCCTCTCCTCCTCGCTCTCCCTCTCTCTCCCCTTCTCTCTCTCTCTCTCTACCTCTCTCCCCCCCTCTCCTCGCTCTCCCTCTCTCTCCCTTTCTCTCTCTCTCCCTTAGTTCAACGCAACACTTGCGGATAGACAACATTTTTGGTTTTTCTGTCGGGCGTATGAAGAAACAGTTTTCGGTGTGTGCCTACTTTTGAGCAGGCGACGTATAGCTGGTCATGGCTGATGCAGGGTGACAGTAAGTCGATAGCAGCTGCTCTCTTTCTTTTCACAATAGCGTATCGCAACCCTCGGAGTACTCGTGAAAGTTCTGTAATAGTAAGCTACAGTAGGCCTACTCGTAGCTGGAAAAAATTAGTAACTCGGCTGCTGAAGGAAATGAACATGACCCACTATCACGAACAGCGGTAAATCCAACGTTATTAAGTAGTGGAGATGTGGCAATTCATAGACAATACAACATCGTATAAGAAACACTTACCTTTTTGATGTGGAAGTTTAGTAGGTGAGAAATGCGTTTTTCCAGTGGCTCCAAGAAACAAACGTTTACGTGACCTTCTCGGTACACGTTGGCAGTAAATATTAATTGCATGTAAATAACTACTCGCTAATTTATTTTATTTTATGAATAGTACATTTGTATAGCTGTATAGACACCTTTGTATAGGCCGCAGAACTCAGGAAAGGTGCTTTTTAACACGGCAGAAAATTTGCCGTTTAAAAAGCGTGCTAACCGGGGATTTTGGTTAATGCGCCCGAGCGGTGAAAGAAAAACAACAGAATCGCCACACCATTATATAAGCCGTTTTGCTCAAATCGTCAGAGAAAAGTAGCGGCTAATAGTCCATATTACGAAATTACGATATTACGAAATTACGATAATTAGTACTCATATTAATTCGGTTGGCTTCGTTCGACCGAATGGAAAAAGAAAGACCGCTCTATAATTTATTTACTGTTACTACACATATTAATTCAGTTCGCTTCGTACGACTGAAATTCGTACGACGATAAAAGGAAAGACCGCTCTATAAGGCGGACAATCAATCAGACAGACAGACAACGATTGCTGTTTATATAGTAGATTGGTTCATCTCTATATATATATATATATATATATACATTATATATATATAACAGCTATATATATATAACAGCTATATATATATATAATATAAATATCTATATATACATTATATATATATAACAGCTATATATATAATATAAATATCTATATATACATATATGTCTATATGTATATATAGATATATATATATATATATAATTTATATATATATGATTTATATATATACATGATTTATATATATATGTATATATATCTATATATACATTATATATATATATATAATGGCTATATATATATAATATAAATATCTATATATACATATATATCTATATGTATATATATATATATATATGATTTATATATATATATGATTTATATATATACATGATTTATATATATATGTATATATAGGATATATATATATAATATATATATATATCTATATATACATTATATATATAATGGCTATATATATAATATAAATATCTATATATACATATATATCTATATGTATATATAGATATATATATGATTTATATATATATGATTTATATATATACATGATTTATATATATATATGTATATATAGGATATATATATAATATATATATATATCTATATATACATTATATATATAATGGCTGTATATATATAATATAAATATCTATATATATACATATATATCTATATATAGATATATATATATATGATTTATATATACACAATTTATATATATATATATATACATGATATATATATATATAAATGATATATATAATATATATATGATTTATATATATGATTTATATATACATGTATATATGATATACAATAAAGCATAGGTTAAAAGTCGGCATAAAGGATTTTATCTGATAATAAAACCTTTTGTGTAATATGAAACCTTTAGTAATTTTTATGCTTAGTCAAATTTTAATAAAATTCTCACCAAATTTATATATGATATATAGGTATATTGTTTATATATATATATATATATATATATATATATGATATATATGATATATATGTAATATGTATATATGATATATATGTGATATATATGATATATATATATGATATATATATATATGTACTAGAAATTCCACTGTCATACAGCCCACGACCAAAGAGATGGCCAGAGATATTGGCAAAAAAAGAAAGGGTACTGATGGTTGAGAAATGCAATATTAGCAGTCAAATGGCCCTGCAGTGCAATAGGATAACTGCAATAGTAGCTGTAATGTACTGGGTGTGGGTGTTATTATATACAACAAACAGCAATAATGAATGGAAAAGATGTTTATATTTTCCCCCTGCAATAGGAGAAATGCAATATTGGCCAATATTAGAAGTAAAATGCACTGATATTCTTAGAATAATCAATGTTATTATTATAGTAATAATAGAAAACCAATGCACAATTTTGTTTACATTTCAAAACGTCATAGGTAGCAATATCGAGAAGTTGTGTTATTTATATAGATTTTTAGAAAATCTATTTAAAAAGTGTTTGGTCATGACAAACAGCAATAATGAAAGGAAAATATTATACGTTTATATCTCTCCCTTGCAATAGGAGAAATGCAATGTTGGCCAATATTAGAAGTAAAATGCACTGATATTATTAGAATAAGCAATATTGTTAATATAGTAATACAGCAATAATAGAAAACCTATGAGCGTTCACGCGTCTGGAAGATTTCTGCAAACTGCAGCAAAATAAAAGCTGTTATAAAAGTGTTATAAAGCTGTAGGCCTAATTTACTGTAATGTATGTAATTCAACAACAATAAAGAAATATACCTATGTTTATTATAACTCTGAAATGCAAAATTAGAAGTAAAATGGCAAGCTACTGTGTACTATACACAGTTTGAAAGTTGGTTGCGTTGAATGTAGAATGGTTTTGATAAGTGATCTTTAACAGAAAGCGAGTATGAGCATTCACGCGTCTAAAACTGTAGCCAAATAAAGAATGTTCTCGTCATAAAGGGGCGTTGTAGTTCGGCCCTAGCTTGTACATAAAGTGTAAAGAATTTCAGCTAACGCTTTAAATAATGAAACTTTCGGTGATTGGACAAAAAACACAGGCTGATAAACTGTGTACCACAATTTTGTACCTTTAGATCGGTCTACGCCTCAAACGGTCTATGTTTATTACAGAAACCTTCGAATAAATTCGATTACAAGTAAAAAATGCCATAGACTGATGAAATGAGCACGGTTTTCTCGTGAAATGCACACTGCTAAATAGTTCTACTATCTGTCGCACGGCTTTATTGGCGTTTCAATTTTCGGTCTTAACTTTTATTAAACCGAGCTTTTCAAGCGTTTCGTGGCAATTTTCGTCTAAATTAATCTGTCTATTTGTGTATAATCCGATCAGGTGGGTAAGTTTTAAGATAATACCGACGGTTTACAAAGACTTGGTAACATATTTAAATAGGTTTAAATGTGTTTTGTATCGTTATTATACTTCAACGACTTTACAAAACGATGCTTAAATTTGTTGATAAAATTTCTCAACAAGGGTTTGTCTCATTGTTGATGAATAATTTTCGTAAGTTGTGTACACATGCATTTATCATAAAAACTCCCACACTTCGCTCCGCTCGTTTGGTCGTGGGATGATATGTATATATGATATACCGTAAAACCTCTAATTGAACGTCAGGGTGTGCTATTTTTCAACCTTCTCTATTGTGGCGGTCAATTGGAGGCGGCGTTCAAATAGAGGCTGGTGGTCTATTTTTCAAATGGCTCGTCCGGATTTTCGGAAGACAAATTTAGCCCTATTATGTACGAAGCTGATGTCACCTATATTCTGCCCTCTTTTTATGGTGGACCGATATTAAACCCTTTGGATGCAATAAGTCTGCTAACTTAGCTCTTACTTGTCAAAGATCTCTTAATAAATATGCATCGAGAAACCGAGAAATATCTCTACCAGTTGATATCTATTGCTTGCACTTCACCTGCTATGATATTATTATAATATCATAGCAGGTGTATTATAGCAGGTGTATTATAGGTGTATTATAGGTGTATTATTGTAGCAGGTTATTATAATATCATATCATATAATAGCCTGTGTCTTTCTTTGCAATTTGTTAGCATTTTCAATTTTTATCTCATTGTAAATTTAAAGACATATTTTTATTTTATATCTATATTTAACATTGTTGAATAAAAGCTCATTGCACTCACTGATATGTTCGCTACAGTTTGCAGTTTGCTACAGTTATATGATATATACATATATGATATACATGATATATACATGTATACATACATACATGATACATATGATGTATATACATCATATATATATATATATATATGATGTATATACATATGGTATATATATCTATGATATATATATATATATGATGTATATATATATACATATGATATATATTGATGATATATATTGATGATATATATTTATTATACGCTATATATACATATATATATACATGTATATATATATATATGACATATTCCATCAACTCTGAGAATGATATAACTTGTACATTTGCAGTTGTTCTTGTATTCCTCAGCCTCGTTGATCACCTGTTAGTTTGACTAGATGTCACACCAGATCTACTTACATGTATGTTGGACATTTCAGAGATCGGACTCAGTCGAGCACCGTCAACCAGGGTGTCGTGCATGCTGTCATTAACTCATTGGTGGCCGTTGATGAGCGTTCGACGTCTAAATCGGAATTACTGCTCTATAAGTCAGTGTTCGAGGATAGATTCCTCAAGACGACTGGCGAGTACTACAGGCAAAAGGCGAGCGAATATATTAGTGAACTCACATGTTGTGAGTACCTTGAGAAGGTAGGAAGATAGTCAGTCTTATAATCTTTGTATGAATACATTTTGCCTTGCTTTGTTAGCTGGCTTCTGCTGGTGTGATTGATCAAAATGTTCTCTCCTGTTAGACAGTTCATCATAAGACTGGTTTCATCCGTTTGTCAGTTTTTGGTTGAGGGAGTTGTCAGCTGATGTCGGTAGTACTTCGGCTCTTAGATAATTAGCTAAGAGTATCCAGTAACCTGCTTTTTAGCTGGCTTGTTATAATACTTCAAATTATTAAGGTTTTAGCTAATCCTATATGCATGGCAGTTCGGAAATAGGCAGGATTCAAAATGCATCAATTCAAAACACACAGGATTCATATTTTTGTTCAAACTGTTATATTTATGTTTCAAAAAGTTGAAATGTTTTAAAACTTGTGGTAGTTGGTAACTGGTGATAAAGCAATTTTCAATGCACCATTGGCTGGCTAGTAATTGTTGTTGCTACAAATTTGTGTTCTACGCTATGGCCTCTCCCAAGTTTCTCATCAAACCTTGTAGACTAGCCTTGTTACTACACTCCTAGACACCACATTCTAATTTTTAAACACCGCATTATGCCTTTTGCATTTTTGATCTTCCCTTTCCTGGAACTGTTAAATGATTGATTGCTAATAACCTGTTATGTATGGGCACGCAGTTTCTGGAAATGAAATGTATAACCAGTAGTGCTGTTACAGGCCATCCAATTGCTGACCGATGAGGAGAGGAGGTGCAGGAGGTATCTTCATCCTTCCTCTTACAAACTTGTTAAGATGCAGCTTGAGGAGAGATTCTCTTCTGACCACCTCAGCATGTTACACGCCGAGTGTCATGAGCTTGTGCAGCGGGAGAGTTCAAAGGGTAAGCAACTCCTAGCTAGCTCACTTGGAGAGGAAGAAGGATAAAGTAATGGTGGAAGGGGGAGGGTACAACTGAAGAGTCATCTGTTGCTTAGAGGAGTCACTAATGGTTGTACATGTTATATTTTTTGACTGTCCAAACCTGACATTTGCTCGTCTGTAGTGGGATATTACTATAGTACATATGTATGAGACCAGCTTAGAAATTGGCTGAATCAAGCTGACAAGGCACCCGCTTCAAATGGATTACCTAAGGCTTAGAGTTCAAGATCACAAAGACTTCTCAGTCTGTCGCTGTTTTGGGTCAGCAAGCCTGAAGCAGGCTCGTGGCTAAATAAACACATTGCAGAATTATTACTAACAATATCTTTGCAATGTGACTAATGATAGTAGTTAGTGGTAGGTATATATATGATAGTAGTTAGTAATAGTTATATATATGATAGTAGTTATTGATAGTTATATATATATGATAGTAGTTAGTAATAGTTATATATATGATAGTAGTTAGTAATAGTTATATATATGATAGTAGTTAGTGATAGTTATATATATGATAGTAGTTAGTAATAGGTATATATATGATAGTAGTTAGTAATAGTTATATATATGATAGTAGTTAGTAATAGGTATATATATGATAGTAGTTAGTAATAGGTATATATATGATAGTAGTTAGTAATAGTTATATATATATGATAGTAGTTAGTGATAGTTATATATATGATAGTAGTTAATACTAGTTATATATATGATAGTAGTTAGTGATAGTTATATATATGATAGTAGTTAGTGATAATTATATATATGATAGTAGTTAGTGATAGGTATATATATGATAGTAGTTGGTGATAGGTATATATATGATAGTAGTTAGTGATAGGTATATATATGACAGTAGTTAGTAATAGTTATATATATGATAGTAGTTAGTGATAGTTATATATAGGGTAGTAGTTAGTGATAGGTATATATATGATAGTAGTTAGTGATAGTTATATATATGATAGTAGTTAGTAATAGTTATATATATGATAGTAGTTAGTAATAGTTATATATATGATAGTAGTTAGTGATAGTTATATATATGATAGTAGTTAGTAATAGGTATATATATGATAGTAGTTAGTAATAGTTATATATATGATAGTAGTTAGTAATAGGTATATATATGATAGTAGTTAGTAATAGGTATATATATGATAGTAGTTAGTAATAGTTATATATATATGATAGTAGTTAGTGATAGTTATATATATGATAGTAGTTAATACTAGTTATATATATGATAGTAGTTAGTGATAGTTATATATATGATAGTAGTTAGTGATAATTATATATATGATAGTAGTTAGTGATAGGTATATATATGATAGTAGTTGGTGATAGGTATATATATGATAGTAGTTAGTGATAGGTATATATATGACAGTAGTTAGTAATAGTTATATATATATGATAGTAGTTAGTGATAGTTATATATATGATAGTAGTTAATACTAGTTATATATATGATAGTAGTTAGTGATAGTTATATATATGATAGTAGTTAGTGATAATTATATATATGATAGTAGTTAGTGATAGGTATATATATGATAGTAGTTGGTGATAGGTATATATATGATAGTAGTTAGTGATAGGTATATATATGACAGTAGTTAGTAATAGTTATATATATGATAGTAGTTAGTGATAGTTATATATATGATAGTAGTTAGTGATAGTTATATATATGATAGTAGTTAGTGATAGTTATATATAGGGTAGTAGTTAGTGATAGGTATATATATGATAGTAGTTAGTGATAGTTATATATATGATAGTAGTTAGTAATAGTTATATATATGATCGTAGTTAGTGATAGGTATATATATGATAGTAGTTAGTAATAGTTATATACATGTATATGATAGTAGTTAGTAATAGGTATATATATGATAGTAGTTAGTAATAGTTATATATATGATAGTAGTTAGTAATAGGTATATATATGATAGTAGTTAGTGCTAGTTATATATATGATAGTAGTTAGTGATAGTTATATATATGATAGTACAGTCATACTTCAACTTACGAGCTTAATGCGTTCCGAGACTGAGCTCGTATGTCAATTTACTCGCATGTTGGTGCAATTTATTTATATATAGAACAATTAAATATATATTGATTGGTTTCCATACTCTAAAAAAAGCAAATAAAACACTCAAAACAAGATATTGTAACAGAAAGAACATGTTGGTTATTGTTTTTACGTACTACATGCTTTCAAAAAGCAACAAATAAAAAATAATGCAAGGAAATGTGATTAATTAAAATGTAAAATTAAATACATACAATAGCAGTTAACACTCGCATTTGCCAGGGAGGGAGATATAAGTTATCCTTCGTTACAACATTTGACTTTGATAAATTTGGATTTTATCAAAGTGTTAAAAGAGTTCATAGTTTGAAGTTTCTCGCTGGTTAACGAGAAATTTTTCCTTTTTTTTCGCTTTCACGACTAGCCGGCTGTTTTAAGATAAACCTATCTAAGGACGTTTGCCTTTGTCGCCCTTGCAACATGTTGCGATTAGGACGAACAAAGGTGTCGTCACAAATGGTTAATGCACGACCACTAGCCAGCTTGTCCGAATGTCTATTAAACAGTTTGGATAGATAGCGCCGGCCTTTTCACATAGCATCGTTTTAGTTACGCTGTCACCGGCCAATTGTTTGTCCAATGCCACCAGCGGTCGTGAAGATCGCTGCGCCGTTTAGAAACTATGGTTAGTCCTTTTTGCGAACTAAATGCCCTGAATATAATCCTTCTGTTTGATAATTATGAATGTATTTCTGTCATATTGCTGAGCTAGCTCAATCACGCATACACATTTCGCATATTTTTCAATATTTTTCCGTTTAATATCAATTGTTATCATTTGCTTTTTCTTTGTACTATCTTTCATTTTACTGGCAAACTTTTGGTCTACGCACAGTACGTTTAATTCACATAATTCTGCACAGAAAATCGTGCACAAAAAACACGGTACAACAGTATAACCTGAGCAGTTGAAAAATACAGAGTGATGCTGTTCTCATAAAACATCTCCGGCATACTTGGCAACTGACTCAAGTGCTCGTATCTCAAACATGGCTCGTATGTTAGTGCTAAAACTTGCTTGAAAGCCGGCTCGTATCTCAAGTTTCTCGTACGTTGGAGCACTCGTAAGTTGAAGTATTACTGTAGTTAGTAATCGTTATATATATATGATAGTAGTTAGTGACAGTTATATATATGATAGTGGTTAGTAATAGCTATATATATGATAGTAGTTAGTAATAGTTATATATATGATAGTAGTTAGTGATAATTATATAAATGGTTGTTAGTAATCTATATATACAAACCTATACATTTATTACACATAGCATTAAAACAAATGCATTATATAAACATTTATAAAAAATAAATCAACAAAATATTAATAATCAATAATAAAAATATTTTATTGTTACTTTTTGTAGAGACACATAAATTGAAGTGTCAGTCCAGCAATCTGTAGGTTTGCTGATAGAGTTGGCAATAGAGGTGTTCGGTGTAACTTTTCTAGCTGAAGTTTACATTAGTTTAGATTGAAATATTTTTCACTTTTAATGTTTTATTTTTTATTTTCACTATCCTCTTCCTTTTCTAATCTGCAATATGTCGATAAATTCTGAACTCGTATAATGGAAATTTACATCATACTTTGAAACATTTGTATGTGCGGTTGATCACAAGTAGAGGTTTGATTCTATATGTTAGGCGTATATGAAACGCACCACACGTTTATGGTTGTGGAATTAGCTAGCCGTGTGTTGTCTGCCCAGATCTGGCCAACATGTACAAGCTGCTTATGCCTATCAAAGGAACTAGTCCACTTTGCCAAAGCCTTGAAGCACACATAAAGAAGACAGGCCTGCAGATGATAGAGAGCTTCACTACAGAAAATGTGAGTCAAGCTCTTTCCTAGCGTGTGTACTTTGTAGGAGGCACTGTTTGTATGAAAACAATTGCAGGCAGGTTTCCAGTCGGAGAAGATCATATGTAACAAGATTTTATAAATTCTCAATGATTGTCCCACTGAATTTAATGTAGGCTTATGCTGCTGACCTCCTCTCCTATATCCGTAGTTCTTCACTATCAATTTCCAATGTCCAACTTCCCATTGAGCTTACATATACATATATTCTTACATATATGCTTACATATACATGGTCAGGTTTAAACAAATTTAATTTAAAAGTTATACAAAAAATTATTACCATAAGAATTACACCGTGCAATCCTCTGTACAAACAGGACATAATTCAAATGAGCTAAAACTTTTGAATATTACCACTCTGATGGATCTTTGTAGGACTCTTTCTTCAAAGGATGAAACTCACAAAAAACTATTCCTTTGAAGGGTCTAAACTATTCAGTTTTGTGCATTTTTATCTATTAATGTTTTATGAAGGGGCAACCTTCAAAGCGTCGAAACACAGTTCATCTCTCAAACATCTGGTACATTTAATGAATTGTGTGAGGTAGACTACTCCTTTCTGAGAAACGGCGAGCAGACAGACAACAGGTAGACTGGGGCCCACTCAGGTTAACCAACATGGAAGCACATTATTGAGTCTGCTGCCTTGCCACTATTATTATTATATCAGAGGAAATACCTAGAAGTCTATTGCTATGCTATGTATTGATAAATACTGGTAATTATGAAAAACTGTTAAACGTTGACTTGCAACAAAATTCACATCACAGTTATTTGGTATCAAAAGATTCACCATGTCTTACTTTGTTGTGTTGTAGGTGCAAAATATGTGGGAATGTGATTACAAGCTCTTAAAAGCTAAAATCGAACAGTTAATTGCAGCCACACGAGACCGCCGTAGTTTGGATTCTCTTTCCAAAACGGCTCAAATGGGACGTAGTTGTTACAAGATGGTTTCTGTTTACACTTGCATGCAACCTCATTCGTCGAAATATTTTCACAAATATACTTCACGCATTCAATAAAACCATGTCTATTGTTCTTATGCGTCTGTTTTATCGTCATTGTAATGCTGTCACTTTTAGCACTGATATCTTATAACTTACCGTAAAAATTCGTTTAATTTTTAAACCTTAGCTCGAAGGAGTACATAGCATTTTCTGATAATCATGACGAGCCAGTTGGTCACTTGTGATAATCGAAAAGTGCTGCAGAAATTATTTGTGAAGTATTGGGTCAAATGATCAGATTACGACTTGACGATTAGATCAAGCCGAAACAAAACTGTAAAGTAGCGAGCATCTATATTTGATACGGGGTCTTTGGTAAAACCTGAAGTCTTTGTCATAAACTAGTGATACGGTATGTTTTATATCGAGCTTTTTATTGGCGTGAGAACATCACGTGACAAGGCAATAACCAAATGACTACGTCAGAGAAATAAAGAGATTCCAATCTATGACCGCTTTTCGTTTTTAAGCTTTTAAGAGCTTGTAATCACATTTCCACATATTTGGCACCTACAACACAACAGAGTAAAGGTAAGGCCACACGTATCGTGTAATTTCAACTAATCTGGGAAATTCCATTCGTACAAAATTTCTGACCTGCCACACGGAGTTTCCCCACCACGGATTCGTACGAAACTAACTTTCAACTAGCCAATCAGAACGCGGTGATAAATTGAAGCCGATTCCGTTTCAATCATTTGCTTCAGTACAAACATGCGCAAAAGAAAACGACCTTCAACATTCAACTAACCTTTTCAACCGACCAATCAAACAACGATTCGTAGGAATTTCTGACGTTTCGTCCAATTCAGGATTCAGGATTCGTGCGCAACCAATGATGGACGAATTCGTCCAAATGTCAATTTGTTACGAATCGTTTCGTCCAAATTTCGCCGATTTCGTGAAAATTTTGTCTTGTGTGGCCCTACCTTAAGACATGGTGAATCTTTTGATACCAAATAACTGTAATGTGAATTTTGTTGCAAGTCAACCTTTAAACCATAACTGTCACGAACAACTTTTATCGTATTTACTAGGTAAATCAGACACGCTGATTCCGATTTTGTACTCAAAATAAAGATTAGTCCACTAACCTTCAAAGTCATTTAGGCTTTTTTAAAGCGTTTCAATATCCGTTTCGAAAACAACACAATCGGCATTACAAGCTCTGTCCATAAATATGTGACGAAATCAGCTTTTTCAGGAACGGAAGTTAGGAATGTTTAGTCCGATTTTGAATAATAGAATAGAGATGGGTGTCTTAAAACCCATTACATGTATTATCTAAATCCAGCCTGTAAAATAATTTCAGTTTTTTATGAAAGGTATATAAACTATTTAAAATTGCTCGTAGCTTGTTACATGACGATTAAATGGGCTGAACGCCGAGAAAAATAAGCTCAAAGAGCGCAGTTTTATCACAAGCTAGCGTTGTTATCGCGCTTTTTTAAATATGCAATGCTAAATAGCTTATCTACCTTTCAGAAAAGACTGATATTATTTTTAAGGCTGAATTTAGATATTAATGGATTTTAAAACACCCATCTCTATTATTCTAAATCGGTCTAAACATCCCCACGTAACTTCTGTTCCTAAAAAGCTAGGTTACGTCATGTATTTATGAGCGGCGCTTGTTATGCCAAGCGTGTTGTTTTCGAGACCGATATTAAAACGCTGGAAAAAAGCCTTCGTTACTCTGAAAGTTAGTGGACTAATCTTTATTTTGAGTACAAAATCGGAATCAGCGTGTTTGATTTACCTAGTAAATACGATGAAAGTTGTTCGTGACAGTTATGGTTTAAGTCTTTTTAAACCAACAGGTAAAACTAAGTGGCAGAAAGATTTTGCAACTTTTCAAAATTTCGAACTTGAGAGCTTTTATTGTGTTGAGGGAAGCGCATGTTGTTATATTAAAAAAATATAACATCTATAAATAAAACGTTTTTTTTTAGAGTATTTTTATAGCAACACTGTGAAGCGGTAATTTTACAAATACCGCTTGCTGTAGAAGGCACCTTGAGTTGAGAGATACTTCCTGTTCCATCTAGTATGTTTCTTGCAGGTTCATCAGCAATTCGTTGAGGCCATGCTCACATTACACCGGAAATACTCGCAGATGGTTCATGAAACTTTCATCAACGACCAACAGTTCATTGCTGTGCTAGACAAAGCGTGTTCAGCTGTTATCAATCACAAACCACCCGGCAGCAAGCACTGCCGATCACCCGAGTTGGTGAGTAAGGCGAATGGATATTAGAGGGAAAAGGCAGATTGGGAGCATATGGCATGTGCAATATAGTCATACCTCTACATACGAGCTTAATGCATTCCGAGACCGAGCTTGTATTCTCTCGTATCTCAAATCAATTTTTTCTTTGTAAAATAATTAAATACAAATTAATCTGTTCCCATCCTCTGAAAAACATACAAAGCACCTACAAACAACATATTACAATGGAAAAACAAGATTTTAATTGTCATAATTCACTACATGCTCTCACAAAGTAACAAATAGGGTACATATCTGATGGATATGATTAACAATAAATTGTAACATTATTATTTTTGGCACTGTATGGAGTTTTTACCTTTGCGACAGATAGTAGATGATAATGGCAGTGTGAGAGAGACTTGGCGACAACACATTTGGTACCCTACACTTTTGCGACACAACGCAGCATAATGTAAACTTTAAATTTAACTTAATCATCTTAGCTTTATATTCTCTCACTTAAATTCAGTGTTCATCCTATGCTAACTAAACTTGATTCTAATTTTACTTGAATTTTCACTATTTTACGTTTATTCTTTCTGCTTGGCCCTGTTTGACTTGGCCCGTTGGACTCACTTTGGTCTTGACCTTCAGCCGGCTTTTTTAAAACTTTTTCAAGCTGATCCAACAAAAATGATCGAGCGATGTTGTTTTTCTAAGAGGCCTTTCAAATACTCGGCCACTTAGCGACTGCATTGAGAGCTGTGTCCTGTGCCCGTATCTCAAAAAATTTGTCTCGTATCTCAAAGCAAAAATATGCTCACAATTTTTCTCGTATCTCAAACTTCTCGAACTGTTGAGGTTTGACTGTACCTGTATAAATAGAATCAGGGCCTATCTAAAAATTTCCATTACTTTTATGAGTTTGCCGAAATTTTCAATTCACTTACCGGCTAGAATTGAGGCTTCTCATTGACACGCAATAGCTTGTTGCATTGGCTATTAGAACAGTGTGAGCATGTGGATGTCATCACTAACTAATATAAACTGTAGCTGGGAATATACTTGGTGTAATACGTTGACTTGAAGGCTGTAATGCTTGCATTTTGTGTTTTTGTTTTTCTAGCAAAAGTAATCTTTTTTGTGCATTTGTTTGTTGTTAGCGCAGTATGCTAATATTACTCCGTCTTATCATATTCGTGTCAGCGAGCTCGTGTCAGCAAGCTGGAAGCTTTGTAATGATTTATTACAGTTGGTGAAATATTGTGACAGTTTGCTGCGAAAAGGTGTTAAAGCTCTTTCTGAGATGGAGATTGATGAACGACTCAACGCGAGCATCACAGTATTTAAATATCTTGCCGACAAAGATATCTACCAAGGGGTAAGTTTTTATGTTGCCTGATTCGTTGAAAGTCCATGAGAAGTTGACCATCTTTAGCTAAGATGTTCCTGTACAGTAAATTATTCTGAAATTACAAGCATTTGAGTTGGTCAGGTATATAAAAATGATGGTCAGGTATATCTAGGGGATGGTCAGCTATATCTAAGGGATGGTCAAGTATATCTAAGGGATGGTCAGGTATATTTAAGTGATGGTCAGGTATATTTAAGTAATGGTCAGGGATATTTAAGTGATGATCAGGTATATTTAAGTGATGGTCAGGTGTCTATGAAAGCAACAAAAAATGTAACCCAAGGTCAATCTAGGGCAATTAAAGTTTAACAGCTAGGCATATGAACGTTAGAGAAATTGCTGAGCATATAAGCACATGTAATTCCATAGCAAAATTTGCATGAGCATCTGTATCTCCATTTGAATCTGATTCAGTGCACCTTCTCCAATCAGATGAGAGTGTAAACAATGAGAGCATTAGGAGTATGCTCGATAGTGTAAATTAATACATTCAAGGAAATAACAGGTTTAAACAGACCATTACTGTGTCGGTCTGTTGACATCCAAAGGCCGGGACACAGGCGCTAAAATTCTAGACTGAAACAACGAGAGACAAATTCTTTACTAATCAGACAAGGTCATAAATGCTTCAAATATGTCTTTAGCCTTTATTACAATGTGTGTTTGATGTGTGTAATACAGCGTGTACCCTCATGATAGAATGACCGATGAATATAGCAGCAAAGATATTAAAAAATGCTGAGATATCCTCATCATCAGAGCTTAAAGGTTGGCTTGCAACAAAATTCACATTACAGTTATTTGATATCAAAAGATTCACCATGTCTTACTCTGTTGTGTTGTAGGTGCAAAATATGTGGAAATGTGATTACAAGCTCTTAAAAGCTAAAAAACAAACAGTTAATCGCAGCCACACGAGACCGCCGTAGTTTGGATTATCTTTCCAAAACGGCTCAAATGTGACGTAGTTGTGGTAGATAGTTTCTGTTTACAATTTCATGCAACCTTATTCGTCGAAATATTTTCACAAATATACTTCACGTATTCAATAAAACCATGTCTATTGTTTTTACGCATCTGTTAATCAATTCACGTGAGAACATCACGTGACAAGACAATAACCAAACTGTAATGACAACGTCAGAGAAAAAGAGATTCCAATCTACGGCGGCTTTTCGTTTTTGAGCTTTCAAGAGCTTGTAATCACATTTCCACATATTGGGCACCTACAACACAACAGAGTAAGACATGGTGAATCTTTTGATACCAAATAACTGTAATGTGAATTTTATTGCAAGTCAACCTTTAATAGAAGTGTTTCTCTCTAGCCAATGTGTCATCCATTTTTGATAGTGATCCTTTATTAATTATTCTGTGTACTTGTAGGTTTATCAAAGGATGCTGTGCAAACGGCTCATTTACAGACTGTCAGCATCTATGGATGCAGAGGAAGTAATGATCAACAGACTAAAAGTGGGTCGATATCAGTTGCTTCTGTATTTTTATACTGAAGTCTTATATGGTTTGTGTCAGCGTGCAATGGGAGTGCAGTAGTTTGTTTTTATAGATATGTTCAAAATATACCAACCAAGATTTGATTCGATTTCATTGCATTCACAAAGGTTATGGAATTGTTATAAGAGAGTTTACTGTATGACTGCTAGACAATGCTGGCTCAACCTGTTGCTATAGCATTAGTTACAGCAGTGAAAGTATTGTTTAAGCATTCTAACAATCACCCAGCATTACCTTTATTATTTACTTGACTGATGATTAAAGCATCCGTTAAACTCGCTATGTTTACTGTAACTACCATCATGCATGAAGGATCGATTAACTGTTGCGGAGTAAACAAACAAGTAAAGCTAAAATGACCCTTGACCCGAAAATCTCTTCGAAAAAGCATTTCCTATTTATTCCGCATATGAAAGCTTTATCGTTATTTTGGGAATTTAAATCTCAGCAAATTGTTGTAAATCAAATTTGCGTCTTAATGTTGTAAAACTATGAATTTTGTATGAATGTTTATCCGGCATACCTTAGCTTCACCTCACGCCGCAACAATAATGAAATTATGAACATTTGAAAGTGTAGTGATTGGCATATCGTTATTATCTTCATATCATCAATAATGACCCAGCTGTCAGATTTTGTAGCGTTTGGGACTGATGGTTGGTATGTTGTAGCAAACGTGTGGCTATGAATTCACTAACAAGCTGCACAGGATGTTTACAGATATGAATATTAGCGCTGACTTGGGCGGCAAGTTCTTGGAACGATGCAAGGAGGATATGGCATCTCTTACTCATGGTTTCTCTATATTGGTGCTTCAGGTGCTGCTTATTTACTGTTCTCACCTTTAAAACACCTTTTTTCATGTAGGCCTACATGCAGGCGAGAAGAGTGGATTGAGTTTAAGTGTGCATATGGACATAATCTAAGTGATTCTCTATTATTGCATCAACAGGTGGCAAGGACTAGCAGCTTTGTGACTATAAATAGCCAATAATTTTGTGCATTTTTCAAAGCTTGCTAAGAGCTTCAAGCTCTGAAGTATTTCACTGAGTCCTGACGCTACAGAGAGTACGCTCTCAGATATTCATTTTAGTCTAGACCATTTAATTAGAGATGCGGAGTGAATACCATGAATATTAGGGATCAGTTTGAAGGCCTTTTGCTTTTTCCTTGTGACAAAGAATGGTGTTAGAGAGAATAAAGAGTCTCTAATTGGAGGTTTCATTCAGCTATTTGGAACATAACAAAAAATATCATTATAATATCATTATACTTTAAAATATTGTTGGAAAGTGTTTTTATTGTATGGAAGCAAATGAGAATTCAATATCGGAGTGTATACATGTATAGTTGTCTTGGCTTTTGCAAGATAGCAGATTAGATATGCTATTTCCGTGCTTTATTATTTGGCTCTAGTAGTAACATGTTATCTGGCTCTATTAGTAACATGTTATCTGGCTGTTGAAGTAACATGTTATCTGGCTCTAATAGCAACATGTTGTCTGGCTCTAATAGTAATATGTTATCTGGCTCTAGTAGTAACATGTTATCTGGCTCTAGTAGTAACATGTTATCTGGCTCTATTAGTAACATGTTATCTGGCTGCCGTAGTAACATGTTATCTGGCTCTAGTAGTAACACGTTATCTGGCTCTAGTAGTAACACGTTATCTGGCTCTATTAGTAACATGTTATCTGGCTGTCGTAGTAACATGTTATCTGGCTCTGGTAGTAACACATTATCTGGCTTTATTAGTAACATGTTTCACAATGTAAATTGTAGGCTGGCTCTTGGCCAATATCTTCCCAGAAAATTCCACAGTTTCAACTTCCTTCAGAACTGGAGCGAAGTGTGCAATTAGTAAGTAAGCAGATTCCAATCCTTAAGTAATAATAGATGTGCTTCCTATCTACTAGTAGTTATAGATGTCTTTCTATCTACTAGTAGTTATAGATGTCTTCCTATCTATTAGTAGTTATAGATGTCTTTCTATCTACTAGTAGTTATAGATGTCTTTCTATCTACTAGTAATTATAGATGTCTTTCTATCTACTAGTTGTTATAGATGTCTTTCTCTTTACTAGTAGTTATAGATGTCGTTCTATCTACTAGTACTTATAGATGTCTTTTTATCTACTAGTAGTTATAGATGCCTTTCTATCTACTAGTACTTATAGATGCCTTTCTCTTTACTAGTAGTTATAGATGTCTTTCTCTTTTCTAGTAGTTATGGATGTCTTTCTATCTACTAGTAGTTATAGATGTCTTTTTATCTACTAGAAGTTATAGATGTCTTCCTATCTACTAGTAGTTATAGATGTATTTCTATCCACTAGTAGTCATAGGTGTCTTTCTATCTACTAGTAGTTATAGATATCTTTCTATCCACTAGTAGTTATAGATGTCTTTCTATCTACTATTAGTTATAGATGTCTTTTTATCTACTAGTAGTTATAGATGTCTTTTTTTTTACTAGTAGTTATCGATGTCTTTCTATCTACTAGTAGTTATAGACGTCTTTCTATCTTCTAGTAGTTATCGATGTCTTTCTATCTACTAGTAGTTATAGGTGGATTAATATCTACTAGTAGTTATAGATGGATTAATATCTACTAGTATGTACTCACTATATACATTATCACACAAACAATAATATTCTTCATTGCTTCATTGTACTGTCATTGCTCAATGCTCGCCCATCGATTTGTAGTTTGAAAAGTTTTATGAGACAAAGTTCAATGGCAGAAAGCTGTCTTGGGTACATGGATACTCTACCGGTAAGTTCAATTATGCTGTAGATGTCAATGTGTAGATGTCAATGTATTGAACAAGGTCTACTGTTGTAGTGAAGTAGGATTGCTGATCAATACCTAATCAGATGGTTTTATATGGCTAGAGGTATGCAAACGGAGTGTGCATTTTACTATTCTGTATTGGTTAGCAATGTTACAATAGCAGTTTTATTACCAAATGTTTGTACCAATTTACATAGTCTCGAATACCTATCTCGAAAGCCAAACTCAATGACTTTTCACTTCTCACTTTATAGGTTGGTTGTTGAGGCATTATATTTTGCGACAAGAAGTCCAATGTCTGATAGCTACCTCAAGGATAATTGAGTTACTTCTTGCCAACTTCTTAGTGCAGGCTGTTTTATCAAATTTATCTATTTAAATGTTTTTAAAATATACAGTGCCTCAATAACCTTGCTTCAAACATTCTGTCTGACTTTGTCTTTTTTGTGCATATCGAATATTACATTGTTGTACTACGACAATGTATTGAGTTATTATCAGTGGTGGACTTGCTCTCTGCAGGTGAATTAAAGCTTCAATATCTGCCCAAGGCCTACTCGGTTACACTCGGGCTCTACCAGATGTCCATTCTGCTACAGTACAATGACTGTCTACAATACACTGCTGACGAACTGAAGGAGCGGACAAAACTGGAGGAGAAGGACTGGAACAGGCATGTGCAGCCTTTAACCAATGACAAGATGATTATTTTGGTGAGTGAATTCTGCCGACTCCTCAATATGAGGATTACTCATTTTGTTGCCGCAAGTTTTGAAATTGAATGGCAATGCTTTTTGTTTTTCATCCGCTGTTTTTCATCAGCTTGCTTGGTGTTATCGCTGTGATCGCTATACCTCCGGCACTTCTGCTCATTTTTGTTATTTTTTATGCACATTTTTTTGTGCATTCACTCCATCAGAAGCAACATGTAGTCTTGAGAAATCTTTGTACAGTCCAACCTCTAAATACAAAATTAATTCGTTTAGATATCTATTTAGCGTGTCAGGGTTGTTATGAATTGGAGCACATATTCCTGATTACATTTTGGTTTGATTAATTTGTTCCACAACCCAAAACTATATAATTACGCATTGCATAAAAGCTTATCCGTTATATAAAATGTTGTAAAACAGCCATCGTATTCTAGTATAATTGTCACTCTTAATTGTTGAATGAAACTTGGTATGAGATTTTGTTTCACTTTATCTCATTTGATCTTGTCTATATTTAGACTGTATACACCTCGGTGTGAGCGACTGTATTTTGGTTGACATCAAAGTTGACATAAAGATAGTTTCACTGTTATAATAACTTCGCTTTTTGTTTGTGGTCTAGTCAGTACAGTCAGTACAGTCAGTACAGTCAGTACAGTCAGTACAGTCAGTACAGTCAGTACAGTCAGTACAGTCAGTACAGTCAGTACAGTCAATACAGTCAGTACAGTCAGTACAGCGTTTTCCTAGAATGGCAGCTACTCTAAAAATTTTCATTACCATTGCACGTTTTAGTTGCCCCATTTGTTTTTATATGACCGCCATCTATGCTGATAAACCTAATGATATTGGGCAACTTTCGAAAAGTTTCTAGTATAAGCTGTTATAAATATTTATCTTTGCGTATTTTCTTAAAACAGTGATATATGTATCAATGTCTTTTTATTAAAGGTTGATGGTTATTACGCGCTTAATATGTACTACACAAACAAGAGAACGAAGTTCAAGATAATGTCGGTAGCTGTGAAAGAAACGCAGCAGGAGACAGAGAGGGTTCGCACTAGCACTGATGAGGACAGGAAGTGGCAAATACAGGCAGCCATTGTTAGGATTATGAAGTCTCGTAAACTCTTTAGACACAACTTATTAATCGAAGAGGTAAGCTAGTTAAAGCTCACGAGAAAGCCTGATAAAACTGCAGTTTTTAAACGAAGCTTGTAAAATTATAGGTAACTTCCATCAGTATTGGTTTTGTCCCCACCTCTGAGTAGACATGTAGGGAAGGTGGTTGATCTTTTTTTATTTAGGCTGCTAATTTTTTTTAATATTGAGGGGCGTAGTATCATCACCCTCACAACAAGAACTGGTGAAAAGTTATCATCCTAAAATACCTCTTCTTTTTGTACTTGTCCAAACTGACTTAACTCACATTTAAAAACTTTTCTCTAATTATCTGTTCTCTATTATCTACTAGTATCCCCATGTTCTCTATTATCTGCTAGTATCCCCATGTTCTCTATTATCTACTAGTATCCCCATGTTCTCCATTATCTACTAGTATCCCCATGTTCTCTATTATCTACTAGTATCCCCATGTTTTCCCATATTAATGTCTTTTCTCTAATTATATGTTCTCTATTATCTACTAGTATCCCCATGTTTTCCCATATTAATGTCTTTTCTCTAATTATATGTTCTCTATTATCTACTAGTATCCCCATGTTTTCCCATATTAATGTCTTTTCTCTAATTATATGTTCTCTATTATCTACTAGTATCCCCATGTTTTCCCATATTAATGTCTTTTTTTGTGATTAATTTTCATGAGGTATTGTTTTCAGTTTTTAACTAGCCTATACAATATTTGAGGAGTCTGAGTCGTTTAACTACCGCAACCTGGTTGGATAGTTCCTGGCTGCCCTAACCACTATATCTACCATTTTAAATATAAAGAAGTTTTTTCATGCATGCAATCACTCGAATCACATAGCATGTTATCGCTTTAATAATATTCTTTCTCTCACATTAATTTGTGTCTTGTTTTATGGTTTCCTTTTCATTTTACTGATTTCCAGCGAAGGGATTAAGTCCTGATGCTACCTAGTTTTTTTTTACAGAAAGTTTGTTAATAGTACTAACTCCCGGTATTTGCATTTGCTGTGTTCATCATTTGAGTGAGTTTTGATTTTTGATTGGGGTTTCTCAGTTTAATCTTCTCTTAAGTTTGGCTGCTTTAGTTTTTTTGATTTGTCAGCAAGCCCACAACACAGAAAATATCTTCATATCACTTTTAGTATGATGCCAAGTCAGCGTGTTCAAGAGTGTGGATTTAATTAGTTTTCATTTATTATTTCTACAATTGTTATTGTCATTAATATTGTTATGTCATTTATATTGTTATGCAGTTTTAGTACAGATAGCACGGTAAAATACATTACTAGGCTGTAATGTTGACCAAGTTTTGTTATAATACAATCCTATTACGTGGTATATTAAAAACAGTTCAAAAAAGCCTCTCACATAACAAACATGATTTTTCTCTTAAAAGTTAAGTAGAATGGAGTACTAAATCGGTTATGCGCTGTCATTAGTAAAGGTCAAGGTGATGTTTGTAACTTGTCAGTATTTTGGATTAACCTTACACTCATCTAGAATGCTGACAATCGCGCAACTAACAAATTAACTTTGGTAGCGATATCTTTCCACTATTACTCTATATTAATAGCGATGAAGGGTGACAAGATGAATCGAGCAATCTTCAATTGGCTGCATCACAGTGTTATATTCTGACCAATTACTGAAGCTCGTGTACTATTGGCTCTTGATGTCTCTTATTTTGTAAATAGATAATGCTCCTCGCAAGTGTGCCAGTTTTGCATATTAATTGGTTGGCATGAGCGGTTTGTCATTGACCTCAAGTCTGGTTAGTGTGATAAAGTTAACACTAGCTAGTGTGCCAGCTGTATTGTCATGCATTCTGTTTTAATCTTTACAGGTGATCAAGCAACTCTCCAGCAGATTTAACCCAAGTGTCAGCCTCATAAAGAAGTCCATTGAAGCGTTAATAGAAAAACAGTACATGGAACGGACTCCTGATAGTAAAGACGAATACAGTTACATCGCATAGTAACCGAAGGAGTGTATGTTTGTTTCCCAAATGGACGCAAAGACTGTCAAACTCACTTCTGAACTTTTCTCGTAGACTATGCCTAATACCAGAACGCCATCAACCTGTACTACTACTGTTCTCCTGTATTCATTACTGTCACACATAGCTAGTAGAGAAACCTTTGTATGCAGCTGTACATCTCTATTCATTACATAGCAGGTCAAGATGTTTTAGTGTCTTCTTAGTTACTTTTCAAAAAAGTTTGTCAAAATGCATTACTTTGTACTATTTGTACCTACGTGGATGCTATGTGATTATGCATTAACAGTATGTGTTAATTGTTGAATATGAACACTTTCTGCATCTTTAAAATATATTTCTTTATTATTGTACATGTGCAAGAGTATTTAATAAATAACCTGTTCAACTGTTATTAAATAGTACCAATATCATGTCTCGTAGTGGCATATAGTGTAAGATTAGTTTGAGTAAATAACTCGCCTAAAGTTAACAAAATACTTCAGTTTGATTATTTATGCAATCGTTTAACACGAGGTTGGTCAGGTGTATTCCTCTTTGAACAGTTGAAATTTAATTTGGTATATTGCGTATCTATGTATATATATTTCTTAAAGTTTGTGCATTTATCCATCGTCGTATATGTCTATATATAGCTATTAAAATCTTGGAATAAAGAATCCATACCGCAAAAAGATTTGACCTCAGACCCTCCCATTCACCAGTCCGACGCCTTACCAATTCAGCCACACAAGCTTGATAGTGTCACTAGGCCATATATGTCGCTAAATGGGAGCAAATACGCTACCGCTTTTCATTACAACAGCGTTACATAGAGGGGTAGCTCTTATTAGTAAGCTTACTCAAATATTCATTGGCATCATGCCAGGCTAATAGCAAGTGGCAGACAACTCTCATTACCTCTCATTGTTTATAAGCTGATTTTTAATACTCGGGTAGCACAGCTAGTCTTAATATATTGTAAAGGACTCTGCCCGGCCCTTTACTTTCCACAAAACCGATAAGTCAAACAAACACACCGAGTGTTAAGGCCATAAGATAGATATATATTTTGCATAAATATATAAATACATGTATTCAATGCTTGCACATTACAAAGAACAGCATGTAAGAGACTGCCAGCGATTTTTTACTCTTTTGGCTCATCTGGCCTCTATATACGTTTCTTCTTTTGTTTGGCTCTGCCTCCTTTACTCTTAGTTGGTCTTGCCTACATGACTTGGCTCCGATATATAAGTCATAATCTGACTGATTTAGCCGAGCCGAGTTCTTTGTACGTAACAGCTGGGATGGCCTTGCCGACTTGATTCAGGTAGCTGAGCTGACTATTACGCGATTGCTCAGCTTATAAGGCATGCCACTACTTCGTAGCCTTTCAACTAGAGCGCTCGGTGTTAGTGCCTGGCTGGATGCAACTACACACTCCTCCCCATTAGGGACTACGTCGTTCCTGATGACTCGTCGGCAGTGGAATAATCAGCCGGACCTAGGGTTGGTGTTGCCGACCTCATTATCTAGACTTCTCGCATCTTAGTCTGCTCCTGGTCGATCGGTGGAAGGCAAAGCGCCAACCGGGTGTGATTCGACATGAGTTTCTCCGTCTTTAGAATCAGAGTTGCTCAAGGAAGCAGCCTGGCCAAAATGGTCTCCTTTTGCGCCGTTGGGTGTCAGAATCAACACCCCGTCCACTCCCCATACTGGTCCAGTGGCTGAGTGAGCCAAGCTCGTCAGGGGTTATCTTGAATGGCTCCAGGAGTCTTTTTTGGGCTTGGCAGCCAAGCTGATGAAAGGTTCTAGGGCTGGGCTGGTTCTCCCGGAATATCATTTTTCTGTTGCTCCTGTCTCATCTGGAGCTCCTGCTGTTTGGCTTCCGGTTCTTTGATGAAGGCAGGATTGGTAGAGGTATCTGCCCTTTGCTTTTGCCAGCTCCAACTCGGCATTACACACAACCTGTGTCCCCTGCTTTCTTGGCTCTTTTTATGTTGGGCCCTCTCCTAGATTCCATGATAGTGGGTGCTTTTCCAAGCTCTTCTGAACAAACATGAAATGGCTTCTGTTGGCTCTGGCTCTTTGAACCGTAAACTGGTCCTGTCGCTCTATCAAACAAGTGTGGTTCAGCTAAGCTTTTATGATCTGGAACAGCTCCACAAACTAGGCTTGTAGCTTGGGGCTGTTTCCTCGTCTTCTTATCTTATTTTGGAGCCAGACCAAGTTTCCTCATGCATACAGTAGAGGCTCCTTTTAGTCTTTCTGCTGGATGGCCATCTGCTCCTCATGGAGGATAGCGTGCACCCCCTCAGCATCTCAGCATTCATGCGAGAGTTGAGTCTCGGTCAGTAGTGTGCTGAACTCCAGTTGATCAGGTAGCTGCAACTTCCGTCCGAGTATTAGCAGGTTAGCCGTCTCTCCAGTTGCTGTGTGCGATGTACCTCAATACGCTCTTATCAGCTGAGGGAGCAACCTGTCCCTCTTCTCCTGACCTCAAATCAGCAGTAATGCTCGCAAAGAATCGCCCAGCTGTCTGTTGTTTCGTTCAACAACACCACTGGCTTGGAGGTGGGAGGATGTGGTGGGAGTTTTTTTCGCCCGCCAGAGCCAACACAGATAAGTCAATAGTTGACTCTCAAACTTTGCCTCTTTTCAATGTATATCTGCTCTGGTGAACCCATGTAGCAAAACACCCATTCATCCAATGCCCTCGCCACCACCGTAGCCATGGCCTCCGCAAGGGCTAAGGCATTCTGCCACTTCACAAATTGGTCTGTGAGTACCACAATCCACTTGTTTTCTCTTGGAGTTTCCGGCATCGACTCCACCAGGTACACGGCTACCATTCACCAGGAACAGACAAATTTTATGCAGCTGTCGGAGTTCTTAACCTCTTAATTTCAACTGCTACTGAGTCAGCTTCCCAGCTCATTCAACCGCGTGGTACATAGCAGCCACCAGTTCCTTGGCCAGCGCCTTGCATCTGAGTCAGCTTTCACTTTGGCATTTCCCCAAGCCTTCACCAAGCCGTGCCACAGTATCCCAGGGTGATCTCAGTTGATCCTAGGCTGACTCTCCCAGCTGCCATGGAACGAGTCTTGGCGATACTGGTGACCTTTGGCACAGTGAACGGGCTACCCATGAGTCTTTACAGCGATCTCTGGTCTCTCATGGCAAGCTATCTGTTAGTCACAGACACGAATTGCTGACAGTCTTCACAGGTCTGCTGGCTGAGCTCCTCAGCGTTCTTGTGCTGAGACCGGCTTTGTGCCTTAGCGTATACCCAAACTCGACCAGGATTTTCTGCCATTTGGCTATCTGGTTGGAAGGCTCCTTTTTTCAACATAACCACTGTAGAAAGGCATGGTTCGTGCGCAAAAGGAATTGTCTGTCAAACAGGTTGAGCCTGAAATAATATCGACATGTATACATGCACGAAAGCACAGACTGGGTTACATTACATGAATTCTGTTACCATACAACATTTGTTTATAGTGTCTTTTAATCCTATTTATTTTAAACCTATAATTTCTTAGCTTGCGTTTATACATTTTACCAACCTTTGGTCATTTTACCTGAAGAGTGCACTTGCTATGCACGAAACTATTTAGTAGTAAAATGCTTCAACAATTTTGGTAACTTTTACTCAAATTTGATTTTAGTCAGCTCTAGTTTTACTATTGAGCACTTTTTCAAACAATATGATAATCCTTCATACATGTATATATCCATGTATAAATATATTATATTTATATATATGTATATATAAAAAAAATTGTTTCCTCACCCCGGTTAACCCGTATGGGTGGTAGTTTCTGCTCTAACTCGGGTCTCCTACCAGAGACCTGGGAGTTTGAGCACTCGCCTCAAGATCTTAGCTGTTCCCAATAGCGCACTTTTCTGCAACTCACCTGAGTTGATTGCTGTTGGTATCTGGTCCAGCCACATTTTATGTGCTGGTGTTATTGCACCCAGTGCCCCAATAACTACTGGGATTACAGTTGTTCTTACATCCCAGCATTTTTCAATCTCTTCTCCAAGAGGGAGATATTTTTCTACCTTTTCTTTTTCTTTGCTGGCTATATTGTAGTCATTGGGTACTGCTATATCGATTATAGTAGCCCTCTAGTTCTCCTTGTCCACCACCACTATATCTGGTTGGTTTGCTAGGACATGCTTGTCAGTCCGGATGTAGAAGTCCCAGAGGATCTTAGTGCGGTCATTTTCATTGACCTTACCAGGAGCTTCCCACCAGTGTTGTGGTTTATTAAGGCCATACTCGTCACATAGACTTCTATACACAACACCTGCGACATGATTATGCCGCTCAGTGTATGCGTTTCCTGCTAGCTGCTTGCATCCACTGATGATGTGTTGGATGGTCTCAGGTGCATCTTTGCACAGTCTGCATCTAAGATCGTCTCTAGTGTGATAGATTTTGTCTGGAGTTGCCTTGTTGGGAGCACTAGCTCCTGGGCTGCCATGATTAGCGACTCTGTATTGGCCGTTAGGTTTCTTTTGTTCAGCCACATATATGTCTGGCGAAAATCGCCAACCTTAGATATTTGTCGGTGGTAAGCACCATGAAGAGGTTTCATGTGCCAGTCAATTTCCTCATCATCAGGGCGAAGGTCCACTGTAAGAGCAGCCGATTGAAATTCAGCTAGCAACTTATCTGAAGTGGCCATGGAGGCTGCATAGGCTTTGATGCTTTGCTCTTCCGCTTTCACTGTCTGCTGTACACTTTTGAGTCCCTACCGCCATCTTTCCTATCGAGATACAATCTAGTAGTATCAGATTTTGGGTGGAGAGCTCTATGCATGGTCAGCAGTTTACGAGTTGCTATATCTGTTTCCTTGATGGCTTCCTCAGTCCACTTTATTATGCCTGCTGGATATATTATTACTGGCAGTGCGTAGGTATTTATTGCCATGACTTGGTTCTTGGCATTGAGCTGGCTCCATAGGACCTGCCGAAGGCGTTTCTTGTATTCAGTAATGGCTTTGTGACGTACTTCGGCTTCGTGGTTGATGTTGCTTTGCATAATCCTCAAGTACGTGTACCCTTCTTCTATATCTTTGATGGTACCATTTGGCATTCTTAGGCCATCTGTAAGCATAGAGTGGTCTTTCTTAAGAATTAGCCTTCCACATTTCTCAATACCGAAGGTCATTCCAATGTCCTTGCTGTATACCTGAGTGAGGTGTATTAGCGAATCAATGTTCCCTTCTTTGTTAGCGTACAGCTTGATGTCATCCATGTAGAAGAGGTGGTTTATCTTGGTGCCACTCTTAAACTGGTACCCATATTGAGCCTTCTCCAGCATATTGCTTAGAGGGTTTAGGCATATGCAGAAGAGCAGCGGTGATAAGGAGTCACCTTGATAGATGCCTCGCTTAATTTTTACACTCGCCAGCTTTTTGCCATTAGCCTCCAGTTCCGTCTTCCATTTGGTCATTGATATTTTGATGAATGCCACAAGAGTAGGGTGAACATTGTACATACTGAGGCACTCAAGTATCCAACTATAGAGAATTGAGTCATAGGCCTTTTTGTAGTCGATTCAAGCCATGGCAAGATTGGTGTGCCCTCTCCTGCCGTCTTAACAGACCGTCCGATCCACCAGTAACTGATGTTTGGCTCCTCAGGTGTTGTGCCCAATTCCTTTCTGAGCACTGGTCATATAGTGACTCATGTGCTCTTCCAGTTTGTATATATATACCTATATACATATATATACACAGTATATATATATATATATATATATATATATATATATATATATATATATATATATATATATATATATATATATATGTTTATGCATGTTTCAATGTGTGCACATTACAAAGAACAGCATGTAAGAAACTGCGAATGATCTCTGACTTTTTTGTCTCATTTGGCCTCCTTATATGTATATGCTACTTCTTTTACTTGGCTGTGCCTCCTTTAATCTCAGTTGGTTTTGCCAACATGACTCCGGTACTGGTGGTCCGGTACATGACTCTTGGTACTTAACAGCTAGGATCGTCCTGGCCTTGATTCTGTTAGCTTAACTAGTTATTAGCAATTACTCAGCTTATAAGGCATGCCACTACTTCGTGACCTTCTAGCTAAAACGCTCGGTGTTAGGGCCTGGTTAGATTCCACTACAATATTCGTTAACAACAAATTCGTTGGACAATAGCTAAAGAAAATAAAGGCAATAAGTAAGTCTAGGACCCAGGGGGTTCACTCTCAACTTTTATCCCCAAGGGCTCAATGAATAAACACCTATTAGTGGTGTTTTTTGGTGGCTTGACACTCTAAAATATTTTCATTAAAATGGGTATATTTTAGCTTGGTACATGAATACCCCTTTCCACATAGTGGAAAGGGGTATTCTTGAGCAAAAAAGGGGCAATTAATCTACGGTGATGAAGTGATAAGGGGTAGTTTTTTATTAATGTGTAAGTCAGTGGAAAGGGTGCACTTTACAAAACCTCAGACTAGCCCTTGGAGATGAATAGAAGAGAGTGAACACCCTGGGGTCTAGGACATCGTCGAAAGCTTGTTTGTCCGAGGACTGGGCCACCTTAGTTGTCTTCATATAATTTGAAAACGAAGTTGTCTGTTCGTGAACATTTTTAGGTTAACTATTTCATGTCCGCAAAACCAACAAGAGATAAGTTTATTCGAGCGCATCCGGGGTACTCGACACACTATCTCGGAAGTCTGATCTTGAATTGGTTCAGTACATTATTCCTGAATGCTCTAACTACTTTGCATTCTATTAAACGAGTTATTAATTATTGTTTTACCATTAGTAAATCAACAGTGCATTATCCCATTTTGTGTTGAAGCAAAATGATAAAAACGCGTTGAATGTAATGATCACAAATAAGCACCACGTACGTATGCCAGTTACCAATGTGCCTTATGGTATTGTTGCCTCACCAGTTGCTGCAACAATTAAAAGTAGTAGCGATTACCAACAATTGTGCTGTTACCAAAATTGTTAGTCGCGTGAATTGCGGACAATCGCTAAATCTCACCATTACGTGCAACGTGAAGTGTTCAACTAGCGCATACATCATTTTTGCTTGTTCTCAATGGGTATTTTCGGCACTTTCATTAAAGACGTTTCGAGCTACTGCACACATAGCAGCGTAATTTGGTGGTTTTTATGATTTACCAAACAAACAAAAAAGTTTTATTTCATGATTTCAACTTTATGTTAGAATAATCCAGGTCGACAGAAGCAGCTTAATCCCATCTACTGTTTACTGATAAACTATTGCCAACTTTAATTTTCGGCTTGTAGTAAATAGGCTCACATTTTCTATTCATATTTGCTCATTGTGAACAATGAAAAAGAACTAGTTATGTATTGTACTTTACTGTAAAAAGGTTGCCTGTTGCTCAATTTAAGCATGGTAAAGGTTTTTCACCTTGGTCCATTTTACTGTTCCGTTTATTTTTAGACTCATTATTTGTTCTAAAATTAATGCTACAATGTCAACAAGTAGTGGTCGGCGCAGAGCTTTCAACACATCCACAGGAGAAGATGCAGCTTTGGATAGCATTGCCCGAAGGGTAAGTCTGCCAATATTATTTACACTGTTTTATTTAGAGTAAGAAAGTCTGATAAAGGGTTTGCTGAACTTAGAGAGAGGGTTTTTCAAAACGTTAATTATAGCCCTTCTACGGCACACTTTCAAATGTCAACTTGTCAGATAATTTGTGATTGGCTGACTCAGTTCTAGCTACAGATATATTTTCAGAGTAATGTTTTGATTTTAAGACACACGACTTTTCAAACCACTTCATTTTGTGTACTTCATCAAGTATTGCGACTAACAGTGTCTGATCTACATTGTTAAAAAGCTTTTTATTCACAGCAAACACCTTTCAGACGTTTGTAAATCACCGCTGTTCCTTTTGTTCTTAATAATTCAACTACATTCTACCCTGACTTTATAGGCTGAAGAGATGCTGGCTGAAAAAAGAAAGGAACGAGAGAAGGCTAGGAGGATTCGCCTTCAGGAGCTAGAAAAGAAACAAAGAGAGGTAAGATTTTAGTTAGCCAAAAGGAACATTGATTGACTCTTTTAGTAGTACATGGGCAGCCATTTGTTTTATGCGTACAATATGTATATCATATCATATTGCTTCATATGATTAATCCCAATTTTTGCTACTAATGACTCCACTGAGAGGTATTTTGCTGGTAAATGTTTGGCTGATGCCATTTCAATGACACGTAAAAAAGTTTACTTTAAAGAGTTTGGAGTGTTTATTAGTTAAATGTCCATAGTTGTCATGCATTTTCAGTTTTTATTTTGACTGCTCAAAGTTAATTAGTTATCTTCATCATGGATAGTTGTCTTGTTTTCTGATATTCAGTTGACTTGCGGAAGGTGCTCGGAACATCAGCATCTATTTATTCGTTAGATAATTTTTAGATAGAATAACTATTGGATGTTTGCTTCTTTGCTCTGTTAGTTCTCTATAATTTTCCATTGTTGGTGCTTCATCTAAGATTATACTAATAGAGAATTGAGAAAGATAGCTGATAGGTGTAATATGGTCTCTGTATGACCTTTGTATGACCTTTGCCAATTAATCTGCTCTTGAGAGTATGTGTATGAAACTCAAAATTGAATTGTTGTGTACTGCACTACTCTCTATTTGTTAACAGACATGCTCATGTAGATTTTTAGTGATGGCTATACATATTTTAGGATGAGGAGAACCTAGACAGACAATATGCAATTGACAGATCAACAGCCTCTACAAGAGCTCACGCCGCTTCATTGGCAGTTGCATCAGCGAAAGATGACACACGTTCTAGGAAAAGCAGTCTCGACTCCACGGACTCGATAGATGGCGTTTCTGTCGGCAAGGACTATAAGGTGCTTGTTCTCTCCCCACAATTTGAGTTGATGAGAAATGGAAAGTTAAACAATATTGACTTGTTAACACTCGATCATCTTGGCTTTTTATTATTTTACATGTGAACCTTAATTGTTGCAGTCCAACTTCAAGGTAAGGAAGTTAATCCTTTCAAATGTTGGCTTGTTGCGTTAAAACTGTCATACGTTCTTATATGGTTGGTTAATTCATCCAAAATCTTCAAAGCAGATAACAAGACTTCAACTGATTACATTTAGCATCAGACCAACTGCATTATAGAAAACTGCAAAAAAATTTTTGTAAAAGCTTAAATCATCTGAAAATACAATATAATAAAATTACATAACAAAATGTGAACAGAAGTGTTGGCTGAATAGAATGCATAGATTCTGTGATAGAATGACTGATAAAATACATGGTTTAACTTACTTGCTGGATATAGTTTGAGGGTGCTTCCGGATTCCATACACATACCCAAGGTCTTATCATTGAAGGAAATGATCTGACCCCTACTCGTGGTCCGGCGTTTACATTGTGTAGGTGTGTGTGCTATTCGAACGCTCTTTGTGTAGATATTGTTCTATAGCTAGTGCGTTTTCCAAGCATAACATCATTACGATATTAGTGATTCAAAACAGAAGTATTCGATACTTAGAAATTGGTTGCTATTCAAGTCTATAAAAAAATTCTTTTGTCTCATGAAGAGTATTATTTTGATGAAAATTTTAACGGTGGTATTAAAATGTGGCAGATTCTATACATGTTTGCAGGTAAATTGAAACTTCATATGATGAAATTAACAGTATAAACACATGCCTGGCCTTAGAAAAGGGAAATCTGATAACACTTTGTGTGTGTTTGAAACTGAAATGTTGGTAGCTATGCAGGGGTAATGAATCTGCTGATTTGAGATTTCCTGTCAGCCAATTTTATTCAAGCAATCACTCACCACGACAGCTACTCGTGTACCTTTATCGAGGCTATTAGAATATTTGCGAATAAATAATTTTTTTATTTCTGCTGGTGACACAGTATCTAAACAGCGTCATTAAAAAATTTTTTGGAGGTTATTTTGGGACACATGCATGGAATCCATAAATGCCCTTAATAATCTTAGTTTATATATATTTTTAATTTTTTTTCATTTTCAGCACCCTTCATATATACATAGAGAACTATGATGTTTAGAGGAATTTCAAGTGTCATATATTGGCTTTTACTTCAGATGTCGAGATAGATATTTACTAAGATTTTATGTTGCACGTCAACAAGTTTGTACCAGCTTATTGGTGTTATTAGGCAGTCATTGAGGAATCAATGCATTATGATGTTTCTATTGCAAAAGTTCATTCAAGGTGTCTTGGTATGTCTGCTATTTCTGACATGACCACATATGATAACAAGTGTCAGCCTATTGAGGCCAGCTGATGACAGACGCATGCTGAATTACCTATGCTAACTAAAGTTATTATTCAACACAGACATTTGAGAAATTGCTTCTGTATACATAATTTGGCTGATATTATACACACGCTTGTCGTACTTCTGGCATCATTTGCAAACTGCATCCTCTGCATGTTTTTAATTCTGGCTGAGCCCACTATAGATGTATATTTGGGCTCACAAGTGATCATTGGTTCTGGTCATATTTGCAAGAGTTAGTTTTGTGGTAGAATGGCTCAAACCTATCTACACTTGGCAATGTGCTGTCAGTGACAAGGTACAGGACTTTATATTTGATCTCATATTGCAGTCGTTGTACACAGAACTGGATGAGAAATACCGTAGGTCCATGATGACAAACGCCCAACTAGACAATGAAAAACAGGCCCTCATGTACACTGTTGAGGATCTGAAGGTAATAGATTCGTTTATGTATGTGCGCATTCATCACTACATCCATGCTGAATTATTGTAGATTCTCAAATGTGTCGAGCTGGTACTTTAGTATATAAATGAATGTCGGAAAATCCAATTATGTGTTATAGAGTTGAAACAGGCATTGCTCCTTCATTTCTTGGTTTATCATTATCATTATTGTAGTTGTTTATATCAAGTTGTCCAGCCATTGATGAACAAATTAGCCAACCATCTGAATTTTATTAAATTTTTTTGTCAGCTGCAGGTTTTTCTAATCATGTTAGTTCTAGCTTGGATTTCATTCGCTCCTTTCAGTTAAAGAGTACTTTGTCACTGGTGCTGCTATAAATACATAGATATATTTTTGTTTGTACTATAAAAAAAGATAGTTTTGTTGATTTACTGTTCATAAATAGATGAGGATGCAGCCAAAGGGCTTTCGAAGCATCTGGCAGCAGTCATATTATTTGATTACCGCCTAGAAACTTATCTCACACAGTACTTATTGGAACCTGTCAAATGCTGAGATTCTATTAATTGATCGAGGCTGCATGAACAACTGTAATTTCGCGACAGACATTCTATTTAGTTAATAAAGATAGCATGTTGTTTCTGAACCCATTGCCTGATTTTATCTAGCGGCCTCAACTTTTAACATAGTGAAATGGAGCTCCTAAGATTATTTTGATGGGTGTGTTTGTATTTCTAGATAATTTTAGCTGTCAGCCCATCAAATAGGCCCATCAAATAGTTGTTAGCAGTCTAAACAGTCGTGGAAAAGTTAGTGCTAGTCAATTTAGAAACAGAGGTTAAACAAACAAAAAATTGAGGAAGCATTGCTAAAATTCAGCCTGTTTTTGCCTTGGATTCAGCCTGTTTCTGTCTTGGATTCAGCCTGTTTCTGTCTTGGATTCAGCCTGTTTTTAGAAGCACAGGCTTCTAAAAACAGGCTTTATTTTTGTCACTAATGAAAACCTACATAAATTGCCAGAAAGCCTTGCTTTCCACTTTCTAGCCAGGCGTTGTATAATCACACCTAGTTTCTAGTGACTTTTGATCAAATCTATTTGTCTAAGCAATCAGCCAACTTTTGATTCTCTTTTAAAAAAATAGCATTATTCATGCATTCTCCGCAGTATTATCAATGACATTCACATGGTTACACCGTGATAATTATAGAACTGCTGCCTGTAGCATACATAAATAACTTTCATGGCAGGCGTGACTTTGCTTCAAACAGTTTTGGGGTTGATGTTGGCTGATTGTTTCAATTCATTTGTCATGCTTAGAAGTATCTTTCACATTTATTATTATAGTCATGTGGAATGTGAGTTTCATTTGATGCCACTCCTGTCTATATTTTTTGTGACACCAGATGATGGTTGGAGGAAGCAAGGGTAGAGATTATGATACTCTATAAATCTAGTACAAATACATGTGCGAATGAACATAGCCGAGGCTTGCATTCCGTTTTGTCACTGTCGCTGCAGGCTAATGACTCACTCCTAGAATTGTTAATGAGGCAAATGATGATTGCAAACTAGCAAAGCTAGTATAGATCTAATAGCGTGTTATTATATTGCTATATGGTCTGTCTAGGCTCATCTCCTGCTCGCTTGCCTTACCGCTTGCCTTACCGCTTCCTATGCAGTCAGTCTAGTAACAGGTCTCAGTCAATCAATGAATGCTGCCTGTTGTCTAGGACAAGCTAGATGACATGGAGGAGTCTAAATACTTAATTCAGCGAGAGCTCAAGGACAAGCAGAGGCAGCTCGATGCTGAAAAAAGGTCTATAAAAATGAAAGAAGTGGAGTTGGAGCGGTTAAAGGAAATGATGAAACAGCGTGATGAGTTGTTAAAGGTTTGTTCCATCATTTTAAGGCCCATCAGTCACCCTCTTCTTATATATCCATGTCTCCGGGAATGGAAGCCCATTGAGCTGAGCCAACTGGCATATATTTGGCAACATTCTCCATTGTACAAAACCCTACCAAGCATTCAAGTCAGCTTATATGACTAGTGCTTGTTTTCTAAAATTTGTTCTCCCAGTGGAGGCGTGTCATCTTTTTGTGGGATTACGTCAGCATCTCTACTGCAGAGTCCAGTTAGTGCATCTATACATGTATATAGATCTCAAAGTTTGTCGTCTGCTGTCTGTCCAGTTATACCGATTAAATTGAAAAATAAGCTTTGTACTGGATTTGACCTCACGAAGATTGCGTTCGCATATTTGTTAACAAGCGCCCCTAAACTTGGGGCTACACCGGTTGTACCATCCCTGTTGCTCTTTCATGTACTTTAATCCTGTTAAATGTTAAATTATTAATTAATACAGTGTGCTCATGGGTTACGATGACCCTGTTATAAGATTTTTTGCCTCACCCTATGAAACACAATGCTTTTTTTGTCCGCGCCATTCTAGGGCAAATTTGTCTTCCGTCATGCGATATTAACAAAAATTTCTCTCGAAATTAAAATTTGGCAGTTAGCGTACTGATTACGATGAAATAACAAAAATGTTGATATGCTATTTGCCGAAATTCCACCCGCAACGCCTGAAAGAGATACGTCGCTCGTTAGTTTAGTTCAGCGTTACTCGTTATATTCTAGTAAGAACGAATTTGAAAACACATAAGCGGTAAAATTTTAGTGGAAAGTTGAAGTTTAGTTTAGTAAAATACGCACTAAAACTTAGCTTCAAGTATATGCTTAGTAAGCTGATTTCATTTAAGTTAAATTCAATGTTCGTGTTATACGTCTGTATCGAAGGTAAGTACTCCCACATTATGTACTGCACGCGGTACATTGTAATGTTACATTTCCTTGCAGATCGTAACCACTAAATACACTAAAGTTACCGTAGGTAACTATAGTTATTAAGGTTAATATATTATTATGTTACTAATTATTAATATGTACAGTACTTATATAAAATTTTGATGATTTTTACCGGGGATGTTTGTACTAGATAATTGCTATGGTTTCTATACCACTCTACAATATTTTCGCTACAACACTAAAATGAATTGAAGTCATATAATTGTATACCAAATAATTTTTCATGGTAGACGTAGCAAAACGAACTTTACCTTACAGGATGAAATTATTCGATGGATTTAATAATTCGCGAGTTCGCGTACAGTCAATTCCGTGAATTATTAAAATCCGCGAATAATCAGTTTTGTTTTTAACACAAGGGAGAATAACTACTACCTCAAATTGAACACTAGCCGTTAGGCAGAGTAAGCAGACGTAGCTGAGTTTCAAACTCTTTTAAAATCATTGCCGGGGCTTTGAGTTGAGCCCATTGCCTTAGCCTGTCTTGACAAACTGTTGTGTTGCTTCCCCCGTCGAGCGGGCGAGCAACACAACAGCTTGTCACAAGGCGTACTGCACCTGATGCATTAGCTGCACTTATAGGGAGTTGTTCTCTTCCGTCTATGCGGCTTGGTTGCGATGTTATGTCGGTCGCTCCATTGGTAGTCATAACGAATTTCGCGCAAAAATTTATGTAGAAAAATTAAGATTATAACGTTTAACCAGCGACCAGTTCCTGCGTTAAACTTTAGTAGAGCTTGAGAACTTAGGCAACAACAGCGACTAAACATGTCGTTATTTGTGCGCTCAGTCAGTTTTATTTCTATTTTTGCATCAGTCAGTTCTATTTGTTCTTGTAGATTTTGATTTCAATTTATTTTATTCTTAAATTCTACTAGCGTTTACAACAGAGACTGGTCTTTGGTTAAACGTTGCAATCTTATTTTATTTTACATAAATTTTTGCGCGAAATCCGTTATGATTACCAATGGAGCGACCGCCATAACATCGCGGCCAAGCCGCATATACGAAAGAGAACAACTCCCTTTCAATGCAGCTGATGCATCAAATGCAGTACGTCTTGTGACAAGCTGTTGTGTTGCTCGCCCGCTCGACGGGGAGGGGGGACAACTCCGCAAAAACAACAGTTTGTCAAGACAGGCTACCATTGCCCATGCATCACACTTTTTAACAAAATTATTCAAGGTTGTCACAAATTATTCGGCACAGCATCGAAAAAATCTCTCCTGCAGTTCTTTGGTTGAAAAACTCCTAACTTACCACAAATTGTCGGTTCACCAAAGGCCTCCAAATCGACGAACATTCGTGAAAACCTCTGGATGCAGCCAAAAATTTATAGCTTAGCATGATCGACATAAATTTATCAGCTAAATGGAAACCTAAACACGTGGTATATGCACGCGAAGGTTTCACTCTATTGCTAGCTGCTTTTACGGATTAATTTATTCGCGCATGTGTTCATCCGCGAATAATTCAGTCCGCAAATATGCATGAAAAGCCAGTTTTCGCGAAATTTAACTTAGCGAATAATTTCATCCTGTAGGGTATTTAGCCATTACTTGCTATGATTTCACAGTTACCTTTAAACACCTTTACAGTTGTTTTATTTTTTCTCTTAGTATATTTCAACAAAACACTTTTTTCATGATATAAAATTTGAAAGTTAGAATGGTAACTGTTCTTATATGTTAAATAAAAATAAATTTTCTGTGCAAAGACTTTTATTACCGGGCATTCATCTAAAAGCTGTATAATTTGATATCAATTTGGTTGTTTTTATTACACCCCCTACTGTATTCCCCTTCCACTTGCACAATTTTCATATGTTTATATTGTGCATTAGTCTTCTCTTACAGGGAATATTGTCCTTGAAAATGTTTTCTCGGTCAGAGAAGTTAGGTAACTGATTACGCTATCATGAAAACAATACTTGTTGTGTAAAAAAATGTTAGAGGAACTTTCTGATTGCTATACTGTGCCCCCTTGGGTAAGGATTACCCTGTTATATGGTTTTTTTCGCCTTACGATGTGGAAAACAATGTTTTTTTGCCCCTGCCATATGACATTTTTTTGTCATATGACATCAACAAACATTTCTCTCGAAATTCAAATTTAGCAGTTTGTGTGTTGATTTCGTCGGAATAATGATGTCGATATGCTATTTGCCTACATCTCTCCCACAATGCCTGAAAGGGATATATGATGCTTGCTTGCTAAGTTTTGATGATGAAGAGTCTATTGCCTTCTTAGTATAACAAACCTTTGCCATACGATATTAATTCGTTCCGGTGTTGGCATCGTAAGGCGAAAATCTCCCTGACGAAATTGCTGTCTCTCAGTGCAGCGTTTCAAGTTATAGTGAGAACGAAACCGGAAACAGATGAGTAATAAAATTTTAGGCAATGACAAAATTGATGTTCAGTTTAAAAAAATACATACTAAAATTTAGATTTAATTCATTTAAGTTGAATTCTTTGTTCATGTTATACTTCTGTCGTTACGGTAAGAAATCTCTACGGTACGTACTGCACACAGTACATTGCAATGCTACATTTTATTGCGATCATAGCCCCTAAATACACGAAGTACATTACATAAGTTACTGTAAGTAACTATAGTTACTATAGTATATTATAGTAACTAACATACTATTTGTTACTAATATTTAATATATAGAGTATATGTACATGTATATAAGACTTTGATGTTCGTACCAGGTGTGTCTGCATTAGATAAAAGCTATAGGTTTTTATACCAATCTATACGGCATTTTCGCCTTATGATGCCAACACCGGAAGGAATTAATATTGTATGGCGAGGGTTTATGATACTAGAAAGGCAGTAGACTCAATAGGCAATTTAGCTTGAGCATAAGTAAATATAAATTCATGTATTGTTAGTTCAAAATTTCATGCTTTGCAAAAGATTCTCTTTAAATATTCTAGTTTCGTAATATCAGTCATAGCGCTTTGGAATTAGAAATGACCTGGTGGCCGTACATGTATATTGTTTCTGGTAGCTATTTCGGCTGAGGACATGTTGTGTATTTGATGTATTGTAGGAGCATAAGCTAATATATGTAGGAGCGGAGGAGCAAACTCCCAGTTCACAAGAGAATGGCTTGAGTAACGGAGACTCTGATGAGCCTGTTTATAGCCCAATAAGAGCAGCATTAGTATCACAAGATATCATGGATATTCTAGACACGTATACACCTGGCTCTATCGGTAATATTATATTACTATTATACGACTCTGTTAGCAAGTCCTTTCAGTACATGATGAGGTTAGTCTCTGATAAGCTGACTAACGTGTCATTAAACGATCGGGTAACTCCCGTTAGTCATCTAATAAACTCACTGGTTTTTAGGTCAAACAAATAAGCTATATATAGTGACAGGTACTCATATTTATTATGGTCTACTGGATAACGGATAGTCTGAGCTTATTGTCTCTTGAACAGTCATAATGTTATTTTTACATGTCAGTGTTACAGGACCGGCTTGGATTTGTGGTTTCTTAACAAAAAAACACAAAGAGGGTTGTTGTGAAATAAATTTGTTGGAATTTATTTAAAAAACTTTAGTGAAAAGTTGAACTAGAGACATGGAATATTTCAATAGCAACTAACTAATACATGTACATACATTTTATATAATCTATAGGCATTATGTCTTACTATGGACAGTCCTGCGCATTAAAAAAATGTATAACATTCTCATGAAATTTTGCAACCAATTATGTTACCTTGCCATTTGATGTTTAATGCCTGCTAACAATCGTGTAGACTACCAACCATCTCAGGGTTCTATCGTCTCTCTCAACAATTAGAAAAGTTGTTGTAGTTGCGATAACTCCAATCATTTGGATGACTCCCGTTTAAAATTAACCTTTCCCTTTCAAGCACCTAAGCAACGCTAATTAATTATTTGTGTGTGCTTCATTAGAATGAGTCTGTTTACAGCTCATTAGCTTCACTATGTGCCAAATAAAAAATTGCCAGAGCTTGTTGAAAACATGCCATTTTCTTCTCTGTATGATAGAATGTGCGATGGCTACATAATACTTGGGAGACACGTTTTCCATACCTAGTGAACAAAGTGCATGAAGATGCAATTTTTCCTATATAATACCTCAGAATTATGAGAAGACAGTTTACGTAGAACTATTTTTACAGCTCAGTTCTTGGATATACTTAATGGTACATTGTAAGACTTGTGAACTAGCAAGAAGTGTTGAAAGTCAAAGCTATAAAGAAGACTGGCTGAAGACTGTTATATCACTAGTTGACACGATTATACTTACATTAACAATATGACAACACTGACAGGAACTTGAGTTCAATAACTATTATTGTCATTAGTATAAATGTTATTCACAAAGCAATTTCTTTATTGTATTCACCAAAGCATTATGTCATCTTGGTCAATCACCTGTGGTTAAACACTGCTGATTTAGGCAGCCTAGTGCATTGCATCTGACGATTTTAGAGACTCGTAAATACATTTAGTCTTAGAAATCACATGTACAATACTAAACTGTTAGGTTGAAACATTGGTGTATGGATGCTATAAATATACTACTGCTAGCTGAATAGCTAGTCCGCGCGGTGTATAATGCAGATAGAAAGTGTAACTCCCAGAATTTTAAAACATATGATTATGTCTTATTAAGATAACTTGAACACATCCAGCTTGTGTTGAATGAGGAATCTTTTTACATTATGAAGCACTTTTGTTGCTATATCACTTACGTTTATGTAACGTTTCCAAACTTTTTTTCATTTCAAACTCTGTTGCTTCCATTTTATATATATATATATATATATATATATATATATATATATATATATATATATATACTAGCAGTTAATGTTTGCTATGAGCTTTGCTGCATTTCACTCTATTCACTTTTCTTTTCAAAATTAAAATAGTTGAGTAAAAGAGATTTGGGGGACACTGATATATTTGTTATTAGCACTTTGGGGAGGAAGAGTATGACTGGTAAGTTGCCTCGATAACCCCAACAACCTCATCCTCTCATTTAATCTCACCGCAAAATGATTTTAGTTGATTTTTCTCCTGTTCTTTTTTGCTTTTTGTACGATAAAACTGCGAGAGACAGTTCTGTTTGCTTTTTCAGAAGATAAAGTGAAGTCGGTTTTGAATGAGAATTCAAAGCTCAAGCGAGAGGTATGTATTACCTATGTATGAGTTTAAATAAGTGAGTATGTATTATTATATGTACATGTAGACCACAGACATGTTATTCGGAGCATCACATTTATGAACATATTAGTATATATATAAATAATAAATAAAAATAAATAATAATAAATATATATATTATATATATATTATATAAATATATATATTATATAAATATTCATATAATATAAATATATTTTTTGTATAATTTATGTATGTAATATTTATATAATATACATTTATGATAATTATATATAATTATACACATTATATATATATAATGCGTATATTTATAGATAATTATATATATATAGATATAATGCATATATAAATACGCACGCGCCCACACACACACAAGTGTATATGAACATATGTGTATATACTATGTATATATAGATGAACATGTGTGTGTATGGATGAATATAAGTATGTTTGTCAGTTACTCTCTTTGTTTCTATTTGTGGCAGCTGTCCACATTTGTGTGTTCTTCGTTCCTTGTGTCAGAATGTTAATTGCTCTAGCAGTTTCCGAAAGATAGGTTTGTGAAGCTATTGGTTAATTCAATTCTCCTGCCCATTCTAATGTAGCTGAATACAGTTCGAGAGGATCTTGACAGCGAACGAGAACAGGCCTCCAAGCGGCCGCAGAAGCGATCATCAGATGGCCAGGTGAATGGCTTAGATCTATCAAACAGTCCGCAGGTTGTAGAACTGCAGCGAGAGTCGACCAGACAAATCAGTGAATATAAACTAAAGGTGCAGAAAGCTGAACTTGACATAACGGCTTTAGAAAGCAGCGTAAGTATGCTTAATACTGTTCAGGACTATATGATTCCCGATTGGCTGTTTGCGTGACTGGTTGTCCGTGTGATAAGGTATCTATTGCTTTGTAGTCTTTCTAGTTGTCAGCTGTGTGTGCTGTACATGATAATTATATATAATTATACACATTATATATATAATGCATATATTTATATATAATTATATATATAGATATAGTGCATAGATAAATACGCGCGTGCACACACTTCAACTATCAGTTTGGGTATTTCTCCAGATTACGTGACACTCTGGTTATTCTTCATTCCTAAGCTTTCAACAGTTTTATTTACATTTTCCCTGAAAGATCGAGCTGTGGTTAAAAAACAGCGTGATGATTTGGAGTTGTCTGTTGAATTAATCTATTGCTGCACAGGTATCAAGGTTAGAGGGCCAAGTCAAGAGATACAAAGACATGGCTGAGGACTCGGAGAAAGCCGAGGATGAGTTAAAAGTAGAAAAAAGGAAGATGCAACGAGAGGTATTTTTATCTATATATATAACTCTTGTATATGTCTTCACAGATGCTATGTAAGTTGGCTTGACAGTTTGTATGTCATGTAAATTAATTGAAATTTTCACTCAGTAATTACAAGGCGACGTTACTTGTGAAACTGATCAGGCGGAAATCTCAAGTCAAGCCCATGGTGTGATCATGTTATGATTTACAATGTTTGATTAAAGGTGGTGTGACACGAGAATTTACAGAGTTTGCACAATAATAACTTTTTTGCATTGCGGTATGTGACAACAAGATTTAGGTTTGCCTAAATTTTGTCGTCACAAAAGTTTGGCAAAGCTAAATTTTTTTACTGTAAATTTAGCTTTCCCTATAGCCTAAGCAAAATGTTACTTTTTTTGCTATAAATTTCCTTCATCTTTTATAAATGGTGTGTTTACTGCTGAGTCTGTATTTTTACTGCTGCCCGCAATACTCCCTATAAAAGTATATAGAATGTTCATATTTACAGTTCAACCTCCGTGTCCAAGCATTTTATATCTCAAATAATCGGTTTCCAAATGAAAAATTTTAGATGTCTCTGTTCAGATGTCAAATAAAAATTTGGCACTTGAACACGAATGAAATGAGCTAAGAAACCCTCATGATGTGACTCAGTTGTACATTAATTCTCACTCATTTAGTATTTAACTGATATACACATATGTATTTGCGGTGCTTTACGAAATACCAACTGTATTTTGTGTAATGTGTTGATGCGTAATTAAATTTTGATGTATTAGAATAAAACGTAAAGTTTTTTATTAGACACACAAATCCGATTAAACAAAGCTGGTGTATGAGTTGCTCCGGATACTGCAATATGTTCTTCCGTATTTATAACACACTCGGTGTACTTTATATATCACCTGTTTCCTTAATATACAGTTTATGGTATAGGGTAATGTAACAAGGCTTAAAAATGTTTTCTAGTTTTGGAGGAACAGATTAAATTGCTCACATCATTTGTGATTGAAAAGATTCCTTCTGAATTGAAAAATAATCACTATTCGAACAGTCTTCTAGAATAGATTGTAGTAGAAAACTGAGGTCAGATTGTATATTGCAGCAAAACATGATGGTTTGCATGTAGGCCTATTATTTTGGTACCATGGAAGCAAGTTTATTAGATAAAAGCTAGAAACCAAATAATAGTTAGCTTTGTTATATTTTGAACTGTAGCATTAGTAATGACATACTACTCATAATAATGACACGTAGCAGAGTTCATTCCTTAGCATTCAGTACTAGAGAAATTCGGTTCACTACCAATGCACCAGCGAATATATTGGCGGTAAGATTCGCTTTTGTCACGAATACTAGCTAATCTTTAAAAATGTTCTACAAACCCTTCAGATAAAAGAGAGTGAGGTGATAAGATACCGTAAAGTATTTTAATTATTTGTGTGTATAATCTGCTGTAAAGACAATGGTTTACATTTGTCATTGACCTGCTCTACGAACTCATTCGTAAGCATATGGAATGATTGTGAATGACTCCAGGAGTAAATCCCTCTTTTTTACCTAAGTTTTATCTGTCCTGTTGATTCAAAACAAGGAGATTTGACCATTGTCACACCACCTTTATGGCTGCCTTGTTCCTGTGTATTTGTAACCCTCAAAGCAAATATGAGTATATGAGTTAGGTGAACACACACCAGTCCATCCCCTTCAAAAGCTGACAGCAAAGCTTAGCATGATGATTTACCGTTGGGCTGCTTCATTCCCCAATTTGTTACAACCAATGATGGCCTTTTGTCTTTTGCTGCATATTTATTTCAACATGTAGCTTGTTTTTAGAACGATGACTTTTTTGGCCATCTATAACAAATTCTACAAACCTTATGTCAGTGCCAATTACACATTAGGAGGTTGAGGATTGGTTAGGTGGGATCAGTCTTGTGCAATTGTATCTGTAGCAAAACATCTCGTCTCCGTTCTCAGAGGGTTGAGTGTTTAGGTCATTAGCTATGATATATCCTTTCAGGTCTGCTGTTACCGATTGCTTCTCAAGTACACGCATATGTTTTGACACGCGCTGTACATGTATTTGTGTACGTACTGTAAGTCTGATTTGTTCTTTTTATAGCTTCGTGAGTCACAACAGCAAATTGAGGAATTAGAAACACAGAAGAGTCACCTACAAAACAGATTGGATAGAATACGACAAGCCAGGCGGGAGGTGTTGGGTGGCACTGACACGGCTGCCTGATAGACATATCCTCGTATAATTTCATTCACTGGTGGTACTAGCAAAGACTTCTTTCGGAAGTTATTTCAGCCCCATATCATTCATATGCATGGCATTCACAAGTGGTTGACTGTGGATACCCTACACACCTCTTGTATTTGTCAGTCCCAGCCATTCGCTGACATGTGCTGCCCTAAACTATTGAAAATTACTAGCAGCATTTTAAGCCACTAGCCTTGTGCTGTTGACGCACGGCAATTGTTTCATCTTCACTATCTTTATACAAGCTCTAACTTATATCATGTATCATAAAGCTCTATTTTAAGAGTTGGTTTGTTGCTGGCAATTGAACCTTAATTAGGATGATGATGACATAGTCAATACAATAATTATGGTTAGTGCACTATTTTTCCTGATTGCTACTAAATGATTGTTGCTAGCAACACAGCCTTATAAATTGATAACGTTGATTGCTTGTATCTCTCCTGGCTCTTCATGTGCATCCTTGTCGGTTGGTGTAATGCTGCTGGATAATATCCATAGGAGCTAAATTACTGAAGAAGCTAACCATAAGTGATGAGTTGTACACATGTATCAACAACTGTGTTAGATTTAGCTGCACCATTATGTCACAAACCTTTTTCTGAACAAATCATTTATAACTCAGTGCTTGACAGGCTAAAACAGTGAAATTATCTGACGCGTTTATCTAGTTCAACTATACTATTCTGGGTTTATTCAATTGAATTTTTTGCTATTATCTCCTGATTTTGTAACAAAATGCAGTGTTAACGGCATCTGTCAATGTATCTCAGCAACCTCTCAATGTTACAAACATGGTATGTATAGTAGTGAGCATACTAGTTGAGCTAGTAGACGCAGTTCATAATGAGCGTCACTGATACTAAACACCACTAAACACTAAAAAAACAAAGTGCGAACATGTTTTATATGGCTTCTTTTAGCCCAGCTAATGTTTAAAAAGGATAGCAGATCTTGTGTGGCTTTGCCCTCTAGCCGTTTATGACCTCTCATGAAAAGTATATAATTACGATCTTAAGTTTAATGGCTTGGTCGAAACAGGTAACTAATTGTGTTCATAAAATACAAAATGGTAGATAATTTCATTCACGTTTACTTACGCACACATCATACAATCGCTTATTTGCCATCAACATCAATTTGTTGTCAAAAAAAGCTGAACTGAAATGTTCGCTTCTAGAATAGAGTTGTCTGCTCGTTTCGAAAATGTTTGTAGAAATGGACTTGGAAATCGTATACAAAAAGGTATACAGGTAAAATTAATGGTCAGGTATAATTGCAGTGGCTCAAAACCTGGTCAGTTTCTGGGTCGTTTTGTAGAGGTGGAGCTTAATCCGGAAATGCAAATGTTTTGCCGGCACTAAGCGACGAGGTTTTAAGCAAGTGCCAATGTTTAGTCGGTTAGAAATTGAGTCTGTAATCTTATTATTTTTTTGTAACAAAATAAAGCATAAACATCGTTTTAGACAAATCTTTAATTAAAAATATGAGATCTTTCATCAAACTAGCATAACGTATTCACATAGTTGTTTATCGTAGTTTTGTCGTGTTAAGACGAAATAGTAACGTGCTCACGAAACGGAAAAAAATCTTCTCAAAAATACATCATTAATTATTCTGTATTCGTTTATACAGTGTGTATGAAAAATGTCTTACATACGTTGTAATATGATTGCACTTACATGTATGTAACGTGGTATTATATAAGTTATTGAATATTTGTGATTATGTTCTAACCAAATAAAATGCACATTGAAACAATTGTCTACTTTGCTACCATTCTGAGAGCTAAAGAAGATTCTATTTCATTTTAGTGTAACTATTTATGTTAGCGTATCGTAAGACAAAGATTGTGAAAAGGCAACAGAAGACATTAGTCTATCTTATCTTTACTACAAACACCGACTTCTCCAACAACTAACTTTGTTTAGATTTTGAACATGACCGCACTCTGTAGGTATTCATTTGTCAATTTGCTTATATATTTATTATTTATGTACAGCATTGTGTGACCAAAAAAATTTTCTTGATTTGTTGAGCAAAAAATATTTTCTTTTTGTTGGCATGATGATGTATTTTCTTGCTCCAATATAAATAATGCATGTGGCAATTGTTGTGCATCATTGTTAGCAGCTTTCCCGTTACCTCCACAAGCACAATGTAGCCAATTCTGGAAAATCAGAGGGCAGCACACACAAAACCTTCAGCATGATGTATGTCTATTGGCATTGCTGATGTTGTACAACATACATTGTTTGAAAAGCCGATGCGCAATGACAAAATGTCTGGTGATGGACCACTGGAACAATGATGGGAAGTAGGTTGTTTTAGTTATCGGACGAATCTATCATGATAAATCGTAAAGTTTAATAATTTTACTTTATTTGATATAAAAAGAAAATGTTGCACATAACTTAATTACTACCACATCAGCACCAAAGCCATAAAAGGCCTTTAACAAGCACAAATGAGAACAGAATAACAGAGTAGAAAAGGGCTACATATACTACATGTAGATATGTGAAAATAAGTGAATATAAGTCTGGTTTATTTAAAAAAAAATCAGTGTTGAAAATCCTGAATGTTTTATGTATGTAGGTATGTTTTAATTTGATCAATATATTCACTCAAAATTGAGCACAGTACAAGCTGAAACAGTTCGAGATTTTGCATATAAAAGTATTCCTATCTAGAACAAGTTTGTTCTCTATAGCTGCAGATGAATTGGCAATGAGGTAGAGGGCACGCCAGATGCCATCTGGCGTGACTTCCCTTCATTGCCAGTTCACCCACAGCTATGGGGAACAAACTTGCTCTATGCCTATCTAGATATTGCTTGTATTAGAAAGCCTCAGGAAGCATTTTTGCTCTGTCATTTCTTACTCCCTGCAAACTCCTCTTGGAGATCCTTGATCTAAAATAAAAACAATCATAGCATGTGTATTTACATCTCCTTGAACTTGTTAAGTACTGTGAATGCAGTATTCAAGTGGCATTATTTGCGACAATTTTTGACTTTGACAAGAATACTATTTGTTAATTTAATGAAGTAGATTGGAAAGTTACATTGGACATTGTGATTAGCTGGAAGGTAATTTGGCGATCTCAAAGAACCGGACAAATCTGCTTTTGCTAGTTCCTGACTTTATTACTGTTTTTACAGTAGTTTTATTTCACAATTATTTCCTGGCTTCATATATCTTCTCCAATCCTACATTGCTCAACCGACTTAGCCCATAGAGTTGACTTGTACAAGACAACAGCGAAATTAGTCCAAGTACTCAGTCTATGAATCGGATGGTGTTGTGGCACCTTGTTATCAATTTCTCAAAGAGTTGATAACAACTCCAGAGATGCTCCCAAATCCTGATTAGAGATTTGCACATTACATCAAATCACCAATCATGAGATTGGCATCAAAGCACCATAAAAATGGATTACCCAGTTTGTAAATTAAATCAAATTAAAACCATCAATTACATAGTGGATGATGGTTTTAATTTCATTTTATTTGAAAGCTGAGCAGTCACCCTTCTAAGTGATTTGATTTGGAGCAAAACGCATGCCAGCGATTTGATATGCTTTACAAATCTGGAATCAAAGACTTGGGAGCATCGCTGCACAACTTTCTCCAATTCAGACACTGAGCACTTACACTAAAGTGACACAAAAGCATCATGCAACAGGGTTCTAATTTTAAAACTGAGTTACTGAATATTACCACTCACCGGACTGTTAGGTATGAAAGTAACATCAGGTGTCTGAGTTACATCTATAATGCTGTCATTTGTGGCGTTTCGTAGATGCTCCCCACATCTATGGAAGCTCACATAGCCTCTGCTCTTACTCCTACCCATCCTGAGCAAGCACTGCGTTTCCTCCTTATCTTGAGCTATAAATCAGAATGCTCGAGGCATTGAACGTTTGGCTGGGTGTGAACAGGCAACTTAACAAATATCGCAGTTGGCAGCAAATAATTTGTTTCTGAAACCTAATCCTGCCTACACAAGGGGTTCTTCTGCATTATCCTACTATAACTTCACGTTTTTCTAGCTACTAATCTAGGGCTATAAATGGCTTGAAGATTCGCCTACCAATGAAATTCCACATTTAACCATAATTAATATTGCACGATTTGCCTAAAATTTTATTGCTGGTTATGTGAGTGAGTACCTCCGTGTTACTATCAGATGTATTGTCTTGAGGATGCGGTCTCTTTGTTGGATTCTGTGACTAAAAATATAAACAATACGTAAATTATGTATATCGACACCATGTGACAACATATATGAATTTATGCACATGTATAGCATATTTATATTTGTAGGCACAATCTAACTAAATTCAAATTGGCAAAAGAGTCCAAACAAAGGCCTTGTTGCCAGAGCTCCAAAATAAGCATTCATTTTATCTTGCTTTTAATGATTGTTTTTGCAAATTTTAGGTGTGAAATATTCAATGTAAAATAAAATATTACGTCCAAGTTTAACCAAAGGTGTGAACTGCGATATAATACTATCTGGCGCATGTGTGAGGCCTCGGGATGAGAAATTCTCAAGAAAAATGAGACAGATTGCCGTAAACTTCACTGGCTATTGGGTCAAGGATATGGTATCTGAGCATTCCAATCAAGTCCGTGTTTCTTTGCAATTCTACCAAATTTCTATGAGAGTGTAGATGAAATAAAAGAAGAGAAAATGTTTTTGAACTTTGATGTACTGTGAGACCGAAAGCAAAGTATCGAATACAGCTTAGACATGTCGCAACCCTCACAGTAGTGTAGACTTAGATTTACTGCATTCTCTGATTTTGGCTTACAAGAATATAAATGTGCACGCATGCTTTTGTTACAAGATAGCTATTTCAGAAATAAAACAATTTAAAATCCATAAAAGTAATAAATATTATTCATCATCTCTATGTAAAATCCATACTATACTATCTGTGCATTTGCAAAGACATGGAAGGATAGCCCTGTCTAAATATATTGGACATACAATGACCGAGTTTTGCTGTCCAAAAATATCCCTTATAATAGGCTGAGTAAAATATTCTTGGTGTACCGGTAACTTACCCTCCGCTGTTCTTTGTACTTTTCCTTCTGGGTTTGCTGTCTTTCAGGGCCGTACATGCAGCCATACTCTTTTTCTTCGCCATACTCTTTTTCTTCGCCATACATACATAAATAGCTTTGACTGTCATGGATGACGTTCTTACCTCTCCAAATATCTTCACCTTGCTAAATTAGAGCAGATAAAATTTTAAAATTAAGAAACATGGTACAGATTTTTTAGATTCATTAGCTGAAGACGTTGTAGGTTTTTAGCCTTACTTGATTGCTAACACTCAATTGGGAACTAACTGCTGCATGTATATGATGCTTGATACATTTATTGCTTGCTTGATTGTAGTTATTAATATATACAATGATTTTTAATGTCATCTCAATTGCATGCCAATGCTTGTACACTGAAGTCCATGTATATCTTCTAATCAAGGCTGCACTATAAGCTTGATCGTAATCCACTGCATGTCTGTATATACCCGAATATCCACTTCGTCAAATTAAGCTTAAGAGTTGAGTGTCTATAGAGAGTAATCCTTTATTGCTGAGACTTAGATGGTGTGTATCCAGTGTGAGTTGCTAGTGAACTGATGAAAATTGTGTCAACTCTGCTTCAAGTAGGGCCTGTGACGTCATAGATCACATGGTACAAAAATAAACCAAAAAGGGCTTCATCAAACTGCAGCATAAAAACATATAAGCTACTATTGACATGTACTTCTATTGCACAACAACCAAGCATAGGCCTACATTTTACAATCAAGGTTACACTTCAACATCAAGGTTACACTAAAATATCCGAGGTATAAAATGTTCATTTTTAACGCAAGATCACAAATTAGGCAGTGAAGAAAAAGTGCTTTAAGGATATGAGATTACCTTCAAAAAGTCTTTCATGCTTGTTGAATATGCCGTCCTCATGGTTTGTGCAAAACTTGTTGCCATATTCGATTTCATGGGCTTTGATAGCTTGCTCAAACTCGTCTAACAATGAGGCAAGAAGGAGCGGCATAATGCTTAAATGCACTGCAATTAAAAATATATATTTGGTAGGCCCTCAGGCTCCTCGTAGAAGTTGACTGTCGTCAGCGATCATGTCATTCAGCTATCGAGGCTTCGATAACCTACCGACATGATTGCCGACTACAGGCACGGGAGGCCTGTAGGTAGGTCTATATAGAAGATGAAATGATGAATACAAAAACTCAGTTATGAATACATGATGACCCACTGAGGTCTTGAAGCAATATGAATATGCAGTGCATTTCAATTAATTTTTTAAGACAAATTGCAAGCAGTAAGCGACTCTGACTACTGAGGACTACTGATCACAGGCAGGCTGTCTAGTCCAAAAATATAACTGCCCTGCATTGCAGAAGACTACAAAAACTTGCTTTACCTTGCCTCCTCTCCTACACTTTTTGTGAACCAAACAGATGAGATACAGCCTAGGCCTGGCGGTGCTACTGACAGCGCACCATTGTAGTAACAAGTTCAAATAAAATTTGAGATACACAATTAAATGGTTGTTCCTTAGGTAGCTACATACTGTCGTTGTTTCAAAATGTGCTACAGTTGAGACTTGGTAGTAATATAAAGTTAGTTGTTAAAAAAGTGTGTGCTTGCAGCAAATACAGTAAAGATAAAAAACTGATGTCTTCTGTTGCCTTCATTTTTACAATCAATGCCTAACGAGATGCTAATACTAATATTTACAGTGAATTAAAATAGAATCATTTTAGGCTCTCAGAATGGTAACAAAGTGGACAACCGTTTTAATATGCATTTTCTTTGTTCAGAACATAATCGTAACTTTTCAATATTTTATGTAATACCGCTTTACAAAAGTGTATTCATATTAAAAAAATATATAACTATTTTTCAAATATAAACGAATACAGAATAATTAATGGTGTATTTTTGAGAAGATTTTTTCCGTTTTGTGAGCGTGTTACCATTTATTCTTAACAAGAAAAAACTACGATAAACAGCTATGTAAATACTCTATGTTATTTTGCTAAAAGAACTCATATTTGTAATTAAAAATTTGCTTGGAAAAGATGCTTACGTGATATTTTGTTAAACAAAAAGATAACTACTCGATTTATCAACAACTAAACGTTTGCAGTGGTTCGACTAACTTTAAAGCTTTTGTATTTCCGGATTAAGCTCCACCCCTACAAAACGACCCAGAAACTGACCAGGTTTTGAGCCACTGCAATTATACCTGACCAAAATTAATTAATGATGTATAAGCGTTTTTAGCATTTAGCGTGCGTTCCTAGCTTTTGTGATAAGGTTTCATTACTGTAGATGAAATTGTATTGCCAAACGCGGCAACTTCTCGATACTCGACTGATGCCTTACGTTAGTCTATAGCGCCATCTTTAATTAGTTCATTCATTCCGTTCAGACGGCTTGGTAGCGGCACCATAACCTGGAGAAGAAAAATGGGCGTTGATGTTGCAACAACAAAGCCTGGAGATGGTAATTTGATTTAATAATAAAATTCATGCTTATCATTAATTTTTAAACATTTGTAAAGCTCTTTAAGAAGAAAACATTTTACAATGTTCTATACAAGCAGTTTACTTGCCGTGGTACCTTGTGGAAAACATATTGTAAAATATGACTATTGATTACCGCAATAAAGATTGCTCATATATAGTTCTATAACGCATGCATAACATTATTTATGGGCAAGCGCTTTGGTGCTACAAATATCGGTGTGATAACATTCACAGCAATTGCCAATTGAGTTGTCCGACTGTCGCTGAAAAATTGCTACTAGCCAAGTAGTTGACCCTAAAAAGTGTAGTACGTGTGTTCTCGTACTGCAGCTACGTTTTGAAAAACTCATCTAGTTAAAACTTGGTATATACAACAGATTCTTCGGCTCTGTACAGTAAGTAGAAGTTGTATGTTAGTGCAAGAACTCAAGGTTTCGTGTTTACATTTGGTGACTAAGGTCCCTATAGCTAATCAAGCAAGCAGCGCGGATTTGACGACTAGTTGCGATGGAACAATTTACTAGTTTCCAAACAACTATGATAACTGGCATGTTACTAACCTGCCTATGCTCTGTATTGTAGGTGTTACTTATGCCAAAGTGGGCCAAGTGGTTCAAGTTCATTACACAGGTAAGTATTAATCATATTGGCTTGAGTAGCTTGTTGTCATATAAACAGGCTGGACTATTACATGGGCAATACCCCTTTAGGCGGATTTTGAACAATGCATATCAAAATAGTCAGGTTATCAGCGTTTTTTACTATACTGAGCTGAAGAATATATTGCAACAAAATTAAGTCTATGCTTTTTTTAGAGATAAAGTAAGGCCCACTTCTGCTGGTGTATTATAGGGTTAGAAAAAATAAACATTCTTTGTACCAGCCGTAATCTTTTATAAAATAAACTAATTGTAAAAATCACTTGAATCGCTGCACTATTTCTTGTACTCCTGGTTATACCATCGCTGACTGGCCCAGCTAATTAAGACAATCAATTCATGTGCATCACCCGCTAACTGATATCAGATTATATTACATCTACCTCAAAATCACATTTATACATGTGCTACTGCGTTTGTGTACAAATTTTCGGCTACAATAACACAGCTACATTTATAGTATTCCATAGGGTTATGTTTGGTTTCTGTACTGATAGTTCTATTGTCTTTTAGTTTTTAAAACCTAAATTTATATTGCTAATTTAGGCACTCTGACTGATGGTACTAAGTTCGACTCATCAAGAGATCGAGGGAAACCCTTTGAATTCACTCTAGGTGTTGGTCAAGTCATTAAAGGTTGGGATGAAGGCGTAGCAAAGGTAAAAAGCACCGAATGGCGCTGATCATTTCTGCCTATATAATTTAACATTACTTCAACGTGTTTTGCTTCATTTCCAAATTGACTTTAAAATTACTTAGCAACTAAAAAGGTTTAGCGTAATAGTTTTAATGTTCCCATAGCAGCTGTGCTCCTGTGCATTTTGGCAACTCCCTGCCCTAACCCTTTTAACTGAGAGCTATGATCATTATATAATTTAGTGATGGAGAGTTTGGTAGGTTTTAATTTAAAAATAGTGGGATGATTTTTACAATCAGCATCGGCTGCAATCACTTGACAACTGTTGTGCAGATTATACGCTATGCTTTGTTTGTTATTGCCATTTTCCATAATTTTCGTTGATGAACATTACAGGAAAGTCTCCTGTTTCATATTGCTGCTGTTATCGGAGGTGTGTCATGTGTGTTTTTACAAACTTTACAAAGTAATAACTTTTGCATTTTATTTTATGTTGAAAACATTCAGATCAACTTCCCTCAGTCTGCCCTTTATGTTATAGATTTCAATGACTATGCATGTCTATTTCTGTATACAGTATATGCAATGTTTCATATAAGCATAAATATCTCAGAGCAGTATAAAAAATTGAAATAACAACAAACTTCGATCATTTTTAGCATTATAAGATGTTCCAAAAAATTGGCGCTGCAGCAATGCATCCTTAATTATTTTTGTAGTAGAATTTGTTTTTGTTAAGATTTTCTGTTCTAGAAAATCTCAGGAGAATAGAAAACAACGCAGTAATGATGAGTCATCCGTGATAGTAGCTGGTTCCTTTAGTTAGACAAGTAGATTATCATCTGCATAATGATAATGACAGAATTCATGTTAGTCATGGGCCTGAACTGCTGCTGCATAGCAAGCCATTGTAAATTTTTACCCGGAGAATTATTCCTGCTTAGCCCCTTTGATTTCTCAGGTTACTCTGCTAAAATTCCGATTTTCACCCGTTCCCACAGGCGGCTGTAGTGGATTTTTAAGGTAAACACCTTACTGTAAAGCCTTATTTGAACGCCATGGCACTTCTAAAGTGGCGCCTTATTAGAGATAACGTTCAAATAAAGGGTGTTTAAAAAATAAATTTTTTAAACACCTTGTTAGAATGTTGAGAAGATAAATTTAACCCATTCACGAGCGAATCCAATGTCACTCATATTTTGCACTCTCCTTCGGATGCTGCGACATTAACCATTTTAAATGCAAAAAATTTGCTAGCTCACCTCTAACTCATCGTAGATTTCTAAATAAATATGCAGGGTGAAGCTGATACCTGTCTCTACCAGTTGATATCTATTGCTTGCAATTAACCTACGATGATCTTATAACTTGTGTTGCAATTTGATGGTGCTTTAAAGTTTTTATTTTCATTGTAAATTTGAAAGCATATTTTTATTTTATAACTATAATTATTTAACAAGGTTGCATAATTGCACTCATCGATACGTTAGCTACAGTTTGCAGACAAAAGTGGTTTTTTATGTGCAATAGAACAGGAGTTATGGGCGTCGATACATTGTAAGATGAGGTCAGATTACCGCAATCATGCTATCAAATAATATGCTATAAATCTGCAAATTTGTAAGGTTTATAATAATTATCTATCAAATGCTGCAAATATATATATTGAAAAACCAGTGACATAAACAAATCATAGTTATAATGCAGAAACAAAAATTAATATTTTTGTTACAAATATTTGCATCGTTTGCTTGGCAGGTTACATTCTGATTGTTACTTTCGTATGAAACCATTTCATCATCTAGCTATACAATACTTTCTACAGTGTCTACCAACCTGAACTCTTATGCACTGAACTAGTCGATATTAGCGTCCAAACAATTTTTTTAGCATAGCAAAACTTTTATACGTTCGTTATTGCTAAAATGTTTTTCACATACGTTGAAGAATCAAGACTGCGTTAAAGAAGGAGCTATTATTAGCAGGGACAGTTACAGTGCACCCTCGAGATACGATGTTAATTCGTTCCATGGTTGGCATCGTATGGTGAAAAATTCGTATATCGGGGTATAGAAATAATTGTAATTATACAATGCAAACGTCCCCTGGTGAAAATCGTCAATTTTTTTTATAAAAATGTGTACATATTGACAATTAGCAACAAAATAGTATGTTAACTTTAGTAATTATAGTTACCTACAGTAACTGTATTGTATTGAGTGTATTTTAATGGTTATGATCTGCAATAAAACGCAAAATTATGTGTGTACCAAATGTAGTACGTACGGTAAGGAGTTCTTGCCTTCAAAAGGTACGCATAACATAATCTTTGAATTCACTTCAAGTTTAGCTTGCTATGCCTACACTTAAAACTAAGTTTTAGTATGTATTTTGAACTATTTTACTGAATTTCAACTTTTTATCATGAAATTTTATCCTTCAGCAGTTCCTATCTTCACTTTCACTATAAACTTTAGCCTATCTGGTTGAAACCTTTTTCAACCTAATTCAATAAGGCCGAGCGATGCAGTTATAGAAAGCGGCCTCTCGCACACTTGACCATTTAATGGCTACCGAAAAGAAAAATAAAATTATGTTTTCTATACTGGACGTACATACCTTTGGAGTAACATGGCTTTAGCTGGTACATGTAGCGGGTAAAGCAGAGAGGAGGCAAAAACGTATCAATGCTAATTATGGTGCTGTACACTTTAAAATAAATTTAAAACGTAATGAATTGGAATTTTTTAGCAGGCTAAAAGAAGTTGTCCATTCCTGTCCAATTTTTCTACGAAAAAATTGATGGTGTAATGCAGAAAATTGCTAGCTAGCGCTTGTAAAAGGATCCAGAGAATGTGGTACAGTAGTTTGTCTTGCATGAAATGTGCACAAGAATCAATGTAACCATACATACAAAGTTTGTACGTATTTATACCCTATGGGGGGACAGGGTTTTAGCAAGTTTCAAAAAGTAATGTGGATGCTTCAACTAACTTGAGTAGCTAGTTATATGAGTTACATACATACATGCAATGAATTATATTCACGTAGAAGATAACAAGCCCACATGCAAAGACATGGTTAAACAAGAAAATATAACATAAAATCAAAAGGAAACAAAATGAATAAAATATGAAAAACATGCCACACAAGAGATAAATAATATATATTATACATGCATTGTTTTAATGTACCAGTCCATATCAGTAAATTAAACACTTGAAATATTTCTGCGAATGTGGGATTTTCTGTATCTTCCACATCCTCGCCTTTACTATATGGTTGCTCCTTTTGAATGCTGATCGCGTGCATGACCTAGCTCATTCAAATCTTCAGTCGGAAGCTCTTTCTTGTGCTTGCTTAATGGAGTTCTTGTTTTAATAATAATTGCAAATGCTGATTGGTTGCGATCATATTCCTTGACAATGTTAATAATACGGGTTCCTTCTCCTTATTTACGACATCCAACTTTGTTGACATGGAAATCATTTTTCCTTCGTTTTGTAACGTTTGTATTGGTCTCAGATTCCATAGATAACAAATTAAATGTAGATAGTTGTAGTTATATACGTATGCTGACTTAAAAGTTTATAGTAAAAGCTATAATAACGCTACAAATGAATATTTGCTCTCGTTTGTGTATTTTACATGAAATTTTCCACGCGGACATGAGAGAAGTCGATCATCGTGTCTCTTCTAAACATGTTCTAAGAATGTTTTCGGCAAACTATATTTCGGTGTCTTTTTTATTTCGACGTGTGTTATGAGCACACCGACGGCCAAATTTTAACTCGGGCGAAACTTTTCTCAAATTCGTATGGTGAAATAAAATTCGTATAGCGAGGTAAAGATATCACAATGTTTGACTTCGTAAGGTGAAAAAATCGTATATCAGGGTAATCGTATCTCGAGGGTGCACTGTACTAATTATTTCTATGGTGTTACAATTAAAGTATTTAACAAAAAACCTAAAGACCTGGAAATAGAAAACGGACTTACCGTAAAACCTCTGATTGAATGCCTTGGCACTTTATTTTTAAACCTTTTCTCTGTGGTCGCGATCAATTGGAGGCGGCATTCAAATAAAGGCTGGCGGTGTATTTTTCAAATGGCTCGTCAGAATTGTCAGAAAATAAATTTAGCTTTATTAGGGCAAAGCAAATGTTGCCTATATTTTGCCCTCTTTTTCCGGTTGACCGATATTAAACCCTTTGGATGCAATAAATCTGCTAACTTAGCTCTTACTTGTCAAAGATCTCTTAATAAATGGACATGGAGAAACCAAGAAATATTTCTACCAAATGATATCTTTTGCTTGCAATTGACCTGCAAAGATATTATAGCCTGTGTCTTTCTTTGCAATTTGTTGGAATTTTCAAATATTATTTCATTCTAAATTTAAAGACATTTTTATTTTATATCTATATTTAACATTGTTGAATAAAAGCTCATTGCACTCACTGATATGTTCGCCACAGTTTGGAGCCAAAACTAGCTTTTTATGTGCAATAGAAGTGGAGTTAGGAGTATCGATCTATTGTAAACTGTATTAAGATAGCCGCAAGGATGCTATTAAATACATGCTATAAATCTGCATATTTATAAGTTATACAACAATAATCTATCAAATGATGCAAATATATATTCATGAGCAAGTGATATAAACGAACCATACTTATATTACATGCTGAAACAAAAATTAACGTTTTCCAAACGAAAATATTTGCATCGTTTGCTCGGATAGCTGCATTCTGATTGTTGCTTTTGATGGAACGAACATCTTCTTGTTGTCCAATACCTTCCACAATATCTTCTGGCCTCAACTCTTCTTTTGCACTGCTGAACTAGTCGATATTAGCGTCCAAACAATTCTTTTGGCAGAGCAAAACTTTCACGCACTGCATTTAGCACTAGTGCAACGCGTAAAATTTTGCTTGCGTAACCTCTGGTCCAAAACTTGCGAACCGGTTTTTATATGCATGTCTTTCGAAGTATTAGAACCGTGTTAAACAAGGAACTACTATTAGTCTGAGACAGTTAGTAGTTATTTATATAGCATTGCTTTCCAAGTTCGATCTACCTTCATAAATTTAAACCGTTTTTATATATGTACATGTACTTCGCAGTATCAGTACCACGTTAAACAAGGAACCACCATTAGCCTGAGACAGTAATTATTTCTATAGCGTTGCTTTAAAAGTTCATTAACCATCGCAAATTTAAGCCGTTTTTTTATATATGTAGGCTACTTTGAAGTAAAAAGACCGTATTCAACAGAGAGCTACTACTAGCCTGAGACCGTTATTGATTATTGCTACAGTGTTGACAACAAGGGTTCGACAACAAGAGAATTAACTGTTACTGATATAAACTATTCATTATTAATACGGTTTTTTGGACACTTTTCTACTGATCAGTTGATGTGGACGCGAAAAGATCAAATAATGTCAAAGTGGTGGTCAAATGAAGATGGCGGTCAATTGGAGAGTGGCGGTCTATTTTTTAACCCTTCTCTCAGGGTGGCGGTCAATTGGAGGTGGCGTTCAATTAGAGGTTTTGCGGTAGATAGGAACAGAAACAACAAACGAATTAATTATTGTTGATGTAATCAAGTCGTTATTAGCATGGTTTTGTGGACACTTTTCTACTGATCACTTGTTACTATGGGTTCGTAAAGATGAAAAATGTCAAATAGAGGTGACGTTCAAGTTTTACTACTCGCATTCAACATTTAACTTGAGATGCTAACATTCATCTTAAAATAACCCTATAAATTAGATTCATGAAGTTTGGGACAAGGTGTTCCAGATAAAATAGAATGTTACGGCTAGTTAATCTTTTTACCAGTTATGAATAATTGGAACAAATTACACTTTAATTGGATTAACGGTGTGCTATTTAACTTGCATGATGATTCAGTAGGATTGCTACAACATTAACTTTAAAAGTTTGAAACAGTAAATTGTTTGATGTTCAGAAAGATTCAGCAAAACAAAACGGTGCTTCCTAAAGGCGTGTCAGATTATCCGGCAGTAAAATGATTACTATGAAATGGTAAATTATGTTCCATAAAGAGTGCACTAAGTGCAGACTGCAGTTATCACGCCTTTAATAGCCGCCTTTAATAGCCATCTAGCGTAGCAATCTTGTAGAGCTTAGGTTCAATGTGATTTACATCGGATGTGATGAATATGGCTGTGATTGAATGCAGTAAAAATACTCCCGACATCAGCTGTCATTTCAAATTGCTCTCTCTTACCTTGTCCTGGCAGTGCATTTTGCCAAAAGTTGAAGTTTTTATGTATGTACTAAACGATATTGAGTTGCATCCCAAAAATGGTGACTATGCTATTACCTTTTTGTATATCTTGTGTAGATGAGCCTTGGTGAGAGGGCAGTACTCACATGCACCCCCGACTATGGTTATGGATCACAGGGCCACCCAGGAGTCATACCTCCTAATGCTACTCTAAAATTTGATGTTGAATTTCTTGCTATTAAGTAAGCAACCGCGAATCACCATTCCTGATCTATGTCTCACCAAGCATAGATGTGAGACATTACCGATACAACCTTTATCATATGAGAACAGCATTTGAACGAGCATGATTTGGAAAGCTTTTACATTGCAACGAGGGAGAACAATCATCTTTCATGCAATTGGTACTTCATCTATATTTGGAACATTCTACATTTCTGTGAAATCATAATCCTGTATAATCTCCGTTTTGAAACTGGTGAAATGAGCTTTTTTTCATGTGTTGTACTACAATATATAGTGAAATACAATTTTCTAAGATTGTGCAAAGTATGCCTGGTACTGTATAATGTTTTTATGACCATCGCATTTAATTGATGCGCATTTGAAACACTGTACAGAAAGGGATTATCTACTGAAAGCTTTCTCTCGAGTGTTATTATACGAGACCGTATGATGGGCAGCATGCTTCTAAGGCTGGAGTATGTTCCTCTGATTGTCAGCTTATCAGGTGCTTGAGACCGCATCGGCTTACTATGTACCTTAGCAGCTGTTCCATATCATTCATTTGAGGAACTTGCTCTGAATCACCTCTGCAAATCACATACTTAGTAATGAGCTGTGTTAGTTCAGTTAATCCATCAGGCTTTTAATAAATCAACAGTTCCTATTACTCATTAGCATGTCAAGGACTATAATCTAACCTGTAGGGAAAAATTGCGATACCCTAGGACACTTATATTTCGCTAGTATTTAGTTTCGTGAGTAGCGCACAGAGTAAAATTTCGAAGCAATTTAATTTCGCAGCTCTGATGAGTGCGAAAATATAGTGATGTGAAAATAAATGCAGTGGAACAAACATAATTAGATTCCTCAGGTTCAGTTCACCAATAAAAAAATTCAATTTGCGACTAGTTTGTAATTGTGAACCGCAGGTAGAATGGTGTGGGCAAGGTCGATAATGCAATTTGATCGCCTGCTGCCATTTGTTGGACTATCAACAGGCCTGTATTCACTGGGGCAGCTGGCCGACTGAGCCGCCCCAACTTTTTGGGAATTTTTTACGGTAAGTACAGTCCAACTCGGATAACTCGCCCTCAGATAAAATGTAACATTTCATCTCAAACACAAGGTCAACTCAAACGGATTTGTTTGGTCAGTTCCAACGCAATGATAAATTCCTTCAGATAACTCGACCTCAACATCATTTATTCGAAAAGTTATTTGCCCAACGGCCATGGACGCGGTTTTTATCGCTGTAGAATATCACTGCATTCCAAGCCATAGAGACAAACATCAACTTCTAGTAGTTCTTAGGCATCATTATTATCATCATCAGAGGCAAAATATTTTTGTTAACGACTTTTATTAAGGTTTGCAGAAGATTAAGTTTTATCAAACACCCGCTTGGCCATGTCCCATCGAAAGCGTAAAAGCCTCCGAATGAACTTAAAATAAAATCCGCAAAATTGATCTTTGTTAAAACGCTCAAAAGAAAAAGATGTATTTTTTCTGAGCGTTTTAACTGCGGTCATGTTTTGCCTATTTTAATTTGAAAACGTCTCATCAGTCACATCACTTAAAACAAAACAAATCTCAAAAAATTACAAGTTATTGAAGAGGTGTCAGTGGTGAATCCAAACCTTTCCAGAGCCATGCTGCTTGTGTAGTACTGCGAGTGTCAGTGTGTCTTATTTTCTTTCAACACACGGTGCTCACTGCATTGATTGATGTCCCAGCAAACGATAATGCTACTAATGCGTGTGCATTGACATCAAATTCCTATCATTATAAATCATTCTTAATGGGAAAATAATCATAATTAATTGCAAAATAATAACGTAATAAATTTTGACAGTCAAATTATTTTGTTGGTTTATATTTTAACGATGCTATATAGTGGTCGTTAAAAACGTTAAAATAAATGTCGTTATAAAATTCCATTCTACAGTATCAATGAACAAAACTATTTAGTTTCGCTTTTTTGCTCGTTTGTTATGATAGTTTCGCACATGAAACTTTCGCGAGAGGATGACACCGCGAAAACGCAAAAGTTAGATGCCACGAATGCATAAGTGTCCTAGGGTAGCTGGTACCCGATTCACAGCATATTTCCATGGTAGTGTGTTGGAGTAAATATCCATCCTGCAAATGCATAGTTCATTACATACTTATTTAGGTAGACTTTATCGACTCGATGAATGGATGCTCACTTCATCGAAATCAGGCAGCGCAATGCAAATATGCTGTTCATGAAATTCAAAAGAGATTTTAGTGTCAGTTGGATAACAACTGATGAACAACTAACATTGACTGAAGGCAACTGAGAAGCTAATGTAAGCAAAAGCTGTGAGATTGTGTGTTTTGGATTTTAGCAAGAATTGTACATAGCCATTGAGGCTCAGACTGATGAACTGTAAGTGTTAAAAACTCGCAGTAAGTAAAAGATTTTCAATGTTTATCACTTGTATCCTGTTAACAAAAACAGAATTACCCTAGCGTTCAGTAATATGAGAAGGTCCTGTGACAGTACACTAACCGCAAAACAACAACTTGGTGTATGTAGTTATTTTGATAGCAAACCAATAGCAATGCTTGTATTGGCTATAGCATGATAATGGCTTGAATAACAGGTTAGCTAGACTAATGGCATGGTAGGCATTCTAGCTCTCATAAACTAGAAAGCTGCGGTATTACTTATCACCGCAGCTTAATTCTCAAGAACTAATATATTTGTGGAAGCTATGACAGAGCTGATCATCTATTTTAGAAAGTAATAAATAATGGATATCGCAATTCCACATGAATAAACTAAAAATTAAGGATTAACTAAAATAGAAAGAGTTGGGAGTCCAGCTTTCTTGCAAAACATTGCTTAACCTTAAATTCTGTAGAATTATTCATATAAACCATGTCAGCTACATACTACTCTACAGGATGAAAATATTTGATGGATTTAATAATTCGCGATTTCCCGAACAGACGATTCCACGAATTACTAAATTTCACGAATAATTAGTTCTATTGTTAAACACAAGGGAGAATAACTACTGCCTCAAATTAAAAACTAGTCGCTAGGCGGAAGTAGTAAACGTAGCCGAACTCCAAATTTTAAAAAAATCGCCGGGGCTTTGAGTTAACCCCATTGCCAATGCATCACATTTCTTTACAAAACTATTCAATGTTGTCACAAGTTATTCGGCACACCACCATCATCGAAAAAATCTGCAGTTATTTACGTTAAAAAAACTCATAACTTACCACAAGTTGTTGGTTCACCAAAGGCCTCCGAATCGATGAACATTCATGAAAACCTCTGGATGGAGCCAAAAATTTATAGCTTAGCTTGAATTATGCTTAGCTTATGAATTAGCTTATGTATAAATATATTATAATTAATTGCAAATATGAGTGTACAAATACAATATTTCAAATACAAACAAAACTTTACAAACAATGAATGGAGTAAATAAAAACAGTTTGGCCCATATGGCAGTTGTCTGGCAATAAAATTAAACTGATACTCATGAAAAGTAAATACTAGCGTGTAATGGTGCTCTCTGACTAGTTATTTTGGTAATAGCAGCGCTATATCGCTGTCACTGTCTTGGGTAGATGTTAAAGGCGATTCTCTCGCTACTACATGGCTGGTAAGGCAGTTATCATCAGAACTCTCCTCGTGGCTTACTATTGCAACGTTCTGCCGGTTGGCCAAAAAATTGTGATCGTAAAGGTGTTCTTATTCCTTTTCTAAAACAGATATATTCTCCTCCTTAGCAGCTGCGGTCACTGCTACCTCAATTTCAAGACCTCCCTGAATGATTGGTGATCTTCTAGAAATGACATCCACCACTATTGCAGTCATTGTGCCTCTGTGTATGATGAAAAAGCTGCTTACTCTACTTATTTCATGAGATAGATGACCAACCGTTGCGCAGTTGCGTTTATTAGCTTTACTGAAAATGGGTCGTGCAAATTATTGGGCTCCTCTCTCACACTAAAACGAATAATGAAGCGGTAGGGATGAAAAAAATAAATATTGCGTTTTACCAAAGAACCAAAGTAAAATTCAATTATTAATTTAGTAAATGGTTTTGAAAAAACTCATTACCACAAGTTCTTGGTTTATCAGAGGCCTCCAAAGCGATGAATATTCATGAAAACCTCTGGACGCAGCAAGAAGTTTATAGCTTAGCATGATCGACTCGTAGTTGTCAGCTAAAGCCTGGTTTCTATATGACAGCCCAATGATCGTGCGCGGCCCAGTGATCGTACGCAATGCATTTCTTGGGCTGCGATGCAGTGTTTCCATATCGCGCGTAGGCGCCATGCTTGCATTGGACAGGGTGGGTAATTTCCTTACTTTCTCGTAGGAAAGACCGATTTCTTCGGAAAAACAGTCCTCCGTTGAGATATTGCGCTGTCATATGAAAACTGGGCTTACTCTTTCGTACGGGAGACTGATTTCTTGGGAAAACAGCCCTCGGTTTGAATTGTGGGATAGGTTGAAAAGGTCGAGCGATGTATTGTGGGATACATCATCGCGCGCACTCGTCGCAAGGATCCATTCTGTTGGATCCTTGCGATCAGCGTACGCACATCGCGCGATCGTCGTGCGTTGACGTTTCCATATCACAGCCGGCCTACGCACGATGTCGTGCGCCTTGTTGCGTGCCTTGTTGCGCGCCTTACGCTGTCATATGGAAACCAGGCTTAAATAGAAACCTAAACACGTGGTGTACGCATGGGAAGGGTTAACTCTATTGCTAGCTGCAATAAAGTTAACTCTTAATAGAGAGAGATTGTGTTCATCCGCGAATAAATTAGTCCGCGAATTTGCGTGAAAAGGCGATTTGCGCGAAACTTAACTCCCCGAATATTTTCATCCTGTAGGGTATCATGATATAAATGAAAAAAACTGGTTCCATTTTGTCGTAGTCAAACTTTGCACATATCTTCAGATTTTCTTCAAACTATGGTAGTCACTCTATCGATAGATATGATCGTCACTCCATCGATAGATACGGTCCTATCAATAGATACGCTAGTCATTCTATCAATAGATACCGTAGTTGCTCTATCGATAGATACGTTAATCACTCTATTGATAGATATGGTACTCATTCTATCGATAGATACGATAGTCACTCTATTGATAGATATGGTAGTCATTCTATCGATAGATATGGTACTCACTCTATTGATAGCTATGGTATTCACTCTATCGATATACATGTATACAGTAGTCACCCTATTGATAGATATGGTACTCACTCTATTGATAGATACAGTAGTCACTCTATCGATAGATACGGTAGTCATTCTATCGATAGATACGGTAATCATTTTATTGATTACGACACACAAATGAATTAAAAATAAAGATTTTACGACTATCACCCACCAGATTATTCTGTTATTGCAGCCTACAAAACATTTTCAAAGATTTGAAGAGTTGTCTTACTGATGTATTGCGAAGCCCATGCTTTCCCGCTGCCAATGACGTACCATCGCGTCTTAACCATCCAAAAAACTACCACTATTTGTTTATAATTGATAAAGGGCGCATGACCAGAATCTAATGGTTCTTTCAGATCACCCACATGTACAATGAAGGGTACAGGTAGCAATATCGAAAAAATATATATTGTAGAATGGGTTTCATGATAAGCTATCGTTTAGTCCTACCCATATCGATAAACTTTGAGTTCATTAGATGCCAATTTTAGCTACATGCGACCAATGCAGTAATTACTGTCATTGATAACCTACTATTGACTCCAATGAAAAATCTTAGTATACATAGAACACGCTTAAAAAGGTAAGCGTTTAATTCTCATAGCCTAAAAATTTAAAGATATTTACAAATGACTTTATTAATGCGTAACCACACATGTACCTATTCACTTTCATCGGACACTACCTGACTTGATCATCACACACTCTCATCTATCCCAAGCAAGACAGAATCAAAGACAATTCTCTTTCACTTGTTAGCTTCAAGTTCATTCAGTAAGAAACAATAAATAAGCTAGAATGCCCAGGATGGGCTATGAACAATATCATATTAGAGCTCGAGTTTAAGGAATACCACGATCATGAACAATCACTTCCGACTTCTCACCCTTTCCATAACAGACACGCGCAACGCCGATTCGTTTTTGTCACGGATACTAGCTAATCTTTAAAAAATGTTCTACGAAACCTTCAGATAAAAGAGAGTGAGGTGATAAGATGCCTTAAAGTATTTTAGTTATTTGTGTGTATAATCTGCCATAAAGATAATGGTTTACATTTGTCATTGACTTGCTCTACGAACTCATTTGTAAGCATATGGAATGATTGTGAATTACTCCAGGAGTAAATCCCTCTTTTTTTACCTAAGAGTTGCCTGTCCTGTTGATTCAAAACAAAGAGATTTGACCACTGTCACACCACCTTTATGGCTGCCTTGTTCCTGTGTATTTGTAACCCTCAAAGCAAATATGAGTACATGAGTTAGGTGAACACACACCAGTCCATCCCCTTCAAAAGCTGACAGCAAAGCTTAGCATGATGATTTACCGTTGGGCTGCTTCACTCCCCAATTTGTTACAACCAATGATGGCACCCTTTGTCTTTTGCTGCATATTTATTCCAAGAGTGTTGCTAGCAAAACAGCCTTATAAATTAATAACGTTGATTGCTTGTATTTCCTTTGACTCTTCATGTACATCCTTGTCGGTTGGTGTAATGCTGCTGGATAATATCCATAGGAGCTAAATTACAGAAGAAGCTAACCATAAGTGATGCGTTGTACACATGTATCAACAACTGTGTTAGATTTAGCTGCACCATTATGTCACGAACCTTTTTCTGAACAAATCATTTGTAACTCTGTGCTTGACAGGCTACAACAGTGAAATTATCTGACGCGTTTATCTAGTTCAACTATACTATTCTGGGTTTATTCAATTGAATTTTTTGCTATTATCTCCTGATTTTGTAACAAAATGCAGTGTTAACGGCATTGCTCAATGTATCTCAGCAACCTCTCAATATTACAAACATGGTATGTATAGTAGTGAGCATACTAGTTGAGCTAGTAGACGCAGTTCATAATGAGCGTCACTGATACTAAACACCACTAAACACTAAAAACAAAGTGCGAACATGTTTTAGATGGCTTCTTTTAGCCCAGCTAATGTTTAAAAAGGATAGCAGATTTTGTGTGGCTTTGCCCTCTAGCTGCTTACAGCTTCTCATAAAAAGTATATAATTATGATCTTAGGCCATCTTAGGTTTAATGGCTTGGTCGAAACATAGGTAACCAATTGTGTTAATAAAATACAAAATGGTAGATAATTTCATTCACGTATACGTACGTACGTAGTTTACCGTATCATACAATCGCTTATTTGACATCAACATATCAGTTTGTCGTCAAAAAAACTGAACTGAAATGTTTGCTACTAGAATAGATTTGTCTGCTCTTTTCGAAAATGTTTGTAGAAATGGACTCGGAAATCGTATACAAGGAATCGTACGCAGGGGAAGCTAATTACTGTAATAAAGTACATGTATAAGCGTTTTTAGCATTTAGCGTGCGTTCCTTGCCTTTACAATAAGGTTTTATTACTGTAGTTCAAATTGTATTGCAAAACGCGCCATCTTTAATTAGTTCATTCATTCATTCCGTTCAGGCGGCTTGTTGGCGGAATCGTAAGCTTGAGGAGAAAAATGGGCGTTGATGTTGCAACAACAAAGCCTGGAGATGGTAATTTGTTTTAATTATTAAATTCACGCTTATCATTAATTTTTAAATATTTGTAAAGCTCTTTATGAAGAAAGCATTTTTACAATGTTATATACAAGCAGTTCTATAACGCATGCGTAACATCATTTGTGGGCAAGTGCTTTGGTGATACAAATATCAGTGTGGTGACTTTTACAACAGTTGCCAATTGAGTTGTCAGGCTGTCACTGTAAAATTGCTACTAGCCAAGTAGTTGACCCTAAAAAGTGTAGTACGTGTGTTCTCGTACTGCAGCTACGTTTTGAACAACTCATCTAGTTAAACCTTGGATCATTCAACAGATTCTTCGGCTCTGTACAGTAGGTAGAAGTTGTATGTTAGTGCAAGAACTCGAAGTCTCGTGTTTACATTTTGTGACTAAGGTCCCTATAGCTAATCAAGCAAGCAACACGAATTTGACGACTAATCGCGATGGAACAATTTACTAGTTTCCAGCCAACTATGATAACTGGCATGTTACCATACCTGCCAACTCTCACGCATTGGGCGTGAGACTCGCGCAATCACCCCAAAGAAAAAATGAAAATGCGTGAGATTTTTGCCCCAATTTCCACAATTTTATATATACTATCATTGATACATCAATTGCCCCAAAACAAAATCTCACGCATTGCACAACTCTTGGGTTGGCCGGTCTGCATGTTACTAACCTGCCTATGCTTTTTATTGTAGGTATTACTTATGCCAAAGTGGGCCAAATGATTCAAGTTCACTACACAGGTAAGTATTAATCTATTGGCTTGAGTAGCTCGTTATATAAACATGCTGGACTATTACATGGGCAATACCCCTTTAGGCGGATTTTGAACAATGCATATCAAAATAGTCAGGTTTTCAGCGTTTTTTACTATACTGAGCTGAAGAATATGTTACAACAAAATTAATTCTATGCCATTTCTAGAGATAATGTAGGGCACACTTCTACTGGTGTATTATAGGGTTAGAAAAAATAAACATTCTTTATACCAGCCGTAATATTTTATAAAATAAACTAATTGTAAAAATCACTTTAATTGCTACACTATTTCTTAGAGGTAGAATGAGACATGAGACATCTCGAGTATCGACCTGTCTCGGATCGATCTCGTCTCGATCTAACTACAGAAATACTTCAACTTATGAGTGCCCCCACCGCACGAGAAACTTGAGATACGAGCCAGCTATTAAACAAGTTTTAGCACTAACATGTTTGAGATACGAGTACGTGAGTCAGTTGCCAAGGATGTCGGAGGTGCTTTATGAGAACAGCATCACTCTGTATTTTTCAACTACTCAGGTTATACTTTTGTACCGTGTTTTTTGTGCGCAATTTTCATCGCAGAATTAAGTGAATTAAAAGTACTGTGTGTAGACCAAAGGTTTGACAGTAAAAGGAAAGATAATGCAAAGAAAAAGCGAATGATAACAATTGATATTAAACGGAAAATTATTGAAAAATAATGCGAAATGTGTATGCGTGATTGAGCTAGCTCAGCAATATGACAGAAATACATCCACAATTATCAAACAGAAAGATTATATTCTGGGCATTTAGTTTGCAAAAGGACTACCCATAATTTCTAAACGACGCAGCGATCTTCACGACTGCTGATGAAGAGACTGCTCAGGTTGTGGATAAAAGACACACAATTGGTCGGTGACAGCGTAACTGAAACGATGCTATGTGAAAAGGCTGGTGCTATCTATCAAGACTATAATAAATAGACATTTGGACAAGTTGGCTAGTGGTCGTGCATTAACCCTTTGTGAAGACCCCTGTGTTCGTCCTAATCGCAACATATTGAAAGGATGGCAAAGGCAAACGTCCTTAGATAAGTTTCTCTTAAAACGGCCGGCTGGTCGTGAGAACAAAACAAAGGAAAAATTAGCTAACCGGCGAGAAATTTAAAACTACGAACCCTGGAGAAATGTTAATTACGTTAAGTTAAAATGAAAGTTTGCTTCTCGGTTTGCTTCTAAGTTTGTCTTTTAAGACTTTGATAAAATCCAAATTTATCAAAGTCAACTGTTGTAATGAAGGATAACATATCTCTGCCTCCCTGGCCAATGCCGGCGTTAGCTGCTATTGTATGTATTTAATTTTACATTTTAATTAATCACATTTCCTTACATTATTTTTTATTTGTTACTTTTTGAAAGCATGTGGTAAGTTAGTAGTAAATTTTCGGTTACAATAACACAGCTACGTTTATAGTATTCAATAGGGTTACGTTTGGTTTCTGCACTGATAACTCTATTGTCTTTTAGATTTTATAACCTAAATTTATATTGCTAATCTAGGCACTCTGACTGATGGTACTAAGTTCGACTCATCAAGAGATCGAGGGAAACCCTTTGAATTTACTCTAGGTGTTGGTCAAGTCATTAAAGGTTGGGATGAAGGCGTAGCAAAGGTAAAAAGCACTGAATGGCGCTGATCATTTCTGCCTATATAATTTAACATTATCTCAACATTACTTCATATATATCACAAAAATGAAAAAGTTGGCAGTGTTTTATTTTTGGTGCAGCTTATGGAAGATTGTACTTTTGCTGTTTTAATATTTGAATAAGTCTTGTCAAAGCAGCACAAAAAATTGAAGTAACAACAAACTTCGGTCATTTTTAGCATTATAAGATGTTCAAAAAAATTGGCGCTGCAAACAATGCATCCCTAACTATTTTTGTAGAATTTGTTTTTGTGATGAATATTTGTTCTAAAAAATCTCAGAACAATAGAAAACAATGCAGTAATGATGAGTCATCCATGATAGTAGCGGGTTCCTTATTATGTTGATATGCTATTATGATAGAATTAGCCTGAGACAGCTAATAATTCTATGGTGTTGCAATCAAAGTTTTTAACAAAAAAACCTAAAGACTTGAAAATGGAAAACGGACTTACCGTAAAACCTCTAATTGAATACCATGGCGCTTTAATTTTTGAACCGTTCCTCTGTGGTCGCGATCAATTGGAGGCGGAGTTCAAATAGAGGCTGGCGGTGTATTTTTCAAATGGCTTATCAGAATTGTCGGAAGATAAATTTAGCCGTATTAGGGCGAAGCAAATGTCGCCTATATTTGCCCTTTTTTCGGTGGACCGATATTAAACATTTTGAATGCAATAAATTTGCTGACTTACTTTTAACTTGTCAAAGATCTCTTAATAAATGTGCATGGAGAAACCGAGAAAGATCTCTACCGGTTGATATCTATTGCTTGCAATTCTAAATTTGAAGACATATTTTTATTTTATATCTATATTTAACATTGTTGAATAAAAGCTCATTGCACTCATTAATATGTTTGCTAGTTTGCAGCCAAAACTAGCTTTTTATGTGCAATAGAAGTGGAGTCATGAGCATCAATCCATTGTAAGCTGTGTTAAGATAGCTGCAAGGCTATCTTAACACAGCTTAGAATGGAATTAGATCTTTAATAGCCGCAAGGCTGCGATTAAAGATGTGGTTGCGTCAAATTTGAGTTGATCTTAAAAGAAAGCATTTTTTTTCTCTATCAGTTGATATGTTGTTTGTTGTGTTACGCGATCTCATTGCCAAGATATTTGAAGATTAAAATCGAAAAAATCTGATCGCGGTAAAAACGCTCAGGCCACAAAAAACGTGCCCAGACTTGCCCAAAATGATGTCACGCGTTATACAACCTGTCTCTATCTCTCGTATTCACATCGGCTATTTGCGATAAGCCTAGTCCTACGCGGCTCTATTGGCATATATCTTATTTTGTATTTGCTCATGTTGGCTAGAATAAAATTTTAAATCCAGTTACAGATGCATTATTATGAATGTTTCAAAGGCATCAAATAACGAAAATTGAAAATTTGTTCTACTTACTTTCTCCAAATGTTGTGTAAACATTTGGGTACCGACTACCAATTCTACCGGTCTACGGTAATTCTGTCAAGCTAGCTGTGTAGAATAAGGTCTTTGTATCAGCAAAGTTCCGCCGCTACCCATACTAACGATATACAGCCTCCCATAAGTCCCGCCCACCTTATGTCCGTCACCTATCCATGGGGCGGGGCTGTATATCATTGCCTACACCGACTACTAGTTTCTTACTACCGTAAGAAACTGGTAAGCAAGCCGCGTCTTTGAAAAGAATATACACAGGGATAGAGTTTTAAGGATGAGAAGTCTGCTGCAAACTGAATTTGAACTCACTTTCTCCAGTTCTGCAGACATCCATATACCATATCCAATTCACTACAATATTCTGCAAATCATGTTTTGCATTATCTTCAACAATATTATTTTATTATATAATTTTTACAAGCAAAAATATTTTCATCTCGGCATAAAGCTTTTATTAAAAATATTCATCAAGTTGTGGCCACTCACATAGTTTTAGCTGATACAATAAGACAAATTCATCTACTGCAACAAACTCAAACAAAACATCATGGTTTATGCAGCACACATTCAAGTCTCTCTTTCCCCTTTATGGCAGTTTCCACACTGACAAAGCTGCTTCGGCTGGTGGGACGACATAAACATACTGTAATCAGTAAAACAAATGCAATAAATATATGTCATTCATAGATATATCATTCTCAAGCGTATCTATTGAAAGCTTTCAAATTGGGAGTTAAATAGATTGCGAGTGTAATTTTAAAAACGAATAAACGTTTAACAAAGGCACAAATACGCCAAGCCAACGATTTGAAGCTTTGGTTCTGGAAATTAAAGATTTGCATTGATCAATCGATTTTCTTCACTTTCTACAAATGAAAAGTGAACATCTAATGTCAAATCGTAAATCTAATTTACTAGATGAAGCTGCCACAGAAAATTTAAAGCAAATGTAGCTAGGTGAACCGATAAAAAATATAAAACGATGATTAGTGATAGCAAAAAGTTATAATTTTCTTAATTAGTACATGTATTAATAAGTACTAAAATATTACCTTTAGTATATTCATCAATCCAAGCCATTGTATAGCTAGATGCTAAAGATTAAAAAGAAGCCGTCAAGAACTCACTGTACATACGTATCTCGCACGCGCAGGAAATTACTTTTTAGCCTCAAACAGGGAAATATAATCTGAATGTAAACTCAACAGGAAACGCTATAGGAGACTCAAAGTAAAAGATAAATTTACCTCCATTCTCCGATCTTCCTCCGTAGAACTTTAACTACCTGATGCCAAAAAATCTCGGAGTCACCTTCGCAGTAACTTTACAGCAAGTTTACAATTACATGTATGTTGTTCGCCAATAAAACGGGTCGAAAGAGTAATTCATTAAAGTAACGATGTTAATTAATTTAGTAAATATCGATGTCCATGCGATTTAATAATAGAGTAAAATCCCTAAATTTGAGATAACACACGTTTTACGAGTGATGATTGGCTAAGGAAGCGACTTCATATTTATCGCTCGTGGTTTCTTTTCAGATATATTGCTTGTGACGTCACGAAAGAAGCACCCGCTGGAACGTGAGCTTTTTAAAAGAGGGCCTCATTCAAACGCATATATCTCTGGACAGGGTTGGTCTACAAAGACAAAAATGGCATCAAATTGTAGCTGATGTTTTAGCCTTTTATGGGTCTTAATTTCATTAAATCGAATTTTTTGACGCAACCACATCTTTAACTAACATGCTATAAATCTGCATATTTATAAGTTATACAACAATAATCTATCAAATGGTACAAAAATATATTCATGAACAAGTGGTATAAACGAACCATACTTATATTACATGCTGAAACAAAAATTAACGTTTTTAAAACAAAAATGTTTCCATCGTTTGCTCGGATAGCTGCGTTCTGATTGTTGCTTTTGACGGAACGAACATCTTCTAGTTGTCCAATACTTTCCGCAATATCTTCTAGCCTCTACTTTTCTTCTGCACTGCTGAACTAGTCGATATTAGCGTCTAAACAATTTTTTGGCAAAGCAAAACTTTCATGTGCTGCACTTAGCACTCGTTAGCACTTAGCACTGTTTGCTCGCTAAACATAACCTTTGGTTCAAAACTTGCGAACCGGTTTTTATACCCTACAGGATGAAAATATTCATTGGTTATAAAAATTTGCGATTTCGCGAATTATTAAATTCCGTGAATAATTAATTCTATTTTCAATCACAAGGGAGAATAACTACTGCATCAAATTAAAAACTAGCTGCTAGGCTAGCTTTTAATATAAATACTAAACGTAGTTGAGTTCCAAAACATTTTTAAAATCATTGCCTGGGCTTTGAGCTAATACCATAGCCAATGCATCACATTTCTTTACAAAATTATTCAAGGTTGTCACAAGATATGCAGAATGGCGTCATCGCAAAAATAGCCGCTAGGCAGAAGTACTAAACGTAGCTGAACTGCAAAACTTCTTTAAAATCATCGCCGGGCTTCGAGTTTTATTGCCTCAAACTTTACAAAATTATTCAAGGTTTTCACAAGTTATTCGGCATGGCTTGAATCATGGCAAAATCTCTCCTAGTTTTTTTTACATTGAAATCAACTCCATCAATCTCTAATACCGAAGTTGAGGACGATTATGATTCTGATCTGGACATTATGGTATGTATTTGATTTGCAGTGCATATACGTTTTTTCATAATTAACTGCATTAGTTAATTCTTTTGTTTAAAAACTGATCGCTTTCATTAAATACTTCAGCCATTGTTTTTACACTTCCTTAACACTTACTAATATTTTTTTCTTTTTTGTGTTTACTGCAGATTGAGAATGAAACAACCTACTCCGATTATGAAAACTAGAGAAAAGTAGTAATATTCATCAAGGCAGGAATATTGGCAGAGAAGCAACCAGTCAACCTAGACCCCTTCATCGACAACAACTCCTTGATATCGCTGCAGCAAACATGATTAAATTATATATTTTACTTCATCTATAGATATATTATAATTTATTACAAACTTGAGTGTACAAATAAAACATTTCAAATACAAATAAACTTTTACAAACGATGAATGGAGTAAATATAAACAGTTTAGTCTATATGGCGGTTGTCTACAGCAGTAAAATTAAACTGATACTCATGATAAGTGAATACTAGCGTGTGATGGTGCTCTCTGACTAGTTATTTTGGTAATAGCAGCTCTATATTGCTGTCACTCCTGGGTAGATGTTAAAGGCGATTCTCTCGCTACTACATGGCTGGGAAGGAAGTTATCATCAGAAATCTCCTCGTGGCTTACTATTGCAAAGTTCTGCCGGTTGGCCAAAGATTTGTGCTCGTAAAGGCGTTTTTGTTCCATTTTTTAAAACATATATTCTCCTAGTAAGTAGCTGCGGTCACTTCTACCTCAATTTCCAGACCTCCCTGAATGATTGGTGATCTTCTAAGAATGACATATACCACCCTTGCTGTCATTGTGCTTGCGTGTATGATGAAAAATCTCTCTCTCACACTAAAACAAATAATGAAGCGGTAGGGATGGAAAAAATAAATATTGCTTTTTACCGAAGAACCAAAGTAAAATTCAACTAATTTAGTGAATGGTTTTGAAAAAACTCATTACTTACTACAAATTGTTGGTTCATCAAAGGCCTCCAAATCTATGAATATTCGTAAAAACCTCTGAACCCAGCAAAAAACTTATAGCTTAGCACGATCCACTCGTAGTTGTAAGCTAAATAGAAAACGAAACACGCAATGAGCACATGCGTAGGGTTAACTCTATTGGTAGACGTAATAGAGTTAACTCTTCATAGAGAGTGACAATTTTCAGCCGCGAATAAATTGATCCGCGAATATGCATGAAATACAATTTTCGCGAAATTTAACTCGGCGAATAAATTCATCCTGTAGGGTAATGCATTTCCTTTGAAGTATTAGGACAACGTTAAACAAGGAACTACTATTAGCCTGAGACAGTAGCTATTTCTATGGCGTTGCTTTCAAAGTTGCATCTACCATCGTAGATTTAAACTGTTTTTATATATGTACATGTATTTCGAAGTATCAGGACCGCGTTAAACAAGGAACCATTATTAGCCTGAGACAGTAATTATTTCCATAGTGTTGCTGTGAAAGTTCATTTACCATCCTAAATTTAAGCCATTTTTTATATATCGTGGACTGAGCGCAAAATTGTTGTAACTTCATATAGAACATGAGGGAAGTTACAACAATTTTGCACTCAACCCACGATATATAAAAAATGGCGATGGGAGTCTTTCCGAAGCGATGGCTAGTGTATTTTCGTCGACCTATGAGAGGCAAGTCAATTATTGTGAGATTGTTTTACTATTCAAAACTCGATTGTTACATTTTTCTCTTTACAGAAAGACGTCTAGAAGTTGTTACAGCCTTTTTGTATATCTTGTGTAGATGAGCGTTGGTGAGAGGGCAATACTCACATGCACCCCCGACTATGGTTATGGACCACAGGGCTATCCAGGAGTCATACCACCTAATGCTACTCTAACATTTGATGTTGAATTTCTTGCTATTAAGTAAGCAACCGAATCACCATTCCTGATCTATGCCTCACCAAGTATAGATGTGAGACATTACCGATACTGCCTTTATCATATGAGAACAGCATTTGAACGAGCATGATTTGGAAAGCTTTTACATTGCAATGAGAGAGAACAATCATCTTTCATGCAATTGGTACTTCGTCTATATTTAGAACATTCTACATTTCTGTGAAATCATCATAATCCTGTATAATCTCCGTTTTGAAACTGGTGAAATGAGCTTTTTTTCATGTGTTGTACTACAATATATAGTGAAATACAATTTTCTAAGATTGTGCAAAGTATGCCTGGTACTGTATAATGTTTTTATGACCATCGCATTTAATTGATGCGCATTTGAAACACTGTACAGAAAGGGATTATCTACTGAAAGCTTTCTCTCGAGTGTTATTATACGAGACCGTATGATGGGCAGCATGCTTCTAAGGCTGGAGTATGTTCCTCTGATTGTCAGCTCTATCAGGTGCTTGAGACCGCATCGGCTTACTATGTACCTTAGCAGCTGTTCCATATCATTCATTAAAGGCACTTGCTCTGCATCACCTCTGCAAATCACATACTTTAGTAATGAGCTGTGTTAGTTCAGTTAATCCATCAGGCTTTTAATAAATCAACAGTTCCTATTACTCATTAGTATGTCAAGGACTATAATCTAACCTGTAGGGAAAAATTGCGATAGCTGGTACCCGATTCACAGCATATTTCCATGGTAGTGTGTTGGAGTGAATATCCATCCTGCAAATACATAGTTCATTACATACTTATTTAGGTAGACTTCATCGACTCGATGAATGGATGCTCACTTCATTGAAATCAGGCAGCGCAATGCAAATATGCTGTTCATGGAATTCAAAAGAGATTTTAGTGTCAGTTGGATAACTACTGATGAACAACAAACAACAACTGAATGTAATTGAGAAGCTAATGTAAGCAAAAGTTGCGAGATAGTGTTTTGGATTTTAGCAAGAATTGTACATAGCCATTGAGGCTCAGACATGAACTGTAAGTGTTAAAAACTCGCAGTAAGTAAAAGATTTTCAATGTTTATCACTTGTATCCTGTTGACAAAAATAGAATTACCCTAGCGTTCAATAATATAAGAAGGTCCTGTGACAGTACACTGACCGCAAAACAACAACTTGGTGTATGTAGTTATTTTGATAGCAAACCAATAGCAATGCTTGTATTGGCTATAGCATGATAATGGCTTGAATAACAGGTTAGCTACACTAATGGCATGGTAGGCATTCTAGCTCTCATAAACTAGAAAGCTGCGGTGTTACTTATCATCGCAGCTTAATTCTCAAGAACTAATATTTGTGGGAGCTATGACAGAGTTGATCATCTATTTTAGAAAGTAATAAATAATGGATATCGCAATTCCACATGAATAAACTAAAAATTAAGGATTAACTAAAATAGAAAGAGTTGGGAGTCCAGCTTTCTTGCAAAACATTGCTTAACCTTAAATTCTGTAGAGTTATTCATATAAACCATGTCAGCTACATACTATCATGATACAAATGAAAAAGACTTGTTCCATTTTGTCGTAGTTGAACTTTGCACATATCTTCAGATTTTCTTCTAACTATGGTAGTCACTCTATCGATAGATACAATAGTCACTCCATCGATAAATACAGTAGTCACTCCATCGATAGATACAGTAGTCCCTTTATCGATAGATATGGTAGTCACTCTATCAATAGATACAGTAGTCACTCCATTCATAGATACGGTAATCACTCTATCGATAGATACGATCCTATCGATAGATACGCTAGTCTTTCTATCAATAAATACCATAGTTGCTCTATCGATAGATACATTAATCACTCTATTGATAGATATGGTAGTCACTCTATCCATAGATATGGTACTCACTCTATTGACAGATATGGTAGTCACTCTATCGATATATACAGTAGTGACCCTATTGATAGATCTTGCCGGCTCTGAGCTGCACTGATGAGGCTTCAATAGCCAAAACAGTACTGTCTGTAGCAAAGGTATAATATTGCCCCTTCTTCGGTTTTGCTTAATTATCGAATGAGTATGAACTACTTTACTCACCTATAGAATTTGATGGATGTAAACTGTGTCAAGTATTCCATAACGGAGAGAAATATGTGATTAACAGCTTTACAATGGATACACCACTTGGAATAGAAGAGCACCACAACATCCTATGAAAGCAAGAAAGAGAATGAAAGGAAACTAAAACAAGTCTTGACTATAGCTTCTAGAAGAAAAAGAAAGCAATTATGGTATAATATATATTTTATATATAATATATATATTTTGTATATAATATTTATATTCTATAGTATAAGATATATATTTTTAGAGAATAATTAGTTTTAAATATGAGCTTTACCAACAACAAAACAGCTTATCTTGTTTAAAAACTGTTTACCTTCAGTTCAACTAGCAGGTCATAAACACATCAGGCAAGTTGTTAGTAATGAATATGTATAACTCAACTCTAATGGTGGACCTTTGAATAACTTACTCTTTTCCTATTCATGTTAGACACGATTTGTTCAAACTGAACAACATTGAGGTCCCTCACAGAGATCTTATCACTGGAGTCGTTCATCGGATTAGATGTTTTTGACACAATGGAATCATATGAACGGACGATGTTGCCTGCGTTATAATCCTCCAAGAAGTTTACTAAATCACAAAACATATTCAACAAATTAAAGACCGCATTGAATCTCCAACAAATTCACATTGCTGAAAGTCATTCAATGATCGCGGGTCAACAGCTAGTTTGCTTCATACATGATCCTAAGCTAACAATGACCAGTTAATCCAGCAATAGCTCAACCCAACTGAGCCTAGTTTATCATGTTAACCAGATGGTTAGTAACTTTTGAACCAGTGATTTCAATACTCATTCAACAGTGTGCATAATCTCAGTAAGTCTCCAGTGTTTACTTAACAAGGGAGAATATGACCTTCGAACTTACACCTGAACTTACACAAAATTTTAGTAGATTTTATCAGAAAGTATCGGTATTTTTCTATCATTTGCGATTGTTGTTGATGTTTGAGGTGGTCTGACTGCCACAATGTTTCAAGATTAGAATTGTCAAAACTTGATCGCGGCTGAAACGCTCCGAAAAAAACTATGTGCAACACGACTTCACTAGCTGTTAAAGTTGATATTAGCGATTGCTTTCAAGTTGCAGCGTTACGCGTCTCTATTTTAGCAGTCTCTTTGCAACTATAGATGGCATAACTCCACTTTTGTTTGATCTCAGTGTGTAGACCGCGAGACATTTTTGTTGATTTTAACCTTGAAACATCCTGGCAGTCAGATCACATCAAACGCCAACAACAATCGCAAATGATAGAAAAATACTGATACCTTCTGAGAAGAGCTGCTAAAATTTTGTGCGAGTCCATCTCTAAGCTGAGGCATAGTAAGTTTGTCTCACAGTGTGCTTGCTGTATTGCAAAAATGAGTAATTTTTATACACTTTTCCAAACAATTATAAAATGTTTCCTTGGTAATAAGGACAAGAAGGACCTCCCAGATAAAAGAATTTTTTTCTTCCTAAACATTGCCAAAAACGGTCTCACAATACTTCCAAGTTTGACGGAGCCAATAAGAACCCATCTCAACTATACTAAATTGCTGCTCATAACCAAGCTTTTTCTCCATCAAAATGAAGTACTGAGGAAGTAGGTGTGGCCTGAAGGCCAAAAATAGAACATCTGAAACATTATGCAAGGCCTGCAATTAATATGGAACAGATTGTGATTGTCAGAAAGTACATCATTGTAAAGTTCCAGGGCTAAGTTAGTACATTTGCAGTTTGCGAGCTCAGTCACTTCAACCTCCTAACTGCAATAGGCTCAAGCACACGGAGAACCATGGAGTGAATCCACCTATGTGGAGGCTGCAACTAACACTAGCAGTGGATGCTTGCGCATTCTCATACATTAGGAGCGCCTGATATTCACACCACCCAGTATATTAAGATAGGCGGGCTAATTGCAACTGAAAGCTAGTATTTTTCGACTAGCTCATAAGAATTTTTGAAAGATAAATTTAACCTTTTCACGGGAAAAGTGATGCTAATTTTGCCTTTATTTTGCACTCTCCTTCGGGCAAAGTGACATTAATGCTGTCGGCCTAAGGATGTTTGGTAAAATTTGATTTTTGCAAACCTTTAGAAAAATCGTTAACGAAAATATCTTGCCGATGATAGTTATAACGACGCCTAAGAACAACCGTCTTGGTAGCCGTTGGGCAAAAACTGTTCGAGTTAATGATGTTGAGGTCGTTATTGAAAGCAATTTATCATTGCGTGGGCACGGACCGAATAAATCCGTTCGAGTTAACCATGTGTTCGAGCTATCCGAAAGCGAGTTATCCGAGTTTGACTGTACATGTATATAAATCTCAAAGTTTGTGTGTGTACTTCAGTTTGTCCAGCTATAAACTTAAAAATATTAGAGTGAAGAATCCATATCGCCGAAGATTTGATCTCGGAACCTCCCATTCGCTAAGCGAATACCTTACCAATTAAGCTACGTTATGTTAGACCAGATAGCCAAAGGCTGACATATGTTCATATTACCTATGTTAGTGCGATTAAAGCTGCCTTTCATGAGGTAGTATGACTCATCAGAGAGATCAACGAGCGCTAGATGACTCGTAGAAAGGCCCATGGAACCAATTCCAAATCTATTGGCAAGGTCTGTATAGAGGTGGCTGTCCATAGCGAGGAAGTTAGGGGTAGCATTGTGTTTACACACGTAGCTCTCTGTAGACAGTCGCATTGTATCATTAAAATGAGGCTGAGTGAATCCGCTGTTAGCTGGTGAACAATGCCGATGCTTTCTTACATAATCATCAGTAAAATGTCTCCCGTCATGGCTCACCCGGGAACAGCATACCTGCAATATTAACAAGTACAAAATTCAAGTAAAAAAATGCAAACTAGTACCTATGTATGTAGTGCCTATTCTGGTTCAGTGTATGGTATTACAGTAATTTACAAACCAAGAGAGCAGTTAATACGTTCTTCTAATGATAGTTATAAATTGGGGAAAATTGTTAGCAGTATGAAGAGAATAACTTAAAGGTAGACTTGCAACAAAATTCACATTACAGTTATTTGGTATCAAAAGATTCACCATGTCTTACTCTGTTGTGTTGTAAGTGCCAAATATGTGGAAATGTGATTACAAGCTCTAAAGAGATTGAGCTCTAAAGAGATTGGATCTACAAGCGGCCGTAGATTGGAATCTCTTTATTTCGATGACGTAACCACAAAATTTGGTTATCGTCTTGTCACGTATGTTCTCACGTGAATTGAAAGGCCCATACAAAGCTCAATACAAAACTTATCGCAGTACTAGTTTATGACAAACACTTCGGGTTTCACCGAAGACCCCGTATCAAATATAGATGCTCGCTACTTTACAGTTTTGTTTCGGCATTATTCAATCGTCAAGTCCTTTTCTGATCATGTGACCCAATATTTCGCAAATAATTTTTGCAGCACTTTTCGATTATTACAGGTGACCAACAGGCTCGTCATGATTATCAGACAATGATATGTACTTCTTCGAGCTAAGGTTAAAAGTTTAACGATTTTTTACGGTAAGTTATAAGATATCAGTGCTAAAAGTGACAGCATTACGATGACGATAAAACAGACGCGTAAGAACAATAGACATAGTTTTATTGAATGCATGAAGTATATTTGTGAAAATATTTCGACGAATAAGGTTGCAAGAAAGTGCAAACAGAAACCATTTCTCACAACTACATCACATTTGAGCCGTTTTGGAAACAGAATCCAAACTACGGCGGTCTCGTGTGGCTGCGATTTTCTGTTCGTTTTTGAGCTTTTAAGAGCTTGTAATCACCTTTCCACAGATTTTGCACCTACAACACAACAGAGTAAGACATGGTGAATCTTTTCATATCAAATAACGGTAATGTGAATTTCGTTGCAAGTCAACCTTTAAAGACAAATGTCTTAGCAGACTGTTTCGCCTGCCTGTTTACATTTAAAAATGGCCAAGCAAAGAAAAATAAATATAAAAGAAACATCTCAGACAAGTATCCTCCACCTGTGAAGGCATGGTAGTACACAGGGTTCCTATCAACACATTAACTGCTTTCTTACAACACATTCCAGCGCAATTGATCATGTTTATCATTGACGTCATTGCTTTGAGGAATGGTCGATAGACAGGCACAACTGCTCCCAGTGTACTTATCGCTTCAACAATTTTTCTTCTATGTGCCATAGTATCTTAATTAACTATATATTTCAAACTTCCCTTTTTTCCTCGCAAGTAATGTTCTCGAGTCCTGCTTTCTTTACCTTTTGGTCATCACCTCAAAATATTTGGTTAGTTTGACAAGAGCCCAAAAAAGCTTAGGACAATTAGTTTATTTTGTCTCATTTGAGGTTTCTGACAAGTTTAGTGACTGATGAAAACTGTTCCTTATGCAGTTCTTTACAGACTACTGCTGTGACAGATATTATATATCTCAGGAGTGCTTGATGCTTAGATCCATTCACTGACCCATATACATCAAGCATTCTTTATCGCTAATGATTTCTAATAAGATATTTGTGTATCTATTGGCCTGTTTGGTCAACGTTGCCCATCCTGGACTGTGAGGGTACTAGCATGCTCAAAGTAGTCATTAGACTGCAATTAGTCCATCACCTAAATGCTCAGGAAGGTCAGCAACATCTGATACTGGTCAATAATAGACATGATTAACAGTCTTGGCAGCCAATGAAGCCCTGAGAGATGCTGGTATTGCTGCAACTTCGCTATTATAGTCATGTCTAGTTCCATAGACTGAGTCTGCATGTTCTCATTCTCTGGTCTTCTTCAGGAGCACCTTGTGCCCCTTTTGAGCACCCTTCTATCACTCTTTTTGGCATGGTAAAATCAAAGGGAATTAGATTTTAAGCCTCGAAAGCATCCCATATTACTGTCACTTCGTAGTGCTGCCAGCTTCCATCATTTTCAAATCATTTATAAGTGTTGCAACATACCTGGTGACTGCGCTGTACAGGCCGTTATCTCGGTCACCTGGTTCATAGTGTTCACCTTGCATAGTAGGGCCTGCTACGTAGATGTAATTCCTTTAGTTAGTAATGGACTTGAGACTTATTTCAGCTTTGATAAGGAATCCACTTTTTCATGTGTCCTAGTATTTGCACACTCTTACAGCCTTTTAGCGGCAGTGAGAAACTTTATAGTATCAGCTTCCACAGTGTTTTTTGCTATTCAGGATCACCCGTCTATGTGTCAATCCCAAATCTTATTTCAATTACTTGCTGTCAGCTCAAGTAAGTTGCATCAATGAGTTAAGTACCTTTCTTTCATTACGAAGCTTGAGGTCAGACTAGTAGAGGTGGTTACATATTACACCTGTATTGGACTAATACTCATACACTTTGTTTCCATGCTTCTAATGGGTTCGGATTCCCAACCTACCATTTCAACAATTTAGTGTTGCACTACAGACATTTCCAAGATTCGCTGTGTATCCCTCAAAACAAAACTTGTTGAAGTAGACTCGCTTTATCACGGCAAATGCCTTTGCACAAATTTAGAGAAGCTAAATGAAGCAAAATGGCGTCAAATACGTTCGGATTTTGCCATTTCTACGACTCGGAGAAACACAATGATGCTAGGTCTCATCGGTTAGGTTACTTCGAAAGCTAGGATGCATACAAAAGCCGTGATAAAGCCCATCACGAGGACATACTCTACACTTGATGCGGACATATTCTGCTATTTATTCCTCGGTTTGCCTTCAACAAGGCTAAAAAAAACTACAGTTATTATCAGACTCTACTGAATGATGTTGTAGCTTCATTACCTTAAAAGACCTGGTGAAATGTAGATTCATAAAATGGATCTCAACATAGTCTTGCAAATAAATTAGCTATACTCTTACATACTTACATACGTACTTATATCCTACTTGTCAACAAGAACAGTATTTTAGTAATTGAATGCTACATCAGACATCTGATCAGAAGGACCAGCCTTCTGAGAGCACTTATTTGACAGCATTCTACCGGGAGTGAGGCTCGCTAAATGTAAAGAAGAGGTAAAACACGTAAGATCTACCGCATTGTAATCTATGGTAGCCTATCATTGGTTTACATGCTCGTGCAGACGCAAAAGCTAAATGTTAAATTAAAATTTAAGGTACTTTTTAAAAGTTTACACTTATTTTTAAAAACGCTAATGAAAAACAGAAAAAGAGAAATGGTGAAAAGGTACAGTGCAGTGGAGGATTGAATGGGAGATTTGTTTTGCCTTCAGAACATAATCCCATCGTTAAGTGATTACTACCTATTGTCCTAGAATGCTTATTGATGCTTATAATGCTTGAGAAGAGGAAAGAGCTTGACAAGAGCTCAATACATTTTCGAATTGTATTTGTGAAAGTAGGTCTGATTATGGATCTTGAAAAGGCATGAAAATACTGAGCTCAATTCTGCCCGGTGCTGAGAAAAGATGAGGTAATACAAGTAGATGTTTTATATGAATATCAATTTATAGTAATACACTACACGTATTATCATAGAAACGACTTGTGAATGTATGATTGTTGTATTTTTAAACGGAACCAACAACTAGCGCATATATCATAGCCAGAAATTTTTCGTTTTACAAGTTAAAAATTGAACTATGACATAGATATGCGATTATTTATACTCAACATTCACCAATGCTACGCCGCCCAATGCCATGATAAAACAACATTATTTTATTGACTACCTTCATTGCGGAAAAGATTGACCAAATATGCACATGAGTAAATTGGTTCATGTGTTGATTCCCGGTTAGGCTGTTAATCTGATATCTCACACGACCCTGGTAGAGGATACTCCCTAAACAAGGTATGACATGAAATATTCACTAACTGCAGTAGCTTTTTCACAAATTGTAAAACAATTTTATATTTGCTTCCCAGGTGTGCCCTTTATATGAGTACATTTGATTACCTGTACTGCTCCCTACACAATACTTCATATGAGCATAGGAAGCCAAAAAATTAAAAAAAACAAGCAATTTTCATATTTCTAGTAGTACTATTTCCTACAGCTAAAAATAGAAAATTTAACATATTTTGCTTTTCCGAAATATGAACTTTAACTAGTCTATATATATGGATGTGAGTGTCTGTCGTTGCTCGCCTGTCCAGTAATAGCGATAAAGTTTTAGTAAGAAAAAATCCGTGTCACTGGGGATTTGAACTAGCGACATTCAAATTGCCAGTCAGTCAACACACAAGAAATGTAACCACTAGGCTGAAATGTTTTGACAATTTTTCACTCTTTATCTATCGTTATCACAATTGCAGGTTATTAACTATATATGTACTTTTTATTATGAATTAATAATACCTTTTACGTTTGTTTATATTTTGGAATTTTTCTAAAAGCCATTACAAAGTTCATTACCTACTTTTTTAATTTGTAATTTTTAAATGTGCTGTTTCAATTTCAAATGTGCTGTTGTACAAGGTTTCTCCAAGGGCAATAGCTAAATCTACAACGTACAAAAACAAAGTACCCCCACGCGCTTCATTGCTATACATTTGTACCAATATTGAGAGGTACCACATAGACCTATTAACTATACTGTATAGTTAATAGGTCTATGACTCTAGGTGCCAATTACAGAACGAGTTTGCTGATGAATTCAAGAAAACGGTTGAAAAACTTACAAAAATGGCAAGCGATAGTTTCAAGATTTGAAAGTTTGTTCGGCAATGAATTTAAAGGTTAACTGACAGCAGATATGTTTATTGCATTAACAGCATAACAGATAGCATTACAGATTGACGTTTCAATAATGTTTTTGTGTAGTTTCGACCAAATATCGGATGGAAACAGCTGTAACACTAGTTTCAGCTCTTCCCACATGATCATTCTAGACCACTATTGGCAAACAAAAATAAGTGAACCATTTCAGATTTGGTAAAACAATGAAGAGTTATTTGGCTACAGGACCCATATAATACTCTGCCACCATTTATGTATCGAGATGGGCATCACGTGGAGAGAGCTTCTGCAGACTTTGGGAAGAAAGACCATAAACTGATTCAGTCTTAGTTTAAAACTGGTAATATAAAAAGTGGGAGCCTGCAAATTTGTGGTCAGGATAACTTCTTCTAGAGTGGCTGCAAAAATATACCACTAGAAATAGCCACAGCGGAGGACAAAGATGTTCTATTTTCTCAGAACAACCCCCATAACAACCAGAGCTGAATTAATCGGTGCCAAAAATTTTCCGGATCATTTTTTAAAAAGCTGCAAAAGGAAGCAGCCAGCCTTAAATAGACCCCTCTAAACAATAGGGCAGCAAGTAAAATTATTCAAACTAAAATTAGCTGAAATCTGTTAGGAGAGAGAAGAGTCAGGGATTGAGAGTGCTGCTCCATCTCGATCTCAAGAGGGTCTCAAGAACTTGTGGACAAGAAGGTTCACTGAAGCATTCCTAGTCAGTGATTGACTGGTTTCACTGAAGCAGCTTTAACGCCACCATATTGCTGGAAGGCTGGAACACCTTCAGGCATTTCTGGTGGGGCTAGATGAGCCAAAAGAGATAGCCAACAAGAATAGAATGAATGAGACAGGCGGGTGGGCCAAGAATAGATTTAGTAATATCAAAATTGGTTCTCAAATTCTTGACTTAAAAACTGAACCAAAGTTCTTTTATGCAGATGAAGACAATTGTGGAATTATTGAATATTGTAGTTTAACTACATTTCTCAGGTTTCTTAATTCAAAAGAGACAGAGAAATGATTAGGTTAGCACTTACGATGTTTATTTAATCTGGAGAAGAATGGTTAAATCTTTCAATCATATAAGAAAAAAATCCCCAGTTATTTGCAATGACTCAGATTTTATTTATACATTGATTTATTGGGTTTATTGGGTTACTCACTGTCACCTTAAGTTGTGTTGCAGTCTAACCATAATAAAATGATGTCATATAACACGACCTCTGAGTGCTGATGTTTGTAGGATATCAATAAAAATGAGGATATAATACCATTATTGATGTTTCCAGGACATACTGCCAAGTAGACAATAGGCTAGGCTACACTTTCTCTTAAAGGTTGACTTGCAACAAAATTCACTTTACAGTTATTTGGTATCAAGAGATTCACCATGTCTTACTATGTTGTGCAGTAGGTGCCAAATAGGTGGAAATGTGATTACAAGCTCTTAAAAGCTCAACAACGAAAAGCCGCCGTAGATTAAAATCTCTTTATTTCGATGACGTAACCACGAAATTTGGTTATTGTCTTGTCACGTATGTTCTCACGTGAATTGAAAGGCCAATACAAAGCTCAATATAAAACTTATCGTAGTACTAGTTTATCACAAACACTTCGGGTTTTACCGAAGACTCCGTATCAAATATAGATGCTCGCTACTTTACAGTTTTGTTTCGGTTTGGTCTAATCGGCAAGTCGTGATCTGATCATGTGACCCAATACTTCGCAAATAATTTCTGCAGCACTTTTCAATTATCACAAGTGACCAACAGGCTCGTCATGATTATCAAACAATGATATGTACTCCTTCAAGCTAAGGCTAAAAAATTAAACGAATTTTTACGGTAAGTTATAAGATATCACTGCTAAAAGTGACAGCATTACGATGACGATAAAACAGACGCGTAAGAACAATAGACATAGTTTTATTGAATGCGTGAAGTATATTTGTGAAAATATTTCGACGAATAAGGTTGCAAGAAAGTGTAAACAGAAACCATTTCTCACAACTACATCACATTTGAGCCGTTTTGGAAAGGAAATCCGAACTACGGCGGTCTCGTGTGGCTGCGATTTTCTGTTCGTTTTTGAGCTTTTAAGAGCTTGTAATCACCTTTCCACATATTTTGCACCTACAACACAACAGAGTAAGACATGGTGAATCTTTTCATACCAAACAACAGTAATGTGAATTTTGTTGCAAATCAACCTTTAACAGTTTAAACCCTCAAAGTTGTTGGGTTGGCTGATAATGAAAGAAGACAACTTCCCTAAAATTTTATAATATACTGCAATTTTGAGATGTTAAACCAAAACTGCCACGAACAACTTTTATCGTATTTGCTAGGTAAATCAGACACGCTGTTTCCGAAATAAAGATTAGGCCACTAACTTTCAGAGTAATGAAGGATTTTTTATAGTGTTTTAATATCGGTCTCGAAAACAACATGATCGGCATAACAAGCTCCGCCCATAAATACGTGACGTAACCTAGCTTTTTAGGAACAGAAGTTACGTAGGGATGTTTAGACCGATTAAGAATAATAGAGATTAATATCTAAATTCAGCCTTAAAAATAATATCAGTCTTTTCTGAAAGGTAGATAAGCTATTTAGCATTGCATATTTAAAAAGCGCGATAACGACGCTAGCTTGTGATAAAACCGCGCTTTTTGAGCTCATTTTTCTTGGCGTCCAGCCCATTTAAACGTCATGTAACAAGCTGCGAGCAATTTTAAATAGTTTATATCCCTTTCATAAAAAACTGAAATTATTTTACAGGCTGGATATAGATAATAATGGGTTTTAAGACACCCATCTCTATTATTCTAAATCGGACTAAACATACCTAACTTCCGTTTCTGAAAAAGCTAGGTTTCGTCACATATTTATGGGCGGAGCTTGTAATGCCGATTGTATTGTTTTCGAAATGGATATTGAAACGCTTTAAAAAAGCCTAAATGACTGAAGGTTAGTGGACTAATCTTTATTTTGAGTACAAAATCGGAATCAGCGTGTCTGATTTACCTAGTAAATACGATAAAAGTTGTTCGTGACAGTTATGGTTTAAAGGATGCATATATGAAGAGGCAGTCGGGTGTATTTATAAAAATACAGCCTTCATATACTGAACTAAATTGTTCCACTACCCGCTTCGTATATTAAACCTATTGTATGTCGGAGCAAATATTTCTATGAAGATGCATTGTAATTTGTTTAATGCATTCCACAACCAATAAAACTTTAATAACTATTTAGTAAGAACTGCACGTAATTACACAAAGTACTAAAAATATATACAAAACTAGTACACAAACAACTAAATTAATAAAATAATAAGCAATCAAAATATTTCATTATTTTATCGTAGAAACGGAAGAGTAGACTTGGCTATGCGTGGGTTCCGAGGTAGAGGTGGTGATAGAAATGCAGTAGGTGATATAACTTACTCTAGTTTAAACTAAGTAAATTTTAAACTAATTTAGTTTAAATATTTTAATTATTTTATATCTTTATATTTTCTTGTTAATTTTCGCAGGCCCCTCTACAGTTACCTGTGAAACTGTGATGATTTACAAAACATCGCAAATTATGGCAAATTTAAATATTAATACCGGTGTAAGAAGAGGTCGAACTGTACATTGAACTGTAAAGAATTCATAACAAAATGAGTTAAGCCGTGGTAACACGATGGCCGAAATGACTTAAGTTTGGTTTAGAGGTTGTTTTACTTCGGTTCGGCTAAGCCACATGTCACATGGCATCCGAAGCCACTTCGCTTATTAGATACCATACGCATGGAGACAGGACACTGTTTCATTGGTAGTTTTTATGTATTTGAGCTAAATATTTCTATTGTAAACAAAAAACTTTGAGGAACAATTAATAATTATAATTATGCAGCAGATTTATCAGAAGATCGTACAGTTGCTCAAAATAAATCACTCGATACAAAGATTTTGCCAACCCTTCCCATCAACAAAATTATATTTTTTGTTAACATATGAGTGTTTTTCTATGCTGAGTACATAACAAACAAAAACGGTCTTTATCATAGAACTGTGGTTTTACATAAATAAATCGGTCAACGATACTTCATCAGGATGAATATGACACATTACTTCTAATCTACACAAAAGAAAACCACAACCATTGTCTTACATTTATGCAACACAATCACAAGTCCGGGTGAGCCTTGTCGTAAATTGCTTCATGTTGTTTATTTAACGAAATAAAAATATCGTCCCAATTCTTTGTTAATTTTGTTCACACGCACGTAAGGAGAAATGTGATGCGTGCTCGCTAGAATTTTAACCAGCCAATGAGAGCAAGGGTTCGGCCATGAAATTTCGAGCAGACCAGAAATGTCTTCGGCCGAACAGTTTACAACTGACAGTGACGTCGTTTTGCGTCATTTAGTTTGTTTCGGCTCTCATGTGACCACCCCTTTAGCCTACCCTTAAATTCCAATCAGATGACAATAATGTGTAATATAAAAAAATAAATTATTTAACAACTGGTACAAAAAATGTCTAGGTATCACTATAATGCAATATAAAGTTAATTGCTTTGGCATGTAAATGTGTTAAAAACTCAGTGCATACTGATGTGTTGTGATTCTCTTATAATAACCACTGAAAAGCTTACTTATAGCTCTGATGGTAGAATAGTACCTACAGCGGAACTAAAGGATCAGGAACTGACAGCGAAGACATTTATGGGACGATAACTCTCAGCCGAGTTTACAAAAATTAGGCAGCCTCGTCAATTTTCCTCATAAATTTAATGAGCAAAGCTCTGCTATACGTGATTTTCAGCACAACCTATATGATTTGATTACAGTAAATCGGCTAAAACAATACCTTTCACTATAGAGTAAAAGGGTCTTGTCACCCCGCATGACGGAAGGTAAATCTGTAGTTATCATAAAATACACTCTGGTGAGAAATGCCCAGCTAATCCTTGATACTTTGGGTAATACAATGCTAGCTAGTTGTACATGTATGCGCATAACCATCAAAGCAATAATTATTAAGAATTGTTTGACTTACTGTAAACAATGAGTAACACCATCACAAACCCAGTGTCTGCACTCTAAATATACTTTCATCTGACATTTAATCTGTTTCAAACTAGGACAGTGATAAAGAAAATTGATATTCATACGACGGGGAAAACTATGTTTACCTCATTGTCATGGAGACCTGGCAGCTGACGTCGAACAGATGAACACGCATGCATTGCTGTAGGTAAACTTTTTTCTTTTAATAGGTTTTCACAAGGACTACAGTTTCCTTTACAGGCTGTTCGAGACTCACAAACCTAAAATATTTACAGCAAAATGATTCGATTATGAGACAATTAGGCATTTGTGCAATTAGATTTGTTATAGAATAGTTATTAATTCACGGTTGGATAACTTCACAGAAAAAGGTAGAAATGTGAAATAACTATGTTTGCGTGCGTCATTAATTATTATTATTACATAATAGACCTAACAGGTCATATACTTTCATAAAATACAGGATCATACTTACTACGTGTAAATGCATAGAAGCAAATGCACTATTTTAAAATACTCTGTGTACAGACTACTACATATTCTCTGATGGAGAAAACAACTCCCACGTTGTCAAACGAAAGCCAGTATACCATATACGTACAATTGAATGCTCAGACTCACCTGACAGAGAGATGAGTTAGCCACGGTGTAGCAGCATGGCATCACAGGTGACTCACAGACCATGCAGAAGGTGGCTGATGATTCACTGCGAGCCTGTATTGACCCTCTTATAAAGGATTGCACCTTCTTTTTAGCCTCCGAACTACCGTTGCACGAGTAATAATTGAGCACGACTTCGCGCAACTAAAAACAAAGACAAATCTTGTCACTACTAACATCTTCTAAAACCTAGTTCTGTCTCACAAACTCTGCTACTAAACACACAGCTACATGATCTGCTATACAGCTATCTGTGTATTATCAGTCTAAGAGAGAATTACCTGCGAATCCATTTCGGTCTAATAAAAAACAAAGACAAATGCAGTTGAACCACCGACTAAATATCCCTCAGTGTGTTAGTATTGCAATCGTAGTTCGTCATTTAACACCCATGCATCTTACCTAATACTATGACTGACTGCGATGTAGCCATATATAATTTTCACTTACCTAATAAAAATATTAGCAATAGCTAAAACATATGTAGAAGTTTGTATTGAGAAATAAAACTAGGGGTGACAGTCTTTCTGTAGGCCTGTTAACGTCGACCGAAGACATTAGAAAGGAAAGCATAGCATTATCTACACATATCAAAGGTTAGTTATTTCACTGACACCTTCCGTGTATAAAAAAAGATTTAGGAATAAACTCACGAGCATTGCATCACGGTTGTGGGAAGAGCAGGCATCATAGGGAGTGAGCAGCAGCACTGTTGGACCAGACTTTAGCGTTTTATACAGCTCGATAGCCTTCTTTCCTCGAGGGAGAAGCCATTTGACGAGAGGCTAATGGGGGAAAAAACTCTGTTCACCAATGGTAAGTGAGAAAAACCAGTCAACTCTTTGAAGTCTAGCCATGTATATACAAGCAATCCACCTGATTCTAGACTGTATTACCAACTTCGTCGACTGTGAAAGCACAATTCCTTTTAAACTGAACATCATTTTGAAAATGCAAGCTTGCAGAACTCAATGAAAAAACAGAAATCAAATAGAGTAAATGGTTCTTTTTCACACTCTTTCAAAGAAGTGACGTTTTAGAGGTAACTGAAGAAACATAATGGTTGATGTACGCCGAGTCTGATACAGTCTGTATATTTGTTATGAATAGAAAAACAAACAGTTTTAGTGTAAAGCTCTTTTTGCTGATAAGAAGAAGTTTTCTAGTTTAGTCTGTCTTAGTTTAACAAAAAAAAGAAAAAGCATTCAAACTATTGCTAAAAACCAATATATTAGTGACTGGCTAGGAGAGGAGGATACACCTGACTAATGGGTGAGTGAAAGAAGGAAGAAACCTTGAACATGGACTGCGGGATTAATTGACACAGGAAGTTTAGGTCGAACCATAAACGCAAGTACTCAACAAGGTACTGCTTACCTCAGCTCTGTACTTGTTCACCCAAGCTGATATGGCTGTAGAGGTGAAGTTACGCCCTGTTGGATACACCTGAAATTAATGCTCGAGGCGGTTATTACATATCAGAATGTATGGTAGTAGTAGCCTGTAGCCAACATAAACTAACCCGTGGATAAAGGTAACAGCTGACAGTCTTAAAACAGGACAAATATAGAAGCTGTAAGTTAGTCATGGGAGTAAAAGGGATCGATTTCATCAACACAATTCCAACCGGTAAAAGTTTAAATAAACTTTGCATTATAAAACAGGTAGTTGGTCGTACGTGTTGATATACATACTAGTTATAACTAGATGTTGTAGTATGATCTTGCTGTTAACTGCCCTACATGTTGACACTTGGTTCAACCAGACACTTGCTTTAGTTCTATAATTATGTACTCTTCTTTGTACTGCCATTATGATCTACCTACTTGTTTTTGTTCAGTAGTTCAAATACAGCTGAACAAGTTATCAAACTAACTGGACTGCTCAAGACTTTTTAAAACAACCTATATATATATATATATATATATAGATATATATATATATACAGGACAGATAGTGCAGTTGGTAAGGTATTGGGACCATGATCATTAGGTCCTCGGTTCAAACCCCAACAACTGCACTTTTCTGGTGGTCCTTGGACAAGACCCTTGCTTGTATAACGTCTACAACCTCTATGATGAGTGCACTAACCAAAGCCATGCCGGCTCGGACGTCGCCCGATCAAACAAGGTCCGCGCTGCCTGTAGCTGAACCAGGAGAAGGCAGTGAAAAATGGGCTACTGGTTCAAAACGGATGAAATGGACTCGGACTGATAACACGGACCTCATGCAGTGCTACTTTATGAGTGAACCTCAAAAGTGGGGCTATATGGGAAGGATGCGTCAACTGTGGATAAAAATGCGCCCTGAATTGCCACTAACCGCTAAGCAACTTGTAGCTCAGAGGAGTAACATAATCAAGCGGCAGCTCATATCAGAACTTGAGGTAGATGAAATTAGGGAACAGTTCACCCAAGTAACCTCAACCAACGAGGAGTGCATATCTAAGAGAGAATTGCATAGTGAGAGTGATAGTGCATCTTAGTGAGAGTGCATATCATCACACACTGTCACACATACACGATCATGTGTTGACTCACGGGTTGAAGAAGACATGCACTTGGACCTTGACCCAAGGGTGAGAGAGCTTGCGGAAAATATCATCAACAAGATGTCAGCTGCTAATGATTATGGAAGCAGGGTACCACTACGAAAAGTTAGCAAGGCCATACCTAAGAAGCTGTTAGAAGACATTAACATGGCACTGGAGTCAATCTCAACTGGATCAATCAGTGAGACTAATGCCTCAATCTACAGTACAGCAACCGTCATCTTGGAGGAGATGGATATTAAGCCAATGCCAACAAGGCTTCAAGCCATTCCATCCTGGCAGCTGAGGCTACAAAATAAGATCAAGGACTTGCGCAAGAAAGTTAGTAGGCTCAGTGAAAAGTCTAACCACAGTTTGGAGCGTCCAAAAAGGGAAGCCACAATAGAAGCTCTAGAATCTGCCAAACAGCAGCTAGTAGCACTCTCGACACGACTGAAGCGGTACACCAAAGAGCGGGATAACAAGAGAATGAACAAACTGTTCATCAATAATCCATCTAGAGTGTATTCCTAGTTCAAAGGTGAACTGCAGAGGCCAATGTCTGAGCCTCCCCGATCTAGCACTTCAAAGTTCTGGAAGGACATCTGGGAGAAAGAGACTACTCATAACACCACTGCAAATTGGCTGAAGAGGCTTAAAGAGAGCCATCAACACACTGTGGCCCAGCAAGGACTCACCATCAGCGAAGAGGACATCAAGTGCAGAGTGCAGCGTATGAAGAACTGGGCAGCACCTGGCCATGACATGATTCAAGCCTTCTGGTTAAAGAAATTGACATCACTTCACACTAGAATGGCTAAGCAGATGGAATGCCTAATAGAACAAGGTGACCATCCAGAATGGCTGACCAAAGGACGAACTGTACTTCTGATAAAAGATCCAAAGCAGGGGCCGATTCCTAAAAACTATCGACCAATAACGTGCTTGCCCACCACTTGGAAACTGCTCTCAGGAATAGTTGCACACAAACTGGAAGAGCACATGAGTCACTATATGACCAGTGCTCAGAAAGGAATTGGGCGCAACACCCGAGGAGCTAAACATCAGTTACTGGTGGATCGGACGGTCTGTCAAGACAGCAGGAGAAGGCATACCAATCTTGCCATGGCTTGGATTGACTACAAAAAGACCTATGACTCAATTCCCCATAGTTGGATACTTGAGTGCCTCAGTATGTACAATGTTCACCCTGCTCTTGTGGCATTCATCAAGATGTCAATGACCAAATGGAAGACAGAACTGGAGGCTAATGGCAAAAAGCTGGCGAGTGTACAAATTAAGCGAGGCATCTATCAAGGTGACTCCTTATCACCGCTGCTCTTCTGCATATGCCTATACCCTCTAAGCAATATGCTAGAGGAGACTCAATATGGGTACCAGTTTAAGAGTGGCACCAAGATAAACCACCTCTTCTACATGGATGACGTCAAGCTGTACGCTAACAAAGAAAGGGACATTGATTCGCTAATACACCTCACTCAGGTATACAGCAAGGACATCAGAATGACCTTCGGTATTGAGAAATGTGGAAGGCTAATTCTTAAGAAAGACCATTCTATGCTCACAGATGGCCTAAGAATGCCAAATGGTACCATCAAAGATATAGAAGAAGGGTACAAGTACTTGGGGATTATGCAAAGCAACATCAACCATGAAGCTGAGGTACGTCACAAAGCCATTACCGAATACAAGAAACGCCTCGGCAGATCTTACGGAGCCAGCTCAATGCCAAGAACCAAGTCATGGCAATAAATACCTAAGCACTGCCAGTAATAAGATATCCAGCAGGCATAATAAAGTGGACTGAGGAAGCCATCAAAGAAACGGATATAGCAACTCGTAAACTGCTGACCATGCATGGAGCACTCCACCCAAAATCTGATACTACTAGATTGTATCTTGATAGGAAAGATGGCGGTAGGGGACTCAAAAGTGTACAGCAGACAGTGAAAGAGGAGGAGCAAAGCATCAAAGCATATGCAGCCTCCATGGCCATCTCAGATAAGTTGCTAGCTGAATTTCAATCGGCTGCTCTTACAACGGACCTACACCCTGATGATGAAGAAATTGACTGGCACACGAAACCTCTTCATGGTGCTTACCACCAGCAAATATCTAAGGTTGGCGATCTTCACCAGACATATATGTGGCTGAACGAAGGAAACCTAACGGCCAATACAGAGTCGCTAATCATGACAGCCCAGGAGCAAGTGCTCCCAACAAGGCAACTCCAAACGAAAATCTATCACACTAGAGACGATCCTAGATGCAGACTGTGCAAAGATGCACCTGAGACCATCCAACACATCATCAGTGGATGCAAGCAGCTAGCAGGGAACGCATACACTGAGCGGCATAATCATGTCGCAGGTGTTGTGTATAGAAGTCTATGTGATGAGTATGGCCTTAATAAACCACAACGCTGGTGGGAAGCTCCTGGTAAGGTCAATGAAAATGACCGCACTAAGATCCTCTGGGACTTCTACATCCAAACTGACAAGCATGTCCTGGCAAACCAACCAGATATAGTGGTGGTAGACAAGGAGAACAAGAGGGCTACTATTATAGATATAGCAGTACCCAATGACTACAATATAGCCAGCAAAGAAAAAGAAAAGGTAGAAAAATATCTCCCTCTTGGAGAAGAAATTGAAAAATGCTGGAATGTAAGAACAACTGTAATCCCAGTAGTCATTGTGGCACTGGGCGCAATAACACCGGCGCATAAAATTTGGCTTGCCCAAATACCAACAGCAATCAACTCAGGTGAGTCGCAGAAAAGTGCGCTATTGGAAACAGCTAAGATCTTGAGGCGAGTGCTCAAACTCCCAGGTCTCTGGTAGGAGACCCGAGTTAGAGCAGAATTTACCACCCATACGGGGTATCCGGGGTGAGGAAACAATTTTATATATATATATATATTTCTCAAAGTTTATGTTATTATCTGTTGTTGTATTAGATATTAGAATTTTGGAATAAAGAATCTGTACCGCAGAAGATTTGATCTCAAACCCTCCAATTCACCAGTCCGATGCTTTACTAATTCAGCCACACGAGCTTGATAAATTAGCTTTCCGTTACGACGCACCTTCATGAGAAGGTAGCTCTTATTGATAAGCTTACTTAAACTATCCATTGGCAATATGTCGGACCAATAGCAAGTAGCAGTCTCATTACCTCAAATTGTTTATAAGCTGATTTTTAATACCCGGGCAACGCCGGGTAGCACAGCTAATTAAACAATAAAGTTGAACAGTATGTACTATTTAATCTATGTAGATTGGCTAGAATAGTTGTTATTTGCTATGAAACACACTCAGATAGCCCCAACACACAGAGCGTTAAAAAACTGTCATGTGACTCAACCCACCAAATTCTCTTCAATGCTGCGGACAAGCATTAGGTTCCTGTCCTCATTCATAGAATACTGAGAGGCAAACTTGTGGTCGGACAAAACACCGAATCGTACGGGTTGAAGGAAATCTAAAAGCAGAATTAGTGGTTGCAGCTAAGGAAATGTGAAGGATACCTATAGGCCCAGCGTATGATATATTAGACATCAACTGTTACAGTGCTTTGCCAGTGGCATCTTGAATCCAGGTGAGCTAATTCAAGTGCTGCAGACATTCAAACAGTCAATACAAATTGTAAACAACAGTTAAAACTACTAAACCAAATTAATCCCAGACTTGGAATATTACTTAGTAGCTAGACAGTTACCATATAACCTTTTAAGCGGGCTTTGCCTTTAGAAATATGGATTGTCTTTTAAAAATTCCAAATAATTTGCTAGTCTTAATAAAAAATAAAAATTATTTTGATCACACTCGATCTTAATGGATAGAATTATGACCATGTGAAAGACGCTTTACAGCATTTGACAAAGGTAAATAATTATATATGTGGAGTTGTTTACCCTTGATAATGATACGCTATAAAAATGCTTCTAGACAAATTAGTCACCATTTGTGGCAGAATGATATCTTCTGACTGATATTTTCTGACTTCCACATTTTTATTTATAAAAATCTCTATTTTGTGAATTGTATTTTAGAAATAGATTTTTAAATGAATCACATTGCAACAATGATAATGTATTTGCTATTTACTACCTTTGTTTCTGTTTTGTCACTGCGATGCATATGTTAAGCTTTACATACAACCAAGCCTTTGCAAAAACTTATCACTTTCAAAATCTTTCGAACAAAGCTTGATGCAGATTTTGTTATTTATTAAAATGTGTTTCACCTAAAAACAATTTTTAAGCTACCCTGAAATTAAAAGTGACAAGTACTTGACAGAAATAATACAATTTTTAGATTAAAATCAATGGTAAATACAATGTAACACACATTGCTGCTAATGCGAAAAACCTTTATACTAAAGACTAGATACTCAGCATATCTACTTGCGCTTCTGACAAATAAAACGCAGAAGCAAGCAAACAGCTCACCTTTCTCTATGGAACGTAGAGAGGCGTAATAAAACTGCTGGAACCTGCCAGCTGGCTCTGTCTTTGAAAGGTTGAAATAGCCAACTAAGGAAGACTGCAAACAGGTGTGACAGATGTCAGCTAATATAAGCCATATCTATCATATGCTATATATAAACAAACAAATACCCAAATACCGCGTATATACATATACATACATTAGGGTTATTAACTAGCACAGTTGATCATTACGTGTAACGTAACGATTATTAAGCTGGCTTAAAACACGGCTATTGTTTAAAAATTTAGTAAAAATTGAGGCTACTACCTTACGAGGTAAGTTACTCTAATTCATTGGGTAAGTATTTTATTACCAGTGTGTGTATCCTGTATAATAGATATGAGATCTATCGTATCTATTATATAGTATGTATATAATGGATATGATGCTTTAGATGCCATAGCTAATATGCAGCTAAAGCAAGTCATAGTTATTATATATTACATATCCATGTACATTATATATTTATATAACTTAAAATCATACACTTTTCTAAATAAAACCAACATTGCAATCCACATTATTCCATTCCATGCAGTAAATTTCATTCCATCTGGAATGAAAATTACTACATGAATAAATGTGAACAATAGCAAAGGGAATTAATCTATCACGTTAAAATTATAGGTAAACATGGACAAACTATTCTATGGAGCAGAAACAAAAACAGAACATCTCTTAAGCCAATGCTAAGCTTTACCACAACAGGAGAAGTGTCTGTTCATCTGATGCCAAGGTTAGAGACTGGGATAAAAAATGGCAATTTATGGGCCTTTAACTTATGACATTCAGCTTATTAGACACTCTAACACCTGCCTTATTAGACTGACACTCTAACACTTACCTTATTAGACCGACACTCTAACATCTGCCTTATTAGACTGACACTCTAACACCTGCCTTATTAGACTGACACTCTAACACCTGCCTTATTAGACTGACACTCAAACATCTGCCTTATTAGACTGACACTCTAACACTTGCCTTATTAGACCGACACTCTAACATCTGCCTTATTAGATCTTCACACTAACACCTGCCTTATTAGACTGACACTTTAACACTGGCCTTATTAGACTGACACTCTAACATCTGCCTTATTAGACCGACACTCTAACATCTGCCTTATTAGACTGACACTGTAACACTTGCCTTATTGAACTGACACTCTAACACCTGCCTTATTAGACTGACACTCTAACACCTGCCTTATTAGACCGACACTCTAACATCTGCCTTATTACACCGACACTACTTTAACACTTGCCTTATTAGACCGACACTCTCACACTTGCCTTATTAGACCGACACTCTAACACTTGCCTTATTAGACTGACACTCTAACATCTGCCTTATTAGACTGACACTCTAACATCTGTACTAATCGAATGTCTTCCCCAATTTCATAATAATTGTGCAAATAGTTCTTCTCTGTGCTTTATGATAAAAAGAGTGAACAGAAATACGATAAATAAAGTTAGAAAAAAATATGATCTATAGATAATTTCCCACGGCACACCTGACCACATCTAATGGCACGCTAGACTTCCAATGTACTAGTAATTATAACAAGTTACACTTAACAGCTATTTAAGGAATATGTCAGCATCAGCAAGTAGCAACAGTCAAATGCTAAACATTCACCTACTAAGTTTAGCCACATAATATACGGTAGTTGTTAATTATGAATAGGATGGCGAGACATCAATTGTTTTTCATTAGCTCGTTTCTTTAAGAATTCTTTAATTAAAAGAGCTATATCGAAGAGTTATCCGCTTGTGACAAACAATACCAGCAAGCTTTGCTGGAAAATTTGCCAAGATGAGATAACTCATTTGTAAGGTTCACGCGCATGCCTACTTTCAGTTGTTATGGCTTATTTAAATAGCAAGAGTAGGCAGTGGAAGATTCAAATCCTAAAGGGCCTACCTCATGGCTAGAAACAAAACTGGTGAGCTGACTTGAGTTAAATATATGAGTGATTGGATTGAGCAGAGATTCTATGAACCTGACAAAATACTCGGCCTTGGCAACTCCTACAATAGCAGTATGTATGCATCATAACATTGTAGCAGCAGTAGAATATAAATCAGAAAAATATAAAATTAGCCATGAGTGCCTATGTGTGTAATAGCCAATAGAACAGCCAGTTGATGTGCAAAACCACAAAAATATATATAACAATCTGGGTGGCTTAACAAATGAAGCAGATTTTGTAATGATGGTGTAAGTGGGTTAGTTAGAAGGGTGTATTTCTAACTGGCTATACATCGGTGCTGCTATCCAACAGGAAACAGCGAGTGACACTAGAGAGTGTCTTATGAAATAGGCAGGGTGTGATGAGCTGTTTTAAAAACTTTGATAAGCAAAATGGGCAAATCCGAAAACTGAGAGATGAGAAATAGACCAAATTCAAAATCAGTAGAAAGGTAGCGGATATCATAGTATTAATAATTATTTACTAGCGCTAGCCAAATAATTTACATTGTGTTTCAAAATGGAGAGTGATAGAGAAAAGCTGATGGGAGTTGGAGCTTACATCTATGAATGCAGCTTAGCACATAATTTTGATAAGCGATAGTGGCAAACCTGATCGAGCAGCATTAGAAATAAGATAAAAATTTAATAAGAGTGCTATGTAAGCGAGGAGTTTGTATCCCGCTCTAGTTGACACTACAATATAAGACTAATAATAACATATAAATTATAATAAGTTTCAATGTTTGACTAACCTGTGTAGGAAAAGCCTATGTCCATGCCAGATGCATAAAAGTAAAAAGAAGGAAAACTGTAAAATTTATATTTAGACTTGCATTGGTTGGAGTTGGAGCAGTCAATGGCTATGAATGGCACCTAAAATATAAAATTAGGCTATAATATAAATAGAGAGTATAAGTGTGAGTAGACTGTAAGCTAATCAGAAAATGTGATTGTAAGGATGTGAGGAAAAAATAACCAATTGGGAAGCAAGCTTGTAAGCTGTAATTACGAAACAAACCAAACAGGAAGTTTGATTGTAGGAGTGTGAATAAAAGACAAACCATACAGAAAGTTTGATTATAGGAGTGTGAATAGAAGACAAACCAAACAGGAAGTTTGATTATAGGAGTGTGAATAAAAGACAAACCAAACAGGAAGTTTGATTATAGGAGTGTGAATCAAAGACAAACCAAACAGGAAGTTTGATTATAGGAGTGTGAATAAAAGACAAACCAAACAGGAAGTTTGATTATAGGAGTGTGAATAAAAGACAAACCATACAGGAAGTTTGATTGTAGGAGTGTGAATAAAAGAACAAACCAAATCGGACGTTTGATTATAAGTGTGTGAATAAAAGACAAACCAATAAAAAAGGACAACTTCAAAAATGCTATAGTAACCACCAAAGAACACATCACACTGGTCTGATTAGTAGAATAGTACCAAAATAGTACCGGATAATGCAAACCACTATTATAAGAGCAAATCATAGTGATACAGTAATTTGTTTGAAAAAGTTGAACAAGTAAATATAAATTGAAGTTTTGAATTATTCATGTTAAGTGAAAAGAAGTAGCAATATAATGACACAAATGACAGAAGAATTACAGACTAACATGTCAAACATACAATTTGATGGTCAATACAGTCAGCGGTGTCACCTACCCTGTCGTTGAGCATATTGGCGGCTGTCTCAAATTCCTTACGAGCAAGCATGCTATTCAGAGACCATGAAGCGTAATACATGACAAATACATAGCCATTTTCCTTGACAACTTTTCCAGCCACATGTAGAGCCCCTGTGTATGAGTCATGTACTGGGCTTTCAAAAGCAAAGAACGGCTCCGCTGGTTTTGCTGACTGATATATTGTAGACGGTCCATCTGTTGGCACACTGCAGGAAAAAAATTAGACTGAATACTGAATAGTTGCATGATGATGTAAAAAAGTACACTATAAAAATATTCCGTACTGAATTTAAGATCGCCAAATCGCTCTGTAATGAGTAATTATACAGCAACAATACCATATTCAGATTTACAAATACTCCTTCTTTACTTCCACTTTCAAAGTTATTAGGTTGCCTATAAAGTGCTCTTATAACATGTGCTATCAGTTACTTTACATACTGATGAAAGATTGCAAACCTTGTTAGAGAGGCAGAGAGACTCTCCCTTGATGCTTGAACTAACTGCTTAGCAATATCAGGAACTAAGATTGCAAAAAAATAGCACACTGCCACGCCCATAAGCATCTTGCAGTTCGACAAAGAGTTGCTTTGTGCTCTCTGTTCATCTACTGGCACCTCCTCAAATGACGGCTCCGAACAAGTTAAAACTGCTGAGGAGGCAAAGCAAGATTTCAGTGAAGCTTGCTTGTCATCATCTTTTGTCTCTGCTTCAGCAGATGACAAATTAGTTATAGATTGGTTAAACAGGGTTGAAGAGCATTTTACAGGCTCAACAACATCTCCAGAGACTAGCGATGAATTGCTCATCGAAACGCTACCAACATTCTAAAACATAAATTAGTAATTGTACGAGCTGTGCAACGTTAGTAGCAATTTCAAGTACTAGCAGTTGCACCCATAATAAGAAAAAATACAGCATATCGTGGGCTGGGCGCAAAATTGTTGCAACTTTCCTAATGTTTTATATGAAGCTACAACAATTTTGCACTCAGCTCACAATATGGTGATCAGTGGAAGGATTAATATCATTGCCACACGTTTGAAAAGCGTGACCAATGATATACAGCCCCCCATATATCATGTATATGGGGGCTGTATATCATTGGTGTGACTCCGTGTTTCTTTGTTAAAAATAAATTATAAAAAAGCTATGTATACAACTTGATTTAAAGTTCACCTGTGATGCAACACCAAATTTCAACAGATTTTACTCATATAAGCACTAAAAACTGTTTCTTTGAAACATATTAAATAATTTTTTGCGACAGCAACAACCAAATAGAAATTCTAAATTAAGCCTTACGTGGGATTGCCTAGCGTCGACCTTGAAATATTACAATAGCCCACCAGCAGGACAATCTATTACATAAAAATAACCACAGTAGTAAATTCTGTAGATGTATCAACACTTTAATGACCGAAAAACGATAACTCCGAATAAAACATGTTAAGAGAGAAGATAACTACGAGTATCAATATTACAAACTTTAAAATAAAACAATTTTTGCCAATATTAATCTAAGATCTTCAAAAGATGTGTACTACTTTAGTAATGATGACAAGCTATTGTAGCGGCACTATAATACAATAATGTGCTCTGATAGATGTATGCGTCAGCATTGATTTTATGATTAGACATCTTCAAACCGACATCTCATTTTGCTCCCAAGGCTTTAGATTTTAGTTTTTAATCAAAAGCTTGTAAAAAAGTTTTCAAAAAAAATTAACTATTTTGTCACAAAAAATGGATAGGCAGTGAATATAATATAATAAAATCTGATTGATCCATATAGCGAGTTTGTAAATATGAATTTAGAAATTCTAATATTTAGGTATCTTACCGATTACAAATCATCAAGAATCAAATAAAAGAATTTTTTCCATTGAATATCTGGGTATGAATTTTAGGTAACTGAAGCATGCTCAGACTAATGTGCTTAAAGAAACGAATAGCTAATGTGAGCATTGATGGAATCCTAAAGGTTGAGAACAAGAGCAGATTAAATTAAGGAACATACGGTAGATGTTACAGAGCCATAAAAATTGCTTGATGATACAAACAGAACAATTAAATGGCTAAGAAAAATTTAATTTTTAAATTAAATTTAATCTGACTACGTAAATTAAATAGTAGTAATCAGAATTCTATCAGTGGCCACTTTGCAACTCAGTTATTGATGAGTCAGTTTCCAGCTTTAAAATGTTGCCATCTTTGACAATATAGTTTCTTTGTTAATTTTGGTTAAGTATTTTAGTTAGTATGGGAGATGTAAATAATCGAAGGCTGATTTGATTTTGACTGCTTGATCTTTGTTTCTAGTAATGTTAGAAGAATATTTGTAAGCTCAGTTTGGTAAGAAAATTAAACACCTCAATTATGAGTAACGAAAAGCTTTAAATATGTTTTAGAAATGCAGTATTTTACATCTTATCATCAACACAAAAAGCTAAAATACTTGTATAATTAACTCAGAAGCCAATATAATGGGATACTATATTAAGCAGCTTAATCATAATTGCTTGAAGTACATCAATTTAGTAAATTATATTAACTCATAAAATTTTTCTATCCAAAATTTCCATCAGTTAGATTTAAAATTTTAGTTTTTAAGAAGCATTCTATCTAATTTGTGTCCAGAAACTTAAAAAAACGAGTTTGATTAAAAACTCATCAATGCACCTTATAATAACCTCAATAACCTTGTTCAAGGAGCCTGAAATATTTTGGTTTTCTAATTTCGCATTGATGAGTTTTTAATCAAAATTAGGAAACCAAAATATTTCAGGCTCCTTGAACAAGGTTAACACTTGTAATGATGAAAAACCTTTGCGGGACTAAATCCTCTCTACATAGACGTAACATACATCTCTCTACATAGACGTAACATACATCTCTCTACATAAACGTATGTTATGAAATCATGAGATCAAAGACAATCAGCTGGATTTAAATTCTGCATCTATTTGTAACTAGCAATAAAATTACAAACTAAAGTATTAAAATAGTTGAATACGAGAATGAGCCGAGTCAAGGTATTGGTTGGTTTTGTACTAGACCAGACCATGAGCTATAAGCCACAGCGTAGCATACCAACAAACTTGTACAGCGTAAATATGGCACATCATGTGTTATGATTATAATCTGATAGAGCACTTTATGCAATAAAAAGCTTTTATAATCAGTAAGCATGATCTATGACATGTATATGCATATTTGTCAACTAATACAAAAAATAACTTATCTTCTTGTCTTAGCTTTTCATGTTAAGAGCCACCACAAACACTCTTTTCCATTATATAGGATTTGTTGCGACAATTTGTTCATGGCGCAGAAGCAATTGTGGTTACATGCCCTTCCTAACACGCCAAAGGTCCTTGTGTGGCTCAAACAACCATCCTACTGATCATGTGATCATAAGTCAGAGCTCCAACCACTGACCCGGCTGCTAGCTACCAAAATTGATTATAATTATATAAAAAAGCTTTAAATATTTCCGTATTGCCTTTGAGTATATCAATAAAAAGTGCAATAACACAATATTGAATTGTATTTAATGATTAACATTTTTGAAGGTTGTAAAGGATGTATTTTCGACTATTGTAATGTTAGCTCTGACATTGCTGGTCCACCTTATATATCCTTTATTTAACACTACATGCAGCTGAACGTATCAATAGATATGAACTTCATTATCACCGATCAATGCTGTTCAAATCAAATTAAACCATGAGACAAAAAAAAGCGAACAGTAAATTATGCGTTTTAGAAGGAAAAACTTTTTCTGCATAACGTTGTTCTATAATGTAAATCGGCGAGGTGTTGGTGTCTGGTATAAGGTGTAGAGGATTTTCTGGGAATGTAGAAATGTAGTGGATGGTCAGGCAGATTGGAAATACGAATTGAGTATTTTAGACAGCGAATATCTAAAAACACATTTAGCTCTTCAGCATTAAGGACATGTAATGTATGTGAGCGATGTTTTACTGTATTCAAGTAAAAAGTTTTCTCGTGTACGCAATAAGGCATATTCGCAAATTACTGCTCGTTTTGTGTGCAATTTGTGTACTCTATAAAATGTTAGCTATTCTCTGCACTGAACAGCTGCCTTGAGATAAGGTGGTAAACGATGATCATCTGATGATCTTTGATGAAAAGAATTTATAGGCTGACTGAAGCAAATAAAACCACTGCAGGTTGATTTGTCATATGCTGCTAATGTCTAAGAAGTACCAAACCTATAAACCACAAACTATGCCTGCAGCCTAAACTGAGATATATTAAACTGGAATGCAAGCACAATTTATGTGAAAAAATGCTAGCCGAGTGTACAATTTTTTTATTGTCACATTTTCCTGTATTAATTATTATTTGAGAATTGGTAGTATTCGTGCAAGCACTGAAAGCTGAAAGATCCGCCATAAACAAGTCCTTGAACTCTTATTCATTTCAGAAGCAAACAATCTAAAGTATTCACATTGTTCACCCGGAATGTAGCGAGGCAAGCTATTGTTGTAAAAAGATACTTCTCTAGTTCCATTGTTAATATATAATATCCTAATGCATACAAATATACGAAGTTTCTGCAGTTTATCCAGGCCCATTATGCCAAACTATATGGGTGGGAAATTTGATACGGCCTGAGAAAATAATAGAGTGTTATCTCTGCCGAGTCTTCACTGGGCCTAGCTTTAATTACACTTTCTATGCTAGAGATATGCAGCCTTGTATGGCTCTCATTGAGTATTGCGTGTAATACTTGAATGGACGGGAATATGGAGCCACGCTATTGTATTGTCTGAAAATGGGATAAGCAGGTTGTTATTATAAAAGAAGACAAGGTGGTTTCTGCTCCTCTCAATGGTAAGTTAAATTCTTCCACTCAGAAACTAAAAATATAATGCATATGAATAAAGTATTTCAATACTATGAACATTTTTGTATTTCATTATCAATTCATCAAATATGTGACACGCTATGATTTATTCCAATTTTTGTAATAATTCTGTGCTGTTAAAACTGTAACGTGAATTAAAAAAATTGAAAGAAGTATTTCTGTACAGTATTTTAAATTCAATTACATAATGTACTAAGACTCATCATTTGTCATGACTCATCTCTGTTTTGTCTGAAAATGCTGTGAAGCAAAAAAGCAGCACATTTATATAAATAATTTAGAGTTGAAATGAAAGTTGCTGTATTTTATAACAAGTCTCTCTCGTTCATACCATTCAGATATTTGAAGAATGAACTCTAGATGATTTGAGTCACTTGAACGATGCGTAATATGAGGAATTTATTTTCCGTATGGGTGTATCTCCTTGCATGCGCTTTTATGACCTGGGCACGAGCAGCATGTCCAGAAAGATGTCAATGTTCTCCAGGGCTATCCGCCAGCAGCCGTCAGCTGATTATATTCAACTCTGCCAGCAGGTAAATTTATATATCAGCAGCTTATTGTGCCACACTCTATTTTTGCAGTTAACAACAATTCACATTTTGTTTTGACTTAGCAAAATACTTTGCCTTTTGAGATATCATCTACATGTAGGGTGTAAGTGCTGTAAACGTAAACAGGACCTGAGGCTACCAACAAAACGCACTGTGCGAAAAAGCAGACGGCGACATAATTTAGGTGTTAGTAAATCAAATATTCCATAACAGAGACTAATAGAAAAAATATGACATGGTGTCTTTGGCTCACAGTTATCTACCATAATAAATATATTACATTACCGGCAATAGTTTCATTTCAAACAAAAATGCTTTTCAAACTATACCATACAAGAACCGTAAAGCAAAAAAAAACAAACCAAAAAAAGGCAACAGTTAAACACTATAATCAAATAAATGGTTTGAAATATAACATTTAAAATATCTTTCCCTTCTAAGAGAACGGATAATAGGTGGAAGATTGTTAAAGCAGCTAGCAATGATATTTTCAAAATAATTGTTAGATGTTGTAAGTAATTTGCTCATACCGCAGAAGTTGAAGTGAATTGGAAACCTGTAACTATGCTGTAAAAAACGAGTACACAAACTAGAAAAGATCTGGAAACCTTTAATGGATGTAAAATAAACATTTAGCATGAGTAACATAGAAAAATAGTATAGTTTTATAATGTTATTTCTGTGGGAGGTAGAATGGGTTATTCTTGATTACATTGCATTTTTGATTCTGTGTGTATGCCATCTTTGACATGACCGTTGCTCACCTTGACCTTCCCAAGTAAGATTTGCTTTGCACCTATTTCGATAAGGTATACCTATTCTTATATACAAATAAATTTAAAATTATTTATAACTTAAAGATACGCGTAACCTCGTGCACGCAACCATGTATGAGAACAGAAACACAGGTGTTGGTATATCATAACTACTCAAATCTCCTTAAACAATTATTTGAATTTAAAATGGTTAAATGATAATGTTTAAGTTTGTAGATTTCAAATGAGCTCATGCACCATTATAAGATCTGGATTATTGAGTCCTAACTTTATGATGTCGATTTTTCATCTCAGCGAGTCCATTACTAAACTATTATTATTATCATCATTATAAAACCTGAAAGTTTGTCAAAAGATACTCTTCGCAAAAACTCTGACACTTGTATGTAACAGGAGAGGACTTACTAAATACAAGTTTCAGTAGTTTGGTAAACACTCCTACGAACATTCCATCATACTATGAGTCCCTCATACTCTGAGCCAACCATACCCTGAGTCACTCATACTCGGAGCCAACCATACACTGAGTCACTCATATACTCTGAGTCAACCATACACTGAGCCAACCATGATACACCGAGTCACTCATACTCAGAGTCAACCATACACTGAGTCACTCATACTCTGAGCCAACCATACCCTGAGTCACTCATACTCAGAGTTAACCATACACTGAGTCACTCATACGCTGAACCACTCACACTCTGCCACCTGCATAGTAATTAATGGTTAAACCCTTAAGAATGTTAACGTTTGAAAAACAACTTTTGACAACTATTGGAAACAGCTCTTAGTTGACTTAGAATGACACATTAATAGCCTTTGGATAAACAGAGTTTGATTGCTGAAAAGTACTGTTTAACATGAAAACCCCATCTGTAAATACAACTATACTATTGATCCTTGACTCGGAGGCCTGCCAGTCCCTCGAACATGTTTAGCTGACTCACTTCAGCATTGTGAGCCTTATAAGATATACTATGTACTTTACAATGCGCCCTGTCCAGGCTGCAAGCGATGTTTGGCCGACAGAGCCAGCAAACTTGGAAGAGATCCAGCTACCTCAATATGAATCCCTCCACTACTAAAGTTACATGCATAGGATTGGTTGAGATTCCAGCAAACCTTCCTAAAGGTACGACTTGTGACGAAATATGTCTCAATAACGCAGGCTATGGTAGCCAAACATATTTATATATTGGTTAATAGATTTAAGTTGTTGGTCTGTCGACTTGGAATAAGTAAGATGCTTGGCATAGAATAAACCTCACCATAGGCAAGATGTTTCTATTATTCTTTTAATTGCCAACAGTTTTTGTTACCTACTCTGGCTCCCTGGTCACATCATCCCACACTAACTTGAGTGATTATTAGATCACGTTAAGCCATTAAAATAATATCCATAGTATCCCGTACCACTGTTAGTCAGTACGAGAAGTGAAAGTGAGGTCTCATTACCAGTTCAGACACTTTGGCTACAAAATAACCGTTACCTGAAGCCTCAGGATCATTTACACTCATACCGTTGAGTTGCTGTAATTATCTATCCAAATACTTAATCTTTTTACACTCGACGATAATTTTCAAGTTGAATTTCAATCTGAATGCACTAACTTTAGGGCTCCAGTTTCATTTAATCTGACTAAATTAGAATCTAAAATATTAGCCTTTGATTAAATCAGGTGAGATCACATTGTTGTAGACACTGCACAGCTAGCGATCTATGGAAGCACCCGGAGAAAAATCTACCACAATGTACCCACTTCCTACCTTTCTCGGCCACAGCAGTTGACACAACTGAACACGGCGAATTTTCAAGGACTAGACAAGTTGGAGCAATTACACATCGAAGGAAACAACATAAATGTTAGTATTTATATACATATTTTTTAAACTCACCATCTTAGATTCTATGTTAAAACGAGTTGATCTGTTTACATGCTATTAGAGCTCTAGCCTCAGGAGCAACTGTAAAGTGAAACCACAAGTCATTGTCGTAAGCTGTTAGTTTCTTATTACTCTTTGATTTGTGTTTGCAGGCCATCTCCTGGGATCAGTTTGTTTATTTGGAGATGATATCCGTGCTTTCGCTGGCAGAAAACAATCTGACACATATTTATCCATATGCATTCAGTGGTCAGTACATATATCTACTGCTATTAGTAGAATGCTGTCATTTTATGTTAATAACCTTAAGTATTGTTCTCATAAAAAAAGATTGGACAAATTAGATTTTCATACACCAATAGCCCCACCCAAACCCAGAGCCAAATATAATAGCTGTAGAAACAAGGTGCACTTCATAAAGAAAACTCTAACACAGTATAAGCTCAGATGCTGGATCTGTCATGAAACCAAATCAGCAGCAATGATCCTGTCGCGTTTGAAGGTTTGCACAATTTGAAATTGTTGAATCTAAACAGAAACCAACTCGGAGTGATTGAAAACAATTCCTTCGCTAGACTAAGGCAGCTTGAGAAACTCCCCTTGGCGAACACCATTATAACATTCCGATGAGAAGATACCTTTATTGGCCTTTCTCTCTGACACTCTTAGTTATGGGCTACAATAGCAATCAGACATCAGTTACGTGAGAAGCTTGAAGTCTTTACCAAATATCGAAAGCTTACATCTATCCCGCAACAAGATTCAGGTTGAAGTTGGCTACTTCGAGTTGAGTGTTATTAGGCCATGTTTCTAACTGGACCCTCCATGGTGAACTAGTAGAAATATTCACACTTGGAAATCTTAGCTGAATCTAGCTCTAGGTCCTTCTATGGTTGCGGCCCAGTATGTTCTGATGGTAAACTAGTAACCTCGTATCTTCATTACAGTTGAAGAGTTTCATTTTAATGCATATAAAAGGTAGTAAATAACTAAGAACACCTTTAGACGTTGCAATGCTCTGCGAGTAGGGGACTGGGACTATACTACCCAACTATTGCTATTCTAAGACTGTTATTCTCTGTAAACTGATAATGACCATACACTAGTATTTCCTAGTTATGTTAGCTGAGCTGGGGTATGTGTAGACTGTAGAGTATCAGACTCGTGTGTAGCCGTGGCGACGTAGCGGAGGAAATAAAATGATAAGTCTGGCAGAGGATACGCTTATCTTCTTAGGCCAGGTCCTGCTGAGACACTAATCTATAAACTATTACACTAAATTACGCAGAAGCTAGTCGGCCGGCTGTAAAATGAGACAATCAATTCAGCCCTGTGTGTCTGCTGAACCCTATAAACGGTAAAGGTGGTAATACCTACAAGACATCAAATTGGTCAGATGTTCTGATTACATATTAAATTATAAAAAAGTTATTGCCTACAATTACTGCCTATACAATGTAAATATTTGTGAATGTCCGTATTTACTAATACTACGCATAAACATATAAATGCAGGCAAATTTACATATGCTGTACTCTTGCTTTTTAGTTTATAAGGCAGTTATGACGACGACTGCATGCCGACGACCGCATGCCGATGACCGCATGCCGACGACCGCATGCCGACGGCCGATGACCACATGCCGATGACCACATGCCGACGACCGTATGTCGATGACCACATGCCGACGACCGCATGCCGACGACTGCATGCCAGCGCTAGTTTATAATCACGATTGAAAAATAAAATTTTGAGCAAATGAAAAAAAAGTAACAATATCAGTGTGATAATTTTTAATTTGTGGCTAAGGATTTGGTAGCTGGCTTGCCACTGAGCATCTCTTGTAGGACTGGTAGTAATATTTTATGAATACTTGAGAGATTTGCAAAAAGAAACACACAGTTTAAATTCCACATAAGTTCCAGACCACACTTGGTGAACAATTGCCGTTTTTCAACTATAAACCTTTGAAAAATAAGGACTGTAAATATATTAATTCAGACCACATTTGATGGCTTCCTGTCAAATGCATAAAAAATGTGAAAAAATGCAAAACTTATTAATTTCGCTTCTATCATCTTTTTTATAATCAGCAATTGACTTCCATCATTTGTACTATTATATAAGGTTGAAAGTCTGCCATTCCAATAGCAGTTGGTATAAGACTATAAGTGGTTGTGGATGCAGGATATTTACCACTGCATCCATTAATTCACTGATTATTTGAACCAAGTTATACTTGGTTGATAAAAAATACCCAACCACAAAAGCTTCACAGTAAAGAATCACTGACCGCATGAGTTGTAATATTTTAGAGTTCTCGGGACATCTGTAATGTTAGTTTATATCACTTTAGATATTAAAAATTCTGGTAATGTATAATATTTCCTAAAAGATTTAATTGTAGTTGAATGTATTTATAAACTAGTTTTATTGCAGGTCTATTCAACCTAAAGAGACTAGACTTGTCAAAGAATCAACTTTCATTTCTTTCCAAACTGTCAGCCGCTCCACTTCTTCAGCTTAAAACAATTATTCTTAACAGTAATAACATTGAAGAGCTAACAAACGATCTTTTTGCAAACACACTGATGCTTGAAGAGCTGGATATATCTAACAATTCTCTACAATATATCAGCGGAGAAATGTTTACGCACATTACTCGGCTGCAAAAGCTAAATCTTGCATCAAACAGGCTAAAAACGATTTCACATACATGGTTTTACCGAGCATCAACTTTGATATGGCTGAATATAGCCAACAACTTAATTACAATGCTAAGAGATAACAGTTTTATAGACCTGCGTAACCTCGAGCATCTGGATCTGTCAGGTAACCAAATCAGCAGCATTGACCCTGTAGCGTTTGAAGGTTTGCACAGTTTGAAAGTGTTGAATCTAAACAGAAATCAACTCGGAGTGATTGAAGACAATTCCTTCGCCATGCTAAGGCAGCTTGAGAAACTACACTTGGCGAACAACGTTATAACATTCCTTAGAGAAGATACCTTTACCGGCCTTTCCTCTCTGACACTGTTAGACATGAGCCACAACAGCATATCAGACATCAGTTACATGAGAAGCTTGAAGGCTTTACCAAATATAGAAAGCTTACATCTATCCCACAACAAGATTCAAGTCATCAAAGCCCAAACATTCCAAAACACGGGAAAGATACAAGTGCTGCATCTCGACCATAACCTGATCGAAGATGTTGAAGACGACGCATTTGTGGTATTATCGGTGTCTAGTGTGTCAAGGTTGGCGTGGTTGTTTCTCGACTACAACAGGCTGAGTTACATTCGAGATGACGTGTTAGTTGGTACGCCATTTCTTAAATATTTGGGAGTCAGCAATAATCACATTCAGTTCATTTCTGATGCCGCTTTTAGGCAGTGCCCTCAACTAATTACGGCTGACTTGGCGTATAATGAATTGAACTATTTACCACCGAGTCTCTTTCATTCTCTTCCATCATTGGTCAAGCTAGACATAGCTTCAAACAACTTGAGTATGATACAGCCAAGACTATTTGATGGTTTAACCAGACTAATGGACTTGAATCTCAGGAACAATTCCATCTCATCTTTTCAGACCGGCACATTTGAAAGGCTCATCGAAATAAGACAACTCCAACTAGCTCAAAACTTCCTACATAGAATTGATATGGATTTCTTCAAAGAAATGGCAAGTCTTCGGTATCTCAATTTATCGTATAATATTGTTGAGCGCGTTGAACCAACCAGGGGGATACCCGCTGCCCTTGATGTACTTGACTTGCGCTATAATCATCTACACACCATCTCAGTTTCCATGATGAGCTCACTTACTCAAGGTGATTAGTCAAATTTGAAATATTTGCCTTTTCATCTGTAATTTAATCTGTAATAATTGAAGGTTTAACTTATGCAACCATTCAAGTGATTGAGCTTACTTCAATATGATTTGAACTATTCTATAAAATTTAATATATCTGAAAATATCAATGTAATATATCTGAAGATATCAATGTAATATATCTGAAGATATCGATGTAATAATGATATCTGAAAATATCAATTTAATATATCCAAAGGTATTAACACAAATTATGCAGAGTTGTCTAACGTCTAGTTATTTTAGAGACTTGAGCAATGCAGGGTAAGCGAGTGACTAGCCAATATATACTAGTGAGCTTTCTTTAAAAGAGAAATATTGTATACATATTCTGTGCGCAGATGGCAAGATATATTTGCAAGGCAATAACTGGCATTGCTCATGTCAATTACTCTGGTTGATGGATGAAAGGCTACTCCAAACACTACGGGACGTCGACACACTACATTGCTATAGCCCAACCTACTTACACGGGCTAGAGGTACCTCTTTCTTCCCTGTATATTCTCTCTACATATACCAACAGGTTTTTGTGTATTTCTACATAAACACAACTTATTAACTTCAGAAAATTCAGAGGGCCGGTATGGCAGCACAATGGGCTGAGCACTATATACAATACATTTCTAGTCTATTTCTACAAACGGATGAGATAGGGCCATAAATGATGTTTTCATTGTCATAGATGCTGACATTAGGAGCAGATGTGTTGTGTGGTACAGCGAACCTAACCTCACAAATGAAAACTACAACAACAGCGATGAAACCTATTACAGCGGAGATGACAACTCCAAAGACAACATTGCAAACTCGTCCTCTCACATCAAGCATAGCATCTGCTGATATGCCTATTGGTCCACTGCCAGCCATGCCCAAGCTGCTATGTGATCAAATTCCTCAACACAACACAACCTATAGGTAGGTATAAATGAGTCTAATACTTGGTGCGGCCATCTTTATCAGCATGCCGATGGCTTCATTGGCATGCTTCATTCTTGATGTGGTGTCAGACATATATGTCAGTGTTTTACTCTTAAATTTCATTTGGAGATGCCAGATTGTTTATTACTCATTGTTATATTACGCTACTCACCTGATGCATAAAGGCTGAAACTAGAGCTTCTCAATATGGCGAATTGTTTGGTGGCGATTTTGAAGGTAGATGATTTGAAAATTGCCACCATTTAAAGAGATATCGCCAATGGTATAAACAATATAATCGCATAATGGCGATTTATCTCACGCCTGACGATTTTCAGTGAGCGATACTGGAATTAAAAAAACTGGAATTAAAATGCACAGGTCTTCTAGTATTATAATGTACTCATTCCATATCCTTCCGCGCACACCGGCATTCATGACATAAATGTTTCTAGTTATTCCAAACATAAAACCATTTTTTAAAAAGTTAAAATATACAAACAAATATTGATAAAAACTTGAAAGTTTTTTGTAAGTAATAATATTGTGATATATCACGAATCGTTTAAAAAAAGACAATTTTAGATATATCGCGGATTCAATATTGCAAATTTCCAATATTGAATTACCTGGCGATTTTTGGAAATCGTGTAGGTCTAGTTGCAACTCGTACTCAAATGTTAGCGGTATATTATGAACCTGTACTTATTGCAGAGGTAAGAGGCTGTTAATCAACTGGCATGCACGGTTGATAGAGCAAGATACAGAGACAGTCTTGTGCACAGGTGTGCGACTTGACGAGAAATGGGTCACACTAAGAGCTAGTTGCATTCAGGGAAAAACCATACAAAAGTCGCAACATAAGTACAAGGTTGCCATCGGGCATCTTGATGGGGATGTCGGAGAACAGCTCCGTAGCATAAGCAAGGTAGTGATTCACCCAGAATTCGAAAGGAGGAACAAAAGAAGATACGACATTGCTCTCATAAAGCTAGCAGGTGCTCCTGAGGCAGCGGAGCTATACAGCAGTTTTCCGTGTATCGTCTCAGAAATAGATCTGACAAGGACTATCAAAGAATTTAAGGTCGGAATGATAACATATGGACGAGGGAAAGAATGGTTGGATGTGACATCTAAGAAAATAAAACTGGCTCCCAAACTCTGCTCATCAGGCAAATATATATGTTCAAGGTTCGTGAAAAAATCTCCAAGTACACAAACCATTACAGATGCTCCGATATACGTTCGACTCGGAATTCGCGATACAGACTGGGGTTTGGCAGGTCTAACAACAGCGGAATGGCGACGAACAAGGTCAGGAAACTCTATAATACACAAGCACACACCCTTGTATTCTTATATCAACTGGTTCGATTATGTAATGGGAAAGGAAGATAAATTTTATTCTTGATTCAATCTTTTTGAAATGAATCTCTGCATTCCATTTTGCTGATATTTTATAATAGTTTTCTATTGATTTTAGGAAAGCCATAATTTTGCATCAGTCGTGACCTAACTAATCTCTATATAGATTTTCATAAAGATGTAATACTATGTTCAGCGAGGCATATAGTTTCTTGTAGACACTTTAAGGAGGTACACAATTGTTAGAGATGATTCAACAAGTACCCTAGACTGTGGGATCATCTTAAGAATAAATTAGAGTGTTGAAATATTAAGAAACAAGAGTAATCTAATCCGATACATGTTCCAGCATTGAGTGCTTGTTTCTAGAATGTTCCAGGCAAAGAATGAATGATCCAATAAATTCGCAACCTTTCTGTCTCCAACCTTCTTCAGATTATCAGTATCCATGAAGCAAGCTCAGAGTAGTGACTCGGAAAAATGAGTTGCTACCAATAAATCCTTAGTAGTGAGTCAAAGCGACTAACTGCTGCCGATGTATTATAATAATTTACTCATTATAAAATGCATCAAAATCGGTATAGAATTCATTAGAGACTCTGCTGACATAGAGTGCACATGTTTTGTGTAAGTTAGGCCGACTACTTTTACTTATAAATGTCTATTTAAATTAAAGACTCTCTTTCATACACACAGAGCACGCTGACGTAAATCATGAATGTACTTTTAAGAACTTGAGGCTTTCGGGCTGACCCACAAGACATCCTACGTCATGGAATAGTGATACTAACTATTGACAAAATGTCAAATATCAATGTTCCATTTGCAGCCACCTAGCTTATCAGCTCATTGAGTGAGTAGTTGCTTGAAAAATTAATTAGATTTGAATAAAACTTAACAACAAGAGTAGAAAACTCCAAACTTGCCAACAATAAATAGTAAAATAATAAGTTTTACTTGTGTGTATCTCAGTCTTCAATCAGAATAGTAGATATTGTTTTCTCAAATGATCTACAAATATAAAATTAACCACAATATAAATATAATGAAGTTGTCTAACATAAATAATTTGTTGTTTTATAAATAAACTTTTTTGTAACTAAAACTTTCAATTAGAAAGCGACTACAAGAATAGTCCAGTCAGTTTAGTTTCATCACAAGGGCCTGGGCTACTGGAGTTCCCAATGAGTGGTGTTTCTAATACAAGATGTAGATGCATAAAATTAAGAGTAAAATGAAGCCAAAAACTTGCTGACATGAGTAATTTTAAGGGTTTCATGAATATAACAATTGCACTTTTTTGGCATAAAAAACCCTCATTTACAACACTTTTATCACATGTAGGACTCGTTAAAACTTACAATTGAAGCTACTAAAATATCCTAAAACAGGAATAGTATAATCTGAAGTCCTAACACTAGCCGTAATAAATAGCAACATGTAAAATATTGGTGAAGCTAAAAGGATGGACAATATCTATTATAGTACTGTCTAAATTCCAAACTGCTTTGGTTACTAAGTCAACAAAACAATCAATATTACAAACAATTTTTCCATTTAATTTAATGCTGAGTTTAAAAAACTTGTCAAAAACATTAAATCTAGAGTTAGTGAATGTCTCAACTATTAGAAAATGTCTTCTTTTGTGATGTTCAGGACCTCAAGAATAAAGTAGATACAGACAAATCCTGATTTTAAAATACAGGAACAAAGATTACCTGGATGAAATAGGCTGGGATGTTGTATAGAATGGATTGAATACCATACTGACATAAGCATTGTGTAGCTTACGAAACATCTACAATAAACCATTACAACAATAATCACTAGTCATCACAGCACTGGGTCCTACTGGCACAAGAGAAGCAGCACATATGTACGACTGCAGTGCTATGGCTTGTTTTTGCTCGTATTTCAAAGATAATAAAAAATCACAGCATTGCTGCACTGAATTATACCCTCAATCGTTCAGCTCATAATGCTGACACGGAGGACCTGTGACTAATCACAACTGTGACTCATCCGGGAATCGTCTTCCCACCTGATCCTACACCCGAGTAAACTCAACTGCGTAGTTTGGCCTTTTTTTCGCACTTTTGGTTTTACGTAAGATTAATAAAACTTGTGTCGCTTTGTGTTTAATATATTTTAAACCTTATTCTGACCTTCAAGTTGATTGGCTTATTAGTTCTTGAAATATCCTCAAAATACCGAGTCAATTCTCACCAACTAAAAAATAAACAATGGCTGCTAACAGAACATTAGTTTCTAATGACCCATTGAATGAAATTATTTGTAATGAAGGATAAAAAATAAATGAAGCTTCTCCTCAGCAACAAGAGTTTCACACTAAAACTACCGTAAGTTTCGGCGTATATGTTGAAATTTGACACCAAATTTCAAGCTAAACATTCATTCTCGACTCCTACGGCGGTCACGTTTTTCATGACACGAATTCTAGTAAAATTTAACTAAAAAAAACCATCGCAAATCAAAATTACACGATATGACATATAAGGATTTATTTACGAAATAGCAAAATACTAGTAATCAAACTCAAAGTCCCATTCTTCATTCAAATTGTCATCACTAGGATTCTCTTCTGGAACAACATGTTTTTTTTTAATTCAATGCTTTTTCTCGTAGTATCTGCCTACAAGTCCACACTTCAGTAATCCATTTGACACATCCACTATTGTCCATCCATCCTTTTTATGTACATGAATCATGATTCCTGAAATCTATCTTGGGCATGGCTTTTTTTGTTAATAATTTACATACATGTATATATTATCAGAGCATCCAGTTTCGTTCTATTGGCGAGGTAGGTAAATATGATGGTGAAGTATTGTTTTTCATGCGTTGCGGTTTTCAGTAGAATTGTCGTTCCTCGTTATTTTGTTAATTGCTGTACATACTGCTAATGGCACAAAAAACGGGCGTTATTGTTGATGGCGTCTTTGAATGCCATTTCTTCAGCTGCGCATTGCCTGTCTCTGATGCCGACTGAACTATTGGCAATCAAACAATTTGAACTAGAGAAGAGGGTTGACTCATACGGCAGGTACTTGTCAAAACTAGATTTCTAAACCAAACTTTAGACCTCGACTTATATGCAGGGTCGACTTGTACCCTGGAATTTATGGTATTCGTTTTCTATTCATAACAAATATAAACAGTCTATCAAATTAAGTGTACTACAATCATTATGTTTCTTAAATGATCTTTAAAACATCACTTCTCTGAAAGAGTGTAGAAAAAACTCTTTAATATATTTGATTTCTGTTTTTCTCATCAAGTTTCACCAGCTTAGAACTTCAAAACAACATTCAGTTAGAAGGAATTGGGCTATTATAAGTTCTTTCAGTCAATGAGAAGTTGTGAATGCGATCTACAATCAGGGCACCTACTTGTATATACAAGACTAGCGGAATGTCCGACGTTGCACGGGTATAAAAAATCGGCTTATAAACAGTGATACGTAATGAGTTGCCTGCCACTTGCCATCAGCCTGGGACATTGCCAATGACTAATTTGAGTAAGCTGGTAACTTATTGCTAAACTTACAAATAAGAACTATGAGAGCAAGCATAAAATGACGTTGCAACGGAAAGCGACATGCGTATTTTCACCCACATTGCAACACATATCGCCCAATGAATCCAAATCTCGCATAGCGCATTGGATTAGCATATCGTATGGGGATTGAGAGGTTCTGAGATCAAATCTTTTGCGATACGGATTCTTAATTCCAAGATTTTAATAGCTATGGTCGGACACAAAAAGTCACGCACAAACTTTGAGATTTATATATATAGATTATGTTCCAAAGTGGTCAAGGGTATGTAAGTGTTCTTTACAGTGTCAACACTGCAGTGAGACTTCCTTAATCATTCTCTTCCAAACAATATAAAAATTATACATTAGCTCTATAGTCCTGTATGCTTTTCCCAACTAAATCAGTGTGCAAAGTCTTGTGGACAGAAAACTTTGTAGCCATGATAGAATGCAGCACACTTGTCAAAGCAAAAATATTTTGAAAATTTATTGAACTAAATATAAGTACACTGCCACTAAATAACCTGTGTAATAAAGTTGTTCCCTGTAATTGCGTGTCATTGCTATTACTCAGAAAATAGCAAACCCTTTAGAAAATTTTATTAATACACACTTTAAGAATAGCTTTATGTAGTTCTTAGAAAACCAACATATCATAGCTGATACATCAATTGATGAAGGTATTGACTCACCCCTCGAATTTCATTGTCTCTAAGATTTGCATTTGAGGCTTCAACAATTAGAATGAACTTGACCTTGGTGTTGGTTACAAAACCATATCTGAGGTCTCTTGTTAAGAATCATTCTTAAACTAACAAAGCTTATTACATGAAAGAAAAAGAAGCAAAACAATAGACAATACATAGTAAGGAAAAATAAATCAAAAAATGAATTTCAAGCTCATTCCTGTTACCATATGTAATATTAATTAAATCAAGACGATCCTAAAAGATCCTGCGGAAGCATTTTGCTATGAATAGAACATTATGACTGACAAGAACCAAACAACACAATAGAAACCTTTCGCGAAAAACATCAAAAAACTAGTCATGTCATTTCGCGATCAAAAATTTAGCCAAGGTCTCCTAGTCGTGAAAATCACTTGTAACAAGTAAAATAGGAAATTGTCTAATACATGTATTTGTCTCCATGGCTCAGTGAGTACGTGGCATGACCAAAGTCTCACATAAGCTTGTTAACAGTAACTGCTAGTATTCATAATAGTACTCATACATGGATGACAAGACGGGTGTATAAAGTCTATGTGATATTCCAAGTTAAATGAGAATTGGGAGAAACATATTTGCTGTAAGCTTTGGTACGAATACAAAATGACAAGGATACACTTTGTAGTCTTCTGTGGGATAGAGCTGGCCTAGATATAATTCCCTCATATCTCCAGCAGCTCTGCTAGTATTGTTTAGCCTCTCTTCCACCACATCAAGAGATGTGTGTACTATGTAGGTAAACTTAAGCTCATCCTCAGCAGGCACAGTCTTCACAAACAGGGGATAGTTCTGCAAGCAGTGTTTAAATGCTCTTCAACGGCCTCGCTATTGTTACTCAACATGAGCAATAAATGAATTCAGTGATGTTGCAAGACAAAACGGTGAAGGCAAGAACATATAGAGAAAAGAAAAGCAGTAAAATAATTATCAATAGAAACATACATCCTTAGCTATGACAGCCACACACACGGCCATGATTTGACCTGAGTCCTGGAGATATCTACAACAACGTCAAAGTGCCATAACAACAAAATAAATATCTCTTTTTCTCTAGTTTAAATTAAAACTTTGTCAACATTGAATACATCCATGTTGACACGGTTGTATGCTGAAAATATAAAACTACACTAAACTATCAATGTTATTTTAGCTAAGGTATATTCATATTTACGAATAGGCCTTACCATAAGGTTTTTAGATACCTTGTTAAGAAATGGTTTTTGAAATTTCTGTTTTATAGAATATAAATATAATTGTAGATCAGTTCAACCGAGAAAGTTGGGTTCAGTGGTGGTCATTTTTTTTAAAATACTCAACACAACATACAAAGTATATATTTGTTTTTGATCTCAGAGGCATGAAATGTATTAGCCATTTTGTTCTTATATATTGTTTTAATTTTGTGAGCGAGGACATGAAAATTACACAAGCAAACTTTATCACGATTCCGAACAAAAAATAGATTAGACTCTACTTTAACTTGGCTTCACTTTCAATGATTCTGAGAGATATGATAAACATGTGTTGAAAAAAACGATCGATATTATTTATGCCAAAACATTTATATTAACTTTACAACAGAAGAAAGTTTGGAAGTTTAGCAGCTGTGTTAGAATGGCAAGAAAACTAATGGTTTACATGATTTCAATGATGGTCACAGAATCTAAACCAGTAATGATGTGACAGAAGAAACTCTGTAGCCAAGAATGACATACTGTACATGCATACGGATGAAAGTACAAACGCAAAAGGTGAACTGCATAAAGTAAAAATTTTGGATGAGTTGGGTGAGGGCATCTTATGCAACTGGTAATAGGTTTATAATGCACATGTGCATAAGAAAACTGCTTGACTCGCTCCTCAAATCTGATATCATGCTGAAAACTCTCATGTATGATGAGACTCAAGCAATGACAGACTACTGCTTAACAAAATGGCTGATAGAGCATGAAATAGCTGACATGAAAATAAGACTGAAGTAAATAGGAAAATGTTTAGTCTCATCAAGTAAGCCACACAAGTGTATCTTGAAGCTCAAACTTACTTTTAAATGTTTGCATCTTCAAAATTGCTGTACCTGCTATTCATTTCAAGTCTAACAGTTTGTATTTTGAATCATTATGTGCACTGAGCTCATCTATAGAGTGACCAATATTTTTACTCCTACTATAAAAGAGCTTGTTGACCTTCCCAAAGATAATAATTTAGTCTACCCAAAAGTTTTGAGAATATCATGTGTTGCATACGCATAAGAAAAATGCTTCAAATAGAACACCGCCGTCAAAAAAAAATCACTTACTTTAACACCCTTTGTGCTTAGTAAATACATAGAACAATTTCAGGTTTTGACTGACATGCATGACTAGTATTATAGCAACCTTATTGTGCTGTAGGTTGCACATTTTATACTGAAACTTATTTTCATAGATTGTTAGCAGTATTGGCGATGCCTTAAAAACATTTTAAGTAATCATTAGCTAGAAATGCTGTTCTACGGCCATTTTTGGTAAGAAGCTGTTATGATATGCTGACTGACAACTTAGCCTATATTGCTTATGTTACCTTGTCTAACTACTATATTGCATTGTGATAGAGATTTGCTAATTCATTATATACATTTGATCATTTGATAAGGTGTCTCTATGATCTTCAACTAAATACCTTCATAAAAATGTATGACTTCGATATTGTTGTATCTGATATCAGCAATGTACACATAGACATACAGAGAATAACAAGTTACAGCACCAATGCAAATTTCATAACAGATTGCCACAGTTACAGCATCTACAAATTCCGGAGATGAGATGATCACCATTACAAGCCAACTTCCAGATTCAACCTACCCATTGTACTATTAGTACATTGAGAACTTGGCATAAATAAATCTCAGACAATCACCAAAAGACTGTAGTTATAGTCCAGACTATAACAAATGGTATCATGCAATATCAAGATTCGCATCTGGTACCAATCTACACCAGACCTGGGATTATGATTAGAGATTACACATGTGGAAATCTGAAAGTTGTCAGAAACCCCCAAAACTACAAGATTCACAATCAAAGACCTGAAACATAGTTTCACTCCTGGACACTAAGGCTAATGCTGAATCAATATAAAAAGACAAATATTCACTCATAATCTTCACTCTTTCAATACAGCGTCATCATGGCAGACAGACGTGTCAGCAGAGCGAGCCAAAGAGTCGATTATCAAGAGGGTGACTATATTTTAAATCTCAGACATTTACTTTCTATTCTTATAATTTAATCTAAATGCATAACTATTATATCTGTTCCTTGTTGTTAAAATAAACATAAGGTTATAAGAAAACCACTTCAAATTCTTCATTTTAGAAATTTCATTTCCTTTAAAACTGTAGTTTTAAATTTTAGCATCTGGGAAAGTCAGCTGTAAGACTTTGGTTACATTAATCAACAAGATATATTGATTAAAACAGTCACTAATCAGGATCAGACCTTACTGAAGAGCTATTAGCAATAACTACTTGAAGCAGCCAATCTGCGCTCAATAATAAACCGAGCCATTCCCAATATGTTGTAGAGTAATTGGTAGGATAAACCAGTTCTACTAATTACCAACACAACAATATACTTGTCAAATAGGCCATCCAACTGCAACTTTGTACAGACTGTGCTGATTTTTTTCCATATTTTTGTAGTTGACATATGAATATGACGGCTTTATGCAATACTACTTAAACTTATTATGTAGCTTATCTAAATGTAACAGAAACCTACTCTAAATTTTGTCTACAAAGGCACGAATCAGCCCATAATCATGGGCTTCCAACAGAATCCTTAAGACCACATTCAATCATGATTAACTGACAACTTGTGTGTCGTGTATATGACAGTTGACTTTTCCATCCCACAGCATGATGGCTGCTAATGTTTTTGTTTTCAATCAGAATAGCTTTAAGATTCCTGCATTTAGTAAACAACCTTCGTGTTTAGCAAACTTGATGAGTTTTAACACTATCCCAACATTATATCTCCATACAATACATTAAACGCCATTTCATTGCGCAATCCATCAACGTTTATTATCAATCTAATCAAATCAGTATCAGTTGGTATCAGTCTATCAAATCAAGCAATATAGGAGATTCGCGTTACGGCTACCGTTGACAAGCTGTTAAAGTGGACTCTCCTACATTTAAAATTAGGCAATTAACGGAGTGATGTATAATTTATAATAAATTTTTTTCTAGAATAATACCGTATACAACAAGAAGATCAAATGCAGTTCAATCTCAAATGATGCTGACTACTTCAAAACACGATAGGAATATTAACCTTAGAGCCTCGCGTGTGTAACAAAAACAGCGCAGCGAATAGCGGAAAAATATTACGAGCGAGGGCTACGTAAGCAAACCTAGCGACTCCAATTTAATACTTATGCAAACGTTGCATTTGTGTAGCAATTCATTACGTATTCCGGAGTTGTACAGCTTCACCAAGTCCCGCGACCAAAACAGGAAACAAAAACGCTCGTTTCCAAACAAACACGATCGACATAATGATCTCTAATGGAATATTCATACCTCGCTTTCAATACCTTTCGTTTTTGCATTTAATTTCTTTTTTACAAATAATTATTACATGTAGTAGCTTTTGTTTTTTTATATGATGTGTAATTTCAAAAATAATTTTTACAAAATTGAAACTCAAAGTAATTTTTGTTGGTTAGTGTTGCGGCCTCTCCTTCACTACTCATATAAAAATTGTAGGCGCGGCCTGTTTGTTTGGAAACAAGCGAGCTCCCATACACGCTTCTATGGGTCGCGGCACTCGGTGAAGCTACATGGCTCTGGCTGTACCCTTACCACAGCATAGCACCTATAGGACCTGATCTAGCATCCGTAACTCGAGTTCTCACTGCATAGTCGAAGACGCAAGAGACGCCTGCGTATACAACTAAGACCTGCTAAGGCAACTTAGGCAGACTTAGCGACCCTGATATAATATTTTCGCAAAATTCGCCCATGTGTCGAAAGCGATTGCTCACACAAACTTTAGAATAAGGTTTCAAAGCCATAAGTTGAGCCAATTTATATAAGAAATTTTTAGCTATGCTTACACAAATGATAGCTAATGTATTTTAATAAGTGATAATATAATTGAACTTTTGCAGATTCCATTCTGAGATCTAGCCTACGTTTATTCCCATTCCTACCAGGTAAACCTGTTATGACATTCATTGTGAACGCTGTATGAATATATGCAGGTCAAATTCGATCTCCATTACCTTAGAATGATTATGAGAAAATTATTAGACGTGTGAGTTACATTAGTAAGGCAATGTACGTAATATGAGCAACAACTCGGTACACTATAGTTCACATCGTTTAATCAATGATATACAGCCCCCATGGGGGGCTGTATATCATTGGTTTAATAGAAAGAACCAGCTCGACTGACATAGCTGGAAGAATGCTGTCTTGTGGATAAATTTATTCAAAATATACAATAATTTGTTTTTTATCGTAACTTTCACCTGCCTTTGGATTGTTGATGATGTTTAATAAACGTCTTTGTATTACTTTTTATTGGTATTGATAATCAAATGATGTAGACGCGTATAAACTACAATATATATCCTCATCTATCTCTTTATGTGTGTAACCATTAGATGTGTTCTATAAGCATAGGCATGTTCTATAAGTTGAGGGCAGGATCTTTTTTCTACTAACTACAAATCATTGTAACTCTTATATGACTAGCCGCTTAAGATAGTTGACACATTCACTTTTACCCTCTTGAACTTGCTAAGACCCACCATATAGGGTATAAATACTTCTGTATGTATAGTTATATTCATTCTTGTGCAAAATACAAGACAAACTACAACCTTCGCTGTATTTTTTCACAAGCATCAACGAGCTGCAATTGTCTGCATTGCATCAGGATCTACAGTGCACTTGCAAGCACCATGATCAATAAGTTACTAGGTTGGCAATCTCCTAAATTGCACCAGCGTCACAGTATACCAGCAAACATCATCTTCAATAAGCAACTAGGTTGGCAATCTCTTGAAATGCATTAATTTGATTTGTTCTCTCCAAGAGGCTGGGTTACCACTGTGCACCAGTAGGACAGTTGTGTCTCCCTGGCAATTTCCACTTGTCAGGACCCATACAAAATATTATTTTTCCTTTAAAACCAGCAGAAAGTTTGAAGTTGCAATGCCTGTGAACAAAGGGTCAGGGATTGGACAACCTCCTTTAGTCTGCTAACCAAAATCCACTTGACATAAAAAATCATGTTTTTCATTACATGCCAAAAAAAACAAACAGATGTCAAGAAGTATTAAGTGAGTTGAACAAATGCGTTTTAAAAGTTGGTAATCTAATAGTATTGCGGAGGAGTTGGGATAATGGATTGAAGGTTGTAGTACTTAACAGAAAGTTGATAAACTGAAACGAGATGGTGGATGTAGTATGTTGGTGTCGCGAAATACAAAACTATGTTTTTCATATGTGTGGATGGATAAATACTAATATTCTAGGTACAGTTTATGCAGAATTTTGAAACCTCTAACACAAATGCAGAAATGAGCAAATTTAGGATAAGGCAAAATGTTCAAAAATTTTGTGATGCGATGGGTAGAAGTGTGGTAAGTTGGAATTCGTGATTGGTAGTACATAAGTTTTTGTATGGATTTATGTAGAAGCAATATTCCTTTTTGCGATATAAATCAATGCCATTGATAAAATGAAAATGTAAAAATTGGAAGTAAAACAACAGTACTGTCATTTTGTTCATAAAATATTTGCATTGCCTCGAAAAAAGGACTGTTTGGTAAAAAACACGTGTTTGATAAAAGCTTGTTGCAAACATGATCAATATGTTTGGATCATGTAAGGTCATTACTTATGATGAAGCTGAGTAGTTTTGTTGATCTCTACCGTCACAGAATGTTATCTCCCACATGTAAATTGAAAATTACGGTAACCATTTTGAAATGACTGATCAACAAAAAGTGTGACTTTTGCATATTGATCTTCATATTATTGGTAATACACCACTGAATAATTTTATTGATATCAGAATTACACTCCTTTTAGCAAGGCGATTCCGTTGTAGTTTCGAGTGAAAACATTGTCATTAGCTTATGCATAGGCGGCACTCAACAAGAGCATTAGGAGCAAATCATTTATGTACATTAGAAAGAGCAAGGATGTATCTCGAGTGGCACTCTGAATGAGATTGGCAAACTACTGAATTGAACATTCTCAACTCTTACAAATTGTTCATGGTCTGATAGGCAGGAAGCAAGTAATTTGACTGGATAACCTGTCATTCTAATCGCATTTCGTTTCACCATTAGAATATCATGGTTGACACAATCAAAAGCTTTCTTAAAGATTGACTTGCAACAGAATTCACATTACAGTTATTTGGTATCCAAAGGTTCACCATGTCTTACTTTGCTGTGTTGTAGGTGCAAAATATGTGGAAATGTGATTACAAGCTCTTAAAAGCTCAAAAACAAACAGTTAATCACAGCCCTCACGAAAATTCGGAACATTGGAATCTCTTTCCAAAATGGCTCAAAAGGGACGTAGTTGAACACGATGGCTTCTGTTTACACTTTCATGCAACCTTATTTGTCGAAATATTTTCACAAATATACTTCACGCATTCAATAAAGCCATGTCTATTGTCCTTACGCGTCTATTTCATCATCATTGTAATGCTGTCACTTTGAGCACTGATATCTGAAAACCTACCATAAAAATTCGTTCAATTTTTTAACCTTAGTTCGAAAGAGTGCATATCATACTCTGATGAACATAACGAGTCTGTTGGTCACCTGTGATAGTCGAAAAATGCTGCAGAAATTGTTCGCGCCATTCGGAAGTAAGTATAGGTCACATGATCAGATTACGACTTGATGATTAGACCCGGCTGAAACAAACCTGTAAAATAGTGAGCATCTATTTGATAAGGGCTTTCCAGGAGAACTCGAAGTGTTTGTTATAAACTAGTGCTACGAGACGTTTCATATTGAGCCTTTTGTTGGCCTTTAATTTCACGTGAGAATATTACATGTCAAGACAATAACCACAATGTTCGAGTAAGTCATCGAAATAAAGAGATTCCAAACTACGGTGTTTTCGTGATGGCTGCGATTAACTGTTTGTTTTTGAGCTTTTAAGAGCTTGTAATCACATTTTCACATGTTTTGCACCTACAACACAGCAGACTAAGACTGGTTGAACCTTTTGATACCAAATAACCATAAGGTGAATTTTGTTGCAAGTAAACCTTCAAAGTTAAGAAATACCAAAGCAGTGGAATCGCCTCGATTTCATCTTTGAGCGCAAAGAGATATTACTGACCAAACTACATCACTGTCCATATGGCTATATCTGAAACCGGTTTGTAGGTGATGAAGCTGCTTGGAGTCCTGCCGATAATCCTGGAGGCATTGATTTAAATGTTTTTCAAATCTTTTTGCTAAAATCGGCAATATAGATATACATGCAGAATGATAGTTATTAGGATCTTTACGGTTTCCTGATTTAAATATAGGTAGAACCCTTGCTAATTTCCAGCAGTCTCGAAATATCCCATCTATTAAACTTCGGTTGAACATGTCTGTAATAATACGGATAATTTAAGGGAAAGTAGTTTTCAACCATCTTGCAAACATGCCATCGGGGCCGGTAGCTTTTTTATTGGAAAAGGTGTAAACCTAGGAAACCTTCCTAACATGAAGTGTGTTAGTTGTAAGGCTATCATAACTCCTGTCAGGAAGCACTGAGCACAGTTTTGATGCAACTGATGTAAAGTGGCATCAAATTTTCTGCTGATATTCCTTGAATGTTGTCATCTTTCTCTATCTTCATACCAAGAGAATTCCTTATCTGTCTTGTGTTGCCTGGTTTGGATTGTCGGATGATATCATTTATGTAGTGCTTCTTTTTTGAATGTATCAAATTTGTGATAAGATTTCTTTGCAACTTATAAGATAATCAGTCTTTATCACGCTTTAGTTGATTTCTCTCCCTAATATGTGATTGTACTTCCTTATCCATCCAGGAGGTAGTATTTCACTTTTCACATACCATGTCCTTTTGCAAACCATCTTTGAGATCAGGCCTTGATAAGTTGAATTAAAGTCCTCAAACACAGCATTGCCATCTTTGTGTAAAAGAAAGTTGTTCCATTACATACTTGTAAGCGCATTGCTAATATTTTCTGCAGGGAAGGATGAATAGGCCAGATATGACACTTTAGTGCTTGAGCTTTTTTATTGAGGCGCAACTCCCAATTTTCTTGTAACAGAAATTAAATAGTGGTCACTCATGGATACAAGGTGAATCTTTTGATCACAATAATGTTGGGGATTGTTTGTATAAGCATGATATATAAGGGTAGAGAAAATCTAGGTAACACGAGCAGCACCAGAAATCATCCGAGTAGATCTATGAGATCTTTTTTTCACCCTTTTGAGCTGATGGAGCAGTTAAGGTCAACATTAAAATCTACTACTAATAATTCTCTCCATTCGGAATAGCAGGTCTCCACATATTGTTTGAACTGTTTATTCTATGTGAAAACGGAGTTTGGTGGCTGTATACACATAAGACAATGTAATTGCTTTGATGACTGTGTTAGATCTTAACAGCAACTGTATCACCTACGTAGATGAAGAATGTCTAAAAGTTCAAAATCGATAGATTTTTCAATGTAGCAGATTATGCCTCCACCTTGCTTTTCTATCCTTTCTTTCCGTATCAAGTTATATCCGGGAATGTCAAAATAACTGCTGACGGAGTCATTCTTCAGAAATGTTTCAGACAGAGTATTTTAAATTTGTGTGTAAATAGTAAACCTCACTTGATCAATCTTACCGGTTAATTCACAAACATGAAGATACGCAATCTCAAATGAGTCGGTACTGTGTTACTTGTTATCCATTTCTGTTTATTTTCTGACAGTGGCAGATGATTGCTTGTGATGATAAGATAACTCCATCATATGAGGCTTTCGTTCGTTCATGTACCTTTTCAAATTCTATCCTAAATGTGCAAAGCTTCCTGCCATCTTTGAGTCTAGTTAGGGCTTTTTGCACCTAGATAAGATTTCAGAATATCCTGATATGCTAGTGAATCATCAGAGTCCAGTGGTGCAATTTTCATCGTGATGGTGAGTCATGATGGTGTTTTTATTAACTGTTGTGGGATCAATAGTGAGTCGAGTTGATGAACCACCAAATGGAGTATCAGACCAGTTTTTCACCATATTCTCTGCACTTCCATTGTTTCGTAGCTGATGGTTATTCGTGGATTTGGCGATTTTAGTTTGTAAGGTGTTACTTTTTCTATTAATGTTGGTCCAAAATGACTGTTGTTCATTCTTCTGATTGTAGCTGGATTGAACTCGTTAAGATGATGAGATGATGATGGAGATGATGATGCATTGCTCTAGCTTGAAATTTTTTTTCTGTTTTTTTATTATGTTGCCTCGTTCTTTGTTTGATTGAATAGGCTGTATCTGGGAGCCCAGTGATGTGGTAGGGGTGTTGGAGGGATGTTTCACTTTATCCGAGTATGTACTGCTTGGTGTTTGAGCTGTGGGCTGTTGGAGTTTCTGGAATTCCATTGTTGAATTCTTTGCCATTGTTTTAGTCAGGTTGTTGTGGAACTTTAATGAATTTCTGACAACATTCTAAAAGCTGGATATGGTCTTGATTGTTTTTGATTAAATCTTCCGGCCGTTCGATCGCTTCAGATTGCTGTATCAGAGTGAGATACATCCCATTTTTGCTCTCTGCTGGTGAAGTTTCTTGTATTCCGAGGTTGCTGCTTGTTGTGATGTTTTGTATATAGCAATGGCTGACAGGCAGGTCACGAGGTCATGCATCCATGTATGTTTACAAGAATTGTGTGGTTTTACTGTTTCCTGATCTAATTAACTAGTGATCAACTCATGATTAATACTTGGATGTAAAACTGATGTGGTAACACACTTGCTGTTGTGTAGCTGATTTGACAAGAATAAACTAATCTACTCTCACAAGATTATACTTCATACATTCACATAACACAGTACAACAATAACAATATCATACACGCACAACTGATACGCCCTAAACAACATATGACACTGCTCATTGGAAGTTTGGGGTCAGAGAGAGATAAACTCATAGAAATGTTATCTTTATCTACTAAAGTTCCTGTTCTTAAGAACTCTTGATTTGCTTGCGATCTTTGTATGTAACTGGTGTTTCTGCAGTGGCTAACCATTTCTGTGCCTCTTCTTCAGTGTTAAACACCTTAGATATTGCTCCATTCACCTTTCTCTCATGGGGTGCGCAGGCGAGCTGGTTCTTGAATATCCCAGTCTTCGTTCCTTTTGATACAGCATAGAGCTGGAATCCAGTCATACATTTCTTGCCTTTCGGTTTGCCCCTGATTAGTATATCTTTAGGTTGTTGGCAACAATATAAACTGTAAGTTTTCTGTACTGCTGATATGTTTTTCATCTCATTTCCTTTTCTTAAACAAAGTTCCATTATTCACAGCTTAAAAGTTGTTTAAAATCTTTTATCTATTTAATTATGGTATCAAAAACTGCAATACACTAATCATATTTCATACCCACACTGATCATTCTTGATTTTAGGAACTTTGTTCCGTGTTTTTGCAAGTCACTCAAGTTTTTTCACAGCCACTATCAAAGCCACATATTCATGTGCCTTTGTTTGTTAATATATATCTTTTTCCTATGAAATAGAATGGCTGGAAAAAAGAGTATGTCAAACAAGGAGCGAGCACTGCTTGCTGAGCAGATGGATAAAGATCTCCAGGAGTTCATTTTGGAAAAAATCGAAGCCAACAAAGATGTGCCTATAGAGCCGTTTGACTTTAAAAAGATGGAAGAGGTGGGAGTAGTGATATCTGGAGCTGTTAGGATTAACACTCTCCGCTTCAAACTAATAATTGACATAGCTGATGTCTCTCTGTGTTTACCAGGCGATGGTCAACCACCCCGCATTTATGACTGAATGGGATCCAAGCAAGCCAATGACTCCAGAGATGGAAGCTTTAATTAACATAAAGTACGAAGAGTGTGATGATGCTACTGGTATGTAAACATCAAGTCTATCACATACTGTCAATGCTATCTTCTACCTGCTGTCTCTTGATTAGCTCTTTCTATCTTATCCAGAAAGCTAAGATCATGGATTGATGAAATAGCAGGAAGTTGCATTTTGAAAAATTCTTCATCGACGTTTTGGTTGGAGGTCTTTCACATTATCCAAGCTCATCCACTGATTGTCATGCACTTTGGTGATTTTGTTTCTTCATGGCAATCTCATTAGTGGCAGTAAATTTTGGTTTTCTAACATCCATGATCAGTGAAAAGGAATTCTATTGCAATTTTGAATTATCCGTATTATTACTATAAAAATGCAATTGAAGGAGTAGCCATGTGCGTAAAAAAGCGGATCAGCAAAACTGATAGAAGGGTAAAGATGATTGCCTTTTAATGTTTTATCTCAACTCGAGACATGACCATGGAGGGCACCATTCAGCCGAAATTTGTCATTAGAATTTGAACATTATTGGAATTGAACATGCATTGTCACATATAGGAGATGTGTTGTCACATATAGGAGATGTGTTGTCACAAATAGGAGATGTGTTGTCACATATATGGAAGATGTATTGTTGTGTATAGAAGCTGTGTTGTCATGTATAGAAGATGTGTTGTCACATATAGGAGATGTGTTGTCACATATAGGAGATGTGTTGTCACATATAGGAGATGTGTTGTCACATATATAGGTGATGTATTGTCATGTATAGAAGATGTGTTGTCATGTATAGAAGATGTGTTGTCAGGTATAGTCCCTGAGATATGTTGTCATGTATAGAAGATATATTCTCACACATAGAGGATGTGTTATCACATATAGAAATCCCATGGTCATGTATAGAAAGCATGTGATAGAGTCTCATTAGCATGAATCAATGTCTGAGTAAGTAATTTAATTGCTGAAGCTTAGTACAGATACTCATATAGTAGACATTAATCTACAACGTCAAATGACCAGATCTATATTATATGCCAACTATAAATTAACTGGCTTCAGAACATTTTGGTAAACAGTGCAGTGTTCATTCTAAGGCTTATAATAACCGGCTTGTTGAACTGCACTCATTTGATTTACTCTCATCTCTATCAGCGATCAGTCAAAACTAGAATAACAAACTGAATAGAAATCATCTACTAGAGTTTTTTTTACTTTCATTCTTCAAGTTTGTTCCGCGTACATGTTCACTATTAAAAATATAACCGCCTAAAATGTTTGGAAATTTTCTACGAACACTAGCATTGCATTCACTGACCAAGCTCACAATTACACATTGAGATTCACTAACCTTATTGTAGTTACCAGCTCTTTGTTAAGTTGTTACGCTAACCACTTGTCAAAAGAGCACAACTCCACATTATTCATTCACAAAATGTACTAACGGTAGGCAGCCTTTGCAGGAGTCATCAACCTTAGTCAACTGTTACAGAGAAGGCCACCAACTACAAGGATGATGGCAATGTGAACTTTAAGAACAGCAAGTACCGCTGGGCCATAGATAATTACACTGTCGCCATACAATGCCAGTCCCCGGACAAGATACTCAACGCTGTCTGCTACACCAACCGAGCTGCCGCCCAGTATAGGCTTGGTCAGTCTACCTTAGCTCTTTATTCTGCTTGTAAACTTGAGGGAGTTATAGCCTTTGCTCCTGTGTACTGCGTACAGAAACATTAGGGCTGCCTTTGGTAGTAACTTACATTTTTACTCTATTGTTTAGATTCACTTTGTGTTGTTGGATTTGCTTTACCATTGGCATGTTGTTTTCCTTTTTAGTGTGGTCAGTTGCTATTAATGTAAAACTATATTGTCGTTATGGCTTCTAGTGTAATTAAAAAAGGAATAGAAGTTAACTTTCATACTTACTCAATAGTGTTACCTCACATAAAAGTCTCTTGGGTACATACGAATGACACTTTGTCACATATAGAAGGTATATTGTCACGTATAGAAGATGTGTTGTCACATATAGAAGATGTCTTGTCACGTATAGGAGATGTGTTGTCATGTATAGAATATGTATTTTCAGGTATAGGAAATATGTTGTCATGTATAGAAAATGTATTGTCACGTATAGGAGATGGGTTATCACGTATATAAGATGTGTTATCACATATAGAAATCCCATGGTCATGTATAGAAAGCATGTGATAGAGTCTCATTAGCATGAATCAATGTCTGAGTAAGTAATTTAATTGCTGAAGTGTAGTACAGATACTCATATAGTAGACATTAATCTACAGCGTCAAATGACCAGATCTATATTATATGCCAACTATAAGTTAACTGGCTTCAGAACATTTTGGGAACCAGTGGGGTGTTCATTCTAAGGCTCGATGTAATGCTTACATCGTATTAAAATGGTTTATATTTTGTTTATTTTTCTCTTGCTGATTGTTTATGTTAGTTCCAAACTAGAGGATTACAACATCCTTTAATCTGTATTTTATTGTAGTCATGTTTTGGTACCTTTTGACCATGGCATTTTATTAATTACACACATGTACGATTGTTTGTCAAACGTGGCTATAATCAAGTATACAGTTTGCATGGATTTTGTTAGGTTGTTTAAGATCTATTGTTTAAACATTAAACATTAGTTTGTTCCTTTTATAACAATCTAATCAGCAACTATTTGTCTTGTTATTGCAATTAATAATTTTCTTTTACATACCGTTGCTGAGAGGCGTTTTCTGCCAAATCTGTTGAAATTAACTCCAATTAGTACATAGATATTTGTATATGAATATTCATGCTCATTCTGAATAGATTGTTTTAAATAAGCTGAAACTGTATAAATGCGTGATAATGAATGACCCAGTTGGGAAGTGAAGAACTACACTATATTTGCCGTTGTGGTCGGGTCATAAAACATATTTTCTATGGTTCAAGCATGAAATTTGCTGTTCACTTACTGCTAATAATTTGTTCTCAGGGCTCTATAAGAACATATCAAATATATTATGGTTAGTATGTAATTCCTGCTGGTAAGATATGCTCACTGGACAAGGTTTATCTGTATATCTTGCGCGGTCTTGCATCTAATGCAGAGATGATACGCAGGCAGCATGCCCTAATAGTTTACAAGTATATTATTACTCATGCTCACTTTTCAGGAAACATAAGATCAGCCTTTCAAGATGTGGTGTTCGCTCGAAAGTTTGTACCAGATCATATGAAAGCAATAGTGCGAGGTGAGTCAGTAGCAGCTACAGTAAGAGTAGCATAGGGTTGGTCTAGTAGCAGCTGCTTAGAGTGGTCGACTTCCCATCACCGGATGAAGGTTTCAGTCACCCACAAGGTCATCAGTGGTGGCAGGAAGGGGATTTATTTATAAAAGTTTTATTCACAGCTCCTTTTGATACCAATACGGTGATACGACCTCTTCACTAGATTTAGAGTTATTAGTAGGAAGTAAAATGACGTCAATAAGATTAGATTTAGCATAGGTATATTAAAGTGCTCTCTATCCATGCATATAAGCCGATTCTAAAACGCAAAAATTATCACCAAACTAAAGGATCCGGCTTATATGTGTGTCACACTGATTGAAAGCAAACGACATGATATGCTAACTTAATTTCAACAACCACGACTCGAAGCATACCTCTGGTAGCCTTTTACTTACAGTTTGTTATATACAGTAGCGATGGCTTGCAGTTGAAGAAAAGCTGCTTGTGAAGATTCATCGGAAAAAACATGCAGCGGAACTGGTGCATTTAGCCTGGTTCTGTTCAGCTTTTGTTTTCACGGTAAGAGCGTGCACAAACATGCGAAGCAGCTGTTGTTTGATAATAGTACACTGTGACAGCAATAACAGTCTGCAGTTGGTTTGTCATACACATGATCACTTACGTTTTACGCGCATCACACGCAATTGCATTAATAGTATCGCTAGTACAGTTGGAAAGATTTTACCTAAGAAAGGTCTGATCTTAATATTGAAAGAAAAAGAATGTCATACACTGCTTCTTTAAACTAAAACTGGTAAACAACATAACATAACAATAGTTGTTACCACTATTACTTTTTCACTACCAAATAATTTTTCTTACCGAGACAATTAAACGTTTGAAACCAAATATTTGACATTGGTGCATATAAGTTGTCATAACATTTGACTAAATTAATTAGCATAAAATTTGATAATGATCATCTGATCTCATAAAAAGGCTATAAATGTGTCGCAAAATGAGTTCGGACACTTTGTTGTCGTCTTCATACTGTCGTGGTTGACAAGATAACATATTTCGAGTCAAACAAGTTACCACTAATGCTATAGCTTGAGGCATTATTATTACTGTTGAAAATAAATACTCACTGTCACTACTACTATTGCCCAATAGATAATCATAAGAAGTTTATTGATCTACAATTAGTGAACCTACGTAGCTGCAATGCACCTGATGACTGCGAAGAAGAAATAGCTATAAAAAGTGTTTTTGCAAAGCAAAACTAAGGTTAGCGTAAGATGCAAACATGTTTTTCATTGGCTCAACGCAAACAGATTATTGTTTTCTTTCGATTATGCGGAGACATGATAGGCTAATTATCCAACTACTCACCAATCAGAAACGTTTTGTACTAATCCTGCAAAAGCCGCTCTACTTCCGCGATCTTCTGCTTTTATAGATACGTTTGGTGGGTTACAATTATAAATTTCCTGATATCAGGGCTGTTTTTCCAGGGTTAGCTTATATGCTGCCTGCCGGGACATACGGTAATAGGAAAAGTAAGTCAGCGAACATGAAACACTGGAAAATTTATGACAATAAGTAAAACCAATTGGCAGCAACGGTGAATCAGCTAATATGAATAAAGTGTTGGTCAGTAAATTTAATAATTGTATTATTCTGTCGGGTCTCTTCCTTAAAAACTGCAAATTAGGAGAAGCTACTACTGTGTATTGTAACATCATACACATGTCGTTACTTACTTCTAAAATCTCAGGTTTCTGAAGCAGTCCGGCTATTAGCTAACAGTTAGAATGCTATTAAAATCTCACTAGGCTGTTTGTACATGCTTAAGAGTTAATCTTTTATGTATATAAAAGCTTGTTTGTCTTTTGTTGGTCTGTCGTTCCTGTTCCCAGTTATAGCTACTAAAATCTACTAAAAAACAATGAAAAATCTGCTTCGAACCGGATTCGAACCCTCAACATTTAAACTGCACGACTACAAACACAGATACCTAACCACTAGGCTAAGCCATTCTTATTATTCTTTATTATCTTATCTATTCTTACTGCGATTGCAGGCTACAAACTAAAGATGCACTTTTGATTATTAATTAATATTACCTTTTATGTTTGTTTTTCTTTTGAAAGTTTTTTAAAAGCTACAATGTATTTATAAAATCCATTACTCTTTTTTAATATGTAATATTCAAATGAGCCGTTTCCATAGATATATATACCTAGATTGGCCAATAATAGCTATTCCCATCGGTTGCCTTGTCAGACATAAATAGCACGACGTAACGTCATTGTATTGTACCTCACGCTTGACTGCACTGCTGTTTACAATGAATCTAATGGAAAGAAGGTAACAAAATTACATTTATTTTCACATAAAAACCTTCTTGGATACATAATCCAGTAAACTAAAGCAATTCTGTGATAATATCTGATAACCACCATAGATTAAAACTATAAAAGCTATGAATTGTTGCACACAAACCACGAGCCATCAGGGCTTTATTTGCAACCCTCTCCTATCCCCATTATCTCTTTTCTCCTTCTCCAAAGAAGAAGTGAGAAAGGAAAAGTAGAGAAGGGGGAAAGGTGAGGGGGGCAAATAGCCAAACCACCCAAAGAGCCAGACCCTGGCTAGGTAAAAGACTAATATCATGTTGAACTAAACATTACTAAGTACAGTAATACTTCAACTTACGAGTGCTCCAACGTACGAGAAACTTGAGATACGAGCCAGCTTTTAAGCAAGTTTTAGCACTAACATATGAGCCATGTTTGAGATACGAGCACGTGAGTCAGTTGCCAAGTATGCCGAAGGAGTTTTATGAGAACAGCATCACTCTGTATTTTTCAACTACTCAGATTTATACTTTGGTACTGCGTTTTTGTGCGCGATTTTCAGTGCAGAATTACACTGTATGTGAATTAAAAGTACTCTGCGTTGACTGAAAGTTTGCCAGTAAAATGAAAGATGATGCAAAGAAATGTCTGATAACATGTCTAAAAGCAAATGATAACAGTTGATATTAAACAGAAAATTATTGAAAAATATGCGAAATGTGCATGTGTGATTGAGCTAGCTCAGCAATATGACAGAAATACATTCACAGTTATCAAACAGAAGGATTATATTCAGGGCATTTAGTTCGCAAAAGGACTAACCATAGTTTCTAAACGGCGCAGCGATCTTCACGACCGCTGATGGAGAGACTGCTCAGGCATTTAATTGGGTAAAAGATAAACAATTGTCCGGTGACAGCGTAACTGAAATGATGCTACGTGAAAAGGCCGGTGCTATCTATCAAAACTATAAAAATAGACATTCGGACAGGTTGGCTAGTGGTTGTGCATTAATCCTTTGTGACGACACCTGTGTTCGTCCTAGTCGCAACATGTTGAAAGGGCGACAAAGGCGAACGTATTTAGATAGATTTATTTTAAGACGGCCGGCTAGTCGTGAAAGCGAAACAAAGGAAAAATTAGCTAACCAGCGAGAAACTTTAAACTACGAACGCCGAAGAAATTTTAATTACGTCAAATTAAAAATGAAAGTTTGCTTTTAGGTTTGCTTCTGAGTTTGTCTTTTAAGACATTGATAAAATTCAAATTTATCAAAGACAACTGTTGTAATGAAGGATAACTTATATCTCCCTCCCTCGCAAATGCTAGCATTAGCTGCTATTGTATGTATTTAATTTTACATTTTAAATAATCACATTTTTTGTATTATTTTTTAATTGTTACTTTTTGAAAGCATGTGGTAAATTATGACAATAACCAACATGTTCTTTCTGTTACAATATCTTGTTTTGAGTGTTTTATTTGCATTTTTAGAGGATGGAAACCAAGCAATATATATTTAATTGTTCGATATATAAATAAATTGCACCAACATGCGAGTATATTAACATACGAGCTCAGTCTCAGAACGCATTAAGCTCGTAAGTTGAAGTATGACTGTATAGGTTTTTAGCTTTTAAGAGCTTGTAATCACCTTCTCATATATTTCACACCTACAACACAACAGAGTAAGGCATGGTGAATCTTATGATACCAAATAACTGCAATGTGAATTTTGTTGCAAGTCAACCTTTAACTTGCTTTTGCATATTGTACAAATAACTTGGTATTGTCCTTTCGTGACTGGCTTCTTAGTGGTGGCAGTTAGTGCTAGCCTGGCAAAGTTTGTCACCAATCTAGCACTACTGAGCAACACTCTTGTCGCTTTCTCGCTGTGGTTGCAAACCTCAATCACCACAGGCGAAGACAAAGTCAAGCCACCCTGATTCTTAACTGTGATTAGGGAATTCGTTGCTTGGTTTACATCAACGATGCTAGTGATACAATCATTACACTTTGGCTTTGGTGACCTAGCCAGCTACATAGCCAGCTGTAAAATAACCATTCTGTCTCATTTTCGACTTCAGACATACTTGCATACTCATCATATTTAGTCATGTTTAGTTCAGCATATTAGTCTATTTACCTAGCCAAGGTCTGGCTCTTTGAGTGGGTGGGCTATTTCCCCTCCCCTCTCCATTCCCCTTCTCTCTTTTCCCCTTCTAACTTATTCTTTGGAGAAGGGGAAAAGAGAGAATGGGGATAAGAGAGGTTGCAAATAAAGTCATGATGGCTCATGATTTGTGTGCAACAATTCATAGCTTTTATAGTTTTAATCTATGGTGGTTATCAGATATTATCACAGAATTGCTTTAGTTTACTGGATTATGTATACAAGAAGGTTTTTATGTGAAAATAAATGTTATTTTGTTACCTTCTTCCCATTAGATTCATTGTAAACAGCAGTGCAGTCAAGCGTGAGGTACAATACAGTGACGTTACGTCTTGCTATTTATGTCTGACAGGCTTTTTCCTTATTGGCCAATCTAGGTATATATATCTATGGCCGTTTCAATTTCAAATGTGGTGTTATTCTCCTTCAATTTCCGGTTCTTCCTAATGGCAATCGCTAAATTTGTAAAATCTAAATACTTTTCACGTGGACAGTTGTATTATCTCGAGTTGCAATTGCCTCTACATTCCTTCTCCTTCCTTGTGCATTCTGTCATGCAAAGTACCCTTGTGCGCTTCACTGCTGTACGAGTTGTACCACTATCAAGCAGTATCGGTATAACTCATCAAAACTTTGAATATAACGAGCTTCTGCTGAAACAGTAACCTTTTTTATACACATACTTCTATGTACTCATTGTTATTATTAATTCAACATATTCATGATTTTTTTTTCTCAATTTCTATTAATTGTATCAGTATTAAATCATTTTCATTGTAGCAAAACAGGTTTTATCCAGCCATTACTTGCTAATTATTTCACGTTTAAACGCCTTTACAATTGTTATATTTTTTCTCCAAATTTATTCGAGCTGCACAAAACACTTTGCTAATGGTATAATGTTTAAAAGTTAGAATGGCAAATGTTGCATATGTTGAATAAAATGAATTTTCTGTGCAAACCTTTTTATTACCGAGGCAACACCGGGCATTCAGCAGTACTGATATAATGGTCAACTGTTACAGGTGCCAACTGCGCATGTAAGATGCGTAAGTTTGCTATAGCTTTGAGATGGATAGAGAGTGGCCTGTTGATCGACCCTTCTCACCAAGAGCTGCTCAACCTGCGACAGACATGTGAAAAACTTCAGGTACTATAAGACTTGCTGCTAGACCTTGCTCGTCACCTGTAATCATTCATTCTTACGGTGCTGTGTGACTTATTCAAATGGATAGGTTTTATATTTTTTAGAAAGAAGAGGAGAGAGACAAAAGAAAAGAACAGGCTAAAGAGAGAAAGCAAGAGAAGAAAAGAAAAACATTGTTAGATGCAGTAAAGGTTTGCTTAGAAGTTCCTGTTTCTCCTTCTTCAGAGTTTAAAGGATGCTGAGTAGCGACATATGCATGCGTGTTATCTTCACTCAGAAGTGTATTAGCGCATGTTTGCATCTATACAGCGGGTACGTCATGTTTCTAGAATTGACTATTACCTTGGTTGTGTATTTAGCTGAGGAGTATACAGTTAAGGGGTGTATACGGTGAAGACCATGACGAGGAAGGAATGGTAGGTGAGGAGTGGGAGAGTCTGTTTGGAAGGACTGCCAACACGGAGGCTGCCAGCGCCAGAGTATTCGTAGATGACTTTGGTACTATGCACTGGCCGCTGCTCCTCATGTACCCAGAATACGGGCAAACAGACCTTATATCTCAGGCTAATGAGACTACTAGGTCAGTACATATAGACATTTTAGAATGTGCACCAGCTGCACTTGTTTTACTGAATTTGCTGCTCTGACTAAAGGACATTACTACCATAGAGTCTTCAGCTTGCCCTTTGACTCTCCCCTTCCCACCAGTATCAGGAAGTATCATCTCATCCAGGGCACTGGCCTCCATGGGGATGTGGCTTCTGGAAGGGCCAAAGCGCCCTGTCATAGGGTGAACTGGTCAGTTAACACCAGAATCCACTTATTTGTATTTGATGTCGTTAGCAGAGGCCCCACCAAGTCTACCACCACTTTTTGTTGGGGCTTGCCGGCATATCGTCTTTGCCTCCTTCTGGCTGTCCTTGTTCTAGCGAGTCTCTTCACAGTTGCTGTCCGGCCCGGCCAGTACCAGGTCAAGCATAGGCGACTGGTCGCCCTGGCCACCCCAGGCACGCGTTTGCCATACATAGGTTTCCAGTACAAACGGGCAATAGACCTATTAACTATACAGTTAATATTAATTATAGTTAATAGATCTATGCGCGGGCAGACTGCACACCATCTGGGCTGGCCATGGGGTGAAATCCGAGCTTCTAACACTCCATCCAAGCATATCTTAAGGCATATCCTAAGGCTATTCTCTCTTCATCTTACTTTTCTAGAGCTTCAGCTAATAAAGATTTTGGAGCGTTGCTAAATTTTCTAGGCCACACCACCTTCTTGTTGAAATGTCAGCTCCAATTTTAGATGATGCGTTTTCATAGTAAAATGAATTCTTGCCTACCTTGTCAAGTACCCTAATAATTGTCGTACATATGCTCTGCGAGTTATACATTAACTACTTTCAATACAACTTGAGTCAGGAATCATGGCCACTTTGGTGACCTGGCACTTGGGCAACTTTGTTACGGATGACAAAGGTACTGCTATGTAAAAATCTTATTATTTCATGCGCACACTTTATGTATGCGAATTGCAAAGTCGATGATAGCATCGAACCTGCCATTTGTGAGTTGCACTGAGTGTTAAAAACTCTGTCAACCTCGGATGCTGATGTTGATACTGTAAATGATGTCTAATCTACGTATATCTCTCTCTTTTCTTAGACTATATGACTTACTGTACCAAGTGTTCGGTCCTGAGACTCCTTCAGCCAGTTGGGATGAAGAGCTCAAATACAAGTTAGACAGAATAGAGGTAATAGCCGATTTTTATTTATATCATATCTTACTTATTTATATCTTCCTGATATCTATTTACATGTATATCTTAAGAAGTCCTTGCTTCACGTTGTCTTTGTTCAGCGTTAACTTTGCTGCATATTGTCTTGGTTACATATCGTTTTTGCTGAACATGATCTTTGCTGAGCATTGTCTCTTCTGAGTATTGTCTTTTCTGCTCATTGTTATTGGTGCGTAGTCTCTCTTTGCAGTAGGTATTCTCTGTTCCATGTTATTTCAAGACAGAACCGGAGGTTTTGGCATAGATGTTTTGGCGCAGGACTTTTTGTTGCAGAAATTTGGCCGAAGGTTACGAATTCAGAATTTATCTTTTGTTGCGAGTTACTATGGCTCAACAAATTTTAAGTAAAGCAAAAAAGAAAAATTGTACATAATGGCTATATTTATGTATTTGACAGATGTCGTTCACGAGATCGTTTAATTGAATTTGGCAATGTGAACATAAACATTCATGTAATTAATGAAAGAGTGATTAGAAGTAAAATAAGGAATTAATGCTGAAATGGTCACAGATCAGCTGCATCTATTGAAGCTACTCATGTTAAATGTGCAATAAAATGCCGAGTGAAATACTGACCTGAACAAGTAAAATGCGCCGAACCAAAATAAAATTTTAGTTTTTTTAATTTTATGTATATTCTTATGGGTGAGGTTTAGTGACTAAAATGTTCTTTGCATTCTCTTAATATTATTACCCAATGAATTTGAGTAACTTAAAGGTTGACTTGCAACAAAATTCACATTACAGTTATTTGGTATCAAAAGATTCACCGTGTCTTACTCTGTTGTGTTGTAGGTGCCAAATATGTGGAAATGTGATTACAAGCTCTTAAAAGCTCAAAAATGAAAAGCCGCCGTAGATTGGAATCTGTTCATTTCTCTGACGTAGTCATAACATTTGGTTATTGTCTTGTCACGTGATGTTCTCACGTGAATTGAAAGGCCAATAAAAAGCTCAATATAAAACTTATCGCAGTACTAGTTTATGACAATTCTTCGGGTTTTACCAAAGACCCCGTATCAAATATTGATGCTCGCTACTTTACAGTTTTGTTTCTGCTTGATCTAATCGTCAAGTCGTAATCTGATCATGTGACCCAATACTTCGCAAATAATTTCTGCAGCACTTTTCGACTATCACAGGTGACCAACAGGCTCGTCATGATTATCAGACAAGGATATGTACTCCTTCGAGCTAAGGTTAAAAAATTAAACAAATTTTTACGGTAAGTTATAAGATATCAGTGCTAAAAGTGACAGCATTACAATGACGATAAAATAGACGCGTAAGAACAATAGACATGGTTTTATTGAATGCGTGAAGTATATTTGTGAAAATATTTCGAAGAATGAGGTTGCATGAATGTGTAAACAGAAACCATCTTGTAACAACTACGTCCCATTTGAGCCGTTTTGGGAAGAGAATCCAAACTACGGCGGTCTCGTGTGGCTGCGATTAACTGTTCGTTTTTTAGCTTTTAAGAGCTTGTAATCAGATTTCAATATATTTTGCACCTACAACAGAGTAAAACATGGTGAATCTTATGATACCAAATAACTGTAATGTGAATTTTGTTGCAAGTCAACCTTTAAGCTAATCTAAATCTTTACTATGATAAGAGCCATGTCCGTTCATCTGAAGCCAGCTTGTGATCGTTACATGTAATGATCTCTCACGTCATCATGATCTTTAAATGGGTTAGTAGTAACCAATAGTATTTTCGCAAGCGCTGCAGAAGTATGTGCGCAATTATTCCATAGTATGGCAAGGATAACATAGCATGGTGGTTAGCTTGTCTGTCTGTAGAACTAGTGGTTCCGAGTTCAATTCGTGCAAAGCAGATTTTTCTCCTGGACTCCTGGATCTTAATCGCTATACTTGGACACACAACCGACTGACAAAGACTGAGAGATATATTTATATATAGATCAATTTATATATTTTTAAATCTCTATTTTTATTCTAAATATATATGTATATATATATTAGAGCTGCACAATGATCGCGTTAATTAAACGATTAACGCAACTATTACAAATAAATGATTAACTGAGTTGGGCCAATTAATCTTCAATTAAAATGCAACCGAGGTGATGATCTTGATGTGGTTCCTTTCCTTAGTACTGTTTAGTACCATACATTATACTAACGTAGCAGGTTACTACCATTTAATTTACTAACAAACATTATGACAAGCAACATTTTCTTACCAATAAGTTAAACCACAATTATTTTGCACTCGACTATGAAAACACAGTGAGTCGCTAACATTAAACTTGTTTATACAATACAATGCACAAGCGCCGTGCCGATCTAACTGTAAGCGGCCATGTTGTTAGTTGTTTGAACATGTTTCTAGGTAACAGCAACAAAAGTGATTTCAGAATTATTTAATATCTTACAGTTTATTTTTGTTTATTTTTTAAATACTTCTTTAAGTAAATTATACATGTATTTTCATTTTTCAAAAAAATCACAATCATATTTCAGCTTCAGAATATTAGTAATATAAGATTGACACTTTATTGGAACATGAAAGCAGAAATATGTCTTCCACCCTAGGGAGCACATTTATGTAAGTTGTTGGAAGCGTAAACAAAAAAGCGAAGGGCAGTATATGCCAGAAAGAATTTGCTTACTACCACAGCACATCATCATTAAGATATATTTTAACTAATTCTCATCCTACTGTGCAGAAATCATCACCAGCTGTCGCAGACAATAACTAATACTACTGACTACCGGCACTGCTGTCCCATGTGAGCGGCTATTCTCTAAAGCTGGCAATATCGTATGTAGGAAGAGGGCATCCCTTTATTCAGATAATGTGAATAAACTGTGCTGTCTCAACTCTTGGCTCTAGACTTTCATAGACAGTTTTCATACTCATATTAATTATTACATTTTAACTTATGTACATTGTACATAACATGTACTACTGCTAACAATTGTTTAAAATATAATTAATCTATATGTAGCTGTATTATTTGTTTTTGAATATGCAGGTTTTTGCAAGATTAATTCTAAGATTAATCGAAGATTAACTGGGTCAGACCAGTTATTAATCATGATTAATCTTTTTAATCGTTGTGCAGCTCTAATATATATACAAACACGGTATATAATCACGGTATATGCACACAGTATATATACGAGGTCTGATCCAAAAGTTCGCGGAATGAGTTGTACACACTTGCATATTTGCACGATGGAAAAACCCATTGCAGCGTTTGCCGGGAAACATCTCTGTAGTGTTGTCACAAAATTTCAAGTTGCTATAGCAACGCGTTCTCACGTGAGTCGACGATATATCAAGACCTGTCAGGTGCTTCCAGCAATTTTTTAACAGATTTATTGTCATGGCTAATCAATCGAAACAGCGTATTTGCATTACATTTTGTGTGAAATTAGGGAAAACAAGTACTCAGACAGCTGAATTGTTAAATATTGCTTTTGGAAATGCTGCTCTAAAAATAACACAAGTTTTTGAGTGACACATATTTTTGTGAAGGTAGAGACAGCAATGAAGATGATGCGAGGTCTGGCAGACCAGTCTCTGCACGAACTTGCTTGTCAAGAACTTGCTTGTCAATCGACAGTGTGAGATCACTAGTCACGGCAGATCGTCGTTTAACCATTGGAGAGATATCTGGAGAGACTGGACTTGGTTTTGGAACTGTTCAAAGAGTTTTAATTGACAATTTGAACATGAGAAGAGTTGTAGCAAAGTTCATGTCATGCTTGCTAACTGATAACCAAAAGGAGCTCAGGATGCATGTTTGCAATGCTTTCAAGGAAGTTTAAGGGTAAAAAGCATTCTTTCGAATGTAATAACTGGATATGAGTCTTGGGTGTGTGGTTATGACCCAGAGACTAAATTACAAAGTAGCCAGTGAAAGTCTCTGGGCTCCCCAAGACCGAAAAAGGCGAAGATGTGTTCGTCAGGCATAAAGACCATGCTGATCTTTAATATTCGTCAAGTAGTACACCATGAGTACTACCACAGGGTACTACTCTGAATCAGTATGTTTATATTGCTATTTCGAGACGTCTTAGGGAAAGAGGTGCAAAAGACCTGAACTGTGGTGCACAGGTTCATGAATGCTGCACCATGATAACGCACCCGCCCACACTGCATTTTCTGTGAAACAGTATTGCGCTAAATACAACATGGCCATTCTACCACATCCTCCATATTCAACAGATCTGGCTTCCCATGACTTATGAGTTATATCTCCATTACTGGAACTTTTGGATCAGACCTTGTATATACTGTATATAGATTCCTGAAGAACCCTTCACAAACTTCTTGTTCGACAATGAATATTTGGCTATTTTTGTGACGATTGGCTCTATGGTTGTTTGTGCTTCTAGGTGTTCTTTGAGGATAGAGAGAAGCAATCGCTCTATGAGCTAAATTTTGATACTAGCATACAATCTGTATTAAGTCATCCCAAGTAAGTATTACTAACATACAGTCTGTACTGAGTCATCACAAGTAAGTATTACTAGCATACAGTCTGTATTAAGTCATCCCAAGTAAGTATTACTAACATACAGTCTGTACTGAGTCATCACAAGTAAGTATTACTAACATACAGTCTGTATTGAGTCATCACAAGTAAGTATTACTAACATAGTCTGTATGGAGTCATCACAAGTAAGTATTACTAGCATACAGTCTGTACCGAGTCATCACAAGTAAGTATTACTACTATACACTCTGTATTGAGTCATACCAAGAATGGTTCTTTATATTGTTAACATCATCCAGTGTGTTCATTCTCAAAAATGACGCATTCAAAAGTGCAAACCTTTTTCACTTCTCGGTAAGTTTAAAGCCTTATATACTCTCTAAATAGTAGTAGAATTGTATATTTCTGTTTGATTTCAAAGCAACAAAAAGTTTGTTTTTGAATATTTTCATATTAATAACTGAGGAATAATAATAATAATTTAACAATTTGATAATTCTCTTGTCAGGTACATTGTCTATGGAGGTCTGCCAACTCTCATTGTTCTTGTTAAGAACTCCAACTTTGCTTCAGAGTTTCTCTCCAAACACGAGGCTGTACACCGGCAGTAACCACAACTTTTGATATGATATTTACATCTCCTGTAGATGGTGGCATATACCGTAGCGAGCTTTACACTATCTGGTCTTTACTTGTCTATTCTATATTGTATAATTTGGTGACTCTGCCATCTGCATCCAATAATGTGATGCTATATTTACTCTTACTCATGTTTTTACAATATCATATTATATAATATAATTCATAGATTATTCTATAGTCAACATCATCTACTCCAGTTAATTATTGGGAGTGATAGATTTACAGAGACTGAATATTATTTCTGTTGTTCAATCATGATGTCTTCTTACTGGCAATGAGGTACTTACTCTTAACTAGATGTTGCTGTAGAAACAAATGGACTGCTTTCCTGGAATCTGTTTGGTGTATTTGGTAATGTCTAACCACATTTTTCTGACACTTAATCTGAATGTAAGCCGTTGTATCATGTCTGAAAATATTATTTCCTGGATTCCTTACCATGGGTCAATCGACACGCCGTTCATTTCCCTGGTTCCCTGGAGACAGTTCTGGCAAACATTGGGTAGCGCAGTGCATATAATAAACTTCTTTTGTAGCAAAACGATTCTCAGTGCAACATTTTTTAGTGACTTGTCAGCTTATTGTGGAAAACTTTAACACCAACAGTGATTCATGGCGTGCGCAAACATTGTTCGTTTTTTCATGTTTTCTTTTCTTTTGCACCGAAGAGCTATAGAAATGTCACTCGTATTCATACTCTGGTAGCAAAGGGTTATAAGGTTACAGTTACATACCTGAACCAATGGTATGAGTACAAATTGCAGGTTTTAGAATTTACAGAAAAATATTGGTAGCATGCAAAATTACCATATAAAATATGAATATATTAGCTAATATACAATATTATTTGCATAGATAAAACACTGTAACGTTTGGGATAAACAGATTTGAAGGTCATATTGGTTCTTCATTAATACAATGCTAAACCTAATCTGGAGGCCTTTGGACATCCTGGTCTTGCACATTTTAGCTGAAAATCAAAAAATTCATGTCATGTAAAAATTCTACTAGCTATTTTTATTTACAATGAGCGTCAGTAAATCAGCATCTATTAGGAAGTGCTGACATTGAATTGAATTCATATGAATTCTAGGTAATTCATATCGTTCCACATGTCTCCGGATTTAAAGCACCTGGCACTGAGAGGAGTCCTGCAAGTATAGATGTTATGTTTAAACAGCAAGTGCAATATGTTGGAATCAGAGATTGGAATAAGTCACTATAGAATGTAGTCTAGATAATCCTTTTTATTCTCAAAGGAAACGCTTACCTGCAATACATGCCGTCATAAAACACGCAACGTTCCCAGTTAGCATAGCACGAAATACTGTTGTAGCAATATCCTTTTTTCTTTGGGGTGCCATAGCTCCCAGGCCTCCAAGCATTATTCCTATACTTCCAAGGTTGGCAAATCCACATAACGCATATGTGGCTATTACTTCTCCTCGTTCCTACATTGATATGGATGTTATCAAACTACTTCAACAGCAATTTTCTAATTCCTGACACAGTGCATTATGGTATTACAAATATGCATGAAGAGTTTTAGTAATTTATGTTTTTTCCTTAAAAAAAGTGCTGTCATTATGCAGTGAAACTAGCTTTGCACATAGAATAATTATTGGCACGTTGTTTGCATATGATAAATCTAATGCCATCGTAAAACTGCGTTATGCTTCCAGTGTTTCTAAAGACAAGCCACGCAAATTTGTATTATGTTAGTTCAGTGTAGAGAGATGCTTAGTCATTGTGAGGCTTTCTCTGTGGCTGTCACCTTTAAAAAATGCACAACTGTGGCGGTGGATTGTGCCAGAACTGGGGCTGAGCTAAAGAGGAGAGCAACAATGAAGCGACTGGTGCCATGACCTGACCGAAACCCAACTCGGTAAACTGACATTACCATTTACCAGCCTGATCTAAGCAAAGAACCTGAAGGGACAGGACCGAGCTTTTGTCAAAACAGAAGTCAGCTGACTGGAGTAGGGAACCCGACAGCACCGGTTCTGGTCCCAACTGATCTTTTCTCCCGTGGCTAAGTGGATGGCTCCTAGGAATCCACTGAGGTGAGAGTGTGGTGACCGATCACTGAGACCAAAGCTGAACTAGAGAGGAGAACCGACATCGAGGCGACAGACGCCACGATCAGGCTGAGCCTCGACTTGGTAGACAACACAGCCCTTGGTAACAATTCCAGTCATCTACCGAGTTGGCCTTACCATTGAGGGGAGGAGTCAAGCCACCTGCAGGAGCTATGAAAGACGCTGCAAAAGCGACCAAGAGCAGAACACCTGGAAGTCCCTCAACGTGCAGTTTAGATGTTTATTGCATATTGAACTGTACTCTTATACATATTTACAGAGAAATATATAAATTCATTGCCTTACACTTGAGTGGTTTGGTTTTTGTAGAGCAAGTAGAGAAACTCGGTCAGTTCTTTTACACAACAGTATATAGTACTGTTTAATTGTGGGATGCTTCAGAAGAGCCCAGCTATAGTTTGTTTAAACTCCATTAAGTAAGGATCGTAAAGAGTTGCCTACTTCTCAAAATGAACAACATTATTTAAAGGACAACAACTCTTCCAGATACAGACAACTTGTGCCAAACTTATTTGGAAATTATTTCACTATACCAAGTATACAGGTGTTCATTAGTAAAAGCTTTTGTACCTCATGACCAAAAGAGCATAACAACACGGTGCAAACTTTGTGCTCTACGCAACATGTACTCCCCCAAATGAGGGAAAGGAAAAGGATGACCAACACAATTACTCTACATTCTACAAACTGTTAGCCCATTATGTCCTATTGACATCTATCCAAGGTTAGTTTTAATTTTACTGTAATGCAACAGGACTCAAGAAAGCCTTAGGTTTAAATCCAATTATTGAGCTAGAAGTTTTTTAGCTTTGGAAGATTTTTCTCTTCATCAAGTTCAACCAGCCATGTACTAAGTCTTTAATAGCTCTTACTCCCACTCACAGCTTGCTAGCGTATTTTGGGTTTATTTTAGAACCTGAAATAACTTTGGCTATGCTGATCTTACCGATATAGTAGGATAACATTTATCGGAGGCTATTGTGTCACCGTCCATGACATTAAAACAGTTCCCAATGTGGTCATAGTGTGTGGTTCGATTCAATGAAGGATTCACCCATGTCCTGAGGAAATTCCTGTTTTCCTGTAGTGTCCCGAGCTGGTCATATGCTATAAATTCATTAGTAAAAGTCTTGACTCCTATCAAGGTGGCCATCTGGAAGCAGTCTTCTGTGGGAGTTCCCATTACGTATGCAAAAGGGTAGAGCAGGTAGGAGCAAATGAGCTGCAGAAGAAATTTTAAACAGCAAATCAGTGAATGCTGTGTATACCATGAGTATATATTAGAGACAGACAAATCTAATTTCAAGAGAGTAGGGCGGGTCTTGCCCCAAGCCTATCTCCATGGTCTGCTTTTAGAGAACTTCACTAACTACACAAAACTCAAAATCGTCGCTTACAACTCTACTCTAACATACTCTCTCTGATGAAGCCTTGCTGGTGTGCAGAAGGCCTTTAGATTAAATTGGCTACCTACGCATGCCTAGAGTTACCTACAAAGGTGGGTGTAACTCGTAGCTGTAGTATGTGCAGAAAGCGTTGCAGAAATTTTTGTATATGGTGATTAAATTATTTGTATGCCAAGTTAGTCACTGCGCTTTCTTAGCATGTGTATAGGCTAGCTTGGTATGTGAACAGAGTGAAAACTTATACCTTTACATTTCATAGAAATTTTAATTTGTTAAGAAATGAGAAAGTACAAAGAAGTTATAAGTTCTGCTCATCGCCGTAATGGCTAAGTGGCAGTGGTCAATCTAAACTATTCTGGAGGTCTGTCAGTGACTGGTGGTGGTCAAAGTGGAAAGTTTTAGTAAGACTACTATCCGATAATAAGACATCTTTAGCCTGTTTACCAAATGTTTGTACCTAATGAATTGGTAAAATCGAGTTTTAGAGACTGCGACGCAATACGACTTGCTATGCAAATAGCAGTCAGCTATTTTCCAAATATTAATTGAAAAGAGGAAACAATTCTTAACTTCAAGTTTTACTGATCTTAGTAGGCAATCGCTGGTGATTTATTTTCTATCTGCTCACCAAATGCTAAGTGAATATAATAAAATTTTTCTGATGATGTCACTGACAAAAAATTAAAACTAGTAGCTCAGTGATCATATGATTATATGCTTTCTTAACATATCAGCGTGTATTAAAAATTGTGTGAAAACCAACTCTCAGTGTTCTACAGGAAGTCCACATATAAATAACTTAAACTTACTTCAAAAGTAAGTTCAGGGTGGTGAGGACGTTTGAGTCCAGCTGCGGCACCAAACCACTTGAGGGTCTGATTTATGAACTGGAGGAGAGCCAAGAATGCGATGAGATTTGCTGCGATATTAGCTACAAGTTTTATGGAGGTGGAGGCTCCATTGGATGCAGCCTCGATTATATTTCTCTCCTGAGGCTTAGCTGAGAAAAGATAAACAGTGATTATAAACGACTACTCTTATTGCTTCACCATCATAATTACTATTGCTCTTATTAGTAGCATCAATGGCGAAAAAAACTTCAACTCACTTTTCATGGTATTGATCAAAACTAACGGAAGTTTTATTTGAAGTTACTTTCTACATTTTGCGCTAATTAATTTTGTTAATATCTCCTTCTTGCTGGGAGTTGTTACACTTTACTTAGAGTTTAAATAAAAAGAAGAATTCATTGACTGACTAGCCAAATGACCGGGGTCGCGTGGGTAATAAAATAATCACCCTTGAATTTGATTAACTTACCTTGTAAGCTAGTTAGTAATCTTTACTAAAACAATAGCGGTGCTTTCGGCCTGCTTAATAACCGTTCCGTTCCATTACGCACAATGATCAACTGAGCTAGTTAATAGCCCCACCCAGTATAAGCGTGAGCAGTTTAATTGATGCAATGAACAGTATTTTGACCATTATTATTAGCTATGCACACCTAGTATAATGGTTAAGCTAGCTGCCTCCAGCTCTCGAGGTTCCGAGGTCAAATCCAGTGTAATACAGATTTTTTATTGCTAGATTTCAATTCTATAACTGGACACAGAGATGAAAACAAGAAGACAAGCGCTGAGATTTATAATTATCATAAATTGTTATAGCAATAAAACTATGGTAATTATAATACAATATAATAATCATAGAGAGTTATTGTAGTAGTAATACTTGTCTAGCACTTATGTGACTTCAACCACGATCTTGTGATAGTGATAGTTTTATATACCTTAGTCATGATTAGAATAGTGCAATCATATTTCGCATAGTATTACTTTTGTGTGAATATTACGATCAGAGCTCTAATAAAAATGATAAAATTATTATATTAATACAAAACTGGGCTATGATTAGAAAAGTATATATGAATAACAGCTAGCTTACCCATGTCTTTAATGTCATCTACTGTTGTCTTAGATTTCTGTGTTTCTGGATAGAATAGCTTGGACATGGCAAGTGCAGCAGGTGCTGACATGACAGATGCAGAGAGCAGGTGACTGGGAGAGACCTAGCAAAATATGTTTAAAGATATTCACTGTTTCTGTATCTGAAGATATCTGTTTGTATATTTTGTTGTATCAATCTCTAACTGGATGCCCTCTATAGAGATGTGTGCCACACGCACACGCTGCAAGTGAATGGCAGTTATACGCGCTTATAAATGTTGCCATATCTATCAAATGGTCTATCCTAACAAAAGCTACTTAAATGTATAGACGAAACCTGCAAAAGTGTGGGTTTTCACATCTTCCGATAAGTTCCTTTTTCTTGTACCAACTACTGTTGTCTTAATAAGTAATCGAGAAACAGACCCTTATTTCACTACATTTCTTCATATATTTTGCTCTGCGAGTTTGAATTTAGATCTACTAGGGTGAAAAAAAACATTGTTAACGCTGTTAACCCCGTAACACAAAAAACTGTTAATCCTATGTATGACAGTATCAGGCAAAGACAACTCCTCACTATTGTCTTGTGTATGTTTTGGGCAGTCAAGCACCTACATGAAAAGAGAGTGACATATAATGGGTGTTTAAGCTTACCCCAAATAAGATGTAGGTTGCCAACACGCTGCCAGCTATGGTTGCAAATCCTCCCGTCATAACTGCATGTAGCTCAGATTTGGTCATGTCATTGAGTAGGGGTTTGATTATGAGTGGTGCCTCAGTCTAAATACAATAGATTTATCAGAATGCTGAGATTTTAATTCGACTTGGCATAATTATTTGTGGAAAAAGTGCATACATAAATGATGATCTATTATAAACAATACTTGAATGATTTGCCATAGCATCAGGTATGTTTTGACGATTGAGAATTGAATTGCATAGAATCGTTTTTATTGCAAGCTTAACTGATGATCGCTTACATCACTCAAGTCAGCAATATATATTTGGCTTCATGTGTGTGTGCATGCGTGCGTGCGTGTGTCCTCTATAGAAACTAACTTTTAAGGAAAAAATCTGTTTAATATTTGCATGTGGTTTTCATGGTTACTCCCTCAAGTTTGAGGTCTAAACATATTTTGGGTTCACCACCCGTAAGGGGCAAATACAGACAAAAAAAGACATTTGTCGTAAATAAAAATGACGCTAAATACGATTTCATAATTAATGAGACCACTAGAATGTTGGCCAATATTACGGTGGAACCCTATGACAATCATCACAGTTTATTTGACTAACACTCTAACCAACTGAACTAATTAGTCACCTTCTGAAGACTCGGGATAATTTTACCAAACAAAGATAAAAATAGTTTATTTTTATCTCTGTTGTGTTTAATTTTTTGTTGGATTTATTTGAAGATTACTACAATAAAAGAATGAAAGTTAGAAATTCAAGTTTTATTTTTGCCTAAACAACGCCAGATCTGTCTACTTGTATTAATTATAGTAGAGACAAGGTAATGGATGAGCCGATATAGTGATATTGTAAGTACATGTGATATAACGGGATTAGATAACTTGACAGACTTACTGTTTATCAACTAAGAACATAATCTATTGTGACAATTGTTGGAGCCTTGAAGAAATGAGTTCTGGAATGGTTATATATGGTATATCTCTAACAAATATGGAAGCCCACCTGACCAACAAAGATGTTAGCGGAAGCATTGAGAGACTCCCCAGCAGTAGTTCCCATGGTTACCTGCATCAGCCAGGCTACCTGCAATCATGAATTGCATATAGAAAGTCTGTACGGAAGAAAAGTTCCGTGCTTTTAAAACTAAACCTTAAATTAAACCTTAAATTAAGCAATTTTTAGCATATAGTGCCTTACAAAAAATGATCCTCATTAAAATGAACAATAACTTATTCTTTGTGAGATGCAAGTAAATCAGTCTACTCTCCAAGTAGTGTTGGAAGCCTGCTGATTCAGCTCAACTGTTAGTCGTTTTACTGGAATTTGATATAACAACCAAATGTAACGGAATAATTTTCATGGAATTGTTAGCAGAAAGTGCATGTAAGTTAACAATATTTGTTCATCAAATGTTTTTCATGAGTGTACACTCTCGTTTGTATACACTTAAAGGGTGTATAGTTTCGTTTAATTTCGTTTAAATCAATAAGAACGAAAATGTAAAAAGTTGTAAAAGTGTTGATATTGTTTGACTGATATACTTTCTGCAGCAGCCTGGGTTTTTAATTTGAGATGAGACAGTTATTTATGCAGATAATGATGATGATTATTTATGCATGTAACTATTAGCACTCTATAAATGTATCCAACTGTTTAAAAGGTTTTGACTGAGCAGCTGTTACATTGACAATAGTTCCTGTAGCATTTCAGTGAAATGCATATTCTTTTATATCATTTGAAAGGTGAGATTATGCATATATTTTCTCAAAAATAAACAAAAAAGATAACAGCATTTTAACTAAACCAGTAATCAAATCAAATCAAGGGAATATATACGCTGCATTTCTAAATCTGGTCAGCTCAGCAAAGCTTTATTTTTTCTGTAATTGTAATATACATGTAGTAAATACAAACAGAAAGTATCTCTTAAGTGACCACACTAGTTGTTGCATGTGCTTTGGCAGAATTAGAAAGTTTTAGCCCTGTCTAGTTTGTATAGTAGTTTGTTTTATTGCATTGGAAGATAAACTTTTAGTTCAATTTTTAAACTGAAATGTTATTTCACAAACATACTCTATATCGTTGCTGTCACTTGGTACTTTATCTCATCGATCTAAAAATTACAAATATCTAATAAGTTGCATATGAATGCTGAATTTTTTAAAGTATGCAGCAGAGGTGCTACTAACTACTAGCATTATTGTGAGTGACAGGAGGCTGACGTTCAGGTTTAAATGATATCTGGATATAATGTTAGTTGCTTTCATATATCAAGAAGCAATATATGTATATTGATGATACAGTTGGTCGTCCTAAACAGTATACACTTCTCTAAATTGCTGGAGGACTGCTAGTCACTTTAGCCTATCTAATGCTTTATAATAGCTTTGCTTTTGGCTATGTGAGTCGAAACTTAACTTTCTTACTAGATGAAATGTTATTTTGTTGAAAATGTTATTTCTTAAAAGTATAGCGATGTACGACCAGCCATTACAGCTTAGGAAATAGTCAAGCTATTTTTTCCCAGATTGACTGAATTTTCTTTAACAAATGTTCATTGATCAGAAAATACGTGTAACAGTTTGTAGCAGTATTTTGTATGTATAATAGATTTTGTAATAATACTTACTTTGAGAATAATGACCTGCATGACTCCAAGATAGTAGAGCATTGATATTGTAGTGCTAAAGAACACCACAACTGGCAGAACCTGAAATTATAACAGACTTCTATTACATACAAAAAGAAAAAAGAAAAACTAGAAAAAATTTTCTAAGTTTTTTATTCACCAAATTATTGTTGACTTTGTTATGGCCTTGCGTAGGTAAAAGCTATTGGTTATCTCTAATAGGTCAACACGAGCATACAGTCCCAGCTAAATGGCTTTGTTATGGCCTTGCATAGGTAAAAGCTATTGGTTATCTCTAATAGGCCAACACGAGCATACAGTCCCAGCTAAATGGCTTTGTTATGGCCTTGCATAGGTAAAAGCTATTGGTTATCTCTAATAGGTCAACACGAGCATACAGTCCCAGCTAAATTTTTATAGTATTATACAAATTGAATACCTGGCGTTGCACGGTAATAAAAAAGGGTTTTGCACAGAAAATTTATTTTTATACAACATATACAACATATACCATTCTAACTTTTAAATTAAGGTATTTTTCTATTTTTGTGTGTGGTATATTTGATTTTGATTTCTGATTTATTTTCATCAACAATAGCCATTAAAAAGAAAGAAAAGCTGGAAGAGTGATGAAGCCCATAATACGCATTAGCATAGCTAGTCGTGGCGTTGGGCTTGTCGTCATCGTGAAATCAAGATCAATTTTTATGCTATATATGTATAAGTTAGTTTATGTTATATGGTACATATATTTATAGTAATTTGGGGAAGTCTGGGCATGTATTCTTCTTCTAGTAGTTCAAGCATGCGGATTTTAACCAATCGCTATAAACTGCACATACCACAGACAAAAAGCGCTTACATTAATATACAGTCATATCTCGACATACGAGTACCTCGACATACAAAGGCCTCGGCATACGAGTACCTCGACATACGAATACCTCGACATACGAGCACCTCGACACACGAGTGCCTTGACATACGAGTGCCTCGACATACGAGTACCTCGACATACGAGTACCTCGACATACGAGTGCCTCAACAAACAAGAAAATCAAGATACGTGCAGCATTTCGAGCAGGTTTCTTCTTTGAGATACGAGTAATATTTAAGATACAAGCAAGTTCTTAATGGCCACGATATGACAAAGTATTTGATAGGCTGCTTTGGAGAACAGCATCGCTTGGTCTTTCTCTACGAATCAGTTTTAAAAAAAGGTTTTTAAAAGGTTGGTTAAAAGTTATAGTGAACGCGAAGCAAAAAGCCTCAAACCGAAAACAGAAATTGTTTAATAAAAACTTAAGATGACAAGATTAAAGCCAGTTTAGTGCAGGATTAAAACTTAATTTTAAGCATGTGCTTAGGAAGCTAAATTCATTTAAATTAAATACAAAGTTACTGTTACGTAACTGCACAAAAGTTTAGTGTACCGAACGCGTTGCTGTTACGTCTCTCATACCACCGTTAACCACTACGGCTGTCTCGAAGGTAAAAACTTCTAGTAGTGTACATAATAATTTCACACTTTATTGCAGATTTTAACAATGAAATAGGTATTTGCTACTTTGTTAGCTTAGGTACTAAACTGCAATTATTATAGTCAAAACACGTTTTTTCCACCGTAATGTTCTGTTTTATATGTTTGTTTTCATAGTATGGTAACGGATATATTTGTATTTAGTTATTTTATATAGAAAATAGTGCCTTTAAACACGAATAAATTGACATACGAGCTCAGTCCCAGAGCACATTAAACTCGTATGTCGAGGTATGACTGTATATGGATTACAACAGTTGTAAGCTGTTACTAAACAGTCAACTTTAAAAGACGATTGCTGTCCATTACTGTAACTGATTATCAAATCAACTTAAACTCTGAAATGATATATTAACAGCAACAAACCCAAAAGACGCACATGCAATTCCAAATAAGGATTAAAGAATTAATTACTAAAATTTGGAAATGGATGGCGGTGTGATATTAATCCAAGTTTATCTCTATAGTAATTAGGACATAAGAAACTATTTCGAACAGGCACCTGTCTTTATTTGGCTGCGATTGGATGCACAAAATGGCTATGACAAGACAGGAAGCTATTTATATTAGGAATGTCATGTTTGTTGAAGGAGGTACATCAATGGTAAAAGCTATACAAACTTTACTAGTTTTTAGCTAAAACCTGATACCATTCATTCTATTTGATAATAATAATAACAATAATAATAATATGCCATACAATGGTGCATATGTAGGAAGTATAAGCTACCGCAGGAAAAAACCTGGTATGATCATGTAGCAGAGAAAGTGGCAGAGAACAAGAAAACAAACACACTGTAAGAATTCACATGATGTAAGAGATCAAACACAAAGATCTGGGTCATGTGTTGGATATTGTACTGCTTGGTGACAGGAGACAGGAGGAGCAGGAAAAGACAGAAGTACTAGGACCTGGTTAGAAATCTAGAAACACTGCAAGATGACAGTGAATAGGATGTTGTGTTTAGAACAGCGGGAGCAGTGGTAAGTCTAATGGAGGGGGTGAGGAAGTTGCTCTGCTATGATTGCGCTTCAAATATGCACTTCAAAAAGTGCTTAATATCTGAGGTGAGAGGATCTTTCTGAATACCGGTATTAAACCAGATAAACAGCTGAGAAAAACAAGATACAAATAATAATACAAAAAGACTGATCTAACTAAATCTGGCAGAGCTAGGTCAATGGTAGAAGAATACACTGTTAGCTAAAGCACTAAAAAGTAGCTCAACACTGATTCATATGTACAAATAACAATAATAATAACTATAACACTAATAATAATCTTTACTATAATTAATGCATTGTCTGTTTGTCCATCTATCCAAAACCACGCTAAAAGCGTTAGGAAAAAGGATTGCCTTGCAAGAGATTCAAACCCAGGAAGTCAAATTCAAAGACAAGCATTCTACTTCTACACCACTTGTGCACCTTACAACTTCATGAGATAATTCTCCATATACTGATCACTCATGACAATCTCTCAGTGTATGGGACTGGCAAGAGTGCTAGTAATAGTAATAATATTAAACCTTAATTTCATAGCATAAGATTACTGAACATTAATGAAGTCATAGTGATATTTATCTTTCAGTGTTTTAAAATAATTACAAAACTTACAAATTGCTCAGGTAGTCTAATCTCTATGCTGACAACAGTATTTGTCAGCATCATCTAAGTTACATGCTTAGCCAATAAACTATAATCCTTACGTATTCTGGCTCTCACACAGCAAATGCCTGATACTTCATATTTAGCTAGATATTAATTTTATTTTTCATCAAAGAAACCTTGAAGGCGAAGAAGTGGTTCTCATATGAGTCTCCAAACACAAACTTGGAACCTGCGTCAGTGTGCTCCAGAAACTCTTGCACGCGGTCTCCCAACCACTTGAATGTCAGATATCCAACGCAAGTCCTCAAGATGAGGTAAGCGAATATAAACTGCAGAACCAATCCTAGTATGACTGGCCTCCAGCGCACCTGCGAATAGCACCTTGTTTACTGACCGCAAGTTTCTACTCAAAGATCTCTTATCATAGTGCTACGATTCGATTCGTGACAAGCTCCTACTGATGTATGAATAGTGAATGTTATAAGTGGGTCAGCAGGTGTTTTAAAAGTTTGCAGGACTAAAAAAATTAAACTTTCACTCTAGAATTGGTATGTGAATACATTCTGGACAGTGCGTAAACAAACAATTGTGCTGATTTCATAGATTTGAACTGAGGTGAAAAAATATACATTTATTTACTCATTCAATAGAAACATTTATCAGCAAGTTTTATCATAAAAACTAATTATTAGTGTCACGACGGAATATGATGTCTTCTACTATAATATGGTAGTAGTAATTTTATTTTTAAATAATTTTTTTGTATATTATACAAAAAAAATTATTTAAAAATAAAATTTTTTTTAAACAATTCAAGAAACGGTCCAAAGTTTTTCTTATAACAAACTATAAATAAAACAAATTAATATTTATTTTTTAAGATCTTTACAAGCAAAGCTAGTGGCTGGTGATGCATGTGTCATGTTCAACTAAAATATATTTCACTGAGCAAACAAATTACCTTGGATGGGTGAGCAGAAAACACGTAGCAGAGGATGATGTAGACTGCCAAACCAAGAAGAGAAATCATATTAGACGGAGCTTTGAGAGCGACATCAAAGATTAATATTGCTGCCAAGCTGAGCACCAAGACAGCAGTAAACACCCTAAAAAGAAAAAAAGGCAGTTTGGCTGAGCCCAACATTGGTAGACAATATTCATGACAAATATTAGTTGACCACCGTCCATAGAGTGGTTACTCTAAGGTTAGTGTTTTAGTTGCTAGATGCATTCCAATGTATTCTCTGTGATACTTTATTTGTGTATTCTAGTTTAAATTCTACTCATGCTAACTGAGAATAATCTAACAGAAAGTTACACCTCTTAGGCTTGGTGCTGCTCTATTACTTAAAATAAATAATTATCTATTTTTATTAGCCATGAGAAGAATTGATGTAATGAGATACTTATTGTCTCTGGTCACTTCTCTAAACACACTCTGCCACTAACAAGCAAGTAAAGGTGAGTGGAGAAAACACCAACATACTGGACTTAGTGCCAAACCGATCTGAAGTACGTCTGGCTTCATGGGTGCCCACATCAGTATGAAGCATCAGTGTATGTGTGAGCTAAGGCTATGCTGATGTAGTTGCTATAATACTTTGGACATATTTACAGTTCATGTTTATTATTACTAAAATATTGTTATACGTTCTCATTTAATAGATCAAAGTAGAGCTTAAATGTCCTAGCATAGCACCTCACCATAGACCGCACTGACAAGGTAACATTCGTATGATGGTAAAACATTGCAGATAATTCACATATTGAGCCCTATTTGTCTCATTTCTTCATATTGTCCATCAATCAAGCGAGTGAGTGTTTTAGCACCACAGCATTAGATGAAGATACATAGATCTGTAATTCAGTAATGGTGACCTCTGCACAAATGAAAAGCGCATGCTAAAATAGCTGTAGGGAGACAAGACCAATTTTAATTTTAATAAATGGGAAAAGTACCCATTGAATAAATAATAAATTAGAAAAATAAAAACAAAAAGTAAATATATCAAATATGCAAAATAAATATAGTAAAATAGTATATAATTTCTTTCGTACTCTGGCCCAGTGAGATCTGTCTGCAAGCATTATTGTCCTAGTAGCCATTGCGGTTTGCTATTTTTCTGTTGTTTTGTGATGTGAAAAGTGGTGACGTGCTTGTGACACCCCTCGTCACGCTTTTCAACACCCACGGCTAATGAAGAAGTGACTTTAAAAAACTGGTTTCTATTTTGTGGATTTTCACATATCTTTTGAATCCGTCGGTTCCGATTAACCGTAAAAAGTGAGGTTTTACCATACATCAATTGGGAACTGCCAGAATTTCAGAGTCTATATTATGAACTGTAGGATAGAGTTCTCAATTGTTGTCATGCCTGTCATTCTGTAACACCAGCATCGTTATAAATATTACATTATTGTCGTATTTAATATGTTATAGACTATGTGTGCTGAGCTGGCTTTGGCTACTGAAGGACGGAAATTTGGAATACTGTGTCATTTCTGGATACAAGAGTTGCAGTGAATGTGCTCTGGTTACCAATGCAATGATACTGATAATGTAATAGACAAAGAGGGAGAGATTAGCAGAGTATGCGGCCAGTTGAGTGAGCACTCAACCCAAATATTATTAGAATAATAGATCAGAGTATGTGGCCAGTTGAGTGAGCACTCGACCAGAATATTATTAGAATAATAGACCACAGTATGTGGCCAGTTGAGTGAGCACTCGACCAGAATATTATTAGAATAATAGACCACAGTATGTGGCCAGTTCAGTGAGCACTCAACCATAATATCATTAGAATAATAGATCAGAGTATGTGACCAGTTGAGTGAGCACTCAACCAGAATATTATTAGAATAATAGATCAGAGTATGTGGCCAGTTGAGTGAGCACTCGACCAGAATATTATTAGAATAATAGACCACAGTATGTGGCCAGTTGAGTGAGCACTCGACCAGAATATTATTAGAATAATAGACCACAGGATGTGGCCAGTTCAGTGAGCACTCAACCATAATATCATTAGAATAATAGATCAGAGTATGTGACCAGTTGAGTGAGCACTCAACCAGAATATTATTAGAATAATAGATCAGAGTATGTGGCCAGTTGAGTGAGCACCCGACCAGAATATTATTAGAATAATAGACCAGAGTATGTGGCCAGTTGAGTGAGCACTCAGCCAGAATATTATTAGAATAATAAACCAGGGTATGTGACCAGTTGAGTGAGCACTCGACCAGAATATTATTAGAATAATAGATCAGAGTATGTGGCCAGTTGAGTGAGCACTCGACCAGAATATTATTAGAATAATAGATCAGAGTATGTGACCAGTTGAGTGAGCACTCGACCAGAATATTATTAGAATAATAGATCAGAGAATGTGGCCAGTTGAGTGAGCACTCGACCAGAATATTATTAGAATAATAGATCAGAGTATGTAACCAGTTGAGTGAGCACTCGACCAGAATATTATTAGAATAATAGATCAGAGTATGTGGCCAGTTGAGTGAGCACCCGACCAGAATATTATTAGAATAATAGACCAGAGTATGTGGCCAGTTGAGTGAGCACTCAGCCAGAATATTATTAGAATAATAAACCAGGGTATGTGACCAGTTGAGTGAGCACTCTACCAGAATATTATTAGAATAATAGACCAGAGTATGTGGCCAGTTGAGTGAGCACTCGACCAGAATATTATTAGAATAATAGATCAGAGTATGTGACTAGTTGAGTGAGCACTCGACCAGAATATTATTAGAATAATAGACCAGAGTATGTGGCCAGTTGAGTGAGCACTCGACCAGAATATTATTAGAATAATAGACCAGAGTATGTGGCCAGTCAAGTGAGCACTCAGCCAGAATATTATTAGAATAATAGATCAGAGTATGGTTTATGTAGACTTTACAAGCAATGATAGGGTATCACATAGTAGTTGTCTGCTCTTTTGTTGTGATAACTAAATCAAAAAGGAAAACAAATCTTAATTTCACGCTTTGTATGTACATAGAGTGGCTGCTGCATGATATGGATTGCTCCAGCATATATTTCATATGACAGAATTTATAGCCTCGCAAATAGCAGTATTAAAATAGCTCAGTTGCCGTTAACAAAATCTGGTTAGATATGTAATAGGCAGCTTACAAAATTGTCAAAACCTTAACCTTAACATCTTAAGACATCAGCAAAATCTTGTGTTCTTAAAATTTAATAACAAACTTTTATTACGATCCTGGTAATATAACTTGTATATATTTCTGGCCTTAATTGTTAAGAATTTTATTCAGAAAAGTATTTTTTATTCATAATAACGGCTTGAAAATGATTCATTTTTTCAAAACAATATTGTTTAAAAGCAACCGAGTTTTTATTACAGATCAAACTACTTTGTTTTGTTTCTTCAGTGATCAGCCAATCATGACAACGCCCAGCATTACCACTTGCATAAATAGCAGCATCAATGCAGCGCAGTGTCAATACATTATCAATACATCATCAATACATCCAATACATCATCAATGCATCATCAATGCATCGTCAATACATCATCAGTGCAATTTCAATTCAGCAACATTGCCAGAGAATATACCCAATCATTTCACTCAATATTTTTAGTGCACTTCTAATTAAATGGACATGAATATCAAATTATGGCGAACTATTATATCCAATCACACCTTCACCTGACTGTACCATCTACACCTGACTGTACCATGTATACCTGATGACTGTACCATCTACACCTGACTGTACCATCTATACCTGATGACTGTACCATCTATACCTTACTGTACCATCTATACCTTACTGTACCATCTATACCTTACTGTACCATCTACACCTTACTGTACCATCTATACCTTACTGTACCATCTATACCTAAATGTTTATAATGATTCATTTGCGTGTCTTATTGCCAGCAGCTGATTGCTACTATGAAATGAATTTAACAGTCAACATAGCTTAATATTTGATGTTTTCCATTGTTCACCAAAAACTGCACTAATGACACCTGAACCCGTAATCCATGAGCTCTGACGGTCACAAAAGAACGAATGAAGCACATCTTGTGCTTCATTGTTTATGGAGCCAGAGATTCAACTTTGTGAGAACAAAACACATTACATAATTCTCACCTCTCAGCATAGCATTCCACACTTTCCAGGGTTCACTCATGCAGTTATGCTCATCTCTATTCAAATATTTTTCTATTGTCTGAATAACTGTTCTCTAATATCTCATGCACCCAGTGCAGAGAACAATTGTATATCACACTAAAGGTTTCATCTGAAAGTCTATCTATCTATCTCTCTATTTATCCATCTATCTACCTATCTATCCATCTATATATCTATCTATCTATCTATATACATGTATCTACCTATGTATCTACCTATGTATCTATCTATCAATATATCTATCTATATATCTATCTATCTATCTATCTATCTATCTATCTATCTATCTATCTATCTAGTCTGAAAGTCTATACGGAAAGTCTACATGAAAATGTACATCTATATTTTTTCTCAGTCTAGTGCAGTGTGCATTAGCGCAAAGTAATGTACATAACTTTTTAATCTGGTTATGTTTGGTTAGTTGAGCGCTGTGATATACTATGTATTTAGTACGACAAAAATAGTTTTGACAACAAAGTGATGATATTACCTAAGTGAATGTTTAGGGCTGCTAATCTATGATACCAAATCAAAAAACTGTTAGAGAGTTTAAGGTAACAGTCATTTCTTTAAAACAGACTTTAAAAAACAAATTTAAAAGAGACATAAAAAGTGCTATAAAGTTTGGACTCAAAAAATCAAATAGTTTAGTAAAAATGATTCAAAATTTGTTGATTTTCTTTGAAAACATTTTGTGTTTATACCGGCCATCAAAATGTAAATACAGTAAAGTGTACGCTTGAAGTATGACAGATACAGTAAAGTGTACACTTGAAGTATGACAGATACAGTAAAGTGTACACTTGAAGTATGACAGATACAGTAAAGTGTACACTTGAAGTATGACAGATACAGTAAAGTGTACACTTGAAGTATGACAGATACAGTAAAGTGTACACTTGAAGTATGACAGATACAGTAAAGTGTACACTTGAAGTATGACAGATACAGTAAAGTGTACACTTGAAGTAGGACAGATACAGTAAAGTGTACGCTTGAAGTATGACAGATACAGTAAAGTGTACACTTGAAGTATGACAGATACAGTAAAGTGTACACTTGAAGTATGACAGATACAGTAAAGTGTACACTTGAAGTATGACAGATACAGTAAAGTGTACACTTGAAGTATGACAGATACAGTAAAGTGTACACTTGAAGTATGACAGATACAGTAAAGTGTACACTTGAAGTATGACAGATACAGTAAAGTGTACACTTGAAGTAGGACAGATACAGTAAAGTGTACGCTTGAAGTATGACAGATACAGTAAAGTGTACACTTGAAGTATGACAGATACAGTAAAGTGTACACTTGAAGTATGACAGATACAGTAAAGTGTACACTTGAAGTATGACAGATACAGTAAAGTGTACACTTGAAGTATGACAGATACAGTAAAGTGTACACTTGAAGTAGGACAGATACAGTAAAGTGTACACTTGAAGTATGACAGCATGTTTTTTCTTCAATTATATTCTTCTGTAAAAGTTTTAGCAAGTTTATTTTTTCAATTTGATTTGCTTTCATTACATGTTGATTTGCATGAAAACATAGATCTCTCTTTAGTCAGCCTAGCAACCATAGAGCAGATTATAATCACAATAGATTAGGTGTTTTTTGCAAAACCCACAATAGCAATATTTTTTTGATAAAGAAACAGCAGTTTTTTTTTTGGAATACTAGTGGCCCGATTTTGTGATCTTAATCCCTTAGTAAGATTGTACCTCCAACTTTCTGCACGAAAAGAGAAAGCTTATTCAGTACATCATTACACACCAACTGCTGCTATAAACAACTTTTGTCTCGAAGATGCAAAAACATGTGGTCTTCGCACAAAAACATGCGATCTTCCCCTAAAAAACATGTGATCTTTCCCCAAAAAACATGTGGTTTTCACACAAAAACATGTGATCTTCCCCCAAAAAACATGTGGTTTTCACACAAAAACATGTGATCTTCCCCCAAAAAACATGTGGTCTTAACACAAAAACAAGTGGTCTTGACACAAAAACATGTGGTCTTCACACAAAAACATGTGATCTTTCTACACAAAAAACATGTGGTCTTAATACAAAAAACAAATGGTCTTGACACAAAAACATGTGATCTTCCTTCAAAAACCATGTGGTCTTTACACAAACAGACTGATTGATGGAACCTCTTCTAAGCAATCTTTTGACATTTTAGAAAAAAAACTTATAAACAGATTGTACTAGTGAATAAATTAATAATTGAGGTGAAAAAGTGAGCATATTTTCGCAAGCTTCCAAAATGCCCTTCAATGAAACAGACGCTATACAAATTGAAGACTTTTTCTCCCTGCTCCCTCAGTTACGCATTGCTAAGGAATTTATAGTTTAGTGCGTGCTGCTTTTTAGTATTTAAGAATACAAGCAATATTACATCACTATCGCAGTAGCTTGAATTTTGGCAAAGTTTAATATCACTTGAAAAAAGTGTTTTGTTTTTATCAGACTTGTTTTGATATGACCAAAAACGAAAAGACCCTATTTTTAGCTACATCTTATGAAAACAGAAAGTTTATGCTTATATGAACTATGCATTACATAGGCAACAATAAAAATGCTTAGTCATCTTCTTTAAATGCACCTTATATCATGGGAGACAAGTCTACCAAAATGTGAAAAAGTTATAACATAAGTTTTTTCAATTTTTCATGCTATACCTCTTTTAGGCATCCTATCTCTTGCACCCCACTTACAACCACCTACTGAACCATTGCGATGACACATTTTTTTCGCAAATAGTTAGAAAAAATAAAGCTATGGACTGGCATTGCGCTAGCAAAAATAAAAAAAAATCACATCAACACAAATATTATCACAAAACTTTAAAGATCCTGTTTACAAAATTTTTCTTACTGGTGAAAGCTTATTCTAAAATGTCGATCTAATGATTGTCAACAAATAGTAGTCAAGTCTAGCAAAGGTCTAAATGGGTTGATTAGAAATTTGAAGGATCAAAAGTGTTTTTTTGTGAAAGATAAAACTACGAAACAAAAGAGTAAAATGATAAGGCATAATTTATGACTTCTGTAATCCATACTATCGGCGTCCTTGACACAGAGTCGGCATGACCACCAATTATTGCTTTAGTGATCGCTGATGCAGAGAATGAGACATCATGAAACCGGTTATTAATGGTCAATCTTACCGTATAGGATTACAGAATGTATGACAAATATTGTAACTTTATGTGTTAGTAAGATCGATCACGTGGAAGATTGACCTAACTTGGTTACGGATAGTGGCTGGGTATAAGCTCAACTGATCGATATGTAAAAGTGTATGAAAATATTGTAGTGTCTCTGAACAGGTGACCGATTGGTTACTGTCTCAAATAGTCCATTGAAATCCTATCAGCGTTCTTTCTACTTACTTGCAGCAGTTATTTTAACATAAACAGCTCAAACTTCTGTGTACTCTGCTGACCTGTTACTAGGATTTCAAGGTATATAAAATTACGAAAAGAGACTGTCAGTCAGACACCCAGAAAGTAACAGTTGAAAAAATTGAAAATGGAGTCACTGGTTGTCATCTCTAATCATGTACATCTTCAAAAATCGCTAGTGAATCTCAACCAGAGTTAAACATAACATCAATTCTTCGCATCTAGAATATGTTTGGCTCTAAATCTACATAGTATGTCAAACATAAAGAAGGCATATGACTCACCATTTCAAAATGTGCCAGTATTTGTCGACAAAAGCTGATATTGCTTGGGTACATGGCTTCAAAAATAGTTTCCATATCTGCCTCCCGTAGAACTTCTTAATAGCCCAATAAGTGACGCAGAAGACAGCAATTACGTTTATAGAAATCAGGCGAATGGCTGGTTCATTGGTTGGGTCAAAACCGCGGCGAAAGTTGTATATCATAGTCCATATAAAGTATGCAGTCCAGAGCACAAGAAGGCCGAGTCCTATACCGTATTTCACTACGGTAGAGTTCATCTTATACCTGTAATACCAGCAGTTATACACTTTAGTACCCCAGTTTGTATCAACATTTGTGAGATTGTGAAACCAAACATGGCATGCAGCAGTAAAAGCAATTTTAGCATGTCTCAGAGTTGTCTTCCCTTCTTTCACATGCTTTCACATTGTACATAAGAATTGATGTTAGGGGATATACTTTTTATTTGCATATATTGTTGGAATTATTATAACTAGTTAGCAGTTGAGCTCAAAATTGGGTTGAGATGGAATTGTCGTTACTCTCAGTAATATAATTTATCATGTTTTTGTCTAAGATGACATTTATTGTTCTTTTTACAAAATAACATTTTTCATATTAATAATAATTGGTATTTGTTTAGTGTTTAATTAAATTAACTTTCTTGTTTTATTGCTTGTTCTATTGCTGTTATTGGTAAAATAAAGCACTCACTAAAAGTACATGTATGTCAGTAGGGCTCCACAGCGACCAAAGAAACAAAGAAACTAACTTCTGTCTCATCAAATAAGTTAATTAATATAAAAGTGAACTTAGATATCAAAGTATACTGTAGTTATTTACTAAAGTAAAATATTTGTTTCTGTCAATTGATCAGCAGTTAATAATGGTTGTTGTTCAGCCTTCGCATGTTTTTTTATATTTTGTGTCATGAAATAAAAATATTTATCAGGTCATAAAAAAGTATCATAGGTCACTGGTATAACCATAAAACCCTATTTCCCTCCCAATAGAAACAGCTGCCTAAATTTGTTTAGGCAGCTGCTGCTCTACTCAAATTCAGGTTTATACTTGTGCCCATGTTATCACCTTAGAATAGTTCTTGTTGCTGGATTTTCAACTTCTTAAATAAAATTTGTAAGCTTAATTATTCTGCGATGAAGATTGCTGTGAAAATGTCAAGACACACTTGGAAGGACCTCATTTATAAGAATGAATACACAGTGAATGTGAGCTGAGAATTAGTGACAAGTCCCCTGTGTACAGTGATATCTTGTCATACAAGTATCAATCCCTTGGAGCTATATGGAGGTTGAACATGTTTTGTACTAGCAGGATATACTAGTATTATACTAGCCTGGTACACACTATATTGCAGGATGTTGGGGTTGTCCTCTCAGTAATTATCCATAGATCATGAGAACGCGGTATCAATGGCATCACTTGGACACACAGACATTTTGGAAAAATTGCAGCTGTCAAACTTTCTCTATATTTAGCAGTGCATCCACGACAGTCTGTGCAATGGTGATTTGCCCGTCACAGATTGTGTGACCTATATTTATTTTCATGAAAGTTGCTGCGAGACTAGCATCTTGAGGACTGCATTGTGCAATGAGAGCACTATGTGGCTGACTATTCGGTTATGTAAACGCAAATTGAGTTTTTGATAGTGTGAGCAATGGTATTATGGACAAACACAGAAGTGAAATTACTGTTGATATATGGCGATGATACAGTGTGTGCCAGTCTTTAAAGGCCAGTTACCCTATATCGGCGTAATTCGGCGTTGATGCCACAATACTTCGATGATCATCGATGATGACCATGTTCACACTATCACATACTCATCTGCCTTTGCATCAGCAAATACTCCGTGACGTAGTATGTTCATTTATCTTTTTAAATTTTCGCGAAGAAACCTCTTTGTTGTTGTGCGCTAGAATAAAAAACTAGGCCCGTAGCGACTAGCATAACCGGATATCAATAAAGCACTTTATCAGCGACTGCGAATTACCATCGCTGAAATGGTTCCCATTTGAAAGGCGGTCGTCGATGATATGATATGATGAATTTGAGATGTGGATCATATTTATAATGGTTTACATTCTGTATTATAAGCTCTTCCATAATTATACAAACAAGTAGCTTAAGAGTTCTCAGAAACAGAGCTAATCTAATAGTAAAGTTAGTAAAAATCATGGAGTGATCACTGGTGAATATATACTAGCATGTGGAGACTTGCTCAGCTTATCAATAGTCTACTCTATGAAGATGCTGTGTTTTGTTCTTGTGTAGCGTTGCTATGTTATATAGTCTATGTGTGCCCAGCCATGTAATAATGGAGAGAAGCTTTAGCATTGTGTGTTCTGATATGTATACTCTGATTGCATTTAAATAAAGCTGTCATAAAGATGGCTCTTCTATACATGAACATCTGAAGCTCAATTTGTAGATTGCTTGCAGTCAGAGTGATAAAGTTGAAGATAAACTTTCACTCTTCACTGCTAGCTAGTAAATATGAATATATATACACTGTATGTAACTATTTAAGAAAATTATGAGTGTTCATTTTATTATTGGTAGATAGACTTACCTATAAACTTATTTAAAGACTTATTTAGGTTAACTTTATTAACAATTTACACCGGTCAATGCATTTCAAAGCAAATTTGACTATGAAACAAATGACACAAAAAATAGTTAAGTAAATTATGTGTATTGAAAGAAAACTCTTTTTGCATAACTCTGTTCTATAATGTAAATTGGTAAGGTATTGGTGCCTGCTATAAGGTGTAGTGGTTTTAAGAGAAATAAGGATGCAATGGATGGTCAGGCAGAATAGAGATGCATTTTGAGGATTCTAGACAGCAAACAGCTAAAAATACATTTACCTCCTCAATATAAACATTTGAAGCTCAATTTTTAAATTGCTTGCAGACAGAGTGAGAAAGTCAGAAATAAATTTTCACCCTCCACTGTCCTTATTTTTTGTAGCTGGTAAATATGAATATAACTACTATATGAATATTATGGGAGTTCATTTCGTTACATTGTTGATATTCTTGTAAAAGCTGACTAGAGGCATTGATGTTCATCTTAAAGTATTGATCAGTTGTTTACTAGTAGAGAGAGATGATTATAACAAGGGCATACCAATCTGACATATCTCCAGTTACGTGACCGACTGCTGCACTACAGGCAGTTTCCTCAAACTCCAAGGATTCTGAATCAGTCGTCTCATCATCAACGTCAGCCGTGTCATTCGGAACATCGATGACTACTGCTTGACTATTCTGTAATTGAACCAAGAACTTGTAAGTCGAGTTGTAATCTTGTTTACAAACACTTGAGCAAGTGGTTGTTAGTGTCTTAGCACTTCTTATTTACTTCTTAATCAACCTATATAAAGGAAAAAGGAGACTTCGGGGTGAATATACGTACATGCCGCCGAGGGGTCAAATGTCGATGAAAACATATTTTTCACTTGAGTGATTTGCTCAGCTCTCAAACTCAACACGTACTAGATATTTATAACATCAGCTGATGATTATTCTTAAATTCATTCTTTTGTAATATTTAAAAGGTTTCCTCTTTTTGCATCTGGTCTTATGAATCACTTGCACTTAGAACTGTATGCAGCTCTGTTAGGGCAGAGTTAGAGACCTTTAGAGAACACATACATAAGAATACACGAATTTCCATACTTATATATAAATGTTGTATGTGAGACTTGAGTGAGCTTTACATAGAACTTCTTATCTTTTAAGCAACGAGATTCAAAATGGCTGCCAGTTTGAAAGCCTGAAGAACAGTTCTTGCCTCTAAAACAAGTTACTTATTATAAAATGCTTAAATTGTAATTAATTTCAAGCTCTAGTCTATTGGGTTTCTGCTATATTTATAGAAAGTTTTTATTATAGCAGCATATATGGAAGGTTCTTTACAGACCCAACTCACGAAGGCTTATAGAAGGGTGTGAGACTTCCGACATACAAAACTTAAGATACAGCCAAAGTAAGAAAAGAGTTGAGACCTCCAGCTGAATGACTATCATCATGTGCTACTTATTTTGGCTAGGCCCAATCAAAGCTTACATTTGATTGGATAATCTATTATTAGTGAGTACACTATTCACTTTATTTGTCCACAAACAGCTGAGTAAGTTTTGAGTCAAAATGCTTCAAGTGGAGTGAGCATCCATGAAACAAGAAATAGCTGAAATGGCTTTAGATTTCGAGTTCTATTCTGACCTGCGTCCTTACAGAATTAGTTAGCTGTGTCTGCGGCCCAGGGAACTAGTTTGCCCAACCGCTTAGACTGCCTGTTCACCAATCTTAAGTTCTCATCAATAATGAATTTCTAACCGTCACCAACCATGAATCAACTTTGAATGACAAATGGTTGCTATGTTTATAATTAACAAAAATACTGCCAATCATCAGCATTGAGCCAGCAAAGATGAATAAAAATTGGGTCAATGCAATTGCTGTGATACAATCAATAAAATTTAGTTCCTGTCAAAAGATCGTTCATAAAAAACTGATACGAAAGGTACAACAGCTAGTTGTAGCGTGAGGAAGCAAGATATATGGTGACTAGAATATTTAGATAGCAAAATGCTGTTATGTACAATAAAATTAAATGCTAAAAGAGCATAATGAAACCACTGATTTTAGGCATTTTTTCGATTGTTTTTGTGAGTTAATAGTTGTGTGGTGCTCAAGAGGGCCTCGTAAGAGTTCGTGAGCATGTTCCACCGGACGTGTGTAATTGGCCATGCCGCATTCTGATAAAGAGCTTCGTTCGAGTAGCTCGTGATTGGCGATCTTCGCTGTGTTTTTTCGCTGTGTTACAGATCAACTCTTTGCTTGTCTGTTTGGGTCTTGGTGACTTGTGGTTATTTTATCTCTTAGAGTAGTCTGGCACTACGGTGTTTTTTGGGAAAACGTGCAGGAGGAGTAGGAGTGACATAAGGGAAGGTTTGGAGTGTCAACGCTAGCAGTCAGGTACTGCATGCATATTTTTGGCTCTAAAACTTACATTTTTGGGGACCTTAGTTTGGGTGACATAGTTTTACTATGGCTTATACTATAATCTTTTTGAAATTCATCACTATTGTGAGTAGTATGTAGCTCATTAATGAAGGTCAACTTTATGATGTGCTAAAGACCAACAGACAAATATTATAATTTTACATTTCGGTGAGATCTATCCTTCAGAAGATTGGCCTAATTTTTAGAGAGTTGCTTTCTGCACAACTGCCAAGTCAATATTGCAGCCGCATATTCATATGAAAAGTAAAGTACTTCTAGAATCATGCTAAAGTCCTTTCATGTTTGACCTTTTGATTGTTTGCAATGAAAAACATTGCTGCAATTAAGTCGAGTATGTCGAGAAGGGTGGAGGAATTTCATGCTGACATTGAGAAATACTAACATTATATTGCAAATGACTGAGCCCAGTAAAGCCTGGTTTTCATATGACAGCGCAAGGCGCGCAACAAGGCGCACGACGTCGTGCGTAGGCCAGTTGTGATATGGAAACGTCAACGCACGACGGTCACGCGACGTGCGTACGCTGATCGCAAGTATCCAACAGAATGGATCTTTGCAATGGGTGCGTGCGATTATGTATCCCACAATACACCGCTAGACCTTTTCAACCTATCCCACAATTCCAGCGAAGGGCTTTGTTCCGAAGAAATCGGTCTCCCGTATGAAAGAGTAACGAGCCTTATTAGCCTGATTTTTATATGACATCGTAATTTCGCAACAGAGGTCTGTTTTTCCGAAGAAATATGTCTCTCCTACGAAAAAGTAAGGAAAATATCCACCCTGTCCAATGCAAGCATGGAGCTTACGCGCGATATGGAAACACTGCCTGGCGGCCCAAGAAATGCATTGCGCCTGATCACTGGGCCGCGCGCGATCATTGCGCTGTCATATGGAAACCAGGCTTAAATTGCCAAGCATGTTTTTCTCACACAAAGTAGCCAATGAGCAGATGTGGCAAAACGACATAATTTCTAGGCCGTCAAAGACATCATCAGAAAATCTGTAGGCCTATTTCAAAATACTGTTGGCCATGGTGGCATCTCACTGATGGCATCAAGGCCTTGAACGCAATTGACACTCCGTGAAAATAATTGAATGATCAAACGTGGTTAGCTGATTTCTAACTGCAAATCTGAAATAGTAAATGTTCAACAATGACTTTTTGTGTGCATCTAAATCGCTCATGCTTATAACACTAATTACTGGCAGTTTCTTTTTAGTCATAAACTACATATGGGATGTTTATCAGCGACAAGTAGAGAACATCTGAGTATAAACCTGCTGATCTATTGCCTCTAGATATAATGTTGCATCTCATTAACCTTCAGTCATCTCGAGTAACAAATGCCTCAAATGATGTACCTTGTATCAAGTGGGAATAATAAGAATTCACTCTGATCCTTTGGTTTGACACAGTTAATTAGGTTAACAAATGAGCAAAAAATGAATGGCTGTTTACTGCAACCACCAACTTGGCGATCAAACAGTCAATATCTGTAATACTTCTGTATCCTCACTTGAAAAATCTAGAATTTCTACTGTTTGGAGAAAAATTCAATTTTTACAGTACAAATTTTTATCTAGCAAGAGTCCAATAACCAAACACTTGGTTATTATATGAGCACTTTAAATATAAGACTTACATTATTTGTTTAGTTAGGATAAAGTGTATTTATCTGGTTCTTCAAATACCACCATAATAGTCCAGCCACGACAGTGCTCACTTTATTTCATCTGCTTTTATGGGTTAAAACTTATAAAAAACACTACAGCTGCCTTGTACGCTAGAGCTTGGTTCCATGCATTGCTGCTGTTCTTCTCCTATCTTTCTTTGTTGGAGTAAATATACACAAACAACCTCCAAAAGCTATTCAAGTAAACTTACTGATTCAAGATCACTTACTGGTGGATAACTGGTTTTTTCAGGCTCTCCACACGTATCCTTGAAGGGCACATGCAAAAAATATCATGGGCTGAGATATACGACAGCAATCATTTAATCTGATGCATTTGTAAGCCTGCAATCATCTTCTAAGTAGTTAATTACTACTTAATTAATACTTGTGGTTGACACCAACAGATAAATATAACCATCTTGTACTATATATTACTCTATAAACTGTATAGTATATTTAGTAATAGCTTTACCTTGTAACAGTAAAGAGACAGTATTTTATATATTCTATGTATTGCTCTATGTATATTCAGAGTTCATGTTTTCATGAATTGTAATTTCATTACTAGTCAAAAGATAGTATTTAACAACAACATGTCAAGTATTCCACTTGCTGGTACTTTTTCGATAACTGACAACCACAAACGTGGCATTTCATATCGTCAACCCCTGAATAGAATACATTGTGAAGGTCAGAGGCCAGGGTCGTTCCTTTAGTTCCTGCCTGTTTATGCAATCAAGACGGAGAAAATTGAAAGCAGAAGTTCGATAGCTGTTAATCCTCCAATCCTCCGCTTGTGTCTTAAATGAAAGACTGGGTGGTCACGATTTATCCAAAAGCGATTAGTACCAAATGTTGTAGAGGATGCAATCGGATATGCATATTGAACAGTTTTTCCAGTTCATACTTCAAAAGACTAGTTTAACGTTATAATTGAGGAATAAATCTTGCTCTTAAGGACTTGCTCTGAAGTCACTGACAGCAGCGTCAACCACTACTCTGATTCCATAAAGAAACACCTCTAGTGGTCGGGCACAAGACCTTAAAGGAGGAGTGCTGACACTTTAAGTAATAATAACTGTTTTAGAATCATGTACACCAAAAATCAATTTATAGGTGCCTCTTACTTGGTCAGGTTAATGCGCAGCTGCGCATTTCAATCCAGCAACAGACGATGACCTATTTTACTGCTGCCTATGCAACAGATCATATAAATGTAAATAAAGGAAAACTGAAATATTGATTTGTTTTCCAAGTTCCTGTGCATTATGAGAGTTTCTGCATGCTTTTAATTAATTTAATTTAATGCATGTTTTTAAATACTTGAAGTTTGATAAAATCTAAATTGAAAATGGAATAGTAATGTGAGGAACATTGCCTACTTTTAAAATATTGAGATACGATCATTATTGATAGGCAGCGACATATAGTAGGTTGACATTCCTTAACATGTGAACTTAAAGGTGGTGTGACAGCTACAAATCTAAGCATTGTGAGAACTCATCTCAGGACAAACACTTATTTTAAATATAAATTATGAAATGATTTATGAGTCAGTCATGCTTGCATGCAAACAGTAGCGTAGGTCAATCAATGACAAGCGATAGATACAGTTGTTATGGTTATGTAGCCAACTATCTATGGTGTTTTCTAAGAGAACTTACTGCTTTTGACAAAACAATAGCACTCAACCACTTTTTACAGCGCTTTATCAAACTTTGTCATAAGACAACATTATATTTTTCACAATTACAAATCTTATCAACAACATTAGCTATGTGCATTTTTGCACATGATTTGTGGAACACATCGTTACGAGAGTTATTTCTACGTGCACCAATGGCTATCAATACAAACAATATTATATTATATTACTATTGTAACAGTCAAGAAGTCTCCAATGTATAATCTCACTTTAATTTTTTTGTTCAATTAAGCTTTTTCAACTATTACAAAAACAGCACATGCAAAGTTTTCCATTCTTAGCGGGCATAGATTTTGCTATATCTGCCCAAAGGAAATTAAATATAAATATGTGTGCTCGGCAGCATTTGAACACACTATTACCTATAGTGCAGACCAAGAGAGGCAAATAGGAAAACTATTTTAGCATGAATTAAAATACAAAATTCGCTACTATAAAATATTTGTAAAATCCTGCAACACTAATTTTAAGGAGATTATATCCAATAGAAAGACACTCACTATTATGCATCATGATAGTAAGACACCCACTATTATGCATCATGATAGCAAGACACTCACTATTATGCATCATGATAGCAAGACACCCACTATTATGCATCATGATAGCAAGACACTCACTATTATGCATCATGATAGCAAGACACCCACTATTATGCATCATGATAGCAAGACACCCACTATTATGCATCATGATAGCAAGACACCCACTATTATGCATCATGATAGCAAGACACCCACTATTATGCATCATGATAGCAAGACACCCACTATTATGCATCATGATAGCAAGACACCCACTATTATGCATCATGATAGCAAGACACCCACTATTATGCATCATGATAGCAAGACACCCACTATTATGCATCATGATAACAAGACACCCACTATTATGCATCATGATAGCAAGACACCCACTATTATGCATCATGATAGCAAGACACCCACTATTATGCATCATGATAGCAAGACACCCACTATTATGCATCATGATAGCAAGACACTCACTATTATGCATCATGATAGCAAGACACCCACTATTATGCATCATGATAGCATGACACCCACTATTATGCATCATGATAGCAAGACACTCACTATTATGCATCATGATAGTAAGACACCCACTATTATGCATCATGATAGCAAGACACCCACTATTATGCATCATGATAGCAAGACACCCACTATTATGCATCATGATAGTGAGACACCCACTATTATGCATCATGATAGCAAGACACCCACTATTATGCATCATGATAGCAAGACACCCACTATTATGCATCATGATAGCAAGACACCCACTATTATGCATCATGATAGCAAGACACTCACTATTATGCATCATGATAGCAAGACACCCACTATTATGCATCATGATAGTAAGACACCTACTATTATGCATCATGATAGTAAGACACTCACTATTATGCATCATGATAGCAAGACACCCACTATTATGCATCATGATAGCAAGACACCCACTATTATGCATCATGATAGTAAGACACTCACTATTATGCATCATGATAGCAAGACACCCACTATTATGCATCATGATAGCAAGACACTCACTATTATGCATCATGATAGCAAGACACCCACTATTATGCATCATGATAGCAAGACACCCACTATTATGCATCATGATAGTAAGACACTCACTATTATGCATCATGATAGCAAGACACCCACTATTATGCATCATGATAGTAAGACACCTACTATTATGCATCATGATAGTAAGACACTCACTATTATGCATCATGATAGCAAGACACCCACTATTATGCATCATGATAGCAAGACACCCACTATTATGCATCATGATAGTAAGACACTCACTATTATGCATCATGATAGCAAGACACCCACTATTATGCATCATGATAGCAAGACACTCACTATTATGCATCATGATAGCAAGACACCCACTATTATGCATCATGATAGCAAGACACCCACTATTATGCATCATGATAGTAAGACACTCACTATTATGCATCATGATAGCAAGACACCCACTATTATGCATCATGATAGCAAGACACCCACTATTATGCATCATGATAGCAAGACACCCACTATTATGCATCATGATAGCAAGACACCCACTATTATGCATCATGATAGCAAGACACCCACTATTATGCATCATGATAGCAAGACACCCACTATTATGCATCATGATAGCAAGACACTCACTATTATGCATCATGATAGCAAGACACCCACTATTATGCATCATGATAGCAAGACACTCACTATTATGCATCATGATAGCAAGACACCCACTATTATGCATCATGATAGCAAGACACCCACTATTATGCATCATGATAGCAAGACACTCACTATTATGCATCATGATAGCAAGACACCCACTATTATGCATCATGATAGTAAGACACCCACTATTATGCATCATGATAGCAAGACACTCACTATTATGCATCATGATAGTAAGACACTCACTATTATGCATCATGATAGCAAGACACCCACTATTATGCATCATGATAGCAAGACACTCACTATTATGCATCATGATAGCAAGACACCCACTATTATGCATCATGATAGCAAGACACCCACTATTATGCATCATGATAGTAAGACACTCACTATTATGCATCATGATAGCAAGACACCCACTATTATGCATCATGATAGTAAGACACCCACTATTATGCATCATGATAGCAAGACACCCACTATTATGCATCATGATAGCAAGACACTCACTATTGTGCATCATGATAGCAAGACACCCACTATTATGCATCATGATAGTAAGACACTCACTATTATGCATCATGATAGCAAGACACTCACTATTATGCATCATGATAGCAAGACACCCACTATTATGCATCATGATAGCAAGACACCCACTATTATGCATCATGATAGCAAGACACTCACTATTATGCATCATGATAGCAAGACACCCACTATTATGCATCATGATAGTAAGACACTCACTATTATGCATCATGATAGCATGACACCCACTATTATGCATCATGATAGCAAGACACTCACTATTATGCATCATGATAGTAAGACACTCACTATTATGCATCATGATAGTAAGACACCCACTATTATGCATCATGATAGCAAGACACTCACTATTATGCATCATGATAGCAAGACACCCACTATTATGCATCATGATAGCAAGACACTCACTATTATGCATCATGATAGCAAGACACCCACTATTATGCATCATGATAGCAAGACACCCACTATTATGCATCATGATAGTAAGACACCCACTATTATGCATCATGATAGTAAGACACTCACTATTATGCATCATGATAGCAAGACACTCACTATTATGCATCATGATAGCAAGACACCCACTATTATGCATCATGATAGCAAGACATGTTGGCTTGGCTGTTGATTTACCTTAGACAAGATTCTATGAAAATATGAGTATAAAAGTTTATCATGAATGGAGAAGCCATCTCTACAGCGAATATTGTGGGCATAACATTGTGTTGCGTAGCTCATTGCCCCTCGCTGTTTAGTTAAATATGTTTATTATATGGTATATATTTTAATTATCATATTGTTTATGATAAGTTATATATTTCTACAGCAAACATCATGGGCATAGCGTTAACTGCTAAATATCGTATATCACTTGTTACTCCTCACCGTTTAGTAAAATACGTTATCATGTTGCATATTGGTTGTTTGCTGATGAATTGAACATTTTTTAATGTGATTCTTGAAGCTACACAATTGAACTAAAGCTTGCAGCTGAAAGAATGATAAGTATCAGCTGAACACTGAGCTTGTTGAAAAACATGCTCAAGATAAAGCAAGGATTTGAAAAAATCCTTTTTGGTATTAAAGGATATAGCAAAGGTTTGATGACACCATGTAATGCAAGCCTTCACCGTAACAGATCATGATTAAACCAAGAGTTACGAAAACTCTCAATACGACAGAATTATAATTATCAGTGTAAGCAGCGTATTGTCGGGGAGATAACTCCTTCTAAATCTCCGCTATCTGAATATTTTCAGTTTGCTGAGAAAATAGCTGTATAGTAATAACAATAATATACATTTGTCTTTGACCTTTTTTGTATCAGCTCCCTGAGCGATGCAAGTTTATTCTACGAGGAAACTAGACTTGTCTGCCCTTGACCATTTTGTAGATGTACATGTCATACAGAGGTCTAATTTAGTACAGATTTGTTATAAGGAATGCTAAAAGCACAAATCTGCCAATCTCTGGCTCTCTGGCTATGCTACTAACTAAGAAATCCTATCTGACATCAGCCAGTATTGAAGGACTATTAGAGGGGTTTCTTCATCGTAGTAACATAGCAGGGATCGCTAAACATATTATGGAAATGTTTACTTTTCCATATCCATTTCCATAAACATAAATATTTCCATAATTTTATGGAAATGGATATGGAAATTTTATTTTAGAAATATGGAAATGTTATGGAAATGGAAATAATATGGAAATGAATTATGGAAATGTTATGGAAATGGAAAAAATATGGAAATGAATTATGGAAATGTTATGGAAATGGAAATAATATGGAAATAAATTATGGAAATGTTATGGAAATGGAAAAAACTATGGAAATGAATTATGGAAATGTTATGAAAATGGAAATAATATGGAAATAAATTATGGAAATGTTATGGAAATGGAAAAAAATATGGAAATAAATTATGGAAATGGAAATAATATGGAAATGAATTATGGAAATATTATGGAAATGGAAATAATATGGAAATAAATTATGGAAAGGGTATGGAAATGGAAATAATATGGAAATTATGGAAATGAATTATGGAAATTTTATGGAAATGGAAATAATATAGAATTGAATTATGGAAATTGTAACATACACGTAATCCAAGATATAAACAGAGGGGAGTTATATTGTATAGACTAGGCTACATGAATAGACAATGGTAATACACAAACAGCTAACATCAGTGGTATTACAGAAACTATTAAAGGGGTCTGGAAGAAACTAACGCAAATTGTCTCTTGCTCGGCTACATGTATAGACAATGGTAACACACAAACCCAGCTAACATCCGTGGTATTACAGAAACTAATAAAGTGGTCTGGGAGAAATTAACTCAAACTGTCTCTGGACTTGGCTACATGTACGGACAATGGTAACACACAAACCCAGCTAACATCAGTGGTATTACAGAAACTATTAAGGAAGTCTGAAAGAAACTCTCAAAACATCTCAAATCGTCTCTGGCTTAGTTATAGGCAATGGTAGCATACAGTTTTGATGTTGCCTGGACCCTAAATAAAGTATATTAGCAAGCAAATATCATATTCATATTATGTATAAATTAATCACATATTCGGGAAGAGTCGACGATTGCACACACACACACGCTCATTTGACACGCAAGCGCGCACACATACATACACACCAGGAATCGCTAAACATATTATGGAAATGTTTACTTTTCCATTTCCATAAACATAAATATTTCCATAATTTTTATGGAAATGGATATGGAAATTTTATTTTAGAAATATGGAAATGTTATGGAAATGGAAAAAATATGGAAATGAATTATGGAAATGTTATGGAAATGGAAAAAATATGGAAATGAATTATGGAAATGGAAAAAATATGGAAAAGAATTATGGAAATGTTATGGAAATGGAAATAATATGGAAAGGAATTATGGAAATATTATGGAAATGGAAATAATATGGAAATAAATTATGGAAATGTTATGGAAATGGAAATAATATGGAAATGAATTATGGAAATGTTATGGAAATGGAAAAAAACTATGGAAATGAATTATGGAAATGTTATGGAAATGGAAATAATATGGAAATAAATTATGGAAATGTTATGGAAATGGAAATAATATGGAAATAAATTATGGAAATGTTATGGAAATGGAAATCATATGAAAATGAATTATGGAAATGTTATGGAAATGGAAATAATATGGAAATAGATTATGGAAATGTTATGGAAATGGAAATAATATGAAAATGAATTATGGAAATGTTATGGAAATGGAAATTGTGACAAACACGTAATCCCTGTAACATAGTGCTGTTAATTGTGTCATTTCTTCTGGCAACTAGAAATCTGGTCTTCCAATCACAATTGCTGAACCAAATAACACAGGGCTTTAACAAAACTTGTTTAACTTAAAAAGCAATAGCTCTTCCAGTTTCTGTTTGTCAATTAGAAGTACAACAAATGGCTAAAATGCACGAAACCTTTTTTTCACATTGCATACTCTGAGCGCGCTCCCTTCCATGAGTGTTCTACGTGAAACCGGTATCCAATTCTCCAGATGAAGCCATGCTATTATTTTTATTGTTATTAGCCTTGCAGTCCAGTGGGAACTTTTTAAACGCTATTTTATATAAACCAATAGTGTGTTGTTAGTCATTCCTACTAGTTGCCACCCAGCCTATGACAGTGTTAAATAAAGGAGTGCAATGTTCCTTTCAAGTGTGGCAACACTCTGTCTTCCAGCAGATGTACAGTGATTCGCCGCTCTATCGCGCTTTATCTTTCGCGGCTTCGAGGATTTTTTTTTACAATGGATTGTGCTCCAACTTCTAATTAGCTCAGGGGCCTTACTGTTGTTTAGAAGTAAAATATTGATGCCGTACTGTATTGTTTTTTATCACTTTACAACAGTTTTTGTTTCTGTACATTCTGCCAAATTTAAGCTTGCAAAATTTCTCCGTAACAAACTCACATTGTCAAAAAAACGTTCTGTGCAGACGAAGGGGCCTCCGGACGCGCCCAAAAAGCTGAGAAAGATGCTAGCTATTGCAGAACAAGTTAAACTTCAGAACATGCTAAAGAAAGGTAAAAGTTATGTGACTATAGGGCGCCATTACGGAATAAGTGAATCTTCGAATAATTTGAATAAATGAATTTTTTGAATAATTCGATTCTTCGAAATTTTTGTTTTTTAAACAAATTTGAGGCCTTGAAACAAGTTTTGATTTTTGGTTTCATTTTATAGTACAGTGCATTGTAAAATAATACAAAAATAAAACTGATCTCCTAGTTTCATTTATCACGCGTTATTTTTGGAACACAACTCTCGCGATGAACGAGGGATCGCTGTATAACAACAATTAAAATTATAACAAAATGGAGCAAGACATATTATGTTTAAAAATGGTGTAACGTTGGAAGTTTGCAACTGCTGTTGAACACTGCAAATTGAGGTGAGCCACATTTACACTGACCGACAGCGTTTCGCTGATATCCTATCATTTAGACATTCTATCATACAGTATTGCATTGTAAAATAATAAAAAAATAAAGCTGACTACTTCACGGGTTTCACTTATCATGGTTTATTTTTGGAAGGCAACTTCCCCTCCCCACGATAAACGAGGAGTCACTCTAATAGTAGTATCGATGAAATGTGGCTACGAGCTACATGATTATCAAATAACCTCACAGATCCATTTCATAGCTGCCTAAAATGCTGACACACGAGTCTTTTTATATACAGGGAGCCAATAAACATCTACTAAAAATAAATGTACAGCTTGTCTAGACACAAATGCTGCTAAAATGCCAGCATTTCTGAAAGGGTGGAATTTTATCACCCATTTAATACAGCTTAGCTGAGTGTCAATTCCTGTATCACTATAAACTACAAGACCAATTCATCCAAGACCAAAAATGGTGTTGTGGTACTTGCAGATTCTCAACGCATAGATAGACAAGCGATTCAGTAAACATGAAACATTCATCAGATCGCATACCCCTTACACTTGTACATATAGGAGATTTATGGTAGGGTTTGTTCATGGGAGAAAGTTGATCTTGGCCGACCAACTTGATGGTTGTCAAAAAAAGCAGCAGCATAGCAATGGTTATGCAATTAAATAAAGCAAAGCAATAAACATCGCTGACAGCTTCTGGGCAGTGAAGATACTTCTAGTAATAAATGTCCTGATAATGATACAACTACAAATAAGGGAACAAATATAAGCGTACAATGACTGAATTTGGTAGTCTATTATATCGACCTTGACATAGCCTTCGCACAACTGGTAGTCTTAACTGCGGTGTTCCTCAATGCATAGAATAAAATGTCATGAATTTAAAATAGACTGATCATGTGAAATACGTCTGACTGGCTGGTAAACATCGCAACTTTACATTTTAAGAAGGTCAAAGTTTTAAAAAGTCGATCAAATTTCGGACACGGCCTGTTTGCTGTTTGTCAGAATGACACAATGAAACTTCCCGTGAGTACGAGTGGAGACAATGCTGTCATGGATAGGTTGTTTTAGTAGCCATCCTTATCATACCTAGTAGCAAAGGCACTAGAGATTTTACTTTTCAACCTACCTTTTCAACCTGCTCTGTCATAGTAAAAACTGGTTATGTTGAAGAGTCTAAGTACCGCTCGACAAAAAAAGTTAGAGCCCTACCAAGTCATAACTGCAACAAATTGTTCAAAACTGTTTATTATGAGGATAAGAGTTCAGCTTGCAAAGTTGGCCCAAACCAGTATGCTGCAGGTAGCTAAAGCACAGAGCTTCTAATAGCTCCAGTATCAGCACAAAGTGAAGCGAAGCGCAGTGCTTTTGAGCATCTCTTAGTTTCAATTATCTGCATGGCTAATCCTGATTTGTTGTTACTGCACGCCTGCTGTCAACAAATGCATTTGTTGTTACTGCACCCATGCTGTCAACAAATGCATTTGTTGTTACTGCACACATGCTGTCCACAAAGGAATTTGTTGTTACTGCACACATGCTGTTAACAAATGCATTTGTTGTTACTGCACACATGCTGTCAACAAATGCATTTGTTGTTACTGTACCCATGCTGTTAACAAATGCATTTGTTGTTACTGCACACATGCTGTTAACAAATGCATTTGTTGTTACTGCACACATGCTGTCAACAAATGCATTTGTTGTTACTGCACACATGCTGTCCACAAAGGCATTTGTTGTTACTGCCCACATGCTGTTAACAAATGCATTTGTTGTTACTGCACACATGCTGTTAATAAATGCATTTGTTGTTACTGCACACATGCTGTTAACAAATGCATTTGTTGTTACTGCACACATACTGTTAACAAATGCATTTGTTGTTACTGCACACATGCTGTCCACAAAGGCATTTGTTGTTACTGCATACATGCTGTTAACAAATGCATTTGTTGTTACTGCACACATGCTGTTAACAAATGCATTTGTTGTTACTGCAAACCTGCTGTTAACAAATTCATTTGTTGTTACTGCACGCCTGCTGTTAACAAATGCATTTGTTGTTACTGCACACATACTGTTAACAAATGCATTTGTTGACAGCATGAGCAACTTTGCAAACCCTAATTTTCATAGAATATAAAAAACCCATTTAGTTTTGACAAGCATTGACGCCTACAAGTGACTCTGCAAACATATGTGATGGAAACCTGTATAGAGCATGGTTTCCTCCCTACAGTTAATAACGTTGGTATACACAAGTTTCCACTACAACCAATGTTCACTCATACTAGAAACCATTTCTTTTATCAGGCCCTAGCAACAGACAGAACGTAAAACAGTGATCTCTAACACCAATTGACATGAGTTTTAAATGAAACCTGCTGGTAACAATTTCATATCCTGGGTTGTTCAAGTTACTCAAAACTCTCTCTATGTTTGAACTGTCTATGAATACATAGAGCTAATCTCCCTAAAGCATAGCCTCAGTGCTAGTAATATATCTATCTTACCATTTCAATGCAAGTCTCTCCATTCCGTGAATTTACCATTCCACTATCCGCACTCTCTTGCATTTTCACATTTTCCATGTCTTTTAAGTCAACCTTGACATTCGCTAGCTCATATGAAGCAGATGAACTCATTATGTCTGATACCGCTAAACTTAGCTGATGGCATGAATACGGTTGAATGATCTCTCAACTACTGTATATGGCTCTATAGTGTAAGCTTGTGCCCTGTCACGCAGTCACATATACATCCTATTGATAGACTACGGCGTCACTGCATTCTGTCAGCTTTCTGTTAGCTCCTCCTAGTCTTACTAAATAACCCCAAAGGAGAGATTGAAGAATACACTAACAATGAAATATGATAGGCGTTCTTTAGTCAAATCATATTTACATAATAGACTGTTTGTAGGGAATTGGTCAGCATCAATGCCTAGTGGCTTTCCCCACCAGCCTGTTTTTTGCTGTGAATGTTTTGATTGCGGTTGGGTGATCAATGAAGAGATGGATATTCATAGGTTAATTACTTTATGATAAATGCAACTTGTCTTTTGTTTTGTAATCCAGTAGATCAGTTCTCAGCATACAGCTACGCTAGCAACATCAAAAACGTAGCCATGATTTCTTATTATTAAACTACATACATATAGCCAACAACTAAACTGAAACACTAACTACTCTCTGGAGACCACAATAAGGTATGATTTGTGCTATTCATCCACTTTATATAATGCCTATTGTTTTATTTTGAATTTGAGCTTGAATTTATTGCACTGCATGCTGTCACTTTCTATTTTATGCTCAGTGCACATATTATTTCATATTGCCTTTAATTATAGTGTCACGGTTGGTCGGAACAATAAATGTTGTATATACAAGACTACTCATCCATCCAATCAGTCTACACTGTCAAAATTCAGAGGGATAGTTACAGTGACACTTATTTGGAGAAGACGGTGTACCAGTACCGTATATTCAACATATCTCCAAACAAGCTACATATACACCATTAACACTCCACGCAAGTAAACTCTACGCCAGTGGCAGCGGCTGACCTAGAAAGCTAATACAATACAAGATTGATACGTTGGCAGATGTCCAACCTCACACTACCTTTGATGAGTCTAACAGATCACAACCACTACTCAACAAGAGAAACGCAGACCAGATAAGTCTCCAAGGCTCTATGTTGCGAGTGTTTAATTGTGATAACCATTGACACTGAATCTGGTATTAGTAACGTTTACATCTGAAACACACTCAATTAATCTAACAACTGCTAATATTTCTTGCTACCGCTGGGATACTAGCTACGGAGTCCCAAATTCTAAACAAGCATTCACATTCAAAGACTTTTAATATTTTAACATCTGTGATTGATAAAATTGGTTATTTTTTATTCTATTTTATCTCAGAGAATTAATGTAAACATCTTAGCCATTACTGACCACAACCGTACTCAGTTGATCAAAACAAAGGGCTGGTGTTATAAAATAGCCATAAGCTTGCTTCTAAAATTAGAGGGGTGACTGGTATTTGACTTGTTTGTGTATTCCTTATGGTTAACCCTGGGGCTTGATCACCTGAGGCTACATACAGATTTCTGAAGTTAACACAACAATCAAAATATTTCTTTTCAAAGAACATTGCTGACTGCTGCCAAACATTTTTAATGAAAACAAATTATGGAAGATATTTTTGAGACTACGAAAGGTAGGTTCTCAAAACGAGTACAGAATTTAGCAAATACTAAAGCTCTGAATGAAAACATAGAGTCTATTAGCCATTCTATCAAGCATTACAGATTAAAGCTGACTAATATCATGACCCCTCCTAGAAATGATAGACTAGGACAGATCTATGTTGAACTAAGTCGAATGCTCTCAAAGCTAAATGAAATCTATGAGCAGGTAAGGAAAACAACTCCAGATATTGATAGGGCTATAGTAAGAGATGTAGATGCTATATCTGAAGAAATTAGAGCATTGAAAGGCCATGTTTTTGATAGACAAACCAAAAGGCCAGCAAATTTGGAAGAAACCTTTTCAGCCACATTGTTGACAGATATTGGCCATACTGTCATTACTGGTGAGACAGATGAACCTGCTGCACCGGTAACTAATAAAAACCTTGCTGCTGCATCTGTCCACTCAAGCAGAACACTCAGCAGTGTTACATCACACAAGTCATCAACCTCTCGTGACACCAGTAAATCATCTACCAGCTCTGCCCTTCGATTTCAAGCATCTATGGCCAGAGCCAACATGGAGGCAAAGAGAACACAACTCCAAGCCTTGCAGGAAGAAGAAAATCAAGAAGATGAACTAGAAAAGTTAAACCAAGAAATGCAGGCAAGAATAGCAGAAATGAACCGCGAAGTTCAGAGAAAAAGGAAGGAAATGGAGATGACAAAACTTCGAGCTGAAATAGCTGCTGATGAGCGACGACAGCAAGTGCTGGAACAAGCCGCAGCAGAAGAAGATTTACCGCCAGTCCTAAGACCACCGACAGTAGTCCAAAGGAACATTATACAAAATGCTAACACCATGCAGTTACCAGCTCCATCTTTTGAACAACTGCAAGAGAGACAGTTTACAGAACTGCAAAGATCACAACTATCAACAAATAAACAAGGTAAGACACAATCTATACACGAAAACACCCATGAAACCAATCAAGCGTTGAATAGGCCAGTTATCACAACCACTCCCATCAACCTTGATCAGTATTCAGACGCACTGAATACCAAGCTCCAACTAGCACTCCACAACTGCCCAAATCACATCAAGAGCCAAACGTCTCTGATACACCCGTAGAAATTTCCCGCAACACATCGTCTCGAGTTTCAGATGAAGCAAGTTTGGCCAACGCCATGTTGGAAGCCATAAACCAATCGAAGCTGCCACCTCCTCAGCCATTTACTTTCGACGGTGACCTTCTACAATACACCGATTGGAAAACCTCATTCATCGAACTTGTAGACAAAAGGCCTGGTGGAGCAGCAGAAAAACTCGCGCTGTTGAAAAGCTACTTGTGCCTCGACATACAAAAGCAGATCAGCGGGTACTGCACACTAGGAACCACAGATGCTTATCGAGAAGCCTTGAACATGCTTGATGAGCAGTTTGGGGATCCCTTTCTCATTGGAGCTGCATTTGGACGAAAGCTGGAAAACTGGCCAAGGATACCAAACCAAGACGGAGCAGCTCTTCGTAATTATGTTGCATTTCTCAAGCAATGCGTTGCCTCGATGGAAAAGATACACACACTCCAAGATCTCAACACTGTTAAAGAGATAAAGAAAATCATCGAAAGGCTGCCAAATTATCTTGAAAGGAAATGGATCCGGGAGTCGACCAAATACCAAAAAAAACATAGTAAGTTTCCTAAACTTCAAGACCTTTGTGACTTTCTCAGAATTGAAGTCAAAGTTGCATGCAATCCTTTGAACAACCTGAAACACTATGATAAACCCCAAACAAACAGTAAAACCTTGCTTGAAACCAAAAGGCCTGCTCTACCTAAAAGATCCCATGCATACAACATCGCTGCTAGCAACAGTCGACCATCACTCCCAATTCAGACTTGTCAAAATAGACAGACAAACCCGAAACCAATGTATTGTGGTTACTGCAAAAAGGAAAACCACGAAACAAAAGACTGCTTTCATGTAGGAAAACTATCTGTAGCAGAAATAGAAAAGTTCCTCACAGACAATAACCTTTGTTTTAAATGTGCAAGAGGCAGACACAGCTCAAAACAATGCAGAAGCCATCTTGAATGCAAAGTAAAAGGCTGCAAACAAGCTCATGCCACAATCAACCACCAAAGGTATACCAACAAACCAACAACAAACCAGAACAATGCGCTCAGAAACAAACCATTTGCAAATGCAATCACACCTGACAATCACTTTACTACAAACCAGCAAGTTAAACAAACAACAAATGCAATTCTGACTGAACAGAAAACTGCGTACCAACAGCAACAAAGAGTTGAACCGAAGAATCAATCTACTCAACTCCAACCAACTGTAGGACCACAGGGAATGCCAGCCATCCCAGGAGCACTGCCAAACACAAATCCAGCCGATACATCTAAAGGTGTGTCTGGACAGTGCTACAGTATCCGCAGCATGGAATCAAATCTCAGCTTGATGGTTATGCCAGTCTATGTATCATACAATGGCAAGGAGAAACTCACTTATGCCTTAGTAGACTCTATGTCTGACAGCTCATACATAAGTGAAGGACTGTTCAGATCGCTAAATATCCCACAGAGTGCTGTCAAACCGAAGCAGCTCACGCTTACAACCATGAACCACATATCTACAGATACTCGACTAGCTGTACAAGGACTCAAGCTGAGAGGATATGGTGAAAGCTATGTGGTTAAGTTGCCAACAATGATAACCACTCCAGAGAAGATGGAAATCAACAAAAGCTACATACCAACTGCACAACGAATATCAAGCTGGTCACACTTGAGAGATGTTGCAAAGAAGCTACCACCAGAACTCGATCTCAATGTCGATATCCTATTAGGAGGAGACTGCAATGCCGTACACCTTCCACTCGAAGTAGTAGCATCTTCGCCAGAGCAACCACATGCTAGACGCACTGTTCTAGGTTGGACAATCATGGGTAGCCATCACGAAAATAGCGACAAACAGGTATATAGTTACAAAATGTTAGCTAAGAGAGTAAACAGTGGTGCCGCTAACTCACGATGCTCCGTGCCTTTTGAATGCAATGTAGAACCAGAGCCACAACTACCCACACCTGAATCCATAGTCAGGATATTGGAAGCCGATTTCGCAGTCACAAGAGAAGAACCAGGTCTTACCATCAAAAATCGCCATTTCATCACAAAACTTGAAAACGAAATCAAGAAAGATAAAAGAGGTTACATAAACATGCCACTACCATTTTGCACCAGACCAACAGGAATGGGATGGAAAACCAAACAAATGGCAACTTGTCGACTAAACATGCTCTTAACCATGAAGTCTCATGTGGTTTTGCCATCTCCAGGTGAATTTAACGATACAGATGTATATGCCCGCAAAAGATGGCGTCAAGTACAGGGTCTCGCAGATGCCTTCTGGCAAAGGTGGAGAAAAGAGCATATACAAAGCCTACAGAGCCGACAGATATGGATAGAGAAGAGAACTCCACCTCAGGTGGGTGACATAGTCTTACTTAAGGATGACGCCAAACACAGGAATGACTGGCAAATGGGAAGAATCACGCAACTTCTCCCTAGGACAAGCTAGGACGAACAAGTTAGAAGGGTGCAACTTGTGTTAGCCACTGATAAACTCCACAAAAATGGTAAGCCTGTTGATCAACGATCTACTTTTGAAAGGCCAGTTCATAAATTGATTACCATATACAGACCAGAGAAAGAGGTAAGTAATTGCTAAGATATGTCAAGGATACGTTAGAGATCTCCGTACCAAAGTAAGTAAGTATACTCTTGATGAAACTACTCACACTGACGTACATAACCATAGCCATTATGCCTTATCCACCACTAGTAGTAGTAGCTTTTACCATTTATTGCTATAATAAAAAATACAAAAAATGAAATAAAATAAGAAAAACAACAACAAAAGCGAAACAAACTATTAATACCCACATTATAGTAATAATCTTAGAACTAAGACCGTGACAACAATCTTTAGCATGGTAAGTATGTGGCAGCATAAGACAATATTCAGTGCTTTAATTCAATGTAGATACAACTTCAGGAGTTAATTTTCCTGTGTCAGGTGGTCAAATTAAAAGGGGGAGTGTAGGGAATTGGTCAGCATCAATGCCTAGTGGCTTTCCCCACCAGCCTGTTTTTTGCTGTGAATGTTTTGATTGCGGTTGGGTGAGCAATGAAGAGATGGATATTCATAGGTTAATTACTTTATGATAAATGCAACTTGTCTTTTGTTTTGTAATCCAGTAGATCAGTTCTCAGCATACAGCTACGCTAGCAACATCAAAAACGTAGCCATGATTTCTTATTATTAAACTACATACATATAGCCAACAACTAAACTGAAACACTAACTACTCTCTGGAGACCACAATAAGGTATGATTTGTGCTATTCATCCACTTTATATAATGCCTATTGTTTTATTTTGAATTTGAGCTTGAATTTATTGCACTGCATGCTGTCACTTTCTATTTTATGCTCAGTGCACATATTATTTCATATTGCCTTTAATTATAGTGTCACGGTTGGTCGGAACAATAAATGTTGTATAAGACTACTCATCCATCCAATCAGTCTACACTGTCAAAATTCAGAGGGATAGTTACACTGTTTTTGTGGGCAACCACACCACCCACCATTTTAACCAGAATATCAGACTCATAAATATTCTCTCCATCATTAAATCTAGCCTGAGAGCACAGCAAGCTTTGCTTTCTCTAAACGTAGTGATATCTTTATTGAGACTCTTTATATAGGCCCTGGTTTCTGTTAGTTTACATAGTAAACATATGGTAATGATTTAGATCTCACAGTTACTGGCCTACACCGGTAGAACACGTCTTAAAATGATGTACTCAGTCAAATCAACACCCTTCAATATTGAAATATCCGACAATTCAGCTACTGAAATGTCCTGGCTGAAGTCAGGCCTTTCTGGTAGGGGAGGTCACAGAGGATATATAGGCCACCTCTTATTGTAGGAATTGTGTTATCTGTGAATGTTTTCCACTGCCATAATCTTTTTAGCCAATCAGCAACGAACCCACGGTTGCCATTTTTAATAATTTTCAACATTCATACAAAGAGCTGCAAGTGAGGTGCCTTATGCTTGCGAACTTGGGCTATTCCTAGTAAGTCAATGCTGGTTGGATCTTTGTAATTATTAAAAAGATGTTACGGATTTTAATTTTATATCAAAGTTGAACATTAAATGAGCCATTCAATGCATTTTGATAAACATTTAAAACTGTCTAATCCCAAAAATTATCAAATTACTAATGCTTCAAACTACAAGGATTAGTAATTTGCTACAAACTACACTATAAACAAGTAACAAATTACTAACAAACTACACTATAAACTACAAGACCAATTCATACAAGATCAAAAATGGTGTTGTGGTACTTGCAGATTCTCCACGCACAGATAGACAGGCGATTCAGTAAATATGACTTGCGATTTCGACAGGCGATTCAGTAATGCTTTGACTGAGGATACACGGGCTATGCCATGGTAGGATAGGTGAACCGGGCGGTCCAAGTATCATACATGAATGCAGATATATACCTGGATGATTAGGAAGGTGGTCCATCTATCCTATTTTTTGATTATTTCAGATAATCATGTCCCAATTTTACAAAAAGAGAACAAACGGAGAAGCAGTACCCGAGACTGTGATGAGAAAAGCTGTCAAAAGAGTAGTAGAGGATAAGAATATCTTGAATATCCAAATGTCCTACGGCAGTGGACTATGTATCCTCCATACCGGCTCATGTATCCTCTTTAAAAGGATACATGAGCCACACTTTTAAAACTCCCTTTTCAAATGTTTTTGTGCAGAAGTTTAATGCCATTATAGTATTGTACCAAATGCTTTAACTCATGGTGACAATAGGTAGTTTTTTTGGCATTTTCGGCAGAATATATTCAAATAACAAATTATAAGCACTTTTGGAGGCCCACGTATTCTACTCCTCCCCTACGCAGGAAACTGCCACCTTGGAAGAAGTAGTGATCTTATATCTATTTCTCAAAGCTTGTCATCAATGTGTAGGTCCAGCTATAGGTATTAAAATCTTGGAATAAAGAATCCATTACGCAGAAGATTTGATCTTGGAACCTCCCTTTCACCAGTCCAACGTCCTACCAATTTAGCCACACGAGCTTGATAGATTCAATAAGCGATATATGTTGCTATGTGGGAGCAAATAGGCTATACTTGCGGTCACGGCGCAAAGTCATGCTATTACGTCATGAGAAGCCGTAGCTCTCATTAGCAATCTTACTCAAATTATCCATTGGCAATGTGCCAGGCTAATAACAAGTGGCAGGCAACTCTCATTACCTCTCCTTGTTTATAAGCAGACTTTTAATACCTGGGCAACAGGGTAGCACAGCTAGTACAGGTATATAGGTCAACTCTGATTAGCTAGTTTTAACCCGGCTGTTGAAGTTGATGACTCAAGTACAAAATTACGACCACCCAATAAGACAGAGTTACGGTAATTAAAACTTCTGTAACTCTGCTCTTACTTCTGGTTTACTTTGTAAATTTTAGTCTCTCTCAAAAATATCTTTGTGTCCATCGAAAGATTTTTTGTACCTCCTCCGATTTTTTTCTCCGACGAACTGTTACCTTCTTGTTAATACAATCATAAGAAAGTACATCACGCCTTCACTGAAAGTAATTGTACTTGAGCAACTTTTTAGATAGTAGAGGTAACTAATGTACAGATATATCTCATTGATGACACGATGATACCGGATACCGGTATGTGCCTACTCTGCACCTATAAAAACATGACCTTGAGCTTTGGAAAATCATAATCATACCTTGTAAATTTGAAATTTCACAATTATCATCCAATAAAAAGTATTCATCGTTTCAAAATACTATAAAACAAATATCCATTAGCAGCAGAAGACACTTTGTCCGCTATTCAGAATTATTATTGTTGTTAAAAACATATAGTCTAATATATTTATAAAAAAATTTAATAAAAATGAAAACTTGAGATTGACTCATCAACTAGTGACAACAATCAAAGTATTACTACTTCTATTCAGTCATTTAGATACATGTTTGCAACTCCTTGGTTGACAGAGTTTGCATGTGATTGCACTTGATTGGCCAAATTATTTAGAGAAATGTCTACTTCCGCTGCTGGTTTTACTTGACCAGTGACTTTGTCTCTTGCTACTTGGGCTCTTCTTGTTCTCGTTCCTTTCATGCATTTGCTTCAGAGGCTGTTTGGCTTGCATCAGTGTTGACATTAAGAAATGCACACCTGCCTTTTCAAAGGAAATCTAGCATAATTGTATTCAGACATGCTTTAGAGAGCTTCTATTCAATGTTAGCTAACAAACTCAGCTGTGAACAACTAAATAAAAGCATTGATATTACAGCTGCTAGCCCCATCAGTAGTAGGAGTTTACATTTCTGTATACGTTAGCCAATAAACACGCAGATTTCTGTATACGTTAGCCAATAAACACGCAGATTTCTGTATACGTTAGCCAATAAACACGCAGATTTTGCAAAAATCTTCACTAGCTGAGAAATTAAAGAAAACTTTTTATTTTCTCCAACACCAACCCAGCCTGAACGTGTTCAATATGCACATGATTGATTGGGTGTGGCAACCAGTTACAGCAGATCACATGTAATTCTATTCTCTCACCAACAACAAGCGAGGAATAATAACCAATAAGAATGATGAATGTCCATGTGTGCGTAATATCAATTGTCAGTGTAGATCGGTCAATGGAATCATCTTTAAAATAAATGGTCAGTCACAAAAACCAGCTTTAATGACAGATTATCAGCTAGTCTACCAACAACATTAAAGCATTTTTATGTGCTGTTTCAATTTAGAAATTGAACAAAAGCAGGGCATGTTTTTGCGATATTTAGCTAACATTATTTTTTGTCAACCTTTTACATGAGGCTCTCAAAAGCTGATGAACGTGTTTACAGCAGGCTTATGGTAGGTCTGCATTAGTTAGCTCTATGGTAGGTAGATCTACAGTAAGTAGCTCCATGGTAGGCAGGTCTACGGTAGGTTATACAAGGGAAAAAGTAGGTCTACTCGCTTCTATTAAGGCTTTCAAACTTTTCATGCGCTTCATGAAAATATGAAAAAATGATTTATATGCTTTTAATTGTTATCTTTGATTACTTTTGTTATTCTTGACATGCTACTTTTCAGAATACTTGTTTGTTTGAGAGAGTGGAGGGGGGACAGAGGGAGTGAAGAAGGCGGGGAGGAGGATGGGCCCCGTAGCTGTAACACTGCCTGGTAAACCAAATGGTTTTCCAAGTAGGCATCTGAACTGCCTTTGGAAAGCATCTGATCCAGAATTATGTTCAAATAAACTTAATATACCTTTTTTTAGGTTGCTTGTGGAAATATTGACACCCTGACTGTAAATGTTGCTCAAGCGTAATTACATGATTTAGAAAAGTCAATTTGGAGTTATTCTCACTTGCCAAAAACAATAAATGAGCTTACAACTCCAAATATTTAATGGTAGTTACCTTTTGTCAGGAGACTGACAGTTTTAACCCCTAAAAACCATTATATGCCTAGCATTATTATTCACCTCTTTCTTAGAGTTTTCTTTTCAATATAAACTAATAAACAACACTTTCAGCCATATAACTTATGTATGAAGGATGTGCACTTCTATAGGATAGTATATACGTAGGCCTGCATACTGTAATTCACATATGGAACTAAGTAACAAGGTACCTTATAATGAGTCTACAATGTACATATTGGTCTACCATCACAAGGTTCAAATGGCTGTATCGTATAGAGTTTAGATGCCTGTTTATTGTTTACTATTAGATGCCTTGTATACTTTGGGACTGACCACATGCTCTACATAGTGGCTTTATAAATTGAAAGTTCATATGAGATTATTTTGCAATTTTAATGCCTTTATAATTTGCTTTTTAAATTTGTTAATAAACTGACCTGTTAACAAAATGAGAAAAAAGCTGATTAAAGAATTTCTGTGCATATTGTCTTATCTCACATAAAAATCAGCTCTTGCAAATATGCTAAAATATCGAATTTGGTAAAATCTTTTATATATGATTTGGCTCAAAAATGCTAACAACAGCGTGTCAATAAGCAATGTGTATCAGCATGCTTCAGTATGTCAGCATAATTACGTGTCTTTGGACTTTACTACTGCTAGCATAAAGAACCTGCAGTGTTTCATATGACCAGTGAGGAGTGTAGTCATCTTCTCATCAAAATAATTAAAGAAACAAAATAAGACAACTTCAACAGCTTGTCTAAAGTACGGTTAACATTGTTGTTTGTCAAAGTCTACTTCATTTAGTGCGTATTTAATTCGTTTGGCTACATATTAAATATATAAGTGATTTGAATATCAATGAGATTGTGTAACCTGAGAAATGGTGTCTTGTAACTTTATTTGTGTAAGATTATAATTATATCATATAAATCAATCATCTAACTTAATAAATATCGTTTCAGCTTTACAATAGCTAATCCGCTAGTAAACATGGTACACAAAATGAACAAATTATATTGGTGCTTCTAGTTGTGCAAAATATATGATAGTGATTTTTACAATCCAAAAGTGCGACATTTTGCTAAATATAAATCCAGTTTGAATTTGTACATAACATTCAATATTCAAGAAAATAATGACCAATAAGTTGTAATCTACAAGAACAGACAACTCAATAGTATTAGTTTGTGATGTAAAAAGGACTAACTGAAACATAGCTGTACAAGAAAGAGTTTCACCTGGTTTTACCCAGGAACAGATAAAACTGAGTTGCTGGCTATCATCAAATGAAATAAACCTTTAGTGGCATTACCTGCAAGACTAACATTTTTCAACTGTTACCAATACTACTACTAATATTATTTCAAATGTTAGTAATACCATGACTACTACTACTAGTATTATTTCAACTGTTAGTGATACCATGACTACTACTAATATTATTTCAACTGTTAGTAATACCATGACTACTACTACTAGTATTATTTCAACTGTTAGTAATACCACGACTACTACTAGAATTATTTCAAATGTTACTAATACGACGACGACTGCTGCAAGTATTATTTATACTGTTATATAATACCACGATTGCTACTAGTATCACTTCAACTGTTACTAATACCTTAATTATTACTGCTATACTTTAAAGACTAATGCCATTTTGTTATTACCATTACCAACAATTTTACTGAGTTTACTAATGCTGCCATGATCACCACCACTACTATGAATATTAGAGAACTGAACAGATTGTAAATTAGAGAATATTATTATCAAAACAAGACATAAATGTAGCTGATTCAGGTCATTTAGCGTGTTTTGTAAATTGGCACATAAAAGGAACTGAAGAGGAAGTTAAAACCCATTGAAATGGCATTCTTATCAAATGAGTCAAGCTCTAATGTGTACAAAAACAATAAAATTTTTGGCAGTGACTATAAAGTTATATTTATAGCCCTATTCATTGCTAGATAGATGATGTTGAAACAAGTTTTGTGGTCTGATGCTTTGGCAAAGAATCCTTGCTTGCAGAGTAACCAAAGGTAAAATTCATTAAACATAATAATTTCAAAGAAAAGAAGAGTCTGATAATCAAGTACACCAGAGTGTTATATTGAGCATGTCGTCAAAAAAATGAAAAAATATTATAAAACACAAACATGACAGCAATATACAAATGGGTTGTTTGATAAAATGCTTTGTGATGCTTGTCATTGTACATTCTTTGGCGGGGCAGAAATTTTTACATTGTTTCTTATAATCAGCCAAGAAAGAAATATAGAGGTATTTATCTCATGGCTGACATAATGGTAATAGATGGAAACATAAAACTAGGGTCTTTGGTAAAAAAACATGTCGGAGTTGTCTTCTTATAAACTATTCATCCTTTCAATATACTGTAAGACAAATATCCGTTAACAGCAGAAGACACCTTGTCCGCTAGTCAGGATTATTATTGTTGTTAAAAACATATAGTCTAATATATTTATAGAAATTTATAATAAAAATGAAAACTTTAGATTGACTCATCAACTAGTGATAACAATCAAAGTATTACTACTTCTATTCAGTCATTTAGATACATGTTTGCAACTCCTTGGTTGACAGAGTTTGCATGTGATTGCACTTGATTGGCCAAATTATTTAAAGAAATGTCTACTTCCGCTGCCGGTTTTACTTGACCAGTGACTTTGTCTCTTACTACTTGGGCTCCCTTTGTTCTTTTCCATTTCATTCGTCTATTCTGAAACCAAACCTTGACCTGAAACAGACCCGACAGCAAATTGACAAGTGATTTTGCTGTTTTGTCTTTTAACCAACACATAATAGTAGGCAGCTTTTGTTGTAGGTGAAAAAAATATTTTTAACTAATCAATACAGCTACAAGCACAGTAAAATGTTTGAACTATTTAAAATGATCAAAAGGGTGTTTTACTGCTTTTAAGCAAACATTGCACTGCAAGTTTGGCGTGTACTTTGCTAGATGCTGACAGAATACAGTGAAATAAACTCTTGAGCTCTTACTGTTCAGGTAGTTTTGGGCAACAATTCATTACAGAGGGCTGGTTAAAAAGTGGTTTGTTCAAAGTCCGAAATGATTTTTTTATTAAAAATAATGGAAACAACTTGATTTGCTCCAAAACTAGAACACAGTGTTTTAATGTGTTGTTATATTATTTCAATTATCAACTGTATATAACCAAAGCAGGGAGTGTATAAAGTAAACTGAATTCGCCGTAAATACTCTTCTAATAGCATCGACTAGGTGGAACAGTATAGCAGCTTGTATTCCATAGTTATTTCTTTAAATTTTGGTTTAAAATGAAATAGCTTTTGTGTTTCATTTAAATAAAAGATATTCTCTCAAAGATCGTGTAAAACTGCTTCAAAAATGTTTCTGTATTGTTACCAATTTTAACATCAAAAACATTAGCATATAGAAAGCTAGTCAACAATTGAACACAAAAGATATTGAAAGTCACACGACAGCAGAGCCATGTCAAGGTTATTTTTGCTGATCAGGCTCTGAATTTTTGTTCAGCATTCGAAGTCAAGTTTGAAAATTTTGATTTGTGCAGAGATGAAATGCTTGAAAACTAAAACTAGGCTGATGTTGTGAAATTAACTTGGACAAACACAATTCATTTAATTTTGAAACAAAATCTTTAAATAGTGCAACATTTTCTTCATCGAATTACAGCTATTATTTTAGTGTTTGTAACTACTTGCAATACAAATGCTTGCAGTGTTTTAATACAATTCCTTCACTATAATAGCTCTGCTACGCAGATGTGTATATACACAGCCTCCTATACACAGCCTCCTATTCAGGTGGTTACATTATTATTAAAAGGAGAATAACAGCAGCAGGTGTGAAGCCAGTTGGCCTTTTACATAAGTGAGTCGTAACTTGCACACAGCCATCAGCTGATGTTGAGACACAAATAGTTCGTAAATAATAAATAAAATATAATTATTGTAGGAAATTATATTTAGCTAATAGCAATGCACCTCATTGTCCAGCAGACTCACAGGTTTTCTATCATGGAACTAATTTACATAGAACTAACTGCCATAGACCTAACCTGTCTACATTTGACTGGCGTACGCAACTAATTAACAAAAACTGAGTTGGTTTAGAACTGCCTTTCATAGAATAGACTAACGTAGAGCTGTTACAAGCGACATCATCTTAAGCTATCTGTCATAGAAAAAACTAGCATAAAACTATCCGCCATAGAACTAGTTAGCATAGAGGTACCTATGTCTAACATAAGGCAAAGCCGCAGCCTCCTCACTGAACCAAACGCTTGGTACAAGAAAAATATAATCTTCAGCTTAGAGATGAACTTATACAAAATTTTAGTGGATATCAGAAAGTATCGGTATTTTTCTATTATTTGCTATTGTTCTTCATATTAGAGGTGATTTGACTGCCACAATGTTTCACGATTAAAATCAGCAAAACGTGATTGCGGTAAAAACACTCAGAAGAAAAAGACTTGTGTACTGATGTCACTAGTTGCTATCGCTGCTTTAGTTGATATCGGCATTTATTGATTGCAGTTATTGACGGCAGTTGATTTGCATTTAAGTTGCAGCATTACGCGTCTTCATTCTGGCAGCTTATTTGCAACCATAGACATCATAGTCACACTTATTTGCAACCATAGACGTCATAGTCACACTTTTGCTTGATCCGAGTTTTTTAATCGCAATCAAGTTTGGTCAATTTTAATCTTGAAACATTCTGGCTGTCGACCTCAAACATCAAAAAAATCGCAAATGATAAAAAAACTTTTGATAAATTTGCTAGAATTCTGTGCAAGTTGATCTTTAATGATGACTGTATTCGGGAAAACTTTTTTGTGAGAACAGCGTATATATGTTCTAAGATGGCTTTTTGGTAGGTTTAGGAACAAAATATCATAACCTTATACTAAATTTTAAAACATGTTAGAATCCGAAGTTGGAAAGTCAATGAAGCTGGGACTGTGCTGCCAGCTGACTCTTCCAGAAGCAAGAGGATGAGAAGTTGATGAGTGAACTATCCCTGATCAACTCATTAAGCTAAGCATTGTATATATAAGTCACTAATATAAATATTACAATTGTGGAAAGCTGAACAATTTAGGTAGGCTATTCTAGATAGAGATGCGGAGAAGAATCTCTCAGCTGAAATATATTTCAACTCAGGTGTTTGACATTTAGTAAAGGTACAGTTTGCTCTGAATGCACTTTAAATAGCATCCTATATGTATAGTCATAGACTTCATTGTTTTTATTCTCAGTGTAGACTCAGGTGTCACTTCCAGACACACTTGAATGACAAAGGTGTTACAATTGTTTATTTGAAGGGGGAGAAGAGCGGATGAGACACTGTAGCTACAGCACTGCCTTGCGAGAACTTTGGAAGATGTTCAAAAACGATTGTGTCTGGATACTCATCATAAATGCACTTTGACCTTAAGCTTTGTGATATCATGACTTAATTGTTTAGTGGCAATTTTGAAGGCAGACGATTTGAAAATGACCACCATTTAAAGAGACATCGCCAATCGTATAAGCAATATAATAATGTAACGGCAATTTATCTCGCACCTCACGATTTTGAGAGTGAGCGATACTGAAACAAAAACGGATGCCTTAAAATAAGCTCATTTCAAAGCCTTCCACTTCCACTCACACACGGGCATTCATGACATAAATGTTTCTAATTATCATAAACACAAACCAGTTTCTTTTTAAGCTAAAATATAGAATTAAACGTTAACAAAAATTTACAAGTTTTTTTACATATAATGATATCATGAATCACGAACAACTTATGAAATCATGAATAATCATGAATGAAATTGCGAATCATGAATAATATAATAAATCATGAATTCGATATTGCAAATTTGCAATATCGAATTGCCTAGTGATTTTTGGAAATCGTGAAACTCTACATTGACCATATGCTGAAATTGGAAGGAAACATGTACAGCAGCAGCCCATAAATCATTCTAGCAAATAAATACAGTACTGCAAGTGTTTATGCTTGCTTGTGATATACCAAGTTTAAGAGAAATATTTGCCAAGATGTTCTAATTAATTGAAAAAGAATAATATAAGTGAGCTCTTTTATCTGACCGCTAGTTTGTTAGAGTTACAGGTCCAGGGCGGAGAGAGTGGCTTCTATATTTCTTTCAAAGCATTTAAGTCTTTCAAGTTATTGAACCGTTTGCAACATCCAAGTGCTTTTCAGGTCCAAAACTTAAGATGGTAGAAAATACGTTATACAAAATATAAATTCTCTTGTATGTAAAACATTAAGTACAACATATAATTTGAAGCAATAACTCAGGTAAGGCACAAGATATCTTTATATTACTTTGATCAACCTAAATGTCATGTTATCATTTGTGCAACAATGGATGAATCTCGGAAAACAAAAGTTGTATTTTATTTTATATTATAAATACACAACGAAATCTTTTTACATTTAATACTAAGTTTTGTACTGTACTGGAATTTTGATGCATTGTTTACAAAAACATATTTGTAGGGTATAAATTATTTGTAACAATTTCAACAAATATTAGGAAACAAAACCAGGAGGCGTAATACAGGGACCATACATTAGTGACTGGAGGCGTAATACAGCGACCATACATTAGTGATCTGCCACTTCTACTATCTTTACACAGCAGTAGCTTTATCATAGTTTTTCTGTCAAAAGAAACTTTGGATTTGTTCTTCTTGGTCTGCCTTATGCAAAGCTGATAGCTTCACACTTTTGCTGCTGCCAATACTACTTTGTTTAGAGAAAAATAAACAAGCTGGCTGTTTTCATATTTTTCTGTGCAGCTAAACTGGGAGACGTTGTACGTTTAATTAAAACAATATTTAAATAAAACTGATAAAAAACAAAGTGAAAATTTGAATAATATTAAACTTTGTTGGCTTTTCTCTATTGCAATAGCAGTCAGCAGTATAGTATTGCGGATTTGAACAGATGGTGGCACAAGTTAGATTTCAATTCGTTACCGATACATACTACAAAGTTTTATTTTCCAGAATTTGCCAACAATTATATTGATTGTAAAAAGGCTGGTAATTGGATATTAGGCCATCTTAAACAAAGCTCTACGAAATTCTTAGATAAAAAAAAACGACAGAACAGCTAATTGTTTGTCAATGATCTTGTCAATGAGCTCACTCAGAACAGCTAATTGTTTGTCAATGATCTGCGTCACTGCCCATGCTGAATGATTATAGACCATTTCGCTCTTTATTACGATACCACAATAATTTCCTCAGTATTTATCAACTTTGATGCAGCCAGACCGTCTTCAATATGAATACTTATAGCATTGTATGTTTAATTCATTGTGATGCGTACGTAATAGGTTTTCGCTATATTTCTAGCCACTACTATAGATAAAAAAAGCTTTATCATTTAGTTATTTTAAAAATGACCGTACACAAAATTTTAGTTGATTTAATCACAAAGTATCGGTATTTTTCTATCATTTGCGATTGTTTTTGATGTTTGAGGTGATCTGAATGTAAAGATGTTTCAAAATTAAAATCGGCCAAACTTGATCGCTGTTAAACCGCTTAGATCAAGCGAGAGTGAGATTATTATGTCGATAGTTGACAAAAACGGACAGAATAGAGACCAGTAATGTTTCAACTTGAAAGCGATCGCCGATTTCATTTACAGACAAGACAGCGACTAGTGACGATATTTCACAAGCATTTTTCTTCTGAGCGTTTTAGATGCGATCAAGTTTTTCTGCCAAAAAAATTTTGGCAGACGGACCACCTCAGGCATAAAAACAATCGCAAATGAGGGAAAAATATCGATACTTTCTGATAAAATCTACAGAAACTTTGTGTAAGCTCTATTTAAATGTATAAATACCATCAGGCGGTGAGCCGCCAGGAGGTAAGGCTAGTTGTTTAAAATGTTTGGTTAAACAAGCAGATGTTTTAGGGGCCCATGTTTAGAAAAGGCAATGTGTCACCGCTCACAACACAAATTTGATTAACAGAAGGCTGATGCATTAGAAAATGGATCAAAAATATAGCTATTAGCCGACGTCACTGCAGCAAGAATTGAGAGGAATCGGAGTAACCCAATTAGATCAGTACAATCTGAAACATTGATCTTGTCAGGAAAAGATTGCTCATGGAAGAGAGCCAGCTCTGAAAGGTCACATGGTTGTGCTAAAAAGTAGTCTGTGTGTCAAAAAAAACAATAAATATGACTGACAACTCTCAGACGCATAAAACTGAGTCACTTATTGTTGCTATTGACCTTGACACCCCTTTCGTGTGACCACCATACTTACTAGTTCAGCATTTGTTAATGCACAGAATGAGACAGATCTGATTAAGATCTGTCAATATTAAAAACCTTGATCTCACAGAGTGTCATAGAGCAACTAACAGATATTACAGCTTTTTTATTATAGTATCTTTTGAAAAACTAATCAAATTTTAGTTATGGACATCGGCTAATGTATCACAATGTTACGATTACAATGATCATGTTTTTCTACCTTGCTTCATACAAAAACACAATTTTTTTCAATATTAATTTGGATACTAAATTCGGCACTTTAAAATGGAATTAAGGATCAATTTCATTTATTAGTAAACTCCATAAAAGTTATTTTGTTGTTTCCTGCTACCGGCTGTTTCCTGTTTCCGGCAATTTTCCAAAACGTAAGATTAATGGCCGACCAAATTAGCCAATGAGCCAGTGATGCAAAAGTGCTCCGAACAAGAAGCAATACACTGGACGTATAGTCATCTGCAATTGGATGTAAAGTTGTTCACAAAATAGTATTCCTAATTGCTCGATATATCTATATGGTACGGGTATAGCGATAAAGTTTTGGTAACAAAAAATCCACTTCGCAGATGATTCAAATTTCAAACCTCCAGTTCTAGAAGCACTGAGTTTACCCAGTAAACTACGCCTTCCTTTGAGCATGGTGATCAACAATAGTGAAGATATCTATTACATCAGTTAAAATACCCATAACAACGTTGAGTCACACACTGATCTCACGACCTCACTAGTTGAATGCACTAGGGAAATAAAAACAGCTTATAAACAACCTCGCATGTAGTGCAAAGGTAAGGTAGTAGATAAGTAAGTAATGTAATGCTTATAGGCTGTTTTTATGACCGTACAATTATATACATATATATATATATATCTATATATATATTTCTCAGAGTCCGTCTGTATGTCGCATATCTGTCTGTTGGTTTTCCGGCTATAGCTATTATTAGAACAGCTGAGCTGGACAACAATGCAGACTCAAAGTCATGGCTTGCCGTCATTGGAAGCCTAACCTTATTAACTAGCTTAGTGGAATTTATGCCAGGCTACTAGCTTGAAAGGTACAGTTGTTTGATAAAGTTTTAAAACCTTAACAGTTGTTTTTATTTTTCTCTTAATTTATTTTGACTTCACGACACACTTCCCTCATGATATGTAGTTTGAAAGTTAGAATGGCAAATGTTGTTATGTTAAATACAAATCAATTTTCTGTCCAAAGACTTTTCTATTACACGGGCAACGCCGGGTGGCACAGCTAGTATATATATATATATATATATATATTATACTGCTTCATTCTATGTTTAGCAATGTGATTTTAGTTTTAGTGTTTTAGGTATGATTAATTTCAATATATATATTATATTTTATAAGTATTTTTCAAGTATAAGTATTATTTTACGAGTATTTTATAAGTATTTTGACTTCACAGTATCACATTATTAGGAAGTAGGACTGGGCAAAATTTTAAAAAGTGTCAAATTAGAAAAATTAAGAGCAAATAACTTATGATGTCAATGCCATTATAACCTCAAACAAGTGAGAGAATTGAGACTATTAATATTTAAATCAGAAACAAAACAATGACATCACAAAAACAAAAACAAAGCTAAAGCAAACAAAACTAATTAAAACAACAGTTTTAATTAATTGACCTAATTATTAACATCCTACCACGGTGAAGCATCAAAGATAATCATTTTCATTATAGGTCATTAGGTTAATGTCTCCTAACCTTTTTAGCAGATTTCAATAATATTTTCTCATCTTTCCGTTACAAATCTTTTGAAAATAATCTTTATAATCTTCAATTGAATTTTTATAGGTATGAACTTTATCACCGCTGGTAAATACTGTTCATAACAAATTAAACCCTTAAGACAAAAAATAAAGACAAATTATATATATTTGTGTTACATCTCTGTTATCTATTTGGGCATTACAAAGGCTACCTAGCCCTCCATACTACAGTACAGGGCGACAGCTGTGGTGCATAAAAAACCCGACTGCACCATTATGAAGCAGCATTCTTTGTAGCCACTCCTTACATCACGACACTTGGCAGCAGATATGAAGCAATTGTCTGAGATTGATGAGATCCATGGAATCCTAACTCATATGAAATATGGAATACCTCATCAGCTACCTGGTAATTTATGTATTAATAATGATTTAGGAGAGGCTAATGAGGCAGTGGGTTGTTACTTTTACATACTCGGCAGCTCCAGTGAGTCATTATTTCTAGATAAACCAGCAAATCACGATGCCGTGAATACGGAGCATGGCCAACGCTAAAGGAATGAAGGCTAGCACTGGTGGAATTTAGGCTAGCACCGGTGGAACTTAGGCTAGCACCGGTGGAACGTAGGCTAGCACCGGTAGAACTTAGGCTAGCAATGGTGCTTAGCCTATAATGACATCTCTCTGCTTGTCATACTTTCTATTTGTCTTTCTCTGTTTACCAAACAAACAGTGTTGTTTACAAATGCACGGTGCTCTTGGTCTGACAGATTGCTGTCAAGTTGGAATTTACTCCGTTGTTCAGACATGCTTCCCAGCAGCATCGAGTGAAACACTCGTAAAACTACAAATGTAATACTAATATATTTTTTGCTATTCTGTTAGTTAATACATATAAAGTGGACCCAATGTCTTACAGTTTCTTCACCTTATGATGTGGAACACGAAGTTATTCCGGCCTTCGTTACATCATTTTTCTCCTCATATGACATGGACCAAATTGTCTCTCAAAATTCAAATTTGGCGGTCCATGTGCTGCATACATCGAAGTCACTAAGATGCCGATATCCTATTTGCTGAAATCTCTCCACCAACACATAAAAGAGATACGAAACCCTCTCTCAGCTAAGCATTTTTCATGTTTCGGGAAGACTTGTGAAATCTTGTGTGAGTGAAACGATATCGAATTTATTATGCATTTTTATGTTTGATATAATATTTCCTATAAACTTTAATATTATATAACTTTAATTATATATAACTAGATCATAACCCCTAAATAGGTAACTATAGTTACTAAGGTTAATATACTATTTCGTTACTATTTTTTATTATGTACAGTTGATGTTTTTTACCAGAGGGGCAGCTTTTGCATTATATAATTACAATGGGTTTTTATACTGCTATACGATATTTTCGTCTTACCATCCCAACACCAGAACGGATTAATGTCATATGGTAGCGTTCCACTGTATTGTGAATAAAGTTTGCAGCTCTAAATGATTTTGGGAAGTAGTTTTTTACTCCATTTATAATATAAACATTTTAATCAAATTTTTAAATTTTAAGAAAAGAGGAAAACAACTGCACTGTTAGTATAAAAATTCTTGTCCAGTTATGCAAACAAAGTTTTCATTTGTTTTGCAACTGCACAATCTCAGCCACGTCTGCACAGCTATAAACATCAAATTAAAATGCTGCTCTGAAGGAAGCATCACTTCTTTTTTGCATGCTGCATTTGATAAATCATTTATTTATTTAATTCATCTAGCGCTGATAGTTTAATATTCTGTGCTTCAAAAGAAGTAATATTTGCAGAGTTATTTTGTATCGATAATTGCTATCGATATCATTCAGCTATCACCCTAATTCTAAAACCCTTTTTTGTGCGATTAACAAATACTTTTACAACCATTTCTCTATGATACGTTTTGTCACCTATTTCATCGGTAGGGTATTTGCAGGTTAGCTGCTGCTCTAATGCATATATCCAAGTTTCAATGCTATTAATATCTTAAGTTGCTAATACTTAAAAACTAGCAAGATGGAGCAGTGTTGGAAGATGGAGCAAATTGGTTGCAGTGCGGCCATTTTTATGTTACATTTGTTGTAGAGTTTAACATTCTGACTAATACTAGACCTACCTCAGACGAGCTTCTACAGTAGCCTATGTAAATCAGTGCAGTAATAGTACATTGGCATTTGCATAGTTTTTAGTTAGCGGTAGTTGGTATACGTAGTGGTAATGATAAGACAACCTCTCTGGCATTGAGTCACACTACTACTCATTTGAAAGCATGTCTCACAATGACAAAATAGTCTACAAGGATATCACTTTGCAATTAAAATGAAGTTGTCTGCCATTAATTACTTTAAAAAAATGTATTGACACCATACACATCTGACATATCACATATTGACATCATTATATTTTAGCTACCACCTTAATCTAGGGTAGGGCTTCTCTATTGGAGGGTTGACACCCCTAAGGGGTGTTCACATCTCTAAGAGGTGTTCACATCTCTAAGAAGTGTTCACATCTCTAAGGGGTATGAGCTGTTGTTCGCAGGGGCTGCAAGAATCAATTGTGAAGAAAACGTATTTGTCATCACAACAACTTGCCCAGTGAATCCGGATTTTTATCTTTTTGATATATCAAAAATAAATATCATAATGCCATCAATCCTGTAAATGATCTGCACATTTCACTCACCTAAAAGGAATCAAGTTTCGATCAGATGATAGCAGAGAAGAGACAGAAAAAGGTCAAAGATCACAGGGTTAGTTTTTTACATGTTGCTGCCGTGTAAAAACGTTAGACTTTTCTTAGAATGACCTTCCAGTAACATCTTCCAAATACGTCCATTTTTTAGTTATATTTTGAGCCTTTTGTTTCATTCAAAACGAGGGGTACCCTCATCAGACGAAAGTGGTTCAGTGATGAGAACGAATAGGGAAGTGCTGATCTCGAGATCTAAATTAGCAGCCCAATAGAATTGTGAAATGGTTTATATGTCATACTAGTAGCTTCAAGGCTGCCTCAAACATTTTAAAAGGTTTTTGCACAAAACAGATGATTTTTAAGTTTTTAAAATCTAGCTTGCGGAGTGTTTAAATTCTAAACACTGAGAACTATATCTTTATTAAGTAGTTGACAGGATATTTAATGTCAGCAAGGGATTAGTACAGATCATTCGAATCAGCTGATTAGTTTTCACTGACATAAAACCCTCTTCGTGTCTGCTTATCGAAACAGTAGAAGTGGACCGAAATACAAAATGTTTTTTTTTCTAGAATGTTCTAAAAAAACAGTTAATGCAGTAAGTTTAGCAGCTTTTTAAGGCTGCGCTGTTTGGCAATGTGAAATAGAGGTTAATAAACTGAGATTGAAATATATTTCCAATTAAAAGTAAATTATATTTTTTGAGATGCTCTATAAACAATGTCAGGAACCTCTAAATGGAATGTCGCAATGCAGTGCCAGTGCAGTCGGTTTAGAGCATTAGCATTTGGCAAGTTTTAAAACGAGCTGACATCATTTGATTATATGACTGTCACTCCCATCAACCGCATTGATGTGTAAATAAACAGACAGATTGCTTCCTTTGGCAACTACACAGTAGTCTGATGTATGTGAACAGCTGCTGCCTCAAACCATACCCATCAATTTTATGGCAGCGCAATATGAAGTGGTGAACCTCAGATGAAGGCATTCCTCTCTAATGGCCTGACATTATAGAGGACAGATAAAACCAAAACTAATCCAAACCGATGGCAATTAACTTAGCTTCTCAATGACTTGTCCAGATCGGCTTTATCGGCCGCTCAGCGCTCAGTTCATTGTGAGAAATATTTTATTACGACTGCACTCAATCGGTTTGTCGCTCTCTGATGTGTATGAACTTTGGGTTACTGGATAGATGAATGGCACTCATTTTAGTTTTTTAGCCATGGCGATTGTTATATGCAAGGATGTGGCTTGAATTGTATATCCATCTTTGATGTCACAGATCAAAAGTTACAAATGCCATCTATTCATGAACTAGTGCCGGGCAGCGATTGTTTGCTGAACATATATGTTTAGTTTATATAAACGAGAACATATTTGTTCTCAATGAACATAAATCAATATTTAGTTAATCATTTTTTTAATATGTTGAAATTCATGGAAATATAATGCAGTTTGTTACAATATCCTTGTTGTTCATCAGTAAAAACAATCATATAGGACTTCGTTTCTGGAATAACAACTAGACCCCAAGCCAACACCGCCTTGTCAGCGCTGTCAGTGCTCTTTGAATAACACTGACCTGTTTTGCTGCTGGCTGGGTTGGTATTATTTTTAATAACTTTAACAGATATCACAGAGTCACGCAACGAGACTAGGACTTGGAATAAATTGATACTCCTATGATGGCCTGACTGCGGATGTTGCTTGGCCAGCCTACTACAACTTACTACAGTGCAAGCGTGTGTATATATGAGCACATACATGCTTGTAGAAGCATAAGTCTAGTAGCATTTACACTAATAATAGCTTTTCGGCTATTTGCTGACTCTGATGGTCCGCCTGATCAGCGTATTAAACTGAACCGACTAGATCTGCATTTGAGGACTTCATAACTTCCAGACCAGTAATAAATTGGATGACATTAACCCACTCAGGACTGTTCCCGAATACCTCGGGAAGAGTTGTGCTCTCCAGGGCCCATTCCCGAAGTACTCGGGTTAAACTTTGATTTGATCTATTGCTTAGCTGTTTAGGTACATCGGTTTTATTCATTCACCAAACGAAGTTTAAGAGTCTGGGCATCATTTTGATACCAAATATGTGATTGGACAAGAAAGTTTTAACTAACAAATTATGTGATAGATATCAACTGTTTTGGAAATTTGATGATCGCCATATTGGAAAAGGTTTATCCGAACGATGGCAAATTTTTTAAGTGAATTAGATGCGGTAATCAGCTCAGTGGAAGAAAATAGCAACAAAAGTAATGTTCAAGAAGAAAATGAGAATTTTCTGATGGAAGAAGGTAAGTTTTATGTGGCTATTTATAGAATTTTACCGAAAAAAAAACGATAAAAAGCCAAAATTTTTCTTGTGAATTTCTAACAAACTTTATTCTAACAGTGTAAGATATGGATTTTTTTCATGATACACATGATTATAACATTTTCAATCCAATAAAATTTAGATCTTTTTGCAGCATGAACTCATCACTCTATTACCCCATAATAAACAATAGTTTTATGATTTCCTTGTAGAACTACAAGATAATAAAAATTTCTTATTTCATTTATATCCAATTGTTCAACCCACAATTAGTCAAGCATATAGTTCTCAACCTCAACATCTACTATAAACTAGCCTCAACCACTAGGCTCTAATATTGGTCGATAGGGGACACTTACCACAGTAATCATCTTCATGACTTTTTGTGTTTATATTTACAGTATCAAAAAATATTTGCAATTTGTATTACCAATTGTTAGCTGCAGTAGACTACTTATTTTCAATTTGTTATCAGGTATTTACCCTGAAAAGCTACTAAAGCACAATTTTTTCTAGGCTGTACAAAAAGTTTGAAAGCAAATAGGTTGCTTACTACCGATCATATTTGCTACATGTAGGTGAAGACAGTCAAGGGCTTGTGAGTGATGATGCCATTGTTGATGAGCCTAGGGCTTCAACACCAATATCTGATGAATACTGCATCAACTAACTTATAATGGCAGCAAATATGCATGTGTAGTTGGCATCAAATAACTCTCACCGTGTCATAATTTTTTAATGAACACACCCTTATTATACATGTATATATTGTTTCGTTTTTATGCATATTCATTTTTACTGTATTTTTTACAATATATTTTACTGTATTTTTACACCTATTTTTTTGCTAGTAATTGATGGTCTGTTAGCTGGTAACTTGAGTATTTTTTATGCATAATATGTTTATAATAACCTCTGCAATGCATTTCAATATAAATTAACAAATTGTTTGATTATATAATTGATAAAACTGTCAGTGACGTAGTGTTAGTTAGAAGCTAGTAACACCTGTTCTATTGCTCGGAATTGAGAAATCTTTTTTTTATTTGCTGCTGATAAAGTTTGCAATCAATCTAACATAGGTCCAACAATTTCAGTATCAAAAAACTGCTTGTGAGCTGCTACGAAACATGAAAAACAATTTTGATAAAAAAAAAGTTCACAGAATTATTAGAAATTGTGGTCAGTAGAATTTGTAAAGGTGCACAAAAATTTATATCACATTGTAGCCTGGAATGTCTTTGTTAAGCTGCAAAAAACAAAAACAGATTATTTTGAAAAGAACTCTAGTTATACTCAATTTTGTGTAGCTCTATTTTAATTGTAAGGCTAGTGAAAAATTAATTGGGCTGGGGGAGCAGTCAACCAATAACTAATTAGTCCTGAATGGGTTAAATATGTTGCTGTAACTTCCTGTAAACTCACTACGGGTGATTTGTAAGCATAGATTTTTGATGATAGGAAACGAAAGCGAATGTACTAACTACTCTTATGCTGAGCTATAATTGGTGAGCAATTCTGTTGTTTCAACTGATCGGAATTACGATCGCTAACAGCGATGGCTTCCTCAAATTTCATCCTTTACACTAAACGATCTTTTTAGCATTTTGTAAGGTAAGTATTCTTTTACAAGGCTAAACGAACAGTTTGATGAAAAACCAACAAAAATTGTAGGAGTTTTTAGCAAACGACATTAACTGTCTTTCTAATTATCTCGGTAACAAAAGGTTTAAACTTACTAAAGAGTTTTTGAGCGCTTTTGAGGGAGATGTCATCCAGGTAAGCAGTCTCACTTACCCCAACGGGCTCTACTTACAGCAAATAAGTAATACTCGCCAAGTATCTAATCTCAGAAAAAACCTAGTCCCTTGCACCATAACTACAACACAGTTTATATTGAAAGGTTTATTAAAATGGTGAAAGAGCAAATGGTTTTATAATTCAAAAACCATTTGCTCTCTCAAAAACCAAAAATTGTTTTATGGGTTATAAAACCATAAAACAATGGTTTTATAAACCAAAAATAATTCTGTAAATATTGTTAAACGCTCAATCTAAACAATAGTACATTGCTACATTTTGTTCCGCAATAACAAAATATGGCAAAATTTATTTATTTATGATATCTATAAATAGATATCATAAATAAATAAATTTATTTATAATTTGTAGTATTGCACTACCACTCAATGTTGTAATCATTTATTAAATTCTTGTCTGTTTTATCACCAGCGCAAGCATGCTGAACCAGATCGATGACTATGTGATTGGTTAACTGAGTAGATGCAGGGTTAATCTGCCTCATCTCGTCTCAATGTGCTTGAACGAGCATTTTCTCGCCATGCTGAAATCACTTGCTCAACGTTACAATGCTAGCAACAACTCCTTAGCGTGCGTATCTTAATAACTCAATGTTGTTTTCCAATACAGTACACTCTTGCTACTTCGCGATTCACCTCTCGCAGTTTTAGTACTTGCTGATTAAAAAATGTTCGTTCCAAAATTAAAAAGATTAACAAAAAAACATTGAAAAAATTACAATACGTTAATTACATGTATTTTAATTTACACATGTTTTATGTATTTTACATAAAATACATAAGTACAAAGATTTGACTTCCTTCCCACAGTCATTCCCATGCACAAATATTCAGACCAGACGAGGTTCAACTATGTCAGTACTACGTAAGTGTTTTCTCTGGTTTAAAATACTGGAAATAAAGTTGAAATATAAACTAAAAGTCAATTAAAATAATTTCAATTTGTTACTTATTATCTAGGAAGTAAATACAATATGTTTAGAAAGCAGTTCAAGTAATCTGGTGTTAAAATGTTGGCTCATACATTACATACATACATTACATCTACGTACAGAAATCTCAACATTTGTCTGTTTGCGTGTCCAGTTGTAGCTATAAAGTTTTAGGAATGAAAAATCGACTGTACGCTGGATTTAAACTCAGAACCTATAGTTCTGTGGACAGGCATTTATCCAATGCACTACACTGTCCAACTGGCTATACTAGATAATAAATTGGGCACATACTTATTACACATGTCAATATTTCATGGCTTCACGCTTAACACTGCAGCTAGCTTTATGCGTGAAATATACCAGAAGACAAATGCGTGCCAGAACAAAAAAAAATGCTTAAACTCACTCGGCCGACAAGATTATTGCAATCAGTATAGAGCTGTAATAGGCACTGCTGCCGGTACAGTATAAATTACAGAAATAAACAAAGTACAAAGAAATAAGCAAAACACCTTCATTTAAAAGCTATAATAATAATTGTTGTATATACTGAGTAAAAATAAATTTTCTGTGCAAAAACTTTTTTATTCCCTGTGCAATGCCAGGCATTCATATAGCATACTTTAAACAATTAGTTTCTATTTTGGGGATTTCACTTATCGCGGAGGACATTGGTCCCCATTAAGCGTATAGTGAGGGACTACCGTAAATGAGCAGCATAACAAAAGTTGCTACAAGGTTGTTGTAAACTGGCCCAATCAAATGATTTTAAACAGTATCGACTAGAATTGTTGAAAACTATTAATAAAATCAATACATTTAATATTTTTGTCTGCAACAATCTAATTGATTGTTTTTATTTTTTATATCAGTCTTTAGTTTTAGATAGATATTAGATATTAGCTTTATTATTACCGGTCAATGCGGTTCAAGGCAAATTAGACAATAAGATAAAAATAATATCATAAAATAAAGAATAGTGAAGTAAAATTCATCTGCAATGGAATAAAAAGCTATTTTTACATAATGCTGTTCTATAATGTGAATTGACAAGGTGTTCGATATAAGGTGTACCGTAAGTCCTCATGCTCAAGCTGCACGGCTTGTGCTCAAAAACAGATGACTCACAAAAAAAAAATCCTCCAACAAGCCGCCTGCAGTATCTAGCCGCCCTTACCAACAAGCCGCATATGCCCACAGGCCATGGCTAACGACTGAGGTTTTGTTGTCCTTGACCCTTTCAGGAGCGAGAGTGTTGAGACGGGTTTCACTATACCCCTGTCCTCTTGAATAAGAAAACAGGCCACATCAGAAAACATGAAAATAATTTTCTTTTACTTCCAAGTTCGAATTAAAATTTCTGAACCCTTGCATTAAGAACTTACTTGCCGTGTCTCAGCTAGATTTTTATTGCGCTGTTAGAGGGCTTCACGTTTATGGAAAGATGTCGGTCAAGAATGAAAAGGTGTTAATAACCTATGACTGTGGTGAGTTAAACATACCTCATCATCTTCGTAGATAGAAGTTTCGTTTGGAATTTAGATTTATTTAAAAAGAATACAAAAACGCCCAAGAAATTTAATATCACTTAAATGAGCTTTGCACTAAGTTTGGTCCATAGTTTCTGCTTCGATGTCGGCAGGTATTAACACACTCCCAACTCTCAACTGTCTCTCACTCGTGTGTCACGAATTCATATCGATTTAGAGTGATAAATTCTTCTTTAGTCTAAAGTATTCCATAAACATGACCTTGAAAATAAACGAGTAGATCGCCAAAACCCCGTACATAAAAGTGTATCATGACTGCGATTATATTGTTATAGCGCGGAACTGAGCAGAGACCGCATTTATCGAGAAGCCGCCCTGAGCCCCACGTAAGTTTTAAAAACTTGGCTTTAGCCGCGGTCTATGACCTTGAACCAGAAGACGCGCCCAACGACAAGCCGCGCGGCTTGAGCATAAGGACTTACGGTAGTGGAACTTCTAGGGAAGTAGGAAGATAGTGGATGGTCAAGCAGATTGGAGAACCAATCTGAGTATTTTGGTTAAAACTAATGCATTCTCTATTGTTGTGTGACTTGGCTCTGATGACTGCCCTTTAATAGTGTGTAAACTTTCAAATTTCTTTAAAAAATCATATAGTGTGACCTCAGGCTACACCACAACAATGATACTTTTTTATTGCTACCTCTTTATGGTCGGGTCGTCGGCGACTAAAACGGCTTCCACATTTGCGCTGCTGCGTGGATAAGGAGGGTGGCTAGCAACCTTGCAGGACTAAAAAAATTTGACAAAGGGCTGAGGCAACGGCAAGGCAACTGCGAGGCAATGGCCAGCTAGTTAGGGATGCTGTCTCAATAAAAACAGAAGGCAATGACAAACCACTGCTGAAACCTGCCAAGAAAAGTCATGGTTATAGGAAGTAGGGAAAACCATGATCACCTATATCTTCATAGGACATGGTACTCAGAGAGGGAGAGATATCCCTTTATGGCCTCTTTATGGGCAATTCAAGTGTTCACATTTATTCTCAAAGTTAGGACATTAGTCAGGTTATCCAGCTAACAATAGAAATGTATTACCCACAATGAATCAGATGTTAATCCGATCTCATGTTAATTTGGCTAAAAACTGTGCGTTTATCTCAATTTTAATTCTGCGATTAGTATAGTAGCTAAAAGTCATGACACTCAAAGTACGTGGCAGCTAAAACTGCTAGAACTTTAAAAATGGTGAAAGTCTACCACTAAATCTTTAGGATGATGATTGATGAATATCAAGGGCAGCATATTGCTGCACTCATTAAGATTTCTCAAAGTACCTCAAAGGGTTTTAGTGTGAATTGCAAAAGTCCCCTTTGTGAATCAACGTATGTGATGTCATAGGTTTTTTATTTACCAGTGAATTGTATCACTTATTAGTATTTAGCTTCAGGACCATGCTCCAAGGTTATGAGGCCTGTGCTTTGTTACCCTTTCCAACTATAGGTTCGGCTGTTTTCTATTTTTAGACTATTTGTATACAAACTGTTGCAATGCTTATTCACAACGCTGATGGTTTGTCGTGGTAAAATACAAATGGCAAAGTTTGAGTTGCCATAAATGTGGTTGACCAATCCAAACCAAGTTGAAATGACCCCTAAGTGGAAATACCTATAATCACTTGGAATGACCATTTTCCTAGTTTTTAATCACCGCTACCAAGTGTCAAATTCTTTTTCAACTGTTTATCTATCCATAGACTTTGAATTTTATATATCTCGGCTATAATGCTGCATATTAGGTAAAGATAGATAAAACCCGACAAACACATTCTCTATGTTAAACCAAGCTGACCCAAGCAGAGAGCAGCCTGTGGCAGCACTAATTATAGCTAATGGCTGTATAATTGTGTGTATCATCACGGATAAAGTACCTGCCTTGCCTTGCCATAATAATAACTGCAATGCACTGTTCCGCGAATTGATCAGTGGTCAGCAGTTACATTCAGAGTCTAGAGAGCCTACCTGTCTTTCTGTGAGGTCGAGTGCCATGGATATCTCATATCTTCGTAATCTAGTTAGATAGTTGTGGTTTACAAACTCTTTTTCTAGTTCTTTGATTTGATGTTTAGTAAATGCTGTTCTCTCTTTCCTTGGTTTATTTGATGAATAGTTGCCAGAATCGTCAGCATCTTCTACAATGGCCAAATGTACCGCTTTGTAATCACATGACTTTTTAAGAAGTCATGTGACCTCATACCCGAAAAAACTGTGAGACTGATAGTGTTAGTATCTATCTTACTATCAATAATGAACAGCTAGTCATAATCTATGGGTTTAGCCTGACATCAAATCAACAGGCTAAAAGGAAGCTATACACGCTGATGTTTATCATTATGATGTGAGAACCAACGCTAAAACCTTCACCTCAAGTGACTAAACCAACCCAATTTTGGCAATGTTTTTTTCAACCAAATGTCCTCTTTAATATCATCTTTACTGTTTGCATATTTATATTAACTAATTAAGTCAATAGCTCTGAGTTGAAAACAATTATTACAATGATGAGCCTTTCATGTCTGGTAACTTTCAAACAACAAAAATCATGCTTGCTTCTAACAAAGTTGTCCAATGTGATGCAAGAGCTCATTGAACTAATACCAACATGCATGAGTCTAAATAATCTGTGAAAATCATGAGTTGAACACATTGGTGTCTTTACTAATGTCCCCTGCATCTGCCGAAAGACTTGGTCATTTCAAGTTTGTGTTCCAACACGAGCTCATTGATGGTGCTGGGAAATGTAGAAAAATCATAAATTATTCTGTGCTACAGGAAACAACTAACACTTTATGAGATGATGGGCTAGAGGCCACAAAGGTGTTACAGATGTTCATACCCAGCGCTATGTACATAGTGAAAACGAATAAATAGAACTTTCTTCTAAGAAAAATGGAATTGTATACTTTAGTCATCTGTACATTGTTGCTGTTTCAGAGAACTGCTAAAATTAAACAATAGATGTATTTATAGAGGGAGTTGCTAATTGAGCAGAAATATATTTTTAAGTAATGTTTGAACACAACTTCAAGCGATTTGGTAGACTTAGAATGCTTCCGGATTTCCTACGCGTACTCTAGAGGAGGGTGCGTGATCAAGTATTTAAAATGTTTCTCTCTACACGCATATACACACTACATATGTTCATAGAGTTATTCTCTACATGCCACTTTCAAAGATATGTGACCCCAAATGGTGGTTATGCTATTGATGACCTGTGAACTAATAGAATAAAATGTTTTAGCGTGGTGCGCTGAGCTTGTTTGTTATGAGGCAAGCGTTTGGTTACTGAATCCTACAAACATTAAAATATTTATAAAGATATTGGTCTACGACATTGACTGATGCATCGGCACGCACGTGCTTATCTTTCATTGATGGACCTTACTCTACTCTGTTTTTGTGTGTATTCGTACGCCCAAATTTAGGCAAAAACTACCATAGTCATCCCACAAAAGTGAAATGTACGCGATTGGAATTTGAATGTCTCAGTTGTATCCAATGCTATATCCCCTACGTGGTGAGATCTGAAAAAACCCTAGAATACAAAGGAGTCTTTTGATCACAAGTTATTGATGAACCTTTGCTTGTTTTTCTTCGAGAATCTTAGCATGAGATGAGTCTATGACTAGTAAAGCGTGTAAAAATGTAAAAACTGTATACAGTTTGCTACAAAAAGGACCAATCAAGGCTCATAAATCCAGCACGACAAATAGGAAAGTTTTTTATCAAAAATGGACTCTCTTTTTACAGTATCATAGAATGCAGTGGCCCTCAAAGGTTAAAATTGAATAAAACACATAGTTTTACTGGCAAAATGCAGCAGTCTTTATGTGCATGGTTGCTGCTGCCATGCTTGTTTGCAACTCCTCTAGCTCTACATAATATAATAACATGCGGTCAGGCAGCGCTGTGCCTGTTTATTAATGCTTATTGCTCTCTCGTAACAGCAACGCGTCCTGTCAGTCACCATAATAGAATTAGATTAGTCATGGACAAAGTTCAGAGAATTTCGACTCTGAAAATCTGCAAAAGCAATAAATAATTCCAGAGCGGACTGCGTTTAGTCGCTGTATCAATCATGCCTGTTCGTGTGCCGCCATAACACCGCAGGGATGAGACTTTACACAGCGCTGAAAATGGTTATGGAGAGGAGCAAACAGCTGATTGAATACAATTGGCTTTTAATATAACTCAACCTAAAACCTGATCTTTTGATGCTGACAATTGGATATCGAGACTGTGCAGGTGTAACTACTTTTGGAAGCTGCGTTGGCCAGTTTACAGTAGTATCACGTTACTTCAGGAACATCGTATACTTTCGTTGCCCTGCGTCGGGAAGGTCAAGTTACAAAAAACTTCACGCAGAAAGGAGTGTTTTGTCGGAAATTGTGAGATTATTTACATAAATCTTTTTACATAGCGACTTAGCAGGAATAGAGGCAGCATCAGGAAGTTGATAAAATAAAGATGCTTACTGAGCGGACTGTCACTGCCATGCAAGTGTGGTTTTTCTTCAATCGGACTGGAGCTAGGTTTATTCGGAACATATATGCTGTCTCCTAGGATGAGAGAGTTGGGAGAGCTTGGATTAAGTTGTGGTGCAGTTTGAGCAAGGGGTGTTGAGTGCGCTGTTGTGACTGCCTCTTCCAGCCTCGTAAGTCTTGGAGAGGTCTGCTAGACAACAGGAAGTGATACAAAGATTACTGATTCAAAGATTTTGACACCTTAATGATTTAAGTTCTTGCTTTTGTGAGGTTATCTTAATGAAAGTTGTGCACAAATAGCTTACTCTTTTACTTTTGAACTATAACATTTGCTGCCATTTTATCATGAGCAGTTTTTTTAGCAAAAAATTATCTCTATTGGAAAAGGCTGGCATTGTGAAGACTGGCTTAAACTTACGCTCATGGCCGATCATGCTTGCTGAATGGCAAGCTGCCTAAAGAGCATCCCACAGCATGGCTGCCAAAAAGTAGTAAACTGTTGATATTATTCAAGTGCTCATTTGCTGAGCGAGTTTTTACTTTATTAAAAAAAAACTCAAACAAAGCCTGTTTGGGTGGCTTCAAAGATTACATAAAAGCTGACAATTCAGGAACTGAGTGGATAGACATCTTTTAATAACCACCGCCTTCATTTTCCCATATAAAACATCTACTATCAACTATCAAGCTGAAATCACACAAATATTTATCAATCTGTAGCTATAGCAAACCAGCTTTAGCCTCTTTCTAATATTTAAAAGCGGTGATCACAGCACTGTGTGAATAAACAGTTGGCACATATCTTTGGTTCCCAGTCGTAAAAAAGATATTTGTGACAGCAATATAGCTGTTATTTGGTCAAACAAAGCCCTGAATTCCTATGACAAGTGTATGATATACATGTGTATTCATGTACCATAGTTAGAGAAGAAAACTTTAGTATTATTTACCAGCCTGTTCTGGCCATCCCGAATATATATTTGCTGCAATTATAACATGATTTTTTTCAGCAGGTCTCTTAATGAGTTTTTGTATTTTATTTGATATATTATTATACGACAAAAATTTATTTAGAAAGTTGATAAATTTTTTTGCAGCTAAGAAGAGTTTGTGTAGAGAATATAAAAATAAACACATATGCAAAATTTTTAACAAAATACTCTTGAATTTCCACGTGGTCAAAATGCAAACTTATATGTGTATAAGCTTTTTGGCAAAAAGCTTATAGACCTTATAGCAAAAAGCTTTAGAACACAAGCCTTTTGATTTAGTTTCAAGTATTAATATCTAACATATAGGAAAGCAAAATACATCTGCACCCTGATCAGTTTTTAGTTATATTACAGACAAAGGCAATTGTACTTTTCTAAAATTGTTTGTGTTAATCTTCAGCCCACTGTCCAAGAGGTTCATATATTCTGAGCAGCTCGTATAGCTAGTTTTACATAGACGTGGAAGTCATGCCAAGATATGTTCAGGTCAAGATGTAGAAGTTATACCTGCACATAGTCTGACATGTAGGTTTCTCTCGCAGCAGTTGTAGTTGCGTTGATACCCCAATCTGATGTATAACCCAAGGGTGTTCCGTAAAAAGGAGGGAGAGATGCTCCAGCTCGCTGTATCGGTTGGTGCCATGCTAATAAAAGTTGAATGAAATATTTTTTGCTGAAGATAATAGTTTTCTCAAATGAGAGAAAAGAGTTAAAAAAGGTAATTGATTCTTTATCAATCCAATTTTCTCTAAAAAATACGGCCACGGGTTGACTTATCATTTTAAAAAGTTGTGTAGTACAAATCAACATTACTAAGTAGTATACGAGATCAAATATATTATTAGTAACATTATTGTAAGCAATCTCAACACCAAATTAACTCACAAACAACCTTCCTGAGTAGCTATGACTGTAAACAGAACATTGTTTTACTTTGGTAAATATAAATATGCCAAAAATGTTTTTAACCATTTCTACTATCACAAGTCAAAACTAAATCTGTCAGTATTGTTAGCAAAATGGAGAGCGAACTGAAAAAGAAACAGTAAATAGTATAGAGGAAAGAGACTAGAATATATGCTGGTGACTCACCTGAATGGTAATGTGGCAGTGGTGGAGCGCTGACATGGCTGTAGAATCTTGGTTGTTGCATTATTTGTTGATGAGCTTTAGGACAGATGATGCTGATTATCTTATGATGATGATGATGATGACCGTAATGATTTCTAAACCTTGAGTCTTATTCGTTTTACAGCGCCCGTTCCTAGCACGGCTAATCAAGTAACTCGTTATATTGGCAAGAGTCATGAAAGGGCTGACTTCACGATTTACTCGATGTCTACTTCTCTTATTGGCCAATTAGATTCGCTCATAGGTCAGCGATTAGCAGCAAACCAATAGATGACACATCCAGACCGCAGGAAGATTCCCATCTGCTATTTAAATACTGACATTGTAACTGTTTGTTCTCTGAGATTTTAATGAATAATGACATTTTTTGGAACATTTAAATTTCATTGAAATATTTTCAAATTGTTAAATATTTTGAGAGAAACTGATTGTGCTGTTTATTTCTGCCTTCTACATCATGAATATATAAAAATCCAGAATTAAAAAAAAATTTTATGACATAAAATTGTTACTAGAAAACTTGGAAGCACACTATGTTTTTTGTAAGACTGCCACCAGAAAATTTGGTAACGCAAGACTTTCGCACAATACTTCTTGTAAGATTGCTACCACAATGAAACCTAGAGTATAAACTTTTACTCTAGATATATTCATGCATATTAAAAACTGACCTAAAACTTCAAGACAATTCACAAATGATTGCTAAATTCCACTTCCTCAAACCAAAACAACTATGGTATATATTTCATTTATCCAACAACCTGAATGCTAGCTCCCTGCATGTTCTACCCAACCATAGCCCCACTTAACATGCGTATGATCTATGAAACCTGCCATAGCCCCATTCAACATATGTATGATCTATGAAACCATAGCCTCACTCAACATACGTATGATCTATGAAACCATAGCCTCACTCAACACACTATGATCTATTCAACCATAGCCCCACTCAACACACGTATGATCTATTCAACCATAGCCCCACTCAACATACGTATGATCTATGAAACCTGCCAAAATTACCAATAGAAAATATTTATTCAACAGCCTACACAAACGAATATCGCTCATCGAATTCGTCTGCCAGTCACAACAACATCTTATAAACCACTGAGATCTTCCCTCAAGCTCACTGCCTTCCCAAAAGAATGAATTACTTAGTTTGCTCAAAACCGAACTGTTTCTCATGCCTCCGATTACTAACAAACCAACAGTTTGGTATACAAAGGCATTCCTAAACAGCGTGCTGACCAGCTTGTGGTAAAACATCAAGATCATCATTGCGACCAGAGAATAACACTGTACTATTTAGTTAGGTGGCATTAGGCTTTGTCAAGTGTAAACTACACTGTCTATTTATAATCAGATATATGAGGACAGATGTGATGTATAAAATATGTTTACGTTTTATACAGGATGCTGTTTCTCGACATGATGATGACATTACAAAATTTCACATCTTTACCAGATTGAGACAAACATTTTTAGGTTAAAATTGAACCGATGTGGTGAATTTCTTTTCCAATCATGATGTCAGCATAATTCATTGGGGTACAAGTGATATGAGTCATAACTCAGGTAGACCCAATTCGATTGATAATACGGCTGACCGGTATATGGAGTTTCATCAAACTTTCAGGATGGTTGATTGGAAGGAGCAGCACATTCCTTACTATACTAGGCAGTTATGTGCTGCTGTATGACCATGCCATCTATGCCTTTTGCAGCCCATTTGCTCTTCCAACAAAAGCATAGCTGGAAAGGAACTGAATTCATGAAAAATTATTATTGGCACTTAGCCAAAACTACATTGTAGTTGGACATAAGTAGCCAAACTAGATAGCCTGAGTGCCATCAGAATGAGAAAACTTAAACTTCTCTCCTTGCTGTAAAAATGGTTCAAAGCACCTCTTGAATGAAGCCATTGCAAAAATTGTAGTGTGCTGTATGCCATTCACTAATTATATACAATATTTTATAAATAAGGTATGTGACACTTGCTATAATAGCTTATGAGACATATTGTTTGCTGTACACTAATTATATAACATATTGTATGTTGTACACTAATGATATAACATATCATATGCTGTGCACTAGTAATATATATGATACAAAGTATATTGGACACTCATACCTGTAATAAGTCAATAATAATAGCTAGTATACGCAATGGTATATCATGGTTAGCGTTTCGTGACTACAACTTTTACCATTTAACAAAATTATCAAAGGCAGTATTTCAAACAGTTTCTTAAATCAAACATGCCTAAAACTACTGTATGTATTAGAGCATAAACAGAAATATAGGTGTTACAGTGGTCTTCCCAAAACTGCTGACTTAAAAATGAACCTTCTACACAGAAGCCAGCTGTCTGAAAAATCCTCAAAAATATAAAAACTAAGATTATGCTGTGGTGGTCTGGTTTGAGCGGCAGCCAATCATATTTCGATAATCTGCCAAGTACCAATCAGAATGTTAGGTATAAATCTTTTTATCCGTCGTTGAGATTTTTAAGAGGCTTGTTCTGCAAAGACCTCAGACTGAGCTGCACAAATTGTGTCCAATAAGAAGGTGAATAAAGAGAGTTTAAGAAATAGAATTTAAATGAGAGGTATCACGGGTTTGTTAATATGAATGCCAAGTAAAAAAAGTGAGGTCAGCAGTTAAAACTGGCAGCGAGAAGTTTTTTGAAGCTGCATTTAAAAAAGGCAATTACAACGTAGATGCCGTCTTAAGAGCAGTTCAGTATATATATTTAGACTAGCATTCAGCTCAGGAACAAAGTATGCAATTTGATTCACTTATTTTTTGTCTAACTTTCAAAGTTTGATTCTAGAACATTCTAGAACAATGCTTTTACCAATAAGTTATGTTACGACTCTCTTCTTATCATTGTATGCTTCAAGTTTAACAAATCAAAATGTTATTTTCCAGACTTCTGGTAAAGTATCTATTTTCTGTGCCGCGCAGCAACAGCCTAACCATCTACTGTCTTTAATATTCAGTAAATGTTGGCTGTTTTTAGACATTCAACATTAAAGCTACATAAATTATGTTTTAGCACTTCGTTGAAAACTTACAGACTTGTGTATGGTAAAGAAATCATGATAGCCAGACCATAACTCGGAATTTATCATTTTTTCTAGACAGCAAAAACTTTCCAGAGGAAATCTTTCTGTGAGGTCACCTTTTAAAGTTCTATCTCATAAATGGAATATTTGTTTGTTATTTTAGAATTGAGTAGTTGTTTATTAACCATAATATTCTCTCTGAGTTAACCACTCCCTGTGAGTACAAAAACCTTCTTGAGTCGGTTGCTACTGATACTTTTTAGGTCTTTTTTAAACTATTACAAAGCCTACTGCGTGGTTGTGCTCATGTAGACGCATGAACATGTACAAATGTAGTTTGCGTGAGTAAATTTAACAAAAGTTTAGAATAAAAGGAAGAAGCATCAGTTTCTGGTGGAGCGATATTTAGTAGTTGCTATTAGAACGTAAATAATTTGTACTTAACCTAAAAAATTTATGTAAATTTTTTGCTTGATATTACATAAAAATTGCATATAACGTAAAACGTTAAGTCGGTGCAAATTCTCAAACTCAATTTGTATAACGAGAATCTCATAGTTAACCTTAAAATACCGTTTTCTCTCTTCTACTATTGAGAGTAAACAACATATAGGGGTATCACTATTATATTTATACTAGTACCATCGCAGTCTAGCAAATGTGAACAATCGTCACGTATGCCGATAAGGCAAAGAGGATATGTAGCTTCATATTATTCAGAAATACCTAAAGGAGGTCGATTGGTGTGAATGTTAGGGTGTTGGTCTACTAATCTGAATGTTACCAATTGGAATCTTGTTGAAATCACTTTTTTATCCTGAGCTTTAACCTTGGCTTCAGAAAAACAGACAGCGCTTTTGTGAAAGTAAGTAAACATATTTTTGCGTTACTTTATTATAGACATACAAAATTGTTTTTTTTTCTTTCCACCATAGACCTTGATGTCTAGAGAAAAGGGAAAAAATCGATTTACATGTGAAGGTGTGCGCTCTCCTAAATGTATAAATACTATAATCATGAACCCAAAACCAGATGAAAATGGTTTGTTTTTTATATCACTTTCACTTGGTTTAGAGTTCAAGATTGCAGTAATTTCCCATGATATTTTTTTCTTTTTAAAGGGAAAATATATCGCATAGCAAAAATGTCATATAGAGGAGTATAGAAACCCACAGTAATTATCCAATGCAAACACCCCTTGGTAAAAAAGCATCAAACTTTTATGTGTGTACTGTACATATTGCAAATTCGTAACAACTTAGTAACTATAGTTACCTACAGTAACTTTAGTGTATTTAGTGGTTATGATCTGAAACAAAATATAATATTACAATGTACTACATGCAGTAGCCACAGAGAGTTCTTATCTTTGAGACAGAGATATAACATAAAAATTTAATTTAACTTGAATGAATTTAGCTTACTAGACACATTTTAAAGCTAAGTTTTAGTATGTATTTTACTAAACATCAATTTTGTCATCATCTAAAATTTTATCAGCTCTTTCCGGTTTCGTTTTCACTATAACTAATAACGAATAATGCTGAACTGAGAGAGAGAGTGAGCTTTGTTTCTCTTTCAAGCATTGTGAGAGAGATTTCAGTAAATAGCATATTGGCATCTTTGTATTTTGACGTATTCAGCACACCAACTGCCAAATTTTAATTTCGAGAGAAATTTTTATGACGAAAAAATGTCGTATGACAAGGACAAAAAACATTGTGTGTGACATCACAAGGCGGGAAAAATCGTATCACAAGGACGCTGTGACCCAAAGGCACACTGTACTGTACTCAGCATATCTACTTCTGCTATTAATTTCAGCTGAAAATGTACAATTAATTAGTTTTTTGTTAGGAATGAAGATTGTGAGAATGAGATAAAAAATTTCAAATAGATGATCTTTGTCACACCGCAAATCTCCTTTTTTGCAAAAATTCAACCTCAGCCAGTTTTCCAACCTCTAGTCTTAAAGCCCTAATATAATGCTACTAAAAGTCCCACTTTATGAGGGAGTGTGTAATACAAAGATAGTTGTCGAGTGTAAGCTGGGAACCTTAAAACAGCGTATGGGCTACGAGGTGGTTGATACTATTTATTTATTTGAAACGAGGCAGTATCGCTGTCAGGTGTAAATAGAGCGTTGCTGTATAAACAATTATAAAGCCATTATAGACAAGAGTGATCTATGATGAGGCTGAGAAAGGTATGCAACAGATCCATGCTCTGTCTATTGTTAGAGTTGAAGAGACTATATGAAGACTGTCATTTGATGGTATTGGCTGGCTCATTAGTCGCCCACACATAATAATCATATAGATGCTTGCTAGGAAAGCTCGCCTTTGACTTGCACTTATTTGGCCTGTTATCGTTGCTCACTAGAGTGTCTCAATATTTTCTTGTAGCAGAACAAGGCAACGGCAGCGAGTGTAATGATGTTGCACTTTGTGACTGATGCTATTTACCTGGGCCTTTAAGGCCAATAACACCAGGTGATGATTGCTTCACAAATGATTCTATATAGTGTTGTAATCTCTGATAGATTTATTCTGACATATTAAATTGTGAAGATGTAAATATTTGAGATTTATTTTGTACAAATTAAGCAAGAGATTTATGGTTTACTTTAAATAATTTAATAATTTTGTGACTATTTATCAGACTGTAATATAATTGCTCATTTAAAATGGACTACTTCAGTAAAAATCTATTTGATGTCAATATATGTGATATACAATAATATATATAATTTAATATATATAAAATATAACGTATACGATATCTAATAATATGTTACACTTCTTACACCTAATAAGAATTGTAACCAACAACAACTGTCAGCATATTAATTTAAAACTTTCAGAAAGTGTGTAGTTAAATATTTTTTATTAAAATTCACTTAAATACGTTTAAGATTTTAGTTTGTCTTAATAGCGCTAGTGATTTTAGTTTTTAGATTATAACTTGTTAACTGTTTTTAGTTACGCAACTATGTACACGTATGAAACTCTTGTAAAATGTTTTGTGTTTTTATCATCATTTTACATGATGATATATGTATATATGATATATCATGTTATATGATCATTGCAGTCACACATCATCAAGCATTATTTGCCGTAATTACTCTGTACCGGAACTATAGTTATAGTGAACTAGAGCCTATTAATTGTATTCTTAAAGACTACCAGTTGGCAGCATGTTGTTTGCCTTTTTCTACAATTTTATGCCTTTGGTAAAATGCAAGAATTAGAGTAATCCATAATTTTCATTGCTTGTATAAACAAAAGTGAGAATGTGACAAATAACAAATAATATAACAAATAAAATAATGTGAGTAAATATGCTGACATTAGAAATACACTTTACATTGTTTTTGCATCTAAATTTGCTATTTGGTTTTTGCGATTATATAATCATCTTGCATGGCTTGTGTTCTCACATATCAACATGATTATTCACAGAAAATTTGTTTTAAATTATTAAAACACACTAACAGTACTCATGTGTTTTGTAAGTAATAGTTGTCAATACAATTAACGATTTAACCACCTTCTCCCGCAATAAAAGGAAATACTTCATAATGGTTCTCTTCTTAAGCAGTTATCTTCTCTACGCTTATAAGCAGTAGAACCAATTATGTGTTTTATTATGACAACTGGAGTATAATACAGTCTGACATTTTCTCACAATCACTTCCACACATGAATTTTTCCACATTTGAAGCAAAATTTGAACCAACATTTAAATCTACACCCTTAGTAATTCTAACATGCAGCGCTTAAGGTTTTTGGAGACATTGAAATTTTGTAAGCAAAAATTGGTGAAAATTAAAAATCAAGCAGTTAGATTTTACCTTGTCTGATATATCAAGTAGACTATAGTGTATATCCCTACCACATCTCTACCTTCGATCTTACATAACACCTACACTTCTATTCATGTGTATCTCAGGTAAAGGAAAACAAAAACATATTTTTATTATTGCTGTATTATTTTAGCTTTTTACATATACATGTACTATGGTTTTCATCGAGTTCTTTTGCATATAATGTAATATTTTACATATAGTTTTATATATTGCATTTGTTTTAGTGTTAAGTGTTAAGGAGTTGTCATAGTCTTACGAAATGAACTAAACCAAGAATTAGACTATATTGTTATGGGAGAATATTTGCTACGACATAGGATGCGTTAACAGACAAGGCGGATTTAAAAACAAATTAACTCCATATGCTAAGGTTTGACAGTATTGCGACAAGAGAAAGGTTGAAATGATGACCATATGTCCTTTGACATCAATTTTCACATACATTTTCTTGCAAGTTGTGCTTTGTCATATTAGATAGCTAGCATCCTCACACACTTTGTTTACAAAGTCAGCATGAGAAGCAAAGCATTAGCATGTTTTACATACCACAGTCTGGTTACTACAAACTACAATTTACTATCCTGACTCTTCTGCAACACTGTTAAATTACAATTATTAAAACACTTCGGTTCGATTTACTCAATAATTCTTGATTTCTGTCTTTTCATTTTTTTTCTTTTGGCATGTAATGAAAAACATCATTTTGTTGATGATTACCACTGCTAATAAAAAGTAATACACACATACGTATCTATGTACGTATGTACGTACATAGATACGTACATACGTACATTTGTACGTATGTACATACGTACGTACATACATACGTACATACATACATGCATACGTACGTACATACATACGCACATACGTACGTACATACATACGTACATACGTACATACATACGTACATACGTACATACGTACGTACATACATACACACACATACATACACACACATACATACAATCTGTAAGCAGGTTAAATTAAAACTCTTCCATAAACTAAATGTTTTCAGGTATATATTGTGACCAAATATTGTGATATAATGTGAAATAATAATGTTTATACAATGTAATATATGATGAGACCAAATATAACAGAAAGTTTGTGAATCATATTGCTATGAATCATTATTTATAAACAGGAGGTTGTGGTATCGTTAATCAGTTTGGCCTTGACCTTGATCTGATCAAGTAAAGCTCTTACTTACTTATTTACTGACTGACTGACTGACTAACTTACTTACTTGCTTTAAATCGACCAACCATAATATCTGAATATTAGTTTACTACTAGTTATCACATATTTTGAAATTTAAAAGTGTAAAAAACCTGTGAGAATTGAATGGTTGTCGCCTCAGCAAGGTATAAAAACTTTTCCTTGAATATTTTTATACTAACTCAACAAATCTTGACATGCTTGAGAGAATATCTATTCTTTTCATTTTTCATGTTGAACCTGACTCCAAGCTAACACAACGATAAAAAATATAATGTTACTAATATTTTTGCAATGATAGTAGAAGCAAAAATGGCTAAGTTTCATCTTCAACTTCACCATTTTAATAAGTAAATTAAAAAACTGAATTTGCTGACACAAACTCAGAAAATAATCCATAAATAGGTAAAACTTCAGTTTTTACTAGGCTCATATTGTATTAATTATACTCAATATATTATAATATTAATGATATATATTAATGATATAACCTAAAAACTGTAAAATTTGGTGTGAAACGTGAAGGAGTTTCTATTTTAAGGTCAGCTGATTCCCCTAAAATTTATTCGCTGATATTTGATTCTGCTTCAAAGATATCCATTACAGAAATGGTTAGTTTTTCTAAAAAGTTCTTTTAGCATGTTGTCTGTTAAGTCAGAGAAGGCCTGCTAAATCAAAACCGAAATGAAGAAGTCTATTAAGTCAGGCATATCCTGAACATCAAAACTCCAAAATGATTACTTTTTTAGAAAATAAATTTTATCACAGACTAAGTCATCGCTGACTTGGCAATGACTAGTGATTTGGTTTTTTAGTTTATATTTAATTATTTAGTGGACGAACACCCCTCTAGACAAACCCCTCTAGACACACCCCTCTAGACACACCCCTCTAGACACACCCTTCTAGACACACCCCTCTAGACACACCCCTCTAGACACACCCTTCTAGACACACCCCTCTAGACACACCCCTCTAGACACACCCCTCTAGACACACCCCTCTAGACACACCCCTCTAGACACACCCTTCTAGACACACCCCTCTAGACACACCCTTCTAGACACACCCCTCTAGACACACCCCTCTAGACACACCCCTCTAGACACACCCCTCTAGACACACCCCTCTAGACACACCCCTCTAGACACACCCCTCTAGACACACCCCTCTAGACACACCCCTCTAGACACACCCTTCTAGACACACCCCTCTAGACACACCCCTCTAGACACACCCCTCTAGACACACCCCTCTAGACACACCCCTCTAGACACACCCCTCTAGACACACCTTTCTAGACACACCCCTCTAGACACACCCCTCTAGACACACCCTTCTAGACACACCCCTCTAGACACACCCCTCTATTGTTGGCATTTTAAACGTTCTTGTATCACTTATACTAAGTACAGTCAAACTTGGATAACTCGCTCCTCTAGACACATCCCTCTAGACACGCCCCTCTAGAAACACCCCTCTAGACACACCCCTCTAGACACGCCCCTCTAGACACCCCCCTCTAGACACACCCCTCTAGACACACCCCTCTAGACACCCCCCTCTAGACACACCCCTCTAGACACACTCCTCTAGACACACCCCTCTAGACACACCCCTCTAGACACACCTACTCATGTTGCAAATTTCAATACAGACTATATTAGCTAGTAGCTACAAGCAGGAAGTTTCTGTTTTCATAATTGTGCGTAATTGTATTTAATTGATCTTGTAATCGCTTTCATTGGTAAATTTTCCATATTGTTGGCATTGTAAACGTTCTTGTATCACTTATACTAAGTACAGTCAAACTCGGATAACTCGCCCTCGGATAGCTCAAACACATGGCTAACTCGAACGGATTTGTTTGGTCTGTCCCCACGCAATGATAAATAAATTGTTTTAGATAACTCGAACTTAACATTATTAACTCAACAGTTTTTTGCCCAACGGCTACCAAGACGGTTGTTATCGCTTTAGAATATCACTTTATTCCAAGGCATAGAAATAAACATCAACTTTTAGTAGTTCTCAGATGTCGTTATTACCATCATCGGCAAAATATTTTCGTTAACAACTTTTCTAAAGGTTTTCAAAACATCAAATTTTACCAAACATCCTTTGATGGCCCTTCGAAAGCAAGGAAAAGCGAGGTAACCTTCAGATAAACTTAAAGTAAAATCGGCAAAATTGATCTTGGTTAAAACGCTCAGGAGAAAAAGATGTCTTTTTTTCTGAGCGTTTTAGCCGTGATCAAGTTTTGGCAATTTTAACTTGAGAATGTCCTGGCAGTCACATCACCTAAAACAACAAACAAATCTCAAATGATAGAAAAGTATCCATACTTTCTGATAAAATTGTTTAAAACTCTACATGAGAGGCCCTTTAGTTTGCAACAAGCAATCTATGCTTTTGATTTATATATATTTTCTATATGTACAGGTATCTACTAATAAATACATGGGCTTGTGACAGTGCTCTGATAACTCGAACACTTCTGCTCCGTCCTGTGAAGTTTGAGTTATCCGAGTTTCACTGCAGTTAGTTTCTAAAAGTTGAAATCTTTGAATATTACTATTTACATTTGTTAAAGGTCTCCCATAGTAAGGATGGTATTGTATGAGTAATTTTATTAAATTAGCTGTGTTACAGGCTGACATATTTATATGAAATGAAATTTCAATATGAAATTTTCAATTCATTGATTAAAGATATCAATATTAAAAACGGAAATATAATAATATATTACATAACTATCATAATATATGTTATTATAATATATATTATAATAACTTACATATTATCTACATAAAAGTAAAACTGCGCAGCTGGCCCTCAGTTTTAGTCTGAGTGGAAGACATTCTTTGAAGGCATCTTCTTCGTAATCCATTTGTCCAGTCATAATATTTCTCGTTCTTTGATGTTATTCTGTCAACAAGTCAGTGGGTCCAACAACAACATATAAACTATTCATTGTTATTAGCACCTCCATTGGCACACCTCCATTGCCATGATGACTTTTTTATAGAGTTTAGGCCTGGGTCACTTTCTTCTCAGATGATTGGGTCAGGATTTAGGCCTGGGTCACTTTCTTCTCAGATGATTGGTTCAGGATTTAGGCCTGGGTCACTTTCTTCTCAGATGATTGGTTTAGGATCAAATAATGAAAAGATGTCCATCTAAAGTAGCCATCGCTTCAATAGAAATAAAACTATTTTCAACTGCCTTTTAGTTACCAATACAAAATAACACAGCGTTGTTTTAATAGACGCACAAGAGGCTTTTTTGTTTTATTGTTACAAAAAAGTACGTTTAAGATTTTTCATAAGTGTCATTTTAATATTTTTAGAAACTCTTTAGTCTTGCGCCTAATGAAAGTCATTGTAAAATAAATAAAGTTATTGTTTAGCGTAGCTATCAACAGCGCAATACTGGAAATATTTTGGTTTTGTTAAACTTTGACATCAAACTTGATAATAATACTGTTATTTTATTATTAGTATTTTTCAACTTCTATTTTTTCACAGCACAACGTTTCCATTGGAGACATTTGTAAGCTGAGATCTCAGGCTAGCAACCTTGTAAACTTGCTGAGACATTTTCTCAGCATTGTAGAAGATTGTAAATCCTTCCCAAACACAGACGATGCTACTATAGCATGAGGTCTACCGTCATATGTGGCCTACCGTGGTGAAAGGTGAGGTCTACATGTATTTCGTGGCCAATATTCGTTACCACGTGAAATATACTGCGTGAAATATATGATATACCGCGTTCAAAATATATAATATACTATATAATATTACCTACATTGTATATACTATGTTGTAAATATAATTACATGTATAACATAGTTATATGGTATAATTGTATTATAATATATACATACATATCTATATTATAATATATATTATTATACATTATATATTATATACTATATAACTTATTATATGTAATATACTATATATATAATATACAAAATATATAGTATACCGTGTTCGATACCCCGTGAAGTATATGATAATATGCTTGATGTACGAAGAATACATCATTAGAATAAATGCATAGAAATATATGATAATGCGTTTATTTTTAGTTTCATGCTTTTTTTTAATGTAATCAGAAATCCAATTATTTTTACTAATCATTTCTAAGATATGTACAAAATGCTTGTTTATTGCTTAAACAAATAATATATGGAATGTGTTTTATCTATGAGGGACAATAAACCAGCATTAAACCTGTGTTATAGTACTAATGGGAGGTTGATCTCATGCCATAGTGTAGTAGACCTCACGTTATAGTAGCACCCCAAATTATGTCAAGGCATTGTTTGTTGTATTAACCAAATGTGTAAAAGAAGACAAAAAATAATTACTTTAATGACCTCATTTGACCATTATAAAATATATATCTAGTTGGCAGTTGTGATTAAATGTGCAGTCTATTATATCTATGCTAATAAATTCCACTGTGCATTGTGTGTATGCGCCCGGGTTTGCGGGTGTGCGGTGGTACAGGTTTGCAGTGGTACAGGTTTGCGGTAGTACAGGTTTGCGGTGGTACAGGTTTGCTGGGTGCAAGTGTGTGTGTGTCTGAAATGCTATGTGTTTCCATATTTTTTGATCAATTTCATCTAATTTCTCCACACATATGCTTTGTACCTTCTACCAAATTGCTAAAAGCATTTGGTTTCAAACCTTTGTCTGGTTCTCAGGAACCAGACAAAGGTTTGAAACCATCTATTGGTTTCAAACCTTGGCTGGCTTTTAAAACTCCACCTCTCTGATTTAAAATGAACCAATCCCAGGCTTTGCCAGGCTTACTGTCTGTAGTAGCTAACAAAATCATGCGTAGTTCTTGGGGTGTTTTTGAATTACAAAAATAGAAAAATATCATAATGAAATAAAGTGCGTGATAGCATTCTTTAAGTTTCAGGCTAATCTATTAACTTGGAGTTATCCTCCATATGTGATCATCTGATAATTACTCTATCGATAACTCCCAAATAAGCCCAATGAACAATTATAAACACTGAATGTTTTTGTTATAGGGCCAGCATTCAGGTATCATAGCCTGCAAATGTTAAACCTCTTCATACAGAGCTTGGTTTTTGGATTTTCACATGCCCCTTTTCACTTTCAATGTTCCTTACCCAAATCAGTTATCACGCACTCTCATGTATTCTAAACAAGGCCTAAAACTACCCCAATTTTCTTACAACTTTAAAGGGTACGGAATGACAAATCTGAAAGCGACCTTTGAAATGCAAAATTTTTATGTTAGTACAAAGTGTACTACCTGAACCCATCACAGAATAGCTCATCGCTGGTGTTTTGTGTAGAGCCATCAAACTTTATTAATTTTATGTTAATCACATTGCATCGCACAACACATAAAAATTAGGGTACAAATGATTGTTTTATTTCTATAAGCTGTAATAGTCGCTTATGAGCCCAAAGGAGGTTAAATTGCAGCCTCAGAAACTTCTATATAATTGCTATGGTTTTGGGTACATCTACATACAGTTAACAAAAACAAGGATGACGCAAGGATGCCAAAGTTGGAGCTTGGGTTATGAATGTCAATGAGTAAACAACTCCTCACTTGATCCTCATTTTAACTCCAGCTCACCTGATCCTCCTTTTTACTCAGCACTCCTTACTCCCAAGGACAACTTTGGCCATTAACAAACTCTCTCAATCTGGCGATGTCAGAAACTGAACCATAATCACAAAAATTCCATTGTTAATCATTAGTACGTAATTTCAAATAAATATTTATATAGTGTACATAAAAATACATAATTTGCTAAAAAATAAGGAAGATCTATGTTAAACAGCCATCATTGTATAAACAGCACATAACCAAAATTGGTTGTATTTAGGGATTGCCTTCTCTTTGCAATCTAAGGCAATCATGGCGATCTTGCCAAGCTACCTGACACTTGATCTTCTCATATTGTCACTTTAGTGTACTCAAACCTAGAGAAACTATTGCAATGAGTAATAGATAAGGTCTTCCACTTACTAGTGTGGTTATTGAAATAATTTACACCTTGAAGAAATCTAATAAATGCACATCAATTATTTTGCTAACGGTTTTTTCCCAAACCTCTTACAAACCAAATACAAAAAGGCTTGAAGCAAATCACCTATGGATTGGTTTATAAGATTTACGTGAGTAGAGTATCAAACAGGTAAAGAATTTGTATTACCTTCCCATTTGCTTGATTCTTGCTTGGTTGCAAGTAACATTACCAAAATGTTGAAAAACCAAATATCTGTGTTTGGGCCTTACAAACAACCATCTAGAAGTTTTTTTGACCAGAACAAGAAAAGTTGTAATAAGAACAACATATTAGAATACTGTAATAGTAGCAATTATCACTATGATAATAATGTAAAGGAAACAGGGGTCTTCCCTTTACTAGTCCGTAAGAATCTAAATCACTGAGTGCCAGGCAATAAAGTAAATATATATTTCATAAATCTATCTAGATATATAAATGTGAGAATATGTGTGTCCCTCCAGCTATAGCTATTATTAGAACAGCTGTAGCTGGAAAATGCTGACGCAATGTCATGGTGTACCGTCATTAAAAGCATAGTGCTTATTAACTAGCTTACTGAGACTTGCCATTGGCAATGTGCCAGGCTCATAGCAAGTAACAGGCAGCTCTCATTACTTCCCATTGTTTATAAGTTGATTTTTAAGACTATTTTCCATTGGCAATGTGCCAGGCTAATAGCAAGTGATAGGCAACTCTCATCACTTCTCATTGTTTATAAGCTGGTTTTTAATACCCGGGCAACGCCGATATTCACAGCTACATGTAGTATATACATGTATATATATATATAGACAAAGTGGATACTGTTGTCTTCTGGAAAAATGTTTAACTTATAGAGTGAAGTTCCACTTATACATATTTTATATATATATATATATATATATATATATATATATATATATATATATATAGTCCCAAGATGGTGACTTTTCAAACATCCAACTCTTTTATGGATTGGTGGATTCTGTGGGGCTCTTTTGAAAAGTCACCATTTTGTGCCAGTTGAAGTCTACAGCCTGAGGATTGCATTAGCAAAAAACTGTCAGTAGGTGGAAAAAAGATAAGTAAGCTGTTCAATTTTTTAATTTGTACGTACAATGTATATATAGGCATATATATGTATACACCAATAGACATACGCCAATAGATGCAGCCTATCCTCTCATCAGGCTTGCCTGCCATACATGCCACACACGCCACACGTACCACATATGCCCCACACACTCGCCACACACATGCCACACACACACCCACACACACCACACCGCACACACATCACACACACACACACACACACACCGCACGATGCACACCGCCCATCACCCGCTACACTACACACACACCACACACACCACACCAACATGCTACACGCTAAACACACCCTACACACCCACCAGACCACACACCATACGCGCAATGACAAAGTGGGATTTATTAATATAAATGTTATAATCGTTTGCGGTAGTTATATGCTAGTTTATTGATTAGCATCACTATGTCTGTCTGTATGAGCGTGATAATTTATGAATACAAATGAGCTTTTTGTTAATACTTAGGAGCTTTTAGCTACAAAATAATCTGTTAGGCATGCCAAGCATACATAGTTTTGTTGTCAAATATAAATTTGGCTTAAAAATCCACGGCGTTAATTCACAGCAAATGTACATTAAAGTCGACTAGATATGACTAGATGCAACTATAGGTGACTAATTGCGTCTAGATACAACTAGATACGACTAGATGCGTCTAGATATGATTAGATACGACTAAATATGGCTAGATACGACTAGACACAACTAGATATGACTAGATATGACTAGATATGACTAGATATGACTAGATATGACTAGATATGACTAGATACAACTAGATATGACTAAATATGACTAGATACGACTAGATATGACTAGATATGACTAGATATGACTAGATATGACTAGATACAACTACATATGGTTAGATATCACTAGATATTACTAGATGTGGCTAGATACGACTAGATATGACTAGATGCAACGAGATACAACTAGATATGATTAGATATGACTAGATACCACTAGATGCAACTAGATATGACCAGATGCAACTTGATATGGTTAGATATCACTAGATATTACTAGATGCAGCTAGATACGACTAGATATGACTAGATGCAACTAGATATGACTACGTTTAACTAGCGATGGCTAGATATCATTAGATATCTAGCCATAGCTAGACTAGTTATGACTAGGCATAATTAGATATGACAAAGTGTGATGAAGTGTGCTACTAGTTCTAAACTCTTTCATAAGATATATTGATTTATACTGACGGTTATTGTTTAAAATAGATGTTTTATTTTTTTGCGTATCATGTATTGCTCCAACAGTGAAGCAATAATCCTAGGAGCTCAATATAGGTTCTGAGAAATAGGCTTTATGCAACGACAACTTTTCCAGACAAAATTTATTTACAAAGTTATTAATAACATAGACTTCATCAAAAATTGGACACATTTTTATTTCTTATGTATTATTAATAGAATATTATATTTTAATTTTTAAAAGTATTAAGGCTTTATTATCCTTTTGAAACTATGCAGCATTTCTAGATACATTCCAGATTGACAAAGTTTTGAGCCAAGCAAATTTGAGTGACTGTAATATCTAGTTAGGGTAATATAAAAAAAGTTGATACATTGTAACAAAGTTTTACCATTTTATTTGCTTCAGTATACAACACAAAAAAACCGTTAGACCGCTCAGTTTAGGTTTAAAAAAAACTAATATATGTGGCCGTATGTAGTTATGTACACGGAGTACTGCAAAAGGCGTGCGGTTTAAATGGAGTTGCGTTCTCTTTTTAATTACTAGCCAGCGATTTACATGCAATAGCGGCAACTCTCTGTGAAACTATAAATACCTCCTTGCTAACACCTTTGATCTTCAACTTTTTTCGTCGTGAACATAACCAAGCCAAGCGCTAGCAACTGAAATATAAATCATAGGCTAAAAAAACAAATGCGAAGAAAAATGCTTGCTCGTCAACCCTGACTTCTAATATGGATCAATCAAGTTTTGGTTCTTTTCAGCAACAAATAAGTCGAAATCAGGCTGAACTAACGGATTATTTAAAAGACTTGGACTCTTGGAAAGACTCTATTACGCAAAAAGATAAAAACTTGAGTTCATCCAGCAAAGGTTCTGCTGGAACCGCTTCGGATCCTACAGAAAAAGTGCGTCTGACTCATGGTAGCTAAAATGAATGAGCGAATAGCATACATATTAAGTGAATGGTTAAGTCACGAAATGCTTTATTTAAAATTGTGTATACAGTAGTTGAACGGATAATTGTTTTTGTTATAGAGCTATCCTCCTATAAGAAACAGTTTGCACAAAAAGAAAAAGAAAAAAATTAAGAAGCCTAAAGATGAACAGCCAAATGAAAAGAAAAAACCGGCTAGGATTCCTGGTTACGATTTTAAAGCATGGGACAGGTTTGATGTGGTATGTTTTTAATAATACTAATGTTGTCTGCATGTAGACGTTCAACTATTTTTAATTTATATTTCATACAAGAGATTACCAATAAAACAATCTGTTATTAATTTTGTGAACTGTTTAAAGGATAAAGCTCTAGATGACATTGATGACAAAGCTCATAGTAGTACTAGTGAGGAAGAAGAGACAGATGAGGAATGGGAAGAGGAGCGAATGAAACAGCAGGCCATATTTGAAAAAGACCAGGTTGAAATTTCAACATTTAAAAAATTGCATTATAGACTGGATTGGGTGTTGTTGAATATTATCGTATATGTATATATATATATATATATGTATGAAGTTTATTAAAAACTACAGGTTAAAATCATTACTACTATTAGTTTCATGCAATCGCGTTGCAATCTTCAGGTAGAATGACTAAAATGTATAATGTACAAGCTATAAAATTACTTTATAAAGCTGAGGGCTTAATACTATTGTGTGATATATACATTATAGTATACAGCAAATATGTAGTCAAATTATGTTATTGAGCTAATTAGGTGTTTTCTAGCATGCCGGCATGTGGATATCAGCTCACTTCTAGTGTTGAGGCTGGCTAACTTCGGTTCGAATATGATGAAGTACTTTTCCCATAGACATAACTGGCAAGATTTTGTTGATGTGTTGTAAGACCGTGCTCTTTTGATGATCTTCCAGGTTATATTATAGCGAATGTTCTTGTCTTTTAAGTCCCATATGTATTTACTCAATTCTGTTTGTAGCCTTTTAGTAGGATATTTAAAGGATGTTTTGTGGTTGGCTAGTCTTGTTTTAAAAGTTGTTTCAGTGAGGCCTACATACGTTTGTGTCTCTTGCGCATCGCGTTCTTCAGACTCTACGGTTGCCTGATATACTATGCAGTTTGAAAGGCATTCTCCATTTAGAGGGCAATTTTTCCGATTTTTGCAGTTGCATTTCCTGTCCATGTTGGTTGGTTGCGATAGTGCTTGTTTATTGTGCCCGCTAATTATGTGGTTGGTGTTTGAAGTACAGCTATAACGTAGTTTTAAGGAGTTTTTGTTGAAGATTTTGTGTAATTTATGTTCTGGTGGAAATTCACTCTCCAGGATCTGGAAAAATTGTTTACCGATCTTAGTGTTAACAGCTTTGTTGTATGGGGGGTTGTACCATATTGTTTGGCGTTTCCTGTTTCTGTGTTGACTCTGGTATTTTAAAGAAAAGTTGTATTTACTGTTAGAAAGTGCATTTTGAAATGGGGCTTCTGTTTCCTCGAAGAGTTGCTTGTTTGACGAAATGTTGGTGAGTCTTCTCTTGATGGATTCAGGTATGTTTCTTACGATTGATGGTGGGGGATTTGAGTCTTTGTGTATATATGTGGTTGTGTTGTTAGGTTTACTCTACGGTTTGAAACTGTTGCTGTTAAGGTCCAAAGTTATGTCTAAGAAGTTTACTACTTTCTTAATTGCTTCGATGGTGATACGTAAGCTGTGTTTACGGAAGATTTCACATAGTTCTTTTTTAGTGCGCTCGATGTTTCGTGCAGTATCTTATAGTAGTCCTAGACCATCGTCCCGATATTAGCCAAAGTTTTTGCCAAGCTTCTCAGTGATAAGGTGTAGCATGAAGATTCCGACAAGTTGGCAGCTTTCTGCTCCGTCATAAGAGCCCATTGTTATGTCATACAAGTTTGCAGTTGATCTCTTACCCCATGGTTCATTAGCGCTGTAGAGTATAGATTTTTTTGCGTAGTGTATTATACGCTTGTCCAAGTCAGATATATTTGTGTATTTAGATGCAAACGTTAAAGCTTTGTTAAGTAGATCTTCCATTATTGAGGGATAAAATTCAACAACATCAAATACAATGAAAGAGTGCTGGGATTTGTTTTTGATGTTTTTAAACCAGGTTAGCACCGATGTTGTATTTTTCCACATATTTAAATTCAGTTGGTTGAGTATTTCCTGGTTGATGCGATCCGTGATTTGTTTACTGATTATGCCTATCTCGATTTGCTAGGATTAATGAGCCGGCAATTTGGTTTCTCGGGGAAGTTTGCCTTGTTGGTCTTTAATAGTGATAAATGCTTCTTGCTCGCTAGTTTTATATATGCGGTCTGCAATATTAGGTTTGTCTGCTATAGCCTTTGTTTCTAAATTGATGGAATCTACTGTAGCTGTAGTTATCTTTTTGTAGTCCTTCGTGGTGTTGTTGGTTAAGAGGCTTTGGTAGGTCTGAGTATTCTAGCGATAGTAATTGTTTGTTTTGTCTGCAGCCACAATAACTTTGGTTTTATCTTTAAGTTTCTTGTTTTAAGTCCCATATGTATTTACTCAATTCTGTTTGTAGCCTTTTAGTAAGATATTTAAAGGATGTTTTGTGGTTGGCTAGTCTTGTACAATATGGTAGCATATATTTAAATATGGAAGCAATGTAACAGCAATTTACTAACAAAAATTTGTTTGTTAGCCACATGGTGTGTAGTCACCACAAGAACGTTTGCTATAATATAACCTGGAAGATCATCAAAAGAGCACGGTCTCACAACACATCAACAAAATCTTGCCAGTTATGTCTATGGGAAAAGTACTTAATCATATTCGAACCGAAGTTAGCCAGCCTCAACACTAGAAGTGAGCTGATATCCACATGCTGGCATGCTAGAAAACACCTAATTAGCTCAATAACATAATTTGACTACATATTTGCTGTATACTATAATGCATATATCACACAATAGTATTAAGCCCTCAGCTTTATAAAGTAATTTTATAGCTTGTACATTATACATTTTAGTCATTCTACTTGAAGATTGCAACGCGATTGCATGAAACTAATAGTAGTAATGATTTTAACCTGTAGTTTTAAATAAACTTCATACACAGCTCTAATTGACTCGATTATTGAGCACTTTACAGTGTAAACCACATATACTATATATATATATATGTATATAGATATATATATATTTGAAAAATTATTCAAAAGAAAGTAGACTTTTAGTAATTGTGCTACAAATCTGTTTCGTGCGATGCACTCATCAGACTGTACTAAAATCATAATTAGATTTTAGTACAACCACGTCTGATGAGTGCATCGCACGAAACAGATTTGTAGCGCAATTACTAAAAATTTACTTTCTTCTGAATAACTTTTCAAATATTTCATACTCCACTAATTGTCTTTTAGGTATTTAGTGTAGAGTTCTCTTTTTATATGCTTTTGCACCTGCTTTTAGTTACTATATATATATATATATATAGTTGGATACTTGAGTGCCTCAGTATGTACAATGTTCACCCTGCTCTTGTGGCATTCATCAAGATGTCAATGATCAAATGGAAGACGGAACTGGAGGCTAATCGCAAAAAGCTGGCGAGTGTAAAAATTAAGCGAGGCATCTATCAAGGTGACTCCTTATCACCGCTGCTCTTCTACATATGCCTAAACCCTCTAAGCAATATGCTGGAGAAGACTCGATATGGGTACCAGTTTAAGAGTGGCACCAAGATAAACCACCGCTTCTACATGGATGACATCAAGCTGTACGCTAACAAAGAAAGGGACATTGATTCGCTAATACACCTCACTCAGGTATACAGCAAGGACATTGGAATGACCTTCGGTATTGAGAAATGTGGAAGGCTAATTCTTAAGAAAGACCATTCTATGCTCACAGATGGCGCAAAAATGCTAAATGGTACCATCAAAGATATAGAAGAAGGGTACAAGTACTTGGGGATTATGCAAAGCAACATCAACCACAAAGCTGAGGTACGTCACAAAGCCATTACTAAATACAAGAATCGCCTTCGGCAGGTCCTACGGAGCCAGCTCAATGCCAAGAACCAAGTCATGGCAATAAATACCTACGCACTGCCAGTAATAAGATATCCAGCAGGCATAATAAAGTGGACTGAGGAAGCCATCAAGGAAACAGATATAGCAACTCGTAAGCTGCTGACCATGCATGAAGCACTCCACCCAAAATCTGATACTACTAGATTGTATCTCGATAGGAAAGATGGCGGTAGGGGACTCAAAAGTGTACAGCAAACAGTGAAGAAGGAAGAGCAAAGCATCAAAGCCTATGCAGCCTCCATGGCCACTTCAGATAAGTTGCTAGCTGAATTTCAATCGGCTGCTCTGACAATGGAGCTTCGCAGTGATGATGAGGAAACTGACTGGCACATGAAACCTCTTCATGGTGCCTACCACCGACAAATATCTAAGGTTGGTGATCCTCACCAGACATATATGTGGCTGAACAAAAAAAATCCAACGGCCAATACGGAGTCGCTAATCATGACAGCCCAGGAGCAAGTGCTCCCAACAAGGCAACTCCAAACAAAAATCTATCACACTAGAGACGATCCTAGATGCAGACTGCGCAAAGATGCACCTGAGACTATCCAACACATCATCAGTGGATGCAAGCAGCTAGCAGGAAGCGCATACACTGAGCGGCATAATCATGTCGCAGGTGTTGTGTATAAAAGTCTGTGTGATGAGTATGGCCTTAATAAACCACTACACTGGTGGGAAGCTCCTGGTAAGGTCAATGAAAATGACCGCGCTAAGATTCTCTGGGATTTCTACATCCGGACTGACAAACATGTCCTAGCAAACCAACCAGATATAGTGGTGGTGGACAAGGAGAGCAAGAGGGCTACTATAATAGATATAGCAGTACCCAATGACTACAATATAGTCAGCAAAGAAAAAGAAAATTTAGAGAAATATTTCCCTCTTGGAGAAGAGATTAAAAAATGCTAGGATGTAAGAACAACGGTAATCCCAGTAGTCATTGGGGCACTGGGCGCAATAACACCGGCGCATAAAATGTGGCTTGCCCAGATACCGACAGCAATCAACTCAGGTGAGTTGCAGAAAAGTGCGCTATTGGGAACAGCTAAGATCTTGAGGCGAATGCTCAAACTCCTAAGTCTCTGGTAGGAGACCCGAGTTAGAGCAGAAATTACCACCCATACAGGTTAACCGGCATGAGGAAACAATTTTTTTATATATATTTATATAGTATATATAAATCTATAAATCTATTTAATGATTCTTTTACTGTTACAGTTTTTGTTTACTATTTCTAAATTCAGCTTTATTGATGTAGATTATCTATAAAAATGCTATAGGTATAATTCTATTATTTACTTACCTAAATTCTGACACCACTTTTCTGACTTTGAAGACGACTTTTGACATGGATTGTTGTAGTATTCTTATTTAAATAGAGGTTTCAGCTAGAGTTAGCTTAAGATAACTAGAGGCTCTTTATAATGCACTTCAAGTCTTTCACATGTTTCACATATTCACATATCAGCTGCATTACTAGCTGCGTTATGGGTACTCACTGTATCGAACGAGGTAGATCTTTATAGTTTATCTGTTAAAATTTGCTTTTAGGGTAATGATTATTACAAGAAAGACCAACTTAATGAAGCAATCAGCTGCTACACACGAGGCATAGCATGTGACCCTAGCAACGCTATTCTTTATGCCAATCGGGCTATGGCTCTCCTCAAACAGGAAAAGTAAGTTTTTGCTGTCGGGCTTGTTCTCTAAAGTTTTAAAAGTTGATTAAGTACTGTCATACATATTCACAAAAGAACTGATAAACTGTCATATGTACCCTCACCGGGTCGATATATAAGCGGTATTCTATGGTTGCAAATCTCCATATAGCCTATTGTTGAAGGTTGTTGCACTTAACTTAGTGTTGGCTTTATTTTTGATAAATTGCGCTTAAATTTTTATGCCGTAAAAAATTGAACTACTTTTGAAGTGATTTGTTTTACTATTGTAGGTTTGGTGCAGTTGAGCAGGATTGCACTGATGCTATAGCCTTAGATCCCATGTACATTAAGGCATATATGAGACGTGCCACAGCCCGACATAAGCTGAATAAACAGCAAGCTGCATTGAATGATTATACAAGGGTTCTCTCACTTGAGCCTGAAAACAAAACTGCCAAGCGGGAAGCCGCCATTTTAAAACAAGTTAGTTTCTGGAATCACCCTTTTTGCTTATCAAATGCAATTGGCATTAAACAGGCTAAGAGTTTCTATGAATGTCACGGTAGCATGTGTGTGTGAGGTTTGTATGCATGTACTGTCCTGCTCCAGGTGATACAATGATAATTCCAAGTTTAAGCCCATCAGCCAATGAATGTTTTATTGGCAGGAGCTGGAGATCAGTGAAGCAGGGCTCGTTATTCCAATCAAGAAAGATATAAGCCAACGATCAAAAGTATGTCATAAACTTGGTCATTTCTAAAAATATACTGCATAAAGTACAATGGTAGGTTTAGATGTTCCAGATGTTCAGACATTTAAGCTTTGTAGAATAGGTCTTATATGAAAAACCTTGATGCTTACATTGTTGGGAAGTGTTGGCTATGTTATTGCTTGAAAGCTCTGGCAGGGTCGGCCGATTAAAACCAAATGATTTAAGTCATTGATTTAAATCATCTTAAAAAATTCCTGTTTAATGTTGTTTTATTTTTTCCATGTCAAAGACTGTAATTTAAATCATCCTAAAATATCATGTTTGATTTCTTCAGAAGTTACCCATCTCAAAGGCTGACCTCCAAAAAATGGGAATTTTAGGTCTACTGTGAATATGAACTGCCAACTTGGTCAAAATTAAAATAAAAACAACTTTTAATAAATTAAAGTGATGCAAAGTTGTTTTGTTATGTTGCGAATGTTTTCATGTGGCACACTTCAATAAAATAATATTATGTTAGCGGTTATGAAAAAAAGCTGAGAATTGATGTTTTCAAAAAATCCGATTCAAATAAAATAAATCTGACTTTCTGAATTTTTTAAAAAAATCATGATTTTTTCCAACCCTGAGCTCTGGTTGTTTTCACACTGACATGATCAGACGTTGTAATATGGTTGGCGCTATCAGCATTCTCTCTGGTTCATTTTATTACATGTCTTAAAATGAAGATTTGAGGATGTATTTGTAGTTGTCTCCTATTGGTAGGAATCTGATTATTCGTGGTATTTTATTTGCTGATGATACTATACCCTGTTGCCTTGAATATTGTTTTGTTCAACACTGGACTACCACGTAGCCATCTTCACTTTTTCTATGTTGTTAGAAACCACTACTACGTATAGAGATAGAGGATATTGATCAGGAAGATGTAAAACTGAAATTAAACGCTGCCATCTCGAAGACTACACAGCATCAGAGCAGCGAAAAGAAAAGGATAGTTGCAAAGGATGAGGAAATGTTCAGCAAATACACAAATGAAAGTCCTCAGGCTACGATAGTCCAGTCACCAGCTGATATCAAACCACTTCCAATGAACAAAACGATACAGAAGATTCCAGCCAAGGAAACCAGTCACACTTCTCCGAGGACAAGTCCAAGAACACCAGCCAACTCCTATCAATTCCACCAAGATTGGAAAACAGTCAAGCACGATGTCGATGCATGCTATGACTATCTCAAGGTATGAAATGCTTCTGTTGCTATGTACACGTATGATTTAGTAAGTAAAACTAAGATGTACTTATACAAATTGCCATTGTATAAGTACTCTTCTGTAAAGACTTCCCTTTTCGCCAAGTGCATGATATCTAGCTCTTAAAACCATGATGGTCAGTCGATGTGTCACTGGACAGTCAGTATCCCAGCTGGATAACGACTGTGAAAATGGCTTTTTTCTGTATTGTGACCTCATAACATCAACTGTTATGGCATCGACCTCATTATCAACTTTAAAATGAGATATATTTAAAAGGCCGCAAAGTATGTTTTTTGCTTGTCTTATCTAAATTAAATGTCATTTTTAGTCATTTTCGAATAAATGATAGATGTTTTTTGCCGAATAGTATTTTGTCATCTTTAATTAAGCATTTCTGTTTTACTCGCTAGATATTTTGGCTGAAATATAATCGTTGGAGTAGAATAAATGAAATCAAATATCTAATTTTTTAAGCTTGACCTTTTTATAATGAGCAGTCATTACATGTTGCTGTGTATTTCCAGCTACTGCCAGTTGTTTATTGAAATTGATAAATGATTTATGCTGACGTGGGGGCGACCGATGAGACAAGAACAGACCTAGCGATACAGCCTTGTCCATGTTATGACGATCTCTCGTTTATTACATTACGGTATTATATATGGTCGCCATAGCAACAGTCGCTATTTTAAAATGATCATTATCCTGTAGTTGCACTATTGGCAGCCATTGTTTTAACAGCAGCTATGCGAAACGCATACACATGTAGTGCACAGGTTCAATCATTACGATTGAGATAAAATCAAAACTTGTATTCCTATTTGTTTACCATTTTCCTTAATCAGATAATTTTTGTTTCAGCCTATTCCTGTCTCCGATTTTCCTAAACTGTTTGGAGAGTTCTTAGATGAGAGTGTGCTAAAAACCATATTGTCTATACTCTACTCCAGGTTCATCAGGTAACTTTCCTATTCGCTCCACAGTAGACCGATGATAAGCTTAGTATGTGGTTCTTTGGCACCAACATATGTTCATCGTGCCTTAGTGGTCTAGAACCCTGACCAGCATACAACAGGTTTGGGTTAAATTCCCACAAAGGCCACTGGGCCACTGGTGGTGACAGGAATAACATCCAACCTTAAATTGCTCTCTGTAACTGGGCATGTCTACAGTTGTCAAGGTTTCCCGGCTACTGAACTCGGACATGTCCAGCCTAGACTACAGAGCCATCGTTTGTGCTCGTAAAAAACACGTACAGCTTCTAATAAGCTGACATCATACTCATCTTCAAGGTATTGCTCACACACATGTTAAGAAGTATTGTAAAACCTGAGCACTTGGCAACCAAAGCAATGTTTTTGATGTTGGAAATGTCAGTTCAGAAAGGCTCCATCACAGAAGTAGCCAAAAGGCTCGAAACCAGCGTTCGTTGGCCAATCTCAGTTTTCTTTTGGTGAAGCAACAACCAAATTAAAATTTAATTGGGTAATGTACGATTGGTGAACGCTATTTTTTACTTAACTTGTTCATTGCTGGTTATTCGTGTTGTGCATTTGCTGAAAATCAATCACTCGACAATAGCAAGAATTATATTACTGTTGTCAGATGGTAACGCTTATCGATTAGTCTGATTAAATACATTATTGAGCATCTGCGCCCTCCTCAGAATATGCTTTTTCAGCTAATATTGCTTGCAGTTTACCGAATACATTACAGACAATCATTTAATAAAAAGCTGATACTAAATTAAGGATTGTCTTCTCATGTATGTTGCTGTTAAATTGAAAAAGAACAGACAAATGCATTATGTTACGGAGTATTATGTTATCAGTTTATTTAATGCTTGTTTACACTAAATACATGTCACTAATTATTACAAACTGTTTATATATTATAAACAAACTCTAGTGTAGGCAAACTCAGATTTTGCTATTGTTGCTTCTTCGCTGAGGATTCTCTTTAGTTCATGTGACAACCAATTACAAGCATCAGTTGAAATATGGGCTTCTCAGAAACAAACTTTAGTTGCTGTGGGCAAACAGTCTGCATATTCAATTTATAACCTTATTTGATATATATTAACAATATTTTATGATTTGAACACAGATTTATGCAAATCTTCCGTCAGCCATCTGTAATCATACGGCAATGCCCTTTTCTAGCTACTAATCTGATTTGTTTATCACTACTAGCTATTATTATTACTACTAGCTATTATTATTACTACTAGCTATTATTATTACTACTAGCTATTATTATTACTACTAGTTATTATTATTACTACTAGCTATTATTATTACTACTAGCTATTATTATTACTACTAGCTATTATTATTACTACTAGCTATTATTAGTACTACTAGCTATTATTAGTACTACTAGCTATTATTAGTACTACTAGCTATTATTAGTACTACTAGCTATTATTATTACTACTAGCTATTATTAGTACTACTAGCTATTATTAGTACTACTAGCTATTATTAGTACTACTAGCTAGTAACGCTATTGTCTTGTTATTTCAGGGATGGTTTAGATGTGCTACAGCCAATGAAATACTTAAGTCAAGTGAAGAGGTTCACCATGGTCATCATGTTCATGTCACGAGATGACAAACAAGGTCAACATTATTTCATGTTATAGCTGATATGCAAAGTTTATTTATGTATATATATATATAGCGTAGTCACGACATGAACTGTGCACGGTAATGTAAAATATTGCAGTAGTATATTGATTGATTGTCCAACAGTCCAGATTATTATTCGCACTTTTAGATGCAAAAAACATTCTTGAACACTTAGCAACGCAGGAGAACATTCCGAAGGCTCAGCTGGAGGAATTGCGAAAACTCTATCAACTCTGAAACGAATTTAGTCGCAAGATGGAAGACGGGAGATTATAACTAGCAGTTATTCCGACTGTGCCTAATGGTCTGGAGTTGTGTGTGTGGATTACTCAAACTTGAGCTGATGGAAGTCAGTCATGGTCTCATATTCTTCCAATTGTTGGACAGTCAGTGGACCATTCCCTGGTCTCACCATTATTGTAGTCTGCATTCCTGCTGCCTTGGCAGCCCTTGCTTCTATAAACAATATCAGACAGCAAGTACATGTAGTAGCACAGCTGATTTTGATACAAATTGCAGATATGAGGTATTCCAAATATAAATTTATTGACTTCAAATTAGACCCTTGCTCAATTCTTTCAGTACTGTTTCTCTACAGCTGCCGAAAACAGTGTTAACTTAGCCCATGTACCATCCACTACATATGCAAAATATACTACAGCGGTAATCTAGCATATAACACCTACTCTATCTGTTAAAGATACAGTGTTAATTTAGCCTTCAACTATATCTGTTAGATGTGCAGTAGGCACTCCTACAACATAAATAATCTGTTCCAGGAACATTTACGTTATACCGAATTTACGTTATATGAACAGTAAAATACATGTACATATAAATTGCCTAATCCATTCCAAGATCTTTACAAACTCACCCTTATGGCCACCCAAAAAGAAAAAATTATTCTCAATGTTTTAATTTGTAGGCTAAACCACAACTGCATTATTATTGGTTTGCATCGATATCTTGTCTCCTTTTTCTGATTAATTTCACTGGTTTTATAGACCATGGTTGCAGCAATTTTACAATAAGTTGATTGGGAGCGCACATTCTCGACGTTCATTTACGATAATTTGTTTATTTTTTTCTTAACAGAAAAGTCATTTCTGTAAAAAAAAACTAATAACAAATCTTTTATACATCTACAATATGTCTATAATAAAGCAAAACAAAAATGTTTTTACTATAAAAAAAGGTGTGTCTACTTGTTCATCGTCTATCTATATCCAGGGGTCAAGGTTAGAATAGAAGATAACTTTCGACGATACTCCAACTCGTGACATTCAGATTGGTAGACTGATACTGCAACACCTGCACCAATCGATTGCCTTTAAGTATTTATGAACAATTGCGCAGCTACCTGTTCTCTGTTTAGTCAACACATCTGACGATTAATCACCACAAACTAGAATGTCGTGGAGGTTGTATATATAGTATGTAAACACTATAATACGTACAGTGTTTTTCTCACAAGTGCTGCGAGATGCATTACTATTCAGATCGAATTTGAGAACTTGCACAGACTTGACACCTTACATTATATAGAATTTCTTATGTAGTACGAAGTAAAAACTTCACATAAATTCTTTTCGCTGTCTGGAATTTTCGTTATAGGAGTGTCTACTGTAGTGTTGATTTAGCACATATACCTTCCACAATATCTGTCAGAAATATAATCTCATTTGGCATCACTCCAAGTTGCTCTGCTATGGTGCTGTAACTTTTTGTCTCTTTTTTACCTCCGACTCTGGTGTCAAAGTTTTGAGAAATGAGCTGTAATGATGCACACAGTATTGTAAGGTAGACAGTATTGCAAGAGTTCCCCAAAATTCTATCTCCCGCAATAAATAATGCATAGTAAAACATCTCATGGTATCCAATCAAAGAAGATCAGTTACCTCGGTAAGGTCCCCCTTCACTGAATACTTGAACAGTAGCTTTTGAGCAGCAACGCTGCCAGATGAATAGATGCAGATGGACTTCCCCAACTTTTTCCATGTTTTCATGCAAGAGGCCACATCCTCAAATAAACTGCAATGAAAAAGACCATGGAAACAATAGAAATCCAAGGCCAAACATCTGCAGACCAATTTCCCAGGCAGTCTAGTAGTTACCGTGAAGGGAGAGAGAGGGAGAGAGGATGAGAGGGGAGATGTAAAGCAACATTGTTGGTTATGACAAGAGCTGCAAGGAATAGACTAAACGATGATTGAAATAAGTGAAAAGGACTTTCAAAAACCTGGAATTCGATTTGGTTATATTATTACTGCAACCGTTATATACACTTCAAAGTAATACTCAAGCAATTCCCCAACAAACAGCAGTCAAGGAAACCTGTCAACCAAACTGCTATAAAAATATTCACTGGTATTACCGGAACCTTATGGTTTTTACAACACTGCCCACCTATATCGTAGGTTCTTTAAGATACTGATGAAAACTTTAAATTTTACAGTCTTGCTGAAGAATGATGTGAGTATTTAATCACTGAATAACAGATACCATAACAGACACTATAACAGACACTATGGTGTATATATGCAATAGTGAATAAAACCATAGTATACACATAACAGTAAATATATATAGCAAATGCAGCGGTATATACAACCTGCAGTAAATATACCATAGCATATATTATGATTTATACACACTACAGTAGATATCTATAGTACATATTATAGATACAGTAAATCTATCAAGGTAATGGTATATGTTATTATTCTAAAGTGCATACATCATGCTAGAATTTCTATTAGTTACGGTGTGAGTATATACACAGTGTGTATATATATACACAGTATATATACAGTAATGCTATTAATTGTAAGCACCCTTGAGCATCGCGAGAAGTTTTAAAACTGGCTTTGGAATTTTGATGCAGAGAATCTGTTTTTGCAAGCTTCAAATCATTTCCAATAGTTTTATTGGCACAATATTGTACTGCAACAACAACAGCCATGGAAAGATTTTGACATGTGATGGTTTGTATTCAATTTTATTGGGTGGATAGGAACTAACTCTTTGGTAGTGACTCTAAAAAGGCCTTTGGAGTTTGAGAAGAGTGTAACACTTAGTAGGCTAGCCTTTTGCCTGTATAACAGCACACCTGCGTAGCACACTCTCAATAAAAGTGTGGAGCCGATCATCTGTTACTAATATGTCATGCCAAGCTCTGATGACAGACTCTTTTAGATTCTGGTTTGTCTCTACTGGCTATGACTTTGATTTGCTGCCAGAGATTCTCAATAAGATTAAGGTCGAGAGACTGAGCAGGCCATGACATCACTTTGGTTACACCGGAACCAAGTCTTCACAATTTGCTCAGCATGGAGCATTATCCTGCTGAAACATCTAGTCTCGGCTGTTCTGATCAAATGTCATTTGCAGAAGGGAGTAACTTAATTTTCATTGTTTCAATGTACTTCGCTGCATTCCTCCCTAACAGAAACCAATACAACGAGCACCAGCAAAAGAGAAACATCCTCAAATCATAATTGTAGGGATGCTTGATAGTTGATAAAAATGCTATGGCTTGTTTATATTTCCCTCTTGTCTTCTGATGGTTATTTGATCAGAGTGATTATGGAGGTAGCAGTTTGACTCATCACTCCATATTACCTTTTTCCACTGCTCTGTTGTCCAAGATGCATGCTGAACAGCCGACCAATAGCGCCGTGATCTTTGGCTTGCATTTACAAAGGCCTGCTTGCAAGGTCTTCTTGCTTTAAAACCATACTTCACCAGAATGATTTTGACAGTTGAACGTACAATCTTTATGCCAGTAGAGTCTCCAAGCTTCACAGCAAACTCAGCGCTGCCAGAGAAATGGTTAAGCTTGCACATGTGCACTAAAGTTTAGCACTACTAAGATTTACCATTATAGATATTGGTGAGGTGATCAGACCATCCACAATTCTTGAACTATCCGGTATGCTGGAACCTCTTGATGGTGTATTTAATAGTTGATCTTAAAGACCCTGAGTTGCACTGTTCCTATACCCCAAGCCTTGATGGTGTATTTAATAGTTGATCTTAAAGACCCTGAGTTGCACTGTTCCTATACCCCAAGCCTTGATGGTGTATTTAATAGTTGATCTTAAAGACCCTGAGTTGCACTGTTCATATACCCCAAGCCTTGATGGTGTATTTAATAGTTGATCTTAAAGACCCTGAGTTGCACTGTTCCTATACCCCAAGCCTTGATGGTGTATTTAATAGTTGATCTTAAAGACCCTGAGTTGCACTGTTCCTATACCCCAAGCCTTGATGGTGTATTTAATAGTTGATCTTAAAGACCCTGAGTTGCACTGTTCCTATACCCCAAGCCTTGATGGTGTATTTAATAGTTGATCTTAAAGACCCTGAGTTGCACTGTTCCTATACCCCAAGCCTTGATGGTGTATTTAATAGTTGATCTTAAAGACCCTGAGTTGCACTGTTCCTATACCCCAAGCCTTGATGGTGTATTTAATAGTTGATCTTAAAGACCCTGAGTTGCACTGTTCCTATACCCCAAGCCTTGATGGTGTATTTAATAGTTGATCTTAAAGACCCTGAGTTGCACTGTTCCTATACCCCAAGCCTTGATGGTGTATTTAATAGTTGATCTTAAAGACCCTGAGTTGCACTGTTCCTATACCCCAAGCCTTGATGGTGTATTTAATAGTTGATCTTAAAGACCCTGAGTTGCACTGTTCCTATACCCCAAGCCTTGATGGTGTATTTAATAGTTGATCTTAAAGACCCTGAGTTGCACTGTTCCTATACCCCAAGCCTTGATGGTGTATTTAATAGTTGATCTTAAAGACCCTGAGTTGCACTGTTCCTATACCCCAAGCCTTGATGGTGTATTTAATAGTTGATCTTAAAGACCCTGAGTTGCACTGTTCCTATACCCCAAGCCTTGATGGTGTATTTAATAGTTGATCTTAAAGACCCTGAGTTGCACTGTTCCTATACCCCAAGCCTTGATGGTGTATTTAATAGTTGATCTTAAAGACCCTGAGTTGCACTGTTCCTATACCCCAAGCCTTGATGGTGTATTTAATAGTTGATCTTAAAGACCCTGAGTTGCACTGTTCCTATACCCCAAGCCTTGATGGTGTATTTAATAGTTGATCTTAAAGACCCTGAGTTGCACTGTTCCTATACCCCAAGCCTTGATGGTGTATTTAATAGTTGATCTTAAAGACCCTGAGTTGCACTGTTCCTATACCCCAAGCCTTGATGGTGTATTTAATAGTTGATCTTAAAGACCCTGAGTTGCACTGTTCCTATACCCCAAGCCTTGATGGTGTATTTAATAGTTGATCTTAAAGACCCTGAGTTGCACAGTTCCTATACCCCAAGCTTTGCTGGTGTAAGTGAACAATCACTAATCTAAAAGATGCTGTTGTTCATACTCACTGGTGAGAATCAAGTAAAGTTAAAGCTGAGTTCTGCCTTGTTTTAGCCAGCAAGCAGCTTTTAAACTCTATCACTGTCTACACAATGTTTTGCATGACGTCTAACATAGGCTTCACATTGTTTTGTAATTTTGCTACAATCTTATTACAATCATCAAAAAATTTCGGAAACATGTAAATTCTCAAAATCAGCACTGCGAGTGAAAACTGAGTATGTAATTTTGAGTTGCATCATTTGACAGAACATCCGGTAAGGTTCGAGTAGATGTAAAGATGGATACACTTCAATATGATGAGTAATTGCTAATATCAATTGAAAAATACAAATTTTTAAAGGGTGCTAACAAATAATTGCACGACTATATCTATTTAAAATATATATATATATATATATATATATATATATAGTCTATCAAATCAAATTTGAGTAAAAGTTACTGAAATGGTTAAAAAGTTTTACTACTAAATAGTTTCGAGCATAGTAAGGGCACTCTTCAGGTAAAATGACCAAAGGTTCATAAAACGTATAAACGCAAGCTAAGCAATTATAGGTTTAAAATAAAGTGCACCTACTATGCGTGAAACTATTTAGTAGTAAAATGCTCTAACCATTTTGGTAACTTTTACTCAAATTTGATGTTAGTCAGCTCCAGTTTTACTATTGAGCACTTTTTCAAACAATGCGATAATCCTTCATATATATAGTATATATAGTGTATATATACTATATATATATAGTACATGTATATATATACTATATATAGTGTATATATAGTATGTATAAAATGTTGTTTCATCACTCCAATTAACTCATGTGGGTGGTAGTGTCTACTCAAGCTCGGGGCTCCTACCAGAGACCTGGTAGCTTGAGCACTCGCCTACAGGTCTTGTCAGTTCCCATAACATGTATTTCTGCAACTCACTTGTGCTGATGCTGCCAGTGTTTGGGCAAGCCACATTTGATGTTGGGTGTTATGACACCCAATGTTTCAATGAATACTGAGAGTACAGTTGTTATATGTTGGCACTTTTCAAGTGGGAGATATCTTTCCACTTTTTCCTTCTATTGACTTGCTTTGCTGTAGTCATTAGATATGGTTATATCTATTATAGTAGCCTTCTTGCTCTTTTTGTCCACTACCTTGATATCTGGTAGGGTTGCCAAGATGCACTTGTCAGTCTGGATGTTGAAGTCTACTAAGAGCTTAGCCCCGGTCAGTCTCATTGACCTAATTATGAGCTTCCCACCAGGGTTGTGGTTTATTGAGACTATACTCATCACAAAGGCTTCCGTACACTACACTTGCGACATGATTATTTCGCTCAGTGTATACATTGCCTGCTATCAGCTTGCATTTACTGATGACTTGTTGGATGGTCTCTGGTACATCATTGCACAGTCTGCTTCTAGGATCTTTTCTAGCGAGATATATCTGTGTTTAGAGTTGCCTAGTTGGGAGTATTTGTTCTTGAGCTGCCATGATTAACAACATTGTGTTGGCCATTAGGTGAGCTGGGTTGTGGTTTATTGAGACTATACTCATCACAAAGGCTTCCGTACACTACACCTGGGACATGATTATTTCGCTCAGTGTATACATTGCCTGCTATCTGCTTGCATCCACTGATGACTTGTTAGATGGTCTCTGGTACATCATTGCACAGTCTGCGTCTAGGATCTTTGCTAGCGAGATATATGTGTTTAGGGTTGCCTAGTTGGGAGTATTTGTTCTTGAGCTGCCATGATTAACAACATTGTGTTGGCCATTAGGTGAGCTCTGTTCAGACACATACATTTTTTGTATATGTTTGGTGGGGGTCGCCAACCTCAGATACCTGTCAGTAGTAGGCACTATGGAGAGGTTTAATGTGACAGTCAGGTTCCTCATTATCAGTTTACGGTTCCGTTGTCACAACAATCAAGTGGAATTCAGCTAGCAACTTGTCAATGATGGCAATGGAGACTGCATAAGCTTCCATGCTGTTTTTCTTTCACTGTTTGACGTAGCCTACACTTTTGATCCCTCTACCCCATATTTTCTACTCAGGTATAACATAGTAGTATATGACTTTGGATGGAGTGCTCAAAGCATGGTCAGCAGCATGCGAATTGCTATGTCTGTTTCCTTGGTAGCTTCTCTGTCCACCTTATGTCTGCTGGGTGCCTTACTGCTGTCAGTGCATAGGTCTTTATTGTCGTAACCTGGTTCCTGGCATTGAGCTAACTTCGTAGAAACTGCCGAATGAATTCCTTGTACTCTTATTTAATATCCTTGATGGTACCGGTTGATATTTCCAGGCCATCTGTGTGCACAGGATGGCCTTTCTTGAGGATTAACTTTCCACATTTTTTTATACCATCAAGGTTATTCTGATGTCCTTGCTGTATACCTGAGAAAGACGAATTAGCGAATCAATGTTCCTTTTCTTCTTTGCATACAGCTTGCTTGGGCAGATTACCAATTTATATTGTAATTCCTTCTATCTGAAATCATCTTCATTAGAGATTCATTTAAGAGGATTCGTCGTTAGTAAAAGGTGACTTTTTAATCAATGTTAAATTGCCAGACATGATGAAGTGCAATATGGATGTCAACGCCTTTTATTTTTGTGTTACAGTACTAGTTGTTTCGAATGTGCCAGCTTTCATACAACAAAATTTTGTACATGCAACTAATGAGATGACTAAAATGTTGGCCAACATGACATTCACCTCATTGGAATGAAGCTCTAACCAACTGAGCTAATCAGCCATGTTCTAAAGCCTCAGAAATAATTGTGACCATAAGTATTCTTTGCGCTTTGTGACAAAATACGCAAACAGACAGATGGAAAACAGTCAAGAATAATATATATTAGATATACATTTTTTAATTATTAGTTATATTTATATATAGATATCTACACTGCAGTATACCGTATATAGTTGCTTATTCAGATATATAGTCTGACTAAGCCTCAACTTTGAGTCCTAACAAACCTCAACTTTTATAACATGGTTGCAACATGTTTATTCAGATATATAGTCTTACTGCACCTCAACTACTATGACATATGGTTGCAACATGTTTATTCAGATATATAGTCTTACTGCACCTCAACTACTATGACATATGGTTGCTACATGTTTATTCAGATATATAGTCTTACTGCACCTCAACTACTATGACATATGGTTGCAACATGTTTATTCAGATATATAGTCTTACTGCACCTCAACTACCATGACATATGGTTGCAACATGTTTATTCAGATATATAGTCTTACTGCACCTCAACTACTATGACATATGGTTGCAACATGTTTATTCAGATATATAGTCTTACTGCTCCTCAACTACCATGACATATGGTTGCTACATGTTTATTCAGATATATAGTCTTACGGCACCTCAACTACTATGACATATGGTTGCAACATGTTTATTCAGATATATAGTCTTACTGCTCCTCAAATACCATGACATATGGTTGCTACATGTTTATTCAGATATATAGTCTTACTGCACCTCAACTACTATGACGTATGGTTGCTACATGTTTATTCAGATATATAGTCTTAAGGCGTTGTCACACGAGCACCGAACCAATGTAGGATCGGTTCGGAGGCTGGTTCGGTTCGTGGCATATGTCACATGGCATCCGAAGTCACTTCGCTTTTTAGATACCATACATATAGAGACAGGACACGGTTTCATTAGTAGTTTTTATGTATTTGAGTTAAATATTTCTATTGTAAACAAAAACTTTGAGGAACAATTATAAATTATAATTACACAGCAGATTTATCACAAAATTGTTCAGCTGCTCAAAATAAATCACTCGATACAAAGATTTTGCCAACCCTTCCAATCAACATAATTATATTTTTGTATTAACATATGAATGTTTTTCTATGCTGAGTACATAACCAAAAAAAACAGTCTTTATCATAGTACTGTGGTTTTACATAAATAAATCAGTCAACGATACTTCATCAGGATGAATATGACACATTACTTATATTCTACACGAAAGAAAATCACAACCATTCTCTTACATTTATGCAAAACTTAAGTGCAACATCTTACATTTATGCAACACAATCACAAGTCCGGGCGAACCTTGTCGTAAATTGCTTCATGTTGTTTATTTAATGAAATAAAAGTATCGTCCCATTTCTTTTTTTACTTTACTCACACGCACGTAAGGAAAAATGTGACGTGTGCTCGCTAGAATTCTAGAAATTTTAACCAGCCAATAAGAGAAAGGGTTCGGCCACGAAATTTCGAGCAGGACCGAAATGGTTCGTTTTGGCCAGAAATGTCTTCGGCCGAACTTTTTACAGCTGAGAGCGACGTCGTTTTGCGTCATTTAGTTCGGTTCGGGGCTCATGTGACCACCCCTTTACTGCGCCTCAACTACTATGACATATGGTTGCTACATGTTTATTCAGATATATAGTCTTACTGCACCTCAACTATCATGACATATGGTTCCTACATGCTTATTCAGATATATAGTCTTACTGTGCCTCAATTTCTTTTTTTTCATAAGCATCGACCCACATATGACCTTGAAGTTGCTTCAAAGCTGTTGTTTTTCTGTCACTACTCATTTGCCATTCAACATTGGATATGACAGACTGGATAATCTCTGATTGGACACTCTCAGTGGATAGGATTGGAGGAGCGGAGAGTATGCCATCTGTCCTGTCTCGCTCAGCCTAGTCAAGTGTACCACCAGCAGGTTATTTTAGCATGACAAACAATGCTGAAGGGATCAATTTACTAAAAATCATGCATGATTTGTAGGTGAACTACAAATCATGTTTTGTTAAAGGGGAAGTCAGAGGGAATGTGGTGCAAATGCGCCGGAGAGAGCACAAAGGCTGGGGCTACCACATGAAAATCAGTGATTACATCAAGTGCCTAATAGGGCCCCAACTCTATTTGCTAACAGAATGAATAATACAACAAAGTGGAAGACCCTTCCCGCCATCACCGGTGGCCTTTTAAAGAATCAAATCCCAAAATGTTGTTCACAGCTCAGATGTACTAGACCTCGGCAGATATTAGATAGCAGCGCTGCCTCCAACATATCTACTGATTAGCTATATATCTCACAAATAGATAATCAGAACACTCCATTATCTGGCAGTGAATGTAGCTGACGTGTCACCATGGCCTTTACAGAAATTAGGCAACAAGGATAAGCAGATTGTGTTAATCAAACTCCGTGATGAAAAGACTTCCACAGATTACCCATAGAACATAATTATACTTACTCCCTACAATACTTGTTAATAGCAAAAAGCATGAAATTATTAGAAATGCGAGTGAAGGCACAAATGAAAGACAAACTAAAGGACTTCGTTAACAACAACAATAGTATTGTCAGAAACAACAATAAATTTCAATATTAGTAAATACAATCAACAGTAAGATATTATATTGTTATTAAGTTTGTCGCTACTGCTGCCCAGACATCACTCAGTTTCTGCAGCGACCACAGTGCGAGGAGCAATATTCCAGTAAATTGTAAACTTACCAAACATCTCTGACAAGCATTGTCTACAAGTAAACATTTAAAGATTGCACCTCCTCGCTGACAATAAGAACCCGAGTCCGTGACTTCCCTTTCGTTAAAGCTGTGGTATAGCCAAGAGAACCAAAAGTCAGTTTGAATAGCGGTAATCTTGATAAAAGATATCAAAAGTAATTCCGCAGCATTAGTTAACTTTATAATTGAGTGATAAATTTTTTTTTTGCATGAATGCCAAAAAAATTTTGAATTGGAATTTTAGATCAATTGACACTCATATCCTTGCGGCTAACTAGCAATACTGTTGCCCATTCAGAGTGTTAGGCAAGATGTAGAATATTCCAGACAGCAGAAAATAAGGCCAATTTCCTATAAATTTTAACAGTTTTGAAGATGAAAATCTGGATGCAGCTGCTACAAGGACCTAAGATAAATGTGAAAAAAAAAGGTTACCTGCTCCCTCAGAGCATCAATATCAGCCATCATCTCAGGCTCATTCCAGTGATTGTCAAGGTGGTGCTTTAAGTTCCGGAGTACATATGGGAAGAGTTCATCCTGTGGAGACAACTTTATGAGCATTCTCACAACAAGAGCAAAACCTTATAAGTTGGCCTTTAAAATGATATCTAGATTCTATCACAGCCGCTGTAGACCTTGATTGATGAGTCAGCTTGATTGCATTGTTACATTACACCAAGCAAATCGATATATTGGATGTCACTGAAAATGTACTTATAATGCCAGTTAATCCATACAAGGGACTGAGACTACTGGTATCAGGTGAAACCGGATGAAAAGAATCTGACATTATTTTTATATATTACTATTGTTAACAAAAACTGCTAATATTCATCAAGATTTCCTAAGGCAGAGATTTTCACCACCTGTGCTGCCACACACTAGTCTGCCGTGAGAGTTCGTCAAGTGTGCCGTGAGAAATTATTCAATGTCACTTTTTTGAAATTTAAAATTTTATAAAACATTTATTAATCATTTTCTGTAAATATTACGGTATGTCATTGTCTGGTGTCCATGCTGTAAAGACTGGGAGGGTAATTTAATGTTCGTCAGTGTGGCTGATAGCCTTGTTCCTCCGAGAGACTTAATGATGCACATGGGAGGTTGTGGTAACAGTCATGGAGAAGTTTTTGAAAATGACAACTGCAAACTCCGAATTGGGCTCTGTACAATATTCTGACCCAGATGAAAGCCCTAGTATAAGTGGTGGGAAAAAGAAAGCAAAGACGGTGAGCTCAAGGCAATATAGTGTAAGCTATCTTTCGTATAGATTTACTTTCACCGGGGATAATACAACACCTACTTCATTATGCCTGGTATGTGGCGAGAAGCTATCCAACAGCGCTATGGTGCCGAGCAAGCTTAAACCCCATCTCCAAACAAAACACCCACTACTTCAAAACAAGCCAATAAACTATTTTGTTCGCCTGCATGAAATTACAACTGGAGAAGAAATTTTCGGGTTACATCGCAATATCTGGACCATGGAGGACTTACGTAAGAAAACTGCAAAGTGCTTGCACTGATGGAGCTGCAACCATGGTCGGGCGCACCAAAGTCTTTGTGAGCAGAGTGAAGAAAAGAAACCCAGACCTGACACACTGTTTTTTTGCACCGTGAGGCCCTTGTTGCTAAGACTTTACCAGCAGAACAGGTTCCTGTGTTGGACGATGCGGAGAGCATAGTGAACTTGGTAAAGACACGACCTCTGAAAAGCCATATATTTGCATCTCTGTGTGAGAAAATGGAAGCGGAGCATAAGGCCTCATTACTTTATACGGAGGTAAGATGGTTGTCGCTCGATAAGGCCCTGGCCCGTGTGTATGAGCTACAAGAGGAACTTCAAATGTTTCTGACAAATGAGATGTCTGATTACTCACATCTTTTTTCAAGTGATGCACAAAGCTGGCATATCTGGCTGATATATTTCATCATCTGAACGAACTGAACACAAGGATGCAGGGCCGAAATAAAAACCTGCTTACAAGCACAAATAAAGTAAATGGATTCCATTTAAAGGACCACCTCTGGCAACAACATGTGCTACGTGCCAACCTGGCGATGTTTTGACCCACAGAGAAATGGCAATGTCCCACCGCTGCACTGTGTGAGGTAATATGTAAACATTTGAAGTCTTGAGCAGAAGTTGTCATTTTATTTCTTTTCAGCCTCCACTGAATGCTTTGACTGGGTAAGGGACCCATACAGCTCAGCATCAGTTGTTGGAAAGGACATGACTTTACACGAGCAGGAGGACCTAGCTGAACTGAAACAGGATCGAGGTTTAAAATTAAGATTTGCTGATTTTCCTTCGGACAGTTTTTGGTTGACTGTTGCCAAGGAGTTCTCCATTCTGGCCAACAAAGCTGTTCTGACATCGCTCCCATTCTCCACAACATATCTGTGTGAGCAGAGCTTTTCAAGCCTAACCTCTATAAAAACTAAAAACAGAGAGAGACTGAGATCTGTTGAAGAAGAGCTTCATGCGTGTCTTTCTTCTATTCATGCCAGGATATCGGCTTTGCGTTCATCTAAACAGTCCCAGGTTTCACACTGAGTATAAATAAATTGAGAAATTATATTGTAATTAAATATACTGTTCAGAGTGTCATTTTTTAACATTTTTGGTTAGTGGTGCGCCACAAAATTTTTCCAATGTAAAAACTGCACCCTGGCTTAAAAAAGGTTGAAAACCATTGCTCTAAAGGACCTATTCAATCCTAACATAAGGTTACTAACATATTCTGTCCTAACGTAAGGTTACTAACATATTCAATCTTAACATAAGGTTCCTAACATATTCAATCCTAATATTAGGTTACTAACATATTCAATCCTAAAATAAGGTTACTAACATTTTCAATCCTAACATAAGATTACTAACATATTCAATCCTAACATAAAGTTCCTAACATATTCAATCTTAACATAAGGCTACTAACATATTCAATCTTAACATAAGGCTACTAACATATTCAATCTTAACATAAGGCTACTAACATATTCAATCTTAACATAAGGCTACTAACATATTCAATCTTAACATAAGGCTACTAACATATTCAATCTTAACATAAGGCTACTAACATATTCAATCCTGACATCAAAAAACCAATACAATAAGTTCCAACTATTTCAAGTGGTTTCAACATGCACAGATAGTCTATGCGCATCAACAAATAGAAATAGGTTTATTACCTTAACAAAACTGATAGAGGTAGTGGTGCCCTCTATATCTAGCAATATTATCTTTGCATTGCTTGTGACAGTTGCAGCAGGCATGACTTGTGAAACTAAAAAATGACACAAAATACGGGTATAAGCCAAAACAGAACATTAATTGACCATTAAACATCATAATAAACACAACACACTAAAACTACACTTGGAAGAGATCCAAAAGGTAGCATGTTAGCACATGCAATAAATAAAATGATTTTATGATATTTTTAATAGGTATTTGAAAATAAAGTCAAAAGTAAACATGTACAAAACCTCTTTACGGATTTAAACCATAACAAGTTAATGCATATAAACTTAACAATGATTACTAGACGCGGCCTAGTCGATTACTACTATAGGTATCAAAAGAGAAGGGAATTGTAGATAGTATCTGTCTGCAGCATCCGTCGGTTCAGTTTGGTAATGTTTATATGTTGTACTGTCTATAATGTTGTAGGCGAGTGTGATCCTTACTATATCAAGTTCGATTTTTCACCATGCACAACGTCAATACCACTGAATATAAAACACCGCTACTAACATTGGCCAATAGAGGAATAAACTCATGATAACCCTAGTGATAAAACTTCTTTATATAATAGCTGACTTCCCAATTCTGCCACCAGTAACAATGAATAAAAAAGGACAACACAGCAAATAAAGTGTGTCGGACAGTTTCTGATAGCCTCTGAGTGTACCAATCTTCGCATGCAATGTCTTTAAAATCCACAAATATTTGTGGATGTTAAAATCGTATGGCAAACCAAGACCCGTCTTTTGGTTTGCCGCGCAAGGATATTGCGGATAAAATTGAACCGGCATTAATACGTGTTTATTAAATGGTTCACAAATACTCCCAACACATAGCATGATGCTCTAAATAAAGGATAAATTCATAATTATGAATATCTTGACGTAACATTTTGTGTAAGTGGGATATTTATAGCTGTGCTCAATACATCATCTGTGATTATTAGGGTTCTTGCTCATGAGAACCACTTATGCGGATGCTACTTTGTTAGGCTCAGAGCTACGGCCAAGGTTAACACTTAACTGGGTCACCAGGCAGAAACGGACTGAGTTCAGAACTAATGATAGAAAAGATTTGAGCTTTTTGGTCACAAAGCGGATGCCTCAAAGCTTTTTGCAACTTTTGCCCTTTGTACATCACCGATGAGAGCCTGAATGAATGTCAGATTTTAGGGTCACCAACTCTTACAGAGCTGTCAGCTCACTAAGTCTACCTAAATTGCTCAAGTATGCTATATTCACAAATTTGTAAATAATCAGTAAATGATAAAGTGTACATGCCAGAACTGACACACTATGATCTACAGTAAAGATCTGAGGTAGAAAAACTGATGTTTTATCAGGGTGTCATTTTGGTTGGTTTGCCAAAATTTTATATTCACTACTTTATTGCATTTAAAGAAATGTGATAAAGAGTATGACATATCTGCCCTTTATGTTTTATTTTAAAATGTTGGTTAAGAACCAAGTTGATGCACTCAGTATATTTTAATTATTTGCGTATAACATAATTAGTAAAGCTCCATTCTATTTCTGCCAATACCATTGGTATTATGTAAAACTAACAAGTATTTTCCAGGACATCCGACTTCCTTAAATAATCAATGGTGAAGTTGATACTGACTTATTTAGTTGCCTGAGGCAGTGCCCACTGAGTAGGTTGATAGAAGAGTACCGGCTGATCCTTTGATAATTGTTGTTATCTAACAATATCATTACTAGGTTTGCTGTAATTATGTGCTAGCACTAATCACATGAGCCATGAGTAAGGTTGTGTTGACCTCCATGTATCATGCTTTTACTATGTCATGCCATGACTTAAGGAAATATATAAAACCAGAATAGAAACTGGCATGGTCAGAAGTGCAAGAACAAACCACTTAGATGCGCTTCATACTTTCTTTTTCCTGAATCGTGTCCCAGATATTCAGCATCTCCATACATAACTACTGAAACAAACTTCTCAAAAACAGGAGAACAAGCAACGATAATTTAACTCCACTATCTTGTTTATTGATGCAAATGATTAACTTTTTATGCTTGAGTTACCAAAAAAAATTGTATGTCTCAAAAAGCTTTGCAGAAAATATCAAGATTGAATGTTTGAATGATGCTGGAATACACTAAGAGCAGGTAGCCAAGCTCATCATATTAAATGACAAAAAGCATTCAGCAATACCATTGTATTAAACAAATCTCTAAAATGTATCAAAATTTATTTTTATTGTAATGTAGTATACAGAAAATGTGAAAATACATGTAAAGACATCCACTAACTATTTTACAGTCGACTGCTAAAATTTCATGCTCAGCTAACTAGAGTTTACAAAAAGAAGCCAATAGCACTAATAGAAGCTGTTCACAAGCTCATATTAAAAATTTGATAGAGGTTATGCATGTAGTAGGACTGCTTACTTCAATTATTAAACCCTTCTACTTTGCCATAGTAGTTAGTCGTTTTTATAACCAGAAACCAAAACATTGATATCAAGCTCTTAGTAACACAAATTCACAGAATTATTAATTACAGCTGCTCTAATTAAGGTGTAATCATACTGTAAGACTGGCCAAATTAGTATCTAATAGAAACCGTATATGATCGGTGCTCTAAATTAATTTTCGAACAGATTTCTTCCCGTTTTAGCGAGTTCAAATATCATTCGTCTTCTCTAAAACCTCATGCTATCTCCGGTATAGCATGAGGTTTTAGAGAAGACGAATGATATTTGAAAAATACATTTGTTTTTGAGAAGAATGTATAAGAGAAACCCACTAAAACATCAATTAATTTCAAATGCTATAAATTTTGGATGGTCCAATACTCCATACTTCATCTATCTGCTGAAAAGGTCATCAATTAGTTTTGTCATTTTTAGCATCTACAATTTGTTGAGAAATGATCTTTTTGGTGATCACTTTGTTATGAGGGCTAGAGATTCAAAATTGCCTAAATACCTCATGGATAAATATAGACAACAAGTTTTGATGTATTCCAAAAGGTAGTGAGAACCTGAAACTTGCCTAGCTTGAACTTCTGCTAGTCAAAAGCATGGCTGAACTAGCGACCTTCACAAACTTATGAGTGACGTTTGGGAGCGTTGCTGATTATTTCGCGAAGAGTGACAGGCGTCTTAGGTTTTTAGGGCTACACTTCCTGTACTGAAAGTAGAATGAGATTGTCTTCAAGAATCACTGTCAGTCACAGACTTGGATACGGCTTTGGATACTTCAAACCGAAACTGGTGAAGTTTCGTTTTATCGTGTTGATTTATGGACAAATAATAAACCACTTAGTATTCCTACTTACACAATCATTGCCACCTCGTCAACGTCACCTACAGTGATAAATGGTCAACTCGTCTGTTACTTTTCAATTATCCCCGTCATCAGGTCATCAAAATCTTCATAAAACATGATAGGACCCTCACTAGAAAAGGTGCATTACGGATACTAAAAAATGTAATGTTTTACAGAATGGAACGCAACCCATAATGTTGCTTTGCTAGATTCGTATCTGCATTGATTCCACTCCAAGATGCTACGTCACCACCCTACAGTGTATGTAATTATGGACAACTTTTTTTTCTTCGATGAGTGCGGGCTGACATTTATGTATTGTTACTTCACTAAACCAACTACTTGCAGGTATTTTTGGTTATATGTTAGAATCATCTTTTTTATTCGTTTGCCTAGTTTCTGGTCCTTTTTACAAACAAGGTTGAATACTGTTGTATGAAAGTATTAGCAAAAGCAGATAGCATAATGGAGAAACAAATAAATCACTGGAAGTATACGCAATACTACAGCAAACAAAATCATATGGTACATCAGAGAACCATCAAGAAAAACAGTTATCGTATACCCATCTACAAGCGGATTAGAAACTTCCAGTAAAAGTAACCCATGAAAAAAGAGATATCAATTGGCTTAACAAAAAGCCACCAAAAAATTAGACCTCTACCAGACATTACCAAATAACTGGAATTAGTCATAATTTCCGATCAGTAAACTCCCATGACATACTTGAGATAAGTACTCAGATACTAACCCTCTGCAACATAAAGAACCGAACCTGAGTGCCTCGCCACTTTCTCACAAATTAACAGAGACCTCTATAAAAACACACAGCTCCAATGGCTTGGCCTCTTTTTCCCGCCTGTAGAGCTCTTCCTCCAACTGCCTGCTGAGGCCCTTCCCCTGCCTGTGGAGCCTCGTTCGCCATTATCTAATGAGCCTCTTTACCTTCGCTATCTCAATTGCTGAGCCGATATATTTATTGACAGTCATGACACTCGTTTGTCTGTCGAAACTCACAGCCATCTGGTACTGAGCAAAGGAACATGGACAACCATGCGAGTAGGAACGTAACATTCATTGCCTATTTTAACTGGTTATTGTTTTAGAATTTTGTTAGTTGTGTATTTGAATTGTTTGACTTACAGAATAAAGAAATTTTTGCTAGTAAATATCATAATTGCTCATAATAGCTCAACACCTTAACTAATGCCTGAACCAGCAATAATCAAATTAGTTCACACAAGCTAAACAAAAATGTACAAATTGAACATAGTCAGAATAAAATAAGATGACGAAGAAAATTCAACACCGAGGCATATGTGGATTCAGATTAATTATAGATAACATAATTTCTCCCAAATCCACCAGTGACAACATACTCACAGGAGCGCAGCATAAACAAACATCGTTATAAACATTCAATTGTGTACCCGAAAAAAATAGCTGGTGCGGTATAGCTTTGTATTTATTCGAGCCTGGCCTCCCATAAATAAACAATTATTTCGAGTTTTACCATAAGCATACTTTTTATATGTTATATGTGATAATAATTAATCACATGTACATATACATGTATTATGAAGCACATGCACTGCATATATGCAAAAACATGGATAAAAGCAAAGAAAAATGTTGCAAGCAAAGGCGGCTGTCCTGGTCAATGCCCGCATCAAGTCTGCCAACTATTTTGTAACTATGTAATTCTTGACCTAGTAAAGATTGACATACTACATGGAAACGCTAGTAGTACAAAATACGTGTGCTGTCCAACTATACCCGAATGTTTATAGGTTTTCGTGCTATAATATCGTTTAATAGAAAAATTGTTTTTACGCTCTTCATAATAATATAGAAACGCTATAATACATTGCTATCTACCGGTAGTTTAACTAACATCTATGGCCAACGCTGTGGAAGAAAAAACTCTTTGTGACGATGACATTCGATACGAAAAAGGTTTACATCTTTATATGTATATAACTCGTGAATAATAGCCTACTCTTTAAATTATAGAGTCAAAATAATTTTCTATGACTAAAATGAATGTGGAATATTATGTAAATATTTTAGGCTTCCTAGTGATTAGCTGGTAATACGGGGCTGGCTTTTCTGGAGAGCCAAGGCTGGCCTTCATAAAAAGCCCTGCCTTTCATCAATGATATATGGTGTGTAATCGTGTTTTGAGGTATTATGTAGCCTAATGATGTCTAAGGCAATGGTGAAACAAGTCAAGGTAAGTGATGCTTTTGCCATGGTATTAAAGCTATCAGATAAACAGCTTGATTGGCTTCTCGATGCTATGACATATAAGCTTTACGGCAACTCACGGATCGGCTTATTCTATAGTGTCGTATCAAGGTATGTACCTGCACGTTATTTAACATGGCGTCGTAGGCAGGATACTGTGTTGTTACATTAATTAATTGAGGGGTGTTATTATACTGTGTTGTTCTAATATATCGTTGAGGGTTGGTAATATTAATTAGTAACGCTATTGTGTCGTAGCGTTGTTCGGGTAGGTGATTGTTATTTATAGATTTGGGTTGCCACGTTGTATAGGTAGTGGAGTAGCATTATCGTAGTAGTGCTATAGTGATTCCTTGAGGTGTTAATTGTTAGGTGTGTCAAAAGTGTTGTCATAGTTGTGTGCGATTATGGCTGCTAGACAGCTAGATGTTGGTGTTTTCCCTAAGTTGAGGCTAGATAATGGAAACGTCTCTAGTTCTTTTAAGTCTTGGCTTACTGAGTTTGAGGTTGCGTGTGAGCTTACTTCGTTCCGTATGGATAATACTGAAGGTGGGGTCCCACTCTTTGCGGGGAGGACTAAACTGTTAGTTTTACTAGGCGCTATCGGTAGCAGAGGAATGGAGTTACTGAGAAGCTTAGGGTTTGATATTGCGAGCCAAGCAGCTGATGCTTATCAAACGGCTTTAAATCTTTTGAGAGGTCATTATGAGAGGGAGGAGAGTGTGTTTGTGAGAACGATGAAGTTTGTTACTGTCTCACAGGCTTTAGGGGAAGAAGAGAGAGAATACTTGGTGAGAGTGGAAAAGTTGAGTAGAGATATGGATTTCGGTGATGGTAATGATGATTTAAGGCAGCGCTTTTGTGTAGCTTTAGCAGTGAATGGTTTGCGTGATTCCGGTACCAGAAAAGGGCTAATGCAAGAGACTGACTTAACTTGGGAGCAGTTATCTAATAGATTGAAAGCTAGTCATTTAGCTAGGGAATCAGAATCTATTATCAGCGGTGCTAAGAGAGATATCAAGGTAGAAGTTGACAGGATAAGAGTAGACAGTGAATCTAGTGACAGTAGTCCTGTTGCGCCTGTTTGCCGAGTTTCTAGGAGAAGCGGGCAATCTCGTAGTAAGCATCCTAATTTTAAGCTGTCTAGAAGAGATAGTTCAGGTAGTGCTAGATCTGACACCTTTTCACCTGGGTGGAGAGGTAGGCAAAGTTATAAAAGGTCATCACCTAGACGATATAATTCCCCTGCTAGAAGTATTATTTGCTTTGCTTGTAACAGGGAAGGACATCATGTTAGGGATTGCTCGAGTGCTAGGTGCTATGTTTGTTCAAAGAGAGGTCACATTTCTAAGGATTGTCCTCGCAACAAGTGTATTGAAAGACGAGAGTCTAGACGCGATTGTAAGAGATATAGCAGCAGTGGTAGGAGTAGAAGCCCATCAGGGGATAGGTACAAGTCTAGTAGACAAAGTAGGAGTTTTAGAAAAAGTCCACATAGAGTGAGATTCACCAAAAGCAATAAAGATGGGCTATGTAGTAGTGACATTAAACAAGTTTTAAAAGTAAATGGGAAAAATGTTGAGTTTACACTCGATACAGGAGCAGAAGTTTCTACGGTAACAGAAGAGACTAGTAAAATGCTTGGTCTGAGTTTGAGTAAACCTGAACGTAGTATATATAGCGCAGATGAATCTTCTCTATCTGTAGCTGGAATTTGTAAAGTTGAAATCAGAAGCACTCTTAGGTCAGTCGACACTTCCGTGTATGTTTTAACAGGTTCTAGAAAAAATCTTTTAGGATTACATGAGTTACATCAGCTAAAATTGCTTGACATTAATAGTATGTGCAAAGATGATTTTGACCAAAAGGAGTTTCCTGACGTTTTTCATGGTTTTAAAATGAACTTGAAGGAAAATATGGAACCTAAGCGTTTATTAACACCCAAACCAATGGTGTCTGGTCTTAAGGATCAAGCTGAAAGAGAATTAGACATAATGTCAGCTAGTGAATCAATTTCTCGATCTGGTGCTAGTTATGCCGGTGTAATAAAGAACAGTGGCAAAGTACAGAAAGCCTCTATATTGAACAAAGTGAATGAGTTTTTAGACGAAATAGAAAGCGACAGCTTTTTGGATGAGAATAAATTTGAGGAGAAAAGGAAAAATATTAGGTTAAGGAGAGAGAGGTTACAGCGCAGGTTTGAGGAGCAGATTAGGGAGTTAGAGAAGGAGGAAATGGAATTGAGTGAGGAGTATGAGAGCTCTGTCGCCCTCCAAGGCGTCTTAGCTGAAATGGCCAAGGTGAAAGCCCGTTTGCCCGCTAGATTTGCGAAGGCTAGGCCCGCGGTGGACAGCGTTTCTGCCGGCGCCCATGCTTAAGCAGAGAAGGCTGCTGGACCTGGCTCTTGTAATCCAAGCCTGGAGGGCGATTCCAGGGAGGAAAGCTTGAGTGCGGAGAAGGCCAGGGTGGAAACTGTAGGCGTTGCTAAAAGCTCCCTGGAGGAGTCTTTTGAGACCCCAGGGTTTATAAAAGCAGCAAGCCTGTCAGTACGGCAGATGCCTGCACTGGTCAAGAGGAGTCCAAGACCCTTGACCTAGCTGCAGAGGAAGAGTCCTTGGGAAGCGAAGGAGATGATAGAGTATTTGGGGTAAAAGGAAAATTGTAGTTTTGATCTTGGAAGTTTGTAACTTGATTGGAAATAACAATATATGAAATTAGGATCTTCTGAGGTGGCTTTTTCCTAGGAGAGGGGGCATGGTGTGTAATCGTGTTTTGAGGTATTATGTAGCCTAATGATGTCTAAGGCAATGGTGAAACAAGTCAAGGTAAGTGATGCTTTTGCCATGGTATTAAAGCTATCAGATAAACAGCTTGATTGGCTTCTCGATGCTATGACATATAAGCTTTACGGCAACTCACGGATCGGCTTATTCTATAGTGTCGTATCAAGGTATGTACCTGCACGTTATTTAACAATATACAGCCCCCAGGGCAATGATATACAGGGGTCTGTATATCATTGCTTTCATAGAAAGTCCCTAACTTTCCTGTGAACTTTGCTTTGCTCTGTAAGTTTGCTTTTCCTGAGAAAAGTCAGCTTTTCACAGGCCGAGGGACTAACAGGTCTCGCTATATAAACAGGCGTTAATCAGTTGCTTGAGAGAAGCTTCAGTGGGAGAGCAAGTAAGCTGATTGCGTGTATTGCTGTAATTCTACTAACAAGCAATCTGCGCCGTGGAGATCGGACTTGAGAGTCCATCGGGCAGCAGCGAGGCTGCTGGTTTGTTTTGCTTACGGGTTGGCAGTAGGGACTGCCGTAAGATTTGTGACAGCATTCTGCTGTGGGCGTGTATTGCCGTGGTGGTGAAGGCTGGTGGCAAAGGGGAGGTTGGTGTGCTATTGTAGCAGCTTAGTGCTGCGCAGCAACTTCTTTGTCGTATTGCTGACAATGAAGACACAGTAGCCTATACACGAATGCAGCATTCCTTAAATATGCCGAAATATTTTAGCAGTGTAAGTGCTCGAGTACAACTGCAGGTTAATACTTGTGGATGCCAAAAGAGTTTAGTAGCAGGAAGGCCAGAGAATAGCAGTTGGTCAACATTGTTAGTCGTAGATCCCATCAGTTTTTGTTTAGATTGTTTTTGCGCTGAACATCTATGACAACTGCTCTATAAGACACGCTTATGTATTTTTAAAACATATGAGTACACAAAGACATAATATGATAATATAACCGACAAAAGGATCCAAATCAATCTGCTAGCCATAAGGGGGTCACTAACATTGACTCGGCAGGCCAGGGTAGAGCTAGTGCAACAGGCTTAATGTTATGCATGTGGTCAACCTTTGAAGCTCACCGAAGCTCATAGTTTAAGCTTACTGTTATCGTCTGTTGTTCCTTTTGTTACCTTCAGCACAGTTTAATGCCTCGTGCTTCATCGTCTTGTATATATTTACTGCTGTGCTAAACAACTTAGGCAGTAGCTTTCTTTGTCTCTCAAACAGTAGTAGTCACTAATTGATTAGTAGCCACAACTGATTTTTGTGATCAGTTGGCGACTAATTTAACTGATCACAAAAATCTGTTACTTGTCCGAGTATCTCCCAAAAACCCTTGTGCAAGCCACATAGACTATTGACGGTTTGCATGATCATGTTTGATGCTGAGCCGTTTTTAAATCGGCTGCAACCGTAATTTCAAAACTACTGGAAGTAGCATTATACCGAGTACATCTGCTGTGATTTACACCATTGTATAACTATCACTTGTTAATCATATTTACTAAATCAAGGTGGGGGATATTAAATACGGTTGCTGAGTCAGTCATTATTGTCACATCTCTCAGTTGTTACCTTGCAAACATATTGATGCCATTTGCCGTGTCATTTAATTTGACAACATTATTTGCACACCATTATTGATGTTTTTAATCGAAAGGCATCTACAATGTTGACACCTATCTACACACTACATCCAATTGCTATGCGACATGGATCATCCCAAACCTTATTACCCTTTATAGTGACAACACCTCACAGCAGTCTTCTTCTGTAAAATTCCTACAGGCTTTTATAAACCTTATCAGGTGTAACATTGTTCCAGCCACATGAGTAATTGCATTCCATTATAAGCTACTTGCTACAGAATAGTGTTCAGCACTCCTTATCAGGGAGAATAAGACTGACTCTCAATGACAACTGTTCTCTAAGACATATTAATATGTTTAATATACTGTAATAACAGCTGAGGAAACAAAGTCGTAATGTGATGATATAATGTGATCCTTTAGCGTGCAACCACAGCAAGCGAAAGAAGCTAGTATTAGTTAATCAATTTATCCAATCGACAGTTCTTTTTCGACCTTAATCAGAATTTTTTCTAATGTATTCTATCAGTTTTTTAGGATTATTACTCGACTTAAGATTTAGAATTACTTTATCATTATAGATTATATTATACTCAAAATTTTTATACGCCTGCATTTAAAAATGGACTTTTTGTTATGAAACCTGAAAATGTAATTTTTGTCACCGATATATGAACATAAATTGCCAGATAACCTTTTTATTATCACTCATTATTGATAAACAAGTGGCGTAGATAGGGAGTTGAAATAGAAAGCAACATGAAGTAAATCCTAAAAGATATATATTATATATATATATCTTTTAGTGTTGCGCATTCTATATATCTTTAAATATATATATAGAATGCGCAACACTTTTTCTGGTATGTGTGTTAGTATAATTATAACTAAAAGCTACAAAGATGTCATGTAGCTTTTGCTTGTTAGAAATTAATTTGGGCATGTTAGTGTCAAATATTACCTTTGACTATGTATCATGTGCTGAAAAGTTTGTACATATATATTACAATAATTTGAAGGAGAGAATTTCTGAAGCAATTTTTATAAATCGATTTAGAGTAACTTTACAAGTTGAACAGGTTTCATGTGTTAAAATCGTCTAAAATTAGGATATTCTACATTTTTCATCGCACAAAATTGAAGCATGTTAAAAATTTATCAGTTTCAAGCATTGCTGACTATTACCATTTTATAATACAAACATGTCTTGCCTGACAGAAGCAGACTCCATAGCTTTAGTATTAATCGGTATAGATTATTGAGCTAGTTACATATAATAATCAATTGGTAGTTAATTATTGCTACTAGGTTAAACAGTAAAAAGAGAGTTTGTACATATATGTTAAAACAATTTGAAGGAGAGAATTTCTGGCTGTTCTTACTAAGGCAGCAATTGCAGTTTTGTGTTGTACTAGATAGTATTTGCCCTTCTTGCAACTAAAAGACCTGATAATAGTCAGTTTATTCTGAATAGCTTGCGGGCACTGATCACCTTGGACAATTCAATAGAGTGGAATACTTTTACCAATTTTTGTGTCTTGTGGATGCCACTGCTGTTTTAGTAGACTTTACTGAAATAGACTCTCGTTGCAATTAGTCATTCGGCAGAAAAATTCTTAACACATGTATATGCACTAATTATTTCAAGTTTTGCCTTTGATAATTTTTGATTTGATGTAAGTACTAACAAACATGAGTGAATGTAGTTTTAAAAAAGTTTGCCTTTTCTGTATAGAGTAGGCCGTATATGGTAGTAATTATGGTTCGTATTATTAAACAGAAAATACATTTCAACCGATGAAAAATGTAATTTAGGTCTCTACAAAAGTTTACCAATATAGCATAATAACTTTTACAGAGAGATGGTTCAGTCACACAGCTTCTGTGGTCTTTGGATTATTCTTTGTTTTTGTTGGTGTGCCCATTTGGTGGCGGACCACAACAGTATACAGAGCTGACTTACCATACAGCGAAATACAGCAAGCCTTCAACGCTATTGTAAGTAGTAATATATTTTGTCATCTTTGGGTATTTATTTTATACTAAGAAATCAGTTTTCACAACATGTATTACATTATTGTGCTTATTGTTTTTTATCCAAGTTTTTGGGTGTTTTTCAGGGTTATAATTCATGATACTATTTTGAGTGCAACAAGAATACTAGTATAGCGGTGGGGCTTTGTGATTTGTAAACTCTGTGATTTGTAAGCGAATTCAAATATGGGTTCTGTGAACATAGATGTTTTCCTCTATAAAACATAATTTTTTGCACGCTGTTTGTTTACAAGTTCAGTTGTTCTCAGTGTTCTCTTGATACTTATATAGCCGAACCTACGAATCGATTTGGAGTTTGTGATTGGATCAGAGGAAGTGGATCCTATTGCTGCTGCAAGATTTGGTGAAGTGCTTCAAGAGACTTTTGCTCGTGAGTCTCAGTTAATTTAGAAAGTTAATTTACAGAACATCAGCTATCTATAAGTCTGTGGTCAGGAACAGCATTACGGGTGATAGCCAACAGATAAATTAGGCTCATGGCTCAGGTTGATCAAAATGGGTAGAAGGTCGCAATGCCTTTCTTGATATATATTGCAGGAATGAACAATGTCAAAGGATTTGTTTCTGTGAAATACCAAGGAACTGTTCGGCTAGCGCTGCAACAGGAGCTGCAGCAACTGAATGCACTGACATCAGAAGGTTGGTTTGCTTTGCAATCTCAAGATCCTCTGTATATTATCAGTTTACTGAAAATATTCGGTCAAGTTTCCTCTTTTTTGTTCAGAATTGGATTCATTTCCTGGTGATTCTGGGGAAAAGTATGTATTCTACCTCGTGAGACGTCTCAAGGCCAAGGTCACTCTTCCTTACATCAACAACCGACGACAAATATTTCTTGCACTTCCTTCGGGTAAGTCAGATTGTTGGCAGCCATTCAGCTAATCGCTGTTCATGACTGACTAGAGCTGGAATAATAATGTTTGAGTTGTAAGCTAGCGCCAGTCTACCGATTCCTTGACATTTGTTACATTCTTACGAAGAGGGTCCCATGTGTTCCACAGCATGTCATGAATCTGCTTGGATCATCAGCACGTGCTACACCAGGAGTAGTTTTTATCTTCCACTCATAATACTCCAGCAGCGCTCTTCGTATCTCCCACTTGCATCAAAACATTGGTTAATTTGGATTACACTTTGATATCAAACCGATATTGAATTAATAAAAGAATTCAGCCGACTGACACTTTTTGTTTTTTCCATCACAAAATAGTTAAGATTTAAATTTTTACTTTTACAAAATTTCTGTTACATATATTAGCCAATCACCGACGTCATTTTAAATATAGATTCAGTCCAAGATTTTTTCAATGAATTTCTTAACATTGATCATATTTTCTACCAGCTCAAGCAAAAATTAGAGCTGGTTTTTATTCCCACTGAAGTTGTTTAAGGTTTTGAAGTCATAAGAGCTGAATATTATGGGCAGGGCACGCCCACTGCATGTCACCTACTCGTGAATAAAAATTACTGTTTTAAACACTGTTTTATTGCTTGTCTATATTTTGCTATGTATGTGGCCAGTATGCGTGTGTTACAAGATCAGCAAATTAATGCTATTTTTGGCTCATTGAAGAAATATTTAGGTTATTTTTGGCAGCTCTAATCACTCTTAGGAAAAGTCAAAGCCACCAGTCTAAAATAAGTTTTTAAAAAATTCACAAGAGTGAACACACAGCTGGCATTTAGTCAGTATGGATATACTTGACGCGTACTGTATTGTATTCTATTGATAGCATTGTTAGGTTAAATGAGGACATCTCGCCATGGCGTAAGGTAAAACATAAAGCAACATTTTTGTCAAAATAACAAAAAGCATACTCTCTCAGTTGAACATTGTAAACCAGCAAAGCAGCATGGCTAAGAGCAGTCATGGGTGTCAACAAGTCAGACAGAAATTAAAACGAGAGACAACTAGATATGAAGCAGCAACCAATGATGCACTGAGGAACAAAGCTAATAGAGAGAAACAGAAAAGGTAAGCTTCACTTGCTAATAAACTTCATCTCCTTATTTCTAAATGTTTGAATTGTACTTATAAGAGATAAGCAATGTGAGAAGGGATGCTTAATTTCTTTGTTAATTTATCACACAGTGATACAGTAATAGGAAGGCTTGTCAATCCAATAATTCATAAAGTATGTTTGAATCTTTTAGAACAAGCTCTAAGGAAAATAAAGCAAAGAAGTGGAAAATGGCAAAAGACTGGAAGAGTAATCCAAGTGCAAAAACCAAGGCACTCTTAGAAGCAGCAAATTTTCCGTCAGTGTCAGGTTACATAATCTAAGAGAAGCAAGCGAAAGAGTTCAGAGAACATTGCCAAGTTTACCAATAAAGAAAGTGTCTGTAATAGCTTACCTGTCCAGCACTCTGAACCTATGAAAAAAAATACCTGTCGCTGAACAGAGTTCCGCAAATCATGGAATAATTATAGAATGACGAGAAATACTGATAGAACTGCCATAGATGAAAGAGTGTTTTGAATGGGCAGCTTGAGATGCTGAGAATCATGCTTGTTGCTGACTCACCAAGTACACTAATGACCCCCTGCTAATTCATTGACAGCTGTTTCTGAATTGTTAACGTGCTTGTCAACCACTCTTCCAAAAGGTGTAGAAGAAAAAATTTCTATCATTGTTAACATCAGAGTTGTTGATTACAATGAGAACTGGTCGATTGGAGATTTGAAAGGTAGTGGCAAAGAAGGAATACAGGATGTCATTGATATCCTAGTCATCAGAAATCTTACATGTACTTATGAACGTGGTAATAGATGATGAACCTCACAGGGCCATGCTATCTCAGTGGGAACTCCTGCTGCTTCTTCAAATTAAACAATGAAGCTAAAGTTAAAAAGGCCTATTCATGTGAATATTTAAAAAATTGGGACATACTATCAATATACTGATGTTGTCACATCGATAACATTGACTTCTTTGAAAAAAATTACCAATCATACTGATATGAACTATTCTAGCACTGCATTTATACATGCACTTATTCACTTATAATTGCTAACATATTATAAAATCTCAACTCCATTGCTTACTTTTGAACATACACGTTTACCTTCAATTGTTATACATAATTAATTTCATAACACTATCAGAGATTTTGATCACATCTAAAATGTCACATCCAAAATGTCAGATTCGTAACCAGTATGCAATAATGTAATCACTTACAATTTTGACACAATGGCATGAAAATAAATTGCCTTAAATAAGATGATGCTAACACTTTGCCTTAGCATTATAAACAACATATTCCTTGGTAAGGAAACAAAATAAAGCAGATCTCTCTGAAGAAAGCATTTCTTCAAGAGCAATGGTATAAAACCAAGTCAATTGAAGTCAAATAAAGTCAATTGATGTAACTGAAATGTTTGATGCTGAAATGCTTACAACTTAAGCTGTGTGAAGGGATGAAGTCTTGCTTTTGAAGTGGCTTCGTCGCATTATAGGACCCAAATGAGTTGGGTCGCAAATCAAATCTATCGCATCCATAACACACTGTTTGTACCTTCCACTCATGCTGCTGCAAAGGCGCAGTTTACACCGCTCATTTGTACAACTACAGTTTTACTGCTTGTTTGTACCTTTCCTCAAACTCTCTTTCCTCTTTCATCAAACAAAGTTTTCTCATTCATGCTATTATGGCAGTATTATTTACACTCCCCACTCATACTGCTATACTGTGTACTCTTGTACCTCTCACTCATATTACTAAAGGTCTACTGTTTACATTCGCCACTCAAGCACTAGCAGCTGCTGAAGCACTACTTGCATTGTTGGTTTTTAGACACATTTGAATGCTACAGTATGTGATAAGTGACAGCATGCGCTTTGTGTTCAACCAGTCATGGAATTGTGTTCTTCTCCTTACAGTTTGCTGCTGATGTCACAATATATTTTTCATAACAGTATATCTTGAATAATCGGTGCGATAAAATCAAATGACATGGCAGTGGGAAACTAGGTGCCCAGGCTTAGAATAAAAATTTTTGAGGGCTCAATATTTGTGTGTGTCAGAAAAGTTTTTGTTAAATGCCGTTGTGAATTTAACTTGTGGTTGTCACAGATCCCTCACAGCTGACAGATGTTATACCACAAGCTGAGGCTGTGTGTGAAGAGCTTTTCCGGCCAGCTGCACTATCCCGTTCCTTCCAAGTAGTTCACGGGGAGCCAATAGTGAGTCCATGTCATTGTATTTTAACTTCACCAGAGACATACAGCGGGTAAATAAACTAAGAAATGCGCAACAAAAAATTTCCAATTTGAAGCAGCAGTGACCGGAGAACTTGATAACATATGAAAAAAATGCCTTTGTTATCTAACTTGGGAGTTGCCTTTCTCGGGTTGCCATTTGTATGATGATATTGCTGTGTCATTTTGTGGCATTAAAACTTGGGTCAGCAACCCAAAGCTTTAATTTTAAAAGCTAATAGTTTGTAGCAGACTTTATTTCAGAAGTTTGACAATTTTATTGTTTTTGTATTTCTAAGTAGGTAAAACGTAATTTCTTTTGTAAACATAGCATTGTGCTGGTTATATGGGTATCATTAAGGCTGTAAAGTGGTCGATTTCTATTGTAACAAATCTATTAATGGTAGCAAATAAACTTGTGAAAATTATTTTAAAATTAAATTGAGAATTAATTAATGGTGAGTTAAAATTTAAAAAATCAATCCACAAATAATCAGTACAGAAAACATACAATCTTATCAACTACAGTCAGCTCTGTGGTTTCAACAGCTATACACTGTATATAGTAGGCAACAGCTGTACACAGTATATAGTAGGCAACAGCTGTACACAGTATATAGTAGGCAACAGCTGTACACAGTATATACAGTCATACTTCAACTTACGAGCTTAATGCGTTCCGAGACTGAGCTCGTATGTCAATTTACTCTCATGTTGGTGCAATTCATTTATATATAGAACAATTAAATATATATTGATTGGTTTCCATACTCTAAAAAAGCAAATAGAACACTCAAAACAAGATGTTGTAACAGAAAGAACATGTTGGCTATTGTCCTTACGTACTAAATGCTTTCAAAAAGCAACAAATAAATAATGCAAGGAAATGTGATTAATTAAAATGTAAAAGTAAATACATACAATAGCAGTTAACACTCGCATTTGCCAGGGAAGGAGATATAAGTTATCCTTCGTTACAACAGTTGTCCTTGATAAATTTGGATTTTATCAAAGTGTTAAAAGACAAACTCAGAAGCAAACCTAAAAGCAAACTTTCATTTTCAATTAAACGTAATTAAAATTTCTTCGGCGTTCATAGTTTGAAATTTCTCGCTGGTTGTCGAGAAATTTTTCCTTTTTTTTCGCTTTCACGACTAGCCGGCCGTTTTAAGATAAACCTATCTAAGGACGTTTGCCTTTGTCGCCCTTGCAACATGTTGCGATTAGGACGAACACAGGTGTCGTCACAAATGGTTAACGCACGACCACTAGCCAACTTGTCCGAATGTCTATTAAACAGTTTGGATAGATAGCGCCGGCCTTTTCACATAGCATCGTTTCAGTTACGCTGTCACCGGCCAATTGTTTGTCCAATGCCATCAGCAGTCGTGAAGATCGCTGCACCGTTTAGAAACTATGGTTAGCCCTTTTGCGAACTAAATGCCCTGAATATAATCCTTCTGTTTGATAATTATGAATGTATTTCTGTCATATTGCCGAGCTAGCTGAATTACGCATACACATTTCGCATATTTTTCTGTTTAATATCGACTGTTATCATTTGCTTTTTCTTTGTATTATATTTCATTTTACTGGCAAACCTTCGGTCTACGCACAGTACTTTTAATTCACATAATTCTGCACAGAAAATCGTGCACAAAAAGCACGGTACAACAGTATAACCTGAGCAGTTGAAAAATACAGAGTGATGCTGTTCTCATAAAACACCTCCGGCATACTTGGCAACTGACTCAAGTGCTCGTATCTCAAACATGGCTCGTATGTTAGTGCTAAAACTTGCTTGAAAGCTGGCTCGTATCTCAAGTTTCTCGTACGTTGGAGCACTCGTAAGTTGAAGTATTACTGTAGTAGGCAACAGCTGTACCCAGTATATAGTAGGCAACAGCTGTACCCAGTATATAGTAGGCAACAGCTGTACACAGTATATAGTAGGCAACAGCTGTACACAGTATATAGTAGGCAACAGCTGTACACAGTATATAGTAAGCAATAGCTGTACCCAGTATATAGTAGGCAACAGCTGTACACAGTATATAGTAGGCAACAGCTGTACCCAGTATATAGTAGGCAACAGCTGTACACAGTATATAGTAGGCAACAGCTGTACCCAGTATATAGTAGGTTAGTTTTAATAAGGAAAAAACCTTTTCACTTTTGAATGCTGAGTCATGTTCTGAGATCAAAGTTATGTGTGAGCAGTAGGGCCTACTAGATCATGTTTATCTCATGTAGAAAGCACAACTTCACGCATATAAATATTACATAATATGATGATGAAATGTTGTATATGACCAATGCAAAACATTGATATCTAAATTTCAGCATCCTGCTCTTTTTACATAAAGCAGAGGTTTTTTAAATTTCTGTGTTATGTAAGGTAAGACCTCTAGTTACAATGTCCATGTACTAATATAAGCATAATATATTCCCATGTTTTATTATTACATCATAGTTTTTTTAAATTGATTTTAGAAAGCCTTTGTGTTTGTTTTCCTAGAATGACAAGGAGCTTCTAAGGTCGCTTAAATTCGACCCTACATACACAGTTGTCTTCTCTCTGCTCGTCTCTCAACCTGATCAAGTGCTCGCCAGTTGGGATATGTCTACTGCAGTGCCAGGTAACACACTACTCATAGTATACTGCAGTGTCAAGTAACACACTAATCATAGCATGCTACAGTGTCAGGTAACACACTACTCATATGGTATAGATGAGGTGTAAGCTACAGTGTGTTTTTTTTACTTTAATAAAACATGCTTTATTCCGCTTATTATGAATCTTTCGCCATTATCTACTTTTACTTACACTACTAGATTGCTAAAAAATTTCAGAGTACCTCTATGATCTGCAGACTGCCCTCTCAGACTATGTGGATATCAAGGTCAAATCACAGGTAAGCACCTCTCCCATGGTATTAGACTCAGCGCAAATTTCGTCTGCCATTTTCTTTAGTTGATGTTTATGCAGTTTTGTTATGCCATTAGCTTTGCTGCATGGATATGTTATACTGTTGTGTAGTTATGAAAGATATTGTTATTCTGTCATGAAGATGATTTCACCAGTGCCATTGTATAACTGTGTAGTTATCACCCATGTTGTAGCATTGCAAATACGTACTTATCAGTGCTGAATAGCATCGGTTTCCTTTTAATCCTCCATATATGAAAATAGTCCCTCATGATCATCTAGTTGCTAGAATGAATAGTACGAGTAACAACTGATCAATACTTCTGTATATTTCCTGGACTCTATAGAGATGAACAACTTTGGCTGGTTCAGTTTGTCGATGCCTTCATTTTAGGTTCTATATTATGAAGTATTACCAATACAGCCAAAGAAAGAGGAAAATAAGGGTTACTACTATATGACTCCAAAAGATATGCCTCATCTTATCAATCCTGTGGAAGCCAGGCTAGGTATCTCGTCTTTTTAATTAGCTCTTGCTATGCTTTATAATGATCTGTTCATATGGCATTGTGCCAACTTCACTGTCATTTTCTTTTTTTCAGGTTCATTTGTCGATACAAATCCAGCCCTGAACTTCATAGTATATGTTCCAACAAGAGAACAATACCCATTACATCTGCATGATGAACAAGGTTAGCTTACTATTTACTCTAAACACTTCTGAAATCTCTAAAGTCTAGAACAAGGGGTATTATAGAGTACTATAGAATTTAGATTTCTGTAAATTTTAAAATATTCTTACAGCAAAAACCTTTGTACTGTTCTTTTGACAAATACGATATTTGTATATAATGGTGTTAAAATTGTGGTTACATTTTTGTGCTTTGGTAACGCAGTACAAAGTTTTCAAACAGTACAACCGCTTTTGCATACAATCTGTTATAGTAAATCAAGATTAGAGTGGTTCAGGAGCAATTCACTGTACAGTTCGTATTATTAGCTCCCTGAGGAAATTTCGTGGTACAGAGGTCATAGCTTTTTCAAGACAGTAAACAAACTATTTTGGCTATCACAAAGCAGATTACCATCAATATAGCTTTGAAACTGAGTTAGCCTAAAGCTCAGTTCATGTAAAATTCTCCTCATGACTAGATGCACTAAGATTCACTTGCACCCAACCGTCTTCTACAAATTGAAACTTTGTGACTATTTAGAAATTTTTACTCTAATCTTTGCTTTGGTCATTTTTAAAGTACATTGTTGCTTATCTCTGACTCTTCAGTATACCTGATTTACTCAGCTGCTTTGGAACAATGTTCTTTTTACACCTTTCTTATATCTGGTTACAGGAAAGAAGGTGCTAGCCAATTCATTTCTGGTACCACGTTGGGGTGGCTTTTACATCTACAACGTCAACACGACTGCAGACTCATACCCTGTAGTGCATCAGGTTGACATGGAACAAGTGTTTAGTGAGCTTATTCCACAACTTCGTTCTCTGCTTGGCATTGCTCCAATCAGTGTGAGTTATAATATGGTGGCGCTATCAGAAGTGGTGAATAACTATGGATTGTATGGTTTTAGTAAAATATCTGTAGTTGAGTATTTCTATGATATGCTATGTGTTTATTGCAGGAAAGTAAAATTCTGCAGCAGCCAACCGTACGGACAGATTCTTTTTCTCATTGGGTTAGTGTTAGTTTATTAGACCTGAAGCTTTACTGCTAACATTGTGAACCAGTAATCTGAAATAACTGCATACTGTATTATATAATTGTGTTATCTAACTTCATATTGTATTATATAATTTCATATTGTATTATATAGCTTCATATTGTATTATATAACTTCTTATTGTATTATATAACTTCATATTGTATTATATAACTCCATGTTACATTATATAACTTTATATTGTATTATATAACTGCATACTGCATGATATAACTTTATATTGCATGGTATGAGAAAGCATATTGTATTATATAACTGCATATTGTATTATATAACTCTATGTTGCACTATATAACTGCATATTGTATTATATAACTCCATGTTACATTGTATAATTTTTTATTGTATTATATAACTGCATACTGCATTAATAACTTAATATTGTATTATATGAGAAAGCATATTGTATTATATAACTGCATATTGTATTATATAACTCTATGTTGCACTATATAACTGCACATTGTATTATATAACTCCAGATTGTATTATATAACTCCATATTGCATTATATAACTCCATGTTACATTATATAATTCCATATTGCATTATATAACTCCATGTTACATTATATAACTGCATATTGCATTATATAACTCCATATTGTATTATATAACTGTGTATTGTATTATATAGCTGCTTGTTACATTATATAACTGAATAATGCGTATATTATTACAACTGCGTATTTGTATATTGCGTCTTATAATTGTACTAATTGAATGCCCGGCGTTGCCTGAGTAATAAAAAAGTCTTTGCGCAGAAAACTTATGTTCATTTAATATATTCAACATTTACCATTCTAACTTTTAAACTTCATATCATGAGAAAAATGTTCAGTTTAAATAAATTAAGAGAAAAAATAAACAATGAGTACATGGAATTATGTGCACAAAAAGTTTGCTGTTGCAGCAAAAACTCATTGTATTCAAAGTTTTGATGGATGATACTGGTGCCTCTTGATACTGGTACAAACATAAAAATGAGATATCAGACTGTCTTTTTCTGATACTGTCTGACCAAACAGAGAGAGTATGTGAAGGCAATTCCTACTTCAGATAATACAATTGTTCACATGAAAAGTATTTAACTTTTACTTACAGATTTAACGAAACCGGAAATATGAGTGTAACGGCACATTTGAAATTGAAACGGCATAATTGAAAATTGAAAAAGTTGGTAATAGTGAAAAGATAAGCTCTTAAAAAAATAACTATATTAATTAAGAATAAAAAGTGCATATTTAGCATGTGTGATCGCGATAAGAATATACTTATTAAAGATAAGCGCATTTAAAATGATAAAAAAAGGCTTAGCTTAGTGGTTAGGTTCGCTGGTTTGTAGAGTTGTGATTTGAATATCGCAAGTTGAAATTCTCCGCAAAGCGGATTGTTCATTGCTAGATATTAATCGCTATACCTGGACACAGGAATGAAAACAAAAAGACCAACAAAATGACAAACAAACACTGAGATTTATATGTGTATAGGTGGCTTTTTTGTAACTGCATATCTTCTATATAGCTATTTCTCAAAGTTTGTGTATTCGTCCGTTGTTGTATATGTCCATCTAAAGCTATTAAAATCTTAATATAAAGATTACGTACCGCAGAAGATATTATCTCGGACCCTCTCGTTGGCCAGTCCGACACCTTACCAATTCAGTCACACGAGCTTGATAGATTTGCCAAGCGATATATGTCACTATATGGGAGCAAATACGCTACCGTTTTTCGCTACGACGCAGCGTCATGAGAAGCGGTAACTCGTATTAGTAAGATTACTCAAATTATCCATTGGCAACGTGTCAGGCTAATAGCAAGTGGCAGGCAACTCTCACTACCTCTCATTGTTTATAAGCCGATTTTTAATACCCGGGCTACGCCGGGTAGCACAGCTAGTTACATTATATAGTTGTATATTGCAATCTATACAATATCGCAATATACAATTATATTACAAATATATTATATAACTGTATGATACATTTTGCATTTCTGAATATTGCATTGTACGATTGCATGTTGCATTATATAACTGCATATCTGTGTTTGCTTTAGCTATAAATAAAGATAGATTAATTTGGTCTCCTTATATTAATGTATGATCAGTTTCTGTGATATTATAACTTAGACTAGATGAGTATTTTACCTTACTCTATATTCTGACAGGAGATAGACCAGTGGTTGAGGCAACGAACAGTGGAAAACATTGGCACCACTACTCATGCACTTTATTCTCTTTCCAACCTTGTGCAGAATATTCGTAATATGATCATCAATGATAACATCAGTGAACAGGTTAGCTTCTCTATTTCTACTGGCGTTTTAAATCCTTAACTTCAAGTGTAAACCTTGGTATTTATTGCCATGGATGGCTATGGCTACCTCTCGTTATATAAACCTTAGGTGAAGGACTCAGTGGCAGCAGTTCAACAGAGCCACAGGTTACTCACACGAGGAGCTATTCATGAAGCTTTCCTTGCCTCCAAAGAAGCCCTGATTTCTGCAGGTAACATTCTTACTAGAAATCTCTGTATGGCATCATTTCTGTTGTGTACGCATTGTAAGTTTTTTCGATGCGGTTGCTCGTCACTGTCAGCATGTGTCGCAGAACTCTCATTTGAAATCTGAGAAAATGTATGACAATGCCTATCACAATAAGGGTGAGTACCTCTCTCCAAGGACAATCCCATCGTGGGGCCATGTGTGGCCGAAAACGATAGAATACTCGCTGACCTCCCAAAAGTCGTAAGTATATCTGTCGGTAAAGTCGGTCTCTGCTCAAAAAAGCCACCTTGAATATAATCATAGCAAAATATATTCCAAGTGCTATAGTCTCGAGGAAAACCAGAAGCCAAAGAGTGTTGTGTCTCGCTTTCCTCACAGAGCTCATGTGGAGCAACTCCTTTTCAAGCATGAATATCATGTATCTCGCATGGTCTTTCCAAACGCTCACCAGGCTCGTTACATTTGGTTGAAACATTTCCCTTTGAATTTACTCTCAGAGCAATGGTGCTGGTCAAGTGGAGTCACGCATTGCTGAGAGACATGCACAGCGTCAAACATTTTAATTGTTGCTTTTTAGAGAAAGCATTCTTTGATCCCTCATTGTTGGAGCTGCTCTACTTTCCTGAAGATCAAAAGTATGTATCCTAAACTAGTCTAATCATCTACTGGATGTGACTCTTTGGGTTTTAGGTAATTTTGGTTGCTGAAAAATGGATACCTTGTATCATTACTGATAAATTGACACATCGTTACTGCTCTGGGATAGAGCCACTTATGAACGCAAAATTGCCCTGAAATTGGTGCATAAATTTGGGACATGTCTGTCCTGGCATTCTGAGGGTTGAACCGCTGTGATTGCTTGGCAATCCTGTGTGCTAACCAATGTACTATGGCTGCTCATTAGAACGAATACCTTGTATAGAACTATATAGAAAATAAAATGTCATTATAGAAATTAAGCCATTATAGAAAATAAAATTTTCTCTAATTGCTTAGATATTTCTACATGTTTTCTTGATAGACGGTTTCCTACCAGGGTTGTCTCCCTGAGCACAGGGGCGGTTTAAGAATGCCCTACCTGACACCCATAGCAGGGTTTGAACTACAGACCTGTTGCTGGGCAGTCCGGAGTGCTAACCCATGCATCATGGCTTCTCTCAATATTGAAAACTGACACTGAGTCACAACCAATTAGTTGATGCAGCCCAGCAAAAATTATTTGTTACATTTCTCCGAAAAAGGCTGATATTGTTACAACAACATAATGCTAGGCTGTGTCATAATCCAGTAACTAAAGTACTTCACTATCTGTGAATTTGTAAATACCGGTAATTGTTATCTGCATAATCTTAGCTAGTAATCACTGCGGTAGCCCCTCATCAATTACTACATATCTTAACCATTGTTAAGGATAGCCATTAACCATTCTGGTACCCTGTTTTTCAATGCACTGGATATGTTAACTGTGTTTTGTTCCTAGATTCGCAATCTACATTCCCTTGTTTCTCCCGATTGGAATTCCTCTATTCACATCCACTCTGGCAGCCATCAAGTGGTTTAGAGGTAAAAGAACGGATCAGCAGAAAGAAAAGGAGGACTGAGCCAAGACCCGTTGTATTTGATTAATGTCATAGCTAGTAGCTAATAGCAAGTTGTATATAAATTGTAATAATAGATAAATAGAAAATACATTACTAAAGCTTTAGGCCATCTCTGATACTAATTCTACTGATTTGATGCAGAATGCAATCTGTATAAACGCGGCGCATCTATGGAAATGAAGGCATGAAAAATGAAACTGGTGCTATCTTACTATCTACCATATGGTATCGTTTTGTTAGCTGGGCTCCAAGCCGGACGGGGTGATTGGTTGGATTGTCTCTTGGCTTGCATCCTTTCTTTTTTGTTTTGTTCTTCCTGTAATACCAGGACAATCGATGCTCTTAGTCTTATTGATGAGACAGGCTTCAAAAGGTTAATGAAAAGGGTTCGGTGGCTTATTTCATTAATTATACTCTATGAATAATTCTGTTATATAATATTCTAGCAGTAAGAAATTCTAGCAAGTAATAGAGAGCATAGGATTCACGCTACCTTCTTCTGCAACCACTTATCATAGAGCTGCTCAGCCTCTATCTCTCTCCGTCTGCGCTCATTCATCTTCGGTGATGTATTCTGCTTAACCTCTTTTTCTTGTTGCTTCATTTTTTGGAGTTGCCTTTCCTTTGCTTTTTTCCTTAAGGGAGAATGTTCATTTACACACTCTGATCAATCCATTAGTGTACTTTATAGTTGAATAACTAGACCCCGTGAATCCAGTCTAATTGAACCCTAATTGAAAACCAATTTAACAAGTTTAGCTGGGCAAACCAATTTCATTCAAATGATTAACAGATTAAGGTTATGCATGTATTCAAAGTGTTAACAGACTACGGTTATATTCAAAGTGTTAACAGGCTATGATTATGTTTAAAAGACTACGGTTATATTTAATGGATTAACAGACAATGGTTATGTTTAAAGTGTTAACAGATTACGGTTGTATTTGAAAGGTTAATAGACCACAGTTATTTAAACTTCCAGGCACTGACCAGCCTAAAAAGGCGCCTTCGGCATCCTTCTGCTTCCTTGCCTCTAGTTCCTGTTTTTCAGCCAAAGTTGATGACAAGCTCTTTCGCTGCTTCTCTCGATTTTCTAATATTTCCTCATCCTTGGACTCCTTCCACTTTTTAAAAATCTGTACATAAGAATGAACATCAAGCTAAATAACAAGTTATACAAAAACCATTTGGTGATACTACTGGAGACATATGTCATCAAGTCAATAAGTGCAAGTACTGATTTGGGTGAACTGCGTCCAGTCATAATTCTAGTGGGAGAATTGAAATGACATTTTCAATTTGTAAAAGCAATGGTTTCACAATGCATTTTATCTGATATCTTCTTTTCAGTTACTCCTGTACGCTTAACAGGGTAATGATTTGCAGATCCACATAAAAAGTTTATTCCCAGCAGTTATATTTACCCTAAGCTTCTGTTTCAAACTATGTGCTGTCATTACCATTAGGTATGGAGATGTTGGAAGAGAAAGGTTACTGAGAGTTTGTCCAAGTTAGACTTTTAAATGTCCGCTGTGACATACACATAAGCTTTAACTTAGCGGAGCGAGTGATGCGAAACACAAGTCTGAGCAATCATATTAATAACAATCTACATGTATATATATAAATCTAGGCATTTGTTGGTTTGTCATCAATATACAGTTAAAATGTACAGTTATAGCGATAATGTTAAAGGAATAGCTGAAAGTAAAAGATAGGTGAAAGTAAAAAATACCACTGCACTGGCATTGTACTCAGAAACAGCAGTTCTGCAGACAGCCGTATTATTCTCTACACCACACCGCCTACATGCAATACTATAAAATAATTAGCACGCTTGAATAATATTGGCATGCTAGAAGATCATGATTGCGTGAGAGATCATGATTGCGTGAGAGATCATGATTGCGTGAGAGATCATGATTGCGTGAGAGATCATGATTGCGTGAGAGATCATGATTGCGTGAGAGATCATGATTGCGTGAGAGATCATGATTGCGTGAGAGATCATGATTGCGTGAGAGATCATGATTGCGTGAGAGATCATGATTGCGTGAGAGATCATGATTGCGTGAGAGATCATGATTGCGTGAGAGATCATGATTGCGTGAGAGATCATGATTGCGTGAGAGATCATGATTGCGTGAGAGATCATGATTGCGTGAGAGATCATGATTGCGTGAGAGATCATGATTGCGTGAGAGATCATGATTGCGTGAGAGATCATGATTGCGTGAGAGATCATGATTGCGTGAGAGATCATGATTGCGTGAGAGATCATGATTGCGTGAGAGATCATGATTGCGTGAGAGATCATGATTGCGTGAGAGATCATGATTGCGTGAGAGATCATGATTGCGTGAGAGATCATGATTGCGTGAGAGATCATGATTGCGTGAGAGATCATGATTGCGTGAGAGATCATGATTGCGTGAGAGATCATGATTGCGTGAGAGATCATGATTGCGTGAGAGATCATGATTGCGTGAGAGATCATGATTGCGTGAGAGATCATGATTGCGTGAGAGATCATGATTGCGTGAGAGATCATGATTGCGTGAGAGATCATGATTGCGTGAGAGATCATGACGCGTAGCGATTATAACTACAAAATCCAATCAGCGCAAAGCTAGCTGCGTGGCTTAGTGGTAGTTTTCGCTTGACTTCACTTTCCTGCATCTGCAGAATGTATGGGTTCGATTCCTGTGAGGTGCAGTATTTTTCTTTACGCCTAGATGAAAGGACGGCTCTTATTATAGTAAAAATTTAGAGTAGCTTAAGTTACTCAAATTTATTAAATAAAGAAACTTAGCCAATGGCAACTGCATTACCTGCTATAAGCTATTACCCACACCTGTTTATAAGCTATTACCCACACCTGTTTATAAGCTATTTTAAACCTTGAACGAATGTGTAAAATAAGAAGAAATGTTGTTCAACAATCCGTTTTAGCTATGCCTCGAGCTGTCAGGTATTTGAATTACGCATTGGCCGGACACAGACAGAAATAAACAAACACCTTCATTTAAAAGTTAGAATGGTAAATGTTTTTTATCACCTGTGCAATGCCAGCCATTCATCGAGTATTTCATGAAGCCAATTGCAAGTTATGCTGAAAGTGATGAAAAACCTGAGTTGAAATGTCAGGGATTTTACCGCAGGGACATCTTATCTTTAGTAATATAGTACTGATTTAATGGTGATTGGAAGGTCATATGACTACCTTAGCTGCATCTTGCTTTTTCTGAAGCTCATTTGCCAACTTCTCCTTTTCTTTTTCTTCCGCTAGCCGCTTACTTTTGACCTGTTCTTTCAGGATCCCAGACTTGTTTTTCTTCCATGTTCGGAATGTCGCCTCATTTTCAAGCCTTTTGTCATCCTTCTCCTGTGTTAATTGAAAAGCTTTTCAATGCTTTTAGTAATGAAAGCTGGTGGCGTTTCAACCACAGACTACGTTACAGAAGATCTTGTTTGCGGATGATTAAAATGACAAAAAAACGGAAAAATGTGGAAATTTAGTTATCATTACAGTAACCTTTTGTTTTTTTAACTCCTCTTCTTTTTCCTGCCTTTTCTTCTCCTTCAGGTTTGTCTTAGAAGCTGCAAGTTTCTTTTCACTCCATTCCTTGTAAATATAATTGCGAATGTCTGATGCGCTTTCAAAGCTCAAGTCGCTCGAGCTCGGAGAGGAATGTTGATTTGCAGAAGATCTCCTTGACTGAGGTTTGCGAAGGGCCTTTTCTTTGTTCTTCCTAGATAACCACATATACTACTTACACTAGACTCACTACAGACTTGCAACATGACACAAAATGATAACAATGAAAAGTGAAATCCTTGCGAAGGAACAAGCCAGTCGTTATGTAGCCACAAACTGACATACAGTATATCTCAAATTTAAGTAGTTTATAAGAGAATCCCTGTAAACTGTATATCAAAAGTGCTATGAATGTGAGTTATCTACTCAGGTTCCAGCTAGGTAGATTGGAATAGGTTTTAAGTATGTTGAATCACTTTAATTGCATCTCACTCAAATTTTTTTATTGTCTTACAGCACCAGATTTAGAACACTTTGCATTTGCAAGACTTCTTAGAACACCAAAATCTTTGAAATTTCTCACACTTTGCCATACTACATACTCAAATCTTCCTGGATTCTATTGGTGCCCCTAACCCTTTAAATGTCTGGATCTTGTGTATGAGTATGCATAAACAAAAGTCAGGATATCACTTCCCAGACTTACAGGGCAATATCACAAGTTGATCACAACTTAAGAAAGAAATACTAGAATCAGATTGGTACATCCTGAGGATTTCAAAAATATACAGTTTTTTATATTTTTGATAAAAATTGGCAATGGTATAATGCTTGTGCTTGAGGTGCAATGTTTTATTTTCACAAGATTGGCCATGTTTTTCACTTATCACAACTTCTGCTGCTAATTCGACTTTTTATGAACTTGTATAAAATGATCATGTTGATTAAACTGGGTCATGAGGTTTCACCTGATAAATGAACATTTTATACTTGAATGGTTTTGCAAAGATACAAGCAAAGACTAACATTGACCTATGACGCAGCTATGTGAGCAAAGAAAACTTATCTGATGCTCACAGATTCACTGTTTCCGGCTGAATGTATGTCATCGCGAGAGGATTCTGAGCATCAGCCACCTCTTCGATATCAAAGCTAGCTTGTTCACCTTCAGTTGTAGCAGCTCCTTGACTCTTCTGTCGCCTGTAAGAGGACATGTGAAAATAAATACAATATGAGTGAGAGTTCAGCTTGTAAGACAGACAGAGGCTGTGAGGCCAACATCATTCCTAAAGCTGACACAGCCAGAAACACTTACTCCGTATAAACTGTCTATTCAGTCTGATAGATTTGGAATAAATAACTTAAATCAAGTCTGTGGAAAGCTATAATAACAAACAGAACATAACCAGGGTTTCAAACTACCGCAAACAAATTCAGAGCCCAACAAAGTCAGGAAGACCACCATAACAGCCTGAAACACATTCAAAAAAGATCTGAACAACCTTTGTAGTAGTACATCAAATTATTTATTTTGGGAATTTAACAAAATGAATGGTAATGCATTGTAACAAACATGTAACCTCGGAAAAAAATGCATGTAATATCTTGCCTTGCCAAGCATTTCAGTATCATTAAATAACACACTTTTATTTTGCTTATAATGTTCTTTTAATCTTTTTTATTTTAATTCTATTTACTAGAGGAAAAGTACCTTTCTTCTCTTTCCTTTTCCATTTGCGCTATCATCATAGGGTCCTTGTTTACGTCGCGACCAACCGAACTTTCCCGTTCCTCTGCAAGGGCGGAATCATCTGGTCTTTGTCTACGTTGTCGTGGACGTGGCTGACGCCTGTCAGTTTCGTCATCCCCCAATAGATTATCCAAAAAAGGACTGCATGTCTGTCAACATGAGCCGACGTATAAACAGCCACAATCCAGTTGAGGATAAACTAGTCATCATAGGTAGAATGTCATAAACATTTAAATCATCTGAGGCGAAGAACAATTTGAAACAACGTTGAAAAATAGTTGAAACAGCGTAACGTCAGAACTGGGCAAATTATACCTTTGTATTAAAATCTGAAACAAAGGTTGAAGTGCATGAATACTAAAGCCGCCAAATTATTGCCAGCTTTACTGTATATGTATCGTAGCTGTTCTACGTAATACTGGGTAATATCCAAAAATGCTACTGGTAGTTGAGATTTTAAATACAATATATAAAACAATTTTTGCTAATATTCTTAGCAACAGATAAACCAATAGATAGATTTAAAAAACTAAATAAATCTTAATCAATAGAAACGTGAGTGCAAGTTGGACACAGATACTCATTGTAACCCACCGAGCTGTTCTCCGTTGTATCATCATTAAGCAGGTTATTGATGTAGGATGTTCGAGTTTTGGGTATTAAATCAGAATCTTTTTCTTCTCCTGTGTCGGCAAGAAGCTTCGACATATATGAACCTTTTCTGATAGTTGGCTGTGGTTTTGCCTGATTTTGACCAAGCTGTGGAGATACGCCTTCTCTCTCAAAAGGACTGGTGGAAGATCTTCCAAATTGTTTTGATTGAAAAGGTGGGCTTTCGGTTCTCGTCTTTCTTCCAAATGCGTTGTCACCTGCTGACTGCCTAGTAAAGTCACCTTGGTCTCCAGAAATTCGCCGATCGAATGACGGCGATTTAGGACTTCCTCTACCGAACATATCTTGTTTCGCTATTCTTTGTCCAGCAACATCTTGTGGTGTTTTACGCCCCGTCGCATCTCCTTGTGGTGTTTTACGCCCTGGCGCATCTCCTTGTGGTGTTTTACGTCCTGATAGGCTTTCATGTGAGGTTTTGCGTCCAGGTAAATCTTGTGGTGTTTTACGGCCTGTAACTTCTTGTGGCGTTTTACGTCCAAAGATGTCAGTATGTTGGCTTTGTTTATTCCCAAGTTGTGGGGATCCTCGCTCAATACCAGCAAGGCCATCACTCAAATTCTTTATACCACCAAATAATTCTGGATCGGTTGGACTTTTACGCTTTCCGAATATGTCATTGATACCGTTACCTGGTTTCTGTGATTTGAGACTGCCAAATATGGCTTCAGTCTTGTTTACTTTGGACTGATCACCAAATGGGCTTTGTCTATTTGTTGGAGTTAGTCTATCAGATGGAGATTGTTGCCCTTCAAAAACAAATAAAATGTCGGTTGAAAATCAATAAAACTCACAACTATGCTATTTGTGGGCTAAAAATGCTTAGTGGAGTTGTGATATAAAATTGGGTTGGTATACCTAAGGGCGATTTCCCCTGCTTCTCCATTTGCTCCAGCTGTCGTGTGTATGCTCCCGTAAGTTCTTCATCTTCATCCTCTTCCATTAGTGCATGTTGTGGCTTCCTGATCAACGGCGTTTGCCTAGTCAGGTGATCTTCTAGACTTGGTGATTCTCTGCAGTAAATTATAGCCAAATTACAAAGGAGTGCCAACAATTAAAAACACAATAGCGAGTTTCCAATGGATTATCAATGCCAATATTGAGAGCTGACTAAGGCAGCTGCTAAGTATAAATACTTTTTAAACTATAACAAATCACAAACAACGGGTCTTAACCGTTTGCTACTATGGAGCTGCCAGAAACTGTTGTAACCAGCAACAGTGGTATTCTATTTCCTGAAAAAGTGCATTTATTGCACCTGCAAATTTAATAGAGTAAATAGAAGCCTACTTAGTATATTGTTCTGTAGAAAACTCTTTGAATTGTGGAGGCTGCCAGGGTTTCTTCTGAGTCTGTCCCATGTTATCAACCTCATCAATATCATCTCTCATATAGTGATCCAATTCACTGGTGGGTCTAAAATCACAATAAAATCTGTTGTAACAGCTAACCTATTAGTGTGTATGTGCCCTCCTACCTCTACTGACAATTATTTTCAAGTCATGAAAAATGGCGTGAACTGCTGCTGCTAAAGCAATATTAGAAATAATTACTCCACCAACTCAATTTCTGTTGCATACTTGAAGGGAATTTTATGTTTTGACTGATTGTCTTTCAAGGTTGTGCGCATCTGTGGTTTTGGAGGCTGTTGTTTTGCTTCTAGCTCTGGCTTCCAGGACGACTGTGATCTTGCAGTGCCATTAGTTTTCTTAGTAAATGTTGCCAATAGATCTGTAGAACGAATGGTTTGAATAATATATGTTGTATTACGCAATAACCAATTATATAGCTGTTTAGGAAAGTTGGCAGATGTTATTATTTTAAAACTAAGTGAAACACTAAGTTTTCAAGATTTCTTTAAAACAAGGAGACAATATTTGCTAGCCGTCTTCCCACTGTGCCACCTTTCTTATTATCAACTGACCGAATTGATGGCTAGTTTTAATTAAACAAGAAAGCCTATGTAACATTATGCTTGAATAAAGATCACCTAGTTTCAAGCACATATGATTGAACTTAGTTATTCTGCTCCAAATTTAAATATCATCGCAGTTCTACTACATAGAATGGGCTGATAAAGGCAACTTAATCAAGAAAAATGCATTAATAACTCTTAAAGAAAATTTTTGCCATCATAAACCTGCCAGCATTTTAATGAAACAATAAAGAGGATTGGAGAGAACACAGTTAAACATTATAAAAAAATTACAACGGACATAAAATGGAAAAAGAATTTGTACCATCTTCGTCGCTGGCCGATACATCGTCATCGTCTTCTTCAGTTTCTGTTAAATCGGCCGCAAGACCTCTAGCTTTTCTCTCACGCATCGTTGCAGCTAGTTCGGTTTGAAACGGCGACTTTTTCTTGGTGGCAGTGTTTGATGTTTTCCCAAATAAATCCATTGAGTAAGCCCGAGCGTCTAAATAATATATATTTATATATGCAACATTTAAGAGCAAAGCGTATTTGTAACCCTAACTATCCTGCTTCTATTAATAAAATGCAATATTTTGACTGCAAAAGCTTGACCATAAATTTGCAATAACAATCGATTTCGACTGAGTGCATACATAAAAATTGTAATGTGATAAAACATGTACAGCCTTATATAACGCTTACGACTAATAATGAAATACCAACGACACCATGTTGCTTAATGGTAACTGGGAAGAGAACGGAATTGTGGGAAATGATAATTACAGCGGAAAGGCAACTCCGAATCGGTGATCAAGTGATCGAAGAGGGTCAGTCATAATGTAGCCACAAACTGATTTAAATATTTCTATTTTGAGTAGTTTATAAGAATCCCTGTAACATGTATGTCAAAAGAGTGCTGTAAATACGAGGAATCTACTCAACCAGGTAGATTGAAATAAGTTTAAAGTATGTTGAATAGCTTTGATTACATCTCACCTGAAGTTTTTCATTGTCACACGACATCAGGTTTTGACCACTGATTGCATTTGCAAGACTTCTTAGAGCACCAAATTTTATGAAATTACTTGAAATTAATAAAAAAAACTTTGTCACGATGCTCAAATCTTCCTAGATTCTATTGTTGCCCCAACCTCATTATTATTATACATTATTACCTACATGTAGGTATAAAATTAGGAATATATCTACTTTCCAGTCTTACAAGGCAATATTATAGTTGATTGTTGACTAGTTGCACAACATTTTTACATGCCTAAAAATTGTTTGCGTGAAAAATTTAGTCGGTGAATAGTTGAAGTTTTTAGAATACTTTGTGCGCATGATCAATTCTGGTCATCATAGCCTACAGCATTACTACATAAGGCATACCACAGATGCATGACACTACAAGGTGAAGCAACCAAAAGTGAAAGCCTCAAAATTAAATAACATGCACCATTTTTATGATACTCTCTCAAGTATGCTGGTGCAATGTTTTTATCCTTGTCAAAGGCTGCCGTAACACCTTTTTTGACACAACAGTGATTAAGTCAATTTCCTATGAAACATTTTGTCATGTGTTGTAAGCAGATCCAACTTGAGAACATTTTATGTACACTGTATTAGTCTAATAAGCATTACAAATCTGATCCTACATCAGAACAGTACTTACTAGGTAAAAGAAACGGCATGCACACGGACATATAAAATTTAATATGGCATATTAACAGGAATCGTTCGATACTAACTGGTTCCACTTTAGACTTCAACTTGCCTGCTTTTATAGAATTCAGAAATTGTTAACCCAGGTACAATTTTAATACCGCTTGCAATAAGATAAAATTACAACGCATGTTTCATCAGCTTAATAAATAGCACCTCGGATTAAAAATATCTGCAAACGAACATAACAAAAAATCATGCTCTTGCAAAATAGGATAAATTTTCCTGAATATACAATGTTGATAAACCATTTATTTACATCATGACATGTAATGCATCACCATGTTGTGAGATTAAGTTCAGAGTTGGCCACTACTTTATACACAAGAGCGAGATAGACTGCACATAAACGTTTGATTTAGCATGTGTTAAAATTAGACATCCTCATAGATGCTGTCAGGGCTTGTCTCCTGCTGAATCCACTACTGTAGGAGTTTCATTCATGGCTGAAGGGAGAGTTTTACTATCCCCTGCTGGTTCACCACCAGTCTCACTTGCTGCTGTAGCTGTAGTCCCAGAAGACTCTAGGGCGGGTGCTCTCGATTCCCTAGTAACGAAAGCAAGAATAACTAGATAGGCTAATTTTATTATTGTAGAAGTATTTTTGCGAGTTAAGTTGCCTTGAAGCTGCTTGAAGTTAAGCTGCCTCACACGCATGTACACCGATAACAATCCAGGGAGCCAGGAACTTACGAAGCAGTGGAAGTCTCTGCAGGTTTGTCACCATCGGGTAAACTCTTAGCTGGCTCCTCTATCTTTTCACTATCACCTGCAGCACTCTGTAAAGGATCCTTGATAGACTTGCTTTCTCCATTTGTAATCGCGCCTTTCGTTCTCTTAGGTTTGTAATTCTGTTCATCCTTGCGCCCATCTCCTTCATCCTCGCTGTCAGACAAGTCTTCATCACAAGCTATTCTCTTTTCACCGGCGCGCACTGTCATAGACAATAGAGCCATGAGCCACAATCACAGACAATACGGTCATTAGCCAAAATCACAGACAATACGGTCATGAGCCACAATCACAGACAATACAGCGATGAGCCAAAATCACAGACAATACAGCCATGAGCCAAAATCACAGACAATACAGCCATGAGCCACAATCACAGACAATAGAGCCATGAGCCAAAATCACAGACAATACAGCAATGAGCCACAATCACAGACAATACAGCCATGAGCCACAATCACAGACAATACGGCCATCTGTCACAATCACAGACAACAGAACCATGACCGTCCTGCGCAGATAATCCAAAAGAATCCATCATAAAACTCAAACCATGTAAAATTAAAACTTTCCTATGTTTGCCAAAGGCGCACAATATGAATAAATTAATGCCATTTCATACCAGACAGTCGAACATCAGGATTGTCTTTATCTGCCTCAGCTTTGTCATCTGTGTGTAAAGAGTCTTCTGGAATGTTAGACATTTGCACGCCAGGTGCATGTGGCAACATTCGCAAATTCTCAAACAGCCGGCACCTGAAAATGTATTGAGTAAACCAAACTTGAAAAATCTGCAGACTTGCAATAGAGATTACTAATGAAGGAAAGATAAGTGAGAGCATAGTAAAGACTATAGCACACACAAAACTCACTTTATCTTGTCAAGGTACTCTGGAGTGTTCTGGTTGCTCATGTTGGAGGGACTTAGGTGCAGCTTGAAATCTGGGCCGTAGTACTCAAAGTAGTCATTATATGGCAGTTCTATAATTGGACATAATTTTGCATCAGAATTGACAAATTAGTGCTAAATCAACTGTCTCGCTAATTTTCCATATTAGAGACATCCACACATATGTCAACCTATCTCTCTACATTTTGCAAATGCATTGCTATTTTGTAGAACAAGTTAAATTAAAGAATTCATGGCAAGCCATAGTTCAGTGAACCTATCATCAAATGCTGCCTTCTCTTTTGAATAAATCAAATTCCGTGCCAAGTCTTTAATATACCATAACCATTTAGTATGTAATTGCTCTTAATGTTTATTTATACTTGTAAACCTTATCAAAAGGTTTGCCCATCGCTTTGCAATGTTTTCTATTGAGTTACTACTGCTGAGAATAAAAAATCAGGAAAGAACATGTTTTAAAACAGACATATTTAAGTGTTTAGGATTAAAAAAATTAGCATCGTTAGCGACAGCAGACTATCGAATCTGGTAAGAATTTACAAGAGGGGTTGGTGAGCAAACAATAAATTTTAAGTTAATTTATGTTCAGATATGCAAGAGATCACTGAAATTGGGATACACGAATCTTACTTTTTGCACTGAGTGTAAAAAGTGTAAAATCGAATACATTAGATCAGATGTAGTTGGTACGTTGGATGCCTGTTGGGGTAAAATTATATGGCCTAATAATATAATATTAAAATATTTGGATGATCTAAAAACAACTTAAACTAGCTTCCTAGTTTATCTTTTTTGCAGTAAAAAATGCTAGAGCAAGATCTTACATAAGGATAAAACAAGCTTTGTGAACGAAATACGACAACCTAGTCCAATGATGTTTGTGTCTCAAATCTAAGTTTTAATCCCAGGCGGCTGTAGACTAATAGCTCATACTTTTAGTTGTCTAAACTGTTGTTGTGTTTATGTTGAGCCCCTTCCTATCGTGTCACACACAATAAAAGTAGTGCTATTGAAAATTCTCTAGTGAGGGATCACCGTTTAAAATGTTTTTGTCTGCAAAACTGAAAGACCTACTGTGATATTCTATTTTTAAAATACCCCTGAGTGAACCAGTTCTTCGAGCAGAATGAATCCCTAGCAAATAAAACCATTAGTTGATACGTTATTGAGCACAGCCTGTATTTTATAAGCCATATATATATATATAGCCATGTAAATATAGTCATTCACGAACAGGCACGGTTACTACTCTACCCGTCAATACACAAAGATAATCGAGCCACACAAATTATTAAATATTTTTAATGTATCGAGCAGAATATATTACCAGCAATTATCAGAAATTTGCTCTAACATGCCCATATGATAGAAAAGTAGTACCTACCATTGGCAATGTCACTATTCAATGCAATAGAAGTTTCATATGTCCAGCAACGGGCAACATTTCTTATGGTGTAGCCTCCCCCGCCAAGAAGCAACAGCGGCAGGTTGTATCGTTTCATAAACTCCACACACCTGCCATGTCCTACAAACACCATGTGAACACGGGTAAGGTTTGGAGGTCAAGCTGAGCGGACTATGGAGAACTAAAGATATTACTCAAGTGTAGTGACACGAGACAGAACCTTTCAATGTTAAGTTGAAACAGCCGAGCCTGTCGCCTGAGAGAGAGTCTGCTCCACACTGGAGAACAATAGCGGAGGGCTGGTACATCTCCATTACCTTTGCCATCACCTGTATAAGACACGCCACACGGTATATATACAGAGGCAGACATCTCTGCACTTGCAGACTGTAAAAATCTAACCATGGAGGAATAACCAGGTCCTTCGCAAACAAATCAACAAAGGAAACATGAAACTAGAATTTATACAACTTTATACGGTAACAACTTCATGCTTGGATTTATGCCAAAACAAAGTATAAAATAGCTTCCATTTGTGAGTTCAGGGGCAACGCTGATGCCTACACATTTTTATATGCAGACCAAGTAACACTTCATGGACATGCATATGTGAAAATTTAAAAGATTGCTGTTTTCATGGTTAGGCGCCAGTAAAATAAGAACTTTGCATTTAATGTTTCCGTAATGCTTAAATAAGTTTGATACAAACAAAACAGAAACTTACCTAATGCATGTATTAAACTTTTCTCCATTTCGAGCTATTGCAAAAAAACTGAAAGGAAAAGCTTGATATACAAAGTTACAGAGTTCTGGTACTTGTTATGTATATTGAAATAGTCATAGGCTGGATCACGTTCTCATAAGAATAGTTCATATTTCGCTATACTTGTGTCAGGGCCCAAAACACAAAGGTAATTACTTCGAGTAATCATTTACAGCATGAAACAAATGGCTTATGCAACAATGCAAACAACTAAATTCAAAACCTAAATTATTTGTAAAAACAAAATTAACAAAGAATCATAAAGTTACTAATTTTTAATATTCTCTACCGAACTGAAACATTTTGAGAAATTTCATATATCGTACGTAGTAAATAATTTCCATGAAAAAAGTTTGTTCAAATTTTGCTGCATTCCGAAAAATTTGAATTAAGAGGTGAGCATATATTAAAGGCATTATGTGCTGTTTTAGAATTATTTAACTACATTTTATAAAGTGAAAACAAAAATTTTCCTAACATTACACCTTGCGAGCTATTGTAATAGCCATATATTGCTGAGATCAATAAACACCAGCACACAATAGACATATATTCTATAGCATTACGTAACCAAAGAATTAAATGAAATGATAACGCATCCATAATCATATTAGCAGCAAGATTCTTTTTAATCACCAGTATAAAGCTAGCTGTAACATTTTTTTAAAGTGTCAGACAATAAAGGAATGTGGTGAGAATACAACAGCAAGAGCATTAAACTTTAGGTTGAGTAGATAGTTATATATAGCGTCTATAATTATTATGTATTGCGCAACATGAAACTTACTCATGATTAAAGTAGTTAGTTTCATAACCATTCTAGTAAAATGCATAGACTTTGTCGGTGTCACACCAACTTTAAATGCACATTTCACAGCTTCAGATTTCAAAATGTGTGAGTCGAGTGAGCAACGTGTTAGAGTCAAGCGGGTCATGAAAAGCAGGTATAGTAAATATGATCATTGATGGAACTTTCATAAAAATTGGGATCTATCACCTCTGACTGCGTGACAAAATCAAAGAGCGCAAAAACTTTTTATCCCAGTTGTCACACATAAACACCTACTTGAGTCGCCTGCAATACCTGTCACATTAGGAAGCTTATTTGAGATCATGATTACATCATCCTTACAAAGTATTACTCATGCATTAGCAACTTTTGTAAGACTCACTGGTTGGAAAATCTGTTCGTATGACTCATCATCGATTCCATCTCTGAGAGGGAAATTTACTGCATAATACTTGCCCCTTCCTGCTCCGATATCCTACAAAACAGGCAGTGGCTATGGCAACATTCCAATGACAGAAGGTAAAAACGTGACGAGTATAGAAAACAGCACTGAGTAAGTTAATGGCCTACCCTCAAATCACCAGTGCCAGGGAAGTATTCTCCATATTTATGGAAAGAGACTGTCATCACTCTGTCTGTAGTATAAAATGCCTCCTCTACTCCATCTCCATGATGAATATCAATGTCTATGTAAAGCACTCGTTGGTGATGCCTGTAGCCAGTAGGTGAACATTAATAACAGCCATTGGTGAATGCATAGCATAAAGTTGCCAGTTAATCTTAAAGCAATTTCACATTAGACATTCATAGGCAGCGCCGACAGGATTCGCATGCAAATGTTGGCATCAAAGATGTGTACATAAAGTGTGATCCCCACATAGTTTTTTGTCAGCATTAATTGAAAAGTGTGCTGAGTGACATAGCTAAATGCTAAACACACCAAAACATATGTATTAACAGATATTAATATTTTACCAATGTTCCTTTTCTAAATTTTATAGTCTACCAACACGGAACAGATTATGCAAACAGTTTCAAGTCAGAATGCTGTCAGTAAAGGAGTATATCTGACAGATAAATATTCATATACGTAGGTGTCACAAATAGTCAACCTCAACTCAACAAATGTTTGAGCAAATAAAAAGATAAGTTGTTAGGCTACAGACCTCCTAAATTAACAACTAAACATGTAGGTTCAGGTAACAAACATTCCCAACCTTAGCTTAAACGTTTCTCAAAAGGTGCCTAAGTGAAAGTTACTCATGACAATTGTTGTGGCTATGAGAACTCTGTTAGAAAATTGAACAAGCAAGCCTGTGTAGAATATTGCGTTGATGTAGAGCAACACGGTGAACCAAATACTCAGTATATTTATTGATGGTATATTTATTTTGCAGGGTTTTATTTATCTTGCAGGGTTAATATTTTCTAGAGTGGTAATTACCACTGACAAAATTCTGGTAAAACTGAGTAGAAAAAATCCTAGTAAAAAATTAAAATGGAAGAAATCATTTTAATTCTCATGCACTGTAATCTGTTCACTTACACCTTGAACTGCTATAAAATAAAGACATTGATATTTAACTGATATAAAACTCAATTTTGTAACTTTGATTGGCGAAGTGGTGATACTAGAAATACGTCATACAACATAGAATTTTGCTATTCATCTGTTTGACACTTAATGACGCACATCAGTTTATACAGCTAAAGTGTATCAGTGTTGAGTATGTTGAAAATACAACTATATACAACTAAATACAACTATATACAACTATATACAATTATATACTACTATATACAACTATATACAACTATATACAACGCTGTGACAACGAGCAAAAGTAAGAAATGGGCAATAAGAGTGAACAATGTTTCTCAAAGTTGGTAACCAACTTAAGTTACACTGTCCTCGCTCTCTTAGGTGGTGGTGATACCCAATACCAGCTTTGCAGCCATATCTATTCCATGCCGGCTGCTCATTTTAGTCTACACAGCTTTAGTCAACTTCCAAACCGCGCGGCTGTCGTCAGTGCAGCAAATATTTGGCTCTCACGTCCAGAATCAAAAAGGTATTTTTAACTAACTCAAAAATGTGGGCTGAATCATGAATTCTCAGTATGTAATATAATGTAAGTCTACAACGCTGTCAAAATCTACCCCACAGGATGAAATTATTCGCGGAGTTGAATTTCATGAAAATTGCCTTTTCATGCATATTTGCGGACTAAATTATTCGTGGATGAACACATTTGCGAATCAATTAATCCGTGAAAGCAGTTAGCAATAGAGTAAAACCTTCACATGCGTATACCACGTGTTTAGGTTTCTATTTAGCTGAGAATTTTATGTTGATCATGCTAAGCTATAAATTTCTTGCTGCATCCAGAGGTTTTCATGAATTTTTATCGATTTGGAGGCTTTTGGTGAACCAACTTACCTATGGTAAGTTCTGAGTTTTTTTCAACGGAAAGAACTGCAGGAGAGATTTTTTCGATGATGATGCCGTGCCGAATTCTAAATAACTTGTGACCTTGAATAATTTTGTAAAAACGTGTGATGCATTCGCAATGGGCTTAATTCAAAACCAGGGCGATGATTTTATGAGTTTGGAGCTTAGCTACGTTTACCAACTCTGCCTAGCCGCTAGTTTTTAATTTGACTTAGTAGTTATTCTCCCTTGTGTTAAGAATAACACTGATTATTCGCGGATTTGACTGTACGCGAACTCATGAATTATTCAATCCATCGAATAATTTCATCCTGTAGGGTAATGTCAATTTTATGTAACAGTAGTAGGAACAATTTTTATAATTGTAGTTTTTGCCAATTTTTCTAAATCCTAATTTTTTCTGGTAAATACCTAATTTTTCTGGCTGTCCGGAAAATATTGAGCGATTCCCAAGAAAACCGCAGCCCCTAATATCTTGCCAAAAGAAACACCCCTTATCTATATATTTGGTTGCAAAAAAACAGCAAACAAGCGCATGTGTGAATGCAGCAATGTAGAGTGTGAAGAAGGCATCACCCAAGAAAAAAGGTTGTCGAGTATACACAATTAGAGAGCTGCCTCAAGGTGACCATTTAGTTAGTGACCTACTTGAGAAGTTCAAGAATACCAAGGACAATGTCATTCACGTAGCAGAACCCGGATGCCTCAGACTTTTTTGCATGATGAAGGCCACCAGCCCAGTTGACTGCAATATCTGTCTGTTGTTTGTTCAGTTTAACGGCACCAGCAACACTGCCACCACCGGATAGTTGACAAAATTCATACATGCCGTCAAACACTGGACAGTCTTCTCCAACATTAACTGCAATCAGAAGAGAATTGTCTCTCAAACTTTGGAGGATATAATCCCAATATGACGCACATAGTATGCCTAAACACACAAGTCTTATGATTACATAGGACATTACTTACATCTCTGCATATGTCTGTTGTGCTCTGACATATTGTCAGGTCTGATAGTGCGGAGAAATTTGATGTAGTCATCACTGTGAAACTTTGTCATCTCTTCAACCGACGCCTTCATCGGCCTCTAGCAAACAAAAATCTCAGAATGAATAACTTCAAGTCTAGATATTTCACCAACTCTGTTTAAATACGAATAAAAAAGTTATCTACAAAAAAAGGATATGAAACAAGAATGAAGCTGATTTATGAACATGACGAAAATAACAGGTAATACTGCGTCTTACATAGATTTCCATCTTTCTGTAAAGACCGTAGTTTAGAAGAAGGTTGTGTGTCATCCTTATTCGATGAGGCTTCATGGGATGACCCTGTCCATAATAGTAATTACCAATATCTCCTACAATGGTTCAACATAAACTTAGCATTACAGCATACAACTCCGGCATATTTTTGAGAAAATGTTTTAGATCGGTATGCATATGGCTGATGAATATCTTGCTACGCCAAGCAATTGCCCATAGTGACTCGGGAGCTATATAAGCCTTGTTCCTTCAAATTGGACAAAGCTAGATCAAGAAATAAGGAATGAAAGTTGACCAACTAGCTTGTTTATACTCAAGTTATATATCATGGTTGGTTGACTACCTTGCTATTGTGTTATTCTTGTGTGGTTTATAATAAAAGACAACTCAAAGCTAAATCACTCTGAAGTTCATTTGAATGGAATTCAGATCAAAATGTTGATTCTAATTTTCAAATAAGTCTTAATTCTTGCCTCGGCTAGAATTACGTCAAAGGTTTCAGTCACAGCTTACATAGACTTTGTAAGTTAGAAAAGAAAACAGTTTAATTTTTGTCGCCAAACTCTAGTTAGGCGATCTCCTGGCAAAGTGCTGACTACCCTGCACTGCATATGTGACAAAGAGCAATTTAAGGTTATGTACCTTTCCTGTCACCACTAGTAACCCTTGTGATTAGTGAGCCCTAACATGTTATTCACAAGTTAAATGCTGCAAACCAATTAGCCATGGATGCTCCCTAAAACCTTATTAAACAAAAATATTCTTTAATAGTAGTTAGTTTACTACTTTAAACTGCAAAGCCTTTGTATTAATTTCCAAATCCACACTAGTTATGCGCGGAAGTCCCAGTTGTTCAATAATATCACAAAAATAAATAAAATGCTTGCGCAAAATAACTAAAATAAGCGTTACAGAAAATATAGGAATTTTTTCTACAAATGTCACATAGCCCACATTTTGTTTATCTTTGGTACAAAATTTCAGTTGATACGCAACTTAACTGAGTGCAGCATTCAAAAAGCAATCAATTGCATAAAACCTTGTTGATAGAAAAAACGATTGTATAAAACTTGATATATTTAAATATTAAAAATCCTAGCATGCATTTATAATCAGTTTGCCACCAAGAAGTAAGTCTGTTGTTACTACTGTGTCCTGCTAGCAGACGGATCTTACAACAAACCCGACACTATAAAGCACAGGTGTCAATCACATGGCCCCCGGGCCACTTTTGGCCCGGCATGTCATTTTATGTGGCCAGTGACAGCTTGACTCATTCACACGCGACGGAGTCAACTTCCGTATTTATAACGCTGTTAGGCACCCAACGTGAATTTATCTTGCCTTTAAAATTTATCTATTACTTGTATCGTTATTTCTAAATTACATAAGAATAATTTTGATTAGTCAGAAAGAAAATTTTCTGGCTAATCAAACAAACGTACAAATATGCCTCAATGATGTCTCTGGCAAAAGTCACACCCAAAATACTACACCTAGTTCGACATCTAGCTAAACCAAAAATCCTCATCGTCACTTTAAAATTTATCGTTCGCGATCAATTTTTTCACTCCAGAAGTTAATATGCAGATTCAGAAGGGGTAAGACAGTGAAAGACTGCATAAATCAAATCGAAACATTATTTTTAAGGTTTTACAGTTTTTATTAACTTTAATTTTTTTCAATTTAAATCGTTATGCTAGAATAAAAATGCACTTTTTAGGCTGTCAGCCGTAGTCAGAGTAAAGTTATCATTCAATTTCGATATGATCATATTGATTCTTAGAGCTGCCTCTTTAAGTCTGAAAAGTCAAGAACAGAGTTACTGAACATATTTTTTATTATTTATAATATGTTCATGATAGTTTATTTGAGTTATATTAGGATGTAGATTTGCTATGCTTTGAAGGATAATACTCGCGTAGAAAAGTTGGAAATTAGAGTTTCGTGATTGTCATGTTCATAACTAACTGTATATGTATAAATAATATTCATAACTTTGTATTGTATGCAATAAATAAGTAATTTTAGTCAAACACTGTGTATTTTGCAATTTCTTCGGAAAAAGTCTAACTTTGTTTCAGCAAATAGTTTTTTGCTGCTAACATATTGATTCTGTGTTGCTGCAATTATTTAGTATTTGCAGGTTTCATGTGTGTATGCAAACAAATTCATGTTGCTAGCAGCTCACAATTTTTGATTTTGCTGAAAGTATGCCCATGTTAATGGGTATTGTGTAATTTTTCTGATTTCTTTCGAAAACAAGAGTTCTGCATGTTTTGCTGTGCAACTGTTCTGTTTGCAACTTTAAGTAATAAAGTCAGAGTTTTTTTAATATCAAAGATTAGTTAAAGCTATTTTACATTATTCGAATACATTTTGTTACATTTATAAGTTACATCTGGCCCTTTGAGGACAGCCATTACGCTGATGTGGCCCTCGGTGAAAATGAGTTTGACACCCCTGCTATAAAGGATTGCTAATTTAAGTGTGAGTTTCCTACGAAAGTGCTTTTAGGGTACAATTAACCGCAACACTTATAAAGTTGACAAAGTCTGTGTTTCGAAAAAGTTCCGCAGATGTATGCCACACTACATTGAGTCTAAATGAACCGCTAACTAAAAAATGTTTGACAACGTCTAGCATGTGTTCGTTTTTTTGATACAATGTAAGACTCTAAACGAACATGCAAATTTCTATATCAGTTTAACAGCAAAATAATAATGTTTCGCAGCAACGTAAAGGCATTGTTATTTTAGGTAACTCAACAATGCTTAATTTTCAACAAACACAAAACTGGCAACTTTCCAAAGCAATGAGGATCAGTCAATAACTATGCAAATTTTTGCACATATTTTATGTTGTTAATCAAGATGTCAAAATTGATTACTTTTCGTCGCTGTTTAGAGCTTTCAAAATCTGCTTAGTCCATTAGAAAAATCGCGCAAAATTTTATGGCGCTGTTGTTTGAATTCACAAAAAGTATATTAAGCAAAATTTAATTACCGCACCAAGAATCCAGTTGCTATGTAATTGCTGCTAATCAGAATCTCAATACATTAGAAGAATTTAGACTAAATTTTCAACCCTGGCCATATAGGCTAGTTGTCAAATGACTCGCCACACCTGGCGGAGTATAAACTAATGCAGTATAATGTTTCAAACTATCATATATACTTATAATACCAAGTAAACGCATAAAATAACTATTTAGTAGCCTACCGTCATAGTAGTAGCACACTTTCTTCTTGCTATGAGGTCCTACTCCTTGATTCATTATGCACATCTACAATGGTTAAACGGAAAACCCGAAATAAAGAAAGATGAGTAAAGTAAAAATAAAGATCTTAGAAAAAATGTAATTATTTAAATAAATTTTAAATTAATAAACAAAATATATATTATTAAATTGTAACAGTTGATAATTTAATTTAAAAAATTAATGAATGACCAAAAGTTTTAAAAGTTTGTATTTGATCTACAGTCCGTAGCAACCGACTAGCAAAAGCGCCCACTTTTCGATGATTTTCTTTGCGGGTCTGTCTAAATTTATTTTAGCCTGTGCTTTTTAATTATATACATTTTTTAATGTAGTTTATCAAGCGTTTATTCATAATTCAAGTCACGGACTAGAAGGTGCCCGCACGTATGGTAAACGGAAAAGCATTTCGTTAGCGAACGTAAACCTTGCCTCAACAAAGGCACTATATTTTTTCCACAACCAACCTATGATAACATCTGACTCGTGGTCTTAAAAACATTGAAGTCAACATGACCACCATAGCTCTTGGTGGAGGACCTGACGTATTTCAAAGAAGAGAGTTTGCAGGCTTGAGAGAAGGCACTCATGTACCAGGGTATAATTTTATAGTTTTATGCTCAGGTGTACGTCGTGTTAGGTTTTGAGTCGCATGAAAGGTCGCTACGTGGTTGTCATATACGTGGTTGTCATAAAGTTAAGTTTCAGAACATTTAAGGATGATAGACCAATAAAAATATTTATTTAATGATTTTGAATTTATTAGAAAAATGTTGCTGTAATTCTTTTTGCGATGTATTAAATATTGTAGGCGTTGAGATAACTTGAAAATTTTGATTTGGAAGTAGCAAATAGATAGGCACTTACAATGGGCTTATTTTTTGTTATCAGCTAAATTTTTTGTGAGTACAGTAGTTTGGAGTATTACGTAGCTGTTAAATTATAGATTTTGACCATTAAATTGCTGTAAATCTTACTTCTTCCAATGATATACAGCCCCATAGGGGCTGTATATCATTGCTTCTTCCCTCTCTTATAGATTCTTCCTATTCACCAAAATTGTTATGTTAAAAAATATACTGCTGTACACAGTCGCTCTCTGCATATATTGATATCAGCTGTGAATTAACATTTACTAGTGATTGCATTATAAGAATGTATAGCTTATTGACTACAATGAGATTAAAACTTATAAAGAATAACACTTTTCTTGCTACATATATATGCCTGTAAACAAAAAAATTGTTTTCAGTTTTTGTACTGAACATTACAAACTCTCAAAATGATTTAGTTCATTTTTGCCGTCAGATGACCATTATCTTACGACAATTATTTTAAGGTTTTTCGGTTGTAGAAAAAAGATTTCATCAAATTGATAAACATTGTTGTCAGGACTCGCTCAGTGATGGTATCTTTACATGTATAAACCCGCCAAATTTTGACATTATTTTTGCAACGCGTGCACAACATCACAGCCTACTGTTGTCTCACATTTTATTTGCAAGTTTGAAAAGGTTTATCGGGACATTTAGTCCAAAGTTTCCCTCCTTGCATGCTTGTAGCTGAATTATAATTAGTAAACTTTTCCTTCCCATTCTTGTTGTAGCTTGAGATCAATTAGCTTTTTTTTTAAACAACACGTTAAATCTTTACCAAAGTTGCACGCATTGCATGCATTGTTTTGTGTAACTCCCAGCTACCGAGGGTATTGCCCACAGATAAAGTATCGAGTTGGAAAAACATATGGCACTGATACAAGCGAACTTTCTGCAAAAACTGATCATGTCCACCCTCTGCCTCCAGTTGGACCTTCCAATCCAAAACCTGTGTTGTCAAATAAACTTCCCAGCGCTACTGGAGATAACAAATACACAGAACAGATGGTACCTGGCTATACAGGTATAACATGATTGGAACATATTGCAGTAAGCAGGTTGTAGATGATTGGCATGTTTGTTCTTTGACTTTATGTATTTGACTATATATAAACAGATTCACGGCGCTCAAATTAAATTTTGGCTTTTGTCATTTATTTAGTTGCTGTGTATAGAGGACTACTAACTTTTACAGAATGGCTCTCTTCTAACTAAACATATACGGCAAAACTGAAAAATGTCAGCTCATGAAACCCTTTTTGCTTTGAATTTTTTTGCTGACTTGATCGATGTTTTTACACAGGGTTGGATATCACTTTAGACTTTACTTGTAGCATTGAAGTTGTTTGGAGTTATTGAGAGTTACACAAAAAATGTGCAATTTATGGAAAAAAACTTTTAAATTGCAAAAACAAAAGGATTTAAATTAGTTTAAAATAATTCATCAACATCATAAGGGTTACATACATGATGGTGCTTTGTTAGAACAAGATACAATGACACAATACTTATAGAGACTACTTTGTATTAGACGTTTGCCTATGATGTTATAGACTCAGCTTTAGTGGTAAGGCTGGTGTCATAGACATATCAATAAACACTTTATAGATAACTTTATAAAAACTCTATAGAACTTTATGATTATATGTACATAGATACTCTTAGATACCGTTATAAAATTAACTCCTTGTAGTGATCTTGTCATAATAATAAGTCAGTCATAGGGTCATAAAGCACAAACTCACATCACACGGAGTTGTCTTCTCAAGAATAACCAGTGTTTGACTATTGGCATAACTAATTCATATATGGCTGTAGAATTGATGAGCGACACCTAACTTTGATTGTAGTGTGATTCATTAAAAGTCAGGTTTGGTACATTAAATAAAGCTACTATTGCTGTTCGTCGCAAGCTCTAAATCTGTTGTTATTTGCTTTTTGCTGAGATCGATTCTTAGATTTGGTTGCAATGTTGTAGATACCATTCATCAACAAAACAAGGATTAGAGTCATTTGCTCAAGAAAATTTTGTCATAGCTGAAGATACTGTAAATTTATTTTAGGCTATATTCCTCGTTCACCCTTCAAGTTTGGAAACACTTACAAAGAGGACTGCGATTTTAACATTGACCAGCATCTGAGTATGTACAAGTATCACGATTATAAGATGAAAGATTTGCAGAACCATGTTAAAACAGCGTCACAGCTTCATCCCGTAGACAAGGATCCCCATGTTAAGAATGTGTTGGACAAGTATCGAGATACCCATCCATCCCGATCCATTTTATTAGGTATAAGTCTATTGGAGTGGAAATGTTTTGCAGTTTTTATAAGTCTTGGGAGTGAAATGTCTCTAGTTACTGATATGACTGAACCTTGAGGATTTCTATAGTTCAAGGATTTTCAGAGGCTAAATTGAAGAGTTTTCTAAAAGTGTTGAGTTTTATCATGACTTTTTGGTGTGTCCATTAGCATCAGAGTGATCTGATGCTAATGGAAATTTTTTTAACAAATAAAAGAGAGTGTCAAGCATGAATTCATTTGCAGAATTAAATTTTTTACATCAAGCTAATTATTTTCACTTGTCTTAGCAAACTAAATAATGCTCTTAAATAAATATAGATGTCCTAGCAACCCCTTTGAGCAAATCTTATTTCCACCTTTCTGTGTTTGACTTACACGTGATAACTGTTTATTTTTTAATTGCCAGCTGAAAAGAGGCTGCCGACGGAGCCTCCGATGCCAGGATACAAAGGCTTTATTCCTCGCATCAACGTAACGGAAAAGGGTCTTGGTGCAAGGTAAGATTGGGTCACAACCGTTAGTTTTATTAACTCCATTTTAGCAACTCGATGGCGTGTATTGTTAATGTTCAACAGTAAATTAGCGTTTGAATTTCTCACAAGTCATTAACCGAACTCATATCACACGGAGTTGTTTTCTCAATCAGTGATTAACCGGTGTTAGGCTATTGACAACTAATTCATGTCTGTCTGTTGATATGATGAGCGAAACCTAACTTTGATTGTATTGTGATTTATTGAAGGTCAGGTTTGGTACATAAAATAAAGTTACTAATACTGTTTGTTGCATGTTTGGAATTTATTTGCTTTTTGCTGAGTTTGATTCTTAGATTTGGTTGCAATGTTGTAGATACCATTCATCAACAAAACAAGGATTAGAGTCATTTGCTCAAGAAAATGCTGCTCACTGGAATGCTATGTCAGAAAAAGTCAATTTGGATAGGTAAGAGCTGTTAAATCTCCAGAATTTTGTTACAATTTTAATCAGCAATCTTATTTTTGTGAAAATATTTAGTGATCAATGAATTGCTCTAGTGGCTAACAGATTTATGCATGTTATGTGCATTTTAAATTATTGAAAATAAAATCAAGTAATTTTACCAGCTACCTGCTTTATGAAGAAGTTAGCTTTTATTTCGATGGTTGCTAGATACAGTATGTGAGACTCATGAACATGTAGTTTAAAACATTAATTTTGAAGTTGTTGCCTCACTACTCACAAGAGCACTAAACTTCTAATCAAAAAGTTGGCTCCTATTGCTCTAAAATTGCTTTCTACTCTATTGCTCTCTACTAAAGAATGCATTAATTACACTAAAGCTAAGAAAGTTTTATAATATTGTAGTATTCTAAAACTTGTAGTATAAAACTGCAAAAGATGAGTTAACAAAGCTCTTGACTAGCTTAACAGTTGCTCATCGCTGCTGAGATTTCAAATAAACTTGCAAGAAAAAGAGAATTGTTTTTCGTATAACTAGACACAAAAAATACAAGTAAAAATGTTGCCGGTAATTCAAATCATTCAATGAAACAAATATTTAATATTTAGTGATGAGAATCTTTCAAGTCAGACATAAACCAAACCTGATCCAAAGATAAACCAACTCAATTAAAAATTTCTTGTTTTTGCTGTTAGGATTTCTCTTGATTTATTCTGAAGTGAGAAGTAAAATAGTCAACAAACACAAGACTCTGATTGTAGGAACTATGAAGGTGTAGATGGCCCATCATACAGTAGAAGGGTCTATCTCAACGATGGCATGATTCCAAAGTACACAGGCTATTTACCACGTGAGTACCATAAGAATACTGCGTAAGGCACTGTGAATCTATCTTGTTTTCATTGAAGAGCACATGCTTTTGGCGTCTTTTGGATTATAAAACAGCTTACCTCAGAGTTGGCCGATTAAAATCAAACGATTTAAATCATCCTAAAAAAATTATGTTTGATGATTTCTTTTATTTTTTCAATGTCAAAAAAATGGTACTTATAGAGGGTCTACTGTGAATATGAACTGCACAAGTTGGTCAAAATTAAAATAAAAACAACTTTTAATAAATTAAAGTGATGCAAAGTTGTTTTGTTATGTTGCTAATTTTTTCATGTGGCACACTTCAACAAAATAAAATAATATTATGTTAGCGGTTATGAAAAAAAAGCTGGTAATTAATGTTTTCAACAAATCTGATTTAAAAAAATAATGATTTTTTCCAACCCTGGATTACCTATATATTAAAATGCGTGATGTTCTTATCTTAATGATTGTAAAACTCAATAATATGCATAAATATAAGCAAAGCAGTCAATAAAATTAACAGATATTATTTGTGTGGTTCACATCACTAGTCTTCAGTCCATGATTAGTCTGCAGCAAGAGGTAATACCTGCAGCTCAAGTATAGAGCCTGCAGCAAGAGGTAATACCTGCAGCTCAAGTATAGAGCCTGCAGCAAGAGGTAATACCTGCAGCTCAAAATATAGTCGGCTGCCAAATAATGTCTAGAGTTTTTATTGCAGCTTGTGTAGTAGGACTAACATGTTTTGTCATGGTTTAGCTAAATGCACAAATTACCTTGACTAAGTAATATTTTTATAAACTCTCACAGGTCTTGCAATATTGATTATAGTAAAAGGTTCTTTTGTTTGCGCCTTCACTTCATGGATAGCAGTGATTTTGTCATGTTAAAAACGATTTGATTACATTTTTTGCCCAAAGTTTTTATAGGAACTGCTCCAATTAGCCTGTGGTCTTACCACATGGCAAATGATGCTCTGAGACTTTTGCCCAAGCTGACTCTTGCTCATCATCCTAAAAGATTTCATGGAGTTGTCTTCACCTTGAACAATCTAAAACATTTCATGGAATTGCCTCCACATGGAATAATGTGAAAAATTTAATGAATTCAATGTACTCATTCTATAATAGATCTATTCTAACCTTTTAATCATCAGACTCAATACTGCAAAGTGTATGATCAAATATCCAATTCAATGATTTTTAAATATTTTCAGAGAGGAGATTTGCCTTTGGTAATACCTACGGTGATACATCGCGGTCACTGAGCGTGTGCAAACACAAGGATGAATGTTTCGGTGATTACATGAGGTCAAGGACGATGCCAGTCATGGAAAGTGCCAAGTTCTAGATAGGCTGCATAATGGCTAGGTTAATGCTTACCTTAGAAGGTACGGAAGCTTCAAGTTGAACTGGTCTTTCTCTGATTGATATTTCTTCAGTGGCTAATGAGAGGAAAATATTTTATACTCATCAACTGATTGTCTATTTCCATTTTTTAAGCTTTCACTGTCTGCATGTGTAATTAGTAAAGCATATACTCGTTTACATATAGCTCAACCTGTTGAACCGATAATTTTGTGTGAAATTTTGCATTTGTATATTTTAGAAAAACTGTTTAAAGATGTGTGTAAATTTGTACTAGCCTTTCTACAGCCGCTATCATCAGTGTCTTTCTGCTTGTCAATTGCTTTTTAATAACTCCATTCAATTTTTTCTAATTTTTTCAACACCCTTGTTATTTAAAAACTGACATCTGGTTTGCTTGTTGTAGTTTTCACTTGTGAGTAATTTGATATCATAATCGTTACTCATAAATATAATGTTTTATGCGCCCAAAGCATATTATGAAGTTAGTAAAAGAAGTTAAAGTATTCATGAGACAAATAGCTTGGTAATGAAGTGTCAACAAGCTCCATCACAAACCAACTCCCTGTTTGTATAGTCGATCCATACATGCAGTTATCACTCAATGCCAGCCACGGTTAGTAACCTAAACAGGAACATACGGTTAGTACCCTAAACAGGAACATTTGTTATAACAAACTCATTGTAAACCATAAAGACACATGGCTTGATTCTACAATTATCTGAGTTATGTGTGCTAGCCAAACTCCAATTATGAGCATCCTTGATAGATTGATATTGGAGTCGTGTCTCCTTGCTCAAACTTGAAATTGAGTCATCAAGTGGTAACTCTGTGACACGTTTACAAGCTGTTAACATATTTTCATAGCAACAAAAGTCAAACCATAATAAGTACGTGTAATCAGAGGCAGAGTTTTTATTGTTTCTCAATGGTCTATTTTCACTTACAGTAGTCATAAATACCATATTAGACGTCTGTCTCATAATAATAATAATGATAATATATATTTGGTAGAATCAACTGGACTACATATGTAACTCTCTACTTATGTCACAGATGCAGAAAAGACCTTGTCAAACTATACAAAAACTAGGATTCATCCTAAACCTCATTGTGTATTATTGTAATTCTGTTAACTTCCTATGAATTAAGGTGACTTTGAATCAGTTGGTTGTCTTTATATCTGTAGTTCAAGGTCATAGAAATATATTTATATATACGATCAAAAAAAGCTTTACAATGTCTTTTCTATAATATAGTGTCTGAAATTAAGCAAAAGGCTAAATACACAGGCAATTCAAGCATGCAAATATAATAACATCAATACGCTTCTTAAAGAATACAAGCTATATAATCCTTGTTAAAATGCCTTTGGAGCAATTGTTCATGTAAACATTTTGTTAGCAAGTTGACTTAGGCAACGAGAGTTGACAAATGTAGTGCCAAATTCAATAAACAATTTTAAGCACCATAATGTACTAAGATTAGGCTAAGGCACCAAAATTGGGAGTTGTCTGCTTATATTAAACTAGAAAAATAACGAACGTTCTCTGTAAACTTATTGCTCACTCCATTTGCAAAAACAAATAGTTGAAATTTGTTTAAAACATCACTGAAAACATTACGATTTATCTTACCTCATGTTTTAATAATAAAAATCAACATACAATGTGAAGCTAGTCACTAATTCTATCACAACTTTATACCAAAAATTCAATATCTCTAAAAACTAATTTATTTTGCTAGATATTTTTTTTGTTCCCACTGTTTTAACATGACTGGCTCATACTTTAGCTATTGTTTCCTCCGTCCATATCAGTTTTTGCATTTGATTCTCCGTTTTATAAATGGTCATGTTTTAAATTGGTCATATCTAAACGCGCTGAGCTATTAGAAATACATTGGCATCAGCATAGATTAAAATAGTACCTTATTATTCTACTAAAATATGTAACCTTTTATTGGAAAACAGCTACCAAAAAATGTCTCAACAATTGTGGCAGTCACACTCCTCCAGTTCATCTGACCAGCTCTGCAAGTTAGTTCCGCATAGCAGTTGTCCAGCGCACACTTCAGTGTTGGCAATGCAGTCCTGAAAGCACGCGAACTGCCGAGCCGTACAGGAACATATTTCATCCTCCCAGTCGCCGCACTCATTCCACCCATCGCACAGCATTTCCTTCAGGATGCATTTGCCTGAGCCTGGGATATATACACGTAATATTGATTGTAGAGCAGATATCATACCTATTGTTAGCGATTAAGCTCACTTATTATGCTTACAAGGTCAGACCTGATCAATACCGGCTACCTACGTAATACGCTATGAATATGTCTTACAGTTGCACCTAGATTATTTTACAGGATGTTAATCGGCTGAATATAATGTTTGCTATGTTTGACAATAGCAACTGAAGGAGTAAAAGTTCACTCATAGCAAGCAGTATTGTTCTCTCAAATGACATTCTAACCCCCCTTTGATTACGATGATACTCTTTGGATGTATTCGGTGAAGATGAGTTTAGACGGATTAGGACTTGCTTTAAAAAATTGCTCGGACAACTCCAGCAGTCTCACATATTTACCTGTGCTAATTGATACTCTTCCCTAAACATATCTACAAATCTATAGAAAAAAGTATGGATGCTTTATTTTGTCATATTGTTGGTCGACTTCAGCATAAAGCCTGCTCTAATCTTTATGTCGTTACTTTGTTTACACGGCAGCATTGCTGTGGCAGCCTTACTTACCCATACACTTGTACAGCTGCCGGCTGTTGCAGTCACAACCCATCTCATCGGACCAATCCCCACAGTCATTCTGCCCATCACATCGCAGTGATGCCAAGATGAGTTCACCATGATAGTTGCTGCATTTGTATGTGGCCTCTATCTCGCTCCTATGTGTTGTCTCGTTAGTAGGTATTTTCTCATCTCTTTCAGACCTCTAGTATAATATGATTATGTTATGATTATGATACGTACCTACGCACACGTATTCGCTAAACTATACGCATGCTAGAGCAAGCCTTTTGGCATCAGCAGCATAATTAAGCTAGTGCTTTTTCGAGTGACAACTTCCTCTCCTTTTTTTGTAATCATCGCAAAACAGTTCAAAATGAACAGAGAATATTTGTGATTGTCACGAAATCTATAGCATGAAAATTGTAATGATATGCAAGTCCAAACAAATATAATCTTAATAACAATTTTAATAGTACATGTATATATATATATACCTATATGTATATAGGTATATATATATTCATGCATGTATACTCAGCGTTGCCCGGGTAACAAAAGTCTTTGCACAGAAAATTTATTTCCATTTAACAAAATACAACAGTTACCCTTCTAACTTTCAAACTTCATATCACGAGAAAAGCGCTTTGTGCAGTTTAAATAAATTAAGAGAAAAAATAAAACAACTGTAAAGGTTTTCAAACATTGTCAAACAAATGTAATTTTCAAACTTCATATTATGAGGAAAATGTTTGTGCTGGTCAAATAAATTAAGAAGCAAAATAAAACAACTATAAAAGTGTTAAAATGTGAAATAAATAGCAAGTAATAGCTAAATTAAGTCTGTTTTGCTACGATTACAATAAAATATGATTTGGTAATGATACAACTAATACGAACTGAGAAAACAAAATAAAAATCATGAATATGTTAAATTAATGATAATTATTCATGCATAAAAGTGTGTGTGTAAAAAAGTTATTGTTCCAGCAAAAGCTATCCATCAAAACTTTGAATACCTCCATACTAGTACCTTTCGATACTGGTACAAATGTAAAATTGAGATATCGGACTATCTTTGTCCGACCGAACAAAGAGAGAATGTAGAGGCTATTCCTACTCGATATAATACAATTGCCTGCATGAAAAGTATTGGCCTTTACCAATTCAGTAATTAAACCTTACGAAAAACGCATCTCCATCTTTCATAGAGGTAATAGACTTCATAGAGTTTCGATTAATACGTCATTTAGCGTGGAAAATCGAGAAAAGGGTATACGCTGTGTGATAATAGCAACAGAATCATGAGAACAGCGTAGCTTGGTGGCTCAGTGCGCGGTTCCAGTGTTGCAGTCCAAATCTTGTGGTTGCCATCTTCATGAGTTCAACTCCAGCAGAGAGCGAGCTTTTAATTCCAAGATTTTAATAGCCATACCTAGACATACCGAAGGACATACACACATACATACACACAAACTTTGAGATTTATATACATATATATACATGTATATATATATATTTTTTTATATTATTTACTATTATTGTATATATATATATATTACTTTATTGGCAATTATTAATGGTTGAATGCAGACACTAAAACGTTTGATTGAAAGTTACAAGGCAGGTAATAGCGATTTGTTTGAGATTTAGCATTGGCGACAATGAAATACTGCTGTAATAATAGCCTAGGTTCCCACTTTCTCTTCGCAGAGATTAAGAAGTAATCTTATCTCCCTGTTACATAACTGGCTATACCAAAGCGCCTAATACAATTGTATTGTAGTAAGTACTGTAAAAACTACCTAAAAGGATATCATATGGAGAGAAGTAAGATGTAACAACCTAATTAGTACCTTTTGACCTGCCAAAGGTGCTAATAACCTTGTCAGGCCTCTTAATACACATCCATCTATGAATATGAGCACATGCTTACCACATACCTTGATAATCAGGTGTTCATTAAAGACGCCTTTCATATTCATGTATCCCTCTCTACAATATTTGTGCATTTAATATTACAATTTTGTTCTATATACAAAATCATTTACTTTATTATAGTCATATAGCTTCCATCTCAGCTAGCGTAAGACTCTAAAAAATTTTTTCGATGAAGTAATGAAAACAACTATAAGATGATTAATGCAAGAAGAGTTAAAAATGAGCTATTTTATAAAGTGGCTGATGATTTCATAAAGCTACTATTTGAGTATTTCAAGCTAAAGATGCCTTGTAACACACTTAAAGCTTTAGCTCTTTGGAGGCCGGTAAACATTATCAATGTGTAATAATATGCACAATGACAAAATGGCGTGTTAATGTTTGAGTATCACTTGTACAAAGCGGAGAGAGAAAGAAGGCTAGGGCAGTCTGCTCATCTAATACTCTTTAGTAAAAATTTGTAGAACTTTATTATAATAAACTGTTTGTTCCCTGTTCAAAGGGAGACATGATATGAAAGTGTGTTACTTACTCTTAAGACTTGAATCAACATAAAAAGCAAGCACATATGATTCAGCTCACACCGCTTCCAATGAAATCGCATGTTTGATAATATTATGGTTGGTTGCTCCAGATTGAGTTTACAGTATCATGGCAGTTTTTAAAGTTAGTTGGAAGGTCAGTTAGATTAAACATAGTGCAGATGGTAAGTAACTCAAGGTAAGTCTGATGTTTGCAGTGTCTACACTCTTATATACATGAGTACAAAGTAGAAATAAAAAATGTTAAATTAGAATTACGCGGTGATCAGAGGCTGCAAGGTTGATCATCACCATGTTTTAGAAGATGAAAATAAACTAATATTTTGTGCATTGCATTTTTGTATCTCATCTGTATAGTTTTGTGTTTGCACGAAAAGATACAAATGACGTGTATAAATTTGAGGTCTGTTTAGCAACAACTCAAAATTGTACAGAGGTTTGCTTGAACACAAACTAACACAGTCCTATCATTGAAATACATCAGTAAAAGTGCTAACTGGTTTTACAAAAGGACCAATGAAAAAGCAACTTGCAGGTCTAATTAATATGTATATTACTTAGCCTTTTCACCCATAATAATTTATAAGCTCATTCTGGTGTAATTTATTATATGAAGCCTTCGCAATTAATGAATAAAAATGAATTTATATACATGTGTATTTAACTCATTGAAATGACGTATCCTAATTGAACAGATTACAATTTATAATATACATATAGTGTTGTATGTTGTATACATATCATAGTGTTGTATGTTGTATAAATATTGTCTACATGTTCTATACATGGTGTCTACATGTTGTATACATAGTGTCTACATGTTGTATAAATATTGTCTACATGTTCTATACATGGTGTCTACATGTTGTATACATAGTGTCTACATGTTGTATACACGGAATTTCAATGTTGTATACATAGTGTCTACATACTGTACACATAGTGTCTACATGTTGTATACATGGTATTCACATGTTGTATAATTAGTGGTAGGTCAAGGAGTCTTCAGTACTCAAATTCAGAAGAACAGATAACACTAATTTTTAACAGATAATAAATTTTTAAGACAGATGAATAATAATAATCAATAATAATTATTTTGAATCAGTCTTAAAACCTTTCACTCATTGAGAAAAGAGCTGAGTTTTCATGGCAGTCAACTAGTAATTACTATCAGAATTCTCTCCTTACCGCATACAACAGAATAGTGGGGTGAGTGACACCTGACAGCTCATGTCTAACCTCAACACGCACTAGCGTCTAATGGGTGACTGACATCTGACAGCTCATGCCTAACCTCAACATGCACCAGCGTCTAATGGGTGACTGACATCTGACAGCTCATGCCTAACCTCACAACATGCACCAGCGTATAATAGATGACTGACACCTGGCAGCCACTAACTAACCCTGTCAAGTGCACCAGTGTCTAAGGGTGTCTGACCCCCTGACAGCCGCTCACCAACCTTGTCAAGTGCACCACCCTTTATGGGCGACACACCTGGCAGCTGCCAACTAACCTTTCAATAATAAGCTTTCCTTGCAAAGACATCAGAACTGTGATCATTCCTAGAATTGATACAAAAAGTAAGAAAACCCTCTTCACAGCCTTTGTTATATTAGACATTGCTTCAATAGCAGCCAACTCTCTAATGGGGTTATGAAGCTGTCAAGGTACTATGTATATGCTACCCATGCCGTTGTTAATACATGCACATATATATAAAACAGTAACAAAAGACTAGGCATATTGTTCTCTGACTGGAAAGTTGCATAGAGCCTACACCTTTGAAGCGTATGGCCTTTTAAACATTTGTAACTTTTAATCAAAACACTTATTAGCATTTTTCCTCTAGTAGGATACTAAAATACAGCTGGGGTAGGCCGGCTTGTCACTTGGAAAGTTTCAAACAGAAAAAGCCACTGATTTTGAAACTTAAAATAAACTCTAAACCTAATGTTCCTTGACCCAAACAGGAGGATGGGCACCTGCAGGCCTGTCTATTCCTCAAGGTTGTAGTAAGTGGACAACCTGCAGGCCATGTCTAATCCTGAAGGTTGTGGTAAGAGGGCAACCTGCAGGCCATCTCTAATTCTGAAGATCATAGTAAGAGGGCACCCTGCAGGCCATGTCTAATTATCAAGGTCATAGTAAGAGGCCAACCTGCAGGCCATTTCTAGTCCTCAAAGACATAGTTAAAGGCAGTCAGACCAGAGTTTTTAGGCCAGAGTTGTCAGGCCTTGCATGGTCACTATTCAACTTTTTACAGGCTATTTTGAGATTGCCTTAAAAACAACAGGCTTTTTTTATACCGTTGCCATTCAACGCCTGCTTCATAAAGAAACTTGTGCTATATATTTATTTAGTTGAACTTTGAGAAGCAGTCTTGAATCAAGGCCTGGTATTAAATTGTTTCAGGCCAACCCTCTTGTATATTGACACTTGGGCTGCCATAAATGGAAGCAACAATGTCAAGGACAGAGAACATACAAGGAGAAAAAATAGTGAAATCTTGTTGGCACTAGTTGTTTAAACGACCTTGGAGTCAGAATTTATAATTTTATGACAATTAATAGGTTGAACAAAGAGTCAATCATAATAGCTATTTACTGAGATGGTTTGAGTTCAACTTTCAATTTATTCAATAAACAATAAGTTGAAAAACTATTTCCCATAACCGCCATGGGCAGTATATGAGGGCACTATTGTACTCTTTCAAAATATGTAAAATAACAACATATTAAAATATAAAAATATATGATTAACATAATTTAAAGATTATGTTCCTTCATGGTTAAGCATTCCTTTGCCTTTGCGTTATTATAACTTAACTCTTCCATTTCCTGCCATCCTTGTTTCAGCAGCGCGGCTAGTCCTCTGCTCCTCTCCACACAATGTATCAACTTTATGAATTTTTTACCTGATGCATTTTACACATTTGTAACATCTCAGTTGTTTTACTTTTATACCATATAGGCCTACCTGTTGTTTTACATCTCATACTGGCCTTGTTTAATTCTTAACCTTTTGTCAGCCATGCTGTTTGTAGGCATAGCATTAAACATATACCGTTGCTAGATCTAGCAATTTTTAAACAATTTGCAAAGGTATTGATAGTTTTATAAATTCAGGCTAGTGGTACTTAAGAACCGTGCCTGTTTTCGTAATAATTCTCTTTTCCTTCTAGATTTCATATCTAGTAATCTTTGGAGTTTTGAGTTTTTACTAAGTTTTCGAATATTTCATATTTGAGTTTAAAGAGGTTGGTTTACAGTGAGAAACATGTGAGCATTACTTGATGAGCAGTAATTTAACAGAAGAACATCGGTCGGTACTTTTACTGGTGTCAATGGTGCTAATGACTGTAGATTACTTTTTTCTTTAGCACACCAAGTTAGCTCAATTTCTGGACAATGTCTATTTTGAAAATATCTAAATTATTTTCCGAAAAAAACGAGTTCTTTGTTTATAAGTGTGGATAGATGAGCCTTAAGACAACAGATAAAGGTATAAAAGCCTCTTATTCTCTGTTAGTTTTGAGGATTAGAAGAAGCCAAGTCTTTCAATCTATAAAATAATTAAACACGCGCTGCCCTGAGGGAGCTGTCTTAAAGCTAATTATGTCTTGAAATCAATATCCAATGTGGTAGTTAGGCTGTCGGACCACTCACCTGACTCGCTGCCACAGAAATGGAAGAGCTGAATTTATTTTCCACAATTTTCATAGGAATAGTCACTACAGTTGTCATGTGGTTGTTTTGGTACTTTGGGAATTTAAACACCAAGTTTGTGAGACCAACAATTGATAGTCGAGGTGAAGAAGAGTGGCAGCATGGAGACAAAACAAAGAGATGCGTCAAGAAAAATGGCAGCAACTCGAATAAGCGAGAGGAGGGTGACTTATCCAACCATCTACAATCTACCGGGTGAGAACAGCTGAGCACACATGTAAATCTGGGTCAGTGAAAAAGTGGCTACCACTCGTGTCTAAACAATGACCTTGGTAAGCCTGCTACTATGCGCTATACATAAAGGGGTATTATGTAGGCCTACTATGCACCCTGAGAAATAATAATTATGTATGATTAAGTGAACTTGAGGTACTAATTTGTGGATATTTTGAGCTACATAAGCACAAAAGACGAACTTTTGCTCTTTCTGTAGATTGTGATTATCTAAGAAGAGATGTACGCCTACTTGGATAAGTGCATTTGTCATGGTTACTTTGAAACATTCACTGTATCATTCCGACTCGTACCAATCCTGTCAGGTAACAAATACCTAGGAGTAAGTGAACTTTAGATATCATAGTTTACATTAACACAAAACACGCTTCACTCGTACGAATTAATTGCTCGAAAATTTATGAACAAGACCTACATTGTTACACTGCCAGCCTAATGCTAATAGCGATTGTTCCCAACCATTGGTCGGAGTTGAAGGACAGACTGCAAGCGAGGGCAATGAGGCAAGGCAAGAGAAACTGCTGGTTTATTGACCAAGTGGAAGCAAATAGGAAACAGTTATACAGTTGGTATTAGCATAGTACCATCTGTACTCTACGAAATAGAAAAAATTCCCTGTCTGTGTAAGGCCAAAAATATCACAAGGATTTTACAGTACAATAAGAGATTGCTGTATAGTAAAACTACAGTCTTTCAATAAGAGCCGTGTCTGTTCGTCCATCTGTCCGAGGCCACATCAATAGCGTTAGGAAAAAAGATTGCACTGCACAAGAATTGAACCCAGACTCTTATCCAGATTCAAAGGCAAGCTTACTACTCCGGTGTCACTCGACCATCTTTCCAAATCTATGAATAATTGTGCACATACTTGTGATACATGACGATCTCTCTTGATGCAGGCTCATGACTGCTAGCGTACTAGTTTCAATATTTAGTAATAAAACTAATGAGCCAACAGTAGATTACACGTAAACATATACATGGTCCTTATAGCAAACAAATACATGGTTCTTATAGCAAACATATACATATACATGGTTCCTATTCGCATGATGTTCAGGTGTTTTTGTGGTGACTTTCACAGTCAGTTACCACTCTTAGCGCAGCTGACAGCTTCATACACAGACACCAATCAATACTAGTGGAGCTGAGAGTTGCGACAAATACGTGTGAAAACGGTATAATAATAGCCATACATGGAACTGAGACAATAGAATAAACCTGCTAGATTGGAGCCCAAAGGCTATTACCATCAATCATATTTTGAAAAACAATATGGTTGTATGAGCCACCATTGTTGAACCTCTGCCTACCTTCTTTGCCTCTAACAATGTGATATAATACATAAGTCAAGTAGATACGCTGTCTTTCCGGACAGTTGGAAATTACAAATTTTAAGGTCGTTTTAACTTTTAATAAGCACATAATTCCTCTCTGGAGTTTTTTGCCTTGCCAAGCCATCAGCATTGAGTCTACACTGTAGCCTGTGCACTCATAACTGCGCTGTTAAGATGAGGCTTATCATGATGATTGCTTGAGAAGATGATGGCTGTGCAGAACTATTCATGTTTGTGTAAGATTTTAGCTAATATATACTTTGTATGTAGTATAAAGGTGCCCAGCATTTCAAGCATGTAATGAAAGCAGTAGATATGTGCACATCGATTTTGCTGCGAGCAGACAAACAGTTGCTTTAGAAATCAGATATAAGAAATTTAGAAATTATTTTTCTATTTTAGCGATAATATCGAAAATACTACTGTATCGAAAATGCCCACCTTGCGATGATACAAACATAAATTGCAATGACCTTTGTTCATTCATTCACAGAACCAGTGAAAAAGAGATGACGATGAAAGAAAAATTTTACCTGTTCTTGGAAAAAGGTTTTTGTCCAGAGTTAGAACAAGGTGTCAAGGACCCACTTTATCAGACCTACGGCAGAAAGTTGAAGCAGCCAGGCTCCAAAGGTGAGTAAAAACAAGGCTGCTATTTCCTTATTTATTCTCCAGTTGATAGATATTATTTATTATTGACATCTAGTGTGAAATCAAACACTGAAAGGTGGAATCAATGGCAGCAAATGTAATATACAAGTAATGTGGCAGGGAGTATATACTAGGTGTTTCAGAGTCATAAAATGTGAATTTTTTAGGCTAAACCGAATATGTTTGAAGTAAGATGGGTTTCCCATGAAGTCAGTCTGAAGGTCTCAAAACGTATTCTAATTTCAAACACTTTGGAGTTGTTTTACATTGTATCAAACTAGGATAAAGATTTTTGGTTTCAAAGTAATTCCACACAAAATAGCCAGAATGAAATATCAAATTTAAAAACAAGAAGTTGTTAATGCTTTGCTTATAACGCACAAATTCAAGCAATAATATTGCTAAACTTTAAGATATTAAAACTTTATGAAGATTTTCAAAGACCGTACCAGTGTTACTAGACTAATGCTGTACTTGGCAGACGATGATGTAGATGTGAGCAAATTATTTTGCCCCTTCCAAAGTGACGATTCGCTGTCACACTCCAGCAGCAAAAGCTCAGTAACCAATCAGGAGGATTTGATGAAGATGGTTCAAGATTCAGGTGGAAGATGCCCATTTAACTTTGGCAAACCTGATTCAGTGCTACACGCAGAGCCTAGGGAAGAGAAGTGCCCTTTTGACTTTGGTATTGAGGAGGGAGCTGACTCGGAGGATGAAGCTGATGTACCAGCTAACCACGGAGTCGATGGAACATGTCCCTCTTTAAGCCGCCGAAACAGAACAGACGGTGAGGGCGAGGTTATAAGGAACAGCCACACTGTTAATAAAGAAAGTAAGATGATGTATCTAATAGCTTGTTCTCGTTAGGACCAACTAAAATTGTTGGCTCTATAGCCTGTTCAGATAATGTGTTAAACAGCTCTTCCCATTTTGTGCAAGTGCCAAGGTCACTGATCAGATAACATGCGCTGAGTGACCTGTTAGCAAAGTATTAGGTTAGCATAATTGACTATCCGCTATATTTTATAATACAAATTTGTAAACCTGCTATCAGCTTTCTACTGCAAGCCGGTGTACTATTACAGGAATTCGGGCATGTAAGAACAATATGTGGTTTTATATCATAAAGGAATTATTTCCTGGTGACCTCGCCCACCCATGAGCTGGGTACATTCTTGTCTAAATCAGATTCCTTTGGAATTTTGTAGGACAAGCGAGTTGCATGGCATTGATAATGCAGATGAGAGATCAATTGTGAGTTAAAAGGTTAGAAAAGGGTGCAGACTGAAGGGAGTAGCTATACGCAACAGTGATAGTCAAAAATATATATAAACTATAATTATATTAATATAAGTAATAATAAATACAATAATATATATATAAAAAAGTGCAGGAAGTGTTGAAGGTTGTATTGATAATTTGTTGACCTTCAGTGTTCATGTAATAACTTGAAAGTACCGTAAAACCTTTATTTGAACACCATGGCACTCAAATAGAGGTTTTATGGTATATGCAAGTTCATGAATCGTAAGGCTACTTGGATCACAAGTTGTATAACATTATGTATATCTGTTTTAATCGTTGCCAGATAACAGCTTAGAGCAACAACACAATGTAAATCTACCAACTACCGCCAACCATTCAAACCCCATATCTAGAAACTCAGTAAGGACTAAGCTGACTCCGGAAGAGCTCGCTCAAGAGAGAAGAGCGCGGGAGGAGCAAATAGCGGCCATCCTTAAACTGATGCTGACACAGGAAGGTCAAAGGTCAGAGACCAGCTATTCCGCGCTGCAGTCTCAACTGAAATTGTACATGTAACATCATAACTCCTTGAACCACCGAGCGACACGTACCTCTAGGAGACGACTTACCTATTCCCCTCAAACACTTGCGTACATATTGCCATGACGATGATATTGCATAGCAAATACAACGAGCCGCCATACAACATAAAGTTAGCCAGTCAGCCAGATTTCGATCTAATCCTCTAGTTTGCCATTTTATGTATAATGTATGTTGTGTTGGAAAATTAGCAAGCGCAATTATATGCTATTGATACAACACTAATCTGTTTTTGAGCAGACTTTCTACAAAGCATCCATAGTCAAAGTAGCTTGCAACAGTTGTAAATGATTACTAGCTTAGTTTAACAACTTGAAGCAATTTTAAGTTCGTTCAAACTCTCATCGAACAATCCAATAACTGGCAGATGAAGACTGCTAACATTGCAGGCGCTGTGTTCCCATTAAAAATCGAAAAACAGGGCAATAAAAACATCAGATTATATTTCAATACATGCATTGTTAAATACATATGCGGTGTTATCTGTATTTACCAGAAGTCTGCAACCTTTTCCACTCAAACAGTCATTTGGACCCGTTTTCCGGGTGCCCTTTGATATTTTAAATTAAAAAATAAATACTACATGTAACATTTTTGTTTAGTTTTCAATGCTTTTATGTATACCATGTTTATATCATAAAATGAAAAGGTGTGGCATGTATAATGGTTAACTGCTGAGAAAACAAAATTACACTTTTGCAAAGAACAATAAAATAGTTAATAATAACTTGAACATAATGTGAAAATATTACGTTGTTTTTACGGTTACTTTCAAGAAAAATTGCGACTTCATGTTTCATTCAGTCCTTTTAACAAAACGCCGAACTTAAATTCTAACTGCAGCAAATGTGCTACATCTTTGAGATGTCTTTAGATTCATCACAAGCAATTGAATACGCCACAGCTTTATTGATGTCTTTTATAGCTTTATTTGCTGTCTGGTGATGTTTTCTGCCATTCGTATGGTCCTGTCTTTGGTTATCTTTGCAGACAGGGGCATATCTCTGATGTTCTGCACAAATTCAGTCTTATTTTTAAAGTGCGTGAACAAATGCTCAGAAATCTTAACGAATGATTATTTTATATATTCTCTATCGGTGAACAGCTTTCCATGCCTGACTATTTCTTGAGCGGCCACAAAACTAGCATATTTAGTTGAATTTGTGGACTAAACCCACTTCTTAAAATGATTTTTGCTCAAATTAGCCTTACGCATCAGTTCCAAAACAGCCTTTTCTCTCTCATCTCCTCTAGATATTTTTTACCAAAGGCTGCGTTTATTCTGAAAGTGTCTTGCGACATTTGATTTTTGTTGTTTGCAAATTTTTCATTACATATTAAACAAACTGGTTAACCTGTCTCATCAGCAGTGAAAGCAAACGAATCAGCCCACGTAGGATTAAATGTTCTATTTTCTTCTGCCACTTCTCTTTTCTTGGTATTCGCCATAGTTTGCTTACTTGGAGAAAGAAAATCAAGAAGTGTCGTGCCGACTGGTGTAATTTTGGCAGTTTCATTAGCGCATAAATAATGACGTATAACAAGCGACAATGTTTGATTTATTGCCATAATTACAATTTTATAAATTATATTACAAAATCTAATGATAAAACCTCTATATTTTTATGAATTACTTGGCATATGGTAAAAAAAAGGAAAAGTCCAAAGTCAGAGGGAGCCGCAGCAAAGGGATGAATGAGCCGCAGGTTGCCGACCCCTGGTATATACCATTATCTGAATATTGCGTTTACCGAATAGAGGAAGTTGTAAAAAGGCGACTATGTATTTATGGAATACAAACATGACTGGACTTATTGTTCAGTACCATTGTGATTCTACCTCGGTGAAGATTTCACAATCATAAATGCAAAAACAACAATTCATATTTAGTTCAGTCTGCTCAGGGTAACGTAAAAACAACGCAAGAACAAAATAATAGACCATAAAGGAGCTTAAAATCTACAGTTTATCTGACTGAGAGTGGCTCATAACTGTATGGTGATTATAAGGTTAAATAAGAAATTCTCTCATGCGGGTTAAATGAGTTTGGTGCCATATTATCAAAGAGTTAGAATCATGACTGTGATCATATCTTACGAGAAAATAATTCCTTACAGATTTGAACATATTTATCTTGAAACATACGAAAATCATAGCTCAAATCTTATAGGACCAAGTCTATATTAACTAAGCACCAACAGGTATGCACAACTCCTGTGATATCTTTCTTGTGAATCTAGGCTCAAAATGATGGCAGAATATCCTAATAATAATGATATAATAGATGCTAAAACAGTCTTTCAGAGGCACCAAGTCATTTTTCTGAACTAACTATTGATGTATTATATCTATATATACAAATCTCAGTGTTTGTATTTAGTTAAACCCTGTGTCCAGTTTTAGCAATTAAAATCTAGCAAGGAAAAATCCGCACGGCACTGGATTTGATCTCGGGACCTTCAGATCTTGAGGCAGCAAACTTAACCATTAATCTACACAGAATACTATGGATTCATTGCACAAATAGTCATTACATCGGTTAAAATACTCACTTAGAGCGCTTGTTGAGATTATTTGTTAGGAAAATTTGAGCTAATAACAATTACAGCTGATGCACATACAATCAGTGCTTGCTATTCCTGGAGTAGCAAGACTTGCTTTTTACAATATAGCACAGCATATTGCGACAATGGTAAGTACTTATTCTCTAACTAGCTTTTGTCAGCAACTGCATTTAAATATGTAATGAGACTTTTCACTCACACCTATTATTAACTTAGAATTTCACTAGAGCGTTATCTACTCGCTAAATGAATATTAGCCAAATGATCACCGTACAACGTCTAATTGAACGCCATGGCGCTCTATTTTTTAACCCCTCCTCTATAGTGGCGGTCAATTGGAGGCAGCGTTCAAATAGAGGGTGGTGGCGTAATTTTCAAACGGCTTGTCAGAATTTTCGAAGATAAATTTAGCCCCATTAGCCCGAAGCGAATGTCGCCTATATTTTCCTCTCTTTTTCTGGTGAAGTAATGTTAAACCTTTTGGATGCAATAAATCTGCTAACTTACCTACAACTGGTCAAAGATATTTTAATAAATATGCAACGGGAAACTGAGAAATATCTTTACCAGTTGATATCTATTGCTTGCAATATTGACCTGCGATGATATTATAGCCCGTGTCCTTTGCAATTTGTTAGCATTTTTAACTTGCATTTCATTCTAGATTTAAAGTCCTATTTTTATTTTGTATCTCTATTTAACAATGTTGCATAAAAGTTCATTGCACTCATTGATATGTTTGCTACAGTTTGCAGCCAGAACCGACTTTTCATGTGCAATAGAAGTGGAGTTATGAGCATCAATCCATTGTAAGCCGTGTTAAGATAGCCGCAAGGATATTATTAAATAACATGCTATGAATCTGCATATTTATTACTTACATAATAATAATCTATCAAATGATACAAATATATATTCATGAGCAAGTGACATAAATGAACCACAATTATGTTAAATGCAGAAACTAAAATTAACATTGTTAAAACAAAGATATTTCCATCGTTTGAACATCTTCTAGTTGTCCAATACTTTCCGCAATATTTTCTGTCTTCCATTCGTTTTTGCACTGCTGAACTAGTCGATATTAGCGTCTAAACAACTTTTTGGCAGAGCAAAACTTTTATGTGCTGCATTTAGCACAAATGCAACGCATAAAAGTTTGCTCGCTAGACGTAACCTCTGGCTCAAAGCTTGCAAACCGTTTATATGCATGCTCTTTGAAGTATTAAGATCGCATTAAACAAGGAATTACTATTAGCCTGTGACCGTCATTGACTATTTCTATGGTGTAGCTTTTAAAGTTTTAACGAAAAAAAAGTGAAAAGCTTTAGAGTTGGACAACGAGAAAATTGATTATTATTATTAATGTCAACGATTCATTATTAATATCATTTTGTGAACACCTTTCTACTGGTCACTTGATATTACGGGTTCATAAAGATCAAAGATAGCCAAATGGAGGTAGCTTTCAAATAGAGGTTGGCGCTCTATTTTCAACCTTTCTTTCGTAGTGGCGGTCAATTAGAGGGGGCGTTCAAATATAGGTAGCGTTCAATTAGAGGTGTTGTTCAATTAGAGGTGTTGTTCAATTAGAGGTTTTACAGTAACTTAATTTAAACTGCGGGTGTTGTGCTATTGAACCCGCATTTTGCTAGCTGTGTGGTGGGTAAGTATTGAAGTCTATGGCAATCCCCTTTCTTGTAAACAACATGAGATTGCAATTTCAACATTTTGAAAATCAGGAAGCTATTACTTTTTAGCTTTTATGTATTAATCATTAGAATGTTTAGATAATATGTAAATAAAAAATGTTATATAGAAATACAAAAGCGGACAACTTATTTTCACAATAGAATATATAAACTATTTTGAGGACAACTACTAACATGCTACATAGGCATTTTCTAATGTTGAGCAAATAATATACCAAGGGAAGCAAATCCAAACTTAGGCTATACGTGGCTTTTTTATCTGCTCTTTATTATGTGAACAGAAGAGTGCTGCAAGCTAAAGGGTTCAGTGAAGAGGGAGTCTGTGCATTAGTTAAAGACGTGATTTGCCTCAATTTGACAAAACTAAAGATGCATCAACAGGCACTTTTATACGGACCAGAGGGAAATAACAGATCAATATACAAATCATCTTGCATACTATATATAGTAGTTTATACTATAGTATATATAGTACATAGTATATACAGTACTTAGTATTTAGAACATACTACAGCAACATATGCACTGATAATTAGAAAATAGATAGCCTTAAAAGTCTAGATCAGCCGAAGTCCTTGGCTCGTTAACAGTCAACTGGGAGAGCGGTTGAGTGAGCCCCGAATCCGCCAGAGAGTCATCAGCCTTAGTCTTACATTGACAGTTGGAGCACGCCTGCTGAGCCCGAGTTCCTCCTACATAATGTTTAGGAGTCTTACCGATGCCTAGCTTTGGTAAACCCTTGTTCAGGCCTTCAAGCAGCAAACAAGCTTTACAAAGTTTATTGCTGGATATATAGCCACACCTTTGGCAGCGCTGCTGAGTGGGCATCTTTACCTCCTCTTTGATAGACATCACCTATGTAACATGAGAGGCTATGTAACACGAGAAGCTATGTAACACGGGAGAGGCTATGTAACATGAAAGGCTATGTTACACAAGAGGCTATGTTACAGAGTGATTGTAAAGATTTCTCCGCACTTCATGACTTTACTTTAATCAAATAAATAAAAACTGCTCTGATAGCATATTTCAGTGTGAATGGAGTATTGATGAGTATTGATGGAGTATTGATGGAGTATTGCTAGGAGTATTGCTGAGAGTATTGATGGAGTATTGATGAAATACTAAAATGAGTAGAATCATAAAAAGGTGTCAAATGAAAAGATGAAAACTTACATAGTAATGACTTACTACTAACACTATTGGCAGTACTTACCTAATTTACCTACCCGCCGCCATGTGTCATATAGTGGATTAAGCTTACTGTATCTACCACCATTCCCAAGAAAAATCTTTCATGTTGTAAGTGTTTGCAATGGTAAGCATGTTTGACCACTTCCCACCTCCACTGATGTATATAATATTGAGCACACTAAACTATGAATTCCTATACTTACCTCCCCGCTATGTATAATATCGAGTATTGTGCTCGGTCGAATCTGCTCTAAATCTTTTATGTAAGCACGTGCGTATCCCCTGTACGCGTTGGGAGAGTAGATACACTCTGTAGAAAAGTAATCTAGACCCTGAAAAGAAAACACGTGTGACGTAATAGTACACAATATGATGGAGATACATGACATAAATACAAGCTTGGATGAGGACTTAGTAAACAGTTCAGGTTTTGTAGCAGCAGGAGTCAAATGATATGTTCTTATGTTTGAATGTTCTGGAAACACCTGATCCAAAATGAAATGTAACAAAACAATGATGCTTAAAATAAATCAACAGAATAGCAAACAGAACAATTAAGGACACAGAATGATTCAACAAAGTACAGTATCAACACATCAGCTAATATCACTCACCTTGAAATACGCATACATGACAATCTCCTTCTCATAGGTATATTTGAGTGGCTTACAGCGTGGGATGCCATCGCTGTCATTGCTTGTAGAGATGGCAGTACACCTGCGCAGCCTAGCTATGTCACCCCGCAATATATTCATGATAACTGTCTCGGCTATATCGTCAGCGTTGTGTCCTGTAAGCAACAATAAAAGAAATAGCAGCGATTGTAACCTCCTGCCATCTAGATTGCTAGAATACTTTTTCTATTCCTTTCTCTATGACAGTTTGGTGGTTAACAAAATACATCATAACCCAGTTAGTTAAGTTTGGGCTGAGAGAAGCAGCTGAAGTAATCAAAGCGGCTGAATGGCTTTAGACAAGTCAGACTTGAGTTTGCATTTAATTGAACAATTTATTTTTGTTGGAGATCCAGTAGTTACTTTTTTCAAAAGGCAAATTTAATTATGAGTCATTACACAAAATTGCACCGCGCCAGAAAATAGGAGCAGTAGGATTAACTTTGTAGCCACTTTTCAACAGATTTGGTATAAAATACTGTAAAACCTCTAAATGAATGCCACCTTTGTTCGACCGACAATATAGAGGAAAGGTTAAAAAATAGAGCGCCATGGGGTTCAAATAGAGTTTTTACAGTATGTGCTCTTCAGAAGCTTGAGTTCTTGGTTATACTCGGACTGCATGTTGACTTATCATTTGAATGGAGTCTTGTAGCGTGGGTTAACACCCTTAGAAAAGCTCTTCATCGACATATCATCGCTGAATAAAAATACTGTGAATACGAACACACAAAATGCTATTAGCATAGACTCAGACAAAAGCACTATATGGCATACTAGAGAGATCTCACAAGTAATGGTAACACATTCTCATAGCAGGTGAAACGGACAAGCAGAGAGGTCCTGCTACCTGTACATATTTTGTCTGCTTTGATAAGTTCAGCTCCTCTATCCAAAGCTTGCCTTCTGAAGACACCACAAAATGTACAGTTGTTCTTCATACCAATCTGTCTGACTATGGAGTCCATCGACCAGTTATAGAGGTCCTCGTACGACACAATCTGGAGAGGCAAAGCGTATTGTTCCTAGGAGAAGAAACATAGAGCTATGTATTTAGATACTGACTGACCAAAGCCAACAGTAAAGATATCATAGGTCTATAACAGTTGTAAAAATCATGCAAACATACATTAAGGCCTATTACACTAGAATGATCATGTTGGGCTGTGAAGCTACCTTATTACGTTTCACAGTTTCAAGGCTATCATCTCTGTAGCCTGTGATTCCTTCATCAACAGAGAGGAGAACGAGATTAAGTCCATAGTTGTACTTAGTATTGAGAAGTTTCATAACATAAGCCAGAACAGTGCTGTCCTTTCCTCCTATGACAAATGAAGCCCCAGTTTAAAACACTACTGCTTAGTTTAGTAAAAAACAGAAAAAGTTATAATTTTTTGAGCCCCACAAGGTGATTTAGGTTTTTTCAAATCTCTTGCTGACTATCTGA